>NC_065447.1:56459324-58859324 GCF_917563875.1 Diabrotica virgifera virgifera
TGATCGGATTTGTACTATTATGGTCTAAAAGATTCTTAACTAAAACAAAAGTTTCTGTAGGAGGAACACTAGGAAAAAGATTTTTTACGTCAAATGAAATTAGTCTGGAGTTTTTGGGCAATTGAAAATGTTGTATTTTATTAACTAGTTCTAGTGTATTTTTTACGGTGAATTTAGGTGAAACCTCAACCTCTTCAGTTGAAGACTTAAAAAGGCAAACACATTGTAAACTATATCACTTGAGAAAGGCACTCTGCCGAAACAGCTGTAGTCACTTAGTTATAATAAATTTTGTGGAAGTATAGAAAACAAACGTTTTAAGTGTTTTATTGTTAGTTAAAATATTCTATTTGGAATTTTACGAATATGAACCTATTTTTAATTAGCTATAACTCTGCTTCTATTAGGTATACAGAGGTGATATATACACCATTTTTTTAAATTTTTTACAGGCTATATTTTTGTTAAGAATGTTTTTTCGACAAAATACTTACTATTTGAGTTATTTGCAAAAAACCGTCTAAAAGCGTGGTTATTTTGTTGAAAAAATGAACATATTTACTGGCAAATAACTCGAAAAATATTGACTGAAAAAACTCTATAGAACAAAAGTTACTTAGAATTAGTCAGTTTACCCATTTCCGGACTTACTTTGGACGAATATTTTTTCACCCCCAAGAAGGGGTGAAAACCACCCCCGGGGCAAAAGCACATATCGGCACAATATCACTTTTTTTCTTTGACTTGTTAGCTATGTGTATGCCAAATTTCATGTCAATCCAAGCGGTTCCTTAAAATTGAGAGGTTTTGCAATATTTTACCTGCGAATTTAAGTTTGGCAATTTTTGTTGTAATGTTCTCGACTTTTGTTTTTGATCTTACCCAGTAGTTTCTGTTATTCTGATAGTCGTATATCTAATATTGCTCTGTGTGTGGCTAGTTTATTCATAATTCCCTTGGTTAGGGTCCAAGTATGACATCCATATGTCATGATAGGAAGGATGCACTGGTTGAACATTTTTCTCCTCAAGTATTGGGGTATTTTGAGGCTCTTAAGTATCCAACTAAGTCTTGTAAATCCTGCTTGTGCTAGTTTTGCTTCTCTAGTAATTTCCGCACTTTGGTTCTCTTTGTCAAGTTTCAGGATTTGGCTTAGGTATATATATTCCTGGGCCTATCTCGCTGCCATTTATAGTGATACTTCTGGGGTCATCTGTGTTTGTCATTATTTTTGTTTTTTTCATATTGGGACTGTATTGGGACCTGTCTGCGAGTTTCTTCATCATAATTTGCAGTTTTTTAAATGTGCTCGTTATAATCACAATGTCGTCAACGAATCTGAGGTGGTTTAGCTTCTTGCCATTAACGGTAATGCGGTAAGACAAATTTGCCTTTTTGAAGCCGTCTGCTAGGTCTAGTTTTACTATCATAGTTGCATTTTCATATTTATTATATATTAGATGCCTATATCTCGAATATATTCTACAATTACCAATAGCTTGTTCTATGACCCACATCTCGATACTATCAAACGGGTTTTCATAGTCTAAGAAGGCAAGAAATATGGGTAGTTGGTATTTATTTCACTTGTCTGTCAATGTTCTCATTGTCCCAGCCCTACAAAAATCAAATTCAATGCCTGCGGTTAAACCAAAGAAACTGATGTTTTTCTGAAGCTATTTCCTTGTGGCATTTTTGCAATTAACTATTCTAAATGGAAAATAAGCCACAATTTAGATAAAAAAATTATTTTATTAACGTTTCGACTTCCACTTCGGATGTTGTTTTCAAAATACAAAATATTAGTAAATTAAAGAAAAATGTTGTTGCTTAGTAAAAATTCTTCTAATGACTTAATTTAATCTGACCCATTTATATCGGCAATTTAGACATACATGACATACAGACATATTGGCAATATTTATGACTTACGTTTCTGAGACGACTTTACTGAAAGATAGTTTATTCGATTACATGAAATCAACCCCAACTCAAGAATATCCATCACAAAAAATCATAGCATGTGATCTGTCTTTAAAAAGACAACCACATTCAACGGTGACATCAGTCTTATATTAAAAATAGAGAATTTGATAGATCTCAAATATGTCAATACCCCTGGGATAATGAAGATAGAGTTCAGTGGAGAGATTCAAGTATAGTCCTGAAAGAAACATATATAGTAAAAAGAGAAAAATTAAAGAAGCCAATTGCGTCGTAAATTCCTCGGTACAATTCAAAAATGATGTGGTTACCCATACTAAAAGAGGAAGTCAATAGAAAAAGAATACCACGATTAGTAAGTCAATAACATATCAAGGATAGTACATATTTTATATTTTAGTATTATTTATGTATCTAATCCACGAGGAAAAATTTCCTGTAGTTGGCTGTATACCATTACAAAAACATAAAATCCTTTATAAAAGGTATATTTGTTAAAATCCCTATACAGGGCTACATCAAAGACAGAACTAGTTTTCGATCGGTTGACCGATCATCATCAGTGCAATCCTAAAATGTGTACAACCAGATAAAATGATGCAAAGTATTTAAAATGTTGACTAAGGTTATAAAAAGTTATAGGTTATATTCACTTAGAATCTACATGCAAGCCACCAAAGTAAAAATAACAGGGTAAAAACCCTTTACAATTGATCCGTCATCGGAACATATGACAAAGATGTGAATTATAACATGGATGATTAAGATATCCAATGTTTTTCGCCCGAGGTACCAATGAGTTCTATCTGACAAGTTCACATCATGACTGTATGGAAGCAAGTGATTTTGATAACGGAAATTCTGAATGGTGACATCACAGGAATGACAGTTCCACAGGAAGTTATAATTTCCCTGTTGTTTTGTGGTATTTATTGTAAAATTTGTTAAATTAATAACAATAAAAACAGTCGTTCCCACTGTGGTAGATAGTCTGTAAAAATGGAAATAGACTTGATGTAAATGTTAAAATATTGTAATGGAGGAAGTAGGCAAACCACATTACACATAATACAGAAAACTTAATAAACATTATCAAACCCTTTATATGTGATATCTAGGGCTTAGAAAAGCAGTTGTGTGTTTATTTAAAAGTTATCAATTATATTAGAATAATTGGAAGTTGTTATAGTATGTGGAAGTACCATAAAAATCACTGTGTGGGTGACAAAGGTGTAGAACTGTTTTCTGATCTGGGAGGGATATATAATACAAGCTAAGATACATGCCACCATTTCTCAAGATCCCTGCATATCGCCTGGAACTCTAAGGGTTCGACAAAACAGACCAATATATGAGATAGCTAACATAGGGGAGAGGGGTGGTGTTATAAATTTATGAGAATATAATTAAAATGTAACATGAACGGGACCCAGAAATAGTAGTGAGACTATTAAATTTAGTTGCAGTAGGATTATATGGGGTGGATATAATTAAATTATTGATGAAAATTTAGAGATGAAACGGTATGTATGTGGGTGATGATAGCAGCTATTGGTTTGTGTGTGTATAATTGGATAGTGATAGTGGTTGATGGATAGAGATGAATAAGGAAAGAAAGCCATTATGAATTGCGTCAAATCAACCGTAAATGTGGCTATGTGAAAGCGATAGAGTAATAAAGAGGTGAAAAGTACTATTGTAATTAAAAAGAAGTTAAGAAAAAAGTTGTCGATGAAGTGGATGGAAGTCCCGGTTAAATGAAACATGGCGGTTGACACAATTTGGGCTTTTTTGTTTTTTTCTGACTATTTCCAGGTCCTCGTACAAGTCCAACTTCAGCATCTTCCAACCACCCAATGTCACACAAACTTGCTGCTTTTCATAGTTACATACACCGTCTTGAAACCATCCCCTTATCACAATCCAACTACAGTAAAAAATTAAATATAATACGTCAAATTGCTTTCAACAACGGATACGATCCACACATCATAAGCAAGCTCATGCATAAAAGACAGCTCAGGGTCTTACGACATGCCGCGTTCCCTATGGGTTTGACAACCAAACCTACTTATGCTTCCATACCTTTTCACGAAGATCGACTATCTGGGGATATTTCAAATATTATAAAAAGATCAGTAGATAACCTCCAAATTTCTTTTAAGGTATCCAACAACATAGGACAGTCTCTATCTAACACCAAAGATATTATCAACTATATGAATCGTAGTGGTGTTTACAAACTACAATGTTCTGACTGTGATGCCACCTACATAGGAAGAACTTGTAGATCACTTGCTTCTCGCTCTCTTGAACACATCAGAAGAGAGAATACCTCTACCTTCTCACAACATCTCAAAGAGGAAAATCATACTCTGAACATCCCAGATGATGTTTCTCTTCTACACAATATCCCCCAAAGAGACTTTCTGGAGTTGGACTTGTACGAGGACCTGGAAATAGTCAGAGAAAAACAAAAAAGCCCAAATTGTGTCAACCGCCATGTTTCGTTTAACCGGGACTTCCATCCACTTCATCGACAACTGTTTTCTTAACTTCTTTTTAATTACAATAGTACTTTTCACCTCTTTATTACTCTATCGCTTTCACATAGCCACATTTACAGTTGATTTGACACAATTCATAATGATTTTTTTTCCTTATTCATCTCTATCCATCAACCACTATCACTATCCAATTATACACACACAAACCAATAGCTGCTATCATCACCCACATACATACCGTTTCATCTCTAAATTTTCATCAATAATTTAATTATATCCACCCCATATAATCATACTGCAACTAAATTTAATAGTCTCACTACTCTTTCTGGGTCCCGTTCATGTTACATTTTAATTATATTCTAATAAATTTATAACACCATCCCTCTCCCCTATGTTAGCTATCTCATATATTGGTCTGTTTTGTCGAACCCTTAGAGTTCCAGGCGATATGCAGGGATCTTGAGAAATGGTGGCATGTATCTTAGCTTGTATTATATATCCCTCCCAGATCAGAAAACAGTTCTACACCTTTGTCACCCACACAGTGATTTTTATGGTACTTCCACATACTATAACAACTTCCAATTATTCTAATATAATTGATAACTTTTAAATAAACACACAACTGCTTTTCTAAGCCCTAGATATCACATATAAAGGGTTTGATAATGTTTATTAAGTTTTCTGTATTATGTGTAATGTGGTTTGCCTACTTCCTCCATTACAATATTTTAACATTTACATCAAGTCTATTTCCATTTTTACAGACTATCTACCACAGTGGGAACGACTGTTTTTATTGTTATTAATTTAACAAATTTTACAATAAATACCACAAAACAACAGGGAAATTATAACTTCCTGTGGAACTGTCATTCCTGTCATGTCACCATTCAGAATTTCCGTTATCAAAATCACTTGCTTCCATACAGTCATGATGTGAATTTGTCAGATAGAACTCATTGGTACCTCGGGCGAAAAACATTGGATATCTTAATCATCCATGTTATAATTCACATCTTTGTCATATGTTCCGATGACGGATCAATTGTAAAGGGTTTTTACCCTGTTATTTTTACTTTGGTGGCTTGCATGTAGATTCTAAGTGAGTATAATCTATAAGTTTTTATAACCTTAGTCAACATTTTAAATACTTTGCATCATTTTATCTGGTTGTACACATTTTAGGATTGCACTGATGATGATCGGTCAACAGATCGAAAACTAGTTCTGTCTTTGATGTAGCCCTGTATAGGGATTTTAACAAATATACCTTTATAAAGGATTTTATGATTTATGTATCTATGTATTATTAATATTATTTATAATTTAAAATATACATATATGTATAAAGTCAGAATTTGGTATTAGTTTTGAGAGTAAACTATATGTAAGACCAAATAATTACGATATCTGGATAGTATCACGAGGTTTTTCCTGGTTTTTCCTCGTGATTTACTATGGAATCTCTAGCACGAGAATTTTACTGTCACCGTTGTATGTGGTTGTCTTTTTAAAGGCAGATCACCTGCTATGATTTTTTTGTAACAAATATTTTTAAGTTGGGGTTGATTTCATGTAATCCAATGAACTACCTTTCAGTAAAGTTGTCCCAGGAACGCAACTCATAATTATTGCCAATATCATTTTAAAGTATTCTACTTTAAAATGTATAATATATTATGTCTGAATTGACGATATAAATGAGTCAGATTAAATAAATTATCAGAAGAATTTTTTACTAAGCAACACCATTTTTGTTTAACTTATTAATATTTTGTATTTTGACAACGACGTTCGATGTGGACGTAGAAAAGTTAATAAAATCATGATTTTAGTTAAACGATGCCAAATATACATACTTTGTATGTATTTTACAGTGCGTTTCATGAGTTTGTTGAGTGATTGCAAACACTAGGTGCTTAAACTACGTTCAAAATGAAGACGACGAAGAATGTGAAGACAGATACGAAAATTCGACAGAAGACAGCATCTACAAAACATAGAATAAGTAACTTGAACCACTCGTTATACTTTTATGTTTGACCGAACTACAAAGATATTTAATTTTATTTCTAAAACTTAAATACGTGTTATTAAAAGACCAGAGCAACATTTAACAATATGAGAAATATATTCACCTATATTGACATATCTCTCCCACTAAAATACGGCTTCTAGAATGCTTTGTTTTTCAGTCTTGTTGTATGGCACAGAGGCTTGGACAATAGCGGAAACATCAATGAAAAAGCAGAAACATCAACCAACCAACAATAGCGGAAACATCAACCAGCGTAGAGGTATTGCGCCGAACGGGAAAAGAAAAAGAAATCTCTTTCACAATAATTAAGAAACGGAAACTTGAATACCTCGGTAATATTATTATGATAAATATCGTATACTGCAACTGATAATACAGCAGTCAACTTAAAGTTCCTACTACTATCAAATGGAAATCTTTTCAAAACAATTCCTTAGATTTCTAAGCTAAAAAATTCGCCATGGAATAATCTACGGTAGCACCATCTTTTTACTGTATGTGGATTGCATTTATTACTCTCTACAGGCTTCATAGTAGGTTTGGCGACATCGGCCCTAACAATATTATTAATTTTGCGATCGGAAACAAGGCGGATTTCGAGGTCATAATTGACATTATAACCGGTATAATTAAGAGAAAATCCGAGTTGGAACGACTGGAGCAGAATGGGTGAGGCGGGTCAACACAATAGTTATAAAATAAAAAAAAATATATATAAAAAATAAAAAAAATAAAAAAAGCAAAATAAAAAATAATAAAAAAAAATAATCCGCGTCAGAGAAATATGACCCTAATTCTTCTAGGGCTCATTCTATCCGCCACACTACAGAACAGTCACCAAGCCCTGCCGTTTTTAGGCAGGAGTTGGCCCACCTTCCTCCGTGTAGGAATCAGACTTTTCTCTATTTAGTCCTACCGTTTCTAGGCTGGAAAATAGACCCTTAAATGACCCAATGCTTCTGGTTACTTTCTTTCAGACAGCTCGGGATATCACCATGCATCGCTCCCTAAGGAGCACGTCCAGGGATATTCCGGGTCGGAAGAGGGGGTGGTTTTAGTTGGTAGGCGGCTGGTCACGGGGGGCATGCGGGACGCACGGGCCATACTGTGGTTGGTGCGCCCTAGCGTGTTCTCCTTTCCTGTCCGAGTCCAACAGTACTAGGACACCTTCCCTAGTCTGCTAAGAGCGTTCCACCTCAGTCCAAAAAAAAGGTTATGGTATATAACTTTGTCACTTACTTTTCTATCATTATATCCGCAAACTTTTGCTCGTCTTTTAATATATCTGGAAGTGTAGCAATGATCAATTTCAAGTCATTTCTAAAATAAAATAAAATAAAACAAGGGTTAAACAAATTATAAAATAAAATAAAATTCAAGCATACGAATCACGAACACAACAGGCATACTGTTTTTGTTAATTTTTTCTTTATATCGTGAATTACGCGGTGAATTTTTTCTATTTTTAAAAAAGAATCTGGCATTTTCAAGTCATATTCAAAACTATGTAATCAACACTGGTTAATTACTATCAGTAAGAACACGTCTCCTAAAGAATTCAATGACAAAACAAATAAAAGTAACAGACTAATATTTGCCATAAATCCAGGTGTAATTTTTATCTTTATCTCATTTTTGTCCAATTTTACTATATTACAGTTTTTGTATTTTATGGTTTTTTGAGAAAACTGTAAACAAAATAACCAGTTTCAACTTAGATGCCAGTTCAGATGCCAGCTTAAATCAGTCTTAGGCCAGGGTAATAGGAAAAAATATACCCTGTTCATAGTGTTCATACCGTGACACTTCAACAGCCAGGGTACTGAAGCGTTTTTTCGACAGGTAATACCTATACGAACAAGCTGTAACTATTTCCTTAGTAGGATCTGGCGGCCATTTTTATTTATAAACAATTTAGTGTCAAAAAACGGCCTTTTTTCAAATCTATGGAAAACTGTGAGACTTATGTTTTTTTTTAGCACAAACATCTTCGAGAGCATGAAAAAGGCTTTAAAATGGTGTATTATAAAGTTTGATATACTCATTTTTCTACAACCGTGTTAAAAATGCAATTTTTAGCACTCCATAGGAGCGTTAAAAATACTACTTTAAGGCACTAGTCAGTGCTTTAAAAATTTTAAGGCACTGCATTTAAAAGTGAATTGTCCAATTCTGTAACGTCAAAATATTTATATTTCATTTATCGACATTAATATTAATAGTACAACTTGCGCAATTTGAAAAAGGTGGTTTAAAAGGTTTTTTAAAATTTAATTTAAACTGTATTATTGCATTTTTAGCAGGTTTGTGGATAAAAACTATTAAAATTTGTTAGAATACACAACAATAAAAGTAAGATGTTATTCTATAGTTGTTATGATTTACGTATACAGTATAGGCAGTTTTGATGTAATGTCAAGAAACATATAAAAATGGAATGTCAGTCAAGTTCAAGTAAAAGTTTTTGTAGATATTGTCCTGTAATTGAGAATAAATAAATTATAATCGTTGATATATAAGACGTTTGTAGAAAAAATATTGTATGATATACGTGTTAAAAAGTACATTTTTAAGGCACTCATGTGAATTGCAGAATTCGCTTCGCTCATTCTGCAAACTTTCACATGCGTGCCTTAAACGTGTACTTTTAACACTTATATCATAAATAACTATTATTGTTAATATAATTGAGAAAAAAGTTCGAAATTGCAAAAGAAATTAAGTTCGCAATAACTAATGTAAACATTAGTGTACAGCTTTGAAATTTTTATAAAATGAGATTTCCTTGGTACTTTATGTGATAACAATTTCAAGGCAATTCATTCGATTGTTTAAATTTTGTTCAAATTATTTATACCAGAGAACTTTTTTGCAATAACATAAGTCAGAAAAAAATGATTTTAGAACCATTCTACAGGTGTCAATTGAAAGAGCATGAGTTAAACTTTCAAAGTGGTTTAAAAAAATGAATAAAAAATGCATTTATTAGTAATAAATAATTATGCAAAAGTATCGTCAATTTTTCCTTATAAACTTTTTGAATAACTTTTTTCAAAAAAATCTATTTGTTTATCCTGTTTTAAGTGCACAACTACCAAATAATGTATAAAATAATTGATAAAAAATTGTAATAAATATACATAATTTATCATAAAAAAATAAAAAGTGTATAAGGAAAGATTGACGATACTTTTGCATAATTATTTATTATCAATAAATGCATTTTTTTTATTCACTTTTTTAAACAAATTTGAAAATATAGCTCATGCTATTTCATTTGACACTTCCTGACTTATATTATTGGAAAAAAATGCTCTTTGGGATAAACAATTTGAATAAAATTTAAACAATTGAATGAATCGCTTTGAATTTTGTATCACATATTAAGCCCCAAAGAACTTTCATTTGACGAAAATTTCAATTTTCACATTTATATTAACAATAAATAAGTATATCAAACTTTGTAATACGCCATTTTAAAGCTTTCTCATACTCTCAAAGATATTTACTACTAAAAAAACTGTAACTGTTTACAGTAAAAACTGTAATAAAAAAACCATAAGTTTCATTGTTTCCATTGATTTGAAAAAATAAAGGAAAAATGGCCGTTTTTTGACACTAAATTGTTTACAAATAAAAATGGCCGCCATATCCTGTCGAAATTACCTGGCGAAATTACCATGTATTACCTGTCGAAAAAACGCTTCAGTACCCTGGCTGTTGAAGTGTCATGGAAAAACCTTATTACCCTGGACTATCTTTATTTAAAATGAATTCTATTTAGAAAAATTGAAGAAAAATATCTTCTGTGTAAAAGGTATATTAGTTTGAAAACCCCAATAAAGGGCTACATTAAAATACAGAACGTTTTCGCTCTAAAGAGAGCGGCATCAGTGCTCTAAGCAAGCTTTACATGCTAAGCCACCAAAAATACATGGGTTAAAACCCTTAAAATGCCGACCAAAGGTCTTGCATTGGCATATTATTTATTAAACCCTGGCGATGGGTGAAATTTAAAAGGTATACCTCAAGGCACCATATGACTATACCACAAGCATGTGGGTGGTTGAGTTGATTTCTCTGTCTTCACAAAGAGAAAGGTGAAAGCCAACGCCTTTTCGAAAAGAAGGTGGCTTAGCATGCAGAGCTTGCTTAGAACACTGATGATGCTCTCTTTAGAGCGAAAACGTTCTGTATTTTAATGTAGCCCTTTATTGGGGTTTTTAAACTAATATACCTTTTACACAGAAGATCTTTTTCTTCAATTTTTGTAATTAATGGTATACAGCCAGCTAGAGGAAAATTTTTCCTTATGGATTTAAATTCTATTTAGGTGCTTGCTTAGCTTTCATTGTATAGGATTAAATAATAAGAGGTTAATTAATTAACAAAATTATAAAACACAATAAAATACCGGAAGAATGCAAAACGAGTGAACTAATTCTACTATTAAAAAAAAATTGATAAAACAGCTAGAAAACTACAGATGTATCAACTTGTTAAGTACTACCCTAAAACTTATAACTGAAATTTTACAAGAACTAGATGATGAAACAGATGGTAAGTTTAGCAGATCAACAACACGGTTTTTGTATTGGAAGATCGTGTACAGATAATATTCGTTATAAAGCAATTTTCTGAGAAATAACTACAGCAATAGACCAACAGTTCTATATCTGATTGACTTAAAGGAAGCAGTTGCCATAGTAAGACTCAAATATGATCCATCTTCTGTATAATAGAGAGGTTCCCCTAGACATTAAAAAAACTATTGAAAACATCTACCAAAACAACAAAATGTAGGTTACATATTGTTTCATAATCTAATTTTTTAATCTAGTACAATGACTTTTAAGATATGTACTTGGGAGTTAGTGCTGGATGGATTTCAGTCACAAATTTGAGGAGTGTTTCAATATATTCTGTATATGGTTCAGCAATGCTGAAAGGATCAGCAGAACCGAGTGCATTCTCGAAGAAATCAATTAATTCTTCCTGGGTTAAGTCACCGTTATCAGAATTATCTTGAAAGAAAGAACTAGTACAATTAATAAGATTTTCTGCTAAATTCTTATTATCTTCAGGTACAGTTTTTGATTTCTTAGATTTACGTAGAGGTTCTTTAACTTAGTTCTGTCTACTGTTGTTGGAGGAGTCGTTATTTCTGATACCGTTCGTTTGGACGATTGAGTGTCAGAGGATGACTGAGGTTGGTTGATTTTGAATGAGATTATTAATTGCAACTTTATCTGGCTGGCTAAGTATTTGTGCGTGAATTTGAATTTAATGAAGGAATATTGGTCATTTCTTTCTATTGTGAACTAGTTGATTGTATAGTCCTTTTCATGACCATTTTTCAGTGCGTAACAGTTTTTCGATTTCTCTCTAACGCATTAAATTTTATGTGACAGAAAAAAAGGCACGTCGGTGATTACTTTGGTAATTATTCTAGTTCGGTGATTATTCCTAGTTGTCGATAGATAATGCCATACTCAAAAACGAATTATTTATTAAATTAAATAATAATATTATCAATATAATCTGTACAATTTATAAGACCATACAAATCAAAGAAAATACCATTTTATAAATGCAATAGACACAATTGATTTGTTTTTATTCCAAATTGAAAATAAAATGTGACAACTGTCAGATTTAGCTAACATGTCATGTTAGAATAAATGTCATAAATGTGTCTTATCACGGACTTACCTTTTTTTCTATAATTTGTGACGCACTGAAAAATGGTCATGAAAAGGGGAATAGTTTAGATTGCGAAGTATGAATAATTAATTGGTTGAATCTCGGTTACAGGGCGGTGACAATTTTGGATAAAATTTGGTTGAGAAGTAGGCGGTGAATTTTCGATCGATATTTTTATATTAGTATTATTTGTGCATAGGGCTTTTCATCGATTGTCATTTGTTTCGAGCTTCTGTCATGTGTCACATAATATTAATATATCTACGTCATACGTCTTTGGTTTACGAGGCGGTGCAGACAGGATGGCTGCGATTACAGCGACACCTGCGGCAAAAATAGAAATTTTCCATTTGTGTTGTTTTTGTCACAGAATAGGACCAGGTCACGTGACTGACGTGACTTTGACAGCGCCGTTTCATTGTTGTTTACGTGTTTTAAAGTTTTCAGTGTTCTCTTTGCTTTTCTCGTTTTATTATTAAAAATCTGTGGTTTTAACTGCAAAAAAAACTGTGTTTTTGTAGAACCAGTGATATAACCTAATATTTAGCACAACTGATCATTTTGTTAAACGAATTTACTTATTTGACTTCCATTGAAAGCTACAAAAATGGAACTTTGTGAATATTGCGGTAAAACGTTTACTCTGAAAAAGAACTTGCATGCGCATATCCGAAACCTTCATTAAGTGAAATCGGACTGTGTTCTTAATAAATTATGCTGTTCCCTATGTGAAACATATCACAAAATGTATGAAGATTTGAGAGACCATTACATTAAAGTACATAACATCGAGATTTTTATGGAAAAGTATTCATTTTCCTCAATGGAAGGCAAGTTTCATTTTATATAAACAATTCAGCAATAACAGCAAATTTTATGTTTATAGATTTTACTTCATGGAAGGATAAAAAAGAGAAACAGTTACAATGCTCTTATGTGAAAGAGACAGGAACGAAAATTTCCAGTACTGGAAAGAAATGGTACTACATTTGTCATCGATCAGGCTATCATGAGGATGAAATGAAATCAAACAAAGCTTCAAAAAGGCAAGGAGTAGCAAAAATGAATTCGTTATGTCCTTCAACTCTCGAATTACTAGAGGAAAATGGAAACTTTACTTCTTTTTTATATACTCCACACATTGGGCATGAGTGTTCCCTTAAACATTTAAATCTTTCAAAATTGGAAAGAACAGAAATAGCAGGTAACATTTTAATTCTAGATAATTATTGCTTATAAGAGTAACATATTATATTTTTAGGTAGAATTGCACAAGGAGTATCATTTGGCAAAATTTTGGATGATATAAGAAACAGTTTAAATACTGAAAACTCATTGCAACGTATACACCTTTTAAGTCACCAAGATCTCCTAAACATTGAAAAGGAATTTTTATTAAAGCATGATTCCCAGCTTCATAAAAATGATGCCACAAGTGTAGACCTATGGGTGAAGCAAATGGCAAGATTTGATGATTGTTCGCCAGTTTTATTTTATAAACCTCAAGGTATTAGTGATACAGAACAACTGTTTGAAAATGTAGACTTTGTATTAATATTAATGACATCTGCACAAGAATCTTTATTCAAACAATTTGCATCAAGCAAAATTTGTATTGACTCGACACATGGTACTAATCCATACGACTTTTAGTTAACAACAATTTTAGTTGTTGATGAATATGGTGAGGGTATCCCTGTTGCATTCCTGCTTTCAAATCGAGTAGACACCATGACTTTAATGCATTTCTTTTCTGTTTTGAAGATTAAAGTAGGTGTAATTAAAA
Organism: Diabrotica virgifera virgifera; assembly: GCF_917563875.1. Lineage (NCBI taxonomy): Eukaryota > Metazoa > Arthropoda > Insecta > Coleoptera > Chrysomelidae > Diabrotica > Diabrotica virgifera. The sequence continues at coordinate 56,473,309 of NC_065447.1, forward strand.
CAGAAATTTTTATGTCAGATGATGCACCAGAATTTTACAATGCATGGATTAACATTATGGAAGTACCAACACATCGTCTTCTTTGCATCTGGCCTGTAGATAGAAACTGGCGCAAAAATCTTCAAAAAGTCAATGGTGATCAAGCAACAAAGGTAATGGTGGATAAATGTTTAAGAATGGTTATGGAAACAACAGATGTAAATAAATTCCATATGTTGTTAAATTCTGTATTACATGAGTTATTGTCCGATGACGTAACAAGGCTATTTGGAGAATACTTTCAGGAATATTACTCCCATAGGCCCCAATTGTGGGCATATTGCTATAGAAAGGGTGTTGGAATAAACACAACATGTATCTGGAATCGATGCACAAAACCTTGAAACATGTATACTTAGAAGGCAAAAAAAGTAAGACGGCTTGATAGGTGCATTTCTGCTCTAATGAAATTAATAAGAGATAAGTTATTTGATCGGTTGACAAAAACATAAAGGGCAAACAAACATATAAAATAAAGAAAATATTAAATAGACACAGAAAAGGATTAATAATCAGCAGTGAGAATATAACAGTTGTAGATGATAACACTTGGTATGTGAAGTCAAATAGTGATAATGAGAAGTATTACACTGTGGAAAGGTTATTAGGGTCGATTTCTCATACCTGCGTTAATCTATGGTTCAGTTGAACCGGGTTCACAGGTGATCTCCGGTTCTGTTTGGAATGCATTTCTCATTGCGCGTTCATGTCAGTGCTCGTTCTACAGCTTTCGAGAAATGCCAATAGATGGCAAAAGGCAAAAAACTGTCGCCATTTTGAACTACCTTTTTTATGCTGTTTTTGAATAAAGTTAAATTTAAGTATTTATAGTCAAATAGTCATTTTAATAATTATAAATAAATATTATAAAAACACAAATAATGTTATCGTTTATCGTTAGGCTTAATATAATAAAATAGGATATATTTATATTATGACAGCGTTTCGTGTTAATACAACGCATGCGTAGTCCATGAAATCATCTGAACTGAGTTCTGAAATCTTTGAACGGCCGAATTCCACCGTTCAAGCATCGTTCAAGTTTAAACTGCCATCGGTTGAACGGGAATTGAGAAAGACGATTTTGACTTTAAACGGACGTTTACTAAAAGTTCAGGTTAAACTGAAATTGAACTCGATATGAGAAATCGGCCCTTAGGGTCGATTTCTCATACCTGCGTTAATCTATGGTTCAGTTGAACCAGGTTCACCCGTGATCTGCGGTTTTGTTTGAAATGCATTTCTCATTGCCCGTTCATATCAGCGCTCGTTCTACAGTTTTCGAGAAATGCCAATAGATGGCAAAAGGTAAAAAACTGTCGCCATTTTGAACTACCATTTTTATGCTGTTTTTGAATAAAGTTAAATTTAAGTATTTATAGTCAAATAGTCATTTTAATAATTATAAATAAATATTATAAAAACAAAAATAATGTTATCGTTTATCGTTGGGCTTAATATAATAAAATAGGATATATTTATATTATGACAGCGGTTCGTGTTAATACAACGCATGCGTAGTCCATGGAATCATCTGAACTGAGTTCTGAAATCTTTGAACGGCCGAATTCCACCGTTCAAGGATCGTTCAAGTTTAAACTGCCATCGGTTGATCGTGAATTGAGAAAGACGATTTTGACTTTAAACTGACGTTTACTAAAAGTTCAGGTTAAACTGAAATTGAACTCGATATGAGAAATCGGCCCTTAGGGTCGATTTCTCATACCTGCGTTAATCTATGGTTCAGTTGAACCAGGTTCACCCGTGATCTGCGGTTTTGTTTGAAATGCATTTCTCATTGCCCGTTCATATCAGCGCTCGTTCTACAGTTTTCGAGAAATGCCAATAGATGGCAAAAGGTAAAAAACTGTCGCCATTTTGAACTACCATTTCTATGCTGTTTTTGAATAAAGTTAAATTTAAGTATTTATAGTCAAATAGTCATTTTAATAATTATAAATAAATATTATAAAAACAAAAATAATGTTATCGTTTATCGTTGGGCTTAATATAATAAAATAGGATATATTTATATTATGACAGCGGTTCGTGTTAATACAACGCATGCGTAGTCCATGGAATCATCTGAACTGAGTTCTGAAATCTTTGAACGGCCGAATTCCACCGTTCAAGGATCGTTCAAGTTTAAACTGCCATCGGTTGATCGTGAATTGAGAAAGACGATTTTGACTTTAAACTGACGTTTACTAGAAGTTCAGGTTAAACTGGAGTTGAACTCGATATGAGAAATTGGCCCTTATTAGTGTTTGTAATGAATGTGAACTTGTTTGTAAAATATGTGTTCATATGTTTTCTTGTGAATGCACTGACTATTTTATAAAATGCCATTTATGTAAACATATTCATAGTGTTGGAAACTTAATGGTTAACTTAACAAAACCAGTAAGTCCTACATTGAATAACAAAGCTGAGCAAACATGTACATTGATTGTAGGCCATAATTGTCAACATGATGATGTAATTGATTGCAACAAAAGAATTAAATCTAAATTAGACTTTCTGTCAGCACATACAACTGATATGACTATCAATATTGAACAGCAATTAAAATTAGAAAAAGCATTAGATGTGGCAATTAGTTATTTGCAACCGACTTCACAGACAGTTAAAGAACCTGCAAATAAAAATATAAATTAACAACTACGTTTTGAAAGTACAAAAAAGAAGAGGCAACTTAATGTTGAATGTACTCTGAGTAAACCAACATATAGTGAAAAGAAGATGTTAGAGCAGGTTTTTAATATGGAGGAAGACAACTAATATATTAAATAAGTAAAACTATTTTACATAACTCATAACATAGAAGTAAAAACTCCTTCGTAATAGGTATAAATAGTTTTAATCAAGTCTTAAAAAATCCAAATGGATTACATAAAGTTGAAATGTTCATACTTCGACAACGAATATTTTACTGTGCAACATAAGAAGTACGAAAGTAAATAGCGCTAATAATTACTCCAATAAACAACAATGTAATTTGCAATTTACTTTCGTACTTCTTATGTTGCACAGTAAAATATTCGTTGTCGAAGTAATCCAAAACAGGCGTATGTTCGTGGAATGGCCCATAGGTTATTAATAAACATAACATTATTTTATCACAATGATAATCACTTATATGGATAATTTTTAATGAACATCATCATATTATGGAGCATAGATTTTTTTATTTTAGCAAGTAAAAAGTAAAGTAAAGCAGGTTATGTTTATATTTTATGAATTTGACAGTTGAAGTTGATTTGAAAACAAATAGAAAAGTTTCTATTTTTGCCGAATATGTCGCTGCACTTGCAGCCATCCTCTCTACACCGTTACGTCTTTGGTTTGTATCATTGTAAAATACCAATAACGTATGACGTAGATATAGTATTTTTATTACAAAAGCGATGTTACGTAGGTCAAAATTTTTGACGTAAGAGAACTGTCAAAACATTAGAATGTGACTTTTCATTATTGCCATGTTTATAATAAATATGGCAATAATGAAAAGTCACATTCTAATGTTTTGACAGTTCTCTTACGTCAAAAATTTTGACCTACGTAATATCGCTCTTGTAGTAAAAATACTATATATTAATATTATGTGACACATGACAGAAGCTCGAAACAAATGACTGTGAATGAAAAGCCCTATTGAGAGGCTCTATGACTTTGTTGTTTGCAAATGTAGTATTATTGTTTATCAAGTGAAAAATAAATTCGGTAATTGATTTGTTCGTGATTAATTATTACAGACTCAAGATATCTTTAAATAACGAGTTAGTTGTTCTATTAATCTACTTAGAAAATCCACTGGAGTTATTTATTGATAAATGCCAATATTTTGTAGTTCGGTCTCTATAATATTGTGAGGTATTGTTGGACAGATATTAAAAATTATCAGACTTTTGCTTGGTGTGACTAACTTCCTAGCTTGGATACGTTCCTGATTAATTATTACCATTGTTCCATTATCGGTTCCTAAAAATTCTTTGACTGTTTCCTCAGTAGTAACACAAATGCAAATACGATCATTTACAATCCTGGAAATGACGATAACTTTATTAGGATCGATGTTAATAGCTATGGCATTTAAATAATCTTCAATTTTAGTATTTGGAAGTGAATTTTGAACAAAATGGCTTGTTTTGCTTGGAAATATTTTGTTAGGCCGGTTTACAGCAGTAGAGTATAATTTTGATATGTTAGATGGAGGAGTAACATGTTGAGATTTATGAAGTCCACAAATACCTTCACCTGGATATTCCTGTATATAGGGTGAGGCAGATAATTGGCCTATTAGAAATATTTAGAGAACTAAAGGCAACAGAATCATGAAAATTGGAATGAAGGGGTTTTGAAGTGTGATCTATTTAATGAAAATATTTTCATCAATTTACCACTTCCGGTTATACCGGAAGTTGCTTAAAAGTTCGTTTTTTTTTAAATGGGACACCCTATATATTTTTACATTTTTAGATTCTACTCGATGTCTTCTTTTTTAAAATATGCGGTCTCGTAATGTTATACAGGGTAGTTTAAAAGCTAATTACGTTTTTTTTTATTAATTTCGTAGCAACTTTCACACCCTGTAGAATTGTAGTAGTTGGATATCAAAAACTCTATGTCTGTTAAAATGATTTCTAATATAATCTACTATTATTAAAAACATTAGTATAGCTAAATGTTAAATTTTAGTATACAGGGTTGGTCGAAACTCAGAATGAGGATTTTCTGAATTTTCTTAAATGGAACACCCTGTATTTTAGTATTGCAATGAAAAGACATTTTATGGTACTTTTTTATTTCTTAAGCATTCCCTATACCTAAATGCTTTAATTTGTGCTTAATTGTTAATCGCGCCAAGAATGTTAACTACGTAGGTACATATTTTGATAGCTCAACCATTATTGGCAATTTTAAAGATCAGTCTAGATTAATATGTATTTATTTCCGAAAATTATTTGTGAGTGAATATTTTCACGGCCAACCTAATAAAATTTCACGTATTTTTTGTTGAAATGAATGTTTGGTTTGAATCACCAATAACTCACAAATTAAAGCAGTTAGGTATAGGGAATGCTTAAGAAATAAAAAAGTAGCATAAAATATCATTTCATTGCAATAATAAAATATAGGGTGTTCCATTTAAGAAAACTCAGAAAATACTCTTTCCGAGTTTTAACCAACCCTGTATAGTACAATTCAATATCTAGCTATACCAACAATTTTTAACAATAGTAAACTATATTAAAAATCATTTGAACATAAATAGAGTTTTTGATGTCAAACTACTACAATTCTACAGGGTGTGAATATTGCTAGGAAATTAAGAAAAAAAAACGTAATTATCTTTTAAACTACCCTGTATAACATTACAAAACCTCATATTTTAAGAAAGAAGACATCCAGGAGAATCCAAAAATGTAAAAATATACAGGATGTTCCATTAAAAAAAAACGAAGTTATAAGCAACTTCCGGTATAACCGGAAGTAGCAAATCGATGAAAATATTTTCATTAAAGAGATCACTCTTCAAAACCCCTTCATTCCAATTTTCATAATTCTGTTTCCCTTAGTTCTCGAGATATTTCTAATAGGTCTTTTATCTGCCTCACCCTGTATTGGGTCTATGTTACCTGATTACGGTCCTATTACTTGAATAGGTTCATTAGTAATTAAGGGCATAGGCCCAAAATGTCGCCTGTCAAAATTTTCAGTGTGTTTTAAATGTATTTATTAATTTTTTTCGTATCCTGAGAAAACTAGTAAGTATTTTTGAACAATTTAAACGCAGAATGAAAGATTGCAATATTACCGAAGGTCGAAAGTTTCTTAGAATAACCAAAAAGTTTCTTTTGAATGAGATATTTGAAATCAAAGGTCACGCTAAATTTTCTCTTTTTTTAGCCTTATATCTTATTAAAATAAATATTATAAAAATTTTCAGGGACATTTGTCCCTCAGTAATAACGTTATATTTCATTCTGCGTTTAAATTTTTCAAAAATTAGTTTTCTTAGGATCTGAACAAAATGAATTTATTTAAAACACATTGAACATGTTGACAGGTGACATTTTGCGCCTATTCTCTTATGCAAGTTAATTACGTTTGTACTAGTATTTATGACCGTTGTTTGATATTTACTATTATTTGCTATTATTGTCTAACTTACAGTTTTGTCCCAAAATTGGAATCAGACTGTAAATTAGATAGATCAGACTGTAAATTAGACTACGTAATACACTATTATACAAATTTGATAGTTTTTTAATAAGTAAAAACAACTAAACTTGGATAAAAACTACTAGGAATATTTATTGTTTACTCGTTAAGAAACCAGTTTCGAATCTCTATGTAAATTCTATAAGCTAATATTTAAAAATTTCTCATTTAATAAAATAGTAGGTAGTTGATAATAACTAAGAATGTACGTACATATCCAGGCTATCCAGCGGGTTCTGTTTCTGTAGTCTTACAAAACTTATAAAACTTAGGTGAAAAACTACATTTAGCAGAAGAAATTTTAACGTGTACATATTTGCAAATTTGGAAAGCTCAAGTATAATGGGACGTTTCTTCCAATTCGCGCTATGTCAATTAAGAGTGAGAAATTGTAATTGTTTGGAAATCTCCTATTATGTTTTTATTTTGTAATAAATTCATTGAAATATATTGACATAACTTGGATATTAAAGATTAGCATTACGATTATAATGTGAACATGCATTGTTATAAAAGAAATAAAAATTAAGTACACAGTTACATATTACGGCTTTGATAACATTATTGGAAAGGTAATTTTAATTTGATTACTATACTAAATAAAAAAATTAATTTTCGAAACATTTTAAATAAGTAGTTAACTTACTTTCAAGAACAATAAAACCAATAGGAATTAGGGTTAATGGGGGACACATATTTTTATCTGTATTAGTTTTAGCAAAATATCTCAAAAAAATATTATAAAATATAATGCCTTTTATCTACCTGCGTTTTTACTCACGTAAAAGAGAAAATCTGTTTCCGAATTAAGAAATCCAAAGATTTTATTATTTTTAAACATTTATTTGTTTGAAAATGGAGTCTTTTGGGTTTCAACATTTTGTTAATAGAGGTCGCTATCGCGTCTTAATGTTAATTATATTTTGTAATTGGCATGAATGGCAAAGGTGTATATTTTCGATTCAGAGCATCATTACAGTGCTTTCCTGATGAGAACAAAAGAGTTCGAAATGGTCCATAGAAAGATGGTAATGATCTCTGAATCGAAATTAAATATAATGCCTTTTATCTATTATAAAATCATTTAAAATGCAGACGGCGGAAGAGGCATGTGGAAAAATAGTAATAAATAAACATAGGAAAAGAACAAAACGGTGGAAGTCTAGTGTAAAAGAAAAAATCAAAGAAAAGAAAACAGCATGGAAAAAATATCATAAAACAAAAAAATACAATCCGACAGAGAAAACTATATAGAAAAGAGAAATATACCGAAAGCAGCGGTGGAAGAAGCGAAAAAATGAAGTTGGAGAAAATTTTGGAGAAGATATAAACGAAAAATACGTAGTAAACAATAAAATGTTTTGGACTAGGATAATAAAATTAAGATCAAGTAAGAAAAAAGAAATCAGAGCAATAAAAGATAAAGAAAGTAAATTAAGGACAGATACGCTGGAAATTTTGGAAACATGGAGGGAACATTATGAAGAAAAATTTGGAAGTACACCGCACGCAAGGGTGAGAAGCGATACGAAAATTGAAGATAGGTAAAGCTCCAGGGGAGGATGAAATTGCACCAAAAGTGATCAAATACTTAGGACAGAGAGGGGAAGACTGGCTGTGAACAATAAACAAAGATGCATGGAAGGAGAAAAGGATTCCAAAAGATTGAGGAAACAATTTAATACTACCAATATATAAAAAGGGCGAGTAAACTGTTTGTGACAACTATAGAGCAATCTGCCTAGCTTAAGTAACTTATAAAATATACACCAAAATATTGGAAAAACGACTTAGACAATGTGTAGAACTAAATCTGGAAGAAGAACAGGGAGCATTCAGACCTGGAAGGGAGACTAACGACAACATTCAATTTAAGAAGACTGATATGAGAGAAAAACAGAAGAAGGATAAGAGTTGTTCCTAACATTCATAGACATGAAAGCTGCCTTCGATTCAATAGATAGAGAGAAAATAGGGAAAAGCTTAAAGGACTTGGAAGTACCCACAAAATTAATCAAGATTATCAAAAGTATATACGAAGTAGTCAAAGCTTAACTACAAATTGGAGGTCAGCGGCCAGAAGAGTTTCTAATAGGCAAAGGACTAAAACAAGGCGACAGCCTCAGCCCCTTACTCTTTGTAATAATAATTGACCGAATAGTAAAAAATATCAGAGCAAGGGGACAAGAAGTTAACACCATGATCGGCTACAGAGATTTGGAACCAGTAAAAATAAATAGTCTAATGGGAATGAAAATAAACATAGACAAAACCAAAACAATGATAATAAAGAATAAGGAGAACCTACACAACAAAGCGATAAAGTGCAATCATATAACATTAGAAAAAGTAAATTATGTAGTTAAATTAAACTAAAAGTTAAATTTTTTCAGGGAACTACTCCTTTTTAGATTAGAAAAAGTATCAACCTATGAATACCTAGGGAGTATAATAACTGACGACGGGAGAATAGACGCTGAAATAGCAAACAAAGGAAACAAATCGACATAAATATTTTATGGCTTAAATAAACCCATGTTAGGACATAAAGACATACAAATGGAAGTGAAAAGGAAGATTTATAATACAATAACAAGACCAGTAACAACCTATGTAAGTGAAAATTGGACAATACAGAAGAAACATGAGTCAAAAATAGAAGCCATGAATATGAAACACTCAAGAAAGATCGCAGTGAAACCAAAATGGGATAGAATAAGAAATGAAGAAATAAGAAAAACAACAGAAATAGATCCAATATTATATCACATCCAAAATAAACGCTAGAATGGTATGGACATGTGATAAGAATAAAACTAGAAAGGATGCGCAGGAAAATTCTGGAAATGGGAAACACGACAAAAAGTAGAAGAGGGCGTCCCCGAAAGAATTGGGGGGATCAAATAGAGGGCATAGGAAATGCACGAGGGAAAACGAAAGAAGAAATGAAACACCTAGCCAAAAACAAAATTGAGTGGAAAAAATGGGTGAAAGAAACAACCAACCATAATACGACGCCGTAATAGGCATAAGGAAAAAGACAACAAGAAGAAGAAGTATTGTACTACCTTGACTCATTTTACGTCATCCATTCTGCTTATGTTTTAGTGTATGTTTATGTTTAACATCCATTTATTTATACAGGGTGGAAATCACTTATGGAATAAAATTATTTCTGTCATTGTTATGAAAACTTATAAGACGCTGAGACCCGTCGATTTTTAAATATAAATCGGCGCTATTCAAACATAAATCTACAAAGTGATTCACGTACGCCTAACATAGTCTATAAGCTTTATTTTTAATGGAACATCCTGTATATTTCTATATTTTTAAAAGCGCCTTAATATCCTGATCTCAACGAACTGTGTATTCATGTAAGGTCTATTATGAGTAATACAGGGTGAAATTTTTAAATTATAAAGTGTGGAAACCACTTATACCGCAAATAATTTTATTCCATAAGTGGTTCCCAACGCTAAAAAATTGAAAAATACTGGTAATTTGACCAGCTGAAACAGCTGACAGGGCTAGACTGTAGAAAGCGATGCAGGAGCTTGGCTTTCCAAAAAAAACTAGTCAGTTTGACACGGATATGTATGGAACAGTTACGATGTAAAGTGAGAGTTGGAGAGTTGGACTATTAAAAATAGTAAGTTTATACAGGGTGTCCAGAAACTCTACCGACAAATGAAGACAGGAAATTCTTCAGATAATTTTAAGACAATTTAACCCAATTCACCTAGTCCGAAAATGCTTCTTAAGGGAGCTAGAGCTCTTTGAAGATGGCGTCATGAAATTAGTTTTTCTTAAATACCTCCAGAACGCTTCTATTTAGAAAAACGAAAATTGGTATGCATATTTACTTTTCAGAGATGAATGAATTCCATCCATTGCAAATTTCTAGTACCGGTCATAGGCGTCCGTTTTGGGTAGAGCAACGGGTATTTTATCGCATAACTTTTTTGTCCTTATTTTTTATGCATTTTTGACACCGCATTATTAAATTGTGAGGTATTCTAGTACTAAAAGTTACTCTTGCTTTAAGTCGGTAGGACACACCGTTTTCTAGAAAAATCGATTTGAAAGTTTTTCGTTTTTGGAATTTGAAAAAAAATTGAAAGAACTTTTCAACAAGAAACGAAGTATTTTACCAACATAAAGTAAGAGTAACTTTTAGTACCCGAATACCTCATAATTTAATAATCTAGTGTCAAAAATGCTCAAAAATTCAAGACAAAAAGTTATGCTATAAAATAACTCTTGACCTACCCAAAACGGACGCCTATGACCAGTACTAGAAATTCGCAATTAATGAAATCGATTTATCTCTGGAATATAAATAAATGTACCAGTTTTCGTCTTTCTAAACAGTTTTTTCTTTGAAATTTTCTTTTAATTCAAAAAGCGAAAAATTTTCAAATTGATTTTTCTAGTAAACGGTGTGTCCTACCGATTTAAAACAAGAGTACCTTTTAGTACTAAAATACTTCACAATTTAATAATCCAGTGTCAGAAATGCATAAAAGTTAAAGATAAAAAAGTTATGCGATAAAATAACCGTTGCCCTACCCAAAACGGACGCCTACGATCGGTATTAAAAATTTGCAATGAATGGATTAGATTTATATCTTGAAGATAAATACGCGTACCAATTTTTGTTTTTGTAAATAGAAGCGTTCTGGAGGTATTTAAGAAAAACTAATTACAAGACGCCATCTTCAAAGAGCTCTAGCTCCCTTAGGAAGCATTTTCGGACTAAGTGAATTGGGTTAAATTATCTTAAAATTATCTGAGGAATCTCCTGTCTTCATTTGTCGGTAGAGTTTCTGGACACCCTGTATAAATATTATATTTTAATTTATATTACTGTACATTTCTTAAGTAATTTTACAAATTTTTGTTTATTACATTCATTCACAAATTCCCAAAATATCAAGTGTTGAAATTATGGTATCAGTAGGTACACAATTTTTTTTCAATAAAACTCACATTGATGCATTCTTTTAAAGTAAAATTAACAACAAAAAAAGCAACATATTGTTTATTTAAGAAATTATTTATAAAGTTTTATGTAAGATTCAAAATCGATTCAATTCAATTTCCAATGGAATATCTCTGACAAAAAGTCAGTAATTCTTTTTATGTGTTGTTGTGCTTCAGATCCTAATATTCTTCGTATAACATTGAGAACGGCGTTATATAAAATCTGAAACAAAAATAAAAATTATGCAAAAAAAATAAAAAAAATGTCACGGTTCCAGTTAAATTTTTTATATTGCTTTTATTTAAAGTAGTAACGTCTCGAGCACGTGTGTGTGTATGTCAGCAGAATAGTTAGGGTTGATTTGATACATTACGTACTGGCGACGAGGATAACTTTTATTTTCGGTCAAACGTGTAAAAAATACGTAGTGAAAAGCGTGTAAAACATAGTGAAAAAAGTGTAAAAAATGGCGGAATCGGTATGTGGTCAATTACGCGAGTTCTGTTTGAAGAGTTCAGACTGGTCAATTTTCAAAGCGCGGTTAGGAAACTATTTCGCAGCAAACGGTGTCAAAGTCAATACGGACGCAGATAAGATCAGAGCTATTTTGTTAAACGCTTTAGAAGAGAACGCATATCAGCTTATTTTCGATCTGGTAAGTCCTGAAAAACCAGAAAAAAAAACGTATAATCAGTTTCTTGCCACATTGGATGGGTATTTCAAACCACAGCAGAGTGTGTTTGCAGCGCAATTTAAATTTTACAGTGCTCAAAAAGACGTGGCAGACTCGGCGAGTGAGTGGGCTGCACGCTTAAGATAATTAGCGGTAGGCTATGAGTTAAAAGCATACCTAAGAGACAGATTTTTGTTCGGTTTCGGCAAGGGACCCATGTTGGACCGGCTTATGGAAGAAGATGTAAGCGCCAATCTCGAAAAAATGGTCAGTTTAGCAGCTTCCAAGATGGCTGCCAGAGAAATCCACGAGGAAATGGTACGGGTGAAGCCAGAACCTATTAACCACGTCAGCTCTGAAGGTACGAAGGTGCGCGAAGGTACGATACGCAGCGAAGTTGGAGCAACGCGCAGACTCCATGGAAATGGTAAACTACAGAGATGCAGAGAGCAGAAAATGAGGAGCAGCACAGATGTTACGCGCATGACATTCAACGTCAACAACGACAACATGGTGCATGTGACATTTGCGGAAGGAGGAATCATAACAAAGATAAGTGTATTTATAAAAGGTTTTAAAGGTAAACGGAAATCTTTTTTATTGCATCAAAATTTTTTACAAACCCAAGAACAGGCAAAAAACATTCCTGAAATAAATAATGATGATGACATTGACCTTTTTAAATCAGACAGAAATATTTTCGATTTGCAAAGCACAAATACGGATATTTTAGAGGATTTGTTTAAGTTAAAAGTATTAGTACACAATCATTATTTAGTATTTCAAATTGATACGGGTAGCAGTGTTTCTTGTTTGTCTAAGGAGTGTTATTTAAAATATTTTTCGGACATTTACATAAAACAAACAAATAAACGTTTTATTTTTTATAACGGGGTGCAAGTTGAGCCCCTAGGAGTAATAAATTTGAAATTTTCATATAACAATATAGAAAATTATTTAGATTTTTTTATTATGGAAAATGGAGGTCCACCTTTCTGGTAATGGAGATTTTCTGGTAATGTATAATTTAAGCTGATCAGTCATAAATAATATTAAACAAGGTAACTTAAATGATAAAAATATTGAAGGTTTAGTAAAGAAATATAATGACGTTTTTTCGCCTGAATTAGGTAATTTTAAAAAAGGGTTAGTGATAATTAATTTAAAAAACCCCAATGTTACTCAAACATTTGTAAAGGCAAGGCCTATACCTTTTGCCATTAGGCAACAAGTTGAACAAGGACTACATCGGTATTTAAGAAAAATGGGCAAATTAGGATCTGCGGTGACTTCAAAGTAACGACAACCCTGAAATAGAAATCGATTAGCACTATATGCCAAGAATAGAAGAATTATTTGCAAATCTTCAAAGAGGCAGGGAGTTCACCAAGTTAGATTTGTCACAAGCTTTTCAGAAAATAAGTTTGGATAGGGGCAGTAAAGTATTATTAACTATTTCTACTCATTTAGGTCTTTTTAAATTTAATCGTTTAACTTTTGGCATAGCATGCGCACCAGCTAAATTTCAAAAAAATTATGGATGCATTCTTTAATGGTGTTGCGGGTTGTGCAGTTTTTCAAAAAAATATTTTAATAACGAGAAGAGATAAAAAAGTCATTTAGAAAATTTAGAGAGAGTTTTATCTATTTTACAAAATACAGGGTTTAAATTAAATATTTTCTTTTCAAAAGTGTTGAATATTTAGGATTTGTTATTGATTCTGAGGGGCTACACCTAGTGTTGTCCAAAACCGGTCTTGGTCTTGCAGTCTTGGTCTTGTTCTTGCATTTACGCAAGACCAAGACCGCCTAATTTTAGCAAGACCAAGACCAAGACTGACCCTGCAAGATTTGAGCAAGAACAAGACTAACCCTGCGAGACTCTTGTGTCTTGCAGTTAGAATCGAGTGTCATTTAGGTAGTACAATATTTCGGGTATATGCTTAGATGCATAGAGACTCTATGAGACGCAAAAAATATGTAACAAAAATTTGTAAAATTGCACATTACGAACAATACAATAAGCATACATAGTGAATCAAAGTATCGATTAAAAGAACATTTGCCACATTTTATACGTACTCAGAGATCATAAGTACAATGGTAAAATAAAACATTTTGAACATTCTGTCCCAGCAGACGATTTCTTCACTCTGAAATTAATTGTCCAGATTTTGATAACAGCCGCTACAACATTTTAAAAATATTGTGTCATCTGAGCCGAGCTGATAAAAAATATAATATTACAAATTTTATCGGCCTATAGACTAACATTGTTTGTGCTGAGTGTGCGATATCGGTTACAAACCAAAAATTGCTGAAAATGGGCGGCTATTTTCGACTAACTATCAAACAACAGTCTATTCCTATTATATATTTTAACTCAAAACGTGCTGACAAACGACCTCAACAAATTATATGAATATTTCACAAGATGCCGCCTGATACACAACTTAAATAAAACTGAGGTAAGCTGTTTTCACCTCAATAACAAACAGGCAAACCAAAAATTAGAGGTCAAAATGAGAAATGCAGCACTACCCTACCAACCTTACCCAAAATATCTGGGGGTTACCTTGGACAGGACTCTTTCGTTTAAAAAACATCTACAAATAACTGCACAAAAAATAAGTAGTAGAAATAACCTTATCCAGAATCTTTGTGGTACCAATTGTGGCGCATCTGCGGACACACTACGGACATCTGTGCTAAGTTCGGTCTACTCTGTGGCAGAGTACTGTGCACCGGTCTGGCTAAATAGTCGTCATGTGAAGATAGTTGATACGCAGCTTAATATAGTAATGAGAATGATTAGCGGCTGTATCAAGACTACTCCACTATATTGGCTTCCCACCCTTAGCCATATACCTCCGCCTATTCTACGAAGACAAAAGGCCTTGATAACGGAGTATTCGAAAGTAAATAGCAACTTGCAACTACCAATCCATGAAGACATCCCGAGTTTAGCAGCAAACCGACTCCCATCCAGAAAACCACCCATAAGAACAGCTAACAGCAGATGATTTCAATGTTACCTCCAAATAGCGCACGCTGTGGTCTGAGGAAGCCTCACCTGAAGTATCCAACCTTATTGACCCAGTCCAAAAGCCTGATGGCTTCGACCAGCCACGAAACATATGGAAGAGCCTAAACCGAATTAGAACGGGACATGCAGTATGCGTACACAACCTACATAAATGGGAAAAACAGCCTACCTCCAGCTGCGACTGTGGTGCTCCAGATCAAACCATCCAACACATAGTGGAGACATGTGAATTGAGGGCATACCGAGGGGACCCAGAAGACTTTTTCAAAACTACGCCTGCAGGCCTTGAATGGATAGCTCAACTTGACTTAAAGATATAACCTTATCTGTTTGTATTATTTTATATTTTATCTGTATTTTGTCTATGTTCGTTTTTATATGAGCTTATGTTTGTATTTTTGAATTATGTACTTACGCTTTTTACAATTATTATTGTATTTATTCCATGTATTGAGCCATACGCTAAATAAATAAATAAATATATTTTAACATAATGAACAATAATTTTTTCTGTCTTTGATATGCATATCTTTCGGCGTTTATGACACCAACACATGTCTCCTTGTTAATAGCGAAACAGATTATGCTACCTTTTCAGTTTTCGGTATGCTTATCTTTGATAAAGAAAACTCATTATTCTTTTTAATCGCGCAGCAGACTACAAACAAAAAATTAACAAACTCTAACATGAAGTAAAAACCACTTCTATGCAATTGGTATATTTATTAAAAATTTCAAAAATCCCAATGGATTAAATAAAATGTGTCCAATTCAGAACGTTTTCGGACCTATCAGTTCATCATCAGTAAATTCGAATACTTGCTAAATAGCCCCAGAACCAAACAATGGTTGAATTTATAATTCGATCTACATTACGTCATAGTAATAATGAACAGGCTGAACGCCGGTGTTAAAAGATATAACCTCCGGGAACATGGTAAAACCCTACCAGGAAACTTAAACAACCATCTTCAAGGTGCTATGTATGGTCCCAAATATGCTGTCTTTCTTCGTTTATTGGTGATCAAAAGTTCTCTATATCTTCCTATTCTGTGGAACACCATTTTGTTCGTAATGGTCTTTTAAAATTCTCCTAGAAAGCCACATCTCAAAAACTTACAGCATTCTCATTAAGTCAACATTAACAGCTCAGGCTTCGAAATCATAAATAAGTATACAGCGTGTTCAGAAACTCTCCCGACAAACGAAGACCCGAGATTCTTCAGTTAATTTTAAGACAATTTAACCCATTTACCTAATCCGAAAATGCTTCCTGAGGGAGCTAGAGCTCTTTGAATATAGCGTCTTGGAATTAGTTTTTCTTAAATATCTCCAGAACACTGTTATTTAGAAAAACGAAAACTGGTACGCTTCTAGAGATAAATCGATTCCATCAATTACGCCTTTCTAGTACCGGTCATAGGCGCCCGTTTTGGGTAGGGCAACTGGTATTTTATCGCATAACTTTTTGTGTTTAACCTTTAAGCATTTTTGACACTGGATTATTAAATTTTGAGGTATTCTTGTACTAAAAGATACTCTTGCTTTAAGGCGGTAGGATGCACCGTTTTCGAGAAAAATCGATTTGAAAATTTTTCGTTTATTGAATTTGAAAAAAATTTGAAATTTTTTTTTTAACAAAAAACGCTGTACTTTACCGTCTTAAGGCAAGAGTAACTTTTAGTACTAGAATACCTCATAATTGCTGTGTCAAAAGTGTCAAAAATGCTTAAAAATTTAAGACAAAAAAGTTATACGATAAAATAACCGTTGACCTACCCAAAACGGGCGCATATGACTGATACTAGAATTTCGCAACTAAGGAAATCGATTTGTCTCTGGAAGATAAATAAACGTACCAGTTTTCGTTTTTCTAAATAGCATTTTTCTGAATTTTTTTTTCAAATTCAACAAACAAAAAATTTTCAAATCGATTTTTCTAGAAAACGGTGCATCCTACCGACTTAAAGCAAGAGTACCTTTTAGTTCTAGAATGGCTTACAATTTAATAATCCAGTATAAAATGTGCTTAGAAGTTAAACATAAAAAAGTTATACGATAAAATAACCGTTGCTCTACCCAAAACGGGCGTCTATGACCGGTACTAGAAATTCATAATTAATGTAGTTAATTTATCTCTGAAAGATAAATAAGTGTACCAGTTTTCGTTTTTCTAAATAGTAGTGTTCTGGAGATATTTAAGAAAAACTAATTCCAAGACGCCATCTTCAAAGAGCTCTAGCTCCCTTAGGAAGAATTTTCGGACTAGGTGAATTGGGTTAAATTGTCTTAAAATTATCTGAAGAATCTCCAGTCTTCGTTTGTCGGGAGAGTTTCTGGACACCCTGTATAGTGATTATAGCATTTTACCATCTGATATCGGATTTTCAGATTGGGTAATTGGTTACTCGGAAATTTCCTCATCTTCAAAAAGGCTGCTCTTGATTGCTCTATTCTTGAACGAATTAGATCTTCCGTAATCCAGACTCCTAAGTATATAGGCTATTGATAATGTTCAAAATAAGAGAGCTAAAAGGAACTACAACGTTAACGGGATTTTATTGTCTCATATGGTTAATGGATCTCTAAATTTGAAAAAACCGCTGAGTGCTACCATTTAAATGGGTGCGTTTTTGAGAAAGGGGTAAATTAGTCCCTAAGCACAGGGTGCATTAGAGTAAGTTCTATGCAATTTTGGTACAAATATGTCTACAGAAAAATTGTTCCAGATTAAATTTACTATCGAAACGTCACCTTTTAAAGTCAAAAATATTTTATTTTACAAAAATATATTCAAAAGAAAAGCAAGGGAAAAACACGAAAGGCAGCAATTTTGTTTTTTGCCCCATAACTTTTTTCCACAGGGATATAGGTATAGGCATTGCTTCAGTGAAAAATAACTTCTGTTCTTCCTCTTTAAAATAAAGTTTAGTAAAAGTCTCTGGGATTTATAGTTTCTGAAACAGGATTTTTCAAAATTCGCCGCTCACATCATTTTTGGGACATTTTCCCCATTATTTCGGAAACATTGTTCTGCAACTTTTTTCTAAGCATTTCTAGGTATATGCAATGGTACATTTAGTAGAAAGAGAAGTCAATTACCTTTAAAATGGTCTATTGTATAAGGTTACACGACTCTTTATAAGCAAGGTATGCTTTTTCAAGGTTTTATTCTTTTAATAATTTTTGATATTTTAAATGATTATTTTTTAAATTTCTCATTATGAATATTTTCCTTGTAAATTTAGGTATGTACATTGTAAACATTGTTTTCTTTACTTTAAAATGGTGTATTGCAAAAAATTCTAGGACTATTTTAAACAAGATCTTCGTAGGTTATCCAAGGGTATCCGTAATTAGAGAAAAATTTAAAAAAAAATTTTATTTTTTTCAATTAGAAGAATATAATTGCATATTATAACATAATTTTTAATTCCAAACAACTTTTCTTAATAACACTTTTCGATATTGTGAAATATAAAGGCACTTTACTCCTCAGCGAAATTCATATTTTTTAATATACCTCGTACTCTATTGAAACAATTTTATATCTGATGATAGCATCTTAGGTTTAGACTATGCAGAGCATTTTATAAACAATATTTTTTTATAAAGTTAATAATAAAAAAGTTTTCCATGTGGTTTCAACTTAGTAGGACCTCTTGCATGTGTATATGTTACATGTTGAAAAAGCATATCTTGTTTAAAAATAGCCCTAGAATTTTTTACGATACACCATTTTAAAGTAAAGAGAATAAGCTTTCTTTTTTATTGTACAATGTATATACCTAAATATACCATAAAAAACGTTATACTAAGAAATTTAGAAATAATCGTAAAATATATCAAAACTCATTAAATTATAAAATTTCGAACAACCATATCTTGCTTAAAAATAGCCATGCAGCCTTCTATAGGAGATCATTTAAGGGCAATTCACTTTTTTTCCTATTAAATGTAACAATGCATATACCTAAAGCTACGTAGAAAAAAGATACAGAACAATGTTTGAGAAGTAACCAGCAAAATGGGTCAAAATGGCTGTGAGTGGCGAAATTTGAAAAATCATATTTTGGAAAATATAAATCGTAGAGACTTCTACCAAACGCCATTTTAAAGAGAAAGTATGGAATATTTTTTTCCTTGAAGCAATGCCTATACCCACATCCCCGTGGAAAAAATTTATGGGGCAAAAGGCAAAATTGCTATCATTTGTGTTTTTTTCTTACTTTTCTTTTGAATATATTTTTGTAAAAAAAAATATTTTTGACTTTAAAATGTGATGTCTCGATAGTAAATTTAACCTGGAACAATTTTTCTGTAGACATGTTTGTACCAAAAGTGCATAGAACTCACCCTAATTCGCCCTGTGCCTAGGGACTAATTCACCCCTTTCTCAAAAATGCACCCCTTTAAATGGTAGCACTCCACGGGTTTTTATTATTTAGAGGTCCATTGACCATATAAAACAATAAAACCCCGTTAACGTTGTAGTTCCTTTCCAAAATACATAATCAATAGCCTAATATCATTTTGCCTACATATTCAATATCATTTTTTATCTGGATTCGTCTAATGACTTTGCCCCTATCACTGATAACCACGTTTTTTTTTCTTTATGTTTATCGTTAAACAAAACTGTTCTCCAGTATCATAAATTGTGTTTAATAGCGTCTGCAGATCTCTGTCACTTTCGGCGGTAATGACTGTATCGTCAGCATAAGGAATATTATTTATATTTTCACCATTTATCTTGATCCCTTCAAGAGTTTTCAAGTGCTTGCGTAAATAACTCTTCGGAGTATATTTTTATTAGATCAGGCTGTATCGTCGCCCCCGTCAGGTAAATTGTTCCGATACGGTTTTTTTGGACAAACTTACTCAAAAGAGGTCTTTATAACAAATCCACAGGGTTCCGACAACTTTTTCTAAACAAATTCAAAAAATCAACTTTTTCACTTTGTATACAATTTTTTTGAAGTTATACTTCTTTAGGCGCGATTGAAAGTAAAATTTCATAATACTGCGCGCATGCGCACACAGACAGTATGGCGTTTAGTTGCTAAATCTTTCAAGTTATGTATAAATATATCAGTGCAAGAAAAGGTGTGAAAAGAATATATTAGCGTTTTTAGTAAATATATTTATTATAATTTTTGTGTCTTTGGATTTGTCTTCCTCAGGAGTAAGATGAGTTTTATTAAAACATTGTGTCTTTGGATTTGTCTTCCTCAGGAGTAAGATGAGTTTTATTAAAACATTTTATTGTATATTTATTATACTTCACCTTGTCTGTTTGTTACCGTGAATTGTCATTAGGTACGTCCGAACCGATACAGACACAGTCCTCGTAGCGTATTTGGTATAGCATTCGGCTAGAGATCGAGAAGTCTTGAGTTCGAGTCCGGAGAAATCCTATACTTTTTTTTTATTTTTTTGAAAGCGGTAAGCACAAATTTTTTTTGTTTAAAAAAATTAAAACATACTGTTTAAAATATATTTATTTTTAAGAAATCATATAATAGAAGTATAACTTCTTACGTGCGTACAAAGTACACACACATTCTTTTTTTTTTAGATTACTTGGGTTATTATGAGCAAAAAAGGTAGTTTTCTCTAAAATTAAATGTTGTCGAGTTATACTCGATTTTAAAGTTAAAAATTGCGAAAATGGCCATTTTCAAGGCTTAATAACTCGGTTAAAAATTATTATTATGAAAGTCAGAAAGTGACTAAATCAAAGCTTAAAGCCCTCCCTACATGATCTTGAAGAAATTTGGGTCATTAATTTATTACTCAGCTGTTATTTTTAATTATTAACAATGAGCGCTAACGGCGTATTGAGGCGCCATCAATGTGAGTGCGAGTAAGGTGCACCATTGGACTGCTGGAATGGTGCATCTCTACAAACTGCGGACTTTTATTTACTTCTATTTGGTCATGAGATATTTACCTGGATGATGGGTGGTAACATATCCTTTAGTAATTTCCGGACTGTTGTAATTAGTTGCCTAATATCATCTGTAAATTTAGTTAAGTTTTTGAGTTGACGTTCGGTTGGTACATATCCTTTATCCTCAAATTGTTTGAGTATTCTGAAAATAAAATATTTAAATTATTTTTACTTGTATTTAGTTATAATTTAGACACCGGAATACCTATATGCAACACTGCAACAGGAAACAGAGAAAATGTGCTCATAATATGCACCTATTTATATACAGAGTGAGTTTTATGTATGGAAACTCAAACTAAATGCGGCCGATATTTTAGTGCTAATTACATTGTTGTCAAATCTTTTGAACAAGTTTTGAAGTCCCTAACAAATACTGATTATTTTTTATGTTATATTCCCTATATCTAAATGCCACAATTTCGGATTTATTGCTACATTTATTTAAAAAAAAAAATAAACAAATTAAAAAATATATTTTTTTTAGCCCGGGTAAACATTATTTTAGGTCGTTTGGATCATTGGGAACAAAAAATATCTTGTGTAATTTTTCTCTAAAGTTAATCGTTTCCGAGTTATAAACAATTTAAAACTGAAAAAAACGAATAATGTCGATTTTCAAGGTTCAAAAACACAAATAAAAAATATTATTTTTAAACTGCGAAATACCCAAATTCAAGTTCAAGCCTTATTTTATCAGCTTCCGATAAGTAATTTGAGCTTGTTTCATTTTAAAACATTGTTTTTTAGTTGTTAATGCAGCCCGATCGCTCGTCCTCTCATATGCACTTCATTAACAATTAAAAAGCAATGTTTTAGAATAAAACGAACCAAAAAGTCTTATGGCAATCTACTAGACGAAGAGTTGAGTTTGAATTTAGGTACTTCGTAATTTCAAAAATTATATTTTTTACTTGTGTTTTTGAACCTTGAAAATCGTCATTATTTGATTTTTTTCAGTTTTGAGTTGTTTATTATTCGAAAACGATTAATTTTAGGGAAAAATTACAAAAGACCTTTTTTGTTCCCAATGTTCCAAAGAACGTAAAATAATGTCTACTTGGGCCGAAAAAAAATGATTTTTATAATTTGTTTAAAAATTTTTTTTTTAATAAATGTAGCAATAACTCCGAAATTATGACATTTAGGTATAGAGAATATAACATGAAAAATAATCAGTATTTCTTAAATACTGATTATTTCAGTATTTAACGCAAAAAATATACAGGTATTCCATTTGAAATAAAAAAGTTCGTTAGATTTCCAGAAAAACGGAAGATCTAACAACAATGTAATTAGCATTGTAATAGCAGCCGCATTAGAAAACCCCTACCTACAAAAATCTATAAAAATTGTGCAAGCCGTTTTCGAGATATTGAGTGTTTCCATACATAAAATTTACTCTGTATATTATATTATGTACAAAATTAGCACATATTTTGCAAAAATATATAAAGAATATGTGTAATATGCAAATATGTATGTATAGGTACGTTAATAATTATATTAATAAAATAATTGAAGGGTACAGGGAAATAAGGAGGAATGTCAGAAATTTTCATTTTTGTTTTACCAATTCATTATTAGATAGCTTTTATTCTGTACTACGTAAATAATACTGGTTAAAAATGGGTTGTGTCATGAGTAAAGACCGGATTATATGTTTTTTGCATATCGATAACCATCAAAGATACAATCAAACGCTTTAGGATGTGGACGAATTATGATAATTAAAGGCGTTTGACACTAATTTAATTTTACATATTTAGAATATTTTCGGTTTTTTAACATATTTTGATGGTTTGAACATATTTTCGACCGTTTGACATATTTTGGCATATTTTTAACATATTTTGGCATATTTTTAACATATTTTGGCATATTTTGACATATTTTTCGCTGTAAACAGCTTGACACAGTTAACCATGTAACAATGGTTAGGTTTATAAATAATGCATTCATGAACTTTTTCCTTCCCGACATTGTTCCAGCTAACAAAATCTTGCTTATGGTTTCCGATGCTGCGTCATACATGGTCAAATCTGGCCAACAACTAAAAGTTTTATATCCCAATTTAATTCATGTGACGGGTTTTTGTCGCATGGTTTAGACAGAGTGGCGTTCGAAATTCATTTCCTACATTTAATAGTTTAATTAGCAACGTGAAGAAAATATTTTTAAAATCGTCTTTAAGGATTCAGATATATAAAGAAAAATTACCAAATACTCCTTTGCCACCGGAGCCTATAATCACAAGTTGGGGAACATATTTAAAAGCTGCCTGTTTTTATGCGGAACATTTTCTCCATATAAAAGAACTAATTTTATGTTTTGAAGAAACAAGTATTGGTGCGATTTTAAAATGCAAATCAATTTTAGAAAACAGATCACTGCACAATGAGCTTTGTTTTATTAAATCGAATTATGAATTTGTTTATAAAACCATCCTCAATCATGAAACTGAATCGTTTCCACTAAAAGAGTCCCTTAATTTAATTCAGAAATTTAAGGAAAACGCTGAAGAAGTTTCTGGAAAAATTGGACAGTCAATAAATAAAAAATGGATTGAAACTTTACAGAAAAATAGTGATTTAAAATTATTATTACAGGAAGCAAAAAAAAATAATTTTTGGGGCGATTTTGATGTCAATACCAATTTAAATGCGGAGATTGTTAACGTTATAAAATTTGCACCAATCACATCAGTTGATGTTGAACAAAGATTTTCAACATACAAATTACTACTAACGGATAGGCGACATAATTTTACTATTGAAAATATTTAAAAACATTTGATTGTGAATTGTTTTTATAAGAAGGAATAAAATGTAGAAACGTGTAATAGTAATAGGTACTAGATAGGTATACATTCGTATATTTAGGTTAATTTTGTCAATATATGTACTTACCGTTATTTAATAAAACTTTTATACATTTTGTAATGCATATTTTCTTGTTACTTTAAAATGTTTTTCACATATTCCACATATTTGGAACATATTTTAAACTTTTAGGGAATATTTTCAACATATTTTACTCATATTTCAGACATATATATGCACATATTTCAGTCAAAACAGGAACATATAATCCGGTCTTTAGCATGAGATAACACTAATAATAACATACCTATACCTACAAGAGAAGAAGGGGAAATGTCACGGTGTTACCGGTTAATTAGGGGGAATATCAGTTTTGAATCACGCAGAAATAAGTGAAAACACATTGTTTTCGTGTGTTCCCACAGAGTAAATTTTCCAAACATATTATTTTGAAAAAAAAATACCACCAAAACATATCAATAATATTAGTCTTATAACTTTGCCTTTTTTCCCTGTAGCCTTTAATTATTATCGTCTTGTTCATAAAGGCCTTTAAAAATCAATTCGTATAATAATAAAATTGATGGATTCGATCTTTAGTTGATGGAAGTTCATTTTAACTAACAATAGAACAATGAAAACTTTTGTTTTTAATACTTCCACAAAATTCATTACACATGAATTTCACTACAGCTCTTTCGGCAGAGTGTCTTTCTCAAGTGTTTTATTTTAATATTTGTCTGCATTTTCAAAACTCTTACTGAATAGGTTGAGGAGGGGGGAGCTGTTTGTCTCAATTTCGTCATGTATACATGATACGACATTATGGGCAGTACAGGGCACTTCTAGGGCAGTTCAGGTCTGAGAGCCATATGTGAAGATGAGGAGTATACATTGAACAGGCTCTCAGACCTTGACGTTTACAAAGGAGAATATGGAAAAAATAGCAAAGACAGAAAGAGCCATGAAAAGGCAAATGTTGGACATTAAAATAACAGACAGGAAAATTAACGAACGGATCTGTAACAAAACAAAAGTGAGAGGTGTCTGAACCCAAGTAGCAAAGCTTTAATGGAAGTTCACCGGACATACCCTAAGGTAAATAGATGAAATATGGACAAAGCTAATTATACATTAGAGACTCTAAAGCCACACACGAAAAAGGGGAAGGCTACAAATTCGATGGTCAGATGACCTGAATAAACACGCCGGGTCAAAATGGGTCCAAAATGCCCAAGATAGAGAGGAATGGAAGAAGGAAGAGGAGGCCTGTATCCAAGGATGTATGCGATGTTTAGTGCTGATTAGATAGATAGATAGATAGATAGATAGATAGATAGATAGATAGATAGATAGATAGATAGATAGATAGATAGATAGATAGATAGATAGATAGATAGATAGATAGATAGATAGATAGATAGATAGATAGATAGATAGATAGATAGATAGATAGATAGATAGATAGATAGATAGATAGATAGATAGATAGATAGATAGATAGATAGATAGATAGATAGATAGATAGATAGATAGATAGATAGATAGATAGATAGATAGATAGATAGATAGATAGATAGATAGATAGATAGATAGATAGATAGATAGATAGATAGATAGATAGATAGATAGATAGATAGATAGATAGATAGATAGATAGATAGATAGATAGATAGATAGATAGATAGATAGATAGATAGATAGATAGATAGATAGATAGATAGATAGATAGATAGATAGATAGATAGATAGATAGATAGATAGATAGATAGATAGATAGATAGATAGATAGATAGATAGATAGATAGATAGATAGATAGATAGATAGATAGATAGATAGATAGATAGATAGATAGATAGATAGATAGATAGATAGATAGATAGATAGATAGATAGATAGATAGATAGATAGATAGATAGATAGATAGATAGATAGATAGATAGATAGATAGATAGATAGATAGATAGATAGATAGATAGATAGATAGATAGATAGATAGATAGATAGATAGATAGATAGATAGATAGATAGATAGATAGATAGATAGATAGATAGATAGATAGATAGATAGATAGATAGATAGATAGATAGATAGATAGATAGATAGATAGATAGATAGATAGATAGATAGATAGATAGATAGATAGATAGATAGATAGATAGATAGATAGATAGATAGATAGATAGATAGATAGATAGATAGATAGATAGATAGATAGATAGATAGATAGATAGATAGATAGATAGATAGATAGATAGATAGATAGATAGATAGATAGATAGATAGATAGATAGATAGATAGATAGATAGATAGATAGATAGATAGATAGATAGATAGATAGATAGATAGATAGATAGATAGATAGATAGATAGATAGATAGATAGATAGATAGATAGATAGATAGATAGATAGATAGATAGATAGATAGATAGATAGATAGATAGATAGATAGATAGATAGATAGATAGATAGATAGATAGATAGATAGATAGATAGATAGATAGATAGATAGATAGATAGATAGATAGATAGATAGATAGATAGATAGATAGATAGATAGATAGATAGATAGATAGATAGATAGATAGATAGATAGATAGATAGATAGATAGATAGATAGATAGATAGATAGATAGATAGATAGATAGATAGATAGATAGATAGATAGATAGATAGATAGATAGATAGATAGATAGATAGATAGATAGATAGATAGATAGATAGATAGATAGATAGATAGATAGATAGATAGATAGATAGATAGATAGATAGATAGATAGATAGATAGATAGATAGATAGATAGATAGATAGATAGATAGATAGATAGATAGATAGATAGATAGATAGATAGATAGATAGATAGATAGATAGATAGATAGATAGATAGATAGATAGATAGATAGATAGATAGATAGATAGATAGATAGATAGATAGATAGATAGATAGATAGATAGATAGATAGATAGATAGATAGATAGATAGATAGATAGATAGATAGATAGATAGATAGATAGATAGATAGATAGATAGATAGATAGATAGATAGATAGATAGATAGATAGATAGATAGATAGATAGATAGATAGATAGATAGATAGATAGATAGATAGATAGATAGATAGATAGATAGATAGATAGATAGATAGATAGATAGATAGATAGATAGATAGATAGATAGATAGATAGATAGATAGATAGATAGATAGATAGATAGATAGATAGATAGATAGATAGATAGATAGATAGATAGATAGATAGATAGATAGATAGATAGATAGATAGATAGATAGATAGATAGATAGATAGATAGATAGATAGATAGATAGATAGATAGATAGATAGATAGATAGATAGATAGATAGATAGATAGATAGATAGATAGATAGATAGATAGATAGATAGATAGATAGATAGATAGATAGATAGATAGATAGATAGATAGATAGATAGATAGATAGATAGATAGATAGATAGATAGATAGATAGATAGATAGATAGATAGATAGATAGATAGATAGATAGATAGATGGATAGGGCATTTGGCTGTTGGTGGTCCTATTACGTCCTTATACCTTATTTTCGGATCAAAATTTGACCGATAAAATCTTAAATCGTTTAGCAAAAAGGAAAAATATTTAAATTTTTGTCAAATAAATATTGCAGTGTCATACTTTTAGATAATGTTGATTTTAGATTTATACTATTTTATGTTCATAGCACAAATTTGTTCCACATATATTTTTATTGATATTTGTTAATTAACATATACATGCAGAGGGGGACGTTATTACTGATTGAAAATAAATTAGGAGTATGTTTTTAATGAGATAATTTTTATATTGTTTTATAAATCAAAATAATTTCATAATTGGAAAAAATGTTATTGTTTAATAGGCACATACGAGTATATTATCCTATTTACAATAATTCCTAATAAAATATCTCGGCAGGTTATGACTTTGTTTGCTACAGTTGACAATCAGGTTAATTTTCCTAGTTAAATTATTATTTTTATATATAATGTAAATATAATAGGCGAGCCTTCTACAGCTGTCACCGCTTCTCGCATCCTAATTTCCAGCGTTTTCTGTCGAAGCAATCTTCAGTTTTTAGGTCTCTGGCGGTCATTGCATCTTCGACATCTTCTCTCCAGGATCGTCTTGGTCTACCATGTTTTTTTTCTAGTGGGTGGAGCAAATTTTTTAAATTTTTTCGGCCACCTATTTTCAGCCATTCTCTGAAGGTGTCTATACCAGTTGAGTTTTTTGGCTTCGACTGTGTCTATTATAGCTAGATCAATTTCCATTTCTCTCCTAATATCTTCGTTTCTCGCCCTATCAAGTCTAGTTATCCGGTAACATCGTATCCAATAGTTCATTTCCATGGCCTTAGTTTTTAATTAGTTTCTTTGGTTTATTTCCCAGTTCGGTGCTGTACAAGTTTTATACACTTATTATACTTTAAAAATGTATACCATTTTTATTCAGTTGCAATGCGAAGGCAAAACAATCTTACTTTTCAATTAGAATACGGAGTGCAGTCCAGTCCCTTGAATCGCGATTTTCCGCTCTTATTGGAGCCTTCATCGGAAGGAACGTAGGCACTGCTCTCCGTATTCTAGGCGTATTACTCCGTAGAGTAACTAGGTGCATTTTTCCGTTGGAACTTTACCAGCTGCAGACGGGGGATGTGAATTGCATAGTGTAGAATTCCTTCCCTCTCGTCTTCACTGCAGCATTCATTTGACTTGCAAATTGTAGAAGTCTTGGAGGTGTCACCAGAAAAGTGTACCAATAAGTTTTCAATTTAAAAATCTTTTAGTAATATTTTTAATATTTTCAATATTAATAATTTACTATTAGGATTGAAAACTACTTCGTCTTATTATTCTTTCTATTATTGCTTTATACATTCTTCTTTTATTTAATTCTGTTAGTTTATTATTCCACAATAATCCGTGTAGCTGTCTGTCATTTTCTTCTTCTATATCTGTGATCTCTTCTTCAATTTTATTTTTTATTATTTTTCCGTAGAGTCTTGAGAGTGAGCTTATGACACTGAGCCCAATATAGTTTGAACAATTTTTTCTATCTCCTTTTTTATATATGTTGCTAATATGTGGTTTTGTCCACTCCGATCGTAAGTCATGACCTTTATAGAATAAGGTGAAAACATACGCCAGTAATTCTCGTATTACTTGTGGGATGTGTTTTAGTATGGGTATAAGTATAGTATATAAGTATTTAATATATAAGTAAATAATCTTTTTTGAATGCAAAAACAGGGTACCTAACTAAATAAAATAGAAAATGCTAGAATTAACGCGTATAGCTGTAGCCCGCTCAATCCTAACCCAAAGACTCAGACCCTGATCATACGAAAGCTTTTCTTTCTTACATTAAATGTGTTACTGACAAAATCGACAAAATTTGTTAGAAGACAACAATATGACCAAAAATGGTAACATTGCTCCTATAGTGATCCTTTCCCAGGTTAACATACTCCTTTTCTAACTTGGCGACACTGTACTGAAGATGTGCTAATAATTAGTCCAAAATACGTATATACGCCCTCCATCATTTTACATATTCCCTTTCATATTCACATTCACTTTGCGAGTCTTTGTCAATAATGTTCCTTACAATGTATTTAGAAAACTGATAAACTGCGAAGTAAGAGAACTTTTGAAACGAAGGACATAGTCATTTCTTTTAACGCACAGAAACTCAGATGGATGAGGCATATAGAAAGGAAAAATCCAGAAGTAGTTATCAAGAAAATCACCAAATGAAGACGAGTATCAGGTAGACCACGAGGAAGAGCGAAAACGAGATGAAAGAACCAGATAATCGCGGACCTTAAGAAGATGGGTGCTAGAGAATGGACAACCGTAAGCAAAAACAGGAACGAATGAGAAAATATTGTAGAAGACGTTAAGTCACACGACAAGTTGTAAAACCAAAATGTTAACGAGGACTGATTTCCCGCGACAAGTGAATCGGAAGAGCCCAAAGAGGGTGGCAATCACTCCGCTAGGAGTTTAGATACCATGATGGTATATTATAACGTTCTTTACCTCATTGACCATCTAATATGTACCGATTTGTATAACAATAAGTAACAATTTGATTGTTTTAGATTATTTAAGGCAGAAGTCGTTACTAATTTTGTGATTATGCCAAAGCTTTTGATTGTGTAAATCACGACATTTTGATAAACAAAACTAGATATCTATGGAATTCGAGGTACCTATTTCTTCGAACTGGTTTTAATATTACTTGGATAATAGGAAACAACTGGTTATAGCAAATGATACAGACTCTAGTCTCAAAAATATTGTATGTGGGGTACCACAAGGTTCAGTATTGGGTCCTTTACTTTTCCTTATCTTTATTAATGACATCGCTAGCTTAAAAATCGAGGGAAAGTTTTTCTTTTTGCTGATGATACCAGTATCACTTGGAGTAACTCAAATATCGCAACTCTTCATGCTACTATGACTTCTGATCTACTCACAATAAAATCCTGGTCTGATTCAAATTTACTCTCTTTTAACGTAGATAAAACAGTAGCACTATCCTATAAAGGAGATCTTCAACTCTTACCTCTTCATAACAGCCAGATCAGTATAGTTGATTCTGTAAAGTTTCTTGGTATTTTTTAGATAGCAACCTTAAATGGTTCCTTCATATTGATTTGTTAAGCAAAAAACTGTCGTCAGCTTGCTTTGCAACAAGATCTGTTTCGAAGAAAATGAATTTAGCCTTTTCCAAAATAACATATTTTTCTTTGTTCGAGTCCCATCTTCGATATGGTCTCCCTTTTTGGGGTTCTGGTACGGCTGCCAAATCCGATGTTATTTTTAAATTACAAAAAAGAGCAATAAGATATCTGTTTGGCCTCAGAAGAACAACACATTGCAGATACTACTTCAAAGATGACATAATTCTAACACTACCTTCTTTATATATTATAGAAACTGTTTGCTTAATTCGTAAACATCTACATGTCTTTCTAGCAAGTCCTAGACATGACTGTTCCACCAGAAATTCTACCTTTGGCATCTATTTACCGATCCCGTCCAGTGAGTTAGTAAAGGAATCTATATTACATTCTGCAAAAAAACTTTACAACCATCTTCCTCTACAGCTTAAATCTGCAACATCTTTCCCCAAGTTCCGTAAAATGACTAAAGCCTATTTATCTGAAAGACCATATTATTCAATAGCAGAGTTTCTTAACCAATAACTAAGAAAGTGCAGTATTCTTATTTATACGTAGAATCTTAATCTATATTTAAGTGTCATATGCAGCAGCTTAACGTATCTTATTGTAACAAAATAATTATTGACCGACTCTCGTATACCAGCTCCCGTCTCCGCACAGACAGAACATTCGCATTGCAACTGAATAAAAATGGTAAACATTTTTATTTTATAGTCGTATTACTCCGTAGAGTAACTAGGTGCATTTTTCCGTTGGAACTTTACCAGCTGCAGACGGAGGATGTGAATTGCATAGTGTAGAATTCCTTCCCTCTCGTCTTCACTGCAGCATCCATTTGACTTGCAAATTATAGAAGTCTTGGAGGTGTCACCAGGAAAGTGTACCAATAAGTTTTCAATTTAAAAATCTTTTAGTAATATTTTTGATATTTTAAATATTAATAATTTACTATTAGGATTGAAAACTACTTCGTATTTCAATGCCAGATGGCGCTAGCCACCTACTATCATCACTTTAGTTGCAATGGGTGGGAAATACTCTCGATACGAATCAGTTAAAATATGGAGAACAGTGCCTACGTTCTTTCCGATGAAGGCTCCAATAAGAGCCGAAAATCGCGATTCAAGGGACTGGACTGCACTCCGTATTCTAATTGAAAAGTAAGATTGTTTTGCCTTCGCATTGCAACTGAATAAAAATGGTAAACATTTTTATTTTAACATTATCGATGTTTCGAGATACGCCGATGCAGCGCCGATAAGGACGTGCAAGTGGTCGGGTCTCATGGACATAGCTAGAGATATACAGAACGTTCCGGAATGACGGCTAGAGTACATAAATTGGGACGGGCTTTGTAAATAGTTTAGTTGATAATATAAATTCGATCTGTAACTTGTATAAATAAATGTATAAACGAACCGAGAGTATTATTTTAACAGTAATAACAGTAATCACGCTACATTATTAAATTTCTTAAGGTAGATTATGCAATTTACAATTTTTTTTAAATATTGCAATAGATTGTTACTGTTTTTTGTTTCTCTTTATATATTTTTCTCTTTATTTATATCATTTTAGGTAATTATATTTGTTATTTTTAATTGTTCTTATTTATGACTCTTGTAAGCTTTGTCTATAAAATTGTTAAATGTTTCATGACAATTAAGTATATTTCTATCCTATTCTATTCTAATTTGCCCTTCAAAGTACCTTTTCTCTAGGGACAACGACAACGGTAAATTATTTTAATTCATTCAACGAAAACATACAATTTAATGTTGCAATGAAGAAATACAATAGTCTACCATTTATAGATACGAAAGTAATCCGCAAATCTAATAATCACATTATACTTAAATAGTATCAAAATCTTTTTATGAAAAATGTTAATAAATTGTACTTACTCTTCATTTATCAATTTCGTAAATTTGTAAGGTTCCTTTATAAGTTGCCATAACGAATCATTCGCTTCTTTAAAGTCAAACCTAAAGACATTACAATAGTTTATTAGTCATAAAAATACAAACCAAATTTGTGTTTCAAAAAAATATCCAGACAGAAAGAGTCGTTTAAATATATAAGAAAAAGGCTATTTGCCACCAGTGATGCCTTTGGTAAACAATAACGACATCACAGACAAAAAAGTAACGATTCCTTTAGTTTCAAGCAACCCTTAGTGATAGTGGTTACTCATTAGTGTTAATATTGGAATTAGTCACAGGTTATTATTTGGACTGTAGCGTTGTATAAAAGAAAAAAAACCTTCTCTTGATAACTGGTCCTCATAAGACACCTAACTTTACAAATAGCTCCACCTGCCACATCCAGGGCTTCACGTACCACATCCAGGGCAACATTACAATAAACAAAATCAGAGGAAAAAACTTTAGAGCCCAAAACATCCTCAAAACCTCCTGCTCATTTTTCGGCAACCTAGTCATCACACACCCCAAATGAAAACTATAATTCTTACTATCATAATTCGTAGGTCGTCAGAATACTTCTAATACATAATGCGAAATGAATCCGTATATGCCCTACTACAAGCCATTCTGCAAGGAAAAATATTTGGAAAGTGAAGTCCAGGAAGAAGAAGAAAATCCTGGTTAATAACATCAGAGCCTGGCTCAACACAACATCTGTCATTGCAGATTTATGCACTGCTGCAGATAAGACCAAAATTTCCATGATGATCTCCAACATTCGTCCTGTATAGGTATTTTACATAAGAAGAATATCGAGAGTGAGTATTGAAATTACTCTAAAAAGTAACAGTTTCATTGTGAAAGGAAGTATCTAGGATTGTCATTAAAAAGCAACTAAAATTAGAATAAACATGCATGAAGTAGGGTTATAAGGGGATGAAATTTAAGAAGATGAGGAGTTTATCTGATTATTTCATTCATAGGAGATTCTGACCACTAGAAAGCTACAGAAATCTGAATTAAATCGATAATTTTTGATAATCTCCCGTCGTTAAGTACAGCGTGTCTACTTAAGTTGAAAACATATGGGAAACTTTTTTATTATTAATTTTACGAAAAAAAGTTATTCTTCATAAAAAGTTCTGCATGCTCTAAAACCTGAGGTTCAATCATCAGATATCAAACTTTATCAATATTATACGAGGTATGTCAAAAAATATGAATTTCATTCAAGGGTAAAGTAACTTTATTTCTCTGAATATCGAAAATTCTTATTATGAAAAGTTGTTAGGAATTAAAAACTAAGATCAAATATGCAATTACATGCTTCCAATTAAAAAAAAATTTACAAATTTTTCTCAAATTTATGAACACCCAACATCTTTTTGATTTATTTCAAATATGATAACTCTTTTATTATTCATTTTACGAAAAAAAGTTATTCTTCATAAAAAGCTCAGCATAGTCTAAAATCTAAGATACAACTATGATATATCAACTTTTATTAATTTTATACGAGGTGTGTCAAAAAATATGAATTTCGCTCAAGAGTATAGTACCATTATATTTCACAATATTTCAATTAGAAGGATGTACTTGCATATTGAAACATAGGCTTTAATTCTAAATAACTTTTTATAATAAAAATTTTCAATATTGTGAAAAATAAAGGTACTTTACTCCTGAGTAAAATTCATATTTTTTGACATACCTCGTATAAAATTAATAAAATGTGATATCTGATGGTTGAATCTTGGGTCTTAGGACATACACAACTTTTTATAAAGAATAACTTTTTTTCGTAAAAGTAATAATAAAAGAGTTATCATATGTGTAATAAATAAAAACGAAGTTAAGATCGATAAATTTGAGAATAATTTGGAAAATATTTTTTTTAATTAGAAGCATGTAATTGCATATTTAATCTTAGTTTTTAATTCCAAAAAACTTTTCATAATAAGAATTTTCGATATTGAGAGAAATAAAGGTACTTTACTCTTGAACGAAATTCACATTTTTTGACATACCTCGTATAATATTGATAAAATTTGATATCTGATGATTGAATAATACGTTCTAGAGTAAGCAGAACTTTTTATGAAGAATAACTTTTTTTGTAAAATTAATAATAAAAAAGTTTCCCATATGATTCCAACTTAAGTAGACACGCTGTATATTACATCAGATGCCCTTCGTTGCTACGAAAAAATACATTCAGTGACATAAATGACAATTAATGTTTTAAAAATTATAAAAGTGATGACTTTCAATCGTCAAATATTTATAAAAACTGTGTGTTTAATGGTACTTACATAAATAAATTACAATAAAATTTTGGTTTTGAACAGTTTTATTCATGAAATAATCGCAACAAATTGCACTCGACCTCTGAAATTAATATAGAATTTTTGCTCTCGTGACACTTTGACATAATTTCACTCGCCTTCGGCTAGAGATGGCGGTTTTTGACAAAACACCGGTTTTCGGTTATACCGGTTTATTTGCTTACGGTTTAACCTGGCGGTTATAACCGGGCAAAAAAACCGATTTTTGGAAAAACCGGTTTTCGTTTTTTTTAATCCAATAGGTTACAAAGTTACATTTACAATACACTTTAGTTTGCGATACTCCATTCGACTCAAGAACATGTATTACTTTTAACACGTTTGTATATTTGTAGAAAAGGTACATTTTAACTCATTTAACACTTCCTGTATGAGTGTATCGTTTTGAAAACGTAGCGAAATTCTTGGAGATTCGTATTCGTAATCAGTAATTCGATATTCATAGTAAGAGCATTATTTTTGGTAATCAGAAAAAGTCATTCACCCACTTTCAATGTCAAGAGTTAAGTGTGAAAAATAGATGATGTTTGCGTCTAATTCAACCAGATCACTTCTTATGTAAATATGATTACAAATACTTTTTCAAGGAAATATTATAATAAAAGTTAATAATTGTTTCTGGCTGATGTGAGATTGCACTTTCAGTTTGCTTCTGTATTTTATAAAATAAAATATAATTTGAATTATGGTTTCGTTTGGAATAATTACTTGGGAATAATAATTATGATTAGGATCCGAAATAATACCTAACCTAATCCTAATCACCGTAAAAACCTAATAACCGGTTTTTACTTTAAAAATAAAAAACCGGTTATAACCGGGACAAAAAAACAACCGGTAAAACCGGTTATTGCGAAGTAAAAAAACCGGTTTTAGGTTTAAACCGGTAGGTTTTTCCCATCCCTACCTTCGGCTGGTGAAATTAAAACTGTCAAAGTGTCACTCGGGAAAAATTCAATAATTTCAGAGCTCTTGTGCAATTACTACTGATAATTTTATTTGACTAAAAAGGAAATTTTTTAAACCTGCTATAAGACCGGCTATAATGTGTTATACTAAATACTGGACAGCTAAAAATAAAAAATAATATCAATAACATGTGGCAGAAATAAGAAGAAATGGGCAGAAATGATAAAGAAGAATAAAATTAGAAAAAAATAATATAGGTGTGGTAGCAAATGATACCAAAATAAGAGAAATTAGGTTAACATAGTTAGGTTACATTTAAAACCTAACTAATAATTATTCAATACAATCACAGTTCAGATAAAAGTTCATGATAAAGTATATAAGTCAAAAGGACACCTAAAGGTAGACATTTGGGCCAGGTATTGTTTTTATTATTTACTTTAATGTAAGAGTAGTACTTTATTCTTGTTTTCTATTTCTAATGTTTTTATCTGGAATTATCTGGATTTCAGACAATAATGATCAAACAACAGAAATATTGGCAAGGATAGAAATAGCAAGAAATGATTTTGTAAAAATGAAAACAATTTGTGACAAGAAAACAAGAGCTTTGAGATGTTACGTGTCCTCTATACTTGCAATATGGACTTGAAAGCTGGACATTGAAGCAAGAACACATAAATAAGCTACAGTCATTTGAAATATTGTATTACAGAAGGATGCATTAAATAGAATGGACACAGAAGAAAACGAACACGGAAGTATTGCGACAAATGGGTAGAGTTGCACAAGTTTGACTTGAATGTTTGAACTTGACTTGAGTTTGACTTAATTTCAAGTTAAACTCAAGTCAATCCTTCTGGCAAATAATTGAAGTCAAGTCAAACTGGTAAATGGTTACAGGTTTGAAAATTCAAACTGTTTGTCAGACTAGTTTGAAAGAGTTTGAAAATTAATTTATTTAGTAGATATAATTTTCTTCGAGATAAAAATGTTAGTAATTTTTCAGGAACGCAACTCATAAATATTGGCAATATCATTTTAAAGTCTTCTACTTTAAAATGTATAATATATGTCTGAATTGTTGATATAAATGAGTCAGATTAAATAAATTATTAGAAGAATTTTTTACTAAGCAACAACATTTTTGTTTAGTTTATTAATGTTTTGGATTTTGAAAACGACACCCTATTTGGCCGTCGAAAGTGTTTGAAATGTGGTGCCTACGTCGAATACATAGAATATCATGGATGGACAGAGTCAGAAATGAGGAAGTACTAAGAAGAGCGGGTTTACAGGATAGGGAACTTTTTAATTATGTTAAAAGTAAGAAGACTACATACTTGCGGCACATATTACGAGGATAACGATACACTTTTCAGTATCTGATACTCGACGGAAGGATAGAGGGTGAGAGAGGACTGGGACTTAAAAATATGTCATGGCTGCGTAATCGCCAATGGACAGGAATCCACAGCTATGAAATGCTTCGCAATGCTGCTAAAACCAGAATTATGTAATCCTGACTATCTAAGGTTTTACCTGACAAGACAATGTACGGTGGACGCCTACGCAAAAATGCACAGCAGAAATATGAATTTATAATTGCCAGACATTTTTGCACGTTTTATTTATCTCAAACTATTAGTTGATAATGACAGATTTAAATAAAATACAATAAATCTTATCGTCAAAATTTTCAACAAAATAAAAAATACCTGGATAAATTATTTTTGTTTTAAATTAAATAATTATAGAATACAGACAGGACAAAATGAAATTGAAGTCGTATCAAAATTTATACTTATATTTAAGAAAATGAGATATCTTTATTACTTTCTCATTTTTTCCCTTGCAGAACACACATTGCATTTTCTAAACTATTATTGTATTAACATTTCACTACCAAGAAACACGTCTTAAATCCATCTTAAAAACATGTGCAGGCAATATGCATTCGCGCATTTGTCGAAACTTGGGTAAAAATGGGTACCTGCCAGTACTAAAAGGTTCTTTGATATTTTACATTATTTGTGGCTTTATTGTTGTAACTCTAATAAAAAAATCCTACTATTCTTTAATCTATTATGAAAACGAATTGGCAGAACGATGGTCCAGAAATACCTACACTTTGGTAGTTTTATATTTGATAGATGTATAATAAAACTATTACCATTAAGAGTACAAAGTACCTGGTATTGAGTATTGATAGTTAAAGGAATCGTTACAAATAGTCAAAAATAACGAAAATTAACGTCACTGCTAAATAAATTTTATTTATACGCTTTTAAATCCATCTGGCTGGTGACTAAAACCGAATTAATGTCTGGTAGTGCACTTATTTTTGTACAATATATATAAATAATATAATATTAAAATTACAGACCTACTAAAATACTTAATTGTTTAATTAAATTTTACCATTAAATATATTTTTCATAATTCATTTTTTACTTTCTTCAGTTGAAATTTTGAACAAGTACTTAAGACATGCATAGGAGTCACCTGTTGCAAGAAAGCGGAATCTTAGCAGCATTCTTTATTTAGCAGTAATTGCTTTTTTGAAATTTGTATCATTTTTAGAAATGATACAAATTAAATAGAAAGTCCAATCAAATTCAATAAAATCTCAAAATCTTCCTTAGACATTCTACAGAAATTTGTAACTTCGCCTAAATTGTCAGTCATTAAATCACTTAACAAGGCATCACCTCCTCCATTTTTTCCCTTTTGTAACAAACTCGAAAATTACACTCTCTTCTTCCTTTTTTTTGCGGAAAGTTCTGCAATAACTATAAAACTAGCAGCGCCAACGATTATATCTTCATCTGTATCCGACATTGGTTCGCCTCAATGTAAATGGTCCTACCACAGCATAGTAAATATAAGATACACAGCATAGTAAATATAAGTATAATATATTAGATTAGTATATTTAGATTTTATTATGCTGTGTATAATTAGATTTTATTACGCTGTGGTCCTACTTTGTAGCGAACGAATAACCAAGCGAACACCTACGAATTCGTTCCTTCGTTCGTTCGTTCGTGTTCGCTTTGATTTAAATGCACTTTCAGATGTTTTAAAGAACTAGTTCCACTGTGTCATTTTTATAATGTGCACTTTACAATTTTCATTGTTTTGGAATTGCCTGCCGGAACATTAAATAAATCAGTATATTACCTACATATTTATTTTTCTTGATTTTTTTCTCTTAATTTTTGCAGTGGGGATATTTTCAAAATCGGACTCACTTTTCAGCACACCTTTCAAAATAACGTATTACAATAAACAAGCAAAGCATATGTTTTTAAATATGAATATAACCTACTAATTTGTGGAGTCTTTAGCAGAGTACAGGTTCAGATCTGTCCAAATAAGTCAAAACAAAAGGCGGTATGCTCTCAATTAGAATTAAAAATAAACACGTTGCACGATATGATATTCAAACTTCAAACTGTTTGAAGAAGTTTGATTTCAAGTCAAACCTAAAGATATCGAAATCAAGTCAAGTCAAACTTTTTTACAAAAAAAGTTTGGTTTTCAAGTCAAGTCAAGTTTGTTAAGTAAAATCAAACTAGTTCGACTTGATGCATCTCTACAAATGGGCAAGGAATAAGAAATAATAAACACAATAAAAATAAGAAAGTACAATATCTGAGGTATGTAATGAGGAGACAGCGATATGAAATAATAAGGCTGATAAGACAGGGAAAGGTAAGAGGAGGAAGGAGTAGAGGAAGAAGAAGAATGTCACGGTTGGAAAATTTAAGGGACTGGTTTAAATGCAGTTCTATAGAGCTCTTCAGAGCAGCTGTAGATAGAGTAAAACTAGTGATGATGATATCCAACCTCTGATTGGGAGACAACACTTAAAGAAGAAGAATGTACGGAAAATTTGGCAACTACACCTCTACAATTGATAAGGTTTGATGTTACAATAGGGAACTTGCATATTTTTTTTGTTACATAATAATGTTCAGTTTTGTATAAAAGTGAGATTTCCAAAATTTCACGCTTCAAAAACTCATAATAACTTAGAAGTACAAATTTAAAGTCTTCTGTATTTTAAAATAGTTCAAACGACCCGTGACGTCACATAGTTTAACTATATGGTTCCGTTTGTGGTTATATTTAAGTATATTCTTCTGCTTCTTCTTTAGTTTATTGGCCTCCACCTACTTGGGTATTTGGCCAGCTCGTCGTCGCGGAATAAAGGAAAAATATTTATATTCTAATGACATTTATCGTATGTCATTGTAATAATATATATCAGTTTGTTGAGATTGGAGTTTGATATAGTTATTGAAGGAAAGGAAAGAAGGTTTACTATGGAAAATAAAACCATTTTGTAAAAGTACAAATTTTCTATAAATAGTTCAAACGATCAAAAACACTTGTAACGTCACATAACTGCATTTTCTACTGACGTTTATAATGTCTAATTTAAAATTATATACCATTTTGTTTACTTTGTTGGTTCAGAATGTAAACATATAGCCCGATGACGTCACGACGCGTTTTGGGCTGGCTGATATAATTTGAATTTTTAATCGTCTTTAGGGGCCAAACGAAAAACAAACAAAACTTTTTTATCTTTGATACATGTTTTAAATTATGTTCTGTTGTGATTTATAACATTTTTTTCCAATTTAAAATTTTATGCAAGTTCCTTATTGTAGTAACAGTATTTCTAAAATTAATTTTGTGGGTAAAAATAGACTATATATTGGTCCGTATTTTTATGTCTTCTTCTTCCTCCTCCTCCTTCTACCTCCGATTGAGAGACGGCACTTAAGGAAAACTGTTTTACTTATTTACATTGAATATTAATTTGTAGTCCAAGCTGTGGGTGAAAATAGGTCGATTTCAGGATATAATTCAGGAATTTTTTAAACCTTTCAGGTGTTGTAAAGGACGATGCCAGGAATAACTTATACTAAAATGTAACCAAAAATTTTGTGCGGTTTTTTATTTATGACGATTTTCATGTGTTAAATTTGCAATTTTTAAAGATTTTTAATTTTGCAGCTTAGGATATTCATTTTAAAGAAAAAGTTTTAAATAAAAAATTGTAGTACATTAATAAACCTACAATTTGAGCTATTGCAAGTTTAATTTCGTTAATACGTTATTGCAAAACAGCCTGCGAAATATCCAAAATGGCCGTTTTTTGCAATTGCGTTGTTTATTGTAAAAATAACTTTTATGTATTTTTTAAGACTTTGAAATAAAGATCTTTCAATACTAAACATAAAAAAATTTTAGAGCCCGATTTGTGAACTTGTTGCTTAGATACTATAATTTGTTTATCCCAAGAGGTCAAATGTCCAAGTCTATAACTTTTTGAAAAAAAAAATCGTACAGAGTTAATCCAAGATCGACTCTCCTTCTAAAGACTTATGTTTTCGTATTCTGATGTAAATAAATGCGTATAACATTTTTCAACCTCTTATTTCGGGTTTGAAAATAAGGGGGCAAATTTCGTTATAAACATTTAGAACTGAAGCCGCTCCTATACATCCTATGAGTTTCTAACTTGCAGATTATTGTTGCTGAGGCCAAAATAAAGATCCAAAACCAAATAAAAATATTCTACGACCAACTGAAGCCGAGATAACTGTTTTTGTTTTCTTAAATCGTAGTGACTTTATTTATAACAATTAAGAAATTATTTCACAGTCATTGACTAAAGAAAGACTGAAATTATCTTAAAATAAAAATTATTTTTACCGAAAGTTACATTTAATTATTAAAAATGATTTTAAAAATGTGTGCAGATTTATTTTTCGTTTCGACTGTGATTTATTGTGTCGGTTGCCCTTAGCAACGTCTAGCAACTTATAATACATTGAATCACCGTTTTCGCTTTAAATTTTAAAGCATCGCTTGGATTGACATGAAATTTGGCAAACACATAGATAATATGTCAAAGAATAAAAATGATACTAAGCCTCTGTGTGCTTTTGTCCTAGGGGTGAGTTTCACCCCTTATAAGGGGTGAAAAAATATATGTTCAAAATAAGTTCGGAAATGGATAAAACGTCTAATTCTAAGCAACTTTTGTTCTATAGCATTTTTTCACCAAGTTAATACCTTTCGAGTTATTTTCGAGTAAATACCTTCATTTTTCAACAACAAAAAAACACGTTTTTAGGCGGTTTTTGACAAATAACTCAGAAAGTAAGTATTTTATTGAAAAAAAGAGTTTTAACAAAAATATAGCATATTAAAAATTGAAAAAAAAAATGGCGTACGCGTGAAATCTCTAGACCCAGTAGAAACAAAGTTGTAGCTAATGAAAAAGA
Source organism: Diabrotica virgifera virgifera (assembly GCF_917563875.1). Classification (NCBI taxonomy): domain Eukaryota; kingdom Metazoa; phylum Arthropoda; class Insecta; order Coleoptera; family Chrysomelidae; genus Diabrotica; species Diabrotica virgifera. Next base: position 56,515,273 of record NC_065447.1, read on the forward strand.
AATTCATATTCGTCAAATTTCAAAGTGAATTATTTCAACGTGAAATAACCGAAAAATCATGCACTTTTTGGAGCAACGTCATTATAACTTTTTTAAAGTGTTTAAAAAAATATGTATATCTGTTTTAAAAAAAGTTTATAGCATCAAAAGTAAGCAAGGTACGCTGAAAATAAAGTTGATCTCTTTTTTTTGGTCAAAAACCTCAGGAAAGTCACCCCCTAATTAGCATCAAAAATGAAATTAATCAATTTTACTTCAATGTTGTTTTACTCGTGTATGTGTCGTTTATGTCTGTAAGTTTCATCGGTTCAAAGTGCTTATTTTTGAAGGGGCAGTAGTTAAAAGGACTTGAACTAGTCAATAATCACGAGTGTATGCAAATTTAGAACAGCCATATCTTAACAAATTTTTGCCTTCCCAAAAAAATCAAAAAATCCAAAATATTCATAGCAAAAACTAATTTTTTTACTCTTTGTGATTTTTGGTAACATTAATAAATTTTAAGTTATTTAGAAAAAAACATTTTTTTTTAATTAAAAATTAAAACAGATTTACTCTAAAACCATTTTTTTTAATAAACCCTTTGAACCGATGATACTTACAGATCATAATAATACAAGAGCAAAGTATGTAACTTGTGAAGCGGTAATGATTAATTTGATTTAAGATGCTAATTGGGGTTGACTTTCGAGTTTTTTGACCAAAAAAAAAGAGATCAACTTTATTTTCAAAGTAACTTGCTTACTTTTGATGCTATAACCATTTTTTTAAAACAGATATACATATTTTTTTAAATACTTTGAAAACTGATTTTTCTCCAAAAAGTGCATGATTTTTGAGTATTTCACGTTGAAATAATTCACTTTGAAATTTGAGGGATATGAACCAATATTTCATTAGCTAGAACTTTGTTTATACTGGGTCTAGAGATTTCATGCATACATCATTTTTTTCAATTTTTAATTTGCTATATTTTTGTTAAAACCCATTTTTTCAATAAAACACTAATTTTTTGAGTTATTTGTCAAAAACCGCCTAAAAACGTGTTTTTTTTTTGTTGAAAAATTAAGGTATTTACTCGAAAATAACTCGAAACTTATTAACTTGGTGAAAAAATGCTATAGAACGAAAAGTGCTTAGAATTAGACGTTTTATTCATTTCCGAACTTATTTTGAACATATATTTTCCTCACCCCCAGGACAAAAGCACACAGAGGCCCAATATCATTTTTGTTCTTTAACATGTTATCTATGTGTTTGCCAAATTTCATGTCAATCGAAGCGGTGTTTTAAAATTTAAAGCAAAAACCGTGATACAATGTATTATAAGTTGCTAGCCGTTGTTAAGGGCAACCGACACAATAAATCAGTCGTAACGAAAAATGAATCTCCATTACACTTTATAAATCATTTTTAATAATTAAATGTAATTTTCGTTTAAAATAATTTTTATTTTAAGATGATATAAGTCTTTCTTTAGTCAATGACTGTGAAATAATTTCTTAATTGTTATAAATAAAGTCACTACGATTTAAGAAAACAAAAACAATTATCTCGGCTTCAGTTGGTCGTAGAAAATTTTCATTTAGTTTTGAATCCTTATTTTGTCTTCAGCAACAATAACCTGCAAGTTAAAAACTCATAGGATCTACAGAGCGCGGCTTCAGTTCGAACTGTTTATAACGAAATTTGCCCCCTTATTTTCAAACCCGAAATAATAAGTGGAAAAATGTTATACGCATTTATTTACATCAGAATATGAAAACATAAGTCTTTAGAAGGAGAGTGGATCTTGGATTAACTCTGTACGATTTTTTTTTTCAAAAAGTTATAGCCTTAGACATTTGACCACTTGGGATAAACAAATTATAATATCTAAACAACAAGTTCACCAATCGGGCAATACAAATTTTTTTTATGCTTAGTATTGAAAGATCTTCATTTTAAAGCCTTAAAAAAATACATAAAAGTTATTTTTACACTAAATAAGGCAATTGCAAAAAACGGCCATTTTGGACATTTCGGAGGCTGTTTTGCAATTACGTATTAACGAAATTAAACTTGAAATAGCTCAAATTATAGGTTTTTTAATTTACTACAATTTCTCATTTAAAAGTTTTTCTCTAAAATGAATATCCTAAGCTGCAAAATTAAAAATCTTTAAAAATTGTAAATTTAACAAATTAAAATCGTCATAAATAAAAAACCGTACAAAATTTTTGGTTACATTTTAGTATAAGTTATTCCTGGCATCGTTCTTTACAACACCTGATAGGTTTCAAAAATTCCTGAATTATATCACGTTTTTTTACCCACAGCCTGGGGTATTGTTCTGTTATAGAAACCACTCCTACAATTATTGTGTGATTTATTTGATTTAAAATGAATTCAAGATTTTTTTTGTCATAGGGCTTTTCATCGATTGTCATTTGTTTCGAGCTACTGTCATGTGTCACATAATATTAATATATCTACGTCATACGTCTTTGGTTTGTATCAATGGTATATACCAATAACGTATAACGTAGATATATTATTAATATGTGACACATGACAGAAGCTCGAAACAAATGACTGTGAATGAAAAACCCTATATGGTAGCAATGTCAGCTTAGTCGTCTGACGTAGTAATGACGTGCAACGGTATTTATACTGTCCCAACCATATGCATGGAAACAAAGCGAATTATTATGATGATAATTGGTAAGGTGTCGAAATACAAATTAGACGTGTTAATAAAATAAGGGAGCCCAAGCAGGGATTTTTGCAGTTACTCGAGCGCGTCAGATTATCATATGGAGAGAAATCTGGTACCCTACAGATGTACCTCTTTCATATATTGACTCTTAACACAGGGAAGTTCGTTAAGGGGGGACCGAAAAAAAATCTATCATTAAAAATACTCGAAATTGTCAGATTAAGATAAGTTAAGTACATGCAAAAAGTGTATATTTCAAAAATCTGATGATTTGAGCGGGGCGTAAGGAAATGGGCGAGCCAAAAAGTTTCACAAAAGAAAAGCGAATATTTCGTGAAATGAACGTCAGATCGAAAAACTAAAAAATACGTCTTCAAAATTTTTCAAAAATCTATCGAATGGTACTAAACATGAGGGGAGCGGGGTAAATTTAAATATGTAATCAAAAATGAATAACCATTTTCAATTTCGTTGCAACACGAAACTACAGCCGCATCATTATTCCAGTTCAATCAGATAGTGCATCAAGCACCTCTACCGGTTTCGAAACATATTAGTCTCTCATCCGGAGGCACATATACTGCTCTCTCTGACCCAACTAGGACAAACCCCGGCGTGCAGTCAGGGATTTCAACGAACAAAATAGCAGGGATGCCCTGCTATTTCGTGCTCTGATTGGAGTACGAAGGGAACCATTCTCGTTGGAACTTTACCGCGCTGAGCAGATGGGACGTGAATTATAAATTGTAAAATTCCCTCATCTTTCTGTCTCAGCATCCGTTATGGCTTGCAAAGTGTAGAAGTCTCGGAGGTGTTACCAGAGAAGGTTCCCATTGTTTTCAGTCTGGTAGGATGTGGAGTAACAGTTTTTGATGTTGTTTTATGTGCTATTACATAGATTGAAAACTTAGTCTTTTAAAATTTTAAATACAAACCCCGCGATAATTCGCAAAATGAACATGAGATCGAAAAATTGCAAAATACACTTTCAAAATGTTTTTGAAAGATCTATCGAATGGATCCAAACACGACTTCCCACGGAGGTGGAGTGGGGGATTACTTTAAAATCTTAAATGGGACCACCAAATTTTTATTCTTTTTTTTTAAACTTTATTCGAGACATTTTTTCGAATTATGGATAGATAGCGTTATAATCGGAAAAAACGATTGTTGGAAATGGAAAATTAAATTACAAATGGAAAGCGCCCACTAAAATGGAAAATTTTACTTAACTTTTTTTGATTTTAGGACCTAATAATCACTACCCAATAGGTCCCCATAACGCTCGAGTGACTGCAAATTTAGCATACTTTGATCCCCTACCATAATGGTTATGCTGAACATTTAAGTTAACGATCCAAAAATAGTACATTGTTTACCGGGTAGGAAAAGCTTAACATTCCTGGACGACTGTGAAGATTGCTAAGTCGAGGCGCAAGCCGAGACTTAGCAACACAGAGTCCAGGAATGTGGCTTTTCCTACGAGGTAAACATACTATTTTTCCGCAAATCGTTTAAAATTCGACAGATATTGATTGATTTAAAAAAAACGCGATAATTTTATTCCCAAATAAATGGTGCTTTGAAATTCCTAATAAAATTACTTGGGTTACTATGGAAACGTATTGAGGTTGAATTGTCAAACTTGACGCTTATAAATTTAACACTAACAACTGTACGGAAATATCATTTCCTTACAGTAAGGAAATGACATTTCCTTACAGTAAGGAAGTCCTGACTTTTTCTTCAAGAAATTTTGACAGGAATGTCAAAATTTCCTGGCGATTTGCGGAAAAGTATATTTTTATTTTATAAATAAAACAACAAGCAAACAGACTTTACTTTATCATTTTCATAAAATGATGTCATAGGATTATACAGAATTAAAATTTTAAAGAATTTAATATAAAAAAAATTGAAGCACATATACCTAACACAAAAAAACTTACGTTGAAATTGAAATATTTCTCTCCTCGCCGAAAGACACACTTGCAAATACTGCTAGCAGCAAAAAACATTGCTCAACCAAATTCATTTTATATATTATAATAAAAAATTAATCAAATGGAATTGTTGTATTCGTATTGATTCTAGTTTATAGCGTCATAAATCATAGATTAATTTAATACCTTTAATAAATTTGAGGTGTCATATTTTTTCGGTGGGTATGTTTAATAAACTATTAAAAACATGAGTATAGACATGTAAATTAATCCCAGAGAACGGCAGTTCTCGCCAGAGGCGCACAACCCCCTACATGCGACACTATACATATAGGGTGGAAGGCACTTATGGAATAAAATTATTTCTTTCCTTGTTTAAACAATTATAAAAAATGCTGAGACCGGTCGATTTTTAAATAAAAATGTGCACTTTTTAAACATAAATCTAAATCAAGTATATTCAAATGGGAAATAAGCCAGAATTTTACCTAAAAATGATTTTATTAACGTTTCGACGCCCAAGTCGGGTGTCGTTGTCAAAATACAAAATAATACTAAATAAACAAAAATGTTGTTGCTTAGTAAAAAATTCTTCTATAATTTATTTAATCTGACTCCTTTATATCGGCAATTCAGACACGTATTATACATTTTAAAGTAGACGACTTTAAAATGATATTGCCAAAATTGATGAGTTGCGTTCCTGGGATGACTTTACTAAAAGATAGTTCATTCGATTACATGAAATCAATCCCAACTCAAGAATATCCGCCACAAAAAATCATAGCATGTGATCTGTCTTTAAAAAGACAACCAAATGCAACGGTGGCACTGAAATTCTCGTATTAGAGATTCCATAGTAAATCACGACGGAAAACCAGGAAAAACCTCGTGATACTATCCCGACATCGTAAGTATTTGGGTTTACATTTAGTTTACTCTCAAAACTAATACCAAATTCTGACTTGATATTTTAAATTTTAAATAATACTAAAATACTAAATATGTACTAACTCGATATGTTACTGATTTACTAATTGTGGTATTTTCTTTCTATTGACTTCCTCCTTTAATATGGGTAACCACATCCTACTGCATTCTACCGAGGAATTTGCGACACAATTGGTTTCATTTAGCATAATTAGAGCCGCTTCTTTGATTTTTCTCTTTTTACTATCTGCTTCTTTTAGGACTATACTTGAATCTCTCCACTGAACTCTATGTTCATTATCCCATGCGTGTTGACATATTTGAGATCTATCAAATTCTTTATTTTTTATAAAAGAATGATGTTCATTTACTCTAACGTCTAATGGTCTTGACGTTTCACCTATATAAAATTGTTCGCATTCACAAGGTATATTATAAATACAATTCTTTGTTCTTTCTTGTTCACTGTTAGGTTTAGTTTTAGATAGAATAGATCTCAAAGTGTTTGTTGTTTTGAATGTTGTTGATATGTTGAATTTATTTCCTATTGTTTTAAGTTTCTCGGATAGTCCTTTTACATATTATGGTATTGATATTTTCCTCGTATTATTTCTTGTGAATGTTGTAGGATCCCGTTCTAAGTTTATAAATAAGGAATTTTCAAAATTGGATCGAATGGAACAGAATAACTTAGAACGGGATCCTACAACATTCACAAGAAATAATACGAGGAAAATATCAATACCATATGTAAAAGGACTATCCGAGAAACTTAAAACAATAGGAAATAAATTCAACATATCAACAACATTCAAAACAACAAACACTTTGAGATCTATTCTATCTAAAACTAAACCTAACAGTGAACAAGAAAGAACAAAGAATTGTATTTATAAAATACCTTGTGAATGCGAAAAATTTTATATAGGTGAAACGTCAAGACCATTAGACGTTAGAGTAAATGAACATCAGTCTTATATAAAAAATAGAGAATTTGATAGATCTCAAATATGTCAACACGCATGGGATAATGAACATAGAGTTCAGTGAAGAGATTCAAGTATAGTCCTAAAAGAAGCAGATAGTAAAAAGAGAAAAATCAAAGAAGCGGCTCTAATTATGCTAAATGAAACCAATTGTGTCGCAAATTCCTCGGTAGAATGCAGTAGGATGTGGTTACCCATATTAAAGGAGGAAGTCAATAGAAAGAAAATACCACAATTAGTAAATCAGTAACATATCGAGTTAGTACATATTTAGTATTTTAGTATTATTTAAAATTTAAAATATCAAGTCAGAATTTGGTATTAGTTTTGAGAGTAAACTAAATGTAAACCCAAATACTTACGATGTCGGGATAGTATCACGAGGTTTTTCCTGGTTTTCCGTCGTGATTTACTATGGAATCTCTAATACGAGAATTTCAGTGCCACCGTTGCATTTGGTTGTCTTTTTAAAGACAGATCACATGCTATGATTTTTTGTGGCGGATATTCTTGAGTTGGGATTGATTTCATGTAATCGAATGAACTATCTTTTAGTAAAGTCGTCCCAGGAACGCAACTCATCAATATTGGCAATATCATTTTAAAGTCGTCTACTTTAAAATGTATAATACGTGTCTGAATTGCCGATATAAATGAGTCAGATTAAATAAATTATAGAAGAATTTTTTACTAAGCAACAACATTTTTGTTTATTTAGTATTATTTTGTATTTTGACAACGACACCCGACTTGGGCGTCGAAATGTTAATAACATCATTTTTAGGTAAAATTGTGGCTTATTTCTCATTTGAATATATTTGATTATAAAAATGCCACAAGAAAATAGCTTCAGAACAACATAAATCTAAATGTACAGGCTGATCGTTGCAAGTCTAACAGCTTTAATATATGCACAGCTGCATAAGCTTTATTTTTAATGGAACACCCTGTATATTCTTATATTTTTAAAAGCTACCCTACATAATATAGTTAGTTGATCAGGTTCTTAAGCATCTTTTAGAAATATACAGGGTGTTCCATTAAAAATAAAGCATATTATGGACTCTGCTAGACTTGCAAGGATCACCGTGTATATTTAAATTTATGTTTAAAAAGTGCACATTTTTATTTAAAATCGACGGGTCTCGGCGTTTTCCATAATTTTTTGAAACAAGGACAGAAATTATTTTATTCCATAAGTGCCATCCACACTATAATAATAATAATAATAATATCGTATGGCATTTTTGCCGGGGAGATCCTTTCGGACAGTTCCGGCGCCATTTACATCTTTAACCCTGTTTCAAGTAACTAGTGCCGATGTACACTAGCCCAGGGGGACCGATGGCTTAACGTGCTCTCCGAGGCACAGTGAGACGGCTCGTGTCATTATTGGAAATGAAAATGGATTGTCTTTAGCAGGGCTCGAATCCACGTGCACTGGCGTATGAGGCCAGCGATTATGCCGTTACTCCACGGCCGCTCGTACTTCGGCCCTTCCACACGGCCCTTCCACACTGTATGTAATATACCCGAAGTTTTCGATTCTGGCAACTTGACTGAATTAAAAAATGGGCCAAATCCCATCTTAAAGTTTAGGAACAGACCCGTCCATCCATATATCAACCATCTATTTTGGTCCAAGAGTGTGGGTTTTACGCTCCTCCCCGTTTTTGGTCTGTTTTTCGTTCTCGTCCCCAAAACTTCAAAAATTTTCGAAAATCTTAGTCCGATCTCTGTTAATAGTATTGATCATTACCTTTCCAACGAATGTCTAATTTTAAAAATCCGTTATATCATTCACAAGTTACCGAGCTCATAAATTTGACTCGATTTCTATTTAACCTTCGGATGACCAAGGGGGGTAAATTGTGACCCCAATGTATGTTTTTATTTAATAAATTCAAAAATATTTTCAATTTTTAACTCAATATTTTTTTATTTAATTTTAACCCATTAACGCCCAAGTTTTATTTTATTTAAAAATCTTTACTTTTAGGGTTAATTTGATGAAAATGTTAATAATTTAATCCAAAAAAACAAGTTTTTCGATTTCCTGTTTTTTTTAATTTATATGGTGTTACCATATGGTAACGCTGGGCGCTTAAGGAATTTATAGGATCGTTGAAACCAAAATTTTTAATTTTTTTTAAATATTTTTTTGAGAATATTTTCATCGTCTGGTGTGGTATCCTATAAAACAATTAACACAAAAACTAACGTTGCATTTTTTACACATTGTTCGCCCAGATGTTGTACATCTGCCTCCAGCACATCGCCTTCTACTGCTTGATGTAACAAATGGTCGAAGCGATCAAAACGAAGATCTGGCAAGTTCTGTCTATGTAGACTAGGTCTTCCTGTATATAAGGGACAACTTCCATATCTTGCGAGAAGAACTTGGGCCAATTCTCTCCTAAACGATAAAGGATATATTTTTTTATTTTTTTTTATATAAATGCAATGAATTATGGACTGCAACATCCAACAACCATGTTACAATTTGCCAGTACCATTTTTTACTGCAAATTGCTACTCGGTAGGTTGAAACACCTTGATCCATCCAGTCGGTACCCACCATATTTTGTTGTATTCAGCAATATAGTGAGGCCGACTTACTTGAATGTGGCCTTTCTCTTAATGAGAAAATCTTTTTACCGTGCCCAATGCTGAACCATCCCAACTCGTAGATGCTATTGTAACAACAGAGTTATCTTTCCATCGCACCAGTAACACTATCGCTTCTGCTAACAAAAATCCACGACTGAAAAAAAATAAGATTATGACTCCGTAAGCGCCCACCGCAACCATATGGTAACGGCGTACTTTGACTGTTCCTACTGAATTTCTTCTTTTTTTTTAATATGCAAATATAGTTACTAGAAGGCTATCAAAAATTGCTTACGCAAAACGGACGTCCACCTTTTTTTATGAATTTAAACCACACTGTCATAGGATTATCTCTGGACGGTTGAGAAAAGGCTAAAATACGAATCCGTTACGTTTTATAGGTGCCTGAAGTATTCCTAGAAACGATAGTTCTTAAAATATGTGGCTGACTAATTCCATGGGCATACCGCAGAATTGTTAAAAATCATGTGTTTTACGTTACCATATGATAACGCTGGGCGCTAATGGGTTAATATCATTTTAGATATCCTCATATTTTGTAATTAAATAAATTCCCTATATTTTACGGAAAAATTTTTTCTTCTGAATTTAGGGCCAAAAACGACCTCCTTGGTCTTCCATGTTCCAATTTTATATTAAGTAAATATCGTCTATTCGGTGATATTGTTTGTAAGTAACATTTCAAAAAGTTGTTTGTTAAACCTGTGGCAACGTAAATTAGTATATATTTTAAATTTCTTTAGTTCTATGTTCAGAATGATGATTCCTGTTTTGGTTCAGTTGTGATTAAAATATTATATTTTCCTAATGTTTATTTATTATTTATTGATACAATAATAATGTTAAAATTACGAATACATTATTTTATTTCTTAAAACAACTTAATTTTTTGTCGATTATCATTTTTGACTTGGGGTCATTTTTTACCCCCGTTGGTCATCCGTCTAATAAAGAAAGGTTGGTCATCGGAAGGCTAAAAAGGGGAAATGCTAATAATGTATGTGTCTGGAAAAGTTACACCGATCTGAATTTTTTTTCTATCTTTCAAGAGGGGATCACTATCCATTCATAACTGGTGTAGATTGTGACTTTTTAGGACTCATAAAAATATTGGATAGCACTGCTTTTATTTTATTTGATTTAGAGGCGGTTGTTCGAACGCTAATCAAAAATGATCATTATCAAATATTTAATTACTGTCACAACTGTCAATGTCAACTTTGATTGGATTGCTGAAAACATAATTATTGATTACAATTATGAAATTATAAATCAATTATGTTAATAATTGTTATGTTAATTGATTAACTAATCTCATAATTAAAATAAATTATGTTTCAGTAACCCAACCAAAGTTGACATTGACAGTTGTGACAGTAATTAAATATTTGATAGTGATAACTGTTGATTAGCGTTCGAACAACCGGCCCTTAGCTTTCAAATGGTTCCTAAGTGGTCGGACACACACACGGCTCACTATAGAAAAGTAAACCTTTATTCGCCTTACAATCTCATGAATTTACTGGCTCTAAAAACAAAATATCAATTTTTAATATTCTTTTAGATTTTCTCAAGTCTTGTAAATTAAATCTTTAGCTTAGGATTAGCTTTGAGTAACCTTCAATTTTTTTCCTGGTTATAATATCCCTTGCCTCCGTAGTCCACCTACTCTATGGTTACCCTAATCGATCCCTGGGTGTGAAAAGTGTTTTTCCTTTTCCTATCATTGGTCGTATTTTTGGGTTCGTCATAATTTCGGTGCGTTTTACGATTAGTTAATTTTTAGTTTAGGATATGTTGCTGGCTAAATGGCCATAGCTTTCAAGGGCTAAAAAAACCGCAAAACACTGAAAATTTTTGTTTTCAATACTTCGACAAGATTTATTATAAGTTAATATCATCACACCTGTTTCGGCAGTGACGTATTTTACTATAGTTTTCACTTTAAAACTTTAAAGGGATGGGTACGTATTTTCGGCTGCAATGCTATTCAAATGGGGATTCATTTTTTTCGAATCCTGAGAAAGATAATAAGTATTTTTGAAAAATTTAAACGCAGAATGAAAGATTACGTTATTAGCGAGGGCCGAAAGTCCCTAAGAATTTCTATAATGTTTATTTTAATAAGTTACAGGGGTGAAAACCTAAGAGAAAATTTCGTGTGATTTTTAATTTCAAATATCTCATTCAAAATAAACTTTTTATTTATTCTAAGGGACTTTCGGCCCTCGGTAATAATTTAGTCTTTCATTCTGAGTTTAAATTTTTCAAAAATATTTATTGGTTTTTTCATGATTTGAAAAAAATAAACACAATGTCCGTGATAATATTTTCCAAATCTATCTTTGTCTTACAACGCACTTAGTCGAATAGAACATTGTCAGCATATTTTGTCAGTCAGACAGTGACGATCAGTGACAATTTTAAATATTTGACATGGCATCGGGAATATGTTGAGTTGTTGATTAAATAATATTGATATATAGTGTCTTTGATAAATAATTGATTTAAGAAGTGAACTTAAGAGCACACAGTAGCGATCAACAGATAGCAGCAAACGCGGTATAAGATTGCGAAAGTTCTGCGCACTTTCAAAAGTGAGGCAACAGTGCGTCGGTAATTCGACACTGACAGTGACGTTTAGACTATCAAAGACAATAATTTTTATACACATAGGCGCGAAATGTTGCCAAGTCAGTGACGTTCGATTTCTTGTTATAAAAAAATCGATTTTTAGTAGTTCCAATGTGACACAAAATCTAGACACGGGATAAAAAAGTTTATTTGAAGAAAGTGTATTTTTTTGTCCCTCTTAATGGCGGTACAGGCTCTTTTTTTCAATATTTTATTTAGTTATAGAGTAATTTCCACATACTACTATTTTTCTGAAATTGGGCTCTGTATTGCCATTCTTTATTATATTACAAATATGTGTGCCAAATACCTCGATAAAATATTCAAAATTAGTGCCGCAATCTTATCGCTACTATTTGCTCTTAATAAAAAGTTACTTATTGAGTATTATTTGTGGAAGATCCAAGCAGAGAATTCATCAGGATAATATATTCTGTGATCCAAGTATTTTGTTGTTAAAGATGTTCAAAATTTTAAGCGTTCCTTAGTAACAATATATTATTAAAAAATCACTTTAAATGTTCCTCTTTTCTCGATTGAGTATTAGTTTTTGTTGTACATATAAATTATTACAATCTCTGAATATATAGTTAGTGAAAAAATTATCACATTTATTAACTGAATTAATAATTTGCAATTATACAAATAACGGTTATCCGAGAACATTCAAAAGCCATCTCTTTAAGTTAATTATGACAATTTCAAGTAGAATGACATTCTAGTAATGTTTACATATCCATACCAGTGTGAATTTTACTACACGTAATTTGCCGTGTAAAGACAGAAAAAGTAGGGATAGCCGTAAAATATTTGCGAGTTATGTACCGATGGCCTTAACGTCTCTAACTGAATAAGTTGAGGAGTGGTGAGCTGTTTGTCTCAAATTGATATTAAAACTTGCATCGGCCAAACTGGCAGAACGTTTGACAAACGCATAGCAGAACACAAAAGGGCTTTTCAATAATATAAAAACAGATTCTACCTACGCACTTCCACTTCACCTTCTAGATCCTAAGCATTCTTTTAATGAACAGTTTCAAATTCTTCATATTCAAAATAAGGTCTATCTGTCTTAGAATATATATGCAAATGAATAAATTAAAAAAACAGATACAAATCTGAATGAACAAGTTGAATCAAACAGCTCCCTGCTCTTCAACCTATTTAGTAAAGGACTTTAAATTGCAGACACATCACTTCACTAATTCAGTAAACTACATCACTTGAGATAGGCACTCTGCCGAAAGTGATATATTGTCATTATAGACGGAGAGGCAGCGCTGAAAAATCTCTTTGAATTTACTAAAGCTAAATTTTTCACAGTTAATTACTGTGATTGTGTAGAGAAACATACTGCGGTCGGTCAAGCGAAACGTAGAACAGGGGTTACTAAGAGGATATCAAAGTTGCTCTCCTAGGAAGGTAATTAAATCCATTTACTAAGGCTGAAAATCAGTACACACATTCTAAATTGAATATAAATAAAAGTTATTATAGTCGGTCAGCTGTATGACAGGCAGAGCCGGTAGGTCGGCCCCAATGAATGGACAGGGTTATTCACTATATTTTGACCCCCTTGTAAACTGCTTTATTTACAGAATTAGAAAAAAAAATGTAAAATACAAAAGTTATTTGATTTTTTGACATATATATATATATATATATATATATATATATATATATATATATATATATATATATATATTGTACTAGTGACGTCAGCCCTCTGGACGTGATGAATCGACTATTTTTTAAATGAGAATAGGGGTCGTGTAATAGCTCATTTGAAAGGTTATTCAATTCTCTATACAGTACTATAAACATTAAGATCGTTATTTATACAGGGTGTCCAACAATTTTTTTGAATTATTAATTAAACAATAATTAATTTAATTAAAACACTTTTTTGGACACCCTGTATAATTTATCATGTTAATGTTTATATATAGGGAATTGAATAACCTTTCAAATGAGCTACTCCTATTCCCATTTAAAAAATAGTCGATTACGTCATCACGCCCAAATGGATGACGTCACTAGTACGATATATATGTCAAAAGATCATAATTTAAAAATCGAATAACTTTTGTATTTTACTTTTTTTTCCAATTCTGTAAATAAAGCAGTTTACACGGGGGTCAACATATAGTGAATAACCCTGTACATTCACTGGGGCCGACCGAACGGCTCTGTCCCGTCATACAGCTGACCGACTATAATAACTTTTATTTATGTTTAATTTAGAATGTGTGTACTGATTTTCAGCCTTAGTAAATGGATTTAATTACCTTCATAGGAAAGCAACTTTGATACCCTCTCAGTAACCCCTGTTCTACGTTTCGCTTGACCGACCGCAGTATGTTTCTCTACACAATCACAGTAGTCAACTGTGAAAAATCTAGCTTTAGTAAATTCAAAGAGATTTTTCAGCGCTGCCTCTTGGACTATTAACTTATATTAAATGTTGTGGAAGTATTGAAAACAAAAGATTTTAGTTTTTTAGTTCTGGACTAGTTAGAGGTTTATGCAATAAATCTAGGGAAGATTTAAAAATATCCCATTTTTATTTCTATCTCTCATTTAATTAACAAAAAAGTAACATATTACAAAAGTATAACAAAATCTCTATATATGTACCAACCGACATATATAAAAAATTGATTTATAAGTGTAATAAGTGGACTTTAGCAGATTTAATGCCTTGTCTCATGAAATCGAAAACTCCATAGACAACCTTATTATAACTCTGCAGTGTAGTACTGTTTGTGTATTCTTTTAAAGTGTCCATAGTACCCAGCCTTAGAATCTGTAAGTATAATATAATCTATTAGTAATTTATAGTTAACATACATTTTTTGAATTTTTTAAATATACACGGTTTTCCGTATCTATAGACCATCGACTTGGAATCAGTCTTTCCTGATATTTCGTGTACCCCTGTGGTAGATTAACGATTTACATCAACAGAGATAACACATGAAGATTATCATAACATGTTCGATAGTGATGTTGAAGAAGTAACTATTCGTTACAAAGTACTCGTTACTTACGAATACCGAAAGTAACAATTACTATACAGAGAGGCAAATCGTTACTTTGATCTCTGAATACTTCTTTACTTCGTACCAATCGTACCAGAGCGAGTAACGACTATGGTATCTACTTTGATTACTTTGATTACTCTGATTACTTCGTTACTTCGTATCAATCGTATTAGAGCGAGTAACGACGGTTGTATCTACTTTGATTAGTTTGATTACTCTAATTACTTCGTTACTTCGTACCAATTATATCAGAGCGAGTAACGACTATTATATCCACAACTTAACTACTGAGAAATACGATTTTCGATATGATTACCGGTACTCAAATACAAAAGTAATCAGAGTAATCATAGTATCGAATACTGTAAATGATTACTTTATACAAAAGTAACGATTTGTAACAAATACTCGAAAGTAACTATACTCAACATCACTAATGTTCGATAGCACATGTTCTAAAAGCACCCTAAGTTGGAGGAAAAGAGTCACGACCTTCGTGCATATACTACCTGGAGGCAGGCTTCATGATCTGATGAAGAAATAAGTATCGCAACAGATAGTCAATGATCTAATGCTATTTAAATGCATTAATTTTTTTCGAATCCTGAGAAAACTAATATGTATTTTTAAAAAATTTAATCGCAGAATGAAAGATTACATTATTACCGAGGGCCGTATGTCCTTGAAAACTTCTATAAGGTTTATTTTAATAGGTTACAGAGGTGAAAAAATACAAAAATTTTGTGTAATTTTTAATTTCAAATAGTTCATTCAAAAGAAACTTTTTATTTATTATAAGTGACTTTCGGCCCTCGGTAATAATGTAGATAATCTTTCATTTTGCTTTTAAATTTTTCAAATAATAAAAATATTTATTATTTTTTTCAAGATTCGAAAAAAAAATGAATGCGTTTAAATATCATTGGACCAAAACCGGTATTGGCCTACCCCTTATATACGCTTTTGAATCGGTTTATTTTTGTAGTTGTTTTGTAGTTAATACTATCTAAAGCCAAATGGAATAAAGTCTTTATATCGGTAACCGGCGACTTTAAGAAAAAATTCTGGTGACGTCGTCCATCTAGGAGTGATGAGGTAATCGATGATTTTTTAAAATGAGAATAGGGATCTTGGGCTAGCTTATAACTTATTTGAAAGGTTATTCAATTCTCTATTCAGTGATATAAACATTAACATAATTATTTGTACAGGGTGTCCAGAATTTTTTTTAATTAAAATATTTTACACAAAAAGAAGAATGCATCTTATTTATTTCATTTAAAATACATTTAACAGCTGCCAAAAAACAGCAAAATATTAGTAATGAAAATGTAATAGAAATGTACTGGTTACATATTTTTAAAATCATTTTTAAACAAAATTCATGTAAGTCTCATTTTCCGCCCACGCCGTACTTAAGACCGTAATTTGCTTTTCTTTTTATTACAACTATAAGATAGCTTCGATGTTCGTCTTTCATTTCCAATTTGTAAAATTTAATTTGGTCAATTATTAGTTAAAATATTTAACTGAAACGCGCGCTGCGTCAAACGCCAGTATACAGTGCGCCAATGTTTGTGAGAGGGGTGACATGAGCGTTATAAATAAAAAATTATAGAAGCTGTAGATTTAATTTTAGAAAAATCTTTATAATAACGTTTTATTGTGTAAAATTTTCAGAATTTTTCAATGGTCAAGACAGGTTTTTTCTAAAATTTATATTTTTGTAACTAATTTTTTGTTTCGCAGCCCATTTGTTTAATACAAAGTGAAACACCCACTTTTGTAGTAGAACTTTTTGATATCTTGATTATTAAATATTTCTTAATAAAATTGCAAAAAGTTTTATCTTGTTTGATTTTTTCCGTAAGAAAAAACTCCATTGACTCCCCTAATTTCATATTTCGTGGAGAAATGTATTTTGAAAATTGTGGCTTAAGGGCATAGGCGCAAAATTTTGTCTGTCAAATGTTCAAAATATTTTAAATATATTAATTTTTTTCGAATCCTGAGAAAACTAATAAATATTTTTGATAAGTTTAAACGCAGAATGAAAGGTTATAATATTACTGACGGCCGAAAGTTCCTGAAAACTTCTGTTTATTTTAATAAGTTACAGAGGTGAAATAAAAGAGAAAATTTAGTGTGATTTTTAATTTCAAATATTTCATTCGAAAGAAACTTTGTATTTATTCTAAGGGACTTTTAAATTTCTCAAAAATACTTATTAGTTTTCTCAGTATTCGAAAAAATGAATACATTTAAAACACATTGAAAATTTTGACCTGTAATATTAGTTTTATTACTTTAAAGTGATAATTCGGGATAAAGAATTAAACAAAAATATTCGTATAGATATTATATATACAGGTTGTCCAGAAACTCTACCGACAAATGAAGACAGGAGATTCCTAAGATAATTTTAAGATAATGTAACCCAATTCACCTAGTCCGAAAGAAAGCAGAGCTCTTTGAAGATGGCGTCATATAATTAGTTTTTCTTAAATACCTTCAGAACGCTTCTAATTAGAAAAACGAAAATTGGTATGCGTATTTACTTTCCAGAAATGAATCTATTCCATCTATTGCGAATTTCTAGTATCGGTCCTGGGCGTCCGTTTTGGGTAGGTTAACGGTTATTTTATCGCATAACTTTTTTGTCTTTAATTGCATTCTTTACTTTGAATTATTAAATTGTGAGGTATTCTAGTACTAAAAGGTACTCTTACTTTAAGTCGATAAGATACACCGTTTTCTAGAAAAATCGATTTGAAAACTTTTCGTTCATTGAATTTAAAAAAAAAGATTAAAAAAACTATTTAGAAAGATGAAAACTGGTACATTTATTTATATTCCAGAGATTAATCGATTTCATGGCGAATTTCTAGTACCGGTCATAGGCGTCCGTTTTGTGTAGGTCAACAGTTATTTTATAGCATAACTTTATTGTCTTTAATTTTTAAGTATTTTTGACACTAGATTTAGTCTGGGCTGATTATCGGAGAATAGGCCATTTTTAGGAAAAGTTATTTACCAGCAATTTTATTGCTGGAATCGAAGCTTATGATTATATATATTAATAATATAGGTATGCAAAGTCCGCAAATAGTGTGCTACTTTTTTTATAAACAAAATGGCGCCAGAAAATGGTGTCTTTTTCAATTATTGCTCTATAACTCCGAAGATTTTAACTTTACAACAAAAACACTTAAATAAAAATTCACCCGCAATTAAATTCTGCATAGAAATATGTTTTTCTCGATCTGCTACGATGAAAATTTTCATCGGAAAATGCGGGTTTTCCCAACAAAATCTTTAATTTTCAAATAAAGTTTTAGATAAGTAATTATCTACCAATAATTATATATAATATTATATACCAATAGTTTGGTGATTTAACCTTCGGATGACCAAGCGGGGGAAATTGTGACCCCAGCGTATGTTCTTCTTTAATAAATTCAAAAGTATTTTCAATTTTTAACTTATTATTTTTTTAATTGTCTTTAATATCATTCTAGATATCCTCATATTTTGAAATAAAAAAAATTACCTACATTTTACGAATAAAAAATATATTCTGAAGTTGATCTTTAGTAAAATACCGTCTGTAATGTGTAATTCCAAGTAGTTTTACGCTAATGACGTCGACTTTGCAAAGTGACAAGACACTTACTCAACATACACACTACACATGACACTAATACTCATGTTGTGACTGGCTGAATGACATAAAGTCCATGCCATAAAAAAAATAAAAAAATAAAAAAAAGACTTCATTTTTTGTTAATTGTCATTTTTTGACATTGTTGACCTGGGGTCTTTTTCCCCCCTTGGTCATCCGTGTAACAAAAAAAGGTTGGTTATCGGAAGGTTAAAAGCCTTCTTGGTTTAGATTATAGTTCCAGAAGCTGGTGAACATTGAACGGACATTTTAGCAACAATTCAAATGCTAATTAATAATTTACGGTCGCAATAATAACCAAAATAATAATGATACACTGATCAAACTTTGAAATCTTATAAAGATTAGATGCCCATTTAATATTTTGTCGACAAAATATACACTTTTTATTTTTTTGCATAATCTTTAAATGTTAAAAGAATATTTATAAGTAAATTAACGTTTCTCATAAAGTTTTTACTAAATTATAATTTTAAAAAATAGTTTAAATTCGTATTTGAAATATCTTGAAAATGAATGCATTAAAACTTTTTTGCAACCATTTGCAAAAAATTTATGAAACAGCAAAATAAACATACGATTACTATGTTGTTTATATTTTTTTTTAATTCTTTCAAATCGTAAAAGTGAGTTTAAAGTACAAGCTAATTATTTACAAAAAATATCGATTATTAGTTTAATGGTTATATTTTAATTAAAGATTATAAATATATTTTTTGTAATTTACACGCGCGAAAGTAGACTAATACAGTACTGTAGCTAAAATTTTCACTCGATGCGACGACCGTCGCGCGAGCTACACTTAACAAATAAAATTATATCATCTAGTATGTATGCTGCGTGTCAGTGGCTTCGAGTGAACCTTTTAGCTCCGGCTCTGTATCAAGCCTACTTTAGCGCTAAAAATTACAAAAAAGTATTTTTAATCTTTGATTAAAATATAACCATTGAACTAATACTTGATATTCTTTGTGAGTATTTAGATTGTACCACAGACTCACTTTTAAGCTTTGAAACAGTTAAAACAAATTATAAACAACGGAGAAATCGTATATTTATTTTGCTGTTTCATAACTTTTTGCATATGGTTGGAAAATTTTTTTAAAGCATTCATTTTCAAAACCTTTGAAATACGCACTTTAAAGTATTTTTTAAAATTAGAATATAATAAACAATTTCTGAGAAATGTTAATTTGTTTATAACTATTTTTTTTACATTTAAAGATTATTCAAAAAAATGAAAAATGTATATTTTGTCGACAAAATATTAAAAAGGCATCACATCTTTATAACCTTTCTAAGTTTAATCAATGTCTCATGATTATTTTGGTTGTTATTGCGACTGTAAATTGTTAATTAACAATTGAATTGTTGCTAAAATATTCGTTTAATTTTCACCGGCTTCTGCAGTTATAATCTATACCAAGAAATCTTTTATTTTACCAAGTTATTTAATTATTGATAAATAATTACTTGCCCAAAAAATTTATTTGAAAATTTGAGATATTGTTGGGAAAACCCACATTTTCCGAGGAAAATTTTAATCGGAGCAAATCGGGAAAAACATGCCTTTATGTAGAATTAAATTGGGGTGACCTTTTATTTGAGTGTTTTGGTGTTAAGTTAAAATCTTTGGAGTTAGAGACCAATAATTGAAAAAAAAACACGATTTGGGGGCGCCATTTTGTTAATAAAAAAAGTAGCACACTATCTGCGGACTTTGCATACCTATATTATTATTAATATATAGGATCATAATATTCGATTCCAGCAATAAAATTGCTGGTAAATAACCTTTCTTTGCACTTTACTAATTAGACCAGCGTATTATAAATATTTTTTTTCAAAATTTAAAGATTATGCAAAAAAAAACGAAAAATTTATATTTTGTCGATAAAATATTAAATAAGCTATTAAATATTAAATCTCATCTTTATAATCTTTATAAGTTATGATGTATCATGATTATTTTGGTTATTATTGCGATCGTAAATTGTTAATTAACAATTGAATTGTTGCTAAAATATTCGTTTAGCTTTCACCTACTTCTGGAATTACAATGTATACAAAGAAAGCTTTGATGTCACTAAGTTATTCAATTATTAATTAATAATTACTTACCTAAAACTTTATTTGAATACTAGGGTTTTTGTTGGGAAAACCCGCATTTTCCGAGGAAAATTTTCGTGAGAACAAATCGGGAAAAACATATCTCTATGCAGAATTTAATTGCGGTGAATTTTTACTTGGGTGTTTTTTTTTTGTAAAGTTAAAATCTTCGGAGTTATAGAGCAATAATTGAAAAAAATACGATTTGTCGGCGCCATTTTGTTTATAAAAAAAGTAGCTCACTATCTGCGGACTTTGCATACCTATATTATTAATATATAGGATCTTATACATAATTCCATTCCAGCAATAAAATTGCTGGTAAATAACTTTTGCATGAATTTTGCTAATTAGCCCAGATTAATTATTAAATTATGAGATAGTTGAGTACTAAAAGTTACTCTTGCTTTAAGTTGGTAAAATACATCGTTTTTTTTTTTCAAATTCCCAAAACTGCAAACTTTCAAATCGATTTTTCTAGAAAACGGTGTGTCCTACCGACTTAAAGTAAGAGTATATTTTAGTACTAGAATACCTCACAATTTAATAATCCAGTATCAAAAATGCTTAAAAGTTGAAGACAAAAAAGTTATGCGATAAAATAACTGTTGCCCTGCCCAAAACGGACGCTTATGACCGGTATTAGAAATTCGTATTAGATGGAATCGATTCATTTCTGGAAAGTAAATACGTATACAAATTTTCGTTGTTCTAAATAGAAGCGTTCTGGAGGTATTTAAGAAAAACTTATTACATGGCGCCATCTTCAAAGAGCTCTAGCTCCCTTAGGAAGCATTTTTGGACTAGGTGAATTGGGTTAAATTGTCTTAAAATTATTTGAGGAACCTCCTGTCTTCGTTTGTCGGTAGAGTTTCTGGACACCCTCTTTATTGTAATATCACATCATGTAACCTACACACACCCAAACTTATACGGAATCATCTGATATTTCTTACTATTCCGTGCGAATTTAAAAAAAACTAAGACACGAAGTCAAACAATATTTATTTTACAGCAATTTAATAACAAATATATAACAATTAAATAAAACAATAAATTATTTAACAAACAAATTTAAAGTAGTTGTTTTAAAGTCAATAGCATACAAAATTTCAATGTAAAACGAATAATGTTTAACTTGTTTTTTTTTTATTTTGTGGTAGTCAATGTTATCACCTCTAGTACTTATGCAAGCTTCAGTTTGTGTGAGCCCGCTCCTAATATAATCAAATTATCAACATTTTGTTGTGGTAGGTTGCTCCATCCTTTAAAGGCAGCTTGTACTAGCCGTGCGGTGTTTTGTGGATTTTCCCGGCGAGTTCTAATTTTTCTTTTAGCATATCTAACAAAACTCTATAGGATTAACTCCTAACAAGGGATACCTTCTGCTTCAATGATGTCTGTAGTCACTCTAATGGTATGTGGAAGTCCATTATCATGCAATAAAATTAAATGTTCTCCTGTTTCACCTCTCCAGAGCCTGACTACAGGTTATCAATATACCGGTGAACAGTTAAAGTTGATTGGATGAAAATTAAAGGAGTTCTTTTACGGATTACAATTCCTCTTCAGAACATTACACTTCCCCTTGTATATTTGTGAACAGATCTAACAGTTTTTTTTCTTGCTTGTCTTCCTTGACCTCTAAGTACACGATTTTATGGGTCATCTGATTTTCCATCTGATTACATTAAATCCTGACTGTTTTGAAAATAGCACATTTTGTCAAATCCCAATGTTCCAGTTTTGGTGGTGAAGATACCAATTTAGGCGATCAATCTTGTGCTGCCTGGATAACTCGGGAACCCATAACTGTCTCCTGCTGTATACTTCTTGGTACGAACTCTTCTCCTTATCGTTTCAACTGAAACAGTTACACCTGTAGCTTCCAAAAGCTGCCTTTGGAGCTACAGGTGAGAAATGGTTGGGTGCCTTCCAGCTGATTGGACAATTAAACGATCGTGGAGAGCCGTTATTACCTTTGACTACTTTCCCTTGCTTAATTTGCCATTTGACTACCATTGCTAGGAGCTAAATTTTGGAAAATTAATATTCATTTCATTCTTTAATATTCATTTGTACCTCATCCTCTTACATCCTCATTACTTCACACCAGCTTTAATTTTCCAAAATTTAGCTCCTACATCACATATACAACCACATCCATCAGAATTGAGTCTCATTCCAGCCACCTGTCTTCTTAGCCTCATCTCATAGCTTATAGATTAGATAACTATTATTTCATAACAACACACTACACATCTTCCATGGTCCAATATCACAACATACTCTGTCAGACTTCTCATACCGTCCTACTCCCCCCATTTTTTACAACCATTTCATTTTTAACCAATTTGATGTCAGGTCTCTGGAGGACTCAGTTTCATCAAGTTACTTTAGTCTTATTTTAAGATAAAAATCAGATAAAAACAAAACAGTATTTTTACAATTATCATATCACTTTTTCTATCATTATACAATTTATGTGTGGTCGACTACCAAGAAAGTTATCAGTCATTAAACAATTATCATTTCATCAATACTCTTAAAATCGTACACATATGTACACATTACATACTATTTTGTGTTCCTAGTATAAGGCCTTTACCATTATTTGTCTAATCGTATTGACAATTTTATACCACTACTACAACACCTATTGGTATTGTTGACTGCATAACTTCCTGTAACGTAAACATTTCATTTCCCTATTTTGAATACTTAATTAATGCATTATTTTTAGAAAAAAAAATCTTTCATATTTTGGGAACATCTTTTATTTTTACTATTTGTAAATTTGATACTGTTTTTTATCTTAAAACATTTAAATTAATCTTTAATGTTGTGGCTGAAGTAATGTTACAACTAGGTTACATTGACAGTTCTTGATGTCATTTTGGGTTGCTCTTGAATTCACTTGTCAGTTGGCCACTGAAATCCAATATGTGAGGTTTTCTCCAAAAAAAGTTCCAACCACGTGGGGAGAGTCCTGTGTTGCCCTGGGTAACATCCAGGTTTATCTATATCATTCAATGAATTTTATATAAATATGTAAAATATCCTTATTATTTACATTTAAAGGGTTTTTACCCGATACATTTTGGTGGCTCAGGCATGCAAATTTTGTAAGTATGACCTCTTGTTCTTGAAAACCTCTGTCAATTTTAACTTTTATCTCATTTAATTAGGTTATACTTAATTTTAGGGCTTTTAAACACTGATGATGGATTCCTTAATCCGAAAACGTTTTGTATTGTGACCCTTATTTAGGGTATTTTAATATATACCTTTTACAAGAAACTTGGTATTTTTACATATTTCTTGTTTAAAATTTTGTTTAGTAGAGGTAATTAGGATTTATAGTTTTCGAAATATGATTTGTCAAAGTTTGCCACTCACAGCAATTTTGGGTAATTTTCCTAGTTATTTCGCAAATATTGTTCTGTAACTTTTTTCTACGTAACTTTAGGTATATGGAATGGTACACGTAGTAGGAATAGAAATCAATTACCTTTAAAATGGTCTACTGTATATCGTTGTACGACTTTTTTTAAAGATATTATGGTTTTTCAAGATTTTATACTTTTAACGATTTTTTATAATATAATGTAAAAATAAAATAATATTATTATATAATATATTATATATTATATAATATTATATTATATATTATGGTATATTATATAATACCTAATATAAAAAAAAGTATTATTTTTTACATTTTTTACGATTATTTTTCAAATTTCTCATTATAACTTTTTTTTTCTTGCATATGAATATACTATATATTACTCAATAAAGAGGGCTTACTTTCTGTTCCTTAAAATAATGTATCATCTATATTTAAATATATAATGGAAACCGAGTGATTCTTTGATATTTTTTACCTGTGTTATTTAAAATTATTTCTTTTACAAACATTACATAAACATTTGTCTTAGAAAACTTCACTTTAGTTAAAATTATTTAAACGTTGACATTTAAAAAATTTTCAAAATCAAAGTCTATCTCTTCGTTAGCATTAGCTTCAATATTTTTCTCTGACACTTCAGTTATCTTAGAGTTCCCACAATTAGTACCCATGCACATGCACCCTTTGCAGAATATTGAACAACTAATTCCTATCTTCCTACAACCGCAGTTTTTTGTACATCCTTTGATACATTTACATGCTATTTTTTCAAGCACAGGTGCAGGAGCTTTGACAGTAAATATTGGAATTAATCCATATGTTGAAGTTTGCCCGGCCGAGTCAAGTGGATCCAAAGTACCTATTACATACCTATAAAAAATAAGATTCAATCATAACACACAATAACATAAAAAAGTTATAATGAGGAATTTAAAAAATAATCTTAAAATCAAAAATCGTTGCAAGTACTTATTACATTTTGAAAAAGCATATCTTATTCAAAAATAATCCTAGAATTTTTTATAATACACCATTTTAAAGTAAACGGAATAAGCTTACTTTTTTATTATATAATATATACCTAAATGCAGAAAAAAAAATATAATGGAAAATTTTAAAAATAATCGTAAAAAATATAAAAACTCGTTAAAAGTATAAAGTCTTGAAAAAGATAACCTCTTTAAAAGAAGTCGTACAACATTATACAGTAGAACATTTTAAAGGTAATTGATCTCTATTGCTCTTACACGTACCATTGCATATGCCTAAAGTTGCGTAGAAAAAAGTTACAGAACAATATTTGCGAAATAACAAGGAAAATTACCCAAAATTTCTGTGAGTGGCGAATTTTGAAAAATCGTATTTCGAAAACTGTAAATCCTAATGACCTTAACTAAACACTATTTTAAAGAAAAAATGTGTAAGTTTTTTTTCTGTGAAGCAATATCTATACCTATATCCTCGTGGACAAAAGTTATGGGACAAAAACCAAATTTCTTTCCTTTGGGTTTCTTTGTGCTTTTTCTTTTGAATATATTTTTGTAAAAAAAAAGTATCTTTGACTTTAAAAAGTTATATTTAGATAGGAAATTTAACCAGGAACAATTTTTCTGTAGACGTGTTTGTACCAAAAGTGCATAGAACTCACCCTAATGTAACATGTGCCCAGGGACTAATTCACCCATTTCTCAAAAACCCTTTAAACGGTAGCACTCCGCGTTTTTTTCATATATGGAGATTCATTGACCATATGAAATAATAAAACCCCATTAACGTTGTAGTTCCTTTCTATAGTACATAATCAATAGCCTATGAGTTGGGTGTGTGTATTTTGACTTACCTCAAAGATGTCTCGTCCGCTTGGTATAAGTATATCATAAACAGCTTCCAATTTGCTGATGAAGCCCTTGATAAATATTTTTAGAAAACCAGATATTCCTTGTCCAGATTTCAGATTTTCTACACCTTTTAACAGTGAATTTATTAAAGGATTCCTTATACCAAAACTAAAATAAATATTGTTCTGAAGCTATTTCCTTGTGGCATTTTTATGATTAATTATTTATATGGGAAATAAGCCACAATTAAAATGAAAAAAAAAAATGTATTAACGTTTCGACGCCCAAATCGGGTGCCGTTGTCAAAATACAAAATATTACTAAATAAACAAAAATGTTGTTGCTAAGCAAAAAAATTCTTCTAATAATTTATTGAATCTGACTCATTTATATTGGCAATTTAGACATATATTATACATTTTAAAGTAGAAGACTTTAAAATGATATTGCGAATATTTATGAGTTGCGTTCCTGGGACGACTTACTGAAAGATAATTCATTCGATTACATGAAATCAACCCCAACTCAAGAATATCCGTCACAAAAAAATTATAGCATGTGATCTGTCTTTAAAAAGACAACCAAATGCAACGACAGTAAAATTCTCGCGTTAGAGACTTCATAGTAAATCACAAGGGAAAACCAGGAAAATACCTTGTGATACTATCCCGACATCGTAAGTATTTGGTCTTAAATTTAATTTACTCTCAAAAAATAATACCAAATTCTGACTTGTAACATGTTTAAATTATAAATAATATTAATAATACTAGATATATAAGTAATACTAAAATATAAAATATGTACCAGCTCGATGTTATTGACTTACTAATCTTGGTATTTTCTTTCTGTTGACTTCCTCTTTCAGTATGGGCAACCACATCCTACTGCATTCTACCGAGGAATTTGCGACACAATTGGTTTCATTTAGCAGAATTAGAGCCGCTTCTTTGATTTTTCTCTTTTTACTATCTGATTCTTTCAGGACTATACTTGAATCTCTCCACTGAACTCTATGTTCATTATCCCATGCGTGTTGACATATTTGAGATCTATCAAATTATCTATTTTTAATATAAGATTGATGTTCACTTATTCTAACGTCTAATGGTCTTGATGTCTCACCTAAATAAAATTGTTCGCATTCACAAGGTATTTTATAAATGCAATTATTTGTTCTTTCTTGATCATTGTTAGGTTTAGTTTTAGATAGAATAGATCTCAATGTGTTTGTTGTTTTGAATGTTGTTGAAATGTTGAATTTATTTCCTATTGTTTTAAGTTTCTCGGATAGTCCTTTTATATATGGTATTGATATTTTTCTCGTATTATTTCTTGTGAATGTTGTAGGATCCCGTTCTAAGTTGTTCTGTTCCATTCGATCCAATCTTGACAATTCCTTATTTATAAACGATAAAGGATAATCATTTTTTAATAAAACAGATGTTAACAATTGTTTTTCTGCTAAAAAGGAATTTTCGTTAGAACAAGTAATTTTGGCTCTATCATATAAGGATTTAATGATTCCCTTTTTAACGTTGATGTTGTGATTTGACTTGTAATTGAGGTATCTGTTGGTGTGTGTTGATTTTCTATACACTTGAGTCTCATATCCAATATCCTTCTTTAAAATCAACACATCGAGGAAAGGTAGGCTGTTATTGTATTCCTTTTCCATTGTAAATTTTATTGTCTCTTCTTGATCGTTTATAATATTCAGGAACGTATCCAACAATTCTGATTTATGAGGCCATATTGAAAACACATCATCTACATATCTCCACCATACTGTGGGTTTTAAATTTTGTTTAGAAATAATATTAGTTTCGAAATCCTCCATAAATATATTAGCCAATAGTGGAGATAAAGAAGAGCCCATTGCTAGACCAAAATTTTGTTTATAGAATTCATTGTTTAGTTGAAAATAGGTATTATTGGTACATAATGTATAATATATATACTTCTACTTTAAAATGTATAATATATATCTAAATTGCCAATATAAATGAGTCAGATTAAATAAATTATTAGAAGAATTTTTTTGCTTAGCAACAACATTTTTGTTTATTTAGTAATATTTTGTATTTTGACAACGGCACCCGATTTGGGCGTCGAAACGTTAATAAACTTATTTTTTTTTTTCATTTTAATTGTGGCTTATTTCCCACTAAAATAAATAGATTATTGTTGGATATTTCAAAATTTTTAATGTATTAATAACTAACACTTACTTGGATATAACTTTTTTAATCTTCCCGACAGGATCTCTTAATATATCTGAAAGGAAGCTTCTCACTCCATATCCCAGATGCTCTTTGCTTAAATAAAGAATATGTATATTATACAGGGTGTAACAAAAATAGAGGTAATAAATGAAATCACATTTTCTATGACCAAAAATAGTTCGATTGAACCTAACTTACCTTACTTAGTACAAATATGCACATAAAAAAAGTTACAGCCCTTTGAAGTAACAAAATTAAAATCGATTTTTTCCAATATATCGAAAAATATTATAGATTTTTAATTTAAATTAGATATGTAGCATTCTTATGGTAGGAACATATTAAAACAATATAGTAAAATTTGTGCACTCCATAAAAATTTTATGGGGGTTTTGTTCCCCAAACTTTTGAGTACGTTCAATTAAATTATTACTGTGGTATCATCAGCTAAACACAATGTTCTTAGAACTTTTTTGCCTCTTAGTATTTTTTCAATAAGCCAGTTTTTATCAAGATGCGGTTTCTCTTTTAAGAGTGAATGCGCAAATATTTCATGGCTGTCTTTACTTTTTCCTTCTTTACACGGCAAATCACGTGTAGAAAAATTCTAACTGGTATGGATATGTAAACATTACTTGACAATGGCATTGTCATCATTAACTAAAGAGATGGATTTTTAATATTCTTGGAAAACTGTTACTTGTATAATCGCTTAAATTATTAATTCAGTTAATTAATATGATAATTTTTTCACTAACTATGTATTCAGTGATTAAAATAATTTATTGACTATACAATAAAAACTAACACTTAATCGAGAAAAAAGGAAAAGTTATAAAGTGATTTTTTTAAGAATAGGTATATTGTTACCATGGAACGCTTGTTTAAATTTTGAACCTCTTTAAAAACAAAATACTTGGATCACAGAATATACCCTGGTGTATTGATAACAATGTTTTAGAGGCTATTACTTCGTTTTTCAATACCATTTATACCAGTGGACAACTTCCTAATGGCTGGTCTAATTCACTGTTTATAGCTCTACCTAAGAAGACAACAGCAAAAACCTGTGCTGATTATACAGGATGTTTCATTAATAATTGTCCATATAGTAACTGGTAAAACCTTAGCACAAAATATGAAGAGTTAACCTAAAACACTTAAATAAAATGTGGTTCCTTACTGAGTTACAGGGTTTTCTATCTCAAAATTTAAAAAATAATTTTTGCTCAGCATTTGAAAACTATTTGACGTATCCTTTTCATACTTAACAGAAAGTGCGACTACTATAAACCCTACTAAATTATGATAAACAAACGTTTTTAGCTACTACCAGAGGCGTACGACAGGGGATAGTGAATGGTTGACCCTTCTCAAATTCTACGCCACTAGGAATTACTAATTTAGTGCCATTTTTAGATTCTTCAATATTTTCTACGTAAATAATATACTCCTTGTTGGTAACGATAAAGTCATTAGTTTTCGAGATATTTGAAGTTAAATATGAAACGGCACAGTTAATTTGATTAATTTATGATATGATTCATATGATTAAAATTTAAAAATTATTTGTACCCAGTACTTTAAAACTATTTGGGGTATCCTTATCATACTTGACAGAAAGTGTAGGTACTGTACACCCTACTAAATTAAGATAGATAAACGTTTCTAGCTACTACCAGAGGCGTACGACAGGGGATAGTGGCTGGTTGACCCTTCCCAAATTCTACGCCACTGACGAAATTGCTATTTTAGTGTAATTTTTTGATTTTTGTAACGATTTTTGTAACGATAAAATTATTAACGATATATTAAAATTAAAGTAAACGTTGAAAAGCAGTGGTGACAAAAGGCATCCCTGCCGTATTCCTCTTTTAAAATTAAGAGCCTGTGATTCCACACCATCTACTAAATCTGATGTTGTTGGATTCCAATATAAATTTGCAATTATTCCAGCATCTCTGCCGTCCAAGCATATGTCTTTTAGAGCTTCGATCAATATATAGTGCTTAACACGATCAAATGCCTTTTGGAAGTCAATAAAACAACAGTATATGTCTACAGATATATCTCGACATCTTTGAGCAAGTACATACGTTCATTCCAAACAATGCCTCTCTCGTTCCAAACCCGTTACGGAAACCAAACTGTGTGTCATCCAGGTATTCCTCGCATTTATTGTAGATACGACCATGTATTACCTTCAGAAAAATTTTTAATACATGG
Organism: Diabrotica virgifera virgifera; assembly: GCF_917563875.1. Taxonomy (NCBI): domain Eukaryota; kingdom Metazoa; phylum Arthropoda; class Insecta; order Coleoptera; family Chrysomelidae; genus Diabrotica; species Diabrotica virgifera. The sequence continues at coordinate 56,545,631 of NC_065447.1, forward strand.
TTTAACAAACTGATGGTTCTACAGGGTGTTTCATTATTAATTGTCCATATAGTAACTAAAGAAACCTTAGCACAAAATACGAAGATTTAACCTAAAACACTTTAATGAAATGTGGTTCTTTACAGAGTTGCAGGGTGTTTTATCTAAAAATTTTAAAAATTATTTTTGCTCAGCATTTTAAAACTATTCTACGTATGGTTTTCATACTTGGCAGGAAGTGTAGGTACTGTACAAACTACTAAATTATGTTAAACAAAGGTTTCTGTCTATTACCAGAGGCGTACGACGGGGGAAAATGAATGGTTGACCCTTCCCAAATTGCTATTTTAGTGTAATTTTTTGATTTTTGTAACGATTTTTAATAAATTTCGTCAGTGGCGTAGAATTTGGGAAGGGTCAACCATTCATGTTCCCCCGTAGTACGCCTCTGGTAATAGACAGAAACCTTTGTTTAACATAATTTAGTAGTTTGTACAGTACCTACACTTCTTGCCAAGTATGAAAAGCATACGTCGAATAGTTTTAAAATGCTGAGCAAAAATAATTTTTAAATTTTTAGATAAAACACCCTGTAACTCTGTAAAGAACCACATTTCATTAAAGTGTTTTAGGTTAAATCTTCGTATTTTGTGCTAAGGTTTCTCTAGTTACTATATGGACAATTAATGTTGTTCTGAAGTTATTTTCTTGTGGCATTTTTATAATCAAGTATATTCAAATGGGAAATAAGCCACAATTTTACCTAAAAATGATTTTATTAACGTTTCGACGCCCAAGTCGGGTGTCGTTGTCAAAATACAAAATGTCATTTTATTATAATGACATAATTATATATATATTAAATGTCATATATTAAAAAAAAATACATTTTGTATTTTGACAACGACACCCGACTTGGGCGTCGAAACGTTAATAAAATCATTTTTAGGTAAAATTGTGGCTTATTTCCCATTTGAATATACTTGATTATGGACAATTAATAATGAAACACCCTGTAGAACCATCAGTTTGTTAAACCATGTATTAAAAATTTTTCTGAAGGTAATACATGGTCGTATCTACAATAAATGCGAGGAATACCTGAATGACACACAGTTTGGTTTCCGTAACGGGTTTACGGGTTTGTAACGAGAGAGGCATTGTTTGGAATGAACGTATGTACTTGCTCAAAGATGTCGAGATATATCTGTAGACATATACTGTTGTTTTATTGACTTCCAAAAGGCATTTGATCGTGTTAAGCACTATATATTGATCGAAGCTCTAAAAGACATATGCTTGGACGGCAGAGATGCTGGAATAATTGCAAATTTATATTGGAATCCAACAACATCAGTTTTAGTAGATGGTGTGGAATCACAGGCTCTTAATTTTAAAAGAGGAGTACGGCAGGGATGCCTCTTGTCATCACTGCTTTTCAACGTTTACTCCGAAAGAACGTTGAGAAAAGCTCTTTCTGAAAAACAAGAAGGATTGTGAACGGTGAACTCATTAATAATTTGCGATATGCGGACGATACAGTACTCCTAGCTCTAGTCAAGAAGATCTGCAAACACTACTTGATAGTGTCGTTGAGAGTTGTAGGGAGGCAGGTCTGGATCTGAACATACGGAAAACCAAAATACTCGTAATAAGTAAACAGCAGCATATAAAACCGTTTATATATGTAAATAATACCAAACTTGAGAAAGTTGATAAAATCGTTTACCTTGGGCAGCAAATAAATTGTAACGCAGAAAGTCACGGCGAAATTAGATCTAGGATAGAGCAGGCTAGAGCCGCTTTTAGAAGGATGTCCAAGGTGTTATGTAACAGAGACCTAAAATTGGCATTGAGAATCCGCCTACTTCGCTGCTACGTGTTCTCGGTCTTACTTTATGGTGTCGAGTCCTGGACTGTAAATAAAATCGATCTAAACCGCCTTGAGGCTTTCTAAATGTGGTGCTATAGAAGAATTTTAAAAATTTCCTGGGTGGAGAAGACTCGAAACTCCACAATACTAAAACGTCTCAGCAAGACTACTGAGATCATAAAAAGCATCAAGCAGAGAAAGCTGGAGTACTTCGGACATGTAATGAGAGGTCCCAAATATAGGTTGCTACAAAATATTATGCAAGGAAAAATAGCAGGCAAACGCAGTCCAGGGCGAAGAAGAACCACATGGTTGAAAAACTTGCGAGATTGGTATGGTGTTGATACAAGCATGCTATTTAGGGTGGCAGTGAATAAAATTAAGATAGCTATGATGGTAACCAACGTTCTGAAAGGACATGGTACATAAAGAAGAAGAAGTCAGGAACTTTGAAAGTATTGGTTCAGTATCACAGAAAAGACGTGGCAGTGTCAGAACCGCTCGCACACCACAGAATATTGAAGCGGTGCCAAATTCACAGCGTGCGGAAAAGTAAAACGCGTGCGGAAAAGTAAAACGCGTGCGGAAAAGTAACACGCGTGTGGAAAAGTAAAACTTTCTAAACTAAAACGCGTGCGCGAAAGTAGACATTTTTGCACGCTCGTAGAAAAAATGAATTTTCACATTATTAACAGGTTTCTACAATCGTACTTAACCATACAAATATGTGGTGGATTCGACAAACGTTAAAAATATCTCGATAAACAGTGGCTTATCGAAAAAGTACTAAGACGTAAAAAAGTTTAAAAACATGTAATTAATGGTACCACAATAATAATTTAACTGGAACGTACACAAGAGTTTGGGGGGTTTAAAGGAACAAACCCCCATAAAATTTTTATGGGGTGCACTTTCATTATAATTTGTTTTTAATATGTTCCTGTAATAAATACGCTACGTGTCTATTTTCAATAAAAAATCTATAACAGTTTTCGATATCCATATTGGAAAAAATCGATTTTCATTTTGTAACTTCAAAGGGCTGTAACTTTTTTTATCTACTCTATGTCATATTATGTTTTTAGTTTGTGAAAACTGTCATTATAGAGAGCAGTGCGTGAAGGGTTTAAAGTGTGCGTGAAGTAACAATGTATTTTAAATGGGATTTACTTTTTCACACTGTTTTTGACACACTTTTATATAATCAAAAATATCCTTAACATTCGCGTTGTCATGGTGATGACATAATGAGCAATAAATTACAACAAAAATTTTGACGGTTTTGTGGTTTGAAAGAAATTAGAATTTTTAAATGTCAAAGTTCTAAAAATTGTAGAATAGAAATGAATTCCAGTGACGAAGGGTTACAGTTTTTTATTTATTTATCGTAGATAAAATATTGTATGAAACTGTGCGTGTAAGATATGGCTACTTTAATCCCCGGGGGCTACTTCAATCATAACTTTCCGCCTAAAATATAACTTACGCGATGTATAGCACTCGCTCCGTTGTCGCTCGTGCTCTAAACGTCGCGTGCGTTCGCAAAAAGCATACTTCACGAACTGTTTCATAAATAACTATTATGTGCACATTTTTTGAACTAAGGTAAGTTAGGTTTAATAGAACTATTTTTGGTAATAAATTGTGTGATTTAATTTATGACCTGGATTTTTGTTAAATTCTGTATAATATACAGGATGCTTCATCTTATTCGCCTAGGTCTCTATAGGGAAAACAACTTGATATTAAAAAAATTCTTTACAGAAATATAGAGAGCCGCTAACACTACAAACTAAAATAATGTGAATTATAAGGGTGCTTCAAAAAAGAGTGGTAGGTCTATATCAAAGTTATATTTTTTCTCATAGAACACCCTATCCTGATGACATTTTTGAATTGCCCTTAAATAATAAGCTATACTTTCATCAAGGTTCCCTATGCCTTAACACAGTGTGTTTTAATATATTTCTAATTTTATAAAGATGTAAGGTTTTAGCCAAAAATAAATATCTACGATTCTCAGAATCGTCGACAATTTTTTTCTTGGATCTTAATAATAGACTATTCAGCATATTTAAACAGGTGTTTTATGTAACAAAAATTTCTACAGGGTGGTCAACATATTAGATTGTTATATTAACAAATGCAAGCTGTAATAACGTACTTATTTTAAATGAAACATCCTGTATTTTTTAGTCTATTGTGTGGAAAATTTACTTAGCTTTCAAACTATGTTAGGGTTTCCATTACCTATCTTTGTACAGGGTTGTCAAAATATTAGATTGTTCTATTAACAAATTCAAACTGTAATAACTTCCTTATTTTAAATGAAACACCCTTTATTAGTCTATTGTGTGGAAAATTTACTTAGCTTTTCATCTCCAATAGAGTTTTCTATATCTATTTCGTAGATATTTATTTTTTCCAAAAAAGATACATTTTTATAATAATCGAAATAAACCAAAACACCCCCTATTTAGGTATAGAGCTATTGCTCTTATAAAAATGTAACTTATTTTTTAAGAAGTTCAAAACTGTCATCAGATATAGGGTGTTCTATAAAAAAAATATATAACTTTGATATATGTACCATTCTTTTTTGAAGCATCCTGTATAATTTACATTAGTTTTATATTGTAGTGTTAATGGCCCTGTACGTTTCTGTGAAGAAATTTTGTTTTAATATCAAGTCGTTTTCCGTACAGAGACCGAGGTGAATAAGATGAACCTTTCTGTATATACAGTTAATACATATACATATATAGTGAGGGGCAAAACTGTGGAACAAATTCCTGTATAAATAATAATGTTATTCTTTATATTCTTGAATAGAGAATGGAACCTTTCAAATGAGCTATCACACGACCCCTATACTCATTAAAACAAATATCGATTCCGTTATCACGCCCAGATTGGTTACGTCACTAGTATTATATATATATATATATATATATATATATATATATATATATATATATATATATATATATATATATATATATATATATATATATATATATATATATATATATATATATATATATATATGATATATATGTATATATATATATATATTGTTATATTTCTATTTGATATAAAAATTAAAATTTGATAATTATAAACAAAATTCACTTTAATATAAAATATTTTCAATTTTCTCAACCACGGGCATATAAATTTAAAACAACCTGTATACAACAAATTGTTATATGTAATTTTAAGAAGTGATTAGAATAAGCGTACGAAACTCGGAACAATGTGCTTAGAATAAACAAAGTGAATGACGCGTACCATTATCGTTTCTTCGCGGAAGGTTGATCATTAGCCTATGCTAAATAAAACTCAGTGAAATAGATGATAGTTCATTATCGTTTTTCGCGGAAGGTTTCGATCATTAGCCTATGCTAAATAAGACTCATTTGAAAGAGAGAATAGGTCATTAAAATTTGTAAATAGTTAGAAAGTATTTTAGAATGGGAATTAAATATTTTCTTTTGAAATCCATTAAGCATATTTAGAAAGATTAAAAATTGGTTTTGAGGAATATTACGAATGAGAGTTGGTGGTGGAAGATTGATTTGTGAATTTGGAAGGGATATTTAGAAAGTAGGGGAATGAATGACAAAGTGAGAGCAGAATGTTTTGAGCTGTCGAGAAGTGAAGTCGAGTAGTAGACGGTAGTGTTCGAGGAGTGAGAAAGCCGGTGTAGTTCCGTGAGTGTGGAGTATCTATCGTGGAACGAGAAGTAGGCCAGGTCGAGAGTAAAAGAACCTCCTTGAGCCCAGAGTGTCCCGGTAGCTGATAGCAGTTTCGAAAAAGGTAGAACACAGCATCACGACAAAAGCAGGAACGAGAGCTATTCGAGCTAGTTTTTCAAAGGAGAACATCACTGGAAGCCAGGACGAGGTTTGATCGCAGCCAAGGATAGCAGGAAAGGGTTTTGTGTGAGGACATTTTCAGTTCACCAGGAAAAGGTCAGTCTCATTTGTTTGGACATGAATGTATGGGTTTTTCGTATTAAATTCCACATAAAAAATTGAATAACATAATCAATAATATCAGAAAAGCTTCATCAAACTTAAATAGAGTTGTTCCTAATAACTCCTAATAGTTAAATGTTAATAAAAACTTTCAATTGAAAACCAAAAGGAAATAAGATTCCCATTTGTAAATGTTATGTTTAAGAATAATAAGAAATAGCAAATATTAAGCATTGGTTGCCTTTTAAATAAAATAAAAAATATTTTGATTATAATTGTAACCCATATGTGTATTTTTTTTTACTCTTTTCTTTTCTATCCCGATTAGGAACCATTAAGAAATATTTAGAAGCCACGGAAGTAAGTAATTAATTTATAATTCGCCCTGAGATTGAAAACATATTGATATGTGATCTGGTTAATTAATTGGATTAGTATTAATACATTGATTAAATTAAGTAACATATAAGAATATTATCTCATATCAATAATCAAGATCACATCAACTGTCGTCCAACGTGGAAAGCATTGTAAAGTATTTCTAGTGGCAAATTTGAAGGATAGAAAGAGTAAAGCCGGTATTTGAAAATTTATATGCCTGTGGTAAAAAGTGAGATACTTACATTTGATAACATAAAATTTTAGATCTCTTTAGGTACAAATTTTACATAACTGATTTAATATTTTATTTTTACGATATTTACATTTGATATATTTATTGACAATTTATAATATTTGGGTGAGAAAAAGTCGTCTTGGTAACATACTAGTAAAATTTCATATTTGGCGGGGACAGTACTTCTTGAAAACAAATGTCTGTGACAAGAAGCCAAAGCAAGGACAACAAAAAACAAAAAGAACATTCAGACCAAGAAGATATTTTAGACAAGACAATCATGGCATCAGAACAGCAAGAATTATCAGGAATAGATAAACTATTACAACTGATGCAACTCCAGTCACAAAAAATGGATGAAGCAAAAAGGACAATGGATAAAAATCAGGAGGAAACAAAACTAGCAATGGATGAAGCAAAAAGGACAATGGATAAAAATCAGGAAGAAACATCAAAGAAAATGGATAAAGTGGATCAAAAAATGGAGGAAACACAACAAAAAATGGAACAGAAAATGGATAAAGTGGAGAAAAAAATGGATGACAATCAACAGGAAACAAAACAAGCGATAGAAGAGAACAATAAGAAAATAGAGGAACGCATAGAAAAGTATGAAATGAAAATTAAAGATCACATGCAAAAACAAGAAATGAGAATGAAGGACCACATGAAAGAACAAGAAATGAAAATTCAAAATAAAATGAAGGAGTTAACGAATTGCCAGAAAAAAGAAATGGAAAGTTTGGAAAACAAGTTGCAAAACGCTATTCAAGCAGACATAGAAGAAGTGGAAAGAAAGATTGCGGAAATCAATACGCAACAAAATGTCGGAGAAAGAAGAGAAATGGTTATACATAGCACAGATGACGTGAAGATAAGGTTTGGCGGGGATGTAAGAAGATTACACCCAGTGCCGTTCATTAATAGCCTGAAAAAGAAAATACAACACATCGGAAATTTCGATACAGCAAAAGAAACTATCAGAAACCATCTCAAATATGAAGCAAGCCTATGGTTCGATAGTAAAGAAGAAGAATTCGGCAATTGGCAACAATTTGAACAAAAATTTTTGAATTATTTCTGGGGAAAGGTCCAACAATTGGAAATTAACAAGGAATTGCAAAATGGGAAATACAATGATAGGATGGGTGTATCAGAAAGGACATATGCTTTGCAAATTTACAATAATGCAAAACATTTACAATATAATTACTCATCGGAACAATTAGTCGAACTGATTGCAAGACATTTCGAGGAAACGCTGGAAGACCATATCACATTGCAAAATTACAAAGACATAGATAGTTTATGCCAATTCCTACAAATAAGAGAATCACGTCTAAGAGAAAGAAAATCAAGAAGGTCGCGAGAAGATTACAGGCCCCGAGAAACACAAGATTACAGAGATAGAAATCAAAATAGGAGGGACTATACAAGACGAGATTTTAATCCCAGAAGGGAAAACGAAAATAGAGAAAACGGAAGAGGAAATTATGAACAAAGAAATAGGCAATGGAATGAGGACAGAAATCGAGAATACCAGAATAGAAACACCACACGCTCAAATCAAGAAAACAGAAATAATGGTAGACAAAATGAACAGGGATATCGAGAAAACCGAAACAGATCCGACAGACCAAGAGAAAATAGAAGAGAAGTGAATAATACCCAGACAGATGAATATGACGGAGAGAGACATTATGACGAAAATATAAACAACGATGAGCAACCGGCGTCTTTTCACGACGGCGCTCACTAAAAACCAAAAATCAAACAGGAATCTTTTGTCACCCCAAGGAGTTTATTAAATTGGCAGGAAACAACGAAAAGAAAAATGGAGTTAATTTAAAATTTGTGGATGGATTTATCACCGAGAAACCAATTAAAATTATGATAGACACTGGATCTGAAATAACATTGGTCAACAGAAAACTAATAGAAGAAGTTAACTTAACAAATTTAATTTATAAAATACCTAGGGTAAATTTAGTGGGCGCAAACAAACGGACATTGGCAACTATAAATGAAGGCATACGAGTAATGGTACGACTGGGCAAGAATATGTATGCACTACAATGTGTAATAATGCCAAACATGTCACATGACATGATAGTAGGAGTGGACGAATTGGCAGAAAAACATGTAGTGATAGATTTTAAAAATAATACGATGAAACTAACAGAAGAAAAAGAAAAAGAACAGGACAAGGAACATGAGAAACAAAATACGGACGAATCAGGTAAAGAACAAACAGTGGAAATGAATTTGGCAGCGAAGCAAGGACAAAGAAGAAAAAGGAGAAAAGGTCAGAAAAAGATAAAAGAAAATGAAACCTGTGGCTCCTCAAAAGAAGAGTTGAGCCCAGAAGAAGAAAATTTGAGAGTATCAGAAACAAAGGAAACCTGGGATTCCTCAAAAGAAGAGACGGGCTCAGGAGAAGAAGAAATAAAGCTAAAAAATGAAAGTGAAAAGAATATGATTGAAACAGTGGTATTTGAAGAGGAGGTATATGCAAACGAGGATGCAGAATGCACGGTAAACATGTGTGAAGAATCTGAGAAAAAAGACAGAAAATTGATATGTGGAGAAGGGAAAGAAAAAGAATTGCGGTTGATGTTAAGAAACTACGAAAATTTGATCAATGAGGAGAACAGAGTGGCTAAAAAGTACGAACATTCATTTGAGGTGAAAAACTTGGGAAATTTTCGATCAAAGACTTACCCGATTCCATACAAGTATCGACAAGAGGTGAAAGAAGAAATAAATAAAATGTTGGAAGATCAAATCATCGAAAGATGTGATTCACCGTATGTTAACCCGATTGTGATAGTAAAGAAAAGCAGTGGAGAATTGAGATTATGTTTAGATGCCAGGAATATCAACCAGCACACTGTATCACAATATGAATCACCTCTAAACATCGAGGCCATTTTTGGAAGAATCACCGGGTCAAACATATTTTCGAAAATTGACTTAAAACACAGTTTTTGGTTGATACCGTTAGCTGAAAAGTGTAGAAACTACACCGCTTTTTCTATTGATGGTATTGTCTACCGGTTTAAGGTAGTGCCGTTTGGATTGCAGAGTGCTTGTGCTGCACTCGTCCGAGCTCTACATACCATTTTGAATCGCCACGAAGATTTCATAGTTCATTATATCGATGATTTATTAATTTTTTCACAAGATACTCAGAGTCATCTGAAACACATAGAAATAATTCTGGAAGAATTGGACACAGCGGGATTGAAATTAAACATTGAAAAATGTCAATTTTTTCAAAAAGAAGTCATTTATTTGGGTTTTCAATTGGACACCAAAACAGTAAGATTATCCGAAGACAGAGTCAAGCTCATAGATGAATACCCAAGACCAACGAATTTGAAAACATTGAGAGGTTTTCTTGGCACGATTAATTATTTTAAAAAACTGATTCCCGATTTGAGCCAAAAGGAAATCCCTCTGATAAAGTTGCTTAAAAAAGGAATAAAATGGAATTGGAAAGAAGAACAGGAGGAAGCTTTCGAAACATTAAAACGAGAATTCGCAAAAGGAACGAAAATATACCACCCCATTTACAATTTACCTTTTATACTCCGAACTGATGCGTCCATACAAAAATTTGCAGGAGTTCTGTCTCAAATACAAAACGACCAAGAAGTGCCGATATGTTTTATATCGCGAGTGACTAAAACACATGAGAGAAAATATAGTGTTACAGAATTGGAGTTTGCCAGTGTACTATATTGCGTGAACAAATTGAGGTTTTACTTATTGGGAGCAAAATTCACAATCGAAACAGACCATGCAGCTTTAGTACATATCATGAAGAATAGATTAGTAAATAATAGAATACATAGAGGTATTCTATTATTACAGGAGTATGATTTTGAGTTCCGATATATAAAAGGAAAAGACAACATAATAGCCGACGCTCTAACACGGGATGAGGACACGGGAAAAAAGGAAACAATTACTCTACAGGTGGGACTAAATAGATTAATACAAGAAGAAGGGATATATTCGTTAAATGAGATAAGGACAAACCAAGAAGACCTAGAGGAAAGAGAGAAAAGAAGAGCGGAAGTAGAAAATGACATATATTTTAAGAGAATAGACGGAAAGGAACTATATTTAGTGACACAGACATTGGCCGAAAAGATAATAAAGAAATTACATGAGGACAATGGGCATATCGGTAGCAGAAAAGTTTGGCTCGTTTTTAGGAAAAATTACATCAGCCGACAGGATTACCGCATTGCAAAGGAAATTACCCAGAAGTGCGATGTATGTCAAAAATATAAGAGTCGGAATTTCAAAAACGAAAATGTTGCCAAAAATATTGAAGCCCGAAACAAACTAGACATTGTAGCAATAGATATGTTAAGCGATCTAATTATGACCACTAAAAGGAACAAACATATTCTGGTAATGGTGGATGTGTTTTCAAAATACGTAAAATTATATAGTTGCCGCACCACAAAGGGGGAGGAAATATTAAGAAAAATCGACAATTTTATAGCCATAGTAGGAACACCAAAAAAGATCCTACTGGACAATGCAACGTATTTCCGAAATGATCGTTTCAAGGGACAACTTCGAGAACGAGGAATAGAGACAAATTTTGTCAGCATCAGGCATCCACAGAGTAATCCTTCGCATTGCAACAGATGGTCAACATCGCCACTGGGACAGGAAAATGGCGGAAATAGAAAGGTATCTAAATACAATTCCGAGCACAGTAACAAAAGAGACCCCAGAATACATCATGAAGGGTGTATTGCCGATAAGGCCATGGGAAGACCAAGAGCCAAAAGAATATCAACAGGTGATTGAAACCGTACAGAGAAGATTACGGCGAAGCAACGAAAAATATATCCAAAGACAGGAACAAAATAGAAAAAGAAGACCAGTGACTTTCCAAAAGGGTGAAAAAGTACTCGTGAGGGCATTACGAGTACTTCGTGAATAATGAAAATGGGATAAATAGTTATGAGTTGAGGCACAGGAACTCGGAAAAGATCCGAGGAATTTATAATATTCACGATGTATACAAATATCACGAATAAAAGACAGAATTACATGAAGTAGATAGTAAGTTAGGGTATAAGACATAGATTAAAGTAAGAAAATATACAGGGAGTTGGTTTTGCCTCGAGAAAATTTATTTAAAAATGCAGATAAATTTTATCGAATACAAGGCGGGGATTTGTTATATTTCTATTTGATATAAAAATTAAAATTTGATAATTATAAACAAAATTCACTTTAATATAAAATATTTTCAATTTTCTCAACCACGGGCATATAAATTTAAAACAACCTGTATACAACAAATTGTTATATGTAATTTTAAGAAGGGATTAGAATAAGCGTACGAAACTCGGAACAATGTGCTTAGAATAAACAAAGTGAATGACGCGTACCATTATCGTTTCTTCGCGGAAGGTCGATCATTAGCCTATGCTAAATAAAACTCAGTGAAATAGATGATAGTTCATTATCGTTTTTCGCGGAAGGTTTCGATCATTAGCCTATGCTAAATAAGACTCATTTGAAAGAGAGAATAGGTCATTAAAATTTGTAAATAGTTAGAAAGTATTTTAGAATGGGAATTAAATATTTTCTTTTGAAATCCATTAAGCATATTTAGAAAGATTAAAAATTGGTTTTGAGGAATATTACGAATGAGAGTTGGTGGTGGAAGATTGATTTGTGAATTTGGAAGGGATATTTAGAAAGTAGGGGAATGAATGACAAAGTGAGAGCAGAATGTTTTGAGCTGTCGAGAAGTGAAGTCGAGTAGTAGACGGTAGTGTTCGAGGAGTGAGAAAGCCGGTGTAGTTCCGTGAGTGTGGAGTATCTATCGTGGAACGAGAAGTAGGCCAGGTCGAGAGTAAAAGAACCTCCTTGAGCCCAGAGTGTCCCGGTAGCTGATAGCAGTTTCGAAAAAGGTAGAACACAGCATCACGACAAAAGCAGGAACGAGAGCTATTCGAGCTAGTTTTTCAAAGGAGAACATCACTGGAAGCCAGGACGAGGTTTGATCGCAGCCAAGGATAGCAGGAAAGGGTTTTGTGTGAGGACATTTTCAGTTCACCAGGAAAAGGTCAGTCTCATTTGTTTGGACATGAATGTATGGGTTTTTCGTATTAAATTCCACATAAAAAATTGAATAACATAATCAATAATATCAGAAAAGCTTCATCAAACTTAAATAGAGTTGTTCCTAATAACTCCTAATAGTTAAATGTTAATAAAAACTTTCAATTGAAAACCAAAAGGAAATAAGATTCCCATTTGTAAATGTTATGTTTAAGAATAATAAGAAATAGCAAATATTAAGCATTGGTTGCCTTTTAAATAAAATAAAAAATATTTTGATTATAATTGTAACCCATATGTGTATTTTTTTTACTCTTTTATTTTCTATCCCGATTAGGAACCATTAAGAAATATTTAGAAGCCACGGAAGTAAGTAATTAATTTATAATTCGCCCTGAGATTGAAAACATATTGATATGTGATCTGGTTAATTAATTGGATTAGTATTAATACATTGATTAAATTAAGTAACATATAAGAATATTATCTCATATCAATAATCAAGATCACATCAATATATATATATATATATATATATATATATATATATATATATATATATATATATATATATATATATATGCCCAAAAATTAAAATTTAAAAATACAAATCGACATTTTTCGGGATTTATCCCCAAAATCCTCCATTTTAGAGAAAATGATTTTATTCCATAATTTAGCCCATCTCTGTATATTAATGAATAATAAACATGAATATTTTTAACAAAACTCTTAGAAAACATTTCTGTTTTAATTTATGATAATAAAAAGGAATTATTATGAAATTCAAACTACTAACCGAATCTTATATGATGTCGTCGATAAAATTGAATACGAGAACACTACAATACAGAATAACCTTACGATGGTACTCATCTTACTAATTACTGTATGTACTTCTTTCTGATAAAAATTTTTTACTTATTAATATTTGTACTAAAATGAAATGGCGTAATTAACTGCAATAAAATAATATTTTTCTTTTAAATATTAATATAATAGTACATAATACAAATAATTCAATATAATTATTGTTATTAATGATAGTGGGCGAGTAATAAGTAATCGAGTGCAGAACAATGATGTAATTTTTACGAAATGGGTACTTAAATTTTGCCACAATCACGAAATAATAATTAAGTACGCATATGATTCAATTAACGCGTCCCAAGAATACAGTGTTTGTCATAGTATTACTAAATACCTAATAGTTTAAAGTCCCGGTGCTAGGGTATAAGATGCCCGCCTGCAAAAGTAGCATAGGCGCCTTTCGTATTTTGTTAAGTAGTAATTTGTATAACACCAGCAGACAAAAAACTCATTTTGGCGCCCCCCAAACAGGAGCGCCCGCCTGCGTTGCATCCCTTGCAGACCCGTTATCGCCGGCCCTGTAAGCTCCCACTGCAGAATCACTGAAGAATCAGTTGCTAAATAAAGATTACTAGAGAAAATACATTTATTTATAAACATAAAATTATTGAGCACCAAGTCATTGGACCGAGCTCAGTGGGGCTTGGTACAATGACTTGGGGCCAAAGCAAGCAATTTTAGTACCGCGGATAAGTAAATAGAAGATAAAGGCATAGAGCGCATCACGCTGGCCTAGTTTTTTGCATTCGATTAGGGTACCACAATGGAATCTTATTACCCAGGATTCCATTGTGAAGAGCATTTGGCTACGATAGTTTTGCCCCCATCGCGCATCAGCGTGCTATGGGGGGGAAAGGGATGGCCTGGGGCATTGAGCGAGGTGGGGTGATCCCTGTTTTAAACTCGGGTCAAAACACCTCGCCCCAATGAATTGTTACACCCGAATGTACTTTTTCGATAGGGTGGACATCTCCCACAGGTCGGGTTGAATCAAATTGCTTGCTTGCTTGCTTGCATTTATTTATTTATCGTATGGCAATTACAACACATTTAGAACAAAATTACAAACACTAGTAATATAGGTATATGACAAACTTTAAATAGTTACAAACAAACATCAAGTGTATTAATATAATCAATTGACTCTGAAGTTGCAAACAGGAAGTCTTCAGGGCTACCATTGTAGGATCTTGAGGGACACTCTTCAATAATGTGGTTAATGGTTTGGTTCTCCCCACAGTCACATTGAGGAGATGGGTTCTTTCCCCATTTATGTAGCATGTATTATTTAGAGTGGACCATGTTTTACGTGGAAGATCAAAACCTGGTGGCTTGTGGGTAATGCAGGGCATGTTATTTTGCCATGCGTTCCATTCTTGGGACCATGTATTCATGATTTTGAACTCCTCATGTATCATTCTTGCCGTTTTTATTGGTGGTTTTCTAGAGCGGAGCTATCTGGACTGAAGTGTGTGTATTTATATCAGGATAAACTAGTTTGGCATAGGACAAACTGGTCTGGCCTACGCGCGATAGGACAAACTAGTTTGGCCTAGGCCATACTAGTTTATCCTAACGCGCTTAGGACAAACTAGTTTGGCCTAGGCCAAACTAGTTTGTCCTGAGATCGGATTTGGCCGGTAACATATATTCTGATTAATTTTTAAAAAGGTTCAAGCAATCAAAACTTTTGTATAAAGGTTTTCACATAAAAATAGTAATAGGGCAATTAATTAAAGCTGAAAGGAGAATGTATTAGATATTTTAATGCCACTCATCCTGTTTTGAGGAAGTAGGGTTATCACGATGTACACATCATGGAAGAGCTGATTAGACTCATCAATCACTAAATGATAAATTCATCAAAGGGCTTGGCACACGTCCAGCAGTTTAAGAGAGCGGATGGAAGAGTGTTAAGATCCGACGTTTAAAGAAAGTAGAGTTGGTATGAGTACTCTACGAAGTTGCTAAATGAAGGACGTCACATTAGAGACAAAGAATGCAGAACTCCAAATAAGAATGTAATGCTGGGTATAGCGAGAGATGAAGTTGTAGAAGCGTTAAGTAGGATAAAGAATGGTAAGGCTAAAGGTCCTGATAGAACGCCTATGGAGGTTTGGAAGGCTCTAGGCTAGAAAGGATAAGTAGGATTTAAGAGGAAGCAAGAACATACAAGATAAGAGAATATCCTGGAATGCAAGATCTATAGAGGTAATTAGTTAATGTTAGAGTTAAAAAGAGACGTCGATAGGAGAAGATTCCTTCCTGGTATTAACTCAGTTTGGATTTATATCAGGAAGGAAAACAACTGATGCCTTGTTTGCTTTGAGACAGTCGATAAAGAAATGAGGCGAGAAAAAAAGGGATCTGTATCTATTTAGTAATTAGTATTTTTGTTCAGTATTTATAAATCTTAAGAATGGAGAGGTGTTTAGGCAATACGTAAAGTATCCTTAACAATAGTAACCTATACTTATTGTACGGTTATAGAGTATATTCCCATAGGTAAGCTGGTTAAGAGTAGATAACGATTTTTCATATGTAATTTAAAGTATTATCTGCATAAATGGCACAAAGAATATTTGCTACGAGAGGTATATGGTTCAAAATGCATACAGTATCACGACTAATAAATTATGTTCACATACATGTAGAGTACTTACAGTTTTATTCCTTGATGACGTGTCACATCAGAGCTCTGATTGAATTCCATAATCCATTTGGTTCATTTGTAAGGCACTCACTAATACGCTAAATAAATCATCGTCGATAATACTGAGCAGATTGAATTATCTGAGCGGTATAAAACGATAGCAAAAAAAGCCGGTAAAATGCGGCCTTTTTACGAATAGCGGGAGCGTCGATAGATTAGAGATGATTCTCGTTAGGAAGCTTTTGACGATCTGCCCCGGCGAGGGGTTCAAATGCGAGTCTCAACAATAACCTGGAGTTTCCAGAAAGGTTACATAAATACTACTTGAATTTTAAGTAATCAGTAGTACAGGGGCGTAACTAATTATTTTAGTGAGCCGTGTATAATATATCTATTGTACATATTGCCGGGGGCGACAGGCGAGAGAGATGGCCTATATCACCTCGAAGAGAGGGGATTGGCAAAGATGTGCACAACGATAAGAAATGTTTGAAGAAATTAGAGTTTATATACACAAGGGGTAACAACGATAAAATGGAGGAAAACGATAAGTTTTCCCCCTAGGGATAGATTTTAATCTTCCAGGGGAATCACAGCGATTTTCGTAATACCACGAAGAAAATCACCGTGAGTAGTGTGAATCTTGACAGTACGAACTAGACCATCCTTACCAGGCAATACATCTATTACCCTGGCAGTTGGCCATAAGAGTGGAGGAGTACCATCCTCCTTCAACAGAACCAAATCCCCGATCTTGACAGGGTCAGTAGGGTCGGTCCATTTATTTCTTTGCTGCAGGAGGCAAAGATAGTCTTTTTTCCACAATTTCCAAAATTGCTGTTGAATTTTACTAATACGCTGAAAAAGATTCAACCTATTTTCAGGTATCTCTGAAACACTTGGTTCAGGGGGCGCGGTTAAACTTCTTTGAACTAAGAAGTGAGCTGGAGATAGGAAAGCGAAGTCATTGGCGTCAGACGACATCCTAGTGATGGGTCTCGAATTTAGAATAGCCTCGATTTGGCATAATACTGTGTTAAACACTTCAAAGGTGAAGTGGGAATTTCCTATAATTCGATAGAGGTGATACTTCACACTCTTTATTCCTACCTCATGGAGGCCGAATTGATGGGGGTTGCGGGGAACACCCATCTTGAAAGTTATGGAGTTTTGAGTACAGAATTCCTTAATCTGTTCCGAATTATTTTGATTTAAGAAAAAATCATAGAATTCGCGCATTTCATTTTTTGCCCCATGGAAATTTGTGGCATTGTCGCTCCAAATAATACTGGGCGTGGATCTTCTGGCAATAAACCTTTTCAGAGTAAGAATATAGGCTTCTGCGCTTAATCCTGTGACGAGTTCGATATGAACACATTTAGTGCTCATGCAAATGAAATAGGCTACGTATGCTTTGTAAAGCGGTGCCTTCCTCAAATGTGAGGACTTAATTAAGAAGAACCCCCCATAGTCCACTGAGACGACTTGGAAGGGTCTAGTGGGGAGTACACGATCGGGATGCATATCTGCCATCTGTTGAACAGAATTGGGTGTCATGAATCGGAAACAGTTTACACACTTACGAATTAAGCGTTTAATCTGTCTTAATCCGTCAATTGGCCAGTACTTCATTTTGACATACGAAAGTACTGTTTGCGCGCCTGAATGTAATAACTTATGATGAGCTTGAGTCAAGATTAGTTCTACAACTCGACATTTAGAAGGAAGTAGAATGGGGTGTTTTTGATTATACGATATGGGGGCGTGTCGGAGACGTCCTCCCACACGAATCAGCCCATCATTATGTTGTAGGAAGGGGTTGAGTTTACGAATGGCTTTATTGGTCACGAGTTTAGCATTTTTCAATTCAAGAATCTCTTTTTTAAAGTAGATACTTTGGATATACCTGATGATCGCGTGATCAGCGATCTCCATTTCGGGTGGCGTCAATATATCCGTATCTCGTGGAGAGTTATTTATTTTCTTTTTAATATTACTGATGAATCTAAAAAGATAAGCGACAATTCTTTGAATTTTACGAAAAGAAGAAGATTTAGCGAATAGATTTTCAAAGGTGTCGTTGAGTTCGTGATTTGTTGCTATGTTTGAGACAACTAACTTCCTTAATTCAGGAAGATCATCCTGAAAATGAGGAATTTGATGAAGAGAAAAATCGATGGGATTGTCTCTAATAAAGCTAGGTCCGCATAACCAGTCTTCGGTGGTCTGGGGATTATCAAAGACATTTATCCCTCTGGAAGCGGGGTCAGCGATGTTTTCGTGACTTCTGACGAAATGGAAATCACAAGGAAAAGTTTCCAACAAGGAATTGACCTTTTGAATTCTGTTTTGTACAAAAATGTTCCAAATGTGTTTTTTAGAAAGTATCCAAGACAAGGCAATTGTAGAGTCAGCAAAGAGATGAGATGAAGATATACTCAAATTTTTCTTGAAGATGTGAAAAAGTCTATGAGCCAGAGTGACTCCCAACACTATTCCACAAAGTTCCAATTTGGGGATGGTGAGTTTATTTTTTAGCGGAGAAATTTTGTTTTTAGAAGCGATAAGCCGCGACGATACAGAAAAGTCTGAGTATGTCGCTTTGAGATACACACAAGTGCTGTATATTTTTTCCGATGCGTCGGTGAAAATAATTAATTGAACATCAACAACTTTCTTTTGTAAAAGTAAGCATCGAGGTACCTTGACCTCTTCTATAGTTTTGAATGTCGATAAGAGGTTTTGCCAATTTTTCATAATGATGGGTGAGTCAATGGGTTGATCCCAGTCCAATTTCTGGGACCATATTTCCTGTATCAAGAGCTTAGCGTTCACAAGGACAGGGGATAACCATCCTAGCGGGTCATACAAAGTAGCAATGTAGGAGAGAATAGTACGTTTAGTAACAACATTAGCCAATTTGAAGATAGGAGTTTTAAACGAAAAGTGGTCGCGTTCTGAATCCCAGAATATGCCTAAGACTTTATCAGATCCCGTGAAGTTAAGACTGACTTCAGAGACGGGATTTAAATTGTGTTGAGACAGAAATTCTGAAGAACTGCAGTTCCACTTGTGGAGGAGGAAACCATGGGTTTCTAGCAAAGAAGTTAATTGTTCGAAAAGACAACTTAATTCATGAAGACTGTCAGCACCGCTGATCAGGTCATCCATATAGATAGATTCTTGCAGAACACTAGTAGCAAGTTCGTGGGTATGTTTGTTGTTGTCAGCGATGTGCTTGATAACTCTTTGAGCGATAAATGGGCTACTTGGGAGCCCGAAGGGTAATCTTTGAAATTGATAGCACCGTAAAGGCTGCTGAATATTGTCCCTAAAGAGAAAATTTAACAGAAATGTTTCAGTGGGACAAATGGCGATTTGTAGGAACATAGCCTTGATGTCGCCTACTAGTGCGAATTTAAACTGACGAAACTTAGCGAGAATGTCAAAAAGTTCATGTTGGACGACATAACCTTTGTCTATGACGTCACTGAGGGAGATTCCCGTAGACGATTTATTGTTTGGATCGAAAACTATACGAGTGGAAGTAGTAGAGTTGGATTTGAAAACGGGAAAGTGAGGGAGAAAGTAATTAGGTTTACCTGAGTCATTTAGCATTTTTAACGGCACTTGAATTATTTGTCCGTTATTGAGATATTCCGATATAATGTCCTGATATTTTTCCAATAAATCAGGGTTGAGTTGAAAACGTTTCTCGAGACTGAGAAAACGTCTTTTTGCCGAGAGAAACGAATTTCCCATGTCTATATCTTCGATAGGGAGTTTGAGATTGAGTGTGGACTCATATCGTCCATTGGGGAGAACATTAACATGTTTTACAAAATTAATTTCAGCGGGGTGATCATTAATGAGATCGGTGTTCTGAGGAGCGGCTTCTTCCAGCTCCCAGAATTTTTGTAAATGATCGGATAGTTCCTCGTTGGACACTACCGGCTCATTTACGGCGGAAGGAGTGTTATGAGAACAACAAGTAACGAGAGAGTTTGAATAAAATTCCAAAGCCTTTTTAGTATTTTTCGACTTAAGAGCAAAGTCTGGAACTGACCCTGATATCGTGTACCCGAGTAGAGTGCGTTGAAGAACGGGAAGACCTTTTCCCAAACGAATTATTTCAGGTTGAATGATATCGTTATACAGGTCTGCACCGAGCAGGATACCAATTGGGGATGTTACATGGAACATCGGATCACCTAATGGTATCTCTGAGGGTATGTTTAGTTTGCTCGCCGAAATAGAAATTTGAGGAAGCGGATTTGTTATCTTTGGGAGTACAGAGCACGAGATGTCAAAAGGAACGTCGTTAGCGACAGCGAAAATTGTTGTATCTACAATAGATTGAGACGAGGATGAGGTGGAGTTAATTCCATTGATCCGTAATTTTCCATCTCTAGTGGTGAGTGACAGTTCCTTTACGAGGTCAGCACTAATAAATGAAACCTGTGAGGCCGAGTCTAAAAGTGCCTTTGCGAAGACCCTCTTGCCGCTAGGAGCGACAAGATAGACCTGGAGTGTGCTTAATAACACCAAATGATTATCAAGCGAGGCTGCAGATAGAGCCATTGAATGTGGAGTCGAATTTTGAAGATTAACTTCCGTTTCAGGAGCTCTAACATGTGAGGGCCCCTGTTGTGAATTACCCTGTGTATGGGAGTTATTTGAGATAGCGGTTTTATTATGATTATTTGAGTTGTGTTGGCCAACAGCCGCGGAAGGGTTACTATGACCCGTTTTGTCGAAATGGAGCAACGTGTGATGACGAGATTTACAAACTATGCAAGAGAATTTGGATTTACACTGATCGAGCATGTGAGACCCAAGACAATTAATACAAAATTTATTTTGTTTGACAAAACTAAAACGTTCTTTAGAATTCAACTGCTTGAACTGAGGACAAGAGTAGATCGAGTGAGAGTCGTTGCAATAGGAACATTTCTTAGGACCTAAGCGAGGCGAAAGGTTACTGGTAGAAGTGTCTGAGGCTAGGTGTAAAGAGTGTCTGGAAGTAGTAGTCGATTTTGGTTTTGATTGAGATTGAATATTCTCAAGATGAACAACGCGTGTCTCGATTTCCCCTAGAAAATGGACAAAATCAGGGGTAGCTTGGCTACCACCGGATTGGAACTCAAGAGCCCTAATGGTAGGTGCGTCGAGTTTCTGAGTAGCGATATGTATGAGAAGTAAATGCAAGAGATCTGAAGGGGGCCTATTCAAGTTCAATAGGGCCTTGAAATTATTTGACATGACCGTATGAAAATTTCTTAATTGTGAGTGATTTGCGTTTCCAGAAATAGGAGGCGCATCAAGAATTTGAGAGATGAGAGTTTTGATAAGCGATTTAGAGTTGGCGTACCTTTGTGTCAGGTTATCCCGGGCTATTTTGTAATTGTCACCTGTGAGTGGGATATGCTCGAGAAGCGTCAAAGGCTCGGAAGTTAGAAAACTTTTGAGGTAAATGAGTTTTTCCAGATCACTTAATGTAGTATCAGATCCTATTATTGTATCAAAGGTCTCAATGAATGAATTGTATTCAGTAACTAAGCCACTAAATGGTTTTAACTGAATACGAGGGAGGTTTACTGTTCGTTGCCTAGCCATAGACTGTGAGGTTAGAGAAGAATTAGGGTCAAATTGGAGGGAGGGGGTAGCAGTCACATTAGAACTTTCAATGACCTCTAACCTTTCTTCCAATAGAGAAATTGTATCCAAATATTTATCAAAAACCACAGAGGAATCAGTAGAGGGGGTAGGTTCCTCGGGGATCGTCTCCAGCACATTTTGAGCATCGCGGAAAAGTCCGTAAGAATGTTTGAGTTGTGAAATTATTTCACGAATTTTATATTTGTTTAGAGAATTAAGAGTTGTGGGAACCGAATCAGCCAACTTGGTTATATCAAGTTTTGCGGTGAGCCTCTGTCGGTTATATTTTGATCGGTCAGCCATGTTGCGAGAATGTGAGATTAGATAGATTATTTGCAAATGTCTAAACCTATAAATCGATGCGAAAATGAGAGAATATGTACAATATATTATATATTACACGTTTAATAGTGTGAGATTGGCTTAATAGTATCACCCTGTATGAGCGCAGATTAGTATATGAAATGCAAAACTATAAAATTTCAAAATATATGCAATTTTCCAAAATGGGTATTTTTCAGCAAGTGTGAGACACCCTTAACAAGTATTTAAATTAATTAAATTGAAGGAAAAAACAATTATTTATTTTCTATAGTTTTCTAGAAGTGTAAAATGAGCTTAAGCGAAGCTAAATGTAGCAAAAACTTACAATTTATGCAAGAAAACAAAATTATTTTTAATAATTTTTGTAACCTGTGAACCAGGCTTAATCGGATTCAAAATTATAAATTTAATTTAAATCAAAAGGTTGAACAAACAATGTTAAAATTATAACACCCGTACTATCAGCCAAGAAATGAGTACACTTTTTGTATACTATAAACAGAAAAATATATTTACGAAAATAAAATAATGTAATATATGCAAATATTTTTTCATACAAA
This sequence comes from Diabrotica virgifera virgifera, assembly GCF_917563875.1. Classification (NCBI taxonomy): domain Eukaryota; kingdom Metazoa; phylum Arthropoda; class Insecta; order Coleoptera; family Chrysomelidae; genus Diabrotica; species Diabrotica virgifera. The sequence goes on from NC_065447.1 coordinate 56,568,246, forward strand.
CAAAACGACTCCTTTATTTGAACAAAGCAAGTAGTTTCTGAAATTGCACGTGTAGACCGGGCTTAACAACCTACCAGCTATTGTAGAGACGTGCTGGGTTAAATACTGAGAATTTGAGTGCAGAAAGAGAGGAATATTTTATTTTTGTGCCGGGGCGGCGTGGCTTGGAAATTTCCAAATGCAACAGAAAGACACTATAAATGAAAAACCGTTATTCTCAGAATAGAGATTATCAAAATATGCAAATACGAAGGACCTTGAGGATTTAATTAATAAATAATTAATATGATACGGCTCGATGGAACAGAAATGTTTAGGCAATACGTAAAGTATCCTTAACAATAGTAACCTATACTTATTGTACGGTTATAGAGTATATTCCCATAGGTAAGCTGGTTAAGAGTAGATAACGATTTTTCATATGTAATTTAAAGTATTATCTGCATAAATGGCACAAAGAATATTTGCTACGAGAGGTATATGGTTCAAAATGCATACAGTATCACGACTAATAAATTATGTTCACATACATGTAGAGTACTTACAGTTTTATTCCTTGATGACGTGTCACATCAGAGCTCTGATTGAATTCCATAATCCATTTGGTTCATTTGTAAGGCACTCACTAATACGCTAAATAAATCATCGTCGATAATACTGAGCAGATTGAATTATCTGAGCGGTATAAAACGATAGCAAAAAAAGCCGGTAAAATGCGGCCTTTTTACGAATAGCGGGAGCGTCGATAGATTAGAGATGATTCTCGTTAGGAAGCTTTTGACGATCTGCCCCGGCGAGGGGTTCAAATGCGAGTCTCAACAATAACCTGGAGTTTCCAGAAAGGTTACATAAATACTACTTGAATTTTAAGTAATCAGTAGTACAGGGGCGTAACTAATTATTTTAGTGAGCCGTGTATAATATATCTATTGTACAAGAGGTATGAGAGAGAAATGGTTTCCTGACACGTACGTAAGACTCGTGAAGGTTGTGTATCAGAAAGAAGGGGCTTGTTCTTCACTGAGTCCCTACATGTTTAATCTTATTATGTATGTACCGACAGATAACAATTATCATATTGTGGTATTGTGGGAGAGCAAAGAAATGTTGGAGCATAAGTTGGAGGATTGGAGAAGGAATATTGAAGAGTTTTCATTTGTTTGGAGACATTTAATTGCTTGGGGAAATACTAGAATACAGGCTATTGTGTTTAACTGGAACTGAATGAGCTTCCAAGGGAATTCTGTGATCAAAAAATCAGAGAAGGGTTAAAGAAAAATATACAAGGGTGAGATGTGAGGTATACATTGGTGAAAGGCGGTAAAGTTTGACCCGTAAATAAGATTCAGAAAACGGAGATGGGTATAGCTGAAATGAAAAATAAACGGTGTATTTTGGATAAGACTAGAGGAGAAGTTGGAGGATTGGAGAGGGGCTATTGAAGCGGGAGAACTTAAGATGGGAGGTCGAAAAAGGAGTATATGTGGTTGAGAAGAACGAGAGTGGTTGGAAATATCAAATTGCTTATAGAAAATCTAAGACGAGCACACAAATTTAAATAGAGTGGTTCCTACATAGGTAACGGAAAATTAGAGAATAGATCGAGAAATTGCTACAGGATACAGGCTAGTTGGTATATCAGGGAAAGACTGAGATATACATGTAAGAAAGATACACAAAACTAAGATGGGGTCTACGTTTGTGTGCGGTGGTGGTGTGTAAAAAAGATTAAGGAAATAGGATGGGGGTAGTTTAATTGAAGATGTTACGGTGTATGTTGAGTAAGACTAGACGAGACAGAATCAGGAACAACATGATTAGGGAATGAGTCGGGGTGTCTACAGTCTCAAAAAATCTTCAATAACAAAGACTGGATTGGTTTGATATCAGCAGACATAGATATAAAAACTATGTGGGACGAAGAGATAAAATAGGAAGTTTTTTTGCTTTAGTTACTAGATATTTCACTTCTCTGTTTGTTCTTGCATATGTTCGTCTATCATCTGGGTTATTTATTCGCGCCCACTTTTCATATGCTTTTTTGTTGTTCTGTTCTACTGTTCTGTTGTACTGTTCTGTTGTCGATGTCATTGACCAGTAAAACAGTGAACATTATTCTGATTCCACCATTCCACAAAAGTATCATATTATTTCATTCATTTACTTTTAATTTCTCTGGAAATTACCAGAGAACGGCAGTTCTCGTCAGTGGCGCACAATACCCCTACATGCGACACTATATATATACAAAATTTTCGATTTTCTAAATCTGACTGAATTGAAAATTGGGCCAAATCCCATCTTATAGTAGTTTAGGAAAAGACTCGCCCATCCATATGTCAACTCTCCACTATTAGGGTCCAAGGGTGTGGATTTTACGGCCCTTCCCATTTTTTAAGTCCAATCTTTACGGCTTCTGATAGTACTGATCATTACCTTTCCAACTCATGCCTAATTTTTAAAATCGGTTACACCATTGAAAAGTTACAGAGCTCAGAAGTATGACTTAATTTTTATTTAAAAAGGGGGAAATGTTTGTGGATATGTATGTATGTGGAAAATTTACACCGATCTGAATTTTTTTCTGTGCTTCAAGAGGAGGTCAGGACCAATTCAAAACCGGTGTAGTTTGTGACTTTTGACCACCCATAAGCCAGTTATAGGGCTAGGTAGATACAAAATTGCATATTTTTGGGAGTATATATTTTAGGTTCAAGAAGAGACAGGAAAACCGAAAAACCGAAAATACACTAAAATTAATAGTTTTGAGTTAAGCTTTCAAATGTTGCCTAAGCGGTCAAGATCATACCTACAGACGGCTCAGTATAGCCGAAAAACTAAAATATTTTACTTTGAAAATTTTGTAATCAAGTATATTCAAATGGGAAATAAGCCACAATTTTACCTAAAAATGATTTTATTAACGTTTCGACGCCCAAGTCGGGTGTCGTTGTCAAAATACAAATGAATACTGATTTTGACAACGACACCCGACTTGGGCGTCGAAACGTTAATAAAATCATTTTTAGGTAAAATTGTGGCTTATTTCCCATTTGAATATACTTGATTATAAAAATGCCACAAGAAAATAGCTTCAGAACAACATTGAAAATTTTGGTTTTTCAACAATTACTCAAAATTACAACAATTACTCAATAACTAAGCGTGCGTAGGAGGATTCTAGACGCGTCTAACGGTGTATACTTCACATATGGGAAAATATGAATTTTAAGTTATAGACTTCATAAGTAGGATAAAATCTATTTCATATGGAAAAATGGTTTTTCAAGCTCAATAATTCCTGTAATATCTTCAGTTATCATACTTGGGCTTGGATACATCATATAATACTTGTCAAGACGTTTCAAACTCATGTTTTATGATCAAAATCGGTTAAGCTGTTCAGAAGTTATCGAGCTTCAAAAGTATAATCCACTTGACCATTATCGCCGAAATGGTTTATGTAGTTGTAGTGGTTACGATGCAAAGTTTGATAGGGCGATCCGAGTTCATTTGCCCGCCATAATTATTAGGATGGCTGGTACCTATATGAACTCGGATTGTCTTATCACAAGTTTGGTGTCGTAACTACTAGATCATTTAGATCATTTGGAAGAGAATACGACAAAGGCGACTATAACGCTTAATGTGTAATCGAGAAACATTACATTCAACTTCATACGTTTATTTTATAAAAAAAAACTCCTGATACAAGAATAAAAAACCGCTAAACGCCGTAAAAATGAGTGGCGCATAGAATATTCCAGCTACAAAAAAGCTGATATGAATATTACGTGGCGGGAAAATGTATTTTTATTTTGATGGAAAATAAAATTCTAGTTTTATTTTGAAAGATTTTTTCCATAATATTTGTTAAATTTGAAGGAGGGCCTCAAAAGAGCCTCAAAATGCAAACTGTATCGAAGTTACTCTTTTGTGGTGCGTTTTATTTCAAATTTAGCAAATATTATGGAAAAATCTTTCATAATAAATCTAGAATTTTATTTTCCATTAAAATAAAAATACATTTTCCCGCCACGTAATATTCATATCAGGTTTTTTGTAGCTGGAATATTCTATGCGCCACTCATTTTTACGGCGTTTAGCGGTATTTTATATTGTGAATTAGACCAGGTAATTCTGTATTTCCAATATAGTCCAGGGCGCATCTGTTTTGAGATGGACGTTGAGAGGTGACTCAAATTTTTTGCAGAAATTGTTTGAAAATAACTCAAATAATAATATTTGAGTTATCCTCCAACTCAAAATGGTCCGGAACATTGTTTAAATAATCAAAATGTCAAAATATGAAGGAAAAATTCGATTTTTTTATTGGTTTTTTGATTATAACTTTAAAACTATTCATTTCTGAGAAAAGTTGTACTGACCTAAAAGGTGCGTAATTAAATTTCCTACAATACAGAATTGGTTAAAAATTTAAAAAATAGTCACCCTTAAGGCAAAATAGCAATAATTGCGAAAAAAAAACATACAAAAACAAGTATTCGCATTTTACGTTTTTCAACCATTTACGCCACACTTAGACCTTCATATTTTACCCAGAAAAACTTTATGATATAGTTAAACAACACTGTAAATTTCATTAAGATCGGTTTAATAGATTTTGAAAAATAAATTTTGCAATCCAGCTTTCACAAAAAAAAATTCATTTTTTTTTAAATGTTGCAGGACTGAAAATAAAGCAGACAGCAAGTTGAATTTTTTTGCTTATAGAAGTGTACTATACCTTTCATTTGCAATTTGCAAAATTAAAATCGATTAATTACCACGGCGTCAGGAAATTTTTTAAATAAACATTAATTTTTGGTGCTACGCGCAGGACAGCGGTGTTCAACCGCCAACATGCCATTCACACAAGTTGATTTCTACCAAAATTTTTTCCAATCTTTATCTAATATATTATTTTCTTACTCTATATTTTGTTGTATTTTAATATTTTAATTCCACAAAAATCAAACTAATTTTATTATTGTTTGTGAAATATTGTTTAAACAATTGCATATGTTTAAAAATAATAAACTTTTATTCTCTAAGTTAAAATATATGAACAAAGAAAGTTTTTGCTAAAAAAAGTGTTATTTCAAAAGATAGAGTATGTGTTTTTATTTTGCAATAAACAAATTTATTTATTTATATCGAAATGTAATAAAAATTAAAATGTATCAATCATTATCAAAGGTCATTAGAATGCCCAATCAGAACAAACTATCCGCTGTCCTGCGCGTAGCACCAATAATTAAGGTTTATTTAAAAAAATTTCTGACGCCGTGGTAATTAATCGATTTAATTTTTGCAAATTGCAAATGAAAGATAAAGTACACTTCTATACGCAAAAAAATTTTAACTTGCTATCTGCTTTATTTTCAGTCCTGTAACATTTTGAAAAAATGAATTTTTTTTTGCGAGAGCCGGATTGCAAAATTTATTTTGTAAAATCTGTTGAACCGATCTTAATGAAATTTACAGTGCTATTTTACTGTATCATATAGTTTTTCTGGGTGAAATATGAAGGTCCTAAATGTAGCAGAAATGGTTGAAAAACGTAAAATTCGAATACTTGTTTTTGTATGGTTCGTTCGCAATTATTGCTATTTTGCAACAAGGGTGACTATTTGTTAAATTTTTAACCAATTCTATATTGTAGGAAATTTAATTACGCAACTTTTATGTTAATACAACTTTTCTCGAAAATGAATACTTTTAAAGTTATAATCAAAAAACGAAGAAAAAAATCGAATTTTGTCTTCATTTTTTGACATTTTGATTATTTAAACAATGTTCCGGACCTTTTTGAGAGGGAGTATAGCTCAAATATTAATATTTGAGTTATTTTCAAGCAATTTCTGCAAAAAAATTTGAGTCACCTCTCAACCTCTAGTCCAGCGTTTCCCAAACTTATTTTTCTGTGGCCCGGTTATTTTTGTGCTTATCCTTCGTGACCCACTAATTTTTTTGCATACCCTGGTGTGTGTGTACAAGAAAACATATTTAAATATTTATTATAGTTTTAGATATTTTAATAAAGAATCATTAGTTCAAACAAAAATGTAATAAAACAAAATAAAAATCAAATACTTTATTAACGAGGAGTTAGTACATTCTTTCACGGTTTTTGCTCTAAATTTTAAAGAACCGCTTGGATTGACATGAAATTTAGCATACGCATAGCTTACATGTCAAAGAAAAAAAGTGATATTGTGCGGATGTGTGATTTTGCCCTGGGGGTGACTTTCACCCCCTTTTGGGGATGAAAAAATATAAGTCCAAAATAAGTCCGGAAATGAATGAACTGACTAATTTTAAGTAACTTTTGTTCTATAGAACTTTTTGGTCAAGTCAACACTTTTCGAGTTATTTGCGAGTGAATATGTTCATTTTTCAACAAAATAACTACATTTTTAGACGGTTTTTCGCAAATAACTCAAAAGGTAAGTATTTTGTCGAAAAAAACGTTCTTAGCAAAAATATGGCCTGTAAAAAAGTAAAAAAAAAATGGTGTACGCGCTAGGTCTCTGGACCTCGTAAAGCCAGAGTTATAGCCAATGAAATATAGATTCATATTCACCAAATTTCAAATAGAATATTTTGAAGTGAAATATCCAAAAAATTAAGCACTTTTTGGGGAGAATCCATTATAACTTTTCAAAGTGTTTAAAAAGAGCTTTATTTCTGTTTTTATAAAAAGTTTTTATCATTAAATTTATGCAAGTTACGCTCAAAATAAAGTTGGTCCCTTTTGTTTTGGCAAAAAAAAAATCGGGAATACCACCCCCTAATTAGCAACTTAAATGAAATAAATCGTTACCGCTCCATAAATTATTTTACTTATGTTGTGTTTATATGATCTGTAAGTTTCATTGATTCAAAGTGCTTATTTTTGAAAAAAAATTGGTTTTAAAATAAAATTTTGAAAAATTTTAATTTTGAAAAATATGATTTTTTTCAAAATAACTTAAAAATTGTTAGAGATACCAAAAATCTCGAAAAACAAAAAAGGCAGCATTGCTTTTCTGAATACCATGTATTTTTTTGTTTTTCTGTTAGACAAAAATTGATTAAGATTTTGTGTTTCTAAATATGCATACATTCGTGATCAGTGACTCGTTCAACCCCTTTTAACTACATCCCTTTCAAAAATAAGGACTTTGAACCGATGAAACTTACAGATCATATAAACAATACATACGCGATTCAAGAAACTTGTGAAGTCGTAACGATTAAGTTCATTTGAAATACTAATTAGGGGGTGATTTTCCCGATTTTTTTACCAAATAAAGGGACTAACTTTATTTTGAGCGTAACTTGTTTACTTTTGATGCTAGAAATTTTTTTATAACACAAAAATGAAGCTTTAAACACTTTAAATAAGTTGTAATAAGTTTTCCCCGAAATGTGCTTCATTTTTGGTTATTTCGCGTTAAAATATTTCATTTTTTATTTTACGAATATGAACCTATTTTTAATTAGCTATATCTCTGCTTCTACTAGGTATGCAAACGTGATATGTACACCATTTTTTTTAAATATTTTACAGGCTATATTTTTGCTTAGAATCTTTTTTCGACAAAATACTTACTATTTGAGTTATTTGCAAAAAACCGTCTAAAAGCGTGGTTATTTTGTTGAAAAAATGAACATATTCACTGGCAAATAACTCGAAAAATATTGACTTAGTAAAAAAACTCTATAGAACAAAAGTTACTTGGAATTAGTCAGTTTATCCATTTCCGGACTTACTTTGGACGAATATTTTTTCACCCCCAAGAGGGGATGAAAACCACCCCCAGGGCAAAAGCACATATCGGCACAATATCACTTTTTTTCTTTGACTTGTTAGCTATGTGTATGCCAAATTTCATGTCAATCCAAGCGGTTCTTTTAAATTTAGAGGTTTTGCAATATTTTACCGTTAAAGAACGGACTAAGTATGCAGTTTGTTGTTTCTGGTTAACTAAAAACTTCACGTTTGGAGGAAAAGATGTTAATTTTATTCTCAGGTCCGGTTCGACTTCCAACGGTCACTATATTTATTTTTGAGGAAAACTAGTGTTGAAAACTCTGCCTCACACTTATAAGTCGTAACAAAAGGAATTAGAAATTTTATCGCTTTTTTGGCTAAAATTGGGTACTCCTGGCGGCAAGACAGCCAAAGATCTATTGATGGTATTTTGTCAAATATGTCTTTGAGTGCCAATATCTGAATCCGGAAGTCCTGTCTCGGATTCTACGTTTATTGTAAATGGGTTCCTTATCCATGCTTTGTTGCTGTGGATGGGGGAAAAATATTCCTTCAGATTTGCCTCCAGTCCTAGCAGGTGTTCCTTGAAAGCTTTTGATATCTCATCCAGCAATAAATTAAGGTGAGTTTTTTTGTAGATTTTTCAGTCAGTGCTTAAAAAGCAAGATGTGAAACGGAGAGGTGAGGCGACCCGGCATTTTGCTTTCGTGGCCCGGTACCGGGTCGCGGCCCACTATTTGGGAAACGCTGCTCTAGTCCAAATGTACTAATATTTTTACAGATGCGCCCTGGTCTAATAGTTTATATTGGTAGTTCATGTGATTTGTGTATGATTAGCTCTACGAATATTGTTATCTGAATTGTTAATTTACACAATAATACCTAATGACATTTCATATAATATAATGATGTTCATCGAATTTTTAAAAAGTTTCAAGAAATCAAAACTTCTGTAAAGTCACTGTATAAAAACAGTAATAGGGCAATTAATTAAGGCTGCAAGAAGTATGTATTACATACTCGTATTCTAATGCCACTCATCTTGTTTTGAGGAAGTGGGGTTATCACGATGTACACATCATGGAAAAGCTGATTAGACTCATCAATCACTAAATGATTTTTTTAACTTACCGAAAAGGTCATAAAATAAGCGATAACAGTGTATTAATTTATTAACAAGGGTATTTAATATATTTTTATGTTGTCGGTGTATAATTACCACAACAAACTTGTAACCACTTGATTATTGGCTATTTAGTCCAGGCTGTCTGCTCGCACCCGTTAGGTAAATTATTCCGATTCGTTTTTTTGGCACAAACTTACTGAAAAACAGGTCTTTATATCAAATCCACCGGGTTCCAGGAGGTACCGCGGTCGGAAAATTGTTTAAACAGTTTTTTTACACAAATTCAAAAAATCAATTTTTATTTATCACTTAGGACAATTTTTTTATATTCTTTTAGTCATTCTGAGCAAAAAAGGTTGTTGTCCAGTTATACGCGATTTAAAACTTGAAAAACGCGACAATCGCCATTTTCAAGGCAAGTGACTAAATCAAAGTCTAAAACCCCCACTACAAGATCATGAAGAAATTTTTGTCATTATTTTATTACAAAGCTGTTATTTTTAATTATTAACAATGAGCGCTAAGCACGTGTTGAGAGGGCCGTTCAATAGAGTGCGAGAGAGATGCACCATTGAAGGCCGTGGCCGCGGCCGCGCATCTCTCTCGCACTATATTGAACGGCCACCTCAATACGCGCTTAGCGCTAATTGTTAATAATTAAAAATAACAGCATTGTAATTAGTGTTGCCCAAATGCAAAACCAAGACTAGACGTAGACAGTCTTGGTCTTGGTCTCGCACCAGTACACCTGGTCTTGGTCTTGGTCTTCGTATTGCACTCCCGGTCTTGGTCTTGGTCTTGGTCTTGCAGCAAGTTGGTCCTACAAGTCTCGCAGTTGCCCATTAGCCTATTGCATATCTTAGAACAACGCAACAGAGAAGTACATTTTAAGCTTAAATATCATAGCCATAGTAAAGACTAGCCAAATTAATAAATATCTAAACAACTGACACCGGGTGGGGTTTGAACCCACGATTTAAGTGATACCTGCCTATGTTCTAACTAACTAAAAGTTAAATCTACCTCTTAATCCCACAAAATTTCATTTGCATAACCGATATTAGAGCAATAAATAAATCGTCAGTTTGTAAGAAAAATTTCAACACCCGCTATTTAGGAAACAAAACATTTATAAAGTAAACGTTTATGAAGCAAACTGTCGTTAGTTTTTCGTGCAGAATTACCCATTAAAGTTTGCCATACTTGCCAAAACATCCTGTATTGATGAAAAACATGGCTAGTTAAAAAAGTACCTAACTTTTTATTATCCAGTATAAGATAATGAATAAAAAAATATAATGCTAGTAAAATATGAGGCTATAGTTGAGTTTTAATTTCAGTATGCTATTGCATGCTTGAATAATAAGTTAGCATAACGCTAGATTATTCCACAGAGTGAGAAAAAACACAGTTTGATTGGTACACCCGGTATACAATGACAATGATTGACAAGTCTAGCAACAATATTATTTCAGCAATATTTATAAAAAATAAGACAACATATTAAAAAAATCACTTAAATCGGACAACAGGTTTAGGAAATTTGAGACATTAAAAATGACCTGTTTTTAAGGTGGTGCGTTAATTTCTTGGAGAAGTGTATTGTAATGTGGTAGTTCTTGACAGACTCAGACTCAGTAAAACACAAGTTAAAAATAAAGTAAATATATTAAAGATAATTATATACAGTTTAAAACAAATAAAATAAAATATAATTCCATTTTCTGCAAAGGAAAAACAATATTAATACCCCAGGCTGTGGGTGAAAGAACGTGATATAATTCAGGAATTTTTGAACCCTATCAGGTGTTGTAAAGGACGATGCCAGGAATAACTTCTACTAAAATGTAATCAAAAATATTGTACGCTTTTTTTTATATTGCGATTTTCATTTGTTAAATTTGCAAATTTTAATGATTTTTAATTTTGCAGCTTAGGATATTGATTTTAAAGAAAAACTTTTTAATAGAAAGTTGTAGTAAATTAAAAAACCTACAATTTGAGGTATGGTAAGTTTAATTTCGTTAATTGGTTATTGCAAAACAGCCTGCGAAAGTCCAAAATGGCCGTTTTTTACAATTGCATTATTTATTGTACAAATATTTTTTTTAAAGCTTTAAAATGAAGATCTTTCAATTCCAAACTTAAAAAAAATTGTAAAGCCAGATTAACGAATTTGTTGCTTAGATATTATAAATTGTTTATTCCAAAAGAAGTCAAATGTCGAAGGCTATAACTTCTTGAAAAAAAATCTTAGAGAATTGGTGAAACGTCCAATCTCCTTCTAAAGAGTTATATTTTCATATTCTGATGTAAATAAATGCGTAAAACATTTTAAACCTCTAATTTTTGGGTTTGAAAATAAGGGGGCAAATTTCGTTATAAACATTTAGAGCTGAAGCGGCCCTGTACATCCTATGAGTTTTTTTTATTACTTCAATTTATTTAATAATCTGTTCCGTTAGGAACAATCAGTTAAAGTTATGACTTTCTTAGGCTATGACATGTAGGTAAGAATTCCAATGAAATCTTTCCTTTCTAAATTATCAACAAATGTATAGATAGTACTACTAGTAAAATAAAGTAAAACTTAAAATAGTTCTAATTTATCTAAAATCTATTTGGTAAGTCAGTTGGTTTATAACGCTTAAGTCTGCGAACTTCACCCTCCGTGTTTAATAATTCACTCGCGAAATCATTTGGATGCGCACTAAATCTTTCTTCATACTTTTCACTGTATTTGCTGATTTCTTCTTTGATGCTGGGAACTTTCAGGTCTCTCTCTATTATTGCGTTGGGGACGTACCATGGAGCGTTTACTATGGTTCTTAATGCCTTATTTTGAAAACGTTGTATAATTTCCAAGTTAGAGTTGCTGGCTGAGCCCCATAGCTGTATGCCATAGGTCCATATGGGTTTAAGTATGGCTTTGTATACCACTAATTTATTTTCAATTGACAGTCTTGAATGTCTACCCAGAATCCAGTACATTTGTTGAAGTTTGAGTCCAAGTTGCTTTCTTTTGGTGAATATGTGTTTTCTCCATGTTAGTCTTTTATCTAGATGTATGCCCAGGTATTTGGTTGTATCTACTTGTAATAATTGTTTGTTGTTTATGTATACTGGTGGACAGCTCTCTCTTCGCATGGTGAATGTCATGTGGGTCGATTTTGTTTCATTAGCTCTTAGTTTCCATTTTTTTAACCATTTTTCTATTTTATTTAAGTGGGCTTGTATGTAAGTTATGCGAAGCTCTTTGGGGGTCTGTGTGAGATGCGATAATACCTGTGTCATCCGCGAATGTTGCGACTGTTGTCAATCTAGTTGTAGGTAGGTCAGCAGTAAATAACAGGTATAGTAAGGGACCAAGTACACTACCTTGTGGGACGCCGGATTTTATTTTAAATAGTTCTGAGCGAGCATCTTGTTGTTTTACTAATGAAAAGCGATCTGTCAGATACGATTTTATAATTAAATAATATTGATACGGAAGATTTTTTTCAGCTTATGGAGGAGTCCTCTATGCCACACTTTGTCGAATGCTTGGCTGATATCTAGAAAAGCTGCACTACAGTACCTCTTGTTTTCTAGATCATTGCTGATTTGTTTGACTATACGATGTGTTTGCTCTATTGTTCCATGTTTGCTACGAAAACCAAATTGGTGTTTTGGAATTAATCTTGTTTCTTCTATTATTGGTTCTAATCGACGTAGAAACATTTTTTCAAATAGCTTAGATAATATAGGTAAGAGACTAATGGGTCTATATGAGTTCAGTTCTTTGGGGTCTTTTCCTGGTTTTTGTAACATTATGATCTCTGCTACTTTCCACTGATTGGGAAAATGTGCATACGTAAGTATTGCATTAAATATATGTGTTATTGCCATGATTGTTTTCTTAGTTACGTTTTGCAGGATTTTTCCAGTGACGAGGTCATATCCAGGAGCCTTTTTTTGATTGATTTCATCCATAATTACCATTCGGATTTCTTTAGGTTTAAATTTTTTTATTGGGAGATCCATTTGAAAAGGTATATCAAGAAAATTTAAGATTTCATTATTATCTTCGTCGTTTTGGTCCATGTAGTAAGGTTTAAAGACGTTGCTTAGGTGTTCAGCAAAGGCCTTTGCTTTTTCATTATTACTTCTGGCCCATGTTCCCGCAGAGTCTCTAAGCGGAGGTATTTGTTGTATTGGTCTTTTCATTTTTCGTGTAGCACGCCATAGAGAATAATCTGTTGCTTCCGTAGGTGTTAGTTTTTCGAGGTACTCTTATGTACGTTCTGATTCCTTATTGTGTGTAGTAGTTTTTTTAATTCAGATGCTGCTCTGTTATAATTCCTTTTATTGATTTCAGTTCTATTGTTTTGCCACTTTTTACGAAGTCTTCGTTTTTCTATGATTTTTTCTTTTACAATAATTGGATTATCACCTTTGGATTTATTATCGGCAACATTGGGAGTTGCGTGCCAGGCTGCTGTTTGAATTCCTTTTGTTAGATTTGCGACGGCTTCATCAATGTTCTGTGGTGTCTATGAGTTTTTAACTTACAGATTATTGTTGCTGAAGATGAAATGAAGATTTATAAAAAAAAATAAATAAATTCTACGACCAACTGAAGCTGAGATAATTTTTGGGATTGAAAATAAATAAGGGGGCAAATCTCGTTATACACATTTAGAGCTGAAGCGACCCTGTACATCTTATGAGTTTCTAACTTACAGATTCTTGTTGCTGAAGACGAAACGAAGATTTATAAAAAAATAAAAATTGTTTTTTCTTTCTTACATCGTAGTGCCTTTATTTATAACAATTATGACATTTTTTTACAGTCATTGACTAAAGAAAGACTTATATTATCTTAAAATAAAATTGCTTTTGCAAGCGGCCGAATTTTGCAAATCGCCTAACTGGCTTCAAATCCTCGCGCTCGGAAAATGTTTACGTAACTTGTATTAAATTTTTACAGAAAACAATTTAATAATACTATCATTATAATATACAGTCTATTTACCACTGTATTTGTTTTTCTTGATAAACTTTTATATGTGAAATCCAAAAGGAATAGTCACTACAAGAAGAAAAAGTTTTATATTGTATATTATAGTAAGAAGTAACATTATTATTATTATATTTATATAACAATGCAAAAATTAAAAATATAGTTATATATTTCATATATATTATGTATCATTTTTGTAATATTATTTCTTCAGAAATGAAATTTCACATATAAAAGTTTATCAAGAAAAACAAATACAGTAGTAAATAGACTGTATATTATAATGGTAATATTATTAAATTGTTTTCTGTCAAAATTTAATACAAGTTACGTAAAAATTTTCCGACCGCGCGGATTTGAAGCGAGCCGGGCGATTCGCAAAAGCACCGATTTTAAAAATAATTTTTAATAATTAAATAATAATTTTTATTTTAAGATAATATAAGTCTTTCTTTAGTCAATGACTGTAAAATAATTTCTTAATTGTTATAAATAAAGGCACTAAGATTTAAGAAAAAAACAACAATTATCTCGGCTTCAGTTGGTTGTAGAAAATTTTTAATTTTTTATAAATATTCGTTTTGTCTTCAGCAACAATAATCTGTAAGTTAGAAACTCATAGGATGTACAGGGCCGCTCCAGCTCTAAATGTTTATAACGAAATTTGCCCTCTTATTTCCAAACCGAAAAATTAGAGGTTTAAAAATGTTTTACGCATTTATTTACATCAGAATATGAAAATGTAACTCTTTAGAAGGAGATTAAATGTTTCACCAACTCTCTACGATTTTTGTTTCAAAAAGTTATAGCCTTCGACATTTGACCTCTTGGGATAAACAATTTATAATATCTAAGCAACAAATTTGTTAATATGGCTTTACAATTTTTTTTATGTTTGGTATTAAAAGATCTTCATTTTAAAGCTTTAAAAAATAAAAAAAAAATTATTTGTACAATAAATAATGCAATTGTAAAAACGGCCATTTTGGACCTTTCGCAGGCTGTTTTGCAATGACCAATTAACGAAATTAAACTTATCATACCTCAAATTGTAGGTTTTTTAATTTACTACAACTTCCTATTAAAAAGTTTTTCTCTAAAATCAAGATCCTAAGCTGCAAAATTAAATATCATTAAAAATTGCAAATTTAACAAATGAAAATCGCAATATAAAAAAAAGCGCACAATATTTTTGGTTACATTTTAGTAGAAGTTATTCCTGGCATCGTCCTTTACAACACCTGATATTTTTCAAAAATTCCTGAATTATATCCTGAAATCGACCTATTTTTCACCCACAGCCTGGGGTATAAATTTTATTTCAGTCATCCGATCATAATAGCAACATTAACATAAAACGGTAAACCATATATACAATAATAATCTCGCTACGTTAAATCAACATAGCCCTATATTCCGATCCGGAGATCATTCCTTGCTACTACCGCCTACTGCGATACGGATCATGGCAAGACCCCACGTCACTACGGTGGCGTCTACCTAGGCATAGCTCCACCTCACAAACGGTGCATCTTTGCCAAGCCAGCTAAAGCTCGTTCAATACGCGAGCAGCAGCTGTTGAGTCATGGTTAGTTCAATACGCTACCCACGACTCATCTTCTCATTCTCCTGGTTCGCCTTAAATATGCTCTCGCTGCCACTACTCCGATTTCCCCCAGCGGTGCTATGAAGAAGGAATGCGCAAACACTGACACTCCTTCAGTCGTCTATGGTATTGCAGCTCATCGCTTGCCGAGGTATCATATCGTTACAGTATATCGTTAAAATAATATTTCGGAATTTTGTTTACACGATATCCGGCATTATCTGTACTTTTGTTTCATATCATTATCTTATGTGAGCAGCACACTCTCGGCAAAGTTGAGCGAAGTCCGAAGTACCCGTCACTACACACTCGTTCTATTTCGCGAGGAACACATTCACGCCGGGCGATAAGGACTTCGATCCTTTGACTTGATCGCAATACCGCCACCGAATGGAACTAGACCGAGGCGCAGCGAAGTAGCACAAGGTTACTGTCTACACTCTCGTCTCTCGTACTTGCTCAACTTCGATCGACTTCGCCGGGAGTGTGGTGCTCGCTTTATACTTTTAAATAATAGCCGCGCTGTTTCGGCAAATTTTGTTTAGCCGAGTAACCTCATAGCACAGTCAGCATAAACAGTAGATAATAGTCTTACTATAATATGTATACCGATAATAAGATTTCTGGTGTTTGGATTCATAGAAAACTAATAATGAAAAAATGAATTACTTATATACTTATTATTAAGTATATTTTCTATTAGCTAAGGTGACACATTTTTA
The DNA here is from genome assembly GCF_917563875.1 of Diabrotica virgifera virgifera. NCBI lineage: Eukaryota > Metazoa > Arthropoda > Insecta > Coleoptera > Chrysomelidae > Diabrotica > Diabrotica virgifera. The sequence continues at coordinate 56,584,461 of NC_065447.1, forward strand.
AAAAGTTTGTATACGATATTCGATATTACTGGAGGCGTCGCAACGCAGGAATTTTATGTTATGAATAGAAGACGACTATTCTCAAAACCTGGACAATTAATTTCAGAGCGAAGAAGTCGGCTTCTGGGAAAGATTATACAAAATATTTTATTTTTACAATATAATACATAATGACCTCTGAGTACATGTCAAATGTGTCAAGTGTTTGTTTAATAGATATTTTGATTCGCTATGTATATTTGTGGTATTGTTCGTAATGCTTATAAATCCAATTTTCAAAAAAATTTACAATTTGTTTTGTTTCTCATAGAGTAGAGTATCTAAGAATATTGCCGAACTTATATACTCCCTAAAACGACCCTCAGTTCTAACTGCAAGAGGCAAGAGTCTCGCAGGCTTAGTCTTGTTCTTGCTCAAGTCTTGCAGGGTAAGTCTTGGTCTTGGTCTTGCTAAAATTAGGCGGTCTTGGTCTTGGTCTTGGTCTTGCGAAAACGCAAGAACAAGACCAAGACCGATTTTGGGCAACACTAATTGTAATAAAATAATGACAAAAACTTCTTCAAGATATTGTAGGGGGAGAGGGTGGGGGACTTTAAACTTTGATCTGGTCACTTTCTGACTTTCATAGTAATAATTTTTAACCGAGTTGTTAGGCCTTAAAATGGCCATTTTCAGTTTTGTTAAATTTTAAATCGCCTACAACTCGACAACAATCAATTTCAGAGAAAAATTACAAGATACCGTCTTTGTTCCGAATGGCCCAAAGAATCTAAAAAAATTTGTCCGAAGTAAAAAAACTGATTTTTTGAAATTGTTTTAAAAAAAGAATGTGTGTGTACTTTGTACGCACGTAAGAAGTTATACTTCTATTATGATTTAAACGAAATTAATATAATTTTTTTTATATTTTATTTAAATATTAAACTAATTTATACTTACTACTTCTCAAATATTTTTATTAAAACAGTGCCAAGAATTAAAATAATAAAAGAATAAAACACACACAAACACATTAAAAGTGCCACAAATGATTTCTGAACATTAATTGTCGGAAATTTTTTTAAATAAATACGTATTTTCTGAAAATAAAATTATGTAATAAATATACTTACAATCATAAAATGTATAAAAAAAAAATAAAAAAATAAAAGTTTTTATTGGGATTCGAACCAGCTATCAGCGCGGTTGGTATATTAAGGTTCATTCGCCTTAAACGCTTCGCCACGGAGGCAATGTGTCATTATGTGCGAAGATCGACTAACTAAACGGATTAAGCTTTTGACATTTTTGAATTAAATTAAATTATTTTGATTTTGAATTGAAATGATTTAGAATTGAAGAAATACAACAAAACATAGAGTAAGGAAACAATATATTAGGTGAACATTGATAGAAATTTTGATGGTAATCAAATTATATAAATAAAAGTATTACATACTATGTATTTTGGTAGGTTCAAATAGGTAGGTACCTATGATACATTTACAATTATTACGTACCTGTTGCTTTTAAAAACTATTTAAATGTCAATACAATTATAACCTTTTTTTATTTCTGTCCTCACAACAATAAAACTAATATATTATACATTTGTTTACCTTCATATTGAACAATTATTAATTATTGACAGATCATTTCAACACCCAATCAGAGCCCGTATAACGACTAATACCATACTGTCGGTGTGCGCATGCGCGCAGATCAATATAAATTCACCCTCAATCTCAATCGCGCCTAAAGAAGTATAACTTCAAAAATTGTGTAAACAATTTTCCGACCGCGGTACCGCCTGGCACCTTGTGGATTTGTTATAAGGACCTCTTTTTTAGGCTGTGCAAAAAAAAAAGAATCGTAATAATTTACCTAACGGGGGCGAACATACAGCCTGGACTAATTTGTTGTTCTTATTAATATGAATGAGTTAGAAAAATTGATAAGATATTATTGGTAAATAAGTTTTAATAGCGGATGCAGCCAATGCTAAAAAAATGCGTAATAGCCTAATCAACTAAAATAAAATGAAAATGAAACTCGGAACACATTGGAGTACAGTTTAGATGAAAACAAAAAATAGTTTCGAGGAAGTAAATGATTTATAAAAAATATTATTGGAAAAATCCTTTGTAAAAGGTATAAAAACTTTTTTTTTATACCTTATACGAAGGATTTTGTCCAATAAAATTTTTGTGATTGATGGTATACAGCCAACTACGGAAAAATTATTTCCTTATTGATTTTAATATATAAAAGGGGATCATTGTTTAAATAATATAAATGGGTATTTGTATGAAGTGATGAAGTATTTCATTATTTTAAGAAGATTTTTACGATATTTTTTTTTGACTTTACTTTTTGTTACTTAAAAAAAGTTGAAGGAAAAGCTTTTAGTTAATTTAGTTAAATAATTGTAAATAAAGCTTGAAAAACAAATTTGCAAGAAATTATTATTTGCAATAAAAATAAGCACTATAAAGTATTTTATTTTGCAGAGAAATTACTTATGTTACCGATATAAAGTTTAAGATACCAGTTTGGTATAAAAATACTCAAAATACAGAAAATATTCAAAAGTTCATATGAGATATTTTTAATTTGTTTATTAAATTTTTCAATTGCAAAAACGCGGTTGTTGCCGATAGAATATATTATGGTCCTAGAGCTGTAAGACATCTTTGGGTAGGTATTTATAAGCAAATCTGAAAATTTTTTAGGTCTTCCATAATACCCAAATACAAAAATGCAGACCTGGCAGCGGTTATTTTCCCCTAAAATGTACCCCCTAAATTAAAAAATGTGTACCTAAAAAAATTTATTACAAAAAAATCTTTAAGCAACTTTTAATATTAAAGTAAATAAGGTAAACATGATTTTCATGTTTTTTCTGATTGGAGGTTGCACGGGAGATAACCTGGAGCATACATGACTATAATAGAGAGAGGTTCAAAATTATGAATTAAATTTATTTTTTCGATAATAGGTTACTGTGGACATATATATCATACTAGTGACGTCATCCATATGGGCGTGATGACGTAATCGATAATATTTTGTTTAAATTAGAATAGGTGTCGTGTGCCAGCTCATTTGAAAGGATTTAAATTCTCTATTCAGTAATATAAATATTAACATAATTATTGGTACAGAGGGTCCAAAAAAATATTTTTTAAATTAAAATAATTGACACGAAAAGAAGGATTTATTTAATTTATTTAATTCAAAATACATTTTACTGGTGTCAGAATAGAGAAAAAAATGTTTATTTGACAAATAAGAATTGCTTTCGCTTAAATTAAACGCTTTAACTACCAAGAGGCAGGTGGGTGGCGGCTTGAACATTAAGCGAAAAGCAATGTTTATTTGAAAAGTAAACATGTTTTCTGTTTTATGACATTAGTAAAATGTATTTTGAATTAAATAAATTACATACAATCTTCTTGTTGTGTTAATTAATTTAATTTAAAGAGAATCGCACAAACCCAAATAAGAAGGCACGACTTATAAAATTGATAAAACAATCAATCTCATCCTTTCAGTAAAGCTGCCTATTAAAGAAGCTAATAAAAATCTATTAATCTCTTGTCTAAATATAAAATACTCCACCGGTTTTTTAATAATAGTGACCGATACACAAAAGCATCATATAAATTGTTATGATCCCAAGGATACCCTAATATTAACACAAGCTTTAAAAATATGTGTACAGGGTGGCTCGTTCGAAGAGCGCTAAATATATTTTTCCGGAATACCGTTAAACAAGAACTGTTCCGAAAACTTCTTCTTTTTGTGGTGCCTATTCGTTTCGAATATTGGCGATCATTCTGGCTATAATTATTTTATTAACTGATGCTTTAAATAAATTAGTTGTTGTGGAGAAACATTTCCTCAGGTTTTTAACCATGATATTCTTCATCTCCCAGTTCCTCTCTTTCCAAATACTTTGCTTGAAGGTTATTGTCAGTAATCTGTATTTAGTGCCGTTTCTCATTATATGTGCGAGATATTCCAACTTTCTCCTTTTAATCGTATACAACAAATCTAGTCGAGGAAATAAAGCATTTTGGATCGCAATTTTTTCATTTAGCATGGATTTACTTAAAATTTTCACAGAAGGTAGGGAATAGTCCAAGGATCATTTTCTAAAACCTTGGAGTGGTTGCAACCCCATCTCGGGGGTGGGAATTTTTTATTACATTTTAACCATGTAAATCGATGTAACAAGTAATTCTAAGAAAAAAGTGTTTTTTACATTTTCTTCGTAAAACTAATATTTTTCGAGTTATTCGCGCTTGAAAGTAACAGTTTTTCGTCGAAAAAATCGACTTTTTTAGAGGGTTTTTTGAGAATACCTAGAAAAATATGCATTTAATCAAAAAAACTGTAAAAAAACAAAATTGTATCTTTTAGTAACACAAACCAAATTATTTTTCTACAAAATCTTTAAGACCAAGACAAACCGAGATACGGCATGTGAAAGGTTAGCTTTTCTCGTCAAATGCATAATTTTAAATATTCAAAGGCAAATAACGGGAAAACTTTGCCACTTTTTTTCAAGTATACAATTAAACCTTTCAAATAATAATAACAAAAAATTTGTATCATGAAAATAGAGCGACTTATGATAAAAAAAAAAGTAGGTACCTGCTTTTCTCTACGAAAAAATCAGTGAAAATAACTCCCTAACTACCCTCCTAATTAGAAAATTGGTCTTCACCTTTTTGTAATTCCTTGTACATTTGTATTGTTAAGACACCCAAGAAGTTTGACCTATTTAAAAGGCCTAACTTTAGAAAAATTGGAGTTTAAAAAGATAAATTGATTTTTTGCAAATTCGTATTTTTCACCTTTTACTTCTAAATATCCCCGAAAATACTGGAGGTACGAAAAAAATGATAGACTACTAAATTGTAGATTTTTTATTAATAACTAAAATTATATTGTGCATAGATTTTCGTTACAGTGAATAGTTGGCGAGATATAGCTGTTTAAAACCTCTATTTACGAGCAAACACCCCCTTATTCGAGCCCTTTAAACCCACCCCAATTAAAAAGTAAGGGATCGAACGGAATTTAATTTACACAGTCTTATAGTTCTTTAAAAATCCTACAGAAATATTTTTGAAAAAACTTTTTATCACCAAAAATGAAAAAGTGATGTTTGTAAAACAATTTTTTTTTTCGAAATATTCGAATAGTCCGCTTATGGAACATTTTCAATGCATGTATGAATAATACAACAGACCTGGTTCGTATACTGGAAGATGACTTAAAAGCTATTTGTATTTGTACTTCTACATATTTGTAAATTCGTATTTTTGTGTGAATAAATGTTTTTGTAATTCTTTAATTCTACTTTTTTCTGTATAGATTTATTAAATTATCTACTTATAAAAATTTGTAATGTTCTTAAGGGTGGTTTTAAGGGTTGGAATATTATGATATTATATCCTAAAGCATAAAACAATCATTATTTTTAGCCAAAAACCAAATTTTACCCATATTAAAGTTTACAATGTTTTTATATAATTTTTGACAATAAGGGGTAGTTTACACCCCTAAAAATAATCGACGCCCTTGAGCATGTTATAGAATATGAAGTACAGGGTGAGATGATCCTAATCCCAAATTTGTATGTGAATCGATGCAAGCCGAAATTATTCTTTCAGGATAAGTAATTTTTTATATATAGCTCCAACAAGGGTGGTTTTAAGGGTTGAAATATTATGATAGTATATCTTAAAACATAAAACAATCATTATGTAACTAATAAGAATCAAATATTGACAATATTAAAGTCTAAAATGGTATTTTATAATTTTTTATAAGTAGTTTTTAGGTGTAGTTTTCACCCTTAAGAAACCAAAAGCGTACAACAGCTCAATATAGAAAATGAACTAGAGGGTGAAATGAGCCTAATCTCAAATTTTTGTTCAAATCCATGCTGGACGAAAAAATTGCGAGGTTTTGCCATTTTTTAGTTTCATTTCCTCGACAAATCTCTTTCTTTCCCATTTTTTGTAGTACGATCTCGTTGGTTATCTTGTCCGTCCACGATATCCTTAGGATTTACTTTTATAGTCACATCTCGAAGGCCTCAAGATTTTCCTCCATCGCTTCAGTGAGTGTATAATATTCAACTCCGTAGTATAATTTTGAGAAGATGTAACATCAAATGAGCCTTACTTTGGGGTTCCTGAACAAGAATAAGCCATCAAAACCTAGCCCCGGTTCACCTGGTGCTCAAAAACCCTCCAAACTCCAGAAGATAACATGTCTTAGCAGTGAACTTGGGCACTAGGTGGTCCAGAGTCGATTCTGATGGCTCATTCGTATCCAGCGACCCCAAAAATCGCGTAGTAAACTATTTGCATGCATTCAAAGCCGAAAACCTTTCAGATCTCCAAAAGATGACGGAGGGTACCTGGTAATCCGGGGGATCAGTTCTGATGGCGTATTCGTGTTCAGTAACCCCAAAAATCCCTCGTGTAATCTGTTTGCATCAATTTAGTGCCGAAATTCCTATAAACTCCAGAAGATGACATGACACTAAACACCAGTTGCTCCAGGTGTCGGTTTTGATGGCGTATTCGTTTTCAGCGATCCCAAAACCCCCCCCCCCCCGAGTAATCAATTTGCATCAATTTAGTGCCGATAACCCTCGAACCTCCAGATGTCATGCAGTAGCAGTGACCCTGGGCATTAGGTGGTTCGAAGATAGGTTCTGATGGCGTAGTTGTGTTCAGTAACCCTAAAAATCGCCAGATAAAAAAATCTGGCCCTTAGTATGCTTATTTTGACAAGTTGTAAGTCTTTAGGTGTTCTATTTAAAAATCGATTTATTCCGGTGTTTTTAGTGCTAAATGCCCTGGTGTATTGGAGAAGGCACCTAAATAATAAAAAGAAGTATTATGAAGACTTCTGCTTCTGACATAGTGGACATGAGAGATTTAAGAATGATAAATTTTTGAAATGTATGAAAAAACCCTTTTTCTCGGTCAATTCTTAAATAATATTACCGACTAATTTTTATCTATAACTACATTTTTTAAAGACAGGTTATACATTTTGTTCTAGTCCTGGTGACATCCCTGCATAATTATTGAAAACCGGTACAGACTAACTCCAGGAACTGCTAAGAAAACTCTTTCAAGACTGCATAAATGGTGCCGAATTACCAAAAGAATGGACATTATCCATCACCTCAACTCCAGAAAAGGGCGGCAAGGATCAGTGTGAAAATTACAGAGGAATTACGGTAAACAGCACAATAAGTAGAATGTATGGGAGTCTTATTAAGAACAAAATAGAAAATGACTATAGAGATTACGAAGCAGAGAAGCAAGCTGGTTTTAGAGCTGGGCGGTCCACAGTAGACTGACTACCTGTACTCTACTACGCAAGTTATTGAGAAAAAACAGCCGTCAATAAAGATGTTCACCTGGTGTATGTAGACTTACAAAAAGCATATAACAGTGTTCCCCGCAGAACATGAAACATAGTCTTATCAAAGCAATTTAAAGTCTGTATAATGAAACGACTGCAAAAACTAAAACTGGATCAAGGATATCTGAGGGATTTAAGGTCACGAAAGGATTTAAGCAGGATTTATGTATTTTGCCTGCCCTTTTTAAAATTTATCCGGAACAAACACTTAAGCTCTGCAAAAGAAAATGTAATTGCATGAGAATCCCTCTCAATGTCGAGAAATACTAAACACTTTATGTTATGTAAGGGGGATGGCAGGAGACAGATTTAAATCAAAACTAAACCGTCTATTTTTGTATTTTTATTTTATGTTTCGCTGATGACCAAATTCTGATTGGTCAGGATCATGACGACTTGAGTTACATGACGCTGAAGCTAATAGAAGAATATAACAAACGGGGTCTCGAAATCAACGAAAACTGAAGTTATGTGTATTGGAGGGACAAAGCTGCCCATTACATTAGACGATGGGGTAGAAATTAAACACTGTGATGAATATAAGTACCCGGGCATGAAGATAACTCAAAAGATAACTCAAGATAGAACACTCGATGTTGCTATAAAAGACAGAAACATAGAGGGTAGAAAAGTCATATTAATGATGAACAGCATTCTGTGGGACCAAACAATATCTAAAGCGAACAAACAGCTTATATACAATACTTTACCATACTTAAAAGTGGAATCACATAATATGGTAGTGAAGTTTGGTCACTGAAACAAAGAACAGAGAAAATGTTACTAGTAACAGAAATATACTTCTGGAGAAGCGCAGCAAGCAAAGCAAGAAAAGATCGGATACCAAATGAGGGGATATGAGAAATGATGGGAGTCACACATACAATAATTGGTGACATAAAAACAAAACAACTAATATGGTATGGCCATGTACAGAGAATGCCACATGACAGAATCCCTAAACAGATTTTGAAGTGGACATCACAAAGGAGAAGGAAAAGAGGAAGGCCGAGAAGAAGGTGGAGGGGGAATTGAAAAAGAAATAGAGGAAAGAGAAATCTCTCCAGGTCCATTGTTAAATAGCGAAGAATGGCGGTTAGCAGTCGGAAGGCGTCGAAGAACGCTGCAAACCGATAGTAGTTGTACACATTTTGTAACAAATCAACAGGAACACCAGAAATCTTCTAAAATGAATATTTCAATTAAATACATTGTATTATATTTACAAACTAGATATTTTTATTAAAAATTGGAACAATCTGTACTCGTGTTCTTTTATTTATTCATAAAAATTTGTATTACTATGTTTATGTTTTTGCATTTTTGTTTAAAATATAAAACTGATTTAATTAATATTCATTACTCATCAGTGTTACTGCAATTGGAAAATTTGATTAAAATTTTGCAATAAATGAAATTGTCTTTAATTATTTACCCAGCATTATTTTTTTAAAATAATTAATGGGCTAATTCTATGATAAATGAAAAAAAACTCTTAATATACAGGGTGTTTCTTTTTAAAATGACGTACCTTAACTTCAAAAATCCCATACTTAATGGGTGTTACTTGATCACTAACAAAGATACTGCAGATCATCAGCAATGGCGTAACAACTCTTCGTGAGTGTTTGCCGCGTTTATTATTGCCTTCCATGTTTGTCGGTCCTGTACCACTATGTCCCATTATCTCACTCCCATGTTCTCTAACTGCACCTTTCCACTTTTTTCTAGGCTATCAAGCTGACCTTCTCTTATTTGTTCTTTCCCAAAACACATTGCTTTTAACACATACTTTATAATTGGCATGCGAATATTCTTTAAGGTGTCCAATAGATTAATTTGTATAATTTATAAGAAATCTAGATTAAAAAATAAAAAAGATATTATTTACTATGTTTATGTTTTTGCATTTTTTTTAATACAAAACTAATTTATACTCATCTATAAAGAGTGTTACTGTAATTAGACAATTTGATAAAAATTTTGCAATAAATGGAGTTGTCTTTAATTATTAACCAAGCATTCTTCTGTTAAAAATATTGAATGGGCTAATTCTGTGATAAATAAAAAAAACTCTATTATAAAGGGTGTTGCTTTTGGAAAATAACATACCTTAGCTGTAAAAAGGGGACACTTAAACGATCTCAAAAATCCCATAATTAATGGGTCTTTACTTTATCACTAACAAAAATACTGGGTATTTTCTCTCTTTTGCCAACTTCTTATTTGGTTAAAATTTTTAGGTACGTATTTTTTAAAAATGGATTCTGTACTTAAAAAGAGACAACCGTGTTAAAAATGCAATTTTTAGCACTCCATAGGAGCGTTAAAAATGCTACTTTAAAGCATTAGTGCTTTAAAAATTTTAAGGCACTGCAGTTAAAAGTGAATTGTCAAATTGTGAAACGTCAAAATATTTATATTTCATTTATTAACATTAATATTAATAGTACAAATTGCGCAATTTGAAAAAGGTGGTTTAAAAGGTTTTTTTAAAATTTAATTTAAACTGTATTATTGCATTTTTAACACGTTTGTAGAAAAACACTATTAAAATTTGTTAGAATATACAACAATAAAAGTAGTTGTTATTCTATAGTTGTTATGATTTACGTATTGACAGTATAGGCAGTTTTGATGTAATGTCAAGAAAAATATAAAAATGGAATGTCAGTCAAGTCCAAGTTAAAGTTTTTGTAGGTATTGTCCTGTATTTGAGAATGAATAAATTATAATTCTTGATATATAAGACGTTTGTAGAAAAAATATTGTATGATACACGTGTTAAAAAGTACATTTTTAAGGCACTCATGTGAATTGCAGAATTCGCTTCGTAGCCTAATAAAATAAAAAAAAGTCAAAATGTAAATTCGTACAGCTTAAAACAAATTTTATATCAAAGTTTAGGTGGGTAAAAAAGATATTTTCAAGAAAGTATCCAAATCATACAAGGGGATCATTGTTTAAATAATTAAGAAGGGGTCATTTTTGCAAAAAAAAATACTTTTTTAACTGCTGAGGTCATTCACTTATTAATGAAGGTCTATGGGATTTTGTCTACAAATATGAAGGGTAAACCTTTCACATAAGACTTACTAAATTAAATTTGACCCCCTATTTATTTAAATAACTGTATATAAAACTTTAAAAACATATTTGCAAAAAAATATTTTAAGCGTTTTAAATAAGTAGTATAAAATATCTTATTTTACAGACTAAGTTGCGCTATGTTACCAGTATTAAGCAAAAAAAAATTGGTCGAAAAATATTTAATATTTTTTGAGATATTGAATTTGTTTTTTAAATGTTACTATATTTTCAATTGCAAAAAAGGCGGTTGTTGTCAAAGAAATATTCACTTGTTTAAGATCTCATTATTTTTATTTTTATGTATATTTTCGATAAATGTATTGATAAATTCAAATTTCAATTCAACTCCCCCCTAAAATGGCATTTGAAAATTATTCAAATTTGTTTATAATTTGTTTTTTTAATAACGTCGCGGGGATTAAGTATTTTGAAATGTCGTTTCAATAATTGGGTTCCTGGGAATTTTTTACTAATTAACAAAATTTTTTTGTCGTTTTTTCTTCTTCTTTTTTTTCTTGGAGGTATATTACTACGGGCCCTTTTAGGGTTAAATTTTATTAAGAATGTCGAACCTCTGAGTTGTAGATTCTAGACCTCAAAATATTAAGATTGGTCAAAAATCACTTAAATAAAATGTGGCTACTTACTGAGTTACAGGGTGTTTTATTTAAAAATTTAAAAATTATTTTTACCAAGTAATTTAAAACTATTTGACGTATCCTTATCATACTTGGCAGATAGTGTGGCTATTATACACCCTACTAAATTGTGATTAGTAAACGTTTCTAGGTAGTGCCAGAGGCGTACGACAGGGGATGGTGAATGATTGACCCTTCCCAAATTCTACGCCACTGAGTGAATTACTATTTAAGCGAAATTTTTCGATTCTCCAATATTTGTATGTAGATAACTTTATTGGTATCGATAAAGTCATCAGTTTGAGAGATATTGGAAGTTTAAAATGAATGAATGAATGAATCAAAATAACTATGCCGTTTCATTTTTAACGTCCAATATCTCGAAAACTATTGACTTAATCGTTACCAGTAAAGAGTATATTATTTACATAGAAAGTATTGGAGAATCGAAAAATTTCGCTAAAAAAGTAATTCCCCTAGTGGCGTAGAATTTGGGAAGGGTCAACCATTAACTATCCCCCGTCGTACGCCTCTGGCACTAGCTAGAAACGTTTACTAATCACAATTTAGTAGGGTGTATAATAGCCACACTATCTACCAGGTATGATAAGGATAGGTCAAATAGTTTTAAAGTACTTGGTAAAAATAATTTTTAAATTTTTAAATAAAACACCCTGTAACTCAGTAAGTAGCCACATTTTATTTAAGAGATTTTAGTTAAATCTTAATATTTTTAGGTCTAGAATCTACAACTTAGAGATTCGACATTCTTAATGAAACTTAACCCTAAAAGGGCCCGCAGTAATAAACTCCAAGAAAAAAAAAGAAGAGGAAAAAAAGACAAAAAAATTTGTTAATTAGTGAAAAATTCCCAGAAATCCAATTATCGAAACGGCATTTCAAAATATTTAATCCCCGCGACGTTATTAAAAAAACAAATTATAAACAAATTTTAATAATTTTCAAATGCCATTTTAGGGAAAAGCTTAATTGAAATTTGAATTTATCAATACATTTATCGAAATTATACATAAAAATAAAAATAATAAGATTTATTACAGGTGAATCTTTATTTGGTAACAACCGCGTTTTTGCAATTGAAAATATAGTATCATTTATTAAACAAATTCAATATCTCAAAAAATATTAAATGTTTTTGGACCAATTTTTTTTGGTTAATACTGATAACATAGCGCAACTTCTGCTGTAAAATAAAATATTTTATAGTGCTAATTTAAAACGCTAAAAATAGTTTTTTGCAAATGTGTTTTTAAAGATTTATACATAATTATTTATATAAATAGGGGGTCAAATTTAATTTAATAAGTCTTATGTGAAAGATTTAGCCTTCAACTTTGCAGAAGACAATCCTATATACGTTCATTAGTAATTGGATGACCTCAGCAGTTAAAAAAGTAATTTTTTTGCAAAAATGACCCCTTTTTAATTATTTAAACAATGATCCCCTTGTATGATTTGGATACTTTCTTAAAAATATCTTTTGTACCCACCTAAACTTTAATATAAAATTTGTTTGAACCTGTACGAATTTACATTTTGATTTACATGTACTGTAATTTTATTTTACTAGACTATCGCTTATTCTGCATACTCTCACATGCGTGCCTTATGGTAGGGGAGCAAAGTATGCTAAATGTGCAGTCACTCGAGCGCTTTGGGGACCTATTGGGTTGTGAAGAGTAGGTCCTAAAACCAAAAAAAGTTAAGTAAAGTTTTCCATTTTAGTGGGCGCTTGCCATTTTTTAATTTAATTTTTCATTTCCAACAATCGTTTTTTCCGATTATAACGCCATCTATCCATAATTCAAAAAAATGTTTCGAACAAAAGTTACTTATTTTTACGTAAGGAATCCAAATCTGCAAAAAAAATGAGGGCTCCTATTTAAGATTTTAAAGTAACCCTCCACCCCACATCCATGGAGGGTCGTGTTTGGTACCATTCGATAGATTTTTTAAAAATATTGAATAAGTGTATTTTACAGTTTTTCGATCTGATGTTAATTTCGCGAAATATCGCGGGATTCGTATTTAAAATATTAAATTTACCCCCCACCCCTCTCCGTGGGAGGTCGTGTTTGGTATCATTCGATAGATTTTTAAAAAATATTGGGCACATATTTTTTAGTTTTTCGATCTGTCATTCATTTCGCGAAATACTCGCTTTTTTCTTGTGAAACTTTGGGACTCACCCATTTCCTTACGCCAGGCTCAAATCGTCAGATTTTTGAAATATACACTCTTTTGCATGTACTTAACTTACCTTATCTTAATCTGACAATTTCGAGTTTTTTTAAGGATAGATTTTTTTTTCGGGCCCCCCTTAACGAACTCCCCTGTGTTAAGAGCCAATATATGGTAGAGGTACATCTGCAGGGTACCAGGTTTCTCCCATATGCTAATCTGACGCGCTCGAGTAACTGCAAAAATCCCCGCTTGGGCTCCCCTACCATTAAAATTGTACTTTTAACACTAATATCATAAATAACTATTACGTGTACGTTGTACACATTTGTGCATGTTGTACACATTTGTACCATGTTGTAATTTGGTGGTTTACGTTGAATTTTCGGTAAAATATTTTTTCTGGTAAAATGAATTTATATTCTTAAATTATGTAAAATGCGTCAGCTCGAAGTAGAAAAAAAAAATAAATCCGACTTAACTGAAATTAATAGAATTATTAAATTTAATCTAAATTATTTAAACGTTAAGATTTTAGTGTTTTTATTATAATATGCGACAAATAATTTGTAACAAATATTTACTTTAATTAGTGAATAAATAATAAAAAGTCCACAAAAAATACGTAACCTTTATAATGAACGAAGTACCTATATATAAAAAATAAAAAACAGCAAAAATTTGCTGAAAAATAACTATTATAAAAATTTAAATATTTTTTTAAAAAATTTGTTGAAGGCAAAGTCCTTTTGTAATACGTCTGACTGGTTTCCTAATCTCGTCTAGGTTATTTTTATTTCTAGAAAGTTGTCTTAAATCCGTTCAAGAAGTTCTTCCCTGCTATGTATTTCATCGTTATAAACATTGGATTTTAAATATTTCCAAACATAATAATCGATAGGATTAAAATCACATGACCACGAAAGCCAGACATGAGGACCACCTTGGTAGGATGGATCTGCCAATCCATCTATAGAATAGAATAGAAATATGCTTTATTGTCACTGAAAATTTTTACAATTTTATGGACAAAGCTTGCATACAGTCAAAAGAAAAATAATATCAATAACAAATAACAAATGCAATTTACTAAAATTGGATAAATTGTCAATATACAGTATATAAGATATAAAAGCAAAGACAAAAACAATTTATTGCAAAATTTATATAAATTGCAAATTGAACATACTTACAACAAATAAATAAATAAATAAAATACAACATTAGGAACTGCGTATGAAGCAGCTACTGCGTTTAAGCTACTGCGTATGAAACCCAAATTTTCTTAGTTATTCATTAAGAAATTCTTCTATTGAATATCAGAGATTATTGAATCATATTGAATATTTATTAAGCAATAATTGATCTATTTAATAATATCAGGAAATATCAAAGATTGAAATTCTGGTGAAGTAAAGATGATTATGTCTTGTGGAAAGACATGAAGGTGTTTACGAATTAAACAAACCTAGAGTTAGAATATATTATCAAGATGGAAGTGTTAAAATTCAGTGATATCTGAAGTAACTTCTGCAATGTGTAGTTCTTTTGAGGCCTAACAGATATCTTATTGCTCTTTTTTGCAATTTAAAAATAACATCAGATTGAGCAGCTGTACTAGAACCCCAAAAATGAAGGCCATATCGAATATGAGACTAGAACAACGAAAAATATGTTATTTTAGAAGATGCTAAATTAATTTCCCTTAAAACAGATCTTGTTGCATAGCAAGCTGAGGCGAGTTTCTTACTTAACGAATCGATATGAAGGGACCATTTGAGGTGCTATCTAAAAAAATACCAAGAAATTTTACAGAATCAACTGTACTGATCTGGCTGTTATTAGGAGGCAAAAGTTGAAGATCTCCTTTTTACGATAATTCACGTTAAAAGAGAGTAAATTAGAGTCAGATCAGGTCTTTATCTTCAGTAGATCCGAAGTTATAGTTGCATGGAGAGTTGCAATAGTTGAGTTGCTCCAAGTGATACTTGTATCACCAGCAAAGAGAAAAATGTTTCGATCGATTTTTAAATTAGTGATGTCATTTATAAAGATAAGGAAAAGTAGAGGACCCAATACTGAACCTTGTGGTACACCACATATAATATTTTTGACACTTGAGTCAGTATCATTTGCTCTAACCAGTTGTTTCCAATCTGCTCTAACCAGTCTATTGAGAAAATTGTCTTTATACTGATACGCTGTTTATTAATTAGAGTAGTTCTGCTTGTACATATTATGGGGGCCTACTAATTTGCAAGCCTTTACTCAGGGCTGCTTTATCCATTAGGCAATATAGGCAGTTGCCTAGGGCGGCGTATTATGAGAGGGCGGCAAAAATACTGTACAAAAAATATTTGTATATAAAAATTATGGATCTGGGTTCTGTCATTAAAGAGTATGAAGCTCTCTCAAATTACTTTACCGCAATGAAGCCAAAAAATTGTGCCCAAATAAAACATATAAAGAAATAAGAAAGAAAAAAGGAAAATTCAAATTGACGAGGGGGCCGATGATGAACTAAACTTTTTAACTAGTGATGAGATGAAAATTCACACATTCAATATTATAATCGACACTTTGATAAGAGATCTAAATAGACGTCTGGAATCTTATCGACTTATTAATCAACGTTTTCGTGTTATTAACAGATTTGCCAAAATTAAGCAGTGAAGAAATTATTAAAGCTGAAAATCTGGTACAAAATAAAGACGACCAAAATACATCATTCGTGCATGAATGCATTTACTTAAATGGTCATTTGAGTACCACAATAAAATCACCAATTGACATCTTAATACTTAAAGAAGAGTCAGTGCAGTCACTGAAGGTGGATATGAGCTATTACCTCCGATTTCGTTGAACCTCCATCGATTTGTATGAAAATTGGTGAGTGGTTAGAGGATATCTCAAAGAACAAAGGTGACATGGTGTCAACTTGCTCTTTTACTCTGGGGGTGGATGCCACCCCTTCTCGGGAGTTAAAATTATAAAATTATTTTATTAAAAAAAAAATATTATTAAAAATAAAAGAATTCAATAGAGGGGCAGATTCTAAGCAAAATTTGTTACATAAGTTATTAAAATAAATAAAAATTTTTTGAGTTATTAAAGATCAAAGATTTTAATTTTTTGTGAGAAAAATGCATGTTTTTATCTGATTTTTCATAAATAACTTAAAAATTATAAGATTTTACAAAAAGGTTATTATTACTAAAATTGAAGCTAATAAAAAATGAAATAAACTCCTTACTGAAAAAACCTTTTAGTGCTATAACTAAAAGTGAGTTACAGGTAATTGAATGTATATTTTTTTCGGTGAGTACCCAAATCTAAGTATCCAAGCTTAAATAACAGGAAAATGATGCATTTTATAACATAACCTTATTAAACATTTGTCAAAGTACTTAGAAATATCTATCAAATGAGCCCCCAAACAAGTTGACAGCATTAAAATTTATGCACCACATATGTTTCAAAATTTATCTTTTAAATTTTTTTCCAAAAAATTTATTGTTTTTTTTTTAAATAACTCCGTTAGTTTTTACGATATAAAAAGTTAAAATATTTGATCAGAGAAAACTAAAATTTGGTTATACATCTATCACTTTTTACGTATATTGAGCAGTTTTGGAGTTATCAAAAGAAAATGAAAATTACGACAATTTTAAAAATTCTGTTTTTGTTTAAATTACATCTTTTTTTTTAAATATGCATTCTAAACCGGTCAAAATTGTTGAAATCATTATTTATGCTAATATAAAGAAATTCTGCTAAGGATTACTATAAATTTTAATTTTTGTGGAAATGGTGTATGTTTTATTTTTCACTTTTTCCTAAAAAGTTCTAAAGGGTTCTCTTATTTTCATCATAACTTCCTTAGTTGTGATGATATTAACTCCTACTGGAGCTCATTTGATAGGTACTCCGAAGTACTGTAACAAGTGTTTAATTCAGGGGCGTAATAGAGGCCCCCGCAGCATGAAGCTTGCGGGGGGCCCCAATCGAGCAGGGGCCCCATCTTGTCGTCTGATATTATGTAAAAATCTGTTATAGGTATATGATTTTACTTTGTGTGTTTAAATTTAAAAACGTAAATTTCTAAATAGGCGTATTCGGCAAATGAATCATCTCATATCTAGAAACTTAATCCTTTCCGGTCTCACGAACTTTTATGGGCGACGACAATAAACTATAATGCTTTGTATATGACTATTGAAAGATTTGAGAATTGCAATTGGCCGAATTTTAAAACATTTCTAAATCTAGAAATGGCTTTTCTCTTTACCTGCGTTTATTATTTCGATACAATTATCCAGAGGCGTAACAGAGGCCCCCGCAGCATGAAGCTTACGGGGAGCCCCAAAATGTCAAGGGACCCATCTTGTTGTCTAATATATGTAAAAATGTGTTGTTATAGTATTTGCATACATACGTCTTTTAAGCAGTGCAGTATTAAACATGAAGTTGTCCATCCGAATTAATAAAATTGTAGATATATTCGCTGATAGTAGATAGTGCACGAAGAAAGTTGATCATCTCGTAGAATAATACTAATGTAATTATTTAGTAATTTTTGTTCTATTTTATTGTATACCAATAAAGATATGAAAAATGTAAGTCGTCATAAACAATGCATGAATACACCAACGGCTCAGTAAATGACAGTTTTGGAGTGAAATTATCAGCGTCACGACGGACGTATTTGCTTGACAATTTGAATTTAGGTTCTAGTTACACTCCACTTCAAAGTTGGATTTATGCCGTTGGTTGCTAAAACATACGTTTAAAATAAGTCCGGAAATATATAAATTGACTAATTATAAGCAACTTTTGTTCTATAGAGTTTCTTTATCTATGTTAATACTTTTCAAGTCATTTGCGAGTGAAAATGTTTATTTTTCAACAAAAAAAAAACAACGTATTCAGACGGGTTTTTCGCAAATAACTCAAAAATAAGTATTAATCGAATTATGTAAATATTAGATATCGAAAAAAAAATATTTGTAGCAAAAATGTAGCTTATAAGATACAAAAAAATGCTGTACTTATTCATGGAGTATATCGACACAGTAAAAGCACAGTTAAAGCTCATGAAAAATTATTCTTATTCGTCCAATCACAAATCGAATATTTCAACCTGAAACAAACAAAAAATTAAGCAATTTTCGGGAAAAACTCATTAAAACTTTTTTAAATATGTATGTTTAAATAATATTTTTTATAAAAGTTTCTAGCACCAAAACAATACGAGTTACGCTCAAAATAAAGTTGGCTCCTTTTCCGATAAAAAAAATCGTGATAATCTGCCCCTATTTCGCACCCCAAATAATAAAATTTATCATTAGCACTTTATCATTTATTTTAAATATTTATTGTTTATATGATCTGTAAGTTTGACCGGTTAGAAGTTATTTTAAAAAAAATTTGGTTTCATATTAAAATTTTTTTTTATTTTGGAAAAATGCCTTTTTTTCAAAAAGTATAGGTGATACGAAAAATCTCAAAGAGTAAAGAAATGCAGGTGTTGCTTTTATATTTTGGCGTTTTTTTTTTGTTTTTCTGTAAAACAAAAATTGTTTAAGATATGCCTGTTTAAAATTTGCATATACTCGTGATTAGTGAATAGTTCAAGCCCTTTCAACTAGAACCCTTTTAAAAATAAGCACTTTGAATCGGTGAAACTTACAGGTCATATAAAAAAGTTAATTATTTGTTAATGTATTTTGAGCGTAACTGGCTTAGTTTTGATGCTAGAAACTTTTGTAAACAATAAAGCTTATTTTAAACACTTTACAACAGTTCTAATGATTTTCCCCTAAAAGTATTTCATTTTTTGGTTATTTCACGTTGAAATATTCGATTTGGAATTTGACAAATAAGAAAAACTTTTCATGAGCTACAAATTTTCTTTTACTGAGTCGATAGACTTCATTTTTGTTTAATTTTTTTATAGGCTAGATACATTTTTGCTAACAATATTCTTTTCGATCGAGTACTTACTCTTTTGAAGCATTTGCGAAAAATCACCCAAAAACGTGTTTTTTTTTTTTTTGTTGAACAATAAACATTTTTACTCGTAAATAACGCGAAAAGTCTTCAGTTGACCACTTCGGTGTTGACACTGAAAATTAAACGGTATCGCCATATTTTACGTTGATTTACTGGGCTGTAACACATATAGGTATTTGTTACACATGTCGCATTTAGTAATTTTTTAAAGGGGGCCCCATTTTTAATTCTGCGGGGGGGCCCGACGGAGTTTGTTAAGCCACTGGTTTAATTAGTAGGTATATTTTATAAAATGCATCTATTTCCTGTTATTTAAGCTTGAATACTTATGTAGATTGAAGTATTCGTTGAAAAAAATATACATTCAATTACCCATAACTCACTTTGAAATAACATTAGTTTAGTAAGTAAGGAGTGTATTCAGCATTTTATTATCTTCAATTTTGATAATAATAACTTTTTTGTAAAAGCTTATAATTATTGAGTTCTACGTGAAAAACAGCTTTAAAAAATGCATTTTTTATGAAAAATAGAATCTTTGATCTTTAATAACTCAAAAAGTATTGATTTATATTAATAACTTTATATAACAAATTTTGCTTAGAATTTGTCTCTCTATCGATTTATGGTATTATTATAAAAATAATTTGCATCACCGAGAAGGGGTGGCATTCACCACCACGGTAAAAGCGCAAGTTGGCATCATGTCACCTTTATTCCTTGAGCTATCCTCTAACCACTCACCGATTTTCATGAAAATTGAAGGAGGTTCACCGATATCGGAGGTGAAAACCTTCAGTGACTGCACTAAGTGGATTGAAAGATATTTGCCCTAATTTTGGCATTGCTTTGCACATTTACTTGTGCATCCCAGTTGCCAACGTGTCCGCTTATAGGTCATTTTCGAAAATGTCAAGAATTAAAAAATAATTTCCCATTAAATATGACGCAAGAACGTGTTAACAGTTTGTCGATTTTGTCAATAACATTTTTTTTTAAAGTAGTCTGATGTGATCGTACTGGAATGAAATTTTTTTCTGTTGTAGGTATATAAGCATCGTAGTTTAAATCCATTTTTAGTGTTTTTGCAAATTTCTGCAATTTTTTTTCGCAAAAATGGTACATGGTTGAAGGGCGGCTACTAGAGAATTGCCTAGGGCGTCAATTGACCTAAACGCGGCCCTGCCTTTACTTCTTCCAAGCGGACGTCACAAGATTGAAATAATTTAAATATACAGAAGATTTTGAATTTGTATGTCTAATTTATTATGAGGTTTTGAGGAACATTATTATGATATGTAATAAAACAAAAATGTTCATGTTCTCTATTGAACAAGCATAGGCATAATTATAAATACCAAAAAAAAACGAAGACATTAAAAGTCCAGATGCAAAATTTATTAAAAGTAATAGATAATAATTTAAATCTGAAAACTTTTCGTGGAACTTCTTTCCGGTAACATCCTTAATCTCTGACTTTTACAATTTATAAGATAAGAGACGACGAATAAAGAAGGCGAAAAGGACTCTACAATATGCAGTCACATTCCGCCTTATTCATCTAGGAAAAGGATTGGAAAAATAGTTCCGCGTACCTACTCACAATCAGAGTAAAGAAAAAAGTGAAAGACTTGCTTGTGAAGGAAGTGCTTTATGTTTCCTTCCGATTCAAATGTCGTTCACCATCCCCAGACAGCTGTTTCTGTCTCTAGACGCCTTCAGTGGGGCTAAATGAACACCGCTGAATCGAAAGGAAACATAAAGTGTCTTTCACCTATAAATAAGAATTGTAACTCAAAAGGCTCAAAAGACCGAAAAATATTCGGGAGACGTTAAAGCCCATTTATTTGGCTGAAACCCTTTGTTGTAAATGCTAATTAGCACCTACATAACCCTATTTATAAAATATAGAAGGTTGCGTAGTAAAAATAATTACTTTTCGAACAATGTACCTAAAAATATAAGGAAGTACCGCCTTATTCTTATACTTTTTTTGAATAATTATAGACATATTAATGATAATATCGTTGTTCAAAAAAGCACAATGCACCTAGCATCAAGTGTTTTATATGTATCTTTTAAATCTTTGTCTAAAAACAATTTCCCATCTCAGTGTTAACCTGACGCAAAACGAGATTATAAGATGAGATGGGATACCACAAGGATGTAATTATGAACAGGTATATATAATAACATATCAATCAACTTCTAATTATATAGGTGGGTCAGGATAGTTTGTGCTCATTTTTTGGACTTACAGGGTGATCTGTAACATATGTTATGTAATTAAATAGAAAAAAATAAAATATATAACACACTAGTAACGTGCTAACAAAATAAAGGTAAATTGAATAATTTGTATGTTTACCATTATTTGGGATCAAACTTGTGTAAACTTAACAAATTGTCACTCGACTACATCGTCACTGCCATTTCCAACTATCGAATATGAAAAGTGGTACTTTTCAGGAGAGCAAAATAACTTTTTTAGAGGCTCCTAAATCAGCGCATTGACAAATGGGAAAATTTTTATATTTTTTGTGTGTAATGTTTAATCCTTGTTAGATTGATGACAAATTTGAACTGCTTATCCTTTTTTTCTTTCCAAAAAATCACATTCGTTACTTTGCTCTTTGTATTAATCAAAGATTTGTTTCGGTCCGATGTTTCAAAGTAGCGAATGTATAATAGCAAATAACTGTATAATCAAATAATGACAATTCGTTAAAATGAAATCATAAACTGCCTCACAAAAATTTTTTGGAAGCGATAGTGAAACAAAATTCACACAAATTGTAAACACGGGCATTTTGTTCTTCTCAGCAGTTTAGCATTTTCGACAGTTTACAGATTATAATTGAATAACTGTTATAAATTACAACACAAACTAACGAATGTGACACATTCGACATTTAGCGTTGTACAAATATACCTTTAGTTATATTTATACAAAACAAAAGTATCGAATATGCCATTTTCGTCAGTTTGCAATAAAAAAAAACGGAAAAATGTTCATATTCGATGGTTTAAACATCATATTTCCCGCGCTCCTACTCAAGCTACAATAACGAGAATTTGCCATAAGATGTATCAAATATAATGCAAGGACAAGGTATCGAATCTGAAAAACCCGATTTTTCACATTCGATAGTTGGAAATGGTAGGGACAACATTTGATATTAAAAAAAAGTGGGGGTTGATGCGGGGCAGTAGGGGGTGCCCCCCTTTTGCATGAAAATTCGTCCCCCTTCCAATACAAATTGTTAATTTGTGAAGAAAATCTTGGTTTCTGAGTTTCTGGGGGAGGGGGGTCAAATTTTCGTTGGAACACTCTGTACATACCGTGGCGAGAAGGTAATTCTGGAAGTAAAGGAAAATAATATGTTTATATAAATTTAAATTTGGGGGATATTAAGGGATATCGAGGGAAACCGAAAGCTCAATATAAAGAGAAAAAGGGGTACCATAATGAGTTGAAATTAAAACAGATAGAAGAGAAGTTCAAAAACAAAAATGTAAGGTCCTTCTGTCAAGAAGTTAAGAAAATTGGAAAAATTACCAAAGTAACTGTAGTTATGTATATGGAAGACAGAGACGGAAATTTAATTAGCGATCTGGTAGCAATAATGACGGAGTGGAAAAAGATTTCGAAGAATTATTAAATGGTGAGGAGGAGCACGATGCAGTAGACAACTGGAGACGGAGAAGATGAGATGGTTGAGAGGCAACCTACAGGGAAGAAAGTGGTGACAGCAATACAAGAAATGAAAAATAACAGAAGTCGTGAGAAAAATGACATATGCAAAGAACTGATCAAGTTTGGTTGAGATCAAACTGCAAAGAAGGATAGATCAAATAATAATGCACGTATATGGGACAATGAAATAATGCCAACGGATTGTGATGCGGCCCGCATATATGCCCGCTGCACAAAGAAACGAGACAACTATAGAGGTCTAGAATCTTGGCAAAAATAATGAGAAATAGACTAAATAGCTGTACGGAAAGAATCCTACATGAGTATCAAATCGGCTTTAGAAAGGACAGATCTACTAGAGACCAAAAATATTCTCCTATTTTATTATATAATATATACCTAATTGCGGTATCCGGGGTGACCAGACGTGATCGTATAAGAAATAAAGACATACGTGAAAGGTGCGGTGTTGGAAGGACCTTAGACAGACTTGAAACGAAACAGTTATCGTGGTTCGGACATATGGCGAGAATGAGTGAAGGTAGAACTGTAAAGAGGGTATGGAAAGCGGCATCTGACAACAAACGAAGAAGAGGCAGGCCAGCAAGAACGTGGAATGCAAATATTGGAAAGGCTTGCGGAAAAAGAAATATTGGGTGGAGAGAAGCAGAAAGACTAGCTACCGACCGAAAGGCATGGAGACGTCTCATTTCTCCACTTACCTCGACACCGTAAGGTACAAGAGGACGGCTTAAGTAAGTAAGTAATATATACCTAAATGTAGAAAAAAAAGTTATAATGGGAATATACAAAATAATCGTAAAAAATATAAAAACTCGTTAAACGTATAGTCTTGAAAAAGATAACCTCTTTAAAAGAAGTCGTACAACATTACACAGTAAAATATTTTAAAGGTAATTGATTTCTATTCCTCTTATATGTACCATTGCATATGCCTAAAGTTACGTAGAAAAAAGTTACAGAACAATATTTGCGAAATAACAAGGATAATTGCCCAAAATTGCTGTGAGTGGTGAGTGGGAGAGTCCTTAAATGAGATACAGACAACTTGTTATAAAGGTAAAGTTTCCCTGCATGTGTTGTTTGTGGATTTTAGACAAGCATACGATAGAGTCGATAGAGTCAAATTGTATCGAGCAATGTAATATTTAGGTACACCAAAAAAACTGATCAGTCTAGTAAAAATGACACTAAACAACTCTTGTCTATGAAATTGCTTGGCACGGTCACATTTCAGGTCAATTTTCTATTGTAAAAGGCTTGAAACAAGGAAATGCTTTATCCACCACATTATTTAACTTAGTGTTAGAAACTAATCAGAAACTTCAGCATTAAGGTGGAAGAAACGATCCTAGCAAGAACGGCGAAAGAATTAAAAAGAGTTGTGAAGAAAATTATTAAAGAAGCAAAGAAATTCGGATTGGACATAAATGAAGACAAAACCAAATACATGATCCAAAGAGGGACAGAATAAAAAAATGAAGAATACTTTAGTATGAGGTCTACAAGTGGTAAAAGCTATAGTTTTAAAAGAGTGGACAACTTTAATTACCTGGGTGCAGTAGGTACCTATTCGCTAAAAATAGAAAAGAGAAATGGGAGCTCGATGCCAGAATAGCAAAAGGAAATAAAAAATTAGGTAGTTTAAGAGCCCTAGAACTCAAAATACGTTTCTAGATAAGGCAAACCCCGAATATATAAAACCGTAATTAGACCCATAGTAACATATGGCTGCGAGGCATGGACATTAAATAAGAAAGAAGAGACACTCAGAAAGGAAAATACTGTGACACGTATTCGGAAGACAGAGAACAGAATACGGATGGGATAGAAGAACCAACAACCAATTAATGGCTTTGTACAAAGAACCTACCGTCACCAGGTTCGTCAATTTACAAAGAATCAGGTCTGGAATGTGTAAAAAGAATGGCAGTGAAGAGAATGCCTAAACTATCTATGACTAGAAAACTAATCGGCCCTAAAAGAAGAGGTAGACCTAGAACGAGGTGAATTAATAAAGTGGAGGAAGACCTTAAACACGTGAAGGTGAGGGACTGGAAAAGAAAAGCACAAAATAGAAGTGTATGAAGAAATATTGTTCGTCAGATCCTTCAAGGTAGTTAAGAATTTTGTATATAGTTAATTCAGATTGTGTTTAATATAATTGTAATTAGTTAATATTATGATAATGTTTTATAAAATTCCCTAGGTTTTAATGGCCTGCCATGCGTATAAATAATAAATTTAAATTTCAGGGACGTAGTCCGATCAAAGAACAATCTGACCCAAAAAAAATAAAGGAATGATGAAATATTTGGGAATAGGTAGTTGAAATTGTCTATTATTATATAAGACAAAGTTTACAATTCTACATCCCCTCCATTTTTCAAAAATGGAGGGGAATTGGAGGGTAATATCCTCTCTCGAAACTGAAAAATATACATTCACATTCAAAATAAGTCCGGAATTGGATGAAATGACTAATTCTAAGCAACTTTTGTTCTATAGAGTTTTTTCCTTAAGTCAATACTTTTCGAGTTATTTGCAAGTGAATATGTTTATTTTTAACAGAAAAAACATGTTTTTGGACGGTTTTTTGGAGATAACTCAAAAAGTAAGTATTTCATCGAAAAAATATTCTTAGCAAAAATATAGCTTATAAAAAACTGAAAAAATGGTGTATGCTTGAGGTCTGTATACCAAGTAGAAGCAGAGTTGTAGCTAATGAAAAGTAGGTTCTTCTTCATTAAATTCCAAATCGAATATTTCAATGTGAAATAACCCAAAAACGAAGCACTTTTCGGAGAAAATTCATTTCAACTTTTTTAAAGACTTTAAAAAAATGTTTATTTTTGTTTTTAAAAAAAACTTGTAGCATTAAAAGTAAGTGAGTTATGCACAAAATATTGTTGGTCCCTTTTATTTTTTGGTAAAAAAATCGCGAAAATCACCCCCTAATTAACATCAGAAATAAATTTTATCATTAGCACTTCACAAGTTACTTTGCGTATGTATTATTTATGTGATCTGTAAGTTTCATCGGTTCAAAGTGCTTATTTTTGAAAAAGCTGTAGTTAAAATGACTTGAACGAGTAACTTATCACGAGTTTAGGCAAATTTTGAACAGCCATAACATAACCAAGTTTTGTCTAACAAGAAAACAAAAAAGAAAAAATATTAAGGAAAGCAAAACGTACATTTTATTACCCTTTAAGATTTTTGGTATTACTAATAATTTTTAATAGTATGGTATAGTTAGACCCAAACCCAGACATCCAAAGTGAAAGTTATCCTCCAACACCAAATTGTTCTATATGGTCCACATAATCTTCAGAAAAAAGGCACACCATTTTGAGCGTGGGGTTTGGGGGGGAAAGGGGGGAGAAATCTGCAAATGCGTAGTTTTTTACGTTTTTCGTCAATATTTCTAAAACTAAGCGGTTTAGCATGAACAACCCTCTACACAAAATTGTTCTACATTAAATTTGAAATAAAAAAGGTCCTATGCATAATTCTTCTAAAATGAAGGTTTCCAACGTTACGGAGGTAGTATAGTATAATTGGTCCATAAAAAGGCCTAACCCAGACATCCAAAGTAAAAGTTTTCATTCAACACCAAATTGTTCTATATGGTCCATATAATGTTCAGAAAAAAGTCACACCATTTTGAGCGTCCGGTTTGGAGGGGAGATGGGGGAGAAGTCGGTAAATTAGTAGTTTTTTTACGTTTTTCGTCAATATTTCTAAAACTATGCTTTAGCTCAAGGAATGTTCTATAGAAAAATGTTCTATAGAAAAATGTTCTACATAAAATTTAAAATAAAAAAGGTTCTATACATAATTGTTATAAAATCGACGGTTCCAGAGTTACGGAGGGTGAAAGTGGAGGTTTTCGATACTTTTTATATTTACCGATTTCTCCCTCCTCTCCCCCCCCCCCCCAAGCCCGACGCTCAAAATGGTGTGACTTTTTTCTGAACATTATGTGGACCATATAGAACAATTTGGTGTTGGAGTGTAACTTTCACTTTGGATGTCTGGGTTTTTGGTATAGTTATATCATAAATATTGCACAAAAAATATAAAAAGTATCGGAAACCTCGACTTTCACCCTCCGTAACTCTGGAACCGTTGATTTTATAACAATTATGTATAGAACATTTTTTGTTTTAAATTTCATGTAGAACATTTTTGTATACAACATTGTTTACGCTAAAGCATAGTTTTAGAAATATTGACGAACAACGTAAAAAAACTACTAATTTACCGGCTTCTCTCCCATCTCCCTCCCAAACCAGACGCTCAAAATGGTGTAACTTTTTACTGAACAATATGTGGACCATATAGAACATTTTGTTGTCGGAGGAAAACTTTTACTTTGTATGTTTGGGTTAGGCCTTTTTTTGGACCAGGTATACTATAATACCTCCGTAACTTTGGAACCATTCATTTTAGAAAGATTATGCATAGGGCCTTTTTTATTTCAAATTTAATGTAGAATAATTTTGTATAGAAGGTTATTCATGCTAAACCGCATAGTTTTAGAAATATTGGCGAAAAACTTAAGAAACTACGAATTTACCGAATTCTCCCCCCTCTCCCCCGCAAACCCGACGCTCAAAATGGTGTGACTTTTTTCTGGACATTGTGTGGACCATATAGAACAATTTGGTGTTGAAGGATAACTTTCACTTTGGATGTCTGGGTTATGCCATCTTTTGGATCAACTATACTATACTATAAGTTAATTCCATAAACAATTCCATTTTCATTCAAAATTTTAAAAAATGTTTTATTTAAAAACCCAATTTTTTTCAAAAATGAGCACTTTGAACCAATGACACTTAGAGATAATATAAACAATACATAAATAAAGTAACTTGTGAACCGGTAACAATTAATTTTATTTGGGAAGCTAATTAGGGGGTGACTTTCGCGATTTTTGTACCAAAAAATAAAAAGGACCAATAATATTTTGAGCGTAACTCACTTATTTTTAATGCTAAAAGCTTTTTAAAATACAAAAATAAACCTTTTTTTAAACACTTTAAAAAAGTTTTAATTAATTTTCCCCGAAAAGTGCTCTGTTTTTTGGTTATTTCACATTGAAATATTCGATTTGTAATTTGACGAAGAAAAACCTACTTTTCATTAGCTACAACTCTGCTTCTACTGGGTCAGCAGACCTCACGTGTACACCATTTTTTTCAATTTTTTATAAGCTATATTTTTACTAAGAATATTTTTTTCGCTAGAATACTAACTTTTTGAGTTTTCTGCGAAAAACCGTACAAAAACATGTTTTTTTTTTTTGTTAAAAATGAACATATTCACTCGCAAATAACTCGAAAAGTATTGACTTAGTGAAAAATCTCTATAGAACAAAAAAAGTTGTTTAGAATTAGTCATTTTATCCAATTCCGGGCCTATTTTGAACGTATATTTTTTCACTCCCGAGAAAATATTTTTCACCCCGTGTTTTCCAATTTTTATAAAATGGAGGGGATGTAGAATTGTAAACTTTTTCTTATATAATAATAGACAATTTCAACTACCTATTCCCAAATTTTCATCCTTCCTTTATTTTCTTGGAGGTTTTCGTAAAATTTTGTGTTCCCTGATCGGGCTAACATAACAATGATATAAGGAATGATATAACAAGGTTACAAGAGAATAAGAAAGGAATAGTTTACAAAAAGAGATATGGCGCTTCATAAGAGGTCAAGAAGCAGAGGTGACGTAAGTAATAGGCTGGAAATACATCTATTGATTATCCAAAGCAATCATACACAGAATAACAACAAATTACAGGAAAAATTTTTCCTCGTGGATTTTTAACAAATTACATTGAAACCATAAACACCAGAAATTCGTCATCATCATTAGCCGTTTTGAGTCCACTGCTGAACATAGGCTTCCCGTAAATATTTCCAATGCATTCGAGCTTGACCACCCTGAGTACAGTAGAGCTGGATGCACTTCCTCGATTACGATAATATATTGTCTAGTTCTCCATTCTAAAATTTTCTTGGCAACATGCCCCGCCCAGTTCCATTTCAGCGTTGTAATTCTGCTTCTTCTTAACGTGCCCTATCAAGTTCCCTTGACGTTGGCGAGTAACATGGAGAAACTGTCTCTGTCTCGAGCTATTCTAAATAGGTGTTCTGCTTTCTTTATTCCTATCCACTCCCGATATTCTTCAACCAAGAGGCCCGCTTTCTACCAATTCCTCTGCGCCCTTCGATTTTACCCATCATAATAAGTTGAAGAATATTATACCGGTCTCCCCTTACTACGTGTCCAAAATAGGCCATCTTTCTATATTTGATGTTATCAAGCAGCTCGCGGATAGCATTTGCTCTCTTAAGGACTGCCACATTTGTCAGCATAGAGATGTAATTCTCCGTACGTTAGAACTGGGAAAACACATTGATCAAGAACCTTCCTTTTCAAGCATATGTCTTTTCTTCTTCTTCTTCTTGTAATAGGACTATGTCCTGTTTCTTCTGTTACAGTCTTTGCTGCGATCCGGAGCTCCAACTCTCGTACCATCGTTTTTTGGGTCTTCCTATGGGTCGCTTGGTGTTGGGCTTCTGTGTTTTCGCCCAATGCGCCATACGTTCAGGGTCCATCCGATCTACGTGGTCCCTCGACATGCGTCGTCGCGCTCTTGTCCATCTCACTACGTCCTGAACGCCTAGCTCTCTCAATGTGTCTTCGTTTCGTACTCTATCTCTGAGTGTGATACCTCTTATGGATCTTAGGGTTTTCATCTCTGTTGTTCTCATTATCTGTTTGGTCTTTGTTGTCTCGGCCCTTGTCTCAGCTGCGTATGTCGGTACGGGTCTAACACATGTCTTATAAATGCGGACTTTGCTTTCGGTGCTCATATATTTATTCCGCCAGATTATATCCCTCAGGAAACCAGATATTCTCGCTGCTTTCATTGCCTGCTGTTTTGATTCTTGCCACAGATGCCTGTCGCTAGATATTTCCACACCTAAGTATCTGCAATCCATTACCTGTTCGATTATATGGTCGTCCACTACTAACTTACATCTAATTGGGTTCCTGGATATTACCATCGATTGGGTTTTCTCTTTGGATAGTGTCAGGTTATACTTTTCGGTGGTTATTTTGAATTTTTGTAGTAGGCGTTGTAAGTCATCTTCATTCTCGGCTATTAAGATTGCATCATCTGCGTAGCAAAGTATTCTCATGGTTCGGTTACCCATTTTGTATCCCTGATTCATTATGTTAACACTAACTATAACTTCATCCATTATTAAATTAAATAGGCATGGACTGAGGCTGTCCCCTTGTCTAATGCCTGCATTGATTTTGATTTCTTCCGTGAGCCCGTGTGTGGTTTTAATTCGTGTTTTGTTGGATCTATTGAGCTCTTTGATTATGTTTCTATACCTCTGACCTATGTTTTTCTTTTCAAGGATACTGAGCACGTCCTTTAATCGTACTCTGTCGAATGCTTGTTTCAGATCTACAAAGCATGTGAACATGGGCTTGTCGAATTCTATTGATTTCTCAACTAATTGCCGCATTATGAAAATAGCGTCTATTGTAGATCTGTTTGGGCGAAAACCCTGTTGTTATTCCGATACACCGGCTTTCTTATATATTTTTTGGGATAGAATTTTTGTCAATAGTTTTGATGTAGAATTGAGTAGTGTAATTCCTCGGTAGTTCGTAGGATCTGTCTTTACGCCTTTCTTGTAGATGGGTATTGTTATACTCTCTCTCCATTCCTCTGGTACTGTCATGTTGTTTACAATTTTTTGGAATAATGTTGTTATCTCTTCTATTATTTTTGTACCTCCGTATTCAATTAATTCATTTGGTATATTATCCGGACCTGGTGATTTTCTATTTTTTGATCTTTTGATTGCTTCGTTTACTTCTTCTTGGGTGATGTTAAGCATATGTAAACATCTAATCTAAATTATTCCCTCATTTTTCGTAAGCAGCCCATGTTAGTAGTCCTCTTCTTCTTCTTCTTCTTCTTCTTCTTCTTAACTCAGGCGAGACTCGTTAGTCTCTGGCACTTGGTCATAAGACCTTTGTACCAAACCCTGTTCTTCTCCTTAAATTTTAATAAGTCCTGTGGCCTCAACGAAGGCCAATAGTAGTCCTATTGTTCAGTGTAACCATATTGTTTGATTGTCTCGTCCTAATTTAGTCTTCGTAAGCTGCCATTACTTGACATGTTTTTGGCCAGTACAAGGTTGTTCATATATTTAGTTACTGAAAAGTTAATTTTAAGACCAACTCCTGTACAAGCTCTCTTAAGGTCTAAGGTCTTGAAGAAGTTGGCAGGCATGATCTACTCGGTTTGCAATAAGGACTATGCCGTGTGTCAACCCCAAGTTGTTCAGAAATTGACTGCAATATTTTAACCGTAACCCCTTATCGTTAAAACAGTAATGCGCTCTATTTCATTACAAATCATCCCCGAGAATGGCAGTTCTCGCCAGTGGCGCACAACCTTCCTACATGCGACAATACATATACACGAAATTTTCAATTTTCTAAATGTCACTGAATTGAAAATTGGGCCAAATCCCATCTTAAGTAAAGACTCACCCATTCATATGTCAACCATTCATTTTGGTCCAAGGGTATGGGTTTTACGACCATCCCCATTTTTGGTCTGTTTTTCGTTCTCGTCCCCAAAACTCCCAAAAATTTTAAAAATTTAAATCCGACCTTTTTATTTTCTGATAGTACTGATCATTGCCTTTCCAACGCATGTACAACTTTGAAAATCGGTTTGTCCATTCAAAAGTTACCGAGCTCAGAAATATGAATCAATTTTTATTTAAAAAACGGAAAATGTTTTTATGTATGTATGTGTGTGGAAAAGTTACACCGATCTAATTTTTTTTACTGTCTTTCAAGAAGGGGTCAGGGCCGATTCATAACCAGTATATTTTGTGACTTTTGACAACCCATAAGCCAGCTGTAGGAGTGGGAACTTACAAAACGGCATACTTTTTGGGGTTATATATCTTTGGTTCAAGGAGAGTCCGGAAAATCGCAAATACACCAAATCAATAGCGTTGAGTTAAGCTTTCAAATGGTGCCTAAGCGGTCAAAATCAGACATACACACGGCTCATTATAGCCGAAAAACTAAAAAATTAAACTTTGAAAATTTTGGTTTTTCGACAATTATCAAAATTTACGAATTGCACTAATAACTAAGCGTTTTTAGGAGGACTCTAGACGCATCTAACGGTTAGACGCATCTAACGGTGTATACCTCATATCTGAGAAAATTCGAATTTTTAAATTATACGCTTCATAATTATGATCAAATCTATTTCCTATGGGAAAAACGGATTTTCAAGCTCAATAATCTCTGTAATACCTTCAGTTATCATACCTGACCATAAATGTATCAGATACTGCTTGTCAATATGTTTCAAACTCATGTTTAGTGATCAAAATCGGTTAAGCCGTTTAGAAGTTATCGAGTTCCAAAATCCGAGTTCATTTTCCGGCCATCCCAATATTTTTTTCAATTTATTTCGAATAGAAAGAAAAACCTAGTGTACAAAAATTATATTGAAAAAAAGTATTCGGATGGCTGGGATATGAACTCGGGTTTTCCTATCACAAGTTTAGTGTAGTAACCACTAGATCATTTGGGAGATAATGCGACAAAAGCGACCATTTATAACGCTTAACGTGTAATCGAGAAACATTACATTCAACTTCGTACATTTAATTTATAAAAGAATTTGAAAAACTCTTGATACAAGAATAAAAAAACCGCTAAACGCCGTAAAAATGAGTGGAGCTTATAATATTCCAGCTACAAAAGAGCTTATATTAATATTACGTAGCGCGAAAATGTATTTTCATTTTGATGGAAAATAAAATGCTAGTTTTATTTTAAAAGATTTTTCCATAATATTTGTTAAATTTGAAGTCAAAGGCGCCACAAAAGAGCTTCAAAAGGCAGACTGTATCAAAGTTAATCTTTTGTTTCGCGTTTTACTTCAAGTTTAGCAAAATATTATGGAAAAATCTTTTAAGATAAAACTGGAATTCTATTTTACATAAAAATGAAAAAATATTTTCGCGCCACGTAATATTCATATTATAAGCTCTTTTGTAGCTGGAATATTGTATGCGCCACTCATTTTTACGGCGTTTAGCGGTTTTTATTCTTTTCTGTATTATACTGCTTTTAAAAGTTTCTTGTACAGAATGGCATCCAAAGTACCAAGTTGTGTAACCAGTCGGCATATTGAATTTTTATTCTCACACCCATACGAAATTTACAATCAAGATGCAGTAGAAATAAACAAACCAAGTCACGTAAAATGCTATTAGGAGCACTCCCAAATCAAAATTTACAATGTATATACATTGTAAATCCCAAATTATGATTTCGGGAGTGCTCCTAGTAGCATTTAACGTGTCTTGGTTTGTTTATTTCTACTGCATCTTGATTGTAAATTTAGTATAGCTACTTCTGAAAAGAAAGAAATGGGTATGCCTCTTACGTTGAAGAGTATAATTGCGATCTTTGTTGGATATCTCTTTAATTTTGTAGTTTCCAAAAATATATAGGATAGATTTTCCCAATCTATTAGTCATATTATATACCTTCTTTATCTTTATTCCCGTATGAAGTCTTCTTAAAATAAGTACAAAGGAAAATTTACATCATAGTTGCATCTTTTCTTTTAAATGTTTTTGTCGCAAATTCTTCGTTCGTAACATCTGCGTAATTGAAATAAAAATTGCGTAAGCACAAAGTGAGATGTCGCCAATTGACCTAAACGGGTGCAAAAAAAATAAAAACCAAAACGTTACAGGATTGCCTGTTCCCAATACATAACCATGTTTATATAATGGCACAAATTTCACTTTAGTATGTTCGAACATCAAAACCAGTTCTCTTTTTTTATAAAATATCTAAAATTATCTTTAATAAACGAAAATTACATTCATCTCAGCATCGAACGAGCGGCGGAAAAATAAAAATTGTTTTTTAATATGGGGTTCCACTCTCAAAAAATAAAAATCATTGGTCTCTTTTTTAATTTTCTAGCCAACAAAAAGCGGCTGATTGAGCTGTCAGCCTCGGGGGGAACAAAGCCTTTTTAATCACCTAATTACATGTCTGACTCTCTAGTTGGCGGTATTATGGCAACTCAATTGTTTTTTTCTATTATGTATCCTGACGGCTCTGGGTGATTATTAAGATATGGACTTAATTTTAACTAGAAATCTACTTTTTTATCTAGATTAAAATGCGGGATGTGATTTATGAATATTTATCGAGATAATAAAATATGAATTAATTTGTTTCTCACCATTCTGGCAGATGGTGTTTGTAATAACAATTAATTTCGGTTAAATTAATATAAAATATTCATTTGGGTAATAATTATTTTTGTTTTATAGATTATAGATCCTTATTGAGACTCTCCAAACAGGTTTTCATTTTACATCATGATATAATGGGTTTTACCAATTGTTGTCCAAGTAAATACAACGAAGATTCTTTAAATATTTATAGGCAATTTCATCTTTTTGAAAAAGGGATGAATTCATTCCTATGCACTAGGGTACATTAGAATGAATTCTACGCACTTTCCGTACATATATGTCTATATGTAGGAGTGACAATGCTGTACCCGGTGGTACTCCGGCCTCCTAGTCCCTGTGTTCGGATAGGGATTGTCCTTTTCGGACCCTGAACCTTCGGTCGCCAAGGTACGAGGACACTCATTTTGTCATGGCGCCCCTTTATACATATTCTCTCATTTTTTTATTCTAGCCCTTAATGCCGTACTCTGTCAAAGGCTTTGCTTACATCCAGGAGGGCAGCACCCGTATATTGTTTATCATTGAATCTAGCTGCAACGTATTCGGTTAGACAGAGTACTTGATGTTCACTGATTAAGCTGCAAGCTGATCTGTCTCTGTTTGGACTCTGGTTGGGGTTGGACTCTTTGCATTATTTGGCTGACTGCTGGAAAGGAGCTAATCGGTCTGTGATTTTGAGGAAAAATGCTGTTTTTACCTGTTTTGAGAATCATTATCACATGGGCTTCTTTCCATCGATTTGGGAAGAGACTGTATCTCAATATTGCATTTATAATATTTGTTTAATAAACTACGGCTACGATTGGGAGATACTTTAGAGCTCTGTTTATTCTTTAGACGGATCCAGATTAACTCGGTTATTTCCGTTGAAGATGTTTTGATGATTATGCCCTCTTGGTCTTCGGGAATTTCTGCTTGTGGTTCTTCGATTTCGATAAAGTCAATATATTCATCTCGGTTATAAATTAATGTACATCCTCTCTCGATAGTCCTACTCTGCTTTTCCTTCCACGGAATATACGATTCCGTTTTAACCGTGGAGTGATGGAATTGGTTTTCTATAATTCCTTAGTATGTACTTATTTTTTGTAGCATTCATATTTTTTTCACATTCTGTCTTCGTTTTTCCATTTCTATTAACTGCTCATCTAACGTTTGGCATATTCTACACTCAACGGCACAAAATTCCGCCACCCAAAATTTTTTATTAGGTTTGACAATTATTTATTACTTTATTATTTGTGCTTCGATTTGCAAGATTTTTGCACCAGTTTGTAGGTACATGTATTGATATCGTTTGGTATTATTCCGGTAACAAAAAAATTTTGCTTGCGTGACATTATACCGGGGTGAATGGAAGCGTTGTATTTTGTCCTAACTTTAAAAAATTCTGTGGAAAAATGGAATAGCTGATTTTGTTTCATAGTACTGTCATATTATCCCGGATGCATCACTAAAATTTTGTTTTTTGAATTATCCGAATATTTCTGTTCTTGTAAGAGCTGTACTATTTTTTGTAAATAAAATTTACTGATTTACTCATAAAATAGAGGTTGGATTGATAAGATTAGAATGACCCGCATGCAGCCCAGATCTCAATCCTATTGAGTATTTATAAGATGAACTAAAAATAAGAACTAAAAATAAGATGAAGTCTTCGCCGTCATCCTAGTGTTCCAGAAAATTTGGTACAGTTATGGCCTTGGTAGAGGAATATCGGGCTATTCCCCAGGCAAGGATAACACATGTTTATTCGATGCTAACCAGATTGCGAGCAGTCGTTGCTGCAAAAGGTGGACATACCGGCTATTGAATTTTGTTGTTGTTAATTTTGTTTTGTTTTGTTATTTTAGTTCGTTTGATATTTTTAATTATATAAACCTCCAAAGCAGTGTTTTTATTTACAGCTCTTACAAGAAAAGAGATATTCGGATAATTCTAAAAACAAATCCTTAGCGATACCTCCAGAATGATATTAAAGGAGCATGAAACAAAATCAGCCCTCTAATTTTTCCACAGAATTTTTTAGAATTAGGAGAAAAAACAACGCTTTCATTCACCCCCGTATAATGCCATATAAGCAAAAAAAATTATTACCGGAATAATACCAAACGATATAAGTACATGTACCTACAAACTGGTGCAAGAATCTTAAAAATCGGAGTACAAATAATAAAGTTAAAGATTGTCAAACTTAATAAAAAACTTTGGGTAAGGAATTTTGTGCCGATGAGTGTATTAGTGCCTTTTTGATTTGTTCAAAAGTACAACCAAAAGACCAGCAAGAAAAACTTGTCTTTAAAATTGTACCTTTTCGCATTACTTTTGTCCATTAAACGCTAATGGATGAGTAAAGATGCTAAGAACAAAGGAAAATAAAAACTCTATTCCCAATAAAAAAATTAAATAATTATTATGTATGTTATCAATATCATTCCAATTAGTGGGTAATACATAAGTATTCAAGTCTGTTTATTAAAACCGTCAGCAGTTAAGTCCAATTAAAGTTTATAGAATCGTTTAATCCGATCGACTTGAACCCCCTTTAAGACCCTCACTTTGAGAAAAACAGCCGAGAATCGCATTTTTACCGTAGACACAGCAACAATTTAAATAATCTAAACATTTTTCAGGTCGTTTCTCACTGATGGATTGCAATGAACAGGCAACGTGCTACCACTGACAAACAGATATCTCCCCTTTTTGATGTAAATATAAGACCAAAGACAGTGAAGCCGCCTGGAAAACATTTCAGGGATATTTTGCTCGTTAAAAAATTATAATAGCGGAAGTATGGAGTGATAAACTCATGTAGAATGATAATAAGGTTTTAAATCAGAAATACCATTCAAGGATGGCATCATCATCTTCCAAGGGAAGGAAAAAAAGAATATTATTACGATTATTTCATTCATAGTAGATTCTGCCCAATAGAAAGCTACAGAAATGAAAATTAGAGTATTATTTTTGATAATATCCAGTCTTCAAGCATTACTACGCAATAATGAACATTCAGTGACATTAATGGCAATTAATGTTTTACAACTTGTCACAGAAAACACCAAGAAACGGGTTTAGCAAATATTCAGGTGAAGATATCAATAAAATATTAGTTAAAATGATTTAAAAACAGTTTTTTCATGAAATAATCTCAGCGAATTACCCTCGATCGTTAAAATCATTGTCGACTTGTTCCCCTCAAAGTGTCACTTGGGATACAAATCGATAATTTTAGAGCTCTCGTGCAATTACTACTGATAACACTTTCAACTGGGTAAAACTAAATTTATAATGTATGTGATTTATTACATTAGTCCCAGATATCATATTGCCTTTATTTAAAATTTTTACAGCATTAACTAACTGGAAAAAAGTTTTCTATCTACAGTTTCTAGAAAATATCTAGTATCATACCAATAGTACTATCTTTTGCAGACATATCCGGCTTACATATTTGCCTACATTTGAGGTGGGGGTTCTTTACCCGTGCGTCATCATTTAAAGCATACGAAATAAGTCGGTTTACTAAACGCAAAAGCAAGTGACAGAAAGTTGCTACTGCTCCGATCACGGGTAATACATATTATAAAATTTGGTGTTATCTAATAAATAGAATGTCAAAAAATGTAAGTTTTGCTTTTAAATTTTGGTGTAGAATTATATTTGAAGTAGCTTAATAAATTCTTTTAATATCATTAGTGATTAATAGATGAATAAATAATTAATAAAAAAATTCAATAACATATTTCCTTTTTGTAATTTTATTCACTTTGGCGGAAACGTAAACACAGCCATTCCTTAACTGTGTGAATAAGGTTAGCCTTGTATGTTGTAAAAATTAATAATAAATACACTTACATAAAATTTCAGTAAAAATGTTTAATATAAAAAACATCAAAATGCAAAAATTCGACAAAAAACAGCAAAAAATTCAACAGACTGACAGCCACAAAAGTAAACAAACCAGAAACGTCACAAATTATTGTACTTAAAATCTGAAAACATGGCCAAACGTCTTTTTTGTACCCATCTCGTTCCAATGTACTGAGTCTAGAGCACTCATAAAATGAAAACATATGTTTTTACTTAATAACAGGCGGTAGCTGGTTTTTCTTTAGTTTCATGAGTGGAAGAGAATGATGCTAGATAAAAAGTATGTGTTTTATCTCGCCAGGTAATAATGACGCACAGGTAAAGAACCCTAGACTCAAGTGTATATGTTCTACTACCGGGTTTTCGCTGATCTTCTTCTTCTACTTCTTTTAGACACCTACAACTCTTCTTACAATTCACCTTTCAATAAAAATTCTACATGCTCTCTTTTATTCTACAAAACTTTAAATAGGTACTTCAAATACAGGGTGTCCAGAAACCCTCCCGAAAAACGAAGACCTGAGATTCATCAGTTAATTTTAAGACAAAAATTCAATTTACCTATTTCGAAAATGATTCCTAATGGAGCTAGAGCTCTTTGAAGATGGCGCTTTATAATTAGTTTTATAAATACCTTCAGGACGCTTCTATTTAGAAAAACAAAAACTGCTAGGTCTATTTATCTTCCAGAGATAAATCGATTTTATCAATTGCGAATTTATAGTACCGATCACAGGCGTCCGTTTTGGGTAGGGCAACAGTTATTTTATCCCATAACTTCTTTACTTCAACTTTTAAGCATTTTTGACCATACACCATTTTATAGGTATGTACACCATTTTTTACCTTGAACGATTTTTATAGATTATGGTGGGTAAGGGAATTGTGATGCGCCTGATATGCGTTATTTATATTGTTGGCGGATCTTCCGTTTTTCTTTGGATCCGATGAACTTTCTTATTTCAAATAGATAACTGTGTATATTATTTGCGTTTTGAAGTCCTGAAGAAGTTTTGATTAGTTTTCATGTAATATTCCCTATACCTAAATGCCATAATTTTTGAGTTATTACTTACTATATTTAGATTATCTTCGCCGAAATGAAACTATACATTAAGGGCTATGATAGGCCTGTATCCTGCGTACCAAAAAATAGTTGATTAATAGCAAGCTGAAAATTTGTTAATAGTTTAACGGTGTCCAGTCGGACAAACTTTGATGTACGGGAACACTGGAACAGGAGAAGTTTTAATTGTGGAACAGGTTGCAGGTTTCGAACATCAGACTACAAGAACCTCCCATATATTTTGTCGGACAGAACTTCCAGTTGATTTGTTACCCCTTCATTAAACTCTCATGCAAAAATCAGTCTGGTATTTATCACCAACTGGACATATTTATAAGTCCGATTGTCCGATACATAGAACATGTCAAATGGCAGAATTTATGTTGGTGATAATGTGATAAAAAATAGCAGTCTGATTTTTGCATGAGAGTTTAATGAGAGGGTAACAAATAAATTGGAAGTTCTGTCTGCCAAAATTCATAGCGCGTTTTCTTAGTATCACGTTCCAAATTTTTAACATGTTCCACAATTAAAACTTCCCCTCTTCCAGTGTTCCAGTACATCAAAGTTTGTCCGACTAGACACCGTTGAGCTATTAACAAATTTTCAGCTTGCTATTAATCAACTTTTTTTGGTACCCGGGATCCAGGCCTATGAGTGGAAGAATAACATGTATTGATATTTCAATACAAATATAAACTTGATTAGTACTGTTGGTCTTCATTTAAAGCCTTAACGGATCGTACTTTTGAAAAAGAACGAACTGAGATTTAATAATATTAGGATATGGTGATATCCTAATATGGTGATAGAAGTCAACAAGAAACGGGTAATATCTTTAATAATTTATATCCTAACCGAAATCCCATAACAAGATTATCCAATAATAAACAAAATAAAATTAAGTATTTCAAGAATTGTCAGATGATGATTTCGATAGACGTGAAGAGTTTATAGACAATCAAAATGATGCAAATTTTTTAAGTAATATTATGTTTTGCGATGAGCCCACTTTTGGAAGTTATACTTCTTTAGGCGCGATTGGGAGTGATTTTTTATTATTCTGCGCGCATGCGCACACAGACAGTATGGCGTTAGTTTCTAAATATTTCAAGTTATGTATAAATATATCAGTGCAAGAAGGGGTGTGAAAAGAATATATTAGTGTTTTTAGTAAATATATTTATTATAATTTTTGTGTCTTTGGATTTGTCTTTTTTGGAAGTAGGATAAGTATTATTAAAATATTTAGGTATATTTATTATACTTCACTTCGTCTGTTTGTTACCGTAAATTGTCATTATGTCCGAGACTTTGTAAACACAGAGCTCGCAGCGTTATTGGTGTAGCATTCGGCTACAGATCGAGAGGTCTTGGGTTCAAATCCGGACCATTCCTTTTCTTTTTTTATTTTTAGAAAATGGTAAGCATTAAAATTAGTTTAATATTTAAATAAAATAAAAATAAGCTGTTTTAAGTATATTTATTTCGTTGAAATCATATAATAGACGTATATGTAGTACACACACATTCTTTTTAATTAATGAAAACATAAATTGGCATAATTGTAGATACTGGTTACGTAACAATCCCCGCTGGATACGTAAATGCCACAAGCGCTGAGTTGACTCCGTTCTTTTCAAATCCAAGTACCTAAGTATGTATTTTCAATTACACTTTAATGCCGAAATTTCATTAGTGAAACTTTCAGACAATAACAAATTGGCATAATTGTAGATACTGGTTACGTAACAATCCCCGCTGGATACGTAAATGCCACAAGTTTTCTAAAATTCCTAATTTTTCTACTACTCAAATAATCAGCCCTATTCTGTAACTTTTAAAAAATCGAATAGAAATAACCAAGTCGAATCGTAATTATCTGAAATCGGAATGTTTGATATCTATCGCGTAATTTTCGTGTTTGGATTGGCATTCTGTAACTCACATCGAAATCAAGGTAAATCGAAATCGGCAATTTCTATTTCACGTGGTCGGGAGGGGGTGGCAACCCCGCATTGTCAAGCGAAATTAGTGTTCTGTGGCCTGCTTGTTACTGGTTCTAACTTTGGTACATATACAGTTGCATTTAAAAAATAGTTTTCAAATAACAAAAAAGAAAATTTTGTATAACAAGTATTGTTATAAGAAAGAAGATCAACTGATAAATAAAAAGATAAAAGAAGATAAGATGTATGATGTAAAATATTACTAATAATATACAATCTTAAGATTTGATTCCAGCTAAAATAACTGATAAACAACTTTTCCCAAAAATGACGTCTTTTCTATAATTATTTTCTTTACTATAAGCGTTGATTGATAAAAATACAAGTAAACTGGTATAATATATTTATCAATCAACGCTATAAGTCTATCTTTACATTTTAAACGGTCTTGTACAATCTATTCTTGTACATTATGCCATTATGCCATTTATTGAAATTGTACCAAAAATTAAAAAAATATATATATGGCAACACTGTGTCACTGTGACTGGCAAACATTCAGCAATGCCAGAGATAATGGGGTTAGGTTCAATGCATACTTGTACAACATGACTAAATTAAATATACAATTCCCTAAGTAAATAACACCACAGACTAAAAAATTAAGCAGATACTGTAAATAAGCAGGTCAAAATACTGTAAATAATTGTAAATAAGTAGTAATAAACTATTTTTAGTAGATATAAAATATAAACGTCAAAACAAAATACAATGCGCTTGCGTCAAGCACAATTCCGATTATCGAAATCTAATTTCGACAGGGTAAAGGGTGTCGAAGTCATTTCTATTCACTATTCCGATTGTAGAGATTCCGAGGGAGTTATGGAATACCGATTTTAACTATTTCTATTCGAAATGCGTCAATAAGTTATATGTCATGAATGAAATACCATGACGTCACTTTTACTTTTCCTCCCTAGGGAGGAAAAGTACAACTTTGCTCCCTACAATCAGGTCCAGAAAAGTATACTTTCGGTAGAGGTAGGTGGAAAAATATTTTACTGCGCCAGTTTCGTTAAAATTTTTACTAATTTATTCACAGTATACCTTGTTGTGAAATTACGAGTATTAAGATATAAATGATTGAAGCTTATTTAAATTAGACGAGTTTTTTCATCTAAATGTATTATTTTAACTTTAGCGGAAATAATATAAATGTAGTATCAACTACAAAATCATAGCATTTACATGGATATAGGGAACATTGTATGAAAACAAACGGGTAAGTATTTCTTAAGGACCTAAAACGGCAAAAACTATCCATTTGAAATAAAAAATTCATTAAATCTTCAAAAAACGGAAGATCTGACAACAATGTAAATACCACCATAATATCGGCCACATCACAAGACCCTTAACAAAATCTATAAAAATCGTACAAGCCATTTCCCAGATAATTATTGAGGCGTTCCGTACATAAAGCTCACTCACTCTTTAAATAGTACCTACGTTCTTTAAAGGTAAAATATTGCAAAACTTCTAAATTTTAAAGAACCGCTTAGATTGACATGAAATTTGGCATACACATAGCTAGCAAGTCAAAAAAAAAGATATTGTGCCGATGTGTGCTTTTGCTCTAGGGGTGACTTTCGCCCCCTTTTGGGGGTGAAAAATATATGCTCGAAATAAGTCCGGAAATGAATAAAATTACTAATTCTAAGCAACTTTTGTTCTATAAAGTTTTTTCACCAAGGTAATACTTTTCGAGTTATTTGCGAGTGAATATGTTAATTTTTCTACAAAATAACCACGTTTTCAGAAGGTTTTCGCAAATAACTCAAAAAGTAAGTATTTGGTCGAAAAATCGACCTAGCAGAAACAGAGTTATAGCTAATGAAAAATAGGTTCATATTCGTCAAATTCCAAATCGAATATTTAACGTGCCATAACCAAAAAACGAAGCACTTTTTTGGGGAAAACTCATTTTAACTTTTTTTAAATGTTTGAAAAATGCTTATTTTTGTTTTTTAAAAAAAAATTTTAGCATCAAAAGTAAACAAGTTACGTTCAAAATAAAGTTGGTCCCTTTTTTGGTAAGAAATCGGGAAAATCACTCCCTAATTAGCATTTCAAATGAACTTAATTGTTACCACTTCACAAGTTTTTTATTCGCGTATGCATTGATCATATGATCTGTAAGTTTCATCGGTTCAAAGTCATTATTTTGAAAGTTTTAAAATTATAAATAATATTAATAATACATAGATATACAATAAGTAATACTAAAATATAAAATTTGTGCTAACTCGATATGTTATTGACTTACTAATCGTGGTATTTTCTTTCGATTGACTTCCTCTTTCAATATGGGTAACCACATCCGACTGCATTCGACAGAGGAAT
Source organism: Diabrotica virgifera virgifera (assembly GCF_917563875.1). Lineage (NCBI taxonomy): Eukaryota > Metazoa > Arthropoda > Insecta > Coleoptera > Chrysomelidae > Diabrotica > Diabrotica virgifera. Next base: position 56,628,212 of record NC_065447.1, read on the forward strand.
GTGCGACACAATTTGTTTCATTTAGCATAATTAGAGCAGCTTCTTTGATTTTTCTCTTTTTACTATCTGATTCTTTCAGGACTATACTTGCATCTCTCCATTGAACTCTATGTTCATTATCCCATGCGTGTTGACATATTTGAGATCAATCGAATTCTCTATTTTTAATATACAACTGATGTTCACTTATTCTAACGTTTAATGGTCTTGATGTTTCACCTAAATAAAATTGAATAAACTACTAATGAAATAAAAAATTTTAGTAGTTCCAAAATGACACAAAATCTAGGCATCGGATAAAAACGTTTATTTGAAGAAAGTGTATTTTTTTGTTCTTCTTAATGGCGGTTCAGGCTCGTTTTTTTAATATTTTATTTAATTACAGAGTAATTTCCACATATTAATATATTTTTCAAATTGGGCTCTGTACCGCCATTCTTTATTATATTACGAATACGTGTGCCAAATATCTCGAAAAAATATCCAAAATTACAGCCGCAATCTTGGAACGCGTTTTTGCTACCTGTTGATCGCTACTGTATCACCTTAAAATTAGTCAGTTTATCCATTTCGGGACATATCTTGGACATATATTTTTTCACCCCCGAGGTGGGGTGAAAGTGACCCCCAGGGCAAAAGCACACATCGGAATCATATCACTTTTTTTCTTTGACATATGTTAGCTATGCGTATGCCAAATTTCATGTCAAATGTCAATCCAAGCGGCACTTTAAAATTTACATCAAAACCCGTGAAAGAATGTATTAAAAATGTTATAGTCGTATATGTAAATACATAAATTAAATATATATCCACTATTTCCAAAATTTGTTAAATTTGTACACAAGTTTCAATAACACAATATCTCTTTTTGCTTCCGGGTTGCGCCACTGTATGCAAATAAGAAGACGAAGAGAATTCGAATGTGGCAAATTCGTAAATTCTCCAGCCACTTGGTATATTGGACTGCGTCAGCTGAAAATAGATAGAACTACCAAAACGTGAACATTTGAATCCAAATCACAAGTAATGTACGAAATCATGATTCAGTATTGCATACATTGAAACCTGGAATAGGTATATATTTGAGACAAAATATCATAGTCCTGGAAACGGGAGCTTCAAATGAAAATTTGTTTGGTATCACTTTGGTTGTTAATTTTAATATTGTGTTTAATAAATTAATTCCTCTGTAATTCTCTACGACCGATTAGTCTCCTTTTTTGAAGAGAGGTATCAAGATGCTTGATCTCCATTCTTATTCTGTTTTGTTCTATGATTTTTTGAATTAGTTTTAATAGTTTTTTGGTCAGATCTTGTCCTCCGTACTTTAGGAGTTTATTCGATATATGTCCTCTCCTCGTAATTTTTGTTTTTTAATTTTCTTAATGCTTCCTTAACCTTTCCCTTCTCGATACGTCCGTAGAAGTCGTGTTCCACATGTTTTGAGAAGCTCTGCCAGTGCCCTTTTTATTTGTCTGACTGTCTTTTATGACTTATAACTTATGTCTTTTATTTCTCTGAAAGTATTCGTTTCTTTCCTGATTTGTTATATGTTTATAATGGCTGTATGCCATTTAGTCCAGAGAAATAAGATTTTTCTGGTGACACATCCCCTTCCCGGCCGAAACCAAATTGTTTGAGTCGTATTGACATCTATAATATTAACCTATACTATACCTATATGTTTCCTGCAGCCGATTTTGATGATATACATAGTTATAAACAAATGAGGATCAAAATACGGTAAATTTTCGCTTTTTTCGTCTATTACCAAAAATTTTAGCATTTTAAACAAATTTGAAAGTAAGAAACTCATAAATCGTATAAAAATAATTCAATATGGCGTTCGCTGAATATGGCTGTCCTTATTGGTTACTTAGAAAATTGAAAAATAACTCGTAAATTTTGAGTTTTTATAAATATTCATAACTTATGTAAAAATTAATTTAGAACCTTCTTATTACATGGGATGTTTAAATCATACCCTAAATTTCAAAGCAATTGGTCAAATAGTTTAAAAGTTATTTAATTTGTTTTTCCCAAATTAATTTTTTTTGCAACACTATAAGTCAGAAAATGATGAATTTACAGTAATACTTTGGATAGTTTATGTAAGAAGAAGATTTACACTGTTAACTTAATTAAAAAAAAATAACAAAAACTAATTCTACATATTGCAAAATTATTTTGTAAGAACATGTGAATTAAAAAAGGGGGGCTAACTTCGTCCCTAATTGTCCTAGGACAATTGTTTTTCTTTCTAAATCTTGCTAAATTCTTGCTAAATGGCTGTCCTTATTGGTTACTTAGAAAATTGAAAAATGACTCGTAAATTTTGAGTTTTTATAAATATTCATAACTTATGTAAAAATGAACTTAGAACCTTCTTATTACACGGAATTTTGAGACTTCTTGTGCTTAAAGTTTATTTTAAATTTCAAAGCAATTGGTCAAATAGTTTAATAGTATATGTATGTAAGTAATAAGTATGGAGAACGGTAAGGGTTTTATACCGATCGAAGACAATTGTTTGGAGGAGGAGCGGAGCGACGACTCCAATTATTGTCTGAGATCTGTTACCCTTAACGTTCGACATGCTTATAACGTTTTTTGCACGATTGATATACCATTATAAATTATAAAATTAAACATTTTCGTCATATTGACTAGTTTCATTCATTTTATCAAGATAGATACTTTGGTTGTTAGGTAGTAACTAGGGTGCATAACAACAATGGAGAATTGAGTTTTTATTTAGTTGTCAATAATTTTAAGTACAATTTTGATTATTATAAATTAAAATATAAGCGAAAGTGAATTTGAAGGAATTGAACGGGCTTGAGAAGAAGGGTGTTCCGCAATTATTCTAATACTAGTAATACTACTAATGTATGCGATTCTGCAAGAGTTTCTGTTAGAAACGAAACCACAGCCCAAACAAGTGGGATTTCATTAAATAATTTAACAAATTGTACCATAAGTTTCAATATTAATAAATAATTCGTTAGTTTTCTTTATTCTTTCAAAAAATAAATTAAAATTAAGAGATTTTTTAACTCGACGGTAAGTGAATTACTTACCGTCGAGTTGAAGTACTTACCGTCGAGTTGGATTACTTACCGTCGAGTTGCTAGTAAATGTCACCTACTGACGTAAAATCTGTCACGGTAAACAGTCAAAAATGATCAATCGTGCAAAAAAGTTATTTAATTTGTTTCTCCCAAATTCATTTTTTTGCAACACTATAAGTCAGAAAATTATGAGGTTACAGTAATACTTCGGAGAGTTTATGAAAGAATATTTATACTATTAACTTAATTTAAAAAAAAAAAATGACAAAAAGTAATTTTAAAAAATGTAAAATTATTTTGCAAAAACATGTCGATTTTTTGCTTACTTAAAAACAATTAGAATAACTTTTTAACCGTTACCCGCAGTAAAATGCTTTTTTCATATTTAGAAAGACTGAATTTTTATATACATTTAGAAAGAAAAGCAATTGTCCTAGGACAATTAGGGACGAAGTTAGCCCCCCTTTTTTAATTCACATGTTCTTACAAAATAATTTTGCAATATGTAGAATAATTTTTTGATATTTTTTTTAATTAAGTTAACAGTGTAAATCTTCTTCTTACATAAACTACCTAAGTCTTACATAACTAAGTATTACTGTAACTTCATCATTTTTTGACTTATAGTGTTGCAAAAAAAATTAATTTGGGAAAAACAAATTAAATAACTTTTAAACTATTTGACCAATTGCTTTGAAATTTAGGGTATGATTTAAACATCCCGTGTAATAAGAAAGTTCTAAATTAATTTTTACATAACTTATGAATATTTATAAAAACTCAAAATGTATGATTTATTTTGCAATTTTCTAAGCAACCAATAAGGATAGACATATTTAGCGAACGCCATATTGAAGTTTTTTATACGATTTATGAGTTTCTTACCTTCAAATTTGTTTAAAATGCTTAACTTTTTGGTAATAAACGAAAAAAGCGAAAATTTACCGTTTTTTGATCTTCATTTGTTTATAACTATGTATATCATCAAAATCGGCTGCAGGAAACATAAATAATTTAGGATATTATTATAGATGTCCATACTACTCAAAAAATTTGTTTTCGGCCTGGAGGGACATGTGTCACCAACAGGATATTTTTTTTCTTATTTCTCTGAACTAATTGTGTTAGTTTTGTTCTATATTGTAAAAGGGCTGTCTTCTTTTTTCACAGTTTATCTTCACTTCCTTTCTAATCCATGACATTTTCTTTTTTGATATGTTAGTATTCGTTACTTCCCTCTCTCCAACTGATTCTGTTGCTACGTTAATTATGTTATCTTTGAGCTTTTGCCAGGTTTCCTCGATGTTATCGTTTTCTAACTAAGCCTGGAAATGGCATGAAGGAAGGCAACGGGATACCACCTTCATTATTTTTTCCCAAGAGAATCACATGAATACATTCAACTCAAAAATATCCGGAGGTATAAATGGTTCCCCAATCGGATCTCCGGGGGGAACGGTCTTGAATGTTAGAAATGTACGAGCAAACTTAAGAAAGACATTAAAGATAGGCACCTGGAATACACGCAGCTTATTTTAAGCCGGGAAGCTGGCTAACCTAACTCAAGAAATGTGCAGAATCGATCTAGATATCCTGGGGATCTCAGAAACCTGGTGGCCTGGATCCGGTAAATGCACCACAGAGAGCGGAACATTCTTTTACTCAGGCAATGACGGCCGCGATCATAGAAAAGGCGTCGGGATTATGATAAGTAAAAAATTGATGAGAGCTGTCACAGAGTTTGTACCATATTCCGACCGCACAGCCTTGGTAAAACTTAAAGCGAAGCCAAATAATCTCAACATGATACAGGTCTATGCACCAACTGCAGATGCAGCAGATGAAGAGGTGGAAAACTTTTATAGTGAAATCAAAGAATTGCTTAAATTGACAAAGAAACATGATGTTAACATAATTATGAGAGATTTTAATTCCAAAATAGGGAAAGGCAGCTTTGAAGACGTAGTTGGACCTTATGGTCTTGGAACAAGGAACGAAAGGGGTGACCGACTTGTACAATTTTGTCAGGAAGGAAACATGAGAGTTACCAACACATGGTTCCAACTCCACCCCCGTCGCCTTTATACTTGGAAATCTCCAGCCGATAGAGCTCAGAACATAATAAGAAATCAGATAGACTTCATTCTCATCAACGGTAGATTCAGCACAACTGTCAAAAGAGCTTGCACATATCCTGGAGCAGATGTGCCTTCTGACCATGTACTATTAGTGGCCGTCATAAAGATCGCTCTTTCATGCAAAAACAAGCCTGAAACTCAACAACAGATCGCATTGGATAAACTGAAAGATCCAATGATACAAGCAGAAATAAGTAATGAAATAAACACACAAATTCAAATATTGACGACAAACATTACCGAAGATCTAACACCAACATGGAATACGATTACAAGTGCTGTAACAGACATCATGAAAAGCAACTTGGGGTACAAACCAAAGAACAAGAAGCAAAAATGGATGACAGAAGAAATACTGTTACTAATGGATGAACGACGACGACACAAGAATGACCCAGATGGCAGCAATATGTATAAAAAAAACATTAACAGGCAAATAAAAGCAAAGATAAGAATAGCAAAAAATGAATGGCTTAAGCAACAATGTATCGATCTAGAACATTTACAACGACAGCACGACGATCGGAATTTACATAAAAAGCTTAAGGAGACTGCTGGAATATAGAGAAAACGAAGACCAACTATTATAGTTAATCAGGGTAACCAGGTAGTGCTAGGTGAAAAAGAGAAAATTCATATATGGGAAAACTATATTCAGGAGCTCTTTCATGACGAAAGACCCATGAGTGAAGTTTATACAGACGACCAGCTGACTGGCCCCTCAATTACTAAAGAGGAAATAGAAAAGGCAATATTATATTCAAAAAACAATAAGGCACCTGGACCTGATGAAATCCCTTCAGAAATACTCAAACTACTAGATGAAAGGGGAATTTCAGCACCACATAAAATGTTTAATTTTATTTATGAAACTGGTTGCTATCCTCAGCAGTGGTTGCTCTCTACATTTATTCCCCTACCCAAAAAAGTCAATGCAAAAAGATGTGAGGATCACAGACTCATTAGCCTGATGAGTCACACTTTAAAAATATTCTTAAAAATACTACATCAAAGATTATACAAAAAATGTGAATGGGACATCAGTGATTCTCAGTTTGGGTTTAGGCAAGGTTTGGGAACAAGAGAAGCAATAGTAGCAACACAGGTGTTGTTCCAAAATTGTTACGATCAGAGGAAGGACGTATTCCTGTGCTTTCTAGACTACGAGAAAGCGTTTGATCTTGTCCAACATCACAAGTTAATGCAGATCCTCAAGAAGCTTGATATAGACCAAAAAGACATAAGATGCATTGAAAACTTGTACTGGTATCAGGCAGCACAATTAAAAATAGACAATTCTATATCCAAATCCATACATATAAGAAGGGGTGTTCGGCAGGGATGTGTGCTTTCCCCTCTTTTATTTAACATTTATTCGGAAGCCATATTTCAAGAGTCTTTGGAAGATGCAGAGATGGGAATCAAAGTGAATGGAGTATTAATCAACAACATACGATATGCTGATGATGCTGTCTTAATTTGCGACAACATAGGAGATCTTCAACAACTTGTCACTATAATCGGAGAATACAGTAAGCGAATGGGATTAGAGATTAATACCAAAAAGACCAAATTCATGATCATCTCCAGAAACTTGGATGCATTTGAAAACTCCACCATAACACTGAATACTAAGTCCATTGAGAGAGTGAGCAAATTCAAATACCTAGGAATGTGGCTTTTTGAAGACTGGGCATCGGACAGGGAAGTAAAATGTCGCATTGAGCAAGCTCGACAAGCTTTCGTAAAATTCAGGAAGGTACTGAGCTGTTCAGAGTTCGACCTTACACTGAGACTAAGGTTTACTAAATGCTACGTGTGGTCGGTGCTGCTATATGGCATAGAGGGCTGGACACTCAAAACGAAGGATATAAACAGATTAGAAGCCTTCGAAATGTGGCTTTATCGCCGTATCCTAAAGATACCATGGACGGCGAAAGTCACAAATGTGGATGTCCTTAAAAGAATCAACCAAGAACGTCAGCTTTTCGAAAACATCAAGAAAAGAAAAACGGCGTATTTGGGTCACATCATGCGAAACGAAAAATACCAGTTCCTTCAACTTATATTCCAGGGTAAAATTGAAGGCAAGAGAGGAATAGGACGCAAGAAAATGTCCTGGCTCCGAAACATAAGGCAATGGACAGGGATTACCGACATACAATCACTGATCCACATTGCAAGAAACAGAGAGTTAATGGAAAATGTGATCGCCAACATCCATTAGTGGATTTGCATTTGAAGAAGAAGAAGATCGTTTTCTAATATTTCATTCTCAGCAATCTTCTCTGATATTCTTTTTCTGTATAAGTATTTCGTGGATACCGTGTTTAGTCCTTCGACTCTGATTTTTGATTGTGTTGGTGCTGCTCTCTTGGTTGTGAAGTATTTGATGATGATTTTTATTTTACATAATACTAAGCTATGGTCGCTCCCTACATCTGCTGAGTTAAAGCTATGTCGATTATTTATGATGGATGTATATATCTATATCTCTGTTGGTTACAATATCATAGATATTTGTCCATGGGTACTAACTACTGAATGTATACTACTTGTGTTGGTCTTTGTGGTCAATGTGTTGGTTTCTCTATTAAGTTCGTCATTTCTTTAGAAGTTTATCATCAAGTCTCCGTTTTAGTTTTTAACATTCTCATTATGTTTTTACACAATTCCGGATATTATACTTGGTTGCCTATTCGGGCGTTAAAATCTCCCTGTATTCACATACTCACATGTAATTATATGTTGCAAGATGGCGCCGACTGAAGTGTCTCTGATTTCTGTTGAGCCCGCAAAACTTAAAAAAGAGCAATTAATTGAAATAATTGTTAGCAATTGTCTACCTAATACCATTAATAATGTGATAATCAAAAGTTTTTTTAAGTGAAAAAGTGTGTAATAAGTGTAAAAAGTGCGAGTTACAAAGTGAAGAAAAAACTATCGACGAGACTATACTCTGGGCTAATTAGCAAAATTCATGGAAAAGTTATTTACCAGCAATTTTATTGCTGGAATCGAATTATAAGATCCTATATATTATTAATATAGGTATGCAAAGTCCGCAGATAGTGTGCTACTTTTTTTATAAACAAAATGGCGCCGACAAATCGTATTTTTTTCAATTATTGCTCTATAACTCCGAAGATTTTAACTTTACAACAAAAACACCTTAATAAAAATTCACCGCAATTAAATTCTGCATAGAGATATGTTTTTCACGATTTGCTCCGACGAACATTTTTCTCGGAAAATGCGGGTTTTCCTAACAAAAACTCTAATTTTCAAATAAAGTTTTAGGTAAGTAATTATTAATCAATAATTAAATAACTTAGTGACATCAAAGCTTTCTTGGTATAAATTGTAATTCCAGAAGCCGGTGAAAATTAAACGAATATTTTAGCAACAATTCAATTGTTAATTAACAAATTACGATCGCAATAATAACCAAAATAATCATGATACATTGATCAAACTTATAAAGATTATAAAGATGAGATGCTTATTTAATATTTTATCGACAAAATGTAAATTTTTCTTTTTTTTTGCATAATCTTTAAATTTTGAAAAAAAAATAGTTATAATACGCTGGTCTAATTAGTAAAGTACAAAGAAAGGTTTTTTACCAGCAATTTTATTGCTGGAATCGAATTATAAGATCCTATATATTATTAATATAGGTATGCAAAGTCCGCATATAGTGTGCTATTTTTTTTATAAACAAAATGGCGCCGACAAATCGTATTTTTTTCAATTATTGCTCTATAACTCCGAAGATTTTAACTTTACACAAAAAACACTCAAATAAAAATTCACCCCAATTTAATTCTGCATAGAGACATGTTTTTCCCGATTTGCTCCGACGAAAATTTTCCTCGGAAAATGTGGGTTTTCCCAACAAAATATCGAATTTTCAAATAAATTTTTTGGGCCAGTAATTATTTATCAATAATTATATAGCTTGGTGAAATAAAAGCTTTCTTGTTATAGATTATAAATTCAGAAGCCGGTGAAAATGAAACGAATATTTTAGCAACGATTCAATTGTAAATTAACAATTTACAGTCGCAATGACAACCAAAATAATCATGAGACATTGATCAAGCTTAGAAAGAATATAAAAGTGTGATGCCTATTTAATATTTTGTCGACAAAATATAAATTTTTCATTTTTTTGCATAACCTTTAAATGTTTAAAAAAATTGTTATAAACAAATTAACATTTCTCAGAAATTGTTTATTATATTCTAATTTTAAAAAATACTTAAAATGCGTTTTGCATAGGTCTTGAAAATGAATGCTTTAAAAAAATTTTCCAACCATTTGCAAAAAAGTTATGAAACAGCAAAATAAATATACGAATTCTCCGTTGTTTATAATTTGTTTTAATTGTTTTAAAGCTTAAAGGTGAGTCTATGGTACAATCTAATTACTCACAAAGAATGTCAAAAATTAGTGAAATGGTTATATTTTAATCAAAGATTAAAAATACTTTTTTTGTAATTTTTAGCGCGAAAGTAAGCTTGATACAGGGCCGGAGATAAAATGTTCACTCGAAGCGACTGACACGCTTAAACTCGCGCGAGTTGTGTATGTGGGCGGGTAGCTACGGTACTGTATTATTCTACTTTCGCGCGTGTAAATTACAAAAAAATATATTTATAATCTTTAATTAAAATATAACCATTAAACTGATAATCGATATTTTTTATAAATAATTAGCTTGTACTTTAAACTCACTTCTACGCTTTGAAAGAATTAAAAAAAATTATAAATACCGTAGTAATCGTATGTTTATTTTGCTGTTTCATAACTTTTTGCAAATCGTTGCAAAAAAGTTTTAAGGCATTCATTTTCAAGATATTTGAAATGCGCATTTTAGCTATTTCTTAAAATTATAATATAACAAAAACTTTCTGAGAAACGTTAATTTGTTTATAACTATTTTTTTAAACATTTAAAGATTATGCAAAAAAAATAAAAAAATTATATTTTGTCGACAAAATGTTAAATAGGCATCTCATCTTTATAAGATTTCAAAGTTTGATCAGTGTATCATAATTATTTTGGTTAATATTGCGACTGTAAATTATTAATTAACAATTGAATTGTTGCTAAAATATTCGTTTAATTTTCACCAGCTTCTGGAACTATAATCTAAACCAAGAAGGCTTTTAAGTCACCAAATTATTTAACTATTGGTAAATAATTACTTATCTAAAACTTTATTTGAAAGTTAAAGATTTTGTTAGGAAAACCCGCATTTTCCGAGGAAAATTTTCGTCGCAGCAGATCGGAAAAAACACGTCTCTATGCATAATTTAATCACGGTGAATTTTTATTTGGGTGTTTTTGTTGTAAAGTTAAAATCTTCGGAGTTATAGAGCAATAATTGAAAAAAACACGATTTTCGGGCGCCATTTTGTTTATAAAAAAAGTAGCACACTATCTGAGGACTTTGCATACCTATATTATTAATAAATAGGATCTTATAATTCGATTCCAGCAATAAAATTGCTGGTAAATAACTTTTCCCAAAAATGGCCTATTCTCCGATAATCAGCCCAGACTACTATTTCAAATAGCAATGAAACCCACAATAGGCTGTTACAACAAGATAAAGAATCACAGGGTAAGTTGATCCATCACCTCGAGAAAAGGGCGTATGAACAAGAAACATTGATCGAATTATTGCAATTATGTATATATATATATAAAGGGTTGTCTACAGCTAATGCCGTTTCCCTTCCGTCAGCCAGGACTTCCATTTTTTTCGATCTTCCCAGTCTCCGTCTTCCAATCCTTTCTTAGACATGGCTTCGTCGACTTCATTTTTCCAAGATCTTCTAGGTCGTCCTCTTCTTCTCGTTCCTCTTGGGCTCCATTCTGCAACCTTGTTTATCCAAGTGTTTTCTGCTCTGCGTACGTGGCCGTACCATTTCAGTCTTCTCTCGTCTATATATTGCAGGGCATCTTTTTCCACTTGCATTCTTCTCCTTATCTCCTCATTTGTTATTCTGTCTCTTCTGGTGAGACCACAGCATCTTCTCCAGTATTCCATTTCGGTTGCCAGAATGCTTTTTTGGGTTTTTTTGTTTATGACCCAAATTTCTGCGGCATATGTCATGATGCTTCTTACTATTGTTTGGTATATCATTCTTTTTGTTTTTCCCTTGATGTTTTTATTCCAGATTACATTATGGAGTTGTCTGATGCAAGATCTTGTTTGTAACAAACTACTTTTTATTTCTGCTTCTGTTGTTCCGCTTTTCGACATTATAAAGCCCAAATATTTAAAATTCTTCGTTCCTTTTATTTCAACTTGTTCTTCTACTTCTAAATTTTTTACGTCTTCTTCCGATATTACTAAGTATTCCGTTTTCTTCATATTTATTTCCAGGCCCACCTTTTTGTATTCCTCTTTTAGTTTTCTTACCATGTAACTGATATCCTCTTCATCTTGAGCCATCACCACCTGATCGTCTGCGAAACACAATGTGTAGAGATAATCGTCCCTTATCGGTATTCCCATACCCCTACACTTTGTCTTCCAAGTTGTTAGTGCGTGTTCTAAAAATATTTTAAATAGAGTCGGTAACGTGCAATTATGTCTTGACGGAAAAAAGTCAATAAAAACATCAAGAGATCAGACGCCAAATTCCTCTATTGGTATCTCAAAAAAAGAAGAGGTGGCGCGCCAACTATCAACAGGCTTAATGCCTTCTGAATCGACAACACAACATACATCTGTATATGAAAAGAGTGACAGATATATACGACCCGTTGTGATAACTCTAACCTCAATACAAAGGTAAACAAAATCACTGAAGAACAAGTACGAGATGCTGTAGAAGCAGCGAAGATGTTTAACAAACCTATTACTGGACCAGCTTCTAACTCTAATTCATCTATAGAAGTAAAGAGAGTTCCAAAACTTGGATTTTTAAGTGTTTATCAATTGCATCCTGAAACGTCAACCGAAGACTTGACCAATTATTTAACGGTAAATGCTCCAAATATCAATTTCTACTGCAAGAAGATAAAGGTTACCGAGTACCAAGCAAGCTTTAAAGTTTCATATCCTTTGGATTACAAAAATGAAGTCTTCAATCCCAGCATCTGGCCTGAAGGTTCAATGGTTCGTCGTTTTGACTTCAAGTACAAGAATTTTACCAACCGCAGTCACCAACAAAACCAGAAATAATTGCTACAAGTCCGGCATCAGGCAAACTAGATACTACAAATAAGTTTAAAGGCAGTACTAATCAACTAAAAATCGTATGTATTAACTCTCAATCTATTGTAAACAAAATAAATCGTATTGAATTATTACTTAAAACTGAAAGTCCGGATTTACTATGTATATCCGAATCATGGTGTAACGACAACAATGTAAATTGTTTTTATCTTCCTAATTATCTCTTAGGTTCGTACTATAATCGAAGTGATCATATACACGGTGGTGTACTTACATTTGTAAAGGTTTTTATTTGAAAAATGGCTTTGGCAGAGCCAATTAGCCAGACTTGTTTCTGATTGATTGCAGATTCATAGTCATAAATTTCTTATAACATAAGTACATTCTACAATTTTATTTTTATAGATACATTGGTACATTGTGTAGCTTTTTTTTATTTTTTTTAAATTATTTTACTGTGTTTTTTTTAATATATATTTTAATTTGTGCGAAACACTTTTTTTACTTCTTTTTTTTGTATTCTTTTTTATTTTTGTTCCTTTTTTTTTGTTTATTTTTTTTTTTGTTATTATTCTATTTTGTGTTTTTTTTTAATATTATTTTTTTTTTATTTTTTCAAACCACATTAACAAATTATGCCTATTTATTTGTAAAGGTTACTCAATGTTTACTCAATGTGTATCGCTCCCTAATGGGGATATTGATATTTTTATACATAAATTATATCATGTATTTAATATTTGTTACGTTAAATATGATTTTATTATTCTTTGTGGTGATCTTAACATTGATTATCTTAAGGAGTCAAGGGAAAAATCTATATTAATAGATTTCATGATTAGTTTTGGCCTTAACTGTAAGAATACTGAACCAACTAGGATATTTACAAACAAAAACAGTGTAATTTCACGATCAAAACTAGATTATTTTCTTACTAATATTCCTCAATTATACAATGAGGCTGTGGTGAACTACAATTTAGGTTATCATCTAGGACTTCATTTCAATTTAAATATATCTGAGAGTAACAATACTGCTACATCCCAGATAGCTACTTATAGAAACTTGTCAAAAAATTGTTTGTCCAATCTTTTGTTGAGACTTGATTGTGAGAATTTCGAAAATGTTTATACATATTCAAATGATGTAAATGATGCATATAGATCCTTTTTGAACCCTGTCTCCTATCATATTGATACAACATGTCCTTTAATGTCAAAACGCATAACTAATAATACCAGCAGAAATTGGATCAATACTGAAATTTTTCAGCTTAGTACAAGGCTAAAAGATTTATTTTGGCTAGCGAATGTTAGTGGTAATCCAGATTTAATGTTTAACTATAAAATACAGAAGGCCAACTTTATCCGTAAGGTAAAGGATACAAAAAAAGCCTCTTATCAAATTTATTTACACAATCAAAATAATAATAAAAGAAGAAAGGAGATTTGGAAAACTGTGAATCGTCAAACTGGTAAAAATAAAAACAATATTGAGTGGAGTATTACTGATAATAATAAATTATTGATACATCCAGAACAGATAGCAAACAAATTTGGTGAGTATTTTTGTACATCAGTTAAGGACACATTATTAAAACATTTCAATAACTATACCTTTCAAGATTTCACAACTATGACAATTAATAACACATTCTTTTTTTCTGAAGTCTCACCATTTGATATTGAGAATGTTATATCTTCCTTAAACAATACCAGCTCAGTAGGTATCGACCAAATCCCTACTAAAATAATAAAATACATTTCTTCATATATATCTCCAGTTCTGTCTCATATCATCAACCTATCTGTCAAGGATGGCAAGTTTCCAAGTGACCTTAAAATGGGAGTAGTTAGTCCAATTTTCAAAAAGGGAGATCCATGTTTGGTTGATAATTACAGGCCAATCACTGTAACAAGCGTAGTCTCTAAGATTATCGAAAAATGTATTTACAATAAAATGTTAAATTTTCTGAACAAATATGATATCTTAAATAAATGTCAGCATGGGTTTCTGCCTGGTAAGTCTACGAAGAGTGCTTCTATTTCATTATTTAATTACATCCACGCTGCTTTGGATCAAAAAAGGTATGTGGGTGCACTCTTTTTTGACTTAACTAAGGCTTTTGACTCTATTGACATTGAAATTATTCTGCATAAATTAGAAGCGCTTGGTTTTCGGGGTCATTTCTTGAACTGGTTAAGGTCATACTTACAACATCGTAAATTCCTAGTAAAAATCGATAATAAGAAGTCATCTGTTTTTAATATTGATCAAGGTGTACCGCAGGGCTCCGTATTGGGACCCATAATATTTCTATTATATGTCAATGACTTGATAAATTTTTTAACTGCAGATCATACAGTTCTCTATGCAGATGATTCAACAGTTTTAGTTGATGCTTCAACTGAAGTTGAACTCATATCTAAAATGAACTTGGTAGCACAGGAATTTACAACCTGGTATAAAAGGAACTCTCTAATGGTAAATGCAAAGAAAACTGTATGTATGCAGTTTTACTCGCGCAGTAAGCCATCGCATGATTACAAGATCACAGTTAGTTCTGAGGAAATACCTTTTAGTGATAAAACATTATTTCTTGGTAGCATTCTAGAAAGTAATATGACATAGGATGAGAATGTTACTAAAGTCTGCAAAAATATGAATAAGGGTTACTATGCGATCCTCCAGTTGAAAACTCTGTTTAATATCAATCAATTGATAAGTGTGTACTATACATTGGTTTACTCATATATGGCCTATAATGTTGTCTTGTGGGGAAACTCTAGAAACCCTTCCAGATTTTTTATAGCTCAAAAGAGAATTCTTAGACTGATATTGAATATTGATAATAGACAATCATGTCGTAAATATTTTATTGAACACAGACTTTTGACTTTCCATGCTTTATATATTTATAAGTGTATTATTCATGTTAAAACTAAATTTCAAAATTTTACCCTCAACTCTGATTATCATAGTTACCCGACAAGGCACGGGAGGTTGATAAGCGTGTGTAAACATTCCACAACTCTTTTTGAAATTAGCCCTGATTTTGCAGGATCTAAGTTTTACAACTGTTTGCCACTTGTTATGAGAAATGAAAATAATATTCAAAAATAAATTAAAATCATGCTTGATCCAATTATGCGTTTACAACTTAAATGATTACTTTGACTTAATAAAAGACTACAGGGAATGAGGACCGACGGGGTTCAGAAACGCTCTATATTGCATATCTTTTTTTTTATTATTATTATTATTAAATTGTATTTTGTTGATTGTATTTTATGTAATTGTCCTATATGACTTTTTGTTTATATTTTATGTACCTACATGACATGTCCTATATCACATTGTGATCGAATTGGATAAATAAAGATATTCTATTCTATTCTATTCTATTCTATTCTATTCTATTTTATTCTATTCTATTCTATTCTATTCTATTCTATTCTATTCTATTCTATTCTATTCTATTCTATTCTATTCTATTCTATTCTATTCTATTCTATTCTATTCTATTCTATTCTATTCTATTCTATTCTATTCTATTCTATTCTATTCTATTCTATTCTATTCTATTCTATTCTATTCTATTCTATTCTATTCTATTCTATTCTATTCTATTCTATTCTATTCTATTCTATTCTATTCTATTCTATTCTATTCTATTCTATTCTATTCTATTCTATTCTATTCTATTCTATTCTATTCTATTCTATTCTATTCTATTCTATTCTATTCTATTCTATTCTATTCTATTCTATTCTATTCTATTCTATTCTATTCTATTCTATTCTATTCTATTCTATTCTATTCTATTCTATTCTATTCTATTCTATTCTATTCTATTCTATTCTATT
This sequence comes from Diabrotica virgifera virgifera, assembly GCF_917563875.1. Lineage (NCBI taxonomy): Eukaryota > Metazoa > Arthropoda > Insecta > Coleoptera > Chrysomelidae > Diabrotica > Diabrotica virgifera. The sequence goes on from NC_065447.1 coordinate 56,644,488, forward strand.
CTATTCTATTCTATTCTATTCTATTCTATTCTATTCTATTCTATTCTATTCTATTCTATTCTATTCTATTCTATTCTATTCTATTCTATTCTATTCTATTATATTCTAATGTGCCAAATCATGATTCAGTATATCATACATTGAAACATGGAATAGGCAGATATTTGAAACAAAATATCATAGCCCTGGAGACGGGAACTTCAAAAGAAAATTATAGATTTTTAGGCTTAACATATCGGCGTTTAATGAGGTTTAATGAGGTGGTTTTTATTTAGATGGTCTTTAGAATGTTATGGTAATACGTAAGTATGTCATTACCTTTCCTTTGAACGATTTTTTAAATTAAGTTTAATTGTACCTATGTAATACACTTTATTATGACAATAAACTTTTTTAGTTGCTTTATTTAGACGATTTTATTTAAAAATTGCGTATCTGATGTATCGATAAAATTTTATTAGCCTAGCAGCCTAGAATACAATAGAAATGCTTTATTGGCATTGAAATTTGTACAATTTTATAGGCAAAGCTTACAAAGAGTCATAAAAACAAAACAATAACAAACAAAATTCATTAAAATTACATAAATCGTCAATTAAATAAAAAAATAATGAAGTAAAACAAAAACAGTATATTGCAAAATTTAAATAAATTGCAAATTGCACAACCTACCTTAGTAACTAATGAGTTTTATACAGTGGCGTACTGAGAAGGTTTCGCGGGTTCCGCGGAACCAGGGCCCGGGCCCCGCAGTGGCTCGCTTTAATGCGCTTTTTGCTTCGAAGAAAAAAAACTATTTATTTTGAAATTTTGGGCTAAGATAAGTGACCGATTTTGATAGTGATAGATTTGCTTGGAAACTCAATTAAAAGTCCTTTGGAAACTCAGGATAATTTCAAATATCTTAAAATTAATTCACTGTAATATATTTAAATATATTAGTAAACAATAAGCATGCCGAATGTTTAAATAGTCTTGTAAACAAAACTTACACATGTAGGTATTAGTGCAAGATTGCATTTCTGTATATTATTATTGACATAATATTCTTGACATACATATACGAAAGTATCACAAACATAGGTAATCAATAAGTATTGATACACAGAGATATTGAGGGCAGTCTAATGTTGGGGTTATTTAGAGAGTGCCACCTCGAAGAGAGGACGTTCATTCCATCTTCAACTGGGTACTAGAAACCACTAATAAATGTACCTTATATAACAGGGGTGGCCAAACTGTGGCTTGCGAGCCACATGTGGCTCTTTGCAGGATAATCTGTGGCTCTCAACAAATGCACCTGAATTTCTTTTAATTTTTGTCTTTCAAAATGTCTTAAATTACTGCCAACAAATATAAAAGGCTAAGTGTAACATCAGGACTGATACGACAAGGAGACCCCTTATCACTGTTGCTATTCAATTTGGTATTAGAATTTGTAATAAGTAAAATATCACCTGAGCTGACAGGAGGATTTGCGAATCGAGGATCAAAACTATTGCTGATGATCTACGTGCAGTCGCTCATTCTACAAGAGACGTGAGAGGTGTGTTTTCACAACTCGAGTAAGAAACATGTAGTTTGAGCTTTCGAATAAATAAAGAGAAGACGAAATAATGCTAGTAGCCAAAAATCCAAGACCAAGACTTAGGCATAACATAACTATTAATTACCATAACTTAGAAGTAATGCAAGAGTTTAAATATCATCAAAGATGACAACCGCAAATAAAAAAAAAGGTATCAGCAAGGATAGCCGCGTGTAATAGAGCATTATACTACTCCCTACCATCATTATTAAGATCTGCTATTAAGATCAAAAAGCTGCTAAAAAGACAATCTAAATTAAGACTGTACCTACATGCCAATTATTCGCCCAATTGTTACATATGGAAGTAAAACATCAGCAGGATATAAATGAACTGCTGGTATTTGAAAAGAAAGTTCTCATTCCAGAATGATATTTTGCCATCAAAGAGATGAATTGACAGGAGAGTGGAGAAGGCGCCGCAATGCTGAATTGGTGACTGTGTATATATGTACTGAAAACATTGTCAGACATATAAAAGCTAAAATAAGATGGGCAGGTCTGCAGGTCATATGGTAAGATCAGAGGAAGACATAATCTTAAGACAGTGTTTTTTGAGAGACGGTAGAAGATCATTAGGTCGTCCCATAAAATGCTGGAACGATGATGAAAAATCGAAGAATCCTGAATTAGTAAAAGCTGCTTGTAGAATTATTTGCATATTTGAAACGACGACGTGAACTATTTTATTTCACTGTAAAATTCGTGAAATCCAAACAATAAGAGAAAAAGGGCCTAGCCGGGTAAGATGGTGAAAAGTGCCCCCAACCCAATTTAAATTCCATATAGGCCACTTTTTAGCACATATAGAGGAACTCACTTTCTGAAATTTTTAGCCCTCTAGGTGGTCACGTGACCCCCCTAGAGCCTAATTAGGCTTTTTAGGTTTTTATTTTTTCTCTCAGCCGTATCAAGAGCTAGCCAAAAACTTTATTTAAAAAAGTTGTAAGTTTCAAAAAGATCTAGATGAAAACATTTTTTTTTATTTTTTTGGCGGGAAATTCGAATTTTTAGAACAATTTTAAACTTTTAAATATCTCTGAAAAAAAAACTAAGACACTCGTTTTTACGAAAATTAATTATAACGTGTATTTTTGAACAATCTTTCACCCTTAATTTTTTCAGATTTTTAAAATTGGTGAAACGTACCTTTAAAAATAAAAAACCGCATTTTTTCGGTTTTTTTTTTCGTTTTTTGATACAATTTTATACATATTTTTCAAAAAATTTAACACCGTCACTAGAATAGGTAAAAAACTGAAAAATAATTGGGGTTTGCTTAATAAAAATTGTTTGTAACGATATCCATTTTCAAGATACAGGGCGTTGAAGAAAACAAAATTTTACATATTTTTTACGATTTTGCCGAAACTACTGGCAACATTGTAATAAAACTTGGCGGGTTTTAAGAGGTAGTTATTGTGCATGTTTTGACATACAACTAAGGATTTGATATTCATCATTGGCGCGCATAGGGGTAATGGTCTGAACTTTTCAAAGAAAAAAAGATAGTACGCCACTGACATATTTCAAATTAACAATCATTTTTGAATTCCTCGTTCAATTTTCAATAAAAAATCTATCTTCTTATTTTTTCATACGACGCGCCGTTTTGCTGCAAAAAATAAAATATCTTAACGCTTCCAAAGTATTCGAATTAATTTTGATAATAATGGATGTACGAGTTTATTATGTAGATGTAGAAAGTACTAGAAGTTCGAATACTTTGTAAGGGTTAAGATCTTTTATTTTTGGAATAAAAATGGCGCGTCGGATGAAAAAATAAGAAGATACATTTTTTGTCACAAATTGAACGAGAAATTCAAAAACCATTGTTAATTTGAAATATGTCAGTGGCGTACTATCTTTATTCTTTAAAAAGTTCAGACCATTACCCCTATGCGCGCCAATGATGAATATCAAATCCTTAGTTGTATGTCAAATCATGCACAATAACTACCTCTTAAATCCCGCCAAGTTTTATTACAATGTTGCCAGTAGTTTCAGCAAAATCGTAAAAAATGTGTAAAATTTTGTTTTCTTCATCTTGAAAATCGATGGCGTTACAAAAAATTTTTATTAAGCAAACCCCAATTATTTTTCAGTTTTTACCTATTCTAGTGACAGTGTTACCTTTTTTGAAAAATATGTATAAAATTGTATCAAAAAACGAAAAAAAAAACCGAAAAAAACGCGGTTTTTTATTTTTAAAGGTACGTTTCACCAATTTTAAAAATCTGAAAAAATTCAGCGTGAAAGATTGTGCAAAAATACACATTATAATTGATTTTCGTAAAAACGAGTGTCTTAGTTTTTTTTTCAGAGTTATTTAAAAGTTTAAAATTGTTCTAAAAATTCGAATTTCCCGCCAAAAAATAAAAAAAAAAATTTTCATATAGATCTTTTTGAAACTTACAACTTTTTTAAATAAAGTTTTTGGCTAGCTCTTGATGCGGCTGAGATAAAAAATAAAAACATAAAATGCCTAATTAGGCTCTAGGGGGGTCACGTGACCACCTAGGGGGCTAAAAATTTCAGAAAGTGAGTTCCTCTATATGTGCTAAAAAGTGGCCTATATGGAATTTAAATCGAGCTGGGGGCACTTTTCACCATCTTACCCGGCTAGGCCCTTTAATACCTTTTTTACACTTTTTAAATAGTTGTTTAATTGCGGCTCACGAAAAATTTCAAATTTTGGAAAGTGGCTCGGACTATCAAGGATCTTGGCCACCCCTCTTATATAATAATAAAGTATTTAATGGGAACATAGCGGAATGGGACGTTTCAACGCCGCCGGTTCATCGCCGCCGTTTCGATGTCGCCGGTTCATCGCCAGTCCATTTCATCGCCAACCGGCCGTTTCATCGCCAGTTAGTCAGTTGATCTTGTATTATGGGAGATGACACGACACGACGTTAAATTCAGTTCAAAACTTATGACAAATAAATAGATAAAAAATATTATATTAATTTACTGTTCTATTTCTACTTCCCCTAAATTTGATACTAAACAGTATTAAATTTGTAGTGTTAAATTATATTTTATATTATAAAAGTTTAAAAGTCTGTTAAAAGATTAAGTATGGCAACGGGAATGGTCATATCTCGCATTTCCTAGAATTCCTAATTAATACTAAAAATAAATAATAAATGTACTTAACTGTCGAAAATTCGGAAATAGCGATTAACTGACTGGCGATGAACCGGCGGCATCGAAACGGCCGGCGATGAATCGGCCGGCGATGAACTGGCGGCATCGAAACGGCGGCGATGAACTGGCGGCGATGAAACGTCCTAGACCCGAAAATAGTGTATCAAGTTAATCAACCCCATTGTTAGGGTAGTAAAAATAAAAATAGGAAATACAACACTTCCATTCACTCCCGTATAATGCAATGCAAGCAAAATTTTTGTATTACCGGAATAATACCAAACGATATCAATACATGTACCAACAAACTGGTGCAAGAATCTTGAAAAACGGAGTACAAATAATAAAGTTATAAATTATCAAACTTAATCAAAAATTTTGGGTGGCGGAATTTTGTGCCGGTGAGTGTATTAATATAAAATTATTAAAATGTTGATGAATTTTAGGTGAAATTATGTTTTAAGTACATATTCATAAACTTCATATCCATAATAGTCCATTCGTACCGCGTATGCGTAGAAAGCTAGGATCTGTAATAGGCTTGTGCTTGTAGTCGGTTCGGTTATAATCCTTGGGGCTGTGCGGACATGCAAGTTAAAGGAAGCAGTTTTGACTCGTTAGTCAGGTTAAAGGTTAGTTTAGCACCGTGATGGGCGGGGCCGGGGCAACTATTTGGGTGGAGTAGAATTTTGACTTGTTCTTGAATGAGTTCAGAATCCAGCAGCCCGATGAAGTATTGGATTTTTATAATATAATTATTTGAAAACCTTTTGTTGGTCAACCGCCTAGAGCAAATTTGAGCCGAAATACATGTATTTTGTATGTTCCGAAATTTGCTCGCGGAAACTGTATAATAAAAATTCAGAACGACTCGTCAAACCCATTTAAAATACATAGGGGGTTAAGACAGGGAGACGCGCTAGCGTGTCAGCTTTTTAACATAGTACAGTTGTAGTTACTGTGTATCACATATCTTGCCCTTCTTAGTCTATTGGCGCTTATGTATTTGATTCTTTCCGAAAAGAGACTCTAACTCGTTGTTATATCGAAGCTAGGACAAATAATCTCGGGACAAATATTCCGGACAAAAAAGTCCCACAAATTATTCTTGGACAAAAAATCCCCTGACAAAAAATATCGACAATTAATCCCCAGACAAAAAATCCCCACAAAAAATCCCCACAAATCTCTCTCTTCAATCCTGACCCCCCGGAGGGAGTGTAGTGGTCGACGTGATGTCGTGTATTGTCCGTCTCCAAAGATCTCTGTCTCTGGTCATTTCTTTTAACTCATGCATAGGTCTTTTGCATATTTTTGTAATCTGATCGATCCATCTTGTTGGGGATCTTCCTCGTGATCTTCGGCCTTCCACCTGTCCTTGTGTAATGAGTCTTTCCATGTTTTCTGTGTTGGCTCTCATAACATGTGCAAAGTATTTTAATTGTTAGAGATGGACTTTACTGGAGAGCCGTTGGCTAACTTTTAGCTCTCTTAAAATCGAATTATTTGTTCTATGGTCGGTCCAAGGAATTCGTAGCATTCGTCTCCAACAGAACATTTTAGTGGCGTCTATCTTTCTTCTTTCCGAATTTCTCAGGGTCCAAGATTCACATCCGTAAGTCAGTATTGGGAATATTAAGCAGTTGATCAACCTCATCTTTAACGCTCTTGAAATTTGACAGTCCTTCCATATTGTGGTCATTTTTACTGTGGCGGCTTTTTCTAGATCAGATCTACGTTTTATTTCTTCCTTTAGTGACTCTGTGTTTGTGATTAATGATCCCAGATATAAGTATGAGCTTACAACCTCAAACCGATCAATTGTGGTTATATGTGGATGATTGTTATGTAGTCTATCCACTATCATGATCTTTGTCTTTGATATGTTTAATTGCAGACCAAATATTTGACTTTCGTTTTCAACCAGTAGTATAAGATCAGTCAGCTCTGCTTGACTATTTGCAAGAAGGGCTGTGTCATCTGCGAAACGTAGGTTGTTTATTTTAGGACCATTTATTGAGATGCCTTTTTCCCATCCTTCAAGTGCTCTTCTCATAATATGCTCTCCATATATATTGAATAATTGTGGAGATAGTATACATCCCTGTCTGACACCCCGCTCTGGATTAAATTCGTTTGAAAGTGTGTCAAGCACTTTAACTGATTCAGTAGTGTGCTCGTATAGTTCAGTTATAAGTATAAGCGAAATAAGGTGTACATATATCATAAATAATCCCACAAATAATCCCCGGACAAAAAATCCCCACAAAAATTCCGGACAAATACCAAATTCAGAACCACATATTTAATATAAATGTTACTTTGTAATGGCAACCGAAGGGTCAATTGAATATATTATAGGGTGTCCTAAAAGTAGCGGAACGGTCGAATATTTCACGAAATAAACATCGGATCGAAAAACTGAAAAATACATTTTCAATAATTTTCAAAAATCTATCCAATGACACCAAACACCAACCTCCACTACACCCCCTTGAGGTGGGGTGGGGGTAACTTTAAAATCTCAAATGGAAACACCCAGTTTTCCTTGCAGATTTGGATTTGTTACGTAAAAGTAAGTAACTTTTATTTAAGACATTTTTTCGAACTGTGGATAGATGGCGCTATAATTGGGAAAAACGATTTATCCTGATACCATAGGGAAATTATAGAAACGGTCTAATATCTCGAGAAATACACTTCCAAATGAGAACCAAAAAACAGGTTTTTAATATTTTTCGGAAACCTATCGATAAACATCAAACATGACCCTTCAACCAACGCACCCCCTGGATGTGGGGTGGGGCGTAACTTTAAAATCTTAAATAGCAGCCCCCACTTTTTATTGCAGATTTGAATTCGGCATGAAAAATTAAGCAACATTTATTCGAAACACTTTTTAAAATTGCTGATAGATGGCGCTAATAAATCGTATTTTTCCAATTAAAGCGACATCTATCAACAATTCTAAAAAATGTTTCGAATAAATGTTGCTTAATTTTTCATGACGAATCCGAATCTGTAATAAAAAGTGGGGGTTGCTATTTAAGATTTTAAAGTTATCCCCCCCCCCCACCTCCAGGGGGTAAGTTGGAGAGTGACATTTGGTGTTATTCGATAGGTTTTCGGAAAGTATTAAAAACCTTTTTTTTTGGTTTCTCATTTTGAAGTGTATTTCTCGAGATATTAGACCGTTTCTATAATTTACCTATGGTATCAGGATAAATTATTTTCTCAATTATAGCGCCATCTATCCACAGTTCGAAAAAATGTCTTGAATAAAAGTAACTTACTTTTACGTAACGAATCCAAATCTGCAAGAAAAACTAGGGGTTTCCATTTGAGATTTTAAAGTTACCCCCACCCCACCTCAAGTGGGTGTAGTGGGGGTTGGTGTTTGGTGTCATTGGATACATTTTTAGAAATGATTAAACACGTATTTTTCAGTTTTTCGATACGATATTTAGTTCGCGAAATATTCGACCGTTCCGCTACTTTTGGGACACCTTGTATAACAAAACTGGACATGTTTGTGATCCATTGTATAATGCATAAATCCAAATAGTTACCTATTCTGTGATGTAGGCCATACGCTAAATAAATAAATATAAATGTTGCAATATTGTTATTCTGTGTTCTCTGAAAGGCTGAAACTGGACTATAACAGACAAAAATCATGATTCAGTATTGCATGCATTGAAATCCAAAATATTCGAGGTGAGATGTCGGAATATTTTCATGATACAGCTCCTTAGTCTGCCCTTGTCTGAATAGAAATGTATTATTTATTTCGTGAAAAAGGTATTCCACGAAATTGGGCTATTTGTCTCTAGCTGATTCGATAAATGTTGCGAATTCGACATTTATTATCTTCGATAACTTCAATCTGTATTTGAAATTGGATATTTTCTAATATTTTATACTAAACAAGGAAATACATAGTGAATATAAATGAACAAAAAACATTAAGATTTATCCCAAAAATTCTAACCTTTTTAGTAATCAGATGCATCACATAATACAAGTCGCTCATCCGGAAGAACAGTGTCCCAAATCAAAAAACCAAGTTTTTCAGGGGAGACAAAAATACATTTTTTAGATCTTAATTCAACTATAAGTTTTAAACGGTAACTGCTATATATATTAAACACAAAGAATGTGGATAAGTGAATGTTTCTAATTGTGTAAGAGGCAAAACAAAAAAAGACTATGATATCTGATTAAACAAAGAAAAAATCAGAATTTTGAGTTATGTTACTTTTCTTTTAAAGTATTGGCCACTTTTTTTAAATTAACGAAAAATACCTAGGACCCTTCTCGAAATACAACGGTTTTTTGTGATAAATAACGATAAGTTCACGTCGAATGTCAGAGCATAACTGAAAAGTGTCATTGTTCCGAAATATAGGTATTACTTTTACCATTAAAAGAATAATAACACTATCCCCGTCTTTCGAAATTGAAAGTAAACATCTATGTGACATTTTTCCTGAAAAAGTATAGGATATTTGGAGTCAATTTAACGAGATAACTCGATTTAAGCATTTTTTGGGTTGTGTCACTTTTCTTCCAGATGAGCGAAGTAGGTATATACAGTTGATTATTTTTTAATGATTTTAACTTCCAATCGTGTAGTAGGATTTTTCAACACGTGTTTAATTCTGTCCAATCAGATGATTATTATTATACAGTGAATTTTCTACCTATATTATTATACTGGGAATAATTTTTGAGCATTTTGTTTTTGTTTATTTACGAGTTTCCTACTTTTGTTTTGATAACTGTTTCAACATTTTGAACATCAACTGTTTGATAACATTTAAGAAAATTAACCATAATAAACTTTTTAGTTCTGCTTCTAATGTCAAATTGTCATGAGGACAACACAAATCAGCCATTTTAAGCGCTCGCGTGTACTTCGGTAAAATTATTTCATCAATAAAACTGTATTTATAAATAAGTATAACTAATATTTTATTGATATCTTCGTTTGAATATTTGCTAAACTGTGCTGTTCACTTTGACAAGTTGAAAATCGTGTGTCATTTAATTAGGATAAATGTCACTGAATGTTTATTTACAAAGAATTGAATTTTGTATGTATTAAAAAATATATAATCTGTCGAGTATCACACATAGTAAGAATAAATTAGAAAAGAATGCTCCAATTTGTTTCTCAAACTTGTTGCCATTCGGCAATAGTCACTCGAGCAATGCGAGCGCTCGTTTCAATTGCCAGGCAAAAAGTTTTCGACAAATTGTCGCATTTTTGTCAATTTATTCTTACTCTCTTGAGATATTAATATTGAAAACTTGTTTGTATCAGATAAATAAATTCTAGTTAAAAAATAATCTAATTCACTTCTAAAGAGAAAGTATAGAGACTGAAGCAATCCAGACAGCTAATATGAGTGTGAAGACAAACAAATATGACGTAGCAATTGCAGCTGCATTTTTTACCAAAACTAGTAAAAAAAGAAAATTTCGCCCATTTGTTCAACATTCTTGGAGAAAAATTTATCATTGGTACAGACTTTAATGTTGACAACACCACATAGGGTTCAAGATTAACCAATACAAGAGGTAGAGAATTACTTGCAGCAAGGGATAATATGGAATGGAAAATAGCAGTCAACTGGAAAAACCACACATTAGCCCAATGATAAAAATAAAACATCCTGATTGACTTCTCATTTCAAGAAAAGCTGCAAAAAAAGTTATGAAAATATAAGAAGATGATGGTCTCAGTTCTAATCAACCTCTTATACTAGTAAGAGGAAATAACCCTACCTTAACCACTAACAAAACAGACTGGGATACATATCTTGAGGCACGAGTTAAGTGAAGGAATTTATAATATATCAAAACTAATAAAGAGTTTATAAATAAGTAGAGAAATTAAATAAATATAAAACAAGCATGGAACAAAGCCAAACAAATTATAAGAAAACCCAAAGATAAAAGAGAGATAGAGATATCAAAAATGAATTAATAAACCAATACCTAAACGATTTGACAGCGCTCACTGAGTTCTATAATGGCACATTTTCAGAAAATGGTGTTTTGTAATAGCCACTATTTAAAAATCACGAAATTTTACTTTATAATTGAACGAAACCGGCATAAAGGTAGTTTGCATAGAATCCACTAGATAGCGTTGTGCCACGTGCATATTTCGTTCCATTTCTCTAGAGCTGTAGCACTATACCGGCACATATATTTATTATGCCGTTGACTTTCGGTGTGTTTGTGTTGCTAGTGTGTGGAATACCGGCCCATTTTAATAAAACTAAAGTTATGCCACTTTAGAATTTTTTAAACCTTTAATAAAAATATATTGCACCTCTGTTCAAAAAGTGTCATAAGTCAAAAAACCAAAGTTTCGAGAAAACGACGTTTAAAGTTCAAAATTTTTGGGTTTAATTTAAAAACTATTAGAATTAGAATAATAACTTTTTTAGTCAGTTACAATGGTTTTTAAAGCTCTATAAAATAGCGTATTAAGTATATTTAAAATATTTTAAAAAAAATTGAGTTGTGACAGTATATAGATAAAATAACAAAAAGATTTGCGAAATATTATTTATTAAAAGTGACAGTTGCAGCACAGAATATAATATCATTATTATTATCTGGTTAACAGACAATGGGCCGGTTGTTCGAACGCTAATCAACATTGATCACTATCAAATATTTAATTACTGTCACAACTGTCAATGTCAACTTTGGTTGGGTTGCTGAAAACATAGTTAATTATAATTATGAGATTAGTTAGTCAATTAACATAACAATTATTAATATAATTGAATTGATTTACTAATTTCATAATTGTCATCAATAATTATGTTTTCGGCAACCCAAACAAAGTTGACATTGACAGTTGTGACAGTAATTAAGTATTTGATAGTGATCAATGTTGATTAGCGTTCGAACAACCGGCCCTTATACTTTTAACGATGTAACATTAAATATAAGTAACAACATTAAACACAAAATACTGCAAAAAGAAAGATAAACAAGCGATAAATGTGTCACATTTCTTGAGCACATACGCAGATTGTTTTGAATAAAGTAATCACATATACTGTCTTAACTCGACAAACGACGCTTTATGCACATCGTAGATGGACAAATGCTTTGCACAAGTCGATATGTGACACTGTTTTTGTTTGGCGCGTCGTTGATTTTGGATAATCGTATAATGACACTAGTGTCATCTAACGATAAATACTTGACGCACAGACGTAACACTTTATGAGATAGTAGTTTATAGTTTTATTAAGCTGTTGGTGCAATTAAATCGATTTTAAAATTTTTTGGATTATGACACTTTTTGAACAGAGGTGCGATATTATGTTTTAGTCTATACCGGCACATTAAAAGTTACATGAATTTTTTGGCAAAAACATAGATATTATTTAGGTATGTCACCAAAATATAAGGTTGTGTCGGTATAGAATTTACTTTACTTCTAATACTTCACTTTATGTCATGAAAGAACAAAGTTGTGTCAGTATAGGTTTACGTTTTCTTATACTTCACTTAGAATGTAAGAATAAGATGAATGTAAGAACAAAACGAGAAAAAGGAAAGAACAACCTTCTTAGTGGATAAAAAACCGAATTAAACGCCTCAGAAACTCTGGACAATCAAATGTAGATGCAACAGGAAGATATACGTTCCAGCCAGATCGGTTAAAGATCCGTGTGACTTCACAAAATGCGGGCAAACGTGTACCGGAAATTCACAGAAGGGAGACTAGCGTTTTTAAGTTATACAGAGAGGAGACATGTCCAGTCCAAGCAGCTAAACTACCTAATGGCATTGATGGAAAAGATTAATGTGGCAAAGAGTGGTGGAAGAACTAATAACAATGCTTTTTATTTTGTTAAACAAGGTACAAAAGTAAGAGTGTGCAAAGTTTTTTCACTTACTTTAGGTATTACTTTAGGTCTTTAGGTAGAAGTCATTAAGTTACTGATGTTTTAATACTGAAAGTCGAAAAGGATAATACTAGCATTTTCCTGTATAAAACTTCCTTTAAAGAATCTTATTTTAAAATGGTCAACTTATTCAAAGCAATACGGACCAGAAATCGTAACAAAATATCTTTTAGAGACATTGAAATTAATAGGGTCTATCAAAATAATAAAATTCCAATTGTCAGAAAAAAGTATGAACATTTAATGTATCTTTCTACGTTTTTATTTTTGTTTCTAGGAACAAGGTTTTTCTATAACTGAGAATCATTTTAAGATTCTTTTTTAGTTATTAGTAAAAAATATATTGTGGTGTTCATATAGTATCTTAATATGAAAAAAAAACATGAATAAAAAATTGAAAAATAAAAACGTTTATTTTATGAACTCTTTATGCCACTACTTACGACCACCTTTGCCAAAAACGCTATATAAAATTTGAATTCAATACTGGCATATGGCATATTTATATCAAAGTTCTTGAAATTCATACAATGGACAAAAATGTAATACCTAACCCTTCATTCTCAAGTATTTGGTTTCTTCTGTCAACCTCTTATCCATTTATTGTAATTCTGAATGGTATTTTATGATGTCATGAAACTTCATGGTCAATTATCTCATAAGTTCATTTTTGCGGTTGTGCCACTATAGAACTCAGTGAGCAATGATGATCAAACCACTATCTACCCATAGAAATGTACAGAAAGATTAAATAGATAAATGCAACTGATTCCGCTGATTAGAAAAGAAGATGGAATATTGGCAAAAGCAAATTTATTCGCTTATACTTAGAAAATCTATTCCAAAATCATGAAATAAAAAATAATCGTCAGGCCGAAAACGATGATGATAAGAGTAGGTACTCAAGACGATGTGAACAATATACTGATCAAGGAAAAATAAAGCCGATTACCCCAAAAAAGTAACTAAAGTAATAAAAAAAATATAAATCCCAAAAAGGCTACGGGATTTGACTAAATAATAGTAGACATACTACAACAATAACCTAGTAAGGCTATCGTAAAATTCACAAACCTTATAGGTGTAGTATTCAGGTTACAATATGTAACAATAACCTGCAAAACAGCTAAACTAATCATTATTCATAGAAACTAGTTAATGAATTATTTGAGAAGATATTGTTAATAAAGAATACAAGCTATACTCGACGACAAAAAATTAGTGCTTCCAATTAATTTGGATTCTATAATAAACATTCAACAGTAGACCAAATATATCGCATAGCAAATATTGGAGTATGTTAACAAACAAATGCTCAAACCAGTATGGTCCTATTATAGATGGTCTACAGATAACAGATATGAGGCCGTACTAGTGAGAGTAACTATACTTGCCTTCAAAAAGTTCGGAACCGAATTACAGTCGAACCCGCTTATTAGAATACCTGTTAAAGGAATATCCGGCTTTAAGGAATAGAAATTTGAGGTCCCGAAACGTTTCTACTAGCCACCAATGATCGGTTATTAGAATATGCCGGTTATAGGAATACTTTTGCTTGACACGAAGGCTATTCCAATAAGCGGGTTCGACTGTATAAGGAAGATAGTCAACACTCATTGGTGTATTCAAAACAACGACCTACATCAGGAATTCTATATAGTAAAAATTAAGGAAGAGATACACGAAAATCGACTCCATAACCATGGAAGTTTTAGAACTGCTAAATATTAAAGATGTAGTCCGTATGCTTAAACCCACGAAACCTTTTGAACTTGTGTAATAGTATAAACGTATTTTACGGGTAAAGTTGGGTAAACGGGTAATAATTCTAGGATTTCCCGGGAAAAGTCCGAAGTACTCGCTAGGTTTTTGTAAAATATCAAAAGATAAAGCACTTTTTGGGGAAAACTCATTTCAACGATTTTAGAGTGTTTAAGAAAAGGTTTATTTTTTTTAATGAAGTTTCTAGTATTAACAAAAATAAAGCTTTTTTTAAACACTTTAAAAAGTTGGAATGAGTTTTCACCAAAAAGTGCTTCATTAGAGTAGTTTTAAGTTGCCTTCTTTAGTTTCTGAACTCGTGCATTTGTCGGCTCCCAGATCCCTTTTCACTTATCACGACTAGTCACCAATTGAACTACATTTTTAAAAATTTGTGTAAAATACCAGCTTTTCGAATATGTAAAATGATTTTTCCTACGGACAATATTTTTAAAATTATTCTAAATGTTTATAAACTACAAAATTTCAAAAATTTGGCATTAGGATTTTTGACTATATTAGATATTTTTTATCTTTTTTTTTAGTAGGTACATTTTAGTAGTACATATCACTTTTCTACTTTCATTTGGCATACGCAGAATTTTCCTATCTTTGTTATTTTCTGTCTTATGTTATTGCAAAATAAAGGTCTCTGGGAAAAACAATTAGAATAATTTTTAAAGTAATTAACGGATCGGTCTCAAATTTTTAGGGTTTGTTAAGTACCTCAATACCTAACTTTGAATGAAACACTAAAGTTCTAAGGTAGTAAAAGTTTTTTTTATTTAGCTAATGTCTCGACAACTAATGGCCATGGGCATGGTTGGTATGGTGAATTTTTGCAGTTAGGTACCTAGTGTCATGTGTAATGTGTGTGTTTAATAAGTGTCTTGTTACTTTGTTTTAGTAAAAGTTATTAACAAATAACGATTTTCACGTATTTTGCAGTTTGCGTAGCAACAAATTAACTTTTTAACTTTCAAAAATTGGCATTTTGAAGGTTTTTGAATGTTCTAAACAATTTAATTTTGTAATTTTATGTCAACTATTTAGTTGATGGATTCGACCGTTACTTGATGGAAGTTCATTTTATTTAACAATAAAACACTGAAAACGTTTGTTTTCTATACTTCCACAAAATTTATTATAACTAAGTGACTACAGCTGTTTCGGCGGAGTGCCTTTCTCAAGTGATATAGTTTACAATGTGTTTGCCTTTTTAAGTCTTCAACTGAAGAGGTTGAGGAGTGGGGAGCTGTTTGTCTCGAGTTGGTCATTCATAATTATATCTGTATTTTTCAGTTTATTAATTTCCATAGATTCTAAAAAAGATAGCTTAAGGCCTTTATTTTGAATATGTAGAATTTGAAACTCTTCATTGAAAGAATGATTATGATCTAGAAGGTGAAGTGCGTATGTAGAAGTGTCTGTTTTTCTATTGTTGAATGCCCTTTTGTGTTCTGCTATCCGTTTGTCAAAAGTTCTGCCAGTTTGACCGATGTACGTTTTCGGACAGTCACCACAAGTTAGTTTGTACACACCACTCTGTAGTTGCTTTCTCCTTCGGCTTTTATTGTTCTTAATATATTTGCTTAAGTTGTTGTTAGTTCTGAAAGCTGGTGTTATTCCTTTCTTTTTTATGTATCTGGCTATCTTTGTTGTGATCTTGCCAGTATATGTGAGAGAGCAGAAGGTACTGGGTTCTTTCTGTGGTGGTGGATACACTAATTTCAGGGCTTTCTTATGGAGTTTTTGGTTTAAAATTTTGTTAACTGTTTGTTCGTTATAGCCGTTGTTTACTGCTATTTGTTTAATGATGTTTAGTTCTATCTCGAAGTTATTTTTTGTCATGGGAATTTCTGTCAGTCTATGTATCATGCTATGGTAGGCTGCTAATTTGTGTTGTGTAGGATGTGATGATGAATTGTGTATAGTTGTGTCAGTATGGGTAGGTTTATGGTATACGGAGAACTCATGTTTGTTGTGTAGTCTGGAAATCGTTACATCTAGAAAGTTTATGGAGTTATTCTGTTCTGTTTCTATTGTAAACTCAATATTATTATGAAGTGAATTAATATATGATAGAAATTGGTCAAGTTGTCTGTTAGTTCCTGTAAAGCATACTAGTATATCATCCACGTATCTCCACCAATATAAGAACTGTTTAAATACGGGATGTTTAGAAATTGTTGTTTCAAGTTGGTTCATAAATATATCTGATAGCAATGGGCTTAGAGGATTACCCATAATAAGTCCTGCACTGTTGTTTGTGTATATTTGATTATTGAATTCAAAATAGTCTTGATTTATGCAAATTTCAAGAAGGTGTAAAATTTCAGATGCAATGATCGGATTTGTACTATTATGGTCTAAAAGATTTTTAACTAAAACAAAAGTTTCTGTAGGAGGAACACTAGGAAAAAGATTTTTTACGTCAAATGAAATTAGTCTGGAGTTGTTAGGCAATTGAAAATGTTGTATTTTATTAACTAGTTCTAGTGTATTTTTTACGGTGAATTTAGGTGAAAATTTAGTGTTTTCTGTAATAATATCTGACAGTTTTTTTGAAAGTTTATATGACGGAGCTGTATAAAAAGAAACTACAGGTCTTATTGGGTGGTCAGGTTTGTGTAGTTTAATAAAAGAGTATAATTTAGGAGGTTGTGGGTTCATAATATTAAGGTATTTCTGTTCTGTTGGATTTAGTATTGATTTTGAATTTTCAATGGCTAGTTTAATTTGTTTTCGGTATTTTTCTGTGGGGTCTTTGTTTAGTTTTATACTGTTTTGGTTAGTTAAAAATTCTATTGTTTTGTTATTATAGTCTCGTTTGTCGATAGCAATAGTAGTGTTACCTTTGTCTGCTTTTGTAAATATTATGTCATGTTTTATTGATTTATTTTTAATTGAAACGGCTATTTGGTTTTCTTTGAAACAGGAATTATTAGTTTCACTACATACATCAGTAATAGATTTTGAAATGATGCTTTTTTCTATGTTTTTGGCAGTTTTGTTTAACGCTACTTCACATTCTACACCTAAATATTCTAAATTTTTTTGATTATTATGTTGAGGCAAGTTGTGTTTGAATCCTTTCTCTAAAAGTTCTATTTCACTATTATTGAATTTAGTATCTGTTAAGTTTATAAATCTATTGAAAAAACTATGATTTGAAAAATTTGTTGTATGAGTATTGAGTTTTTTACTATTGCAAATTAGATTATTTAGTTTTTTACATTGTGTATTAAATTTTTTGTCTATTATATTATCTACTTCAGTTCTTACTTTAGAATCTAGGATATCAAACTCTATATTATCTAATCTATAATGTAATTCTGAATGACATACCTTAAGATAAACAGCTATAATATCTCGTTTTCTGTACTGGGTGCTCCTATCCCGTTTTAGCCATCTGGTTTGACCCTGGTGGATACCTGCTATGGCAGCGGCACTGCGGTTGTTGGTTTTTAACTTTATGTATTTCGGGAACACGTTGTTTTTCACGCACATGTTTAGAAACCAGATATTTTGTGTTGTTACTCTACGCTTTAAAAGCAATCTTGAAAACAATATGGTCAATAGCCCTGTATTGGCTTCCTGTAAATAATTGATGGATTCGACCGTTACTTGATGGAAGTTCATTTTATTTAACAATAAAACACTGAAAACGTTTGTTTTCTATACTTCCACAAAATTTATTATAACTAAGTGACTACAGCTGTTTCGGCGGAGTGCCTTTCTCAAGTGATATAGTTTACAATGTGTTTGCCTTTTTAAGTCTTCAACTGAAGAGGTTGAGGAGTGGGGAGCTGTTTGTCTCGAGTTGGTCATTCATAATTATATCTGTATTTTTCAGTTTATTAATTTCCATAGATTCTAAAAAAGATAGCTTAAGGCCTTTATTTTGAATATGTAGAATTTGAAACTCTTCATTGAAAGAATGATTATGATCTAGAAGGTGAAGTGCGTATGTAGAAGTGTCTGTTTTTCTATTGTTGAATGCCCTTTTGTGTTCTGCTATCCGTTTGTCAAAAGTTCTGCCAGTTTGACCGATGTACGTTTTCGGACAGTCACCACAAGTTAATTTGTACACACCACTCTGTAGTTGCTTTCTCCTTCGGCTTTTATTGTTCTTAATATATTTGCTTAAGTTGTTGTTAGTTCTGAAAGCTGGTGTTATTCCTTTCTTTTTTATGTATCTGGCTATCTTTGTTGTGATCTTGCCAGTATATGTGAGAGAGCAGAAGGTACTGGGTTACAGGAACTAACAGACAACTTGACCAATTTCTATCATATATTAATTCACTTCATAATAATATTGAGTTTACAATAGAAACAGAACAGAATAACTCCATAAACTTTCTAGATGTAACGATTTCCAGACTACACAACAAACATGAGTTCTCCGTATACCATAAACCTACCCATACTGACACAACTATACACAATTCATCATCACATCCTACACAACACAAATTAGCAGCCTACCATAGCATGATACATAGACTGACAGAAATTCCCATGACAAAAAATAACTTCGAGATAGAACTAAACATCATTAAACAAATAGCAGTAAACAACGGCTATAACGAACAAACAGTTAACAAAATTTTAAACCAAAAACTCCATAAGAAAGCCCTGAAATTAGTGTATCCACCACCACAGAAAGAACCCAGTACCTTCTGCTCTCTCACATATACTGGCAAGATCACAACAAAGATAGCCAGATACATAAAAAAGAAAGGAATAACACCAGCTTTCAGAACTAACAACAACTTAAGCAAATATATTAAGAACAATAAAAGCCGAAGGAGAAAGCAACTACAGAGTGGTGTGTACAAACTAACTTGTGGTGACTGTCCGAAAACGTACATCGGTCAAACTGGCAGAACTTTTGACAAACGGATAGCAGAACACAAAAGGGCATTCAACAATAGAAAAACAGACACTTCTACATACGCACTTCACCTTCTAGATCATAATCATTCTTTCAATGAAGAGTTTCAAATTCTACATATTCAAAATAAAGGCCTTAAGCTATCTTTTTTAGAATCTATGGAAATTAATAAACTGAAAAATACAGATATAATTATGAATGACCAACTCGAGACAAACAGCTCCCCACTCCTCAACCTCTTCAGTTGAAGACTTAAAAAGGCAAACACATTGTAAACTATATCACTTGAGAAAGGCACTCCGCCGAAACAGCTGTAGTCACTTAGTTATAATAAATTTTGTGGAAGTATAGAAAACAAACGTTTTCAGTGTTTTATTGTCAACTATTTAGCTTTTCAATGGGGTTCAAAAAATCTAAAAAATCGCGGTTTTTGCACTAAATTGTTAATAATTAAAAAATGGACACGAACTCTAGACAGGAAACAGGTACGTTTTCTTGCTATAAGTCTACATTCTACATTAACTAAAAAAGTAGTCAGCTACCTGGATCTTTAGAGTGTCCCGAACATGGTCTATTTCTAGCTTATTTCCCTGGAGTAACATGTCAGTATAAATTAGCGTCGTTAACCTAGCCACAACATCGAAGTGTGAAACAATAATTATTAAATTCTAAGGTAAATCATTGGGAAGACCTAGTAAAACCGCAGATTAGGTTAAATATAAAATGCTAATTAACCGTGCTTTGTAGGGAACGTAAAGCCGTTGGTTCCCCTGGGCCAATGTGCATTGACACTATTTACCTGAAACAATGGTAAAATATGCAATTCACACTAGAACAATCTGAAAAGATTTCCTCTCAAAACGACACGACATTATTATTATTATCGATACACTATCCCTGAAATACCAAACACGTCACTTTTATATAGACAAAAATTCAGGATATAATCTTATTAAAATAAAAACTTTTGATGATTGCTTGGCGTATTTTATACACCAAAATCTACACTACAATAAATTTCTCGTTAGAATCCGCAGCGATGTTTGAAAGCTTCGTAGCTTGGTCAACAGCAGGGAAGCTCTTAATCGTTGGGCTGAAAACTTCGTAGACTAACATAGAAAAGAAATTTGATAAAATTTGATTTTATTATTCAATATAGTTACCTTATAGGGAGATTACCTATTCATTGGTGCTAAATTTCTTTCCGGCGAGAATTCTCTTGAGGTTAGCGAACAGGTGGTAGTCGCTGGGAGCCATATCTGGTGAATGCGGTGGCTGCGAAAGCAAGCCTAATTTATCAAGTTTTACCGTCCTTTTCATTGATTTGTGACACGTGTGTTTTCTTGATGAAACGGCACTTGGGACCGTTTTTTCGGGATATCGTCCTTCAGACGCTCCAATAACGCAATGTATTAGTCGCTGTTAATGGTTTTTCCCTATTCTCGATAGTCGATGAATATTAAACTATGCGCATCCTAAAACACTGATGCCATAACCTTTCCAGTCGACTGTTACGTCTTTCGACGCTTTGGAGTCCGTTCATCACGTGGAGTTAACTCAGCTGACTGTCGATTGGACTCAGGTGTGAAATGATGGAGCCGTGTTTCATCCATTATAACATATCAACGCAAAAAATTCGGTTTTATTATGATTGAACAGCTTCAAACACTTCTCAAAATCATCAATTCAGAAATGGACGAAGAAGTGTTGGCAGACCAAGAAAAAGATGGTGCTATCATTTAAACAATTTAGGAGGCTAATATTGGAGAAAAAAACAGGCTTTAAAGCTTACATAAAGAAGGAAGAAGAAGAAGAATTAGATAAACAATAATATTAGGTAAACAATTAATTCTGTTTCATTTCCAATGAATATCAGTATAATCAAAATAATAAGTCATGATGCTCCCTTTGCGTTTAGGCTTGGGTACGCCTTAGGTTCAACTTTGAACGTAGCTGATTTAGAGCTCTCAACGAGACGAAGAGAACATAAAATATTAGTAAATAAATCACTCTCGAGTAAGAAGAAACGTTTCAATCAGAATCCATTTCAAATTATGTTATTTCGTTTCTTATTCTTTTGTTTGGTACAGGGGTGGACTCTGTGGCATCTTTCAAAATTTTACTATAAAATGGTTTTATTTTACATCTTTTTTATTAGGTATATATGTCTCAACAGTTATAATTTAAACTTTTTATTTTACGATTCAGCTTTTGAATTAGAGGTAAATTTTAAAATATATATTTTTTTAAATTAACAAAAATACTGTGTTTTCTGTATTGGAGCCAAAGGAAACAATCCTAATCATAACTTAATCTTTAATCGGGAAGGTGAAAAAATATTATACAAACGGTATGGTACAATTTCTCAGACTGCTATATATGGAATGTCATAAAATCGAATATATACAATACATGTTTTATACATATTATATTATAATCTATAAACAGATATACAGGGTGTCCCCGAAAATAGTGTGTTCCTTAAAGGTATAGGTAGAAGGCACCATGTAGAGCAAATAAGTTTTATAACGTTTTTTTTTTTCTAAATGCAACCGTTTGGCTAAAAAAACAAAATACATTTTGGTATGCAAATTGAAATCTGAGCACTATGTATACAAAAATCTAAACATAGACCATCACAATTCAAAAATAGTTACAGCATTTTAGCCATAAGTATTTACATTAAACCCTGTCTTCATCCTAAACAAACAAACAAATTCTTGTTTTGTTGGATTTTCAAACATGGGCTGGTACAATTATTTTGCAGGTGTACCTGTCTGATCTACATTTTTTGTGGTGTCAATAAACTAAATCACAAACAGTTCTTGTACAGTGATGCCAAATTAGTTAATTTTATGAAAATAAAAGTTCGCTTATATGGCGAACAATGTATTTTTTTTGGAAACGGTTAACTTTAGAAAAAAAATGCTATAGGACTTTTTTGTTCTACATTGTGTATTATATTCATACCTTAAAGGAACGCACTATTTTCGGGGACACCCTGTATACGACAAAGCGGGAACTGGAATGAAGACAAAGAAATGATGGCTACCGAAGCAGAAGTCGTCCAGCAACACGTTCGACTAGTGATATAAAACATTGCAATTGAAATTGGATGCAAGAGGAACAAGATCGAAAAAATGCAAACTTATGACGGAGATCTATGTCTAGCAGTGGACAAGCGAAGATTGAATGATGATAACTAGATATTTATGTAACAACGATATCTGTAGTGTGTCTAATTTAAGTTACAGATGATCAAAAATAAAAAAACGGTTTAGGATGCTAAATTTTAATTTAAATTGACACATTTATTTCTAATTGAATAGGAGTAAATAAATAAGTAAAAAATAATAATGTTTTAATTTACAATAAGCTTCATAACATATTTTAATTCCAGCAACTCGAAGGATAAAACCAACATCAATCCCTAAACTTATTTATACAAGTTGAATATGTTGGTTTATAAATCTGCGCATTACTCTTTAAATAATAAAATTTTTGAAAAGTCAGAAATAAACAACAAAACTAAACTCAGAGTATATAACAGCATAGTAAATCCGATAATGACATATGGGACGGAAACATGGATTGTGCAAAAGAAACATGAATCAATGATAAACGCGACCGAGATGAAATACATGAGAAGAATAGCTGGAGTTACGAAGTTTGATAGATTCAGAAATGAAGATATAAGAAAAGAGCTGGAACAGGAACCGATAATGAGGAAGATCGAACAAACAATTAAGCTGATTTGGACACATAAAACGAATGGAGCAAAAGAGACTTACAAGGAAGGTACATGAAACCAAAATGGGAAACAAAAAAGAGGGAAGGCCGAGGAAGACATGGATGGACCAGATCCAGGATATAGGTGAAAGGAGACACATGAGTATGAGGGATATGAAGAACCTGGCCACCAATATAAGCAATTGGAAGAAGTGGATAAAAGGCGGAACCCGACATCCGACGCCCTGAAGGGCACTAAGGATTATGAGAAAGAAGAAAGAAGAGCTCTGTTCAGGCAGACTGCGTTATGATGTTGAGCACATAAATATTCTCTCATGCAGTGTGTTGAATTGTGGCACATAAACATGTTTTGAGTTTATCTAACCCAAAATTAAAATTTACCATATTTGCTTCTAATTTACATGGAATTCGAGCGATAATGCCTCGTGTGGCATATGTGAATTTGGTAAACATCGCTCCAAATCTTCACGGACACTGCCATGTTCTTAGAAAATACAGATTTTATTGGTTCTTCTTTATTGCGTTTAAAACATTGGTCGAAAATATATGGGTTCTTCTTCTTTCTCTTGGCGGATCGATACCTCTATGGAAGCCATCCATCTTTTGCACGGTCGCCGACACTTCTTCTATTACCGTTTGGTGATTTTATCTCTTGCTATTTTGACCACACGTGTCTCCCCCATTCTCCTTATGTGATTATTATTATTTTTCTCTATTTAGTGTCCATTTGTTTATACAATTTACGTTACAATTTCTTCTAATGGCTTCACACCTCTTTCGATCTCTCAGCGTATATCCTGTGATTCTTCTCAGTACTCTCATTTCTGGCATTATTAGTAGTCGTTGTGTTGTGGCTGTATCGAGTCTTGTTTCTGGTGCATATAATATTATTGGTGTTACACTGGCTTTATAAATTCTTGACTTTATCTCAGTGTTAATATGCTGTTTCGACATTTATACTTAGTGTTATTAAGGCATCCTGCCCAGGGCTGCTTTATCCATTAGGCAATATAGGCAGCTGCCTAGGGCGGCAAATTGTGAGAGGGCGGCACAGTGGCTTGAAATTTTGATTGGGGAGTTGGGCAAGCATTATATAATATACAATATATTATATTATATGATGTAATAATGAAAACTGAAAGTATTTTTTGTAAATTTCAGTCATTTTCAGTTTCAGGGGAGGGGGCAACTGCCACCCCTAACCCTATCAAATGACGCCCCTTGGGTGGCAAAAATACTGTACAAAAAAATATTTGTATTTTAAAATTAAAATCGAATAACAAATATGTATATTCATCATTCATCCATCAATGAAATAGAAGTAGGCGTTCGTTTCTAAATAAAAGAAATTGCATTCATATCAAAAATAAACAAACATAGCATTCTGTTATCTTAAACCTAACACTATTCATCCAAAACGGAAGTCATAAATTTAGTGATTATTGGGCCGCCAGAAGCTCCGCAAACACGGTGAATTGACTGAAAACATCAATATTGCACATATTGCAGAAACTAAAGATTACCAGTAGGAAATCGAGTTAGAGTTGAAATTTTCAAACTGTATTATTACAAGGAGATAACATTCGTGTCGTCGCACTGATATAATACTCCAGCCAGGGAAATAAGCAAGAAATAGACCATGTTCGGGACAATGAAATTAATATCAAGGTAGCTGTCTACTTTTTTAGTTATTGTGGACTTGACCTATAGGATGAAAACCTTCATGTTTCCTGCCTAGAGATCGTGTTTTTTAATTATTAACAATTTGGTGCAATCAATGCGATTTTTTCCATTTTTTGCACTCAATTAAAAAGCTAAATAGTTGACATAAAATTACAAAATTTATTTTTTTCGAACATTGAAAAACCTTCACAATGACAATTTTTGAAAGTCAAAAAGTTAATTTGTTGCTTCGTAAACTGCAAAATAACTGAAAATCGTTATTTATTAATAGCTTTTCCTAAAACTAACTTAAAACTGTAGTGTTTCGCTTTACTCAAAGTTGGGTATTGGGGTACATAACAAACTACCAAAATTTGAGACCGATCCATTAATTAGTTTAAAGGTTAGGTATTCTATTTGTTTATCCCAGAGACCTTTGTTTTGCAATAACAAATGACAGAAAATAATGAAGATATGACAATTCTGCGTATGCCAAATGAAAGTAGAAAAGTGATCCTATCAAAATGTATTAAGAAAAGATAAAAAATTATCTAATGTAGTAAAAAATACTAGTTTATAAACATTTACAAAACATCTTCTTACATAGGTATTCGGAAAGATGATATTTTACTCGAATTTTTAAAAATGTAATTCAAATGATGATTAGTCATAGTAAGTGAAGGGGAGCTTCTGCGTTGATTGCACTAAATTGTTAATAATTAAAAAACGAACGCGAACTCTAGGCAGGAAACATGTAGGTTTCCATCCTATAGGTCAACAATTAAAACAGTTGTCAGCTACCTGGCGGGAGCAGAAAAATGCAAGAGTTCAAAAACTAAAAAAGCAACTTAAAACTAATACAATTTTCTATATCTTGGGATCTACTCAATGAATTTTAAGTTGTATCTACTTTTGTGTAAATTACAAATATGCAATTTGTCTAGACATTTATTAATTAATAAACAGTCTAATTTTTTAAACAATTTTTGAAAAAATAATATTTTCTCAAAAATTCATTTTTTTGTAATGATATTATCATTATTAATCATAGAAAAAGTTAAAGTATATTTTATTGAATAAATTATGTTCAATAAATTATTATATAATAAAAATAATTTATTTATTAAAATATAGGTACTTTAACTTTTTCTATGATCATTAATAGTATGATAGAATTGATTAAAAAAATGACATAACCCAGACATTCAAAGTGAAAGTTATCCTCCAACACCAAATTGTTCTATATCGTCCATATAATGTTCAAAAAAAGTCACACCTTTTTGAGCGTCGGGTTTGGGGGGGAGAAGTCGGTAAATTCGTAGTTTTTTACGTTTTTCGTCAATATTTCTAAAACTATGAGGTTTAGCATGAACAGCCTTTTATACAAAAATGTTCTACAATAAATTTGAAATAAAAAATGCCCCTATACATAAACCTTGTGACCCCCAAGAGGGGGTGAAAGTCACCCCCAGGGCAAAAGCACACATCGGCACAATATCACTTTTTTATTTGACATGTAAGCTATACGTATGCCAAATTTCATGTCAATCCAAGCGGTTCTTTAAAATTTAGAGCAAAAACCATGAAAGAATGGACTATATACTACCTCCATAACTTTGGAACCGTTCATTTTAGACGGATTATGCAAAGGACCTTTTTTGTTTCAAATTTAATGTAGAACATCTTTGTATAGAAGGTTGTTCATGATAAACCGCATAGTTTTAGAAATATTGACGAAAAACTTAAA
Source organism: Diabrotica virgifera virgifera (assembly GCF_917563875.1). Classification (NCBI taxonomy): domain Eukaryota; kingdom Metazoa; phylum Arthropoda; class Insecta; order Coleoptera; family Chrysomelidae; genus Diabrotica; species Diabrotica virgifera. The sequence continues at coordinate 56,670,985 of NC_065447.1, forward strand.
AAACTACGAATTTACCGATTTCTCACCCCTCTCCCCCCAAACCCGACGCTCAAAATGGTGTGACTTTTTTCTGAACATTATGTAGACCATATAGAACAATTTGGTGTTGGAGGATAACTTTCACTTTGGATGTCTGGGTTTGGATCTAGTTATACCATACTATAATGATATGATTAAGAAAATATGTATTTGGAAAAAAGTAATTTTGTCAAGAAATGTTTAAACAAAGTAGACCCTTTATTAATTAATAGATTTATAATAAAATTGCATATATGTAATGTATGTAGAAATTACATACAAATTAAATTGTTAATAATTAAAAAAACGGACGTGAACTCTAGACAGGACACGGGTAGGTTTTCTTGCTATAGGTCTACAATAATTAAAAAAGTAGTCAGCTACCTGAATATTTCAGTTATTATGAAAATGATGTAACAGTGTGAAATAGCTTCAGTGAAATATCAGTTAAAAAATAACGGCTACTGCTATCGCAACACATTCCTATCTTATACTAGTGCAAATTGCAAATTATACATAATCATAATTTTTCATTTTTATGTAAAACATTCTGTGTTTATTTTCACCGGTCAAAAGTGAATTCATACCATACTGTGATCAGTGTGATTTTTGTTTTTCTCACTTGTGTAAAATATTATTTTTTATAAATTCTATGTTCCTCATTTTAATACATTTCCAAACAATACATTTCTTATTTAAGGGACCGTTGAAGTATTACGTAACGCAGGTTAGAGGGGGTCAAAAATCTTTAAAAATTGCGTTACGTAGGGGTGGGAGGGGGGGTCAAAAATCTTCAGAAATCTTCAAAAATCGCGTTACATAATACTTGAACGCTCCCTAAATAAAAAATTCTGCTTGCATTTTTTTTTCGCAAAAATGGTACATGTTTGAAGGGCGGCTACTAGAGAATTGCCTACGGCGGCAATTGACCTAAACGCGGCCCTGATCCTGCCAGTCTATTTGCTTTTTGTACTTGATTTCTGGCTGGACAGTGTAATTCCAAGGTATATTTCCATTACTTGTTCAATACTTATGCCATCAATTTCTATTTTATATCTGATTGGTTCTTTACTGATTACTATTGTTTTATTTTTCAGAGATGAAATTGTCATATTGAATTCTTTTACTCTTATGTTAAAACTCTGGACTAATCTTTGCAGACTATCTTCATGTAGGACTATCACTATTGCGTCGTCTGCGTAACAAAGTATTTGTACTTCTTTGTTTCCCATTCTGTATCCTCTACCTTTGTTGACGCTCTTGATGATCTCATCCATGATTTAAGAGAATGGGGCTCAATGGGTCCCATGAGAGTAATATTTGGAACAGTTTAAGTGTTTGAGAATCCATTTTGGCGCAGAAGAAAGAGAAGCAAATCGCTTAATAGAGGGGTAATCAATTAATCAAAATATATTATATTAAACAGCACTCTAGTGTTATGTGAAGCTGAAGTGTGGAGATTAAAGAAAAAATAAAAAAATAGTAAAAAACTGAAAAGCACACCATATAATTCAGTCAATTTGTATTCTACGAGCCCCCTAGTGGGAAAGTTTTGGGGTAGTTCTGATTTATTTCATTATATAAGCATTTTGGGCTGCTGAATCCGAATATGAGATTTGCGGACAAAATTTCGTGACGGAACATTGAGTAAATCGCGAAAAAAGCGAAAAATTTCTGCTTTTTCCCGCTTCTTTAACTATTAACTTTTAGTAAATGGTCTGTTAACACAAATTAAAGTAGGCACTTAAAATTCTCTACAAATATCACTACCTACTTTTTTTTCAGACCAACCGTTCGGTCTAAAATGCAAGTTAAAAATTGACAATTTTTAACGGTATCTGCAAGACCCACTTTTTACATTTCAAAACTTTATTTTTTATTAGAATGCTGTCATTTGATAAATTTCTCCTAGTTTTCTGTACAAATAATTAAAAAGAAAAAAAGAGTCGAAATTGTAAAAATTCAGTATCACAAAACTTCACGATCACTTCGATGGCATCGTGTCCTGGCTCAGAGTCTGATTGCTCCATCGTCAGCTTCAGGGGTCGTTCTCCTGGAAAATAGAAGAGGTAGTGAGATACTAACTTCTGATCATAATATATCAAGGAGAGATGAATGATTACGAAATAACTTATGAGATTTTACATTCTACATACCTCTGTCTCTTTCTTCAGTCTCTTGTACGTCTATATCAAAGCTATTTTCCGGGAGCCCAATGTTGTCACACAGTTTTCGCATGATGTGCAAATTGGGAACCAATGGAGACCCGCCTTCCTGCATACACAATTGCGTTGGCAGCCCTTTTTACATTTACAAAAAAATATACTCGCTCTATAAAGATATATGCGCTCTACGGGAAACAAAAAAGATAGGAAAAGGACAATCAAGATTAGGCGAATATATACTAATCTACAGTGGAGTAGCAAAAGAAAACAGGGCCAAAGAAGGTGTAGCATTACTAATACATCAAAAATACCAAAATCACATCAAAGAGTGTCAATATATATCGGAAAGAATTGTCACAGCAAAAATTAGAATGGAAAAGGAAGACCTGAACATCATCGGAGTATACGGCCCAGAAAATAACAAGCCTCAAACAACAAGGGAAATCTTTTATGGCGAATTACAACAAGTAGTAGATCAAGTAAGAGGAAAAATGATAATACTGGGGGATTTTAACGCTCGAATAGATAACCAAGTAATACCCGGAATTAAGCAAAAACACAATGAAAATGTTAAAAACGAAAATGGAGAACTGATGATAAACTTCTGCACAAATAACGAACTTAGAATAAATAACACATTTTTTGACCACAAAAACCAACACAAATATACATTCAATAACACCCGTGGACAAAGATCTATGATAGATTATGTTGTAACCGACAGAGATATACATCCATCAAAAATAATCGATACGATGCCTCAACTCAGCAGATGTAGGTAGCGACCATAGCCTAGTATTATGCAAAATAGGAATCATTATGAAATATTTCACACCTAAGAGGGCAGCACCAACACAAACAAAAATCAAAGTCGAAGGACTACATACGGAATCCACGGAATACTTATACAGGAAATAATATCAGAGAAGATTGCTGAGAATGGAATATTAGAAAACGATAACATCGATCAAAGCTGGCAAAAACTCAAAAATAACATAATCGACGCTACAACAGAATCACTTGGAGAGAGAAAAGTAACGAATACTCACATATTAAAGAAGGAAACCCCGTGGTTTATAGAGGAAGTTAAGATAAAATGCGAAGAAAAGAAGAAAGCCTTTTTACAATACAGAACAAAACAAACACAACAGGGATACAACCACTACAAACGAATCAGAAACGAAACGAATACTTTAGTGAGACAAATAAAAAGGGAGCACTGGCAGAGTTTCTCAAAACAGATGGAACACGACTTCTACGGAACACAAAAAGAAGTATGGAGAATGATCAGAGGGCAAAGAAAGGAGATGAACGAATTAATAAAAGCGAAACACATTCAAAAGGAAACATGTTAATTGTAAAATGTTAATGTAAAAATTTAACAGGTTAATTTCCTCAAAAAAAAGACAAAATGCATGGTTATAACAGCAGATCCAATAAGATGTAAATTGGAGCTGGAAGGTCAGATAATAGAACAAGTGATGGAGTTTAAATATCTAGGCATCACGCTATCTAGCTACGGAAGGCTCGAAACAGAAGTGGAAGATCAAGTGAATAGAGCAAACAGAGCCGCATGTTGCCTGAATGACACAATATCTAGAAATAAAAATATCGGAAAAGAAATGAAAGGCAGAATTTACAAAACAGTCATCAGACCAATAATGACATACGCGGCAGAAACACGACCCGACACAGAGAGGACAAATAGATTGCTCGAAACAGCGGAGATAAAAACCCTTCGAAAAATCGATGGTAAGACTCTATGGGACAGAGCTAGAAGTACAGATATACGACGGAGATGCAAGGTGGATAACATTAATAACTGGGTAAGAAACAGAAGAATAGAATGGAATGACCACATAAGCCGAATGACAACAAATAGGGTAGTCAGGACAGCGAGAGACGGTTCCCCAATAGGAAGACGATCAGTGGGAAGACCACGAAAACGATGGAACGACAAATTACTAGAGGCACATTTAAAAAACAGACAGAGTCATGTCTATACAAAAAGAAGAAGAAGAAGAAGAAAAAATATACCGTAGTAGTGAGTTTGGTGTAGGGTCCAAAGTGCTTGTCACTGGCACGAGACCACTAGTAGTTTTTTTCCAACCCCACTCACTTAGATCTTTTTGTTGCTCGTCAAGTGTGGCTTGATATAAAGATAACAATTGCTGCACCTGATAATAAACTCTAAGTGAATGTTCTCGTGTAGCAGATTCGGTAGGGGGTAATAAGGCAATGTTGGTCTTATTTTTGTATGATGAAGATACGTATTGCCCGTATCTCAAATCGTTCAGACTTGTCTCTTTTTTCTTCAGTATAGAGCTATGCCATTTGAAAAACATGTTTCCTGCTGTAGCCACCGCATCCTGTGTGCATTAGGGTCTTTAAAAGCCTCCATAGTTAGTTGCAAGTCTGTGTTCTTCTGCAGGACTTTAATGAATTTCAGTTTCCCCTGATTAAACAATGTGGAAGTAGTATCACAACCACTCATCGCATGACATGCGATCCTACATTGTAGGAATAAGATATGGTCCATTAGGATTTTTTCAGCAGCCAGATGAGGGTTGTAAAAGCTTTGAGAGACCTGTCCTTTTCCTTGTTTCAGAAAAAATATATTTTTTGTGTTAGGACTACACAGGCCAATCAAAATGACCAGAAGGTCGATATCTTCCCCCACCACTGTCACATGTCCGCTTGAAGGTGCAATCTCAAGAGCTGTCGTAATAATTAGAATATCAGCGTCCTCCACAGGATGGAGGATGTAAATTTATTAAATGACAGCATTCTAATAAAAAATTAAGTTTTGGGATGTAAAAAGTGGGTTTTGCAGAGACCGTTAAAAATTGGCAATTTTCAACTTGCACTTTAGACCGAACGGTTTGTCGGAAAAAAAGTAAATAGTGATGTTTTTAGAGAATTTTGAGTACTTTAATTTTTGTTAACAGACCATTTACTAAAAGATAATAGTTTTCGAGATTTAAGCAAAAAAGCCGGAAAAGCAGCAGAAATGTTTCGCTTTTTTCGATTTACTCAATGTTCCGTCACGAAATTTTGTCCGCAAACCTCATATTTGGACTCAGCAGCCCAAAATACATACATAATGAAAGAAATCAGAACTACCCCAAAACTTTCCTAGTCAAAACACAATTTAATAAGACGGGCGACCATATCAACAAGATTACAGGAAACTAGAAATGACAATGATGCAATTAAAGTAGCGGTGATTATACAGAGATCAAAAATTGAATGCATTGAAGAAAAACAACTAATCTGCTCATGGTCGCTCACATCATAATTAGCTGATTAGAAACTAGTATTCGAAAAAGGCAAAATAATGTTAAAAATCAAATTAGAAAATTTATCATTTTATCATAATAATCTTACGAAGAAGACTAACCATATGGCCCAGTCTAGTCCTGCGTTCGTCTAATTCGGTTCGTTTTATTTTTATTTAAATTTTCGTTTCGGAGCATTAGTCCCAGGTCGGTTGTACTTTTAAAATTAAAACGTCTGCATCGGTAACAATTGAGGTGAGCATTCCGACACTTTTCCAATTAACACCTGGTTACAAGACCGGTCAGAGTCGGAGGTTAGTGTCCATTGCTGTTAGTAAAATTTATAATACGTTTTAAATAATGTTTGTTCAATATTTGAGGACTGATACAAAAATTGACTAAATGAAAGTTTTTTATTTGTAGCTTTTGTTAATAGTTTAAATGTCGAGAATTTTTATTTATTATTTTTTAGCTAATAAAATGAAAAATGTTAATTGATGGCTGTATCTTCTTCTTCTTCTTGACTGGCTTTACAACTCGGGATGATTATTCTCCTCCACTATAGCCATCGATCTTCTTAGATCTTGCGCTTCGATTTCAAATTGTTGTATCCCTTCTTCTTCTTCACGTGCCACTCCTAGCGGAGATTGGAAATCATCATGGCCCCTGCGACTTTGTTAGCAGCGCACCTAAAAAGTTCAATCGAACTACACCCGAACCATTCACGTAGATTTCGAAGCCACGATATTTTTCTTCTTTCCACACTTCTTTTGCCCTTAATTTTGCCCTGCAGGATATTTCTTAAAAGTTTGTACTTTTCACCCCTCATACTGTGCCCCAAGTATTCCATATTTCTAGTTGTATCCCAATCCTAGATAAATCGGCTTCAAAATCCTGCTTCCATCTTTTTCCGGAACGGTCTACTGATCTTATACCGTCTGATCTCTCAAAAACACTCTGTCTTTTTTTGATCTTACCACATGACCTGCCCGACTTTTCCGGTTAGCTTTTATATGTCTGACAATGTTCTCAATACCATACCGAGTCACCAATTCAGCATTGCGGGGCCTTCTCCACTCTCCTGTCAATTCATCTCTTTGAGGGCCAAATATCATTCTGAGAATTTTCCTTTCAAATACCAGCAGCAACTGGGTAAATATTTGACATACATACTCTTAATTTAGATTATCTTTTTATCAGCCTAGATCTTAATAATGCTGATAGGTAGTGTAGTGTTCTATTCTCCGCAGCTATCTTGCTGAGACCTCTATTTTTATATGGTTGTCATCTTTAATTACCGCCTCCAGATATGTAAACTCTATTATAGCTTCGAAGTTGTGGTCATTAATATTATGTTCTACCTCATTCTTGGTCTTGACATGACCTGCCCATCTTTTCCGGTTAGCTTTTATATGTCTGACAACGTTCTCAGTACGGGTCTACCCCAAAATCCAGACAGCCAAAATCCCGACAGCCAAAATCCCGACGGCCAAAATACCGGCACGCCTGAATCCCGACAGGCCAAAATCCCGACAGGTTTGATAAGTTCCTTTTTAACATTCATATAATTACATTTATTTATTTTTGGATTTTTGTTTATGGCCATCTGTTTTTTATTTTTTGTTACTAAACAAAAGTATTTATCATTTTACATGAACTAATTTTCTAAATAAAATTTCTAACATGGGTATATGAATTAAATTATTTTTTTGCCAATATATAGTCCAATAACATAATGTATAATCAAATCCTGAATTCAAGTTTACTTTCTTATTATAATAGATAGTATCATGTAACTTAGAACCTTCCATTTCAGTAATTACCTATAGCTTTTATATTATAAAATGAAATGTTTAATGATTTTTTCTTTTAAAATACATAATAATTAGTTCCCGTACTTTTTCTTCTTCTTCTTCTTCTTCTTCTTCTTCTTCTTCTTTGTGTAGCTATTCACGTCCACATCTGAACATAAGCCTCTTCAAGCTTTCCTTTCCATTGTTTTTTGCTGTACGCTACTTGTAGCCAATTTTTCCCGGCAGTTCGTTTCAGATCACCTGTCCATCTCATAGGAGATCTGCCTCTGGGTCTTTTGTGTTGGTATGGTCTCCAGGTTAGAATTGTTCTGTGCCATTTGTTTAGATCGCTCCTAGCTACATGTCCAGCGTATTCCCATTTCAATTTTAATGATTTTTGTACCACATTGGTGACTTTGGTTTTCTGTCTTATCCATGTGTTTGTTTTACTTATTACTTATATTACACCCGTACTTATTAGTAAGTATTTAATTTTCAATTTCAATACTCTATAATATGATTTGGTATTGCATTTGAAAAGGAAACAATAAATATTCAAAATGTAGTGGTCGGGATTTTTGCTTATGCGAGGATTGTTGCATGTCGGGATTTTGGCCTGTCGGAATTCTGGCGTGTCGGGATTCTGGCGTGTCGGTGTTTTGGCAGTAGGGATTTTGGCTGTCGGGATTTTGGGCGCCACCGCTCAGTACTATAGTCCAAGTAATGAAGCTTAAAATAGGACAAAACCTCGCAATTTTTACAGAATGGATCGATGTGCTTGAAAATTTGAGAATAAGTAGTGGATAGTCCAACGATCAAAATCTATATGATGTCGAAAGGCGCTTTTACCATGGGGGTGGTTACCACCATATGTCGGGGGTGGAAATTCTTTATTATATTTTGACCGCAAAAGTTGATAAAAATATTCATTCTAAGCAAAAACGTTTTATACATTTTTTTGGTAAAATTAATAGTTTTCAATTTATTCGCTATCGAAAGTGTTAGTTTTATATCGAAAAAATCAATATTTTTAATCAGTTTTCTGCAAATAACTCAAAAATTTTGGTTTTATCAAAACAACTTCGCCTACCAAAAATGTACCTTGTAAAAAAATCAACAAAACTTTTTTTTTTAATTTTTTTTAAGACCAAAGTAATCGAGCTATACTTTATTATATGTTAGCTCTTCTTCGTCAAATGCTAAATATTGTAGTATCAAAGTCAAAAGACGGGAAAACTATGCATTTTTCGAGGATAAAATCTCTAGTGTTAGGGAAAAAGGGCATAAGTCGAAATCTGTTGTTTTTCAGGAGGATTTATTAAAGGTTTCATTCTTCTCGTATAAATCTATTTTTAAATTAAACTTGCATTTATACTAATATTATAATACGATATATTAACCAAACCTATGGACAATAATAAAGTCGGTTATATCTTTTCAAATTGATGATTTTTGATTGACTTAAGTCTTCTGGATCTGACTTTGATTGCGATTGCTGACTTAAGTCTATATGAACTAACATGCTAGCCATTAAGTGTAGTATAGTATAATAACATCTAATAGAAACACAGGTAAATAGAGAAACATAAAATAATGGATAAAGTTTTATTCGCTGCATAGGCGTAACCAGGGGGGGGTTTTGGGGGTTGTAACCCCCCCCATTGGGATGTACTTTGAGCTCTATACGCTTAACACCATAGCCCTCAGAGACCTTCCAGTAGTTGTAACCCCCCCTTTCAGGTAATTGTAACCCCCCCCTTAGGATCATCCTGGTTACGCCTATGATTCGCTGAAAAAAAAAACAATACAACTAAAATACATCACTACAATGTTTATTACGTACGTACCTCTTCTAAGTCTGGATCTAGGTCTTCTAAATCTGGGTCAAAGTCAGCTGTTGCATTTGAATGTACAAGTTGCTCATAAAAGCTTTTGTACACATCTGGAATAAGGTGTAGTAATTCCAAGAGATCATCTTTCTTGGCCTTAGAAATTGCAAGTGGCTCTGTATATTTTTTTGATAAAGAGAGTGCAACCGGACGGCCACGCGGCGATTTAAATTCAGAATGGAGAAGTCTTCTGTTTCTTGAAGTGATTTTTTATAATAAATTAGTCCTTGTTCCTTTGTGTATCTGAGCCATTTGCAGTCATGCCATAGAAATTTTCGTTTTTCACTATCTTGTTTTCTTTTTACAAAGATACCTTTCAACAAGGCTGCAACGTCATAAAAATCATCTTGTGACATTTCAAGCACTTGGAAAGGTTTCTTTTTATTTGTTCATCGTATTAATGTCGCCCAATCATGTGGATGTGATATTTGCATACCACTTGTTTTTTTTTTTTGTTTTTCGATTACGGAATGATCCGCGTCAGATTCCATGTATGAGTGACCTGACACAAGAAATTTGTGATCGATTTCCTCTAACGAATTTTTCATTTGAAGAACAGTTAAGAACATACTTGCTACGTAGAAATTCTTATTTTGTCCACCGCAAGTATCCGAGTAAAAAATCATTTTTTTCACTTCGAGTGGCAAATTCATAAGCTCTTTAAAAAGACAAGAAGCAATTTGGTTTGCTCCTCTCATTGCCATCGACTCGTGCCATAAATAACATGAAGCAAAACCATTTCCACAATTGCGTATTGTCAGACTGTAGGTTCAATATTTTCTTTTGTAAAATGTTACCGATGTTTCTAAAAACGGTGTCGGAAGACACTGTTGTAGGTCAAATGTATAGCACAATACTGAGTGGTCTTCCATTGCTAATTTTTTGTCTTTACTTTTACAAGTATATCCTAAGTCGGCTTCTTCATGATGCTTTGCTTGTGGTTCTTTAAGTGTATTTTTGTTTTCCTCATCATTGGCGATAGTCAACTCCATTTTCAAAACTTCACATTTGTGACAAACATCCGTTTTTGGCTTTTTACATCGTTTACATCTTTCTGACATTTTTACGTTCGCAAAAACACAAGTAAATACAAATTTTTATCACTGAAAAGCAATACGTGTTTGTTATTGTAACGGGTCATACGGAATTAAGTCAGCCTGTCCTTGGCAAGTGTAAATATACGGTTGTAAGGTTGCCGCGGTAAAAAAGACTTTAGTCAACATAAGTCCGCTTGTCCAAACAGAACCGGTTTTACACGACTTGCGTCTATCAGATCAATAGAGATTAAAGCTGTTAGAAATACAATAGACTTATGTCCTTTGGATCACAACTAAATTGATTAAATTCCATGTTGCCAGTGTACTTAAGTCAATATAGTAAAAATTTGACTTACGCCCTTTTTCCCCAACACTAGAGAAATATTTAAACCAATTTGAAGTATTTAAAAATATCTATCTCTAGAAATAAAAGACAAGTCTGTAGCTCAAAAATTAAGTGGCTTATAATGAAAAAAATGTCAGTCCTTATTTTTTTTCAGCGAAAAAGTGATCGAAAGCAAACCCCTAATCACCACCCTAATTAAAATTAGTCATTGACCTTGTTTGGTCTTCTTTACTTATGTATTATTAATTGGTTCTAGAAGTTTAACGGGATTAGAATACTTAGTTTTTAAAAAAATGAAGTCAAAAGTTAAGTCATAGAAAGATTAGCATCAGAGATACGAAAAAATGTTTAAATATGAAATTGTAGCTTAATTAATTCTCAAGAACTTGTTTTACAAAAATTTTTTGTACGGTAAAAATTTAGTGAGCTATTGACAATTTTAAACCTGGTAATAACATGCAAAAACCACCTTTACCAACCCTTTAAAAGTCACCACTTTTTACGGCGGATTTTAAAAGGATTTATTACTAATAGCCTTATAGACCTTATAAAAACCTACAAAATTCTTTTTCACCAAACTTTCTAAAATAAAAACTAAAAAGGTTACGGTTAAAAAATCAATATATTTTTTGAAAAAGAAAAAAGGAGAAATCCAATTGGACGCATAATAATGTAAGTTAGCGATGTTTTTAGCCATTGATCTTATTTATTCTTCTTTATTTATGTATTATTAATATATTCTAGAAGTTTAACTGACTTAGAATAATTAGTTTTTAAATAAATTGGAGTTAATAGCGAATAACGACTTTTTGTAGTTTGGTAAAAAATGACATTTTCTTCAGAATAGATAGATTAGCATCAGATATACGAAAAAATGTTTTAATATCAAACTGTAGGTTATTTAACTCCCAAGAACTTGGTTTCAAAAAAATTTTTCTACGGCAAAAATTGAGTGAATGGTAAATGAGTGTATATCGAAAAACATTAATTTTTTCGATATAAAACTTACACTTTCGATAGCGAATAAATCGAAAAGTATTAATATTAGTAAAAAAAGGTATAGAACATTTTTTGCTTAGAATGAATATTTTTATCAACTTTTGTAGTCAAAATATAATAAAAAAATTTCCACCCCTGAGATGGGGTGGCAATCACCCCCATGGTAAAATCGGCATCATATAGATTTTGATCCTTTGACTATCCACTACGTGTTCTAATTTTTTCAAGCAAATCGATCCATTCTGTAAAAATTGCGAGGTGAAAAGCTTCGGTTCCTGGACTACTATACAGAGTCACGAATTCAGCATTGCGGGGCCTTTTCCAGTCAATTTGTCTATTTGAGGGCCAAATATCGTTATAAGAACTTTCCTTTCAAATCCAGCAGCAACTGGGTGAATATTTGACATGGACACTCTTAATTTAGATTGTCCTATTAGAAGTCTAGATCTTAATAATGATGATAGGGAGTATAATGCTTTATTCTCCGCAGCTATCTTGCTGAGACCTCTTTTTCTATATGGTTGTCATCTGTGATTACCGCCCTCAGATATTTAAACTCTTTTACAACTTCGAAGTTTTGGTTATTAATAGTATCGTTCGCGGTAACGATCCTGAACTAGTCCAGGATTACTTCGCATGCGCACTTTAAAAAAGAGCGTTCGCGGTAATCGAGCTTCGAACTCCTAGTCCGGGATTTTGGCAGATTTGTCGTTCGCGGTAACCGAACTGCGAGTTCGGAACCAGTGCAACCGATCCTTGGGATCTGAAGCGAACTCGGAGTGCGAATATGCGCAGTAGGAATTTCAAAATACTTCAAAATACAAACATTGCTATAATAATAATTTCTATAATGTTTTGTGCTTTAAACAGCTGATTTGTAGCGCTGTTTACTTTTCATTCTGTGTTTATTTCATTTGTTTTTAATACTGTGGTTTAACTCAAACGTTTAGAAATTTATTGAATTTCAATAAAATCTCTTTTACATACTTTGATGTATAATTTTGACAGTGATAAGATCATAAACAAATAAATCAATTTTTTAATATGAAGGTACTAAATACTGGTGTCTTTTTAAAGTTAAATATTTATTATATTTGTGATACAAAAATAACCAATGTAATGTAAAATGTACTACCTGAAAAAATGAATAAAATAACATATATCTATGAAATTTTTATTAGACGGGGATACCCTAATATTTTATTGATAAACAATACAAAATATGGACGTTAATATTAAAATATGTAGGTATTAGAAATATTAAAAATACTCCATGTCATTAAAAAAAATTATACAATAGCAGTAACCAGTATAAGAGAACAAATCTTTTTCTTAGAAAAAATATTTGGAGAATGCCTTAATATGGTCTCGTAGATTATTAAAGTCACTAAAACTTATAACAATAAAAGATTTCATTAAACCATGCCTATTCATACTATAAACATATATCTGGTTGATCTGATCTAGTAAAATGTTTATGCAAATCTCAATTAAAATAACAAATTCATCAAAATAAGATTGGACACATAAAAACTAGGTTATAATAGTGTTATGGACTAATTCTAAATTCGTTCGCGGTGTAAATCAATCCTGAACTGATTCTGAACCGCGCTTGCGTAAAACCCGAGTACTAAGAGAATTCGTAACTAATCCTGGACTAGTCCAGGATCGTTACCGCGAACGAAGCTAATATTTATGTTCTGCCTAACTCTTGGTCGTCATGTATTTCGTCTTCCCTTATTCAAAGACCCATGGATGGCTGTATACCATCTATAAACTTGATACTATGAAATAAGAAATTATTCAATCAGATTAAAAATTTTAATCAGTGAAAACATTATTAGTAATTGTTGAAATGAACCACGTACAGTGGTGTTAAAAAGTCCTGCATCACCTTACTAAATACGCGGTCTGTTGTCGATTTTTCCTTGTTCAGCATACTTCTTAATGACTCTAATTACTGTAGATTGATTACAGTTTACTGCGGATCTAATCTCGCGACTAGATTTGTCGTTTTTATGGTGAAAAATAATTTCAAAACGCTTTTCGTTCGATAATTTAGTTTGTTTGGTCTGGGATGACATTTTGACCTTTTTATCAAAAATCAAAGAGCGAATAAATGTGTTAGGAAAACTACAGTGTTTATATAGTCAAAATATGTGGCAAATTTGTCATTAAGATTCAATTTAATAGTGCTTTAATGACTTAATAATCACCTCATAATTTTTTCGGGATATGAGAAATCCCTTCAATCAGATTATTTTAATCTTTTCTGTAGAATTTTAAGCTAGTAATTAAAAAAACATTAGTAAGTATACCGATAATGCTAATTACAAGCACAAAATTAAAATGAATTAGCGAAAATATACAAAAAAACGTGTGTTAAACCTCAACAACTATAAGGCTCTTAGGTTAAGCTGGACTTGTTAACACCACTTTAAGTATGTAGATGATCACTGAATCTCAGTTTTTTCCAAATTTCCAAATTTGCTTGCTCGAGAACACAATAAAAGAAATTAACTTTGTACGAAATTTTAGGATCCAAAATCTAGTCCAAGTACTGAAGCTTAAAATAGGACAAAACCTCGCAATTTTTACAGAATAGATCGATTTGCTTGAAAATTTGAGAATAAGTAGTGAATAGTCCAAGGATAAAAGTCTATATGATGCCGAAAGGCGCTTTGACCATGGTGGTGGTTACCACCCCATCACGGGGGTGGAAATTTTTTCTTATATTTTGACCGCAAAAGTTGATAAAAACATTCAGTGTAAGCAAAAGACGTTCTATACATTTTTTTGGAAAAATTAATAGTTTTCGATACATTCACTATCGAATGTGTTAGTTTTATATCGAAAAAATTAATGTTTATAATCAGTTTTCTGCTAATAACTCAAAAAGTTTTCGTTTTATCAAAACAAATTTGCTTAACAAAAATATACCTTTTGAAAAAATAAACAAACCCGTTTTTTATTTTCTTTAAGACCAATAGTAATCGAGCTATACTTTATTATATGAAGGGTACAGGTCCAAAAGGGGGCAAGTCGCAATTTTAGTAAAATAGAGCTAGTGGTGCCATCTTGTAGCAATTTTAACGTAGAAGTGGCCAGTTGCTTATACATGTCCTAAAAGCGCTGAGTACCTGTGAAATACTAATTCGTAAATTACGCATACACCGCCAATAGGGGGCAAGTCCTCATAAAACAGGTCCTAAAAGGGTAAAGTCCATGTAAACAGCCAATAGACACGTGCAGTTTAGAGTTAGGTTCGTCTGTGTAGTTAGTGTTTTTAGTGTTTTCATTGTTTTCCAAGTGATTTAAAAGTAAATAACAATGAATACAGAAAACAATAGTAGTGGAAACGAGACTGAAGTAGTGCCTAGACAGAATGAATCAAAAAAGAGGAAAAAGCACGGCAGAATGAGAGATGTCATGAAAAAAATTAGACTGCAGAGTCACGAGGTAGGTGCAACCTGTAATTGCCATAAACAGTGTTTTCAAAATGTGCCTGAAGAAGCAAGAAAAACTATACTGAAGAATTTTAACACAATGACTTCTATTAATGAGCAGAACTCATACTTATGTGGATTGATTACGGTACTTCCTATTCGCCGAAGAAGGCCTAGGAAAGATGAAGATGAAGCAAATTTGAGAAGTGCTACATATAATTACAGGGTACGTTTTTGCACTGATAATAGCTTAAAAGAAATAAATATTTGTAGACAAGCTTTTATGTCTATCCATGGAATAAAGAAAAAAAAATTAGAGATATTACAAAAATCACTAAAAATGACTGGAGTCGCTCCTAAAGATAAAAGGGGAGAAAATAAAAACCATCCTAAAAAATTGGAATCCCATGTTCTTGCAGCAATATACGAACATATAAAGTCATTTAAAGGCCGGAAAAGCCACTACAGTGTGAATGATAGTAAAAAATTATACTTACCTGAAGACTTAAACATAAAAAAGATGTTCAAAATGTTTTGCGAGTTGAACCCATCTATGAAAATATCCTACGAGTCGTACAGAACAGTATTTAATACAAAATTCAACTTAGCCTTTGGATATCCCAGAACCGATACATGTAGTTCCTGTGATGAGTTTCTTATAAAAATAAAATCTCTTCAGTCTGATATTTTAAAAAGTTCCGATCTTGCTCAAATTGAACGATTGCAAAAGGAAATACGCCAGCTTACAATACAAAATGATGTACACAAAAGAAAGGCTGAGACATTTTACAGTAGAAAAAGGGCTGCGAAGAAAAGAAGTCGAACCTCTGTGACTCACGAAGCTATTTGTCTCGATTTTGGAAAAAATCTTAGTGTCCCAAACATAACAACAAACGATGTTTACTATAAGAGCTAGCTGAACGTCTAGGCCTTTAATGTCCATATTCTATCTACAGCAAAAAGTGTGTTTTACATTTACCCGGAAACACTTGGTAAAAAGGGAAGCGACGATGTATGCTCAATGCTGAATGACTTTCTATGGAATTTTCTCGATGTACAAGTAAGATCGCTTGAAATATTCTGTGACTCCTGCGGGGGGCAGAATAAAAATTACACCATGTTTCGTTTTTTGCATTATATTGTCCACAATACACGTAGACTTGATTATGTTAAAGTTACTTTCCCTATTCGTGGACATTCCTACATGGAACCGGATAAAAATATGGGCTTAATAAACTCCAAACAACGAGCTGAGATTCCTTCCGATTGGGTTGAAATTTTCAGAAGTGCTCGTGCAAAACCATCGCCATTTGACGTTGTGGAAGTAGATCAATCCTACTTTCGATCATGGACGAATTTTTTTACTACTAAAACAGATTATTTGAAGAAATGTCCGTTCAGTTCCCGCCCAATTAGAGAATTGGAAATAAGTCAAGAACATCGTAGACTAATATATTACCGGAAGTCCTATAATGGAGCATGGGAGTCTGCAATACTGAAGGAAAAAGAAAGTAAGCGAAAGGGACCTGTGCTACTACAAAATGAATTCGAACTTCCTCCTTATTCTTATTCAGGTATAAAAAAATATGTCTTGAAATACTATTATTAAACAACATTATTTTTAGGCTTGATACCAATCTCAGCTAAAAAATTTAAATGTCTACAAGATCTAAAACGATTGTGTGGTGACGAAGCAAAGCAATTTTTTGATAACCTCCTCAAGAATTAGAATTTTTTGTATTAATAACTTTTGTCTGTTCGTCATTTTAAGTTGTTTTTTGGACTTAGCCCCTTTAGGCCAAAAATGTTTGGTGGTTTGGCCATTTAAGGCTTATGTACCATGTTTAATAATATTAATATACGTTTAATTTCTTGTGTGTGTCTCATTAATTACCCAAGTAACTGATCTAATTAACAGAGTTCATGATAACCATCAATAATTTATCAATAACTGGTTTTAAACTTTAAACTTTGTTTTGTACGAAATAAACATTTGGTGACTTAGCTCTTTATGGACCTGTACCCTTCATATGTTAGCTCTTCTTCGTCAAATGCTAAATATTGTAGTTTCAAAGTCACAAGACGGGAAAACTATGCATTTTTCGAGGATAACTTGTTGAAACTAATTTAAAGTATTTAAACATGTCTATCTACAGAAATAAAAAAAGTCTCTAGCTCAAAAATTAAGTGACTTGTAATGGAAATAATGTTAGTATCTATTTTTTTCAGCGAAAAGTGATCGGAATCAACCCCATAATCACCACCCTAATTAAAATTAGTCATTGATATTATTTTGTCGTCTTAATTTATGTATTATTAATAGGTTTTAGAAGTTTGACTGGCTTATAGGTCTGGATCCCGCGTATGAAAAAAAAGTTGATTAATAGCAAGCTGAAAATGTGTTAATAGCTTAAGGGTGTCTAGTCGGACAAACTTTGATATATGGGAACACTGGAACAGGGGAAGTTTTAATTGTGGAACAGGATAAAAATTTGGAACGGTCAGACCACGAAAACGGCACATGTATTTTGTCCGACAGAACAGAATTAAACTCTCCGAACAGAGATTAAACTCTCATGCAAAAATCAGACTGCTATTTATCACCAAACGGGCGTTTTAATGAGTGGAACATGTAGAATATGTCAAATGACAGGAATTATGACATGACAGGTGATAAATAGCAGTCTGATTTTTGCATGAGAGTTTAATCTCTGTTCGGAGAGTTTAAGTCTGTCCTGTCGGACAAAATAAATGTGCCGTTTTCGTGGTCTGGCCGTTCCAAATTTTTAACCTGTTCCACAATTAAAACTACCCCTGTCCCAGTGTTCCCATATATCAAAGTTTATCCGACTAGACACCCTTAAGCTATTAATAAATTTTCAGCTTGCTATTAATCAACTTTTTTTTCATAAGCGGGATCCAGGCCTATTAGAATGATTGGTTTTTAAAAGATTGGAGGTAAAAGCGAATAACGAATTTTTGTAGCTTGGTAAAAAATGCCCTTTTCTTCCGAATAGAAAGATTAGCATCAGAGATACGAAAAAATGTTTCAATATCAAATTATAGCTTATCTAATTTCCAAGAAATTTGTTTGCAAAAATTATTTCTACGGCAAAAATTGTGTGAGCTATTGATAATTAAAACTTGTAATAATATGCAAAAACCACCTTTACCCTTTCAAAGTCACCTGTTCTTGCAACTGAGGATATTAAAAGAATTTAATATTAACACCCTTATAGATCTTATAAAAACCTACAAAAGTCTTTTTTACCAAACTTTCTAAGATAAAAAATAAAAAAGTTAAGGTTAAAAAATCAATATATTTGTTTGAACAAAAAAAGGAGAAATCCAATTGGAATCATAATAATGTAAGTTAGCGGTGCTTTTAGTCGTTGGCCTTATTCATTCTTCTTTATTTATGTATTATTAATAGATCCTAAAAGTTTTACTGGCTAAGAATGATTAGTCTTTAAGAAACTGGAGTTAAAAGCGAATAACGAATTTTTATAGTTTGGTAAAAATGCCATTTTCTTCAGAATAGAAAGATTAGCATCAGAGATATACCCTATTCCACGAACATACGCCTGTTTTGGATTACTTCGACAACGAATATTTTACTGTGCAAAATAAGAAGAACGAAATTAAATTGCAAATTACATTGTTGTTTATTGGAATAATTATTAGCGGCATTTACTTTCGTACTTCTTATGTTGCACAGTAAAATATTCCTTGTCGAAATAATCCAAAACAGGCGTATGTTCGTGGAATGGCCCATACGAAAAAATGTTTAAATATTAAATTGTAGGTTATTTAATTCCCAAGAACTAGGTATGAAAAAAATTTTTTTAGGGTCAAAATTGAGTGAATCGTAAATGAGTAAGTAATCGGAAAACATTGAATTTTTCGATATAAAATTAACACATTCTATAGCGAATAAATCGAAAACTATTAATTTTCGCAAAAAAATGTATAAAACATTTCTTGCTTAGAATGAACGTTTTTATCAACCTTTGCGGTCAAAATATAATAAAAAATTTCCACCCACGAGATGGGGTGGCAACCACCCCCATGGTAAAAGCGCCTTTCGGCATCATATAGATTTTGATCCTTGGACTATACACTACTTATTCTCAAATTTTGAAGCAAATCGATCCATTCTGTAAAAATTGCGAGGTTGCGAGCTTCGGTTCCTTGACTAATCGGTTCGTTTTTATGTTCGTAACTGTATGGCTGGTTGATAACTGGGCTCCACATCCAGTTTCTCTGCAGTTTCATTTGCTGTAGTAATAACATCATTAAATTTGATTCCTGTCCGAAACTCTAGTAACAATTGTTTTATCTCTTGTAAAGCATTTAAGGCCAGCTCTACATATTCATTGTTTTTGATTGAAAAATTTTGCTAACGAAGTTAACTTTCATCAGAACTTTATACCAGAACTTTATACCTTTATATCAGAATGTAAATGTTGATATTTTATCTCCTAAACATCTAGCTTGATAATTTAAATCGCGATGTTTATCCTAATGCGTTATATTACATAAAGCATAATAAATTTCTGACAAATTTTTGTATAATGGCTTTAAAGTATCAATTATGCTGGACCAGCGTGTTTAGATAAATGCTTTAAAGCCAGACTTGCAAAGTGTTGTTTTATGATACCCCAACGTTTGGTAGAAGCGGAAAAAAAGGGTAAGTTTTATTTTGATCCGCCTAAAATATTTGTGAAAACTCTAGTAGCGCCCCTTAATTGCTGGCGCCTGTGTGCGCCGCACACATTGCACACGTGGACGGCACGGCCCGGGTTTGCAAGGCAAGGAATTTTCAGAATACGCCTATATATTCACATTTTGAATGCCACCAATTTTTTACAATCTGGGCTTTCAGAGTCCAAGCTTCTATCCCATAATATAGTAGTTGCGACCAAACATTCGACGTCGACGAACCTCAGTCTGATAGCCATACTTAATTTCTTATTTGTAAACATTGACTTGTCTTTTATAAATCTTTTTCAAACGATTTCGTTTCTGACCGTTAACTCCTCATCTTGAACCGTGAGTTTATAAATGATTGCTCCTAAAACCTTGCTCCGAGGTATTTATATACTTGTCGACCCTCTCTAACGGTTTACCTTCTAATGTCAGATGTATGTTGTTAGTGTTGCCCAAAATCGGTCTTGGTCTTGCAGTCTTGGTCTTGTTCTTGCGTTTTTGTCAGACCAAGACCGCCTAATTTGAGCAAGATTCAGACCAAGACTTACCGTGCAGGATTTGAGCAAGAACAAAACTAAGCCTTGCAAGAGTCTTGCATCTTGCAGTTAGAACTGAGGGTCGTTTTAGAGAGTATAATAGTTCGGGTATATTCTTAGATACTCTATGAGAGGCAAAAAATTTTTAACAAAAATTTGGAAAATTTGACTTATACGCATTACGAACAATACTACAAACATACATAGCGAATCAAAATATCTATTAAAATAACACTTGACACATTTGACACGTACTCAGAGATCATTATTACAATGCGAAAATAAAATATTTTTACATAATTTCCCAGCAGACGTCATTTTCGCTCTGAAATTAATTGTCCAGGTTTTGAGAATAGCCGGCCTTTATTCATAAATTAATATTCTTGCGTTGCCACCTTGCGATGACGACAATAATGTCGTTAAAAATCTGTAGTTGATAAAAAATATACCTATTACATATTATCGGTGGATAGAATACTAAGACTATTATGTATATTTTTTCTGTTGATTGTGCAATGACCTCATTCGGTTAGACAAAATTTGCTGAAATAATGCGGCTAATATTTAAAAGTATTAATAACGAGACACATTAATGCAGATAATGCCGGTTATACATACCGTGTAAACAAAATAACGAAATATTTAATAACGATATACTGTCTACCGAGGCATTGAACAAAGAAATATTACAGTGAAATGTATGCAAGACAAAAGCACATGTATAGCAGTTTTTTCCGTAGTTAAATTAAATTGGTCATTTGTTTTATCACTCGACTGTTCTTTTGTTACTCTTTGTGTTTGGTGATATACACTACTCCAAGAAATTAACTCACCACCTTTAAAAACGGGTCATTTTGATGTCTTGAATTTCCTAAAGCTGTTGTCCGATTGAAGTGATTTTTTTAATATTTTATAGCCTTATTCTTTAACAATATCGCTGTAATAATACTATTGCTAGGCAGGTAAATTGTCATTGTATACCGGGTGTACCAATCAAACTGTGTTTTTTTTTCTCAAAGTTTGCATCACCCCATGGAATATTCTAGCTTATTAAATAATAAAATTAAAACCCAACTATAGCCTCATATTTTCTTAACATTTTGTTTTTTGATTCATTCGCTTGTGGTGGAGAATAAAAAGTTACATACTATTTTAGCTAGCCATGTTTTTCATTAATACAAGGTGTTTTTAAATAAGTGTGGCAAACTTTAAGGGGTAATTACTCTGCACGAGAAAGTAATGACAGTTTGCTTTTAAACGTATGTTCGCAAATGCTTCGTTTCCGATATAGGGGATGTTAACATTGTTTTTACAAACTGACGATTTATTTATTGCTCTAAAACCGGTTGAGATATGCGAATGAAATTTGGTAAATTTTAAGAGGTAGTTATTACGCATTTTTGACATACAATTAAAATTTTAATATTCACCAATGGCGCGCATACCTACGTGTAACCAGTTTGTTTAGAATTACCCCTTAAAATTTGCCATACTTATTTCAAAACAGCCTGCATTGATGAAAAACATGGCTAGTTATTAAAATACCTAACTTTGTTGTTATCCAAGCGAATGAATAAAAAAACAGAATGTTAAGAAAATATCAGACTGTAGTAGGGTTTTAATTTTAGTATTTTAAAAAGGCTAGAATATTCCACAGGATGATGCGAACTTTGAGAAAAAAACACAGTTTGATTGGTACACTCATTGGTACCGGTACGGTATCCGGTACCTATAGGTATAACGACAATTTACCTTCTAGCAACAATATTATTACAGCAATATTGTTAACGAATAAATAATTCAAGCATAAAATTTACCTACCCTGTTACGTTGTTCTAAGATATGTAATAGGCTAATGGGCAACTGCGAGACTTGCAAGACTCTTGCTGCAAGACCAAGACCAAGACCAAGACCTGGAGCGCAATACCCAGACCAAGACCAGGTGTACTGTTGCAAGACCAAGACTGTCTAAGTCTCGTCTTGGTCTTGCATTTGGGCAACACTATAATATGTTGTCAAAAGGGTTATTCAAAATCACCATGTATGTATTTGGTTATATCTATATTTATTGTTACTGCCATCTTTTTGCTTTCTCTGTTAATGATTTCTACAAGAATTTGCAGATCGTCTATATTCTCTGCCATGATTGTGCTATCATCTACAAATATTATGTTATTAATGATGCTCCCTTCATTCCTTACACCTTCAGTTCTTTCCCATAGTGCCTCCTGAAATATTAGTGTCGACGGCACGCATCCCTGTCTGACTCCTCTTTGAATTTCTATTTGGTTTGTCTCACTATCTTCCACCTGTACGACCGCTTTTTGATTGTCGTACAGATTTTTGATTAAATTAATATCCTTGGGATCTATGTGTAATAGGATCCGTATTTCCATGCATGTAAGAGTTTACCATGTAACTGTGCGCCTCTTGTTCCCATTCCACCACCAAACTATGTCAGTAGTAGAGATGTTGAAAAAGTATTTATTCGATACAAAGTACTCGTTACTTAAGAATATCGAAAGTAACGATTACTATTCAGAGAGGCAAATCGTTACTTTGATTACTCTGATTACTTCGTTACTTCGTACCAATCGTATCAGAGCGAGTAACGACTATTGTATCTACTTTGATTACTTTGATTACTCTGATTACTTCGTTACTTTGTACCAATCGTATCAGAGCCATTAACGACTATTGTATCTACAACTAGTACACTTGATTACTTTCTACCAATCGTATCCCAGCGAGTAACGGACGGTACCGGTATTTTACGAGTGTTATCGATTATCATTATCTGTATGAAGCGTTTTAAGGGTGTGAGCCTCTGAGCCTCACCCTGTGAGGGCGAGGAGAAGATAGAATATGAAACAGAGAAAGGGATAATGGAGATAAGATATGTAATGTATGTCGTTAACAGAGATCGAATGCGAGAACCCTATATTTTTATCTAGATCTATATCTATAAAATAAATAAATAAATGTTTATTCAGAGAAAAGATACAATACATACAATGGTAATACATTAAAATCATTATAATTTCCTATAAATAAACACAAAAATACCACTTGAAGCAGAATGCTTGTGCAGTGGTTAATTTGGTTCATTGTAATGTAACAAAATATCCTGTGTAGGTACACACTATCTTTTCACAGGCAATACAATAATATAATATCTATTACTTAATAATAAGAGAACAAAAAAAAGCAAAGAGCATTACATTGTTTTTTTGAATAATTAAATAATTAAAGAAAATAATTCTATTTCAAAATCTGGAAAAAAAATTAAAAATACAGCATCCCTACGATGTATTTATCAAAAAATAACAGCAACAAATGAGAGAAAAAAACACAAATTAGGTACAACAACTATGAGTCCAATATTCAAACACTTGTTTTATTTTCTAACTTCAATTAAATCATGTATAACTGAAAGAGGCGTATCTATAATATATTTCTTTAATTTATTTTTAAATTGTTTTATATTCTTGACATTCTGAACATTTATGGGTAAAACGTTAAAGGACCTAGGTCCTAGGTAAGTGAAACAACGCTGTCCAATTGTTTTTTCACTTTTCGGGGGTATCGCTTTATTCCTGTTTCTGGTGGAGTATTCATGCAAGGGAAACTGTAGCGTTTGTCTATTTTTATATTGATATACAGTAATCGCTTTAAAATAAAGCTGCCTAATATCAAAAATATTAGCTTCCTTGTATAATAATTCAGTGGATTCAGCTTGGGCTTGCGATAAATTGATTTTAAAATTTTTCTTTGGACGACATTTAGTTGTTCCAAATGATTGCCGTAGCCCCCCCCCCCCCCCACCCACCCAAGAATCCCATAGCATAATCTAGATTCTACTAAGGCAAAGTACATAGTTTTTAAAAGGCGCTGTTCTAAAATATTGCTTAAGTATTTAAATTTATAGAGTAAACTTCGAAGGTTTTTTGTCACATTCGCAATATGTAGGTTCCATTTTAAATGACTATCAATTATTGTAATTCCCAAATACTTTACAGAATGAGCAGACAGAATATGTTGATCCTTATGTCTTTCATTGGATATTATTAGTGTTTCGTAGTTAGGCAGATTTGTTTTGTAATATCCAAAAGGCAAAAAGAAAGTTTTTGTGAAGTTAACAGTTAGTTGTTTGTGTGCAAACCAATCAAAACAATTTTTTAAATCTTCTTCAGCCAATAATTTTAGATTCTCCCAATTATCTGCAGTATACAGTACAGCTGTGTGATCTGCATAACTAATAATTTTACCTTTTAATTTCATTGACAATAAATTATTAACATAAATTATAAACAACAATGGACCAAGAAGCGTTCCTTGCGGAACACCGTACTTCACCACATTTCCCTCACTCACACTTTCATTTATTTTTACCCTTTGTACCCTATTGTCTAGATAACTTTCAAAAAATCTTAATACGTTGCCTCTGAAACCTACATCAGCCAAAGTTTCCAAGAGTTGCTTATGGCTCATTGTGTCGAAAGCTTTAGCCAAGTCTAAAAATACACATAATGTTGGCTTACCTCTATCATAAATATATATACCTATACAAAATACAAAATGCCTACCTACTGAGAAATACGATTCTCGATATGAATACCGGTACTCAAATACAAAAGTAACAAAAGTAATCGTAGTAATCAAATCATTTTTATTCCTTAAACAGAACGGTGAAGGTCGTTGTTATATCGGAATACCTATACAAAATACCTACCTACTGAGAAATACGATTCTCGATATGATTACCGGTACTCAAATACAAAAGTAATCAAAGTAACGAATAATGTAAATGATTACTTTATACAAAAGTAACGATTTGTAACGAATACTCGAAAGTAACTATAATCAACATCACTAAGTCAGTAGTATTTTTAAAGTGTGGCTCATGAGGCTAACTAATCGGTAGGTACTCATCGCATGATTTATTATTATTATTAGGATAGGATTATTTTTCTTGGGTAAGGGTAAAAATATATATTATATTTTAACCCTTCATCAGGAATCTGACCGTTGTGGTATATTTTATTAAATAATTTAGTTATTTAGACACTCTATATTTTCATCATTCAGGATTTTCTGTTTCACCTCTGATATTAGAATTCGTCGAGATTTATTAGTTGGCAATGTTTCATTTATTTCTTCCCTATTATCTGCAAATAAGTCCTTGATGTATTTCTCCCAAGTTTGTTATTTTTCTTCTTCTGATAATTGGAGATCTCCCATGGAGTTTCTATTAAATTGTGGTTTTCATATACGACCTAGGATTATGTAAAGTTTCTCATGACTCTCCCTATATAAACGATTAGTTTCGTATACTATTACTACGGAAGAGTTATTGAGAAATTAATTTCAGTTTCAAGTTTTTTTAAAGGCATAAACATTCGTCATTCAGCCAGTCACAATCGGGTTATAGCTTCTCGTTAACTCAGGAGAGTAATGTGTAGTGTGTGTATTGAGTAAATGTCTTGTTACTTAGAAAGTCGACTTCATCGGTTTCAAGTTAAGACTATAAATATTTGTTAATGTCCGAAAGAGAATTTGTCAAAAATATGAAGTAGGTACGTTTTTTTAATGTAGCATCCAATGCTATTTCATTTTAAAATTACGTGTATTATGAGTAACTAATATGGACCCAATTTATATTAATAAATTAAGCTGAAATTTTTCAAATTACACTCTTTCCAATATCTACCCTCCATAAATCTCTATATCGGAGTTCTTTATCTTTTTAACAAAACTAACTAGGATTCGTATACCTCTGTTTTAAATCTGCATTAATGGAAAAAAGTAGTGAAATTATTCCGGAGAAAAACCAATTTAAAAACTCCATTAACAAAATAGATTAAATGATTCGATGTGGTTTCATGTGAACATTTTATTTTTCCAGCAGTTATCGACACACGATGATGCACGTGCATGAAAACGTATTTTTCAGGAGAAGGAAAGAAGAAAAACAGAGCAAAAACTTCGTGTGACAAAGAGTAATGAGGAGAAAGTCAGTGTTGGTGTTCGGAGTTAACTCGGAGCCAGCTCCAATTTCCTGCTAATTCAATGTCTTTCAATCTAAAAGATAGGACATGATTGATTATGGCTTGACGCCACCTCCTCAGACATTTACACGCGGCTTGGCTGTGCTGTGCTGTATGAAGCCGGTTGCAATTCGAATGAATATATGAATTTCTAGCCGAAGGGCGCTTAATGATGTTTCTTTCATTTGTGATCAATGAATTACAGAGTAATCTAATAATCAAAAGACACATGGAAAACTTTAGTTGCCGCGATCGAAAATTAGTTACTGACACTGAAGTAAATATAACAGAAAATATATCCAAACACCTAATTGATTTCAATTTTTTTATCAAATTAAGTACATAATATATAGTGTGTGTACATTTATCATCATTATAATTAGCATTCCTCGTAACTTCGGAAGGACAAACTTCACATAATAAACCAGTTTAAATATTTGTGTTTAAAACCCATTATAAAAAGAATAATGCAAATCTAACGTTTTCGCTAAAAATCAAATTTATATCTAATTAATGTTTTGAGTTGGCGTAAACAAAAGCGATAACCTAATAGTGATGGGCGATATGAACGCTAAAGTTGGATAAGACAATATTAATTTAGAAACAGTAATGGGCAAACATGGCCTGGGAGTGATGAATGAAAATGGAGAGCGCTTTACAAATTTTTGCTCCAATCATCGTTTAGTTATTGGTGGAACCATCTTCCCACATAAAAATATTCACAAGGTAACATGGACTGCACCTGGTCATACAATGAAAATCAAATAGACCACATCGTCACTTTAAATAGATTTAGATCATCTCTTCTTGATGTACGTAATAAAAGAGGAGCAGACATCGCAAGTGACCACCATCTCTTAATTGGTACCATTAAAATCAAAATGGCAAAAAACAAAATCACAAGAATCACCAACAGACTCGCATATAATCTAAACAAATTAAAATCGCTTCCAGGAAAACACATGTTTAGGGAGGAGCTTCCATGTTTTGACAGAAATAGCTGAAGACAAACTGGGTAAAAAAGAGAAAGATAGAAAGGAATGGATATCAGATGAAACCTGGAATCTTATCGAGGAAAGAAAACAACGAAAAAAAAAAAGATATCCTGCAAGCAAGAACTGTAGAAGGAAGAACGAACCAACAACAAGAATATGAAACACTAAATAAAGCAGTTAAAAGGAATGTAAGAAGAGACAAAAGAAGGTGGGCTGAAGAACTGGCAAAACAAGCAGAGACAGCTGCACAACACAACAAGACTAGAGAGCTGTACCAAATTACTAGACGATTAACAAAAAATGGGCCCAACTGTTCGAATATGGAAAGATCCAAGACAGGTGAACTACCTACTACAACAGATGACCAAGTAGAGAGATGGAAAGAGCACTTTCAGGAGATGCTAGGCACGCCCAGGGATAACGCAGATGAAATTGTCGAAAACCCGCAGAATATAGACTTAGGATGGAAAAAAGGTAACATTATTAAGCTTCCAAAAAGGACAACCTCACACTGTGCAAAAGTTGGAGAGGAATAACCTTGCTTACCGTCATAAATAAAATTTTTACGACCATCACTCATAAAAAATTAACAAACAAGGTTGTATTTCGAGCTAATCAAGCAGATGTTAGACCAGAATCTTCCTGCATAGACCACGTTAATACTGTGAGGGTAATAATGGAACAATCGGTTGAATGGAACACACCTCTATACATAGTTTTTGTTGATTTCGACCGTGCCTTTGACAGCCTATCACATGCTGCTATATGGAAAATTTTAGAGCTAAGAAACATTCCTCATAAAATAATTTCCATCACAAAGTCACTGTACTCTGAGGCGACGTGCAGCGTGATACACAATGGGATCAACAGTGACGAATTTGAAGTACTTACTGGAGTCAGACAGGGATGCGTGCTTTCTTCGTTTCTATTTAACATAGCTCTAGACTATGTTCTCTTAAAAGTAGACTTCGACACAAAAGAGATACAATGGACGTTAACCACACGCAAGTGATCTAGAATACGCCGACGATATCTGCCTTTTAGGACAAAGGTTCCAGGATGTGGCCGACCAATTGGAAACACTATCCACTGAGGCCAATAAAATAGGTTTGAAAATCAATATTAGTAAAACCAAATCCACGAGAAGAAATGCAAGGAACAAAATGCTATTTAATATCGACAACATACAGATTGACAATATGGAAAACTTTACGTATCTTGGAAGTGTCATAACAGAAAGCGGAGGTACAGAAGACGATATTCGTATGAGCATACGAAAAGCTCAACAAGCATTTAGCATGCTTAACCCTGTTTGGAGGTCTGGGGAATATACTACAAGGACAAAGATCCGAATATTCCAGTCAAATGTTATGTCTGTTCTACTCTATGGATGTGAAACCTGAAAAGTGACAAAATCCCTTACAGACAAATTGCAGGTCTTTGTTAACAAATGTCTACTCACTGTGACGAGGATCGTAACTTTCATTAAATATATACATCTCAAGAGACCTTAACGGCCCATGGCTTGTAATTTTTCCACCGTTTCCTTAATTTTCCTCCGTCCATGGTTCCATGGCCGAAGTTCTCAAATTTGTATCCCAACTTTCTTGCACGCTTCTGGTCACGTTTTCCGTGGTCGTCCTCTACGACCTAACCAACTAAGTCTCTTCATTCTGATGATCTGGCTAATTTCTGATTTCCGGTACAGCTTTCTGATCTCTGCATTTGTTCGTCTCCTCCAAACGTCTCCATTATGTGTCTTTATAATGTCATCATCATTATCAATTGCGTTACAACTGTTCGTGAGTCTTTGCCGCGTTTACTATTGCCTTCAATGTTTGTCGGTCATGTGCCACTAATTTGCATTGTCGCACTCCCCTTTTCTCTAGATCTTCTCTGACTGAATCTTTCCACCTTTTTCTAGGCCGCCCTACAGACCTTCTTCCATCGGGCCTTTCCCAGAACACATTGTTTATAAGCCAATTGTCCTTACTGCATATCACATGCCCTGCCCATCTGAGTCTATTGGCCTTTATATATGTCTTTATAATGTGGTCTGTCCCATTTCCATATATTTTGTTTTTTGCTTATGAGTCAATCCAATCCTCGCTTCAAAGAGTTTGAAAGTCGTCAGTAGTTCCTAGTGATGTTAAAAAAGTAACTATTCGTTACAAAAGTACTCGTTACTTACGAATACCGAAAGTAACGATTACTATACAGAGAGGTATATTAGAGAGGTTTGATTACTTTGATTACTCTGATTACTTCATTACTTCGTACCAATCGTATCAGAGCGAGTACCTATTTTGATTTTGAGTATTGTATCTACTCGGTTGATATCGGTTGATATCGGCGTCGGACCGGTATTCCACGAGTGTTCGGTACAGTTAACTAAAATTTTATCTGTGAAGGACGAAGGCTATGAAGAGTTTTACAGGATTACACGGCGCTGAGAAGTAGATGAAACAGAGGGAGGTATAGCATTTAACAAAGCATGCACCCAGAAACAGATGTCTATACGATTTGTCGAGGTAAACAATTCACACAATTTCACAAATGTTAGTTATTTTGAAAATAAAAATGCAACACATTAGATTTTAATAATAATTACACACTCTTCTTATCAGGCCTAGAAAAAATAACTTAGATTGACCGGAAAATATGTAGAAATGATAATATTTCTAGACTATGATCATCAACTTTAATTTTACATGTAGGTATGGCATTGTTTTTATTAGACCAGGGTATTTAACACTAAGAACACAGGAATAAATCTATTTTTAAATATAGTAGGTACATAGAGACTTGCAACTTATTGCATTGTATTTAGGATTAGGATGACGTCTGAAAAAAAGTACAATAAAAAAAATAGGTGGAAATGCATTATTACATTTTAAAGTGTATAAAACGCATCGAAAAATGCATAAACATGTTAAAATCAGTATATTTAGGGCCAGATTTTATTATTTCGGGGTATTTGGGGTCACTGAACACGAATTTGCAATCAGAACCGACTTTCGAAGTATCTGGGTGCCCAAGGTTACTGCTAAGGTACGTCATCTAGAGTTTCGAGGGTTTGTTTTTGGCACTTAATTGATGCAAACGGATTACTCGAGATTACTGATATTGTGGAGCAGCAATAACAGAACAATTACATATCATTTAATTTCTATTCCTTAAATAGATCGGTGAAGGTAGTTGTTATATCGGATCTTATACTTATACGAAATACTGAGAAATGCTATTCTCGATATGATTACCGGTATTCAAATACAAGAGTAATCATAGTAATCATTAATCAAAGTATCCTACTAATACTAATATAAAATATGTACTGAGAAATGCGATTCTCGATATGATTACCGGTACTCAAATACAAAAGTAATCAAAGTAATCAAAGTAAAGAATACTTTAAATGATTACTTTATACAAAAGTATCGATTTGTAACGAATACTCGAAAGTAACTATAATAAACAACACTAGTAGTTCCCTTTCAGTTCTTGATATTTTGATAATTTTTTGACTCTTTCTTGATTCTGGTCACAAGTGTGTCCTAAAACGTACCAGCCTTTTATCATAATAAAATGTCATGATAAAGTTTATAGTGAAGATATGGTTTCGAAGAGAAATCTCAACTAAATCTCGACTGTATACAGGTGCATCCAGTGGCTACTTTTCTAAAATAATTACGCATGTCGTTCCAACCGACCTGCTATTTTCCTAGAAGTAGTCTTTTTCCTTTTTCAGTCTTTCTTTTTTCAATTTCGTTGTTGTGAGAGAGTTAATTACAGGCACGGCGCTTCTAGCTGATGGCGATTCGTTTCGGCCTTATATTCACTCTCGCCTGTGACGAGGGTCGTGCCTTTCATTAAATAAATGATATTAATAGCAAAAATCAGGGTAGGACTATGGGTATAAATGGATTACGACAGATGTTTGCTCTTTTGCTTGTGTGTCACATATTTTGCGTTGAAAAATATTTGAGCGAAATTTTTATTTCGTTTCACCATATCGACGGGTTTTTGACAAAACATCGTAAGCATCAATTTTCCGAAAATGGGATTTTTATCTTAAATAGTTCCTTACGATAGTATACAGCTAATTAAAAATTATTTTTTTCCTAATAACATCCGAATTGTCTAAAATTGAATTTAATGTTTATCGTAACCACCGCATTTCAACTCATTTTGTGCCTATGGTATCGTAAACGCCAAGGTAGTACCGACAGTTGATGGTAAACGCCATCAATCTTGTCGTTTACGTTTGGATATTTTGCCGCTTACGATAAGATTCAATGACCAAAATGACCGTTAGGATTACTCAGTGTTATCTTAAATGTGTTAGTCAGTGGAAATTTTATTTCGCTCCCACAATTTAAAACGAAAATAGTGGTAGTTTTTATAAATCCTTTTATTCAATAGATGCGGTAAGTTTTTAATACTTGTTTTTATGGTTTATTGTCTTTTTCATAGAATTTGAAGTCTAATTTACTAATTTGGTAATGACGTTACCTCTGGTTTTTAGTTGTTCTTGTGCATATATCATAAATATTATATTTGCAACAAAAATATGTCAACTTAGTAGTAAATATATCAACGTAGTAAGTTCACTGAAACCTGAAACAAATGTAGGGGAGTCAATATAGAACGAACAATGAAACATAGTTTTTAATTCCAAACAACTTTTTTTATTAACAATTTTCGATATTGTGAAATATAAAGCTACTTTACTCTTGAACAAGATTCACATTCTTTGACATACCTAGTATGAAATTAATGAAATTTAATATCTGATAAGTAGTTTTTTTAAACTAATAATAAAAAGTAATCAATAGGTTCCAAGTTATGAAGACATACTGTGTAAGAGCTCAAAAACAATTACATTTATACATTTTTAAGCTTGTTATTATTTAGGTAAGTTGTAGGTACAGAAAAAGGTTTTGATGACTTTGTACAAACATTTTTTTAACTGATATTTTTCGGTTATTGTATTACCTACATTTGTTTTATCTTTCTTAATTTTCTCAAAAAGATGTTGTTTATTTCATGTCTAACGCAAAATAATTTAGTGCAGTTTAAAGATTACATCTAAAGCTTTAAAAAACACATAAACCTATGTCGGAAACATGTCATACCACAGGAGTTTGTGCAAGAATATGAAGAGTTAAGTTACAAAAGTGAAATTCCTGACGCATTGGCAGAAACTGATGATGAAGATCAGAGTGTCACATATTAATATATGTATTAATTTTTTTTTCTTTGTCGATTTTTGTCATGAGTCATGAATAATATTTTTCCTCTTAAGATACTTACGTTATTTATGAATATTCATTTATAAATTGATACCTAAGGCAAGCCGCACACCAAAGAAACATGAAACGAAAAACATGAAACATGAAACGAAAAACATGTTTCATGAAAAGAAAACACTGCTAAACAAATCTCAAAGTCCGCCTATCAATGAAACGAGTGTGATTCATGCTCATGACACATTTTTATTTTCGGAGAGCCTCATAAATAACCGGACGTATATTTGTTTAGCAGTGGTTTATTTCCATGAAACGTAATTTACGTTTCATGTTTCTTTGATGTGCGGCCTGCCTTAAAACTATCGATGTTTATCTTAAGCGACAAGCTTCAAGTAAAATTTACACAGACAAGTATTGTATGCTACATAATTTAATTAAAGAATGTTATATTACAGTTTTTTTTCTTTAATTATTATCTTTTTTATGTACTAATTTATCACAGTTTCAAAATTTTAATTATATTAACCGAAAAATCGGTAGAAGAAAAAGTCGCCTCCTGTAAAATTTGCGTTTTGTCGGTTATAATGTTTTCTCAAAAAGCCATCGATATCGTTATAAAAAGTTTTATTGAGATTTTTTTTTATTTTAAACAATAAGAATATACCTAATCTACCATATTAATCAGCATTTCCTCTTTGGTCTAATTTTCCTAAAATTGTTTGTAATTTAGATGTCACCTCATTTTTTATTCTAGCGTTTTTTGGCATGAAATGCCCGCTTCTTTGTTGTGGCTACACAGAACTTGCACTTGTGGCACTTACTCGGCATTGCCTTGTCTTGTTGTGGCTACACAGAGGCGTAACAGAGGCCACCGCAGCGTGAAGCTTGTGGAGGGGCCCCAGTCGAACAGGGGCCCTATCTTGTCGTCTGATATTATGTAAAAATCTGTTATAGGTATATGATTTTACTTTGTGTGTTTAACTTTAACAACGTAAATTTCTAAATAGGCGTATTCGGCAAGTGAATCATCTCATATCTAGAAACTTAATCCTTTTCGATCTCACAAACTTTTATGGGTGACGACAATAAACTATAATGCTTTGTACGTGACTACTGAAAGATTTGAGAATTGCAATTTGCCGAATTTTAGAACAATATTTCCAAATCTAGAAATGGGTTTTCTCTTTAATCTTTACCTAGGTTTAGTATTTCGATACAATTATCCTGAAACGTAACAGAGGCTCCCTCAGCATGAAGCTTACGGGGCCCCAATATGTCAAGGGCCTCATCTTTTCTAATTTATGTAAAAATGTGTTGTTATATTATTTGCATACATACGTTTTTTAAGCAGTGTAGTATTGAAAATGAAGTTTGTGTGCACGAAAAATGTAAGTCGTCATAAACAATGCATGAATACACCAATAGCTCAGTAAATGACAGTTTTGGAGTGAAATTATCAGCGTCACGACGGACGTATTTGCTGGACAATTTGGATTTAGGTTCTAGTTACACTCCACTTCAAAGTTGGATTTATTCAAAGTTGAAGGGGGTGACACCTCTCCTTGGGGTGAAAAACATACGTTTAAAATAAGTCCGGGAATGTATAAATTTACTAATTATAAGCAACTTTTGTTCTATAGAGTTTCTTTATCTATGTTAATAATTTTCAAGTCACTGGCGAGTGAAAATGTTTATCTTTAAACAAGAAAACAACATTTTCAGACGGGTTTTTCGTAAAAAACAATGCATGAATACACCAATAGCTCAGTAAGTGACAGTTTTGGAGTGAAATTATCAGCGTCACGACGGACGTATTTGCTTGACAATTTGGATTTAGGTTCTAGTTACACTCCGCTTCAAAGTTGGATTTATTCAAAGTTGGAGGGGGTGACACCCCTCCTTGGCGTGAAAAACATACGTTTAAAATAAGTCCGGGAATGTATTGACTAATTATAAGCAACTTTTGTTCTATAGAGTTTCTTTATCTATGTTAATACTTTTCAAGTCATTGGCGAGTGAAAATGTTTATCTTTCAACAAAAAAACAACATTTTCAAACAGGTTTTTCGAAAATAACTCAAAAATAAGTATTTATCGAATTAAATATTAGATATCGAAAAACTATTTGTAGCAAAAATGTAGCTTATAAGATACAAAAAAATGGTGTACTTATTCATGAAGTCTATCATAGTAAAAGTACAGTTGAAGCTCATGAAAAATTATTCTTATTCGTTCAATTCCAAATCGAATATTTCAACCTGAAATAACCAAAAAATGAAGCAATTTTCGGGAAAAACTTTTTTTAAATGTTTCAAAAAAAGCTTTATTTTTATTTTTTTATAAAAGTTTCTAGTATCAAAACTATACGAGTTACGCCCCTTTTTTGGTTAAAAAAAAATCGTGAAAATCTGTCCCTATTTCGCACCCCAAATAAAATTTATCATTAGCGCTTTACCATTTACTTTAAATATTTATTGTTTAGATGATCTGTAAGTTTGACCGGTTGAAAGTTCTTATTTTTGAAAAAATTTGGTTTCATAGTAAAAAAAGTTTTTTATTTTGAAAAAATGCCTTTTTCAAAATAACTTAAAAAGTATTAGTGATACAAAAAATCTCAAAGAGTAAAGACATGTAGGTATTGCTTTTTTACATATTTTGGCTTTATTTTGTTTTTCTGTAAGACAAAAATTGGTTAAGATATGGCTGTTTAAAATTTGCATATACTCGTAATTAGTGACTCTTTCAAGCCCTTTCAACTAAAACCCTTTTAAAAATAAGCACTTTGAACCAGTGAAACTTACAGGTCATATAAAAAAGTTAAGTAATTTGTAAGGCGATAATGATTAGTTTCAATTGGGGTGCTAAATAGGGGGAGATTTTCACAATTTTTTTACCAAAAAATGGAACTAAGTGTATTTTGAGCGTAACTGGCTTACTTTTGATGCTACACACTTTTGTAAAAAAACAGAAATAAAGCATCTTTTAAAGACTTTAAAAAAGTTCTAATGAGTTTCCCTGAAAGTATTTCATTTTTTGGTTATTTCACGTTGAAATAGTTGACTTGGAATTTGACGAATAAGAAAAACTTTTCATGTGCTACAACTTTTCTTTTACTGAGTCGATAGACTTCATTTTTGTTTCATTTTTTTATAAGCTAGATACATTTTTTCTAACAATATTCATTTCGATCGAATACTTATTCTTTGAACTATTTACGAAAAATCGACTAAAAACGTGGTTTTTTGTTGAACAATAAAAATTTATACTCATAAATAACTCGAAAGGTCTTGATTTGACCAATTCGGTGGTGACATTGAAAATTACACGGTATCGCCATATTTTACGTTGATTTACTGGGCTGTAACACATATAGGTATTTGTTACACTTGTCGCATTTAGTAATTTTTTAAAGGGGGCCCCAATGCTACACAAAATGTGCAACACTAACAACTAAGCATTACACAATTTCTCACAGTCATGCACGGAGCGAATAGCTTTACTATTATTTGGATTTATTTTAGATATATTTTTTTAATAATAGTTTTTGTAGATACCTGTGCATGTCTCGTGATTATCAACTACCTTGAAATCGCTATTTCGCAATTTGTAGAGTCCAAAAAATTTTATTTGCGATTTTTAATGAGAATTAAACACAATTGCAGTTGATCATAGGTTTATTTTGACCATTCGACTACCACACTTTCTGTAGTAGAATTTTAAACGTTGAAATAAACGTATTTTTAACAAAAATTGTCGGTAATTCCTACTAAAGATAGTAGATAATATAAAATGCCACAAGAAAATAGCTCCAAAACCATGTCTAAAAAACAAAATAGTTATTTAATTTTTTTTGTAAGCTATTTACTATTTACTTGTTGAAAAATATTTTCTACTATTCAGTGCCATATATAATCTATATGAAAGAATATTTTGCATCATAATTTCGTTTGTTTAAAATACTTTCTTATACCAAAAACAAAGTACATCTCTGTAAGACATTGTTAATCAATCTAGTTACTATTATGTCTGGATAAGGTGTTGATTAAAATAGAGATTGTTTCTTTTCAGATGCAAATTAAATGGATTCTTTCGGGAGTTTGATGTTTTCATTTACGACTCATCTTTTCAACTAAAAAATATTTAATTAGTTAATAATGAAGACTCAAACGGGTGTTGTCAAAAATTGAAAATCATCTCCGTTATTTAGGCCTTACCTGGTCACACCTATATTAATCAACTTGTTTTTCTTTTTCATTGTACGCCGGACGGTAGCCTATTGAAGTTGATAATAAATCAATATTGATTATATCAGTCAATATTTGGTCATGTTTTCATGTTAGTTAGCTAATTATTTTAGCTTTTGTCAAATACAACAGTCTCAATACAAATACGTTAGAAAGTTATAAAATAGTCTAGGACCTAGGAAGTACTATTATGCCTTTCATTAATTTCATATTGAAACAATTTAAGTTGGTTCATGTTTCATATTATTTTTTTTTTGTTTAATGTTTACTTTGCAATCTGCTACATCATATAATAACAATAAGCATACATGTTGATTGGTACAATGTCGTGAGGGAGAGTTTGTCCAATGATCCACTCTCTGTATGCACTTTTACATTCTTACATTTATGTTAAAAACAATAAAAATTTGTAACTTTACATTATTACATCGATATTAAAAAATAAAATAAAACTATCACAATTTAAAATTAATTTCATATGTACAATTATTGCTGTTAGAATAGTAGATCCAAGGGTGTTCTTATTTTCAGCCTTCGGGTTTCTTCACACCCGTGTTGAGCTGGCCCCCCCCCCACTTGCAAAAATTAAAAAACAAATACCCCTGATTTATGAGCTATTTATGAGCTCTCATATTCCGCAAACTAAAAATTTTGAGCTCGTTCCACTGAGCAGGAATTTAATACCCTAGTGGGGGGGCTGAGTCAGCCCCCCCCCCCCCACTACTTAAAAATAGGAATATTGAATCGGTTTTTGCGGCAGAATTACGAGCTATTTATGAGCTCTTGAAATTATATAGTTTCGATTTTTGAGCTCATCCCCTTCACCCCCAAACAACCCTTTAATTGATTTAACTTAAGAGAAAGATGCTGAGAAAACTTAAAATATATCGTATTGCGGATAAAATTCCTATAGCTTATATACTCTAAGAATAAACTATTAAATCAAGGGCATTTCGATTATTGAGCTACAACCCCTTCGCAAGAAAACCACCCTATCTTCCCGGCTTAAGAGAAAGTTGTACTTAAAATGCGTTAAACTAATTATTTGGCGACTACATATCATTTAATAATTTATAAGCTTCCAAATTACGCGCATTTAGATCAGTAAATTGCAATTTATTTTGTATAGTGCAGTCACTGAAGGTAAAAATCAACGATTACCTTCAATTTCGGTGAACCTTAATCGATTTTCACGAAAATTGGTCAGTAGTTAGAGGATACGTCAAGAAACAAAGGTGACATGGTACCACCTTGCGCCTTTACCCTGAGGGTGGATACCGCCCCTTCTCGGGGGTGAAAATTATTTTATAAAAAATAACTGCACAAATCAATAAAAGAACAAATTAAAAGCAAAATTTATTATACAAAGTTAATAAAATAAGTCAATACTTTTTAAGTTATTAAAGATCAAAGATTTTAATTATTTGTGAAAAAAATGCATGTTTTGAAGAGGTTTTTTGTAAATCACTGAAAAACTGTAAGGCAAGCTGCACACCAAAGAAACTAGAAACGAAAAACATGAAACATGAAACGAAAAACATGTTTCATGAAAAGAAAACACTGCTAAACAAATCTCAAAGTCCGCCTATTAATGAAACGAGTGTCATTCATACTCATGACACATTTTTATTTTCGGAGAGTCTCATAAATGGCCGGATATATATTTGTTTAGCAGTGGTTTATTTCCATGAAACGTAATTTACGTTTCATGTTTCTTTGATGTGCCTTTGTTTTTACAAAAAAGTTAATAGTAGTTTAATTCGTATAGCTTATATTCTAAGAATAAACTCTAAAATCACGCGCCTTTCGATTATTGAACTACAACCCCTTCGCAAGAAAACCATCCCTTATTCCCGGCTTAAGAGAGGGTTGTACTTAAAATAATTTAAATTAATTATTTGTCGACTATATATTGTTTAATAATTTATGAGCTCGCAAAATATACGCATCTCAATTATTGAATTGCCATTTTCTTTCTATAGTGCAGTCACTGAAGGTAAAAATCAACTATGACCTTCGATTTCGGTAAATCTCCATTCATTTTCACGAAAATTGGTGAGCGGATTTTGATACTAACAACTTTTTCTGGATCTTATTTTTGATGGGTATTTCTAAGTACTTTGACAATATTTAGTACCTAAGTGTTATAAAATGCATTTTTCCCGTTATTTAAGCTTGAACCCTTAGATTTGAACAGTCGCGGAAAAAAATATACATTTAATTACCAATAACTTACTTTAAATTAACATTAAAGATTTTTCAAGTAAGCAATTTATTATATTCTTTATTAGCTTCAATTTTAGTGATGAAAACTTTTTTGTAAAAACTTACAGTTTTTGAGTCATTTATGAAAAATCGCTCTAAAGCATGCATTTTCTTTCCAAAAATTAAAATATTTGATCTTTAATAACTCAAAAAGTATTGATTTATTTTAATCACATTATATAACAAATTTTGCTTACAATTTGTCCCTCTCTCGATTTGTGGGGTTATTTTTAATAAAGTAATTTTCACTCCCGAGAAGGGGTGACATATACCCCAGGCTAAAACCCCAAGTTGTTATTGTCAATTCGTGAAAATAAATGGAGATTTACCGAAATCGAAATGTCTATTAAGCTAGAAAGACCATTTCATAAGGGAGCCATGAAACACACCCCATATTTTTTTGCTATTTTATTGCTAATTTATTACGCAAATTAAAAATTTATTGCTTCATCCCCTTCAGAGAAACAGGTGGCCATTCCAGCTTAATATTAAGCTAGAAAGGCCAACATTCATATATCCGGAACGAAAGTAGATAGAGAGTTGCTTCCGGTGGCCTATTTTATTGCTAATTAATTGCTAATTTATTACGCAAAACAAAAATTTATTGCTTCATCCCCTTCAGAGAAACAGGTGGCCATTCCAGCTTAATATTAAGCTAGAAAGGCCAACATACATATATCCGGAACGAAAGTAGATAGAGAGTTGCTTCCAGTGGCCTATTTTATTGCTAATTAATTGCTCAAAGATTGAGTTTACAAGAATTTACAAACTCACCCCCTTCAACCCCTACCGATATCATCATTCCCCGGAATCCACAAAAAGTGAAAATAACCAGTTTAAAGAGCTAAAACCAAGTACGTATTTTTTGCTTATTCATTGCTACAGGTCTAAGCCAAAAATGAATTTTTTGCTTCCTCCCCTAACGAGCCACAGTGGCTACTGCGGTTTAATACTTAAGGCTACAATACTCAACACTCCTATTTCAGGAAAGGAAGCAGATAGAGGGTCGTTTCTGGCGGCATATTTAATTTTTAATTAATTGCTGAAAGATGGGGTATACCAGAATTTACAAACTCACCCCCTCCAACCCCTACCGTTATCATCGTTCCACGGATTTCACAAAGAGTGAAAATAATCAGTTTAAAAACTTAAAACCAAGTGGGTATTTTTTTATAATTAACAGCCAAGCAGGTCTACGCCAAAAACCAATTTTTTGCTTCATCCCCTAACGAGAAACAATGGCTACTGCGGTTTGATCCTTATGCTACAATACCCAACACTCCTATTTCAGGAACGAAAACAGATAGAGGGTCGTTTCCAGCGGCATATTTTATTGCTAATTAATTTCTGAAAGATATGGTATACAACAATTTGCAAACACACCCCCTCCAACCCCCACCGTTGTTCTCATTCCCCGGATTTCACAGAAAGTCAAAATTACTAGTTTAAAAACCTATGACCAAGTGGGTATTTTTTTCCTAAGCAACTGCTGCAGGTCTACACCAAAAACGATTTTATTGCTTCATCCCCTAACGAGCAACAATGGCTAATGCGGTTAAATACTACAACACTCAATTCTCCTGTTTCAGTAACGAAAACAGATAGAGCGTCGCTTCTGGCGGCCTATTTTATTATTAATTAATTGCTTATTTATTACGCAAATTACAAATTTATAGCTTCAACCCCTTCAGAGAAACAGGTGGCAATTCTAGCTTAATATTAAGTTAGAAGAGCCAACATTCATATTTCTGGAAAGAAAGTAGATAGAGAGTAGCTTTCGGCGGTATATTTTATTGCTAATTAATTGCTGAAAGATTGGATATACCAGAATTTACAAACTCATCCCATCCAACCCCTACCATTATCATCGCTCAACGGATTTCACAGAAAGTGAAAATTACCAGTTTAAAAATCTAAGACCAAGTGGGTATTTTTTTCCTAAGCAACTGCTGCAGGTCTACGCCAAATTTGATTTTATCGCTTCATCCCCTAACCAGTAAAAATGGCTACTGCGGTTGAATACTTAAGCTACAACACTCAATTCTCCTATTTCAGTAACGAAAGCAGATAGAGGGTAGCTCTATCTGCTTTCGTTCTTGAAATAGGAGTGTTGGGTATTGTAGCTTAAGAATTAAACCGCAGTAGCCATTGTTTCTCGTTAGGGGATGAAGCAAAAAATTGGTTTTCGGCGTAGACCTGCAGCCGTTAATTAGAAAAAAATACCCACTTGGTTTTAAGTTTTTAAACTGATTATTTTCACGCTTTGTGAAATCCGTGGAACGATGATAACGGTAGGGGTTAGAGGGGGTGAGTTTGTAAATACTGGTATAACCCATCTTTCAGCAATTAATTAAAAATTAAATATGCCGCCAGAAGCGACCCTCTATCTGCTTTCTTTCCTGAAATAGGAGTGTTGAGTATTGCAGCCTTAAGTATTAAACCGCTGCAGCCATTGTGGTTCGTTAGGGGAGGAAGCAAAACATGCATTTTTGGCTTAGACATGTAGTAATTAATGAGCAAAAAATACGTACTTGGTTTTAGCTCTTTAAACTGGTTATTTTCACTTTTTGTGGATTCCGGGGAATGATGATAACGGTAGGGGTTGAAGGGGGTGAGTTTGTAAATTCTTGTAAACTCAATCTTTCAGCAATTAATTAGCAATAAAGTATGCCGCCGGAAGCTACCCTATATCTACTTTCGTTCCGGATATATGAATGTTGGCCTTTCTAGCTTAATATTAAGCTGGAATGGCCACCTGTTTCTCTGAAGGGGATGAAGCAATAAATTTTTGTTTTGCGTAATAAATTAGCAATTAATTAGCAATGAAATAGGCCACCCGAAGCAACACTCTATCTACTTTCGTTCCGGATATATGAATGTTGGCCTTTCTAGCTTAATATTAAGCTGGAATGGCCACCTCTGAAGGGGATGAAGCAATAAATTTTTGTTTTGCGTAATAAATTAGCAATTAATTAGCAATAAAATAGGCCGCCGGAAGCAACTCTCTATCTACTTTCGTTCCGGATATATGAATGTTGGCCTTTCTAGCTTAATATTAAGCTGGAATGGCCACCAGTTTCTCTGAAGGGGATGAAGCAATAAATTTTTGTTTTGCGTAATAAATTAGCAATTAATTAGCAATAAAATAGACCACCGGAAGCAACTCTCTATCTACTTTCGTTTCGGATATATGAATGTTGGCCTTTCTAGCTTAATATTAAGCTGGAATGGCCACCTGTTTCTCTGAAGGGGATGAAGCAATAAATTTTTAATTTGCGTAATAAATTAGCAATAAAATAGCAAAAAAATATGGGGTGTGTCTCATGGCTCCCTTATGAAATGGTCTTTCTAGCTTAATAGACATGAAATCGAAGGTAATGGTTGATTTTTACCTTCAGTGACTGCACTATAGAAAGAAAATGGCAATTCAATAATTAAGATGCGTATATTTTGCAAGCTAATAAATTATTAAACGATATGTAGTCGCCAAATAATCAATTTAAATTATTTTAAGAACAACTCTCTCTTAAGCCGGGAAAATGGGGTCGTTTTCTTGCGAAGGGGTTGTAGCTATGTAATCGAAAGGTGCGTGATTTAAGAGTTTATTCTTAGAATATAAGCTATGCGAATTAAACTACTATTAACTTTTTTGTAAAAACTTACAGCTTTTCAGTGATTTACAAAAAACCTCTTCAAAACATGCATTTTTTTCACAAATAATTAAAATCTTTGATCTTTAATAATTTAAAAAGTATTGACGTATTTTATTAACTTTATATAATAAGTTTTGCTTTTAATTTGTTCATTTATTGATTTGTGCAGTTATTTTTTATAAAATAATTTTCACCCCCGAGGAGGGGCGGTATCCACCCTCAGGGTAAAGGCGCAAGGTGGTACCATGTCACCTTTGTTTCTTGACGTATCCTCTAACCACTGACCAATTTTCGTGAAAATCGATGAAGGTTCACCGAACTTGAAGGTAATCGTTGATTTTTACCTTCAGTGACTGCACTATATAAAATATATTGCAATTTACTGATCTAAATGCGCGTAATTTGGAAGCTTATAAATTATTAAATGATATGTAGTCGCCAAATAATTAGTTTAACGCATTTTAAATACAACTTTCTCTTAAGCCGGGAAGATAGGGTGGTTTTCTTGCGAAGGGGTTGCAGCTCAATAATCGAAATGCCCTTGATTTAATAGTTTATTCTTAGAGTATATAAGCTATAGGAATTATATCCGCAATACGATATATTTTAAGTTTTCTCAGCATCTTTCTCTTAAGTTAAATCAATTAAAGGGTTGTTTGGGGGTGAAGGGGATGAGCTCAAAAATCGAAACTATATAATTTCAAGAGCTCATAAATAGCTCGTAATTCTGCCGCAAAAACCGATTCAATATTCCTATTTTTAAGTAGTGGGGGGGCTGACTCAG
This sequence comes from Diabrotica virgifera virgifera, assembly GCF_917563875.1. NCBI lineage: Eukaryota > Metazoa > Arthropoda > Insecta > Coleoptera > Chrysomelidae > Diabrotica > Diabrotica virgifera. The sequence goes on from NC_065447.1 coordinate 56,714,438, forward strand.
CCCCCCCCCACTAGGGTATTAAATTCCTGCTCAGTGGAACGAGCTCAAAATTTTTAGTTTGCGGAATATGAGAGCTCATAAATAGCTCATAAATCAAGGCTATTTGTTTTTTAATTTTTGCAAGTGGGGGGGGGCCAGCTCAACACGAGTTTTCTTCACTGTTGTCAAGCAGATTAATTGCCAGTGTGTTTGGATGTTGCTCTAAGCGTCTTAGGTAGTTTGTGCTAAGCTGTTTAGTCACTGCAGTAACCGTTGGCATCTCTAGATCATTATAAATGTCTCGGTTTGTTACGAACCAAGTAGCAGCTACTATACTGCGCAGGGCTTTTGACTGGAATCTCTCGATGATAGCAATGTTCGATTTAGATGCTGTTCCCCATAACTGGATTCCGTAGGTCCATACTGGTTTGAGAACGGTATTGTAAGCTAGTAATTTGTTCCGCAATGATAATTGTGATTTTCTGCCAAGGAGCCAGTACAGCTTTTTCCATTTAGTATCCAGCTGCTTTCTTTTTTCCATATGTGGGTACGCCAGGTTAGATGTTTGTCCAGGTGTATCCTCAAATATTTTACGCTGTCTGTTTTAGGTATTCGTTCATTGTTGAATGTGATGCTGGCGTTTCACCATGGCATTTTGTGAATGTTATGTGTGCAGATTTACTTTCATTTATTGTAATTCGCCATTTCCTTGGCCACGTTGCTATATTGTTGAGACTGGTTTGTAGTGTTGTCGCTGCTACTTCAGGATTTCTGTTTACTGCTAATATAGCTGTGTCATCAGCAAAGGTAGAGGTGACTGTGTCATCAGTACATGGCAGATCAGCCGTGAAGAGTAGGTATAAGACTGGGCCTAAGGCACTTCCTTGTGGGACTCCTGATTTGATGATGCGTAGTTTAGTTGCTTCGTTTTCATATCTGACTCTGAAGTATCGTTCTTCTAAGTAGGATTTTAGAATCAAATATATTGTTGTTGGTACCTGCATTTTTAATTTGTAAAGGAGTCCCTCATGCCACACCTTGTAAAAGGCTTTGCTGACACCCAAAAAAGCTGATTCACAGTAACTTTTATCTTCGAATGCTTTGATGATTGTGTTAACAACACGATGCACTTGTTCTACTGTCGAGTGTTTCTGACGAAACCCAAATTAATAGTCTGGGATTAAGCTTTTTGTTGCGACAGTCTCCAATACAGTCTCTAAGTTTCCAATACAGTCTCAATACAAATACGTTAGAAAGTTATAAAACACTCTGGGAAGTACTATTATGCCTTTCATTAATTTCATATTGAAACAATTGAAGTTGGTTCATGTTTCATATTATTGTTATACAAATATATTTTCTTCTTTGTGTGCCGTGCTTGTTTTCAAGCGTTGGCTATCGTCGTATGAACAAGCTGATGAAATGTTTTTCGGTCCGCAGCTATATGAAACAATTCCTTGACTCGACCTGTCCGTGTCCATTGCCTAATGTGACAGTTTTCTTCGATACCAGCGTTTTCCTTCGATTTTGCCCTGAATGATCAACCGGAAAAAGCGATATTTAGGGCTTTTCATTATATGACCGAAGTGTTGAGCATTTCTCATTTTTATGAACTTCAATCAATCAATTCTCGCTCTTTGTGCATGGTCTCCAGCACACCTGCGTTGGATATGTGTGTTGTCCACAGGATCCTGAGTAACACCACAACTGGTGACAAATTTATCATTAGGACAACTGTGTAGGTGGTAAGAGCTTTGAGATGCTGCGTGTTTTCGATACTGCAATATGGATTTAAAGCTGGACATAGAAGCAAGAACACATCAATAAGCTACAGTCTTTTGAAATGTGGTGTTACAGAAGGATACTTAGAATAGCATAGACACAGAAGAAAACGAACACAGAAGTATTGCGAGAAATGAGCAAAGAACACGAAATAATATTATTATTTTAGTGATGACAACTTTGGCATGGTTCTGATTAATATTCGTTCTATAAGAAATAAAACTGATGAATTATTTTTGTTTCTGGAGGAATTAGGATTTCCTCCGATAGTTGCGGTTACAGAGCACTGGCTTGAAGTTAACGAGCCTTTTTTTGTAGAAAAATATACCACAATTGCCAGGTATGATCGTCCAAGTTCGGCTCATGGAGGCACCCTGATTCTCTCTAGAAATAATGATTTTTCTCTGGTAACAAAATATGACTTTTTGTTAAGTGAATCTTTCTTTGAGTTTTCCTTAGTTTATAATAAAAATCTTAATCTTTACATTATTTGCATTTATAGATCACCTGATTCTACCGTGGAACTATTTTTTCAGAACCTGCTAAATTTGTTAGATGACCTGCCTCATAAAAGCAGAAAAATTCTATGCGGTGATTTTAACATTAATTATGCTGCTGCTAGTGCTACCCAAGTGTCCCTGGCAAACATATTTGAATCGTATGGTCTCTCAATGCACGTTGATTCTCCTACAAGGATTACAAAAACTACATCTACCATAATCGATTATATTGTCTCAGATTTCTCACCCCTTGATATCTGCTCTACAGTTATTAATGCGGGACTATCTGATCATGAAGCAGTGTTTACGAAGTTTAACATCTTCAGCAAACCCTCCTCAAAAACCCGACGTTTAGGTAGGATTTTTTCCGCCCGGAATTTTCATAAATTCCAAAATTTATGCTTAACTTCTGAGTGGCAATTTCCTTCTATAGACGTGGACTATAATTTCAGTGTTTTTCTAGATAAGCTTCTCCACATCTTCAATAAGGCATTTCCTTTAATTCCTATTAAGCCAAAACATCGGAAACCTTGGGTTACGAAAGGTATTCGCATATCAGCTAAGAATATGCGTTCACTACTATACATCAAGAAATTTACTACCAATGTTGCTGTCACTGAATATATCATGAAGTACAGGACAACATATCTAAAACTTGTCAGGTCAGCTAAAAAAGCCTATTATCAAAATCGTCTGGGAAGCTCTAAAAGTGTTGCAAAAGAGACTTGGTCTATAATAAACGATCTTCGAAATAAAACTCACACAGCTCAATCATTTTCCCTTCCAAATCCTGAAAGTCTAAACGACTACTTCGTTAATGTGAGTAAAAATATAACATCAACAATTTTGCCGCAACAAGATCCTATTTCCTATCTTCCTAATTCAAGACAGGTCTCGAATTCATTCTTTTTACGACCAGTCGATAACTCTGAACTTATCCAAACAATCAATTGTATCAAAAGCAAATCATCCTGTAGTACTGATGGACTATCTATAAAAATTTTCTCTAATCTCACAGAAAATGTGTTGGAAATCCTCCTCTCACTAATTAATGATTCCTTCGAAAAAGGTAAATTTCCAGAGTGCCTAAAGACAGCCATTATTATTCCTCTTCATAAGGGTGGCGAAAAATCTGATGCCTGCAACTATAGACCTATTGCCTTACTACCGGTACTCTCCAAAATTATTGAGAGACTCATTAAAACTCGACTTATGTCCTTTATCGTTAATAACAACATTTTATCACAAAATCAGTTCGGCTTTTTAACAAATAAATGTACCACTGATGCCATGTTTTCTGTACTACATGAGGTTTACCAAGCACTAAACAATAATCTTTATACTGCCACTGTTTTCTGCGACTATGCCAAAGCTTTTGATTGTGTAAATCACGACATCTTGATTACAAAACTAAATTTCTATGGAATTCGAGGTATTTCTTTGAATTGGTTCCAATCCTACTTGAATAATCGGAAACAACTAGTTAGAGCAAATGATACTGACTCTAGTCTCAAAAACATCGTCTGTGGAGTACCACAAGGTTCAGTATTGGGTCCTATACTGTTCCTTATCTTTATAAATGACATTACTAATTTAAAAATCAATGGGAAAATTTTTCTTTTTGCTGATGATACCAGTATCACTTGGAGCAACTCAACTATTGCATCTCTTCATGAAACTATAACTTCGGATCTACTGACGATAAAGACCTGGTCTGACTCTAATTTACTCTCTTTTAACGTAAATAAAACAGTAGCATTATCCTATAAAGGAGCTCTTCAACCTTTGCCACTTCATAACAGCCAGATCAGTACCGTTGATTCTGTAAAATTTCTTGGTATTTTTTTAGACAGCAACCTCAAATGGTCCCTTCATATCGATTCGTTAAGTAAGAAACTCGCCTCAGCTTGCTATGCAATACGATCTGTCTCAAGGGAACTCAATTTAGCATCTTCTAAAATAACATATTTTTCGTTGTTCGAGTCTCATCTTCGATATGGTCTTCCTTTTTGGGGTTCTAGTACAGCTGCTCAATTTGATGTCATTTTTAGATTGCAAAAAAGAGCAATAAGATATTTGTTTGGCCTCAGAAGATCTACACATTGCAGAAGTTACTTCAGAGATCACGAAATTTTAACACTTCCATCTTTATATATTCTAGAAACGGTTTGTTTAATTCGTAAACACCTTCATGTCTTTCCATCAAGGCCCAATCATCTTTACTCCACCAGAAATTCAATCTTTGATATTTATTTACCGATTCCATCCACTGAGTTAGTAAAGAAATCTATATTATATTCCGCAAAGAAACTGTACAATCATCTTCCGTTACAACTTAAATCTGCAACATCTTTCCCTAAGTTCCGAAAAATGACAAAAGCCTATCTATCCAAAAGACCATATTATTCAATAGAAGAATTTCTTAATGAATAACTAAGAATATTGGGTTCCATGCGCAGTAGCATAAACTTGTCAGTTCCTTATGTTGTACCTATTTTATTTTATTTGTTGTATGTTCAATTTGCAATTTATATATGTTTTGCAATAAATTGTTTTTGTCTTGGCTTTTATATCTTATACTGTACATTGTTGACGATTTATCTAATTTTAGTAAATTGTAGTTGTTATTTGTTATTTATATTATGTTTTTCTTTTGACTGTATGTAAGCTTTGTCCATAAAATTGTAAAAATTTTCAGTGGCAATAAAGCATATTTCTATTCTATTCTATTCTATAATAAACACAATAAAAATAAGAAAGTTACCATATCTGGGAGACGTAATGAGAGGATGTAACATTACAATGTTCCATCTCCTTTCTATAATTTATCCTATTGTCTTCCTTTGTGTTTTACTTCTCATATATAGCTTTTTCTCTTTATTTTGTTTCTTTGACATTTGAGTTAATTTTCGTTCCAAGCCTTTTCGTTTTAGTTAACATTTAATTCTGCAGTCTTTCCATTCAAATTAAGTTCCCATTCGCTATCCAAAAACTAATTTCAGCACTTCAATTGTTCTAGCTCCTGCTTCAATTGTTTCAAATAGAATAGTTATTTTCTTAACAAGTGCAGAAAGTCATACTTATAGTATGCACAGTTTGTCGAACGACGCTAAGCGGGAGTTCGGCAAGCAGTCGAGTGAGGAAAAGAGACTTTCTGCAAGAGTTAGGAACAATATTTTTTAGTCAAGAGTCTTTAAAAAATGACCAAATCTTAATCAATTAATTTAATTAATATGAAAATACATACACAAATTAATTCTTTGACAAGGTTGTCAAAACCAAACTTTCAATATAATTAGTTAGTATGACGACGATCTTGGTTTCCATGACGATGATTCAAAACGATTTGTCTACCGATGTGACTTTCGAATATTATGTCAAAATAATTTTTCCACCTACCTCTACTGAAAGTATACGTTTCCGGACCTGATTGTAGGGAGCAAAGTTGTACTTTTCCTCCCTAGGGAGGAAAATATTTTTCCTCCCTAGGGAGGAAAAGTAAAAATGACGTCATGGTATTTCATTCATGAAATATAACTTATTGGCGCCCTGTACAATATCTATTTTCTATTACGTAAGTATCTATACATTTTAACGTTTATTTAAAAACACTCTGTATTTTGCAGAATGGTAAAAAACAGTAAATTGTTATTCTGATTTAACAATGTTTACATTAATAATTTGACTTATATTTGACAGTTGACAGTTATATTGTACCTACTGGTTTAGTTCAGTTCTAATAAATTTTGTTGGTTAGTTACATAAATAAATTAAGTAAAAATGAAAAAAGTACTTGTTTTTTGAGGAAGGTGGAAAAACCATATGTATAACATGGGAGTAAAGTGCCTTTTCCTCCCTTGAATGATTACTGCCCTCCGCTACGCGTCGGGCAGTAAACTTCATTCTCGGGAGGAAAAGTAGCACTTTCCTCCCTTGTTATACAAATAGCTATTATTTCATCGAATTGTCGCGTTAATTTCATTAAAACGGGAACACAATAAGATACATTTGAAATAAAATAGTAAATAATATCTAAATATTAGTTTATTGCATTTATTATAATTATTTTAAGGCCATATTAAAATATCTACACGCGTGCGGAAAAGTAAAACCACGTGCGGAAAAAACCACGTGCGGAAAAGTAACACGCGTGCGGAAAAGTGAAACTTTCTAAACTAAAATGCGTACGCGAAAGTAGACATTTTTGCACGCTCACAGAAAAAAGAACTTTCCGGCACAGAAAAGTGACGTTTCTGTGCCGGAAAGTTCTTTTCTGCACAGTTGACTACCTCATTCTGAGTAACGTCATATTCTGTTTACATCCATGGTTAAAGTTTAGACAAATATATAACCTATAAGACAATTGTTATATTTAACTATAGAATAGAAATTAAATTAAGGACGTTACAACTGTTTTATTTTACAATTTTATTCTTAATAAACATTTTATGATTATCAATTAACCAATAAGGATTTAGCAACCTCAACAAGACACGAATTCAAGATTCGAATGAAGTAGGTTTGGTGGAACTCCGTGACTGCATAAATATTACGTCAAATGTGACATTATTTTGTAATAATTATTTAACAAACAAACGAGATCCGAATAAACAAACGAGAATCAACGGCTCTTCTCAGAGCCTACATTGACAATGATGACCATAAATATTGAGGGTATTACTTGTAATAAACAGGAAATTTCGTCTGAACTGTGTCAAATCCACATATGTGATATATTATGCATACAAGAGACTCACCGTGACATATCAGCACGTAGACCTAGCATTGAGGGAATGCAGCTTATCATTGAACATCACAAGTGCAAAGCACGGAAGCGCCATCTTCGTGAAAAGAGATATTCATGTAACATCAGCTCCAAAAACATGCTACAATCATCATCACCAATGGTGCTACAGCCCTATGAAAGAGCCTCGACCTTCGTAAGTCTATTACGCCAGTCAGTCCTATCCATTGCCAACCGTTGCCAGTTTGCTGCGCCTATTTTTCTCCCATCCTCATCTACACCATCTTTCCATCTAAGTTTTGGCCTACCCCTATTTCTACTTCCCACAGGTTGTGACATAAGGATTCTTCTAGGAGGGTTGTTATTATGTGATCTTGCTAGATGTCCTGCATATCTTAGTCGTCCTATTCTTATAAGAGATACTACGTCTTTACCACCAAATATATGTTTATATCTGTGGTATACCTCGTAGTTGTACCTCCTCCTCCAAATACCATTTTCACAGATGCCACCAAATATGCCTCTCAGGATCCTTCGTTCAAATATAAGCAGAAGATTTTCATCTGCCTTGGAGATGGTCCATGTCTCCGATCCATATGTCAACACTGGTTGTATAAGGGTTTTGTATATGGTTATTTTTGTTTTTTGGCTTAAGTTTCTGCTTCTCATATGTCTACTCAGTCCAAAATAGCATTTGTTCGCTAGGATTATCCTTCGCTTGATTTCTTCCGTCATGACGTTCTCCTTGGTGATCAGGGAGCCTAAGTATGTGAATTTGTCCATCACTTCAAAGGTAGAGTTATCAACAGAGAATTGGTGACCGATGTTTCTGACTCTATTGTTGGGTGTTGATGCCATCATCTTAGTTTTATCCTCGTTTACTGTCAGGCCCATATTTTTTGAGGCATTTGAGAAGGTGGTATACATTTCTTCTAGTTTGCTTGTTGTGCGGGAAACTAGGTCCACGTCATCGGCATATGCCAAAATTCGGGATGATGTATTAAAAATATTTCCTCTGTTGTCTATTCGGGCATCTCTGACCGCCTTTTCCAGAGCTAAGTTGAAGAGGAGACACGCCAGCGCATCTCCCTCTCGCAGCCCAGTATTCGTTTCAAACGCCTGTGATTGTTCTCCCTGTATTTCGACTTTGCAAATGACTTTACGCATTGTAGCCTTAACCAATCTTATCAGTTTGTCAGGGATGTGGAATTCATCCATGGCTTCATACAATTTATTTCTTAGGACACTATCATAGGCCGATTTAAAATCTACGAAAAGATGGTATGTGTCGATATTGAATTCATTGGTTTTTTCCAGTATTTGTCTTAGCACAAAGATCTGGTCTGTTGTTGATCGACCAGGCCTAAAACCACTTTGATATTCTCCAAGAAGCTCCTCTGAATATGCACTTAGGCGACCATATAAGATGCTCGAAAATATTTTGTAAGCTGTATTAAGGAGGGTTATTCCCCTATAGTTTCTACATTCCAATTGATCACCCTTTTTGTGTAGCGGGCAAAAAAAACATGCTACAATGATATTGAAATTCTGACCGTCGAAATAGGAGCGTGCACAGTTACATCTGTGTATAAACCACCCTGGAGAGACTTTATTTTCTCCCCTCCAAAAAATTTCGCTTCTCAAAAAACCAGATTCATTCTCGGGTATTTTAATAGTCATAATGTTCATTGGGGCTACGCTTCAACTGATAAAAATGGAGATCTTGTGGAATCGTGGGCTGAACAAAACAACCTGGCACTGCTGCATGACCCAAAACTACCATATTCATTCCAAAGCAAAATATGAAAGAAAGGTTACAACCCTGATCTCACCTTCATCAGCATGTCTTTAGAGGACCGTGCGTCAGAAAGATATATAAACCTATACCAAAGACACAACATAGGCCCGTGGGAATATCCGTATACAGCGCTATAAAAGCTCCCAAAATCCCTTTCAAACGAAGGTTTAATTTCAAAAAGGCGAACTGGGAAAAATATACTGATGAATTGGAAATACAAGTGAAAAATATAGTCCCTACCCCCAAAAACTATGATGCGTTCATCAAACTTGTAAAACGAACCTTATGTAAACACATACCCAGAGGATGTCAACAACATTACATATCTGGTCTGAACGATGAAGCACAAGACATTATGACAAAGTACATCGAAGAATATAGTAAAGACCCATTTAGCGAAGTTACGGCAGAGATAGGGGAGAGACTGCAGCAAATACTAAGCGCCTCCAGACAAGAACGGTGGAGCGAGACTTTAAGTAAAATGGATATGACGCACAGTAGTAAGCAGGCTTGGAATATGATCAAAAAACTTAATGGTGATCCCACAGAAGTGAAAGAGCCATGTGCAATAACGCCAAATCAGATAGCCCACCAACTGCTTCTGAATGGCAAAACAAACAATCGTTGCAAAACGCCAAAGATTATAAGAACTCAAGACCAGGAAACAACTCTCTTGCGAAGCCCATTTACCATCGAAGAGCTTAAAAATAGTATTGACTGTATGAAAAATGGAAAATCCCCTGGGGTGGACGAAATCCTAACAGAGCAGATAAAACACTTCGGGCAAAAATCGAGACAATGGATGCTCGATCTATTTAACAACTGTGGCTCTACCTACCAGATGCCACAAATGTGGCGTAAATCAAAAGTAATAGCCCTTCTGAAACCTGGTAAAGACCCTGAACTACCGAGTAGCTACCGTCCGATATCTCTTCTATGTCATTTATATAAATTGTATGAACGCCTCATTTTGAACGGCATCCAGGAAACATTAGATGCAAAACTAATCCCACAACAAGCAGGCTTCAGACCAGGTAAATCATGCACAGGCCAAGTGCTGAACCTAACAGAGCACATAGAGGAGAGATTTGAGCAGAGGGAGATAGTGGGAGTAGCCTTGATAGACCTTACAGCGGCCTACGATACGATTAACCACAGAACCTTGCTAACTAAGATCTATAACACTGTGCTTGACTATGACCTGGTAAATATCATTAGATCACTGTTGTGTAATAGACGCTTCTACGTTGTGCTAAATGGAAAGAAGAGCAGATGGAGAACCCAAAAAATGGCCTACCTCAAGGAAGCGTTCTGGCGCCGTCCCTATTTAACATCTACACCAATGACCAACCAATGCACCCCCGGACTGAGAGTTTTGTGTACGCTGACGACCTTGGTATCGCTGTAAAGGGGAAAACACTCACACAAGTAGAGTCGACAATGGAAGAGGCTTTAAACATGATGTCAGCTTACTACAAACAAAACTCATTAAAGCCAAACCCTACTAAAACCCAAGTATGTGCATTCCACCTCAACAACCATCTGGCTCATGTAAAATTGAATGTTTCTTGGGAGGGACAACGCTTGGAACATACTAATAGGCCCAAATATCTTGAAGTGATACTAGACCGGTCACTAACTTATGAATTCCACTGTCAGAGCACAAGACAAAAGGTTTCTACGAGAAACAACCTTCTCCGGAAACTTGTAGGGAGCAAGTGGGGTGCAAACCCCCAGGTCTTAAAGTCAACAGCTGAGGCCTTATGTTTCTCAACAGGGGAATATACTTGTCCCGCCTGGGGTAGATCTAAACACGCCCAACAAGTCACCGCGGCGTTAAATAAAACATGTAGAATAATTACCGGTTGTATGAAGCCTACCCCTCTACCATTACTGTACCTGGCAGCTGGATTCGCATCACCAGACGACAGTAGATGTGCCTCACAATATGTGGAGAAGTTCAGGCAAACTTTCGACGAAAGGCACCAATTATACGGGTTTGAGGAACCGCCAGGAATCAGCCGACTTAAATCAAGGAAAAGGTTTATGAGAAATGTCAGCGTCGAACCACCCTAACTGTTCCCCCTACATCCAGAACGACCTAATGGAATGAAACTGGACTGGAGAACCTGGCGGACACTCAACCGAATACGCACAGGTGTTGCCCTTGTAAAACAGAACCTTATTAAATGGGGCATCAAGACAGATAACGACGCACTTTGTGAATGTGGGGAAATACAGAGCGTGGAGCATCTGAGAGTATGCAGACTTTGCCCATCACAGTGGACCCTCCATGATTTATGGCTCGGAAATACAAAGGGTGTAGACGTAGCCCGATATTGGGCAGAAAAACTGTAGTCGGATCCAGACACGAAAAAGTAAAGTAAGTATTTAAAATATTTTAAATTCAAACAAATTAAGGCAGTGCATTAATATTTTAACTGATTTCTATGTAATTTGTTTAGGTATAATGAATTTAAATTGTTTAGTATTAATTAAATACAAAATTGAAAAAAATCCTTTGTAAAAGGTATAAAATTTTATTAAAATCCCTTTAAAGGGCTACATCACAACAAAACGTTTTCGATTTTTATAAAAAAATCATCATTAGTGTTATATAAACTGGATGCTAGTTGATCCACAAAAGAAAAATATCCGGGTAAAAACCCTTTAAATATAACATAGATGCGTTAAAAGTGCATACTTTAATAAAATGCCCTATGATGGTCACATGGCAACTAGGATAACGCCGTAAGCTAATGTATTGAAATTTCCCAACACGTGGGATCCAAATTGAGTTGTTTACATATCAATGACTTAATGGCAACGACTTAAGTGGCACCCGAAAAGCTAGGGGGCCACGGCTCCCCTAGTCTTCAGCTTATGATGAAAGGTAAAATCCAGGACTGCAGATAAATTTAGATAAAAGCAGATGTCATGACTTAAGAACATTCGCGATTAGCTACTAAAGACCGTGATCAACTTGGCAATTTAATTTCCGACTTTGGGTAACGGGCCCTAATATGGCACTGAAAGAAAAAGTTAAAACAATTTAAGGATTGTTAATGACGGTTTGTTTATCTGGTTCATGATAAGTAACTATAGGTCGGATAATCGTCTTCCTAAAACCTTTGTTCAACTCCCTATATATACATTTAAATTTTCTGATATTACCTACCAATAATCCATCAATAAATACATGTCTTGTCATATTCGTATTAACTGCTTCATTATTCATTAATTAAGAGTTACGCATAACAAAATTATAACCGATATAAAAAGTATACGTCTATATAAAAACATGCGCCTACTCTTTTTCATAATACCTACTTCAATATCATTAATATCGTTAAAGAAAGGACATTAGATACTACAATCAGTGAAAAGAAATAATTTCTCACCTAACGTATTATAAAAACTATCTAGCCTAATAATAGTACAAAAAGATTGTTTTGATCAGTTAATGACTTATTAAACAATGAAAAATGAAATAAGAGAGTGATTAGAAAGACATTGTGCATCAGATGACATGGCATCGTTTTCTCAAAATCTTTGTTCAACTCTCTATTATTATAATCATCATCATTCATCGTCAGATGTAAGACTCCCTTAGGTGTGTCCATTCATTTCTATTCGTTGTTTCAGCCAGTCGCTTAATGCCTTCAGTCCATCTGGTTTGAGGTCTGCCTCTACGTCTCTTTTATTCTTCGTCTCCATTCAACAATTCACTTTGTCAAAAGATTGTCTTCCATTCTTTTTATGTTTCCTATACAGTTCAAGGTTAACATTTCAATTTTTTTTGATTGTACCTGTTATTTTTTATCGTCTTCTAATTTCTTCATTGGATTTGCGATCACTGATTGAGCATTCTGCGTTCCATAGCTCTCTGAGATACTTAAAATTTGTGTACTATGCTGTTGTTAAAAACCCATATTTCAGTTCTATATGTCAGGTCCAGCAAAGTGTTCGAAAATATTTGGTAAGTTTGATTTGAGTACTGTTTATAATCTTCCAAATGCCGCCGCTCATGGTTATTGTTATGGTTTTGGTACATCGGAGCAAAGCCCACTTGTGAGCCCTTCAGACACTTAGACCCCCTACGGTCCATTGTACCACCCCTATCTAACGGACCGGTACCATAAGAACCTGGCCTTCGGCGTTTCTTGGGCCTAGGCTGCACCGGGCTCCCATGTCAGTCAGAATCAGAATCAGCAGGATCTGCAAATCTGAGCTCCTCCTACCGATGCCAGCCCGGACGTATCCTCCATAAACCTTATGGCCTCACAGAAAGCCACAAGTTTCTTAAAAGGCAACTCCCTCACCTGACTCGGCTGCATAGATGCCGATCCCAGGATCTGCCGCCTCTGGTAGTCCAATGTCGGGCATTCCCAGAGGACATGTGAGGATGTTTCCTCCTCCTCTTTACACAGACGGCACCCCGAGCCATCCGCCAGTCCAAGCAGATGAAGGTGCCGTCGGAGTGTACAGTGGCCGGTGAGCATACTGGCCACCAGGGAGCATCTTCTACGATCCACAAGAAGCAGTTGGGCTGTGAGACTTTTGGATGGCCCCAATATGTGGAGGCTAACCTGTCTCAAACCTCCACAACTGGCCCAGAAGTCCTGGAACCTCCGCAGAAGAAGCTCCCTGAGACTACCCGACCAGTACTGAAGGGCAACCCAATCACAGGTTCGCGCCCCACAGGCAGAGTGGACGAGCACCGTCTTGCCAGGGCGTCAGCCCGTCCGTTGTCTTCCACATCTGTGTCCCGGTACTCATACCAACCTAACCCTGTTGGTCACAGCAACATCATCCAGTGTTCTCTTTTACTCAAGAACCACTTAGAGCTGATCCTGGGTGCTTCCAAAGCAGCTCTTAGCGCTGCCTGGCTATCACAGCAGCTAACATACCAGGATCGCAAAGATCTTAGCCTGAAAGACTGATGCATGACAGCCGAGAGCCTGGCTAGACTCAAATCCGACTCCACCACCATACACTCCAGCACCTGCTCGCTCGTCCATTCTAGACCCATCTGTGAACCAGGTGAGCCCATTCCGACAAATTAGTGTGGGTTCTCGTTCTACCCACTCCTCTCGGTCAGGAAATTGAACCAGAAGGAGGATGAGAACTCAAATGGAGAAGCCAGGCTCTCTGTCCTGTACCATAGAAAGCACAAGACAACACTCGATAGCCTGTCTCCACTAGTGCCGGATTAACCATTAGGCAAAGTAGGCAGTTGCCTAGGGGCCTCGGCTCCAAAGGGGCCCTCGTTGGGCCCAAAACGAAAAAATAATAATTAGAATTAAATAAAAACTATAAATCATATACATATAACTATTATATATATTGTTATATTACTATTTGAAATGAGAATTAAAATTTTATAATTGTAAGCAAAATTCAAATTAATATAAAAGATCTTCAATTTTCTCAACCACGGGCATGTAAATTTAGAACAACCTGTATACAACAAATTATTATATTTAGTTTTTAAGAAAGTGATTCGAAGAAGTGTACGAAACTCGATAACAATGCGCCTAAGATAAACAAGTTTGAGTGACGCGGACCATTATAGAGTTCTCGGAAGATTCGATCATTAGCCTACGCTAAATAAGACTCAGTGAAATAGATAATAGGTCATTAAGTTTTGTAAAAAGTAGAAAGTAAGTTTAAATTGGGAAATGATTATTTTTTCTTGAAATCCATTAAAGATATTTAGAAAGATTAAAAGTTGGTATTGAGGAATACGGCGAATTAAAATTTGTGGTGGAATGTTGATTTAGGAATCTGGAAGGGATATTGAGAAAGTAGGGAAATGAATGAGGATGAGAGATCAGAATGTTTTGAGCGGCCGAAAGGTGAAGTCCAGTGGTAGACGGTAGTGTACGAAGAGTGAAAAAGCCGGTATAGTTCCGTGAGTGTTGAGTACCCATCGGAACGAGAGGTAGGCCGAGTCGAGAGAAAAGAATCTCCTTGAGCAAAGAGTGTCCCGGTAGCTGATTGAAGTGGTTCGAAAAAGGTAGAACACAGCATCACGAGAAAAGCAGGAACGAGAGCGATACGAGGTAGTTTTCAAAGGAGAACATTACTGGAGGCCAGGACGAGTTTTTCATCGCAACCAAGGGTAGGAGAAAACGGGTCTTGTGTGAGGACATTCGCAGCTCACCAGATAAAGGTCAGTCTCATTTGTCAGGACATGAATGTATGGGTTTTTGTATTAAATACCACATTAAAAATTGAAGAACATAATCGCTAATATCAGAAGATTTTCATCAAACTTAAACAAATTTGTTGCTAATAAATCCTAATAGTTCATTATTAATAAAAATTTTAAATTGGAAACCAAAAGGAAATAAGATTCCCATTTTTAAATGTTTGTGTTAAATAAATATAAGATCTAACAAATATTAAGCAATGATTGCCATTTATACAAAATAAACAAAAATTTGATTTATAATTGTAATCCATATGTGTGTATTATTTTATTTTTTTCCTATCCCGATTAGGAACCACTGAGAAATACTTAGAAGCCACAAAAGTAAGTAAGTAATTTTATAATTTGCCCTGAGATTGAAAATATATTGATATGTGATCTGGTTGATTAATTAGATTATCATTAATGCATTAATTAAATTAAATTACATATAAGAATATCATCATATATTAATAAATAAGATCACAACAATATGTAGAAAAAATCAAATATCGCGCAATACCATAAACTCGGTTTCACACGGAAATCCACAGCTAGTGAAGATGCAACCAATGAAAATACACGTAATGAAATAGAAATAGCTGAGGGAAACATAGCTTCCGTAACCGAAGAAGATGAAAAAACATACAATTTCCATATCCAACATATTCTAGTTCAAAAAAGAACCAGAAACCGAAACTAAGTTATAAATTGAACTTAAAGATAAATTAAGCCCAGAGTTCGGAAACA
The DNA here is from genome assembly GCF_917563875.1 of Diabrotica virgifera virgifera. NCBI lineage: Eukaryota > Metazoa > Arthropoda > Insecta > Coleoptera > Chrysomelidae > Diabrotica > Diabrotica virgifera. Next base: position 56,730,184 of record NC_065447.1, read on the forward strand.
ACATAGGATTATGGAATACCATAGCTGAAGAAATATGGAAATTTAGGATTGGGAAAGGTTCTTCAGAATGTTAAAATCTTGACGGAAGTTTCTCAGCATCAAAAAAAATAATTTTGAGGGCATTACAAGATTTTTCACAGAATCTATAGTTTTTGAAAATATATCAGTGTAACAAAAATTAAAAGAGATTGTCTAACGTACTCTTCCTCAAATGGAAATGTTTACTGCTCTCCATCTATACTTCTTGGCGAACATGGCGAACGTTTGACGAACACTAATCGACAGGCAGCGCCTTTATAGTGCTTAATTGACAGCTCTTTGGAAATTGAATTTAATCAAGAACGAGATTACTGGATTCAAGTTGATTCAAGTCTATCTTCTCGTTGATTAGCGTTTGGAAGTAATACAGGCATCCTTCGTTCACAAAATAATGGGAACTACTTAGGCATTTTAGAAGTACTTGCAGAAAACGATCGTCTTTAAGCTCTCATTTAGCTAAGTATGGCAATACCGGTACTGGAAAGCCGTCTTACTTATCTCCAAAGATCTGGGAAGAAATAATAGAGGTAACGGTAATAACACGTTTTGAATAAAATTGTTAAAGAAATTAAGGAAGCCAAATACTTGAAATACTGCTCCTTAAGTGTCCATTCAATTTCAGATTTGTCTCATATTGACCAGTTGACAATTTATTAAGATAATATGTAAATCCAACTGATGGTAACGTGTGTGAGAGTTTTCTCACAAACATACCCATAAGTAGCCATACTGGAGAAAATCTTTATTTTGCTGTTTTAATCGTTTAAAACGACTGTTGCATTGATGATGAGGAGACAATCATTCAACAAACTAACAAACATGTCAGTCAAATATAATGGTATCCAGTTATCCACACTCATTTATCTAAGATTAACAAAATTGCAATTTACATTCCTTTTGTCACACACTCGCTTAAAATAATTTAGTTGGAGTAAGTGCTGCTGAAAGTTATGTTGGAGCAATATCGTATTATGGGTTTGTTCAGTCCGTGTACAACTTTTTTTCAGCCTCTAGCCACCATTGGAAAGTTATTATCAAATGCTTAAATTCATCATCATCATCATCCAACCAATTCACGTCCACTGCTGGACATAGGTCTCCCCCAATTGTTTCCACACTTCACGGTTTTGTTCTGATTTTTGCCAGTTTTTACTAATCCGCCTGATATGATCTGTCCATCGTGTAGGCGGCCTTCCTCTACTTCGTTTATCTTCTGTTGGTCTCCACTCCATCAGCTTTCGTGCCCATCTTGAATCTTTCAGCCTGGCGACGTGTCCTGCCCAGTTCCATTTGAGCCTGGTGATACGTTCTACAACATCTGCGATACCGGTTGTTTGTCTGAGATCTTCATTTCTTATTTTATCCCGTAGAGTTACGCCCAGCATGGATCTTTCCATGCGCCTTTGAGCAACCCGCATTTTCGACGCTGTTGCCTTGGTTAGAGTCAGTGTCTCTGCTCCATATGTCATTACCGGTAGCACACATTGGTCAAACACTTGTCTTTTTAAACCGATCGGTATACTGCTCCTAAATATGTCTCTCAGAGCTCCGTAGGCTGCCCAAGCAAGAGTTAATCTTCTTTTTATTTCGCATGTTTGGTTATTTCTGCCAATTCTAATTTCATGACCCAAGTAAATCTACTTTTCCACTAGTTCTACTTCTTGTTCGCGTATAATCAGCTGCCCGCTAGGCATCAGATTAGTCATACATTTAGTTTTAGAAAAGTTCATTTTCAGGCCTATTTTCCAGCAGATAGCGTCTAACTCATTTAGCATTTTCTTTACTTCTCCTAGGTCATCAGTTATAAGGACTATGTCATCTGCAAAACGAAGATGATTTAACTTTTCTCCATCTATTTTGATCCCTTTATTGTCCCAGTTGAGCATCTTAAAGGCATATTCCAGAACAGTTATGAATAGTTTTGGCGAGAGTGTGTCGCCTTGTCTTACGCCGCGTTCTATGCTTATTTGTTTGGTTTTATCATGTAACTTAACACTCATTGTTGCCTCTTTATAAATATTATAGATGAGTGCACTGTAACGGTACTCAATGCGGCATTCATTTAGAGCTTCTAAAATGCTATCCAGCTCTATCGTGTCAAAGGCTTTATGAAAATCCACGAATGCTAGGACAAGGGGTTTATTATATTCTATTGACTTCTCAATTAGTAACTTGACTGCCTGCAGATGGTCGTTTGTCCCAAAGTTTGATCGAAATCCAGCTTGTTCTTTTGGCTGGTAAAAATCTAGCTTCTTTTCTACTCTTGATGTCACTACTTTTGTAAAGAGTTTGTATAAGTGGTTTAGCAGGCTAATGGGTCTATAATGTTCTAAGTCTGTCTTATCTCCCTTCTTATGCAAAAGTATTGTTACTGCGTTTTTCCATTTTTCAGGTATCGACTTTTGATGAAGGCATAAGTTGAAGAGATTTTTTATTTTACCTACAAGAATGTGGCCTCCGTTTTTAATGGCCTCTATTACGACTCCATCTTCACCTGGTGCTTTTCCATTTTTCATTTTTCTCAGTGCTTGATGGATTTCGCTAGTGGTTATCTCTGGTAGTATTTCGGAGCCTTGGTTTATTATTTTCTTTGAAACCGCTTCCCTCAGATTATTTTGATTCAGCCTTTGGCTCCTATATAGTTCCAAATAAAATTCTTCTACGATATTTAGTAAATCTTCTCTGTTTGATGTTATTTCGCTGTTTTTATTTTTTAATTTATGTATTTCGCATTTTCCGTTGGTCAATTTCCTTCGTAAAACTTTCAAACTTTTATTTTCTTCTATGGTTTTCTGGATGCTTTGAGTTTTATACTTCCTTAGATCTTTTCTGATTTCCTTTGACACTTTCTTGTTGATGTCTCTTAACGCACTTTTTTCAGTATTTTCGCTTCCTCTCATTTTACTTCGCGTTTTGATTAGTTCTTTAGTTTCTGGGCTTATTTTTTCATCTCTCTTCTTTTTTGGGCAGTTTTTTCGTTGACTTTCTTCAATGGCTCTAATTATGTTTTCATTTAAGCTATTTATACTTTCATCTGAAGTTGTATTTCTTTCCAAAGCAGCGTTTATATGGTGTTGGTATTTATCAATATTTAATGGGGGAGTCCAGGCTTGCAAGGTTTTCTTTTTTATCAAACGATTTCGTTCTTTTTTGAGTTCTATTTTTATTGTGGCTCTTACCATTCGATGGTCACTTCCTGTAGTAAATTTATTTAGGACGCTCACGTCTGTGATAATCTGTTTTTTGTCGCTGATAATGTAATCTATTTCATTTCTTGTTTTACCATCAGGACTTTCCCACGTCCACCTTCTATGTAGTTTTTTAACGAAAAAACTGTTCATTTGGAACAAGTTATTCTGTAGCAAAAAGCCTAAGAGTGTTTCTCCCCGCTCATTTCTACCTAGAGTTCCAAAATTTCCTAGTGATGTCTCTGCTTCGTCTTCTTTAAGGCCTAATTTTGCATTAAAATCCCCACACAGGATTGTAAAGTGGGTGGGTGTGTCTTTTAGAGCTACAGATATATCATCATAAAAGTCTTCAACTTCTTCGTCTGGATGTTGTGTTGTTGGAGCGTATACCTGGATAATTTTCAGTTTATACCTGTTGTTGAGCTTTAGGGTTACATAGGCAACTCTTGTAGACACACTTTTTATATCAACTACGTTTTTCTTATGTTTTTTATGGATGAAGAAACCGACCCCTCCAACTGATTCGGTTTCGGAGCCAATGCTATAGAAGAGGTGTCCTGATTTCAGCGTCTTTAAGTTTTCACCACGGTGTCGTATTTCGCAGACTCCTATTACGTCCCATTTAATTTCTTTGATTGCATCTTCCATTTCGAAGAATTTTTCTTCTGACAATAGAGTTCTGGCATTATAGGTGGCAACGTAGAATGAAAAAGGTTTTCGTATTTCTCGTTTCGTCAGTTTTTTGTCCCCCCCAGAATCCTTGGGACAGACTGATAAATCAGTGTGAGACTCTGGATTTATCCTACTCACCTGGGGTCTTTCCGTCTTTGTTTTAAAATCTGACATTTCGATTTATTTGAGGGGATGTTGGCAACATAAAACACCACGCTTGCCGAACGGGTTGGTGAGTCGCAGTATAGAAGCCAATCAAACTGCTGCAGTCTTGCCTCCTACTATCCAATATTAGGCCGGTCCTGGATAAATTTCCATACGCCCCAACATGGTACTGGAAATGCTGCTTACCATTTTCAGGAATATTTATCGACCTTCCGGTCTAGATCCGTAATGTTCAGCGTTAACAGGGGCACCTCGTGTAGGATGTGGCTCTTCACCACGCATTACGGTCTTCACTAGAGAGAGGCTAAGGCTCCACTTGGAAGAGCTATATTCGCTTCATCTAGCCCTGTGAGCTTGTGAGGACCAGTGTTCAGTCAAACCGATACAAAGGTACTACCTCTCCAAGCTCACTAACCCCCTCCAAGCTCACTAACCCCCCAATGCTTAAATTAAACTACACTAAATGATCCCATTCGCCAAGATCTAGTCATTAAAAGAACAAGCAGCATTAGACGGAGTGTAAAGGCTGACGTAACAAGAGCATTGTAACAAGAGCTGACGTAATTTCTTGCATACAAGACTTTCATGCAAGTCTATTGCATGGTCTATATGTGAGATTTTACAGCTTGCAACCCGGCTTGCATGCAATTAATGTTGAAAGTTTTACCCTTAACCTAACTTATAAACTTTGGTTTTTTTTTAATTACTTTATTGCTGTTTATTTAACTTGGTAAATTTTAAAATGCCAAGACTATCAAAAATAGCCAAATATAAAAGGAAAAAGGCGGTAGCAGCAACCGTAAGTATTATTATTGCTGCAGCCAGCCTTTTTAGAACGCCGAGATCGGAGATGGTGGGTAAGAGCTTAGTTGAACAAGAGAGGTAATATATCTCTAACAGAAGAATTTGTCCAAATAGATGATGAAAATGAGTCTAATTTTCTACAAATGAATTAAGGTACATTTTAATAAACTCTTGGGAAAAATTGAACACATAATCACAAAGAAATCTATACTTCGAGATATTATTTCTGCGAAACACAAATTAATTATTCCTAAGGTACTTAGCTAGAGGAGAGAGGTTCCGTAGCTTAATATACAATTATAGAATCTCAGCAAGTGCCATTTCATTATTCATTCCCATCGTTGATATTTCACAACCAGAAAACAGCTGATCGGCATGTATTCGTGAATCCGTGTCAATAAGTGATTATGACATTTGATATTGTGGAAAAATCAAATTTCTTCTACAAATTCCCCTAGACATGCATGAAAACTTGCAGAGACAATGGCACCAAACCAATTATCGCGCAATTGCAAGAAGTTGCATGCAATAATCAACTGACGACACACTGCGCATGTCTTTATGCAACATTCTTGCGTCTTGCAGGTAGCTGTAAAGCGGCCTACTCTACAGAGAAAAGAGATTGCACTTAAAACTGCAGATGGAGGATGGAGATGGAGGGGTGGTTTTGGAGGAAGAAGGCATAGAGGTTTTAAGGGGCCTCATAGCTTGGGTTGCCTAGGGGCCTCAAGATTCTTAATCCGGGACTGGTCTCCACTCGATAGAATGCCGCCCACGCCGAAGAACATCTATTTCAATGAGTCTTTAGGTTAATTCTTGATACTTCGCAATCGCAACTCCCTATATACTATAATATACATCTAAAGTTTGCGATAATCCAATATACCAACAACCCATCAAAATGCACTTCTTGTCATATTCGTATTAACTGCTTCATTATTCATTAATTAAGAGTTAACGCCTAACAAAATTATAACCAATATAAAAAGTATATGTCTATATAAAAACATGCGCCTACTCTTTTTCATAATACTTCAATATCATTAATATCGTTAAAGAAAGGATATTAGATATTACAATCAGTGAAAAGAAATAATTTCTCACCTAACGTATTATAAAAACTATCTAGTACTAATAATATTCCACCCATTATAATATACTGACAAAGAGATTGTTTTGATCAGTTAATGACTTATTAAAGAATGAAAAATGAAATAAGACAGTGATTAGAAAGACATTGTTCACCAGATGACATGGCAGTTTATTATTCGAAAACCGACGTACAACACATAATAATAATTTAATCATTTCGAGTCGTAAAAGATGAAACACAAAAAACAACTTATAACAACACTTCATATTAATAAGCGAGCATCGCAGACAACACTATACAAATGGTTTAATAAAGACATTATCGGGATATTGCTGTCGAAAACATGGGCGTACCGACAGATCTTTTTATACGACGAAATAGACACTGATTAGGTATATAAAAATATGATAATCAATTTTTATAACTCATAAAATTATACTAATGGATATAGGAATTGAGTCAACAGTCAATACTCGCAATCTTGGAGTTTGTATGTTTAATAGTTGTTATACAATCATGGGGCAACCGGTTTCGAGGCTTATAATTTATGCCTCATCATCAGGCCCAGTACATAAAGTCTTCCCAATTACAAACTACAAGCTAAAATTAACAAAAAGACAAAAATGTACATATATATAAAAACATAAAAACAACTATGGCTTGATTTAAATTAAAATACATACAATAAAGCAAAACAACTGTTGAGTATTGAACTTAGTAGTCTATAGAGTGTATATTGAGACATTTGCCATTGGGAGTGACCAATCTGATGGGAATTGCTTAGTATATAATTTAATATATACTACCATCAATCCTTAAGTATTTAAGGGTTGATGGAGTCTTGACAAGATGGTATATGATCAAAATACACATAAAGTATAGGGGAGTGCAATTAGAACGAAAATATTCATTGTTTCGGAAAAATTCAAACAAGCTTATATTTTTCTACAATTATTTTATATAAATAATTTTAAAAATGTCGTTGAATTCATCATTTTACTTTGATCAAATATGTTTATACATATTTTGTTTTTGATTTTGCTGAATCCGAATATGGCGTTACAATTATTTAAAAATTCTTATACAGAAGCTCTTATACAGTATGTCTGCGTAGATAGAAACCACATGCAAAACTTTTTTATTATCAATTTTACGAAAAAAAGTTATTCTTCATAAAATGCTCTGGATGGTCAAAAATTTCAAAATCAACCGTCATATATCAAATTTTATCAATTTTATACGAGTTATGTCAAAAATATAAATTTCGTTAAAGAGTAAAATACCTTCATATTCCAGAATATCAAAAAATGCTATTATGAAAAGTTCTTTGAAATTAAAAACTATGTTTTAATATACAATTACATCATTCTAATCGAAAAAAAAACTTCATTTTTTTCTCAAATTACGGATAACCATCATCATTTTATTACAATTATGATAACTAGTTTATTATCAATTTTACGAAAAAAGTTATTCTTCATAAAATGCTCTATTTGGTCTAAAATTTAAGATACAACTAACAGATATCAAACTTTTGCGAGAAATCTTATACGAGGTATGTAAAAAATATGAGTTTTACTTAACAGTTAAGTGCCTTTATTATTCACAATATTTTAAATAGAAGGATTTAATTGAACACTGAAACATATTTTGTAATTCCAAACAACTTTTCTTAATAACAATTTTCGATATGATGAAATATAAAGGTACTTTACTCTTGGGTAAAATTCATATTTTGTGACATACCTCGTATAAAATTAATGAAATTTGATATTTGATGGTTGCATCTTAGATTATATACGATGCATAGTATTTTATAAAGAATAACTTTTTTCGTAAAACTGATAATAAAAAAGTTATCAATAGGTTTCAAGTTACGCAGACATACTGTATAGGAGCTAAAAATTTTTTTTTGTTGAACATTTATTATTGTTGAAGCTTATTATTAAATATATTTTAGGTAAGTTTTATAGAAAAAAGTTTTGATCACTTTATATAAACATTTTTTTAACTGGTAATTTTCGGTTTTTGTATTACATTTTTGTTATCTTTCTTAATTTTCTCAAAAAGAAATAGTTTATTTCACTTCTAAAGTAAAATAAATTAGTGCATTTTAAAGATTACATCCTAAGCTTTAAAAAGCACATATAAAACTGTAATAAATATGTTCAAACTTGCGTAATACCGTTTTAAAGTGGTGGAAATTCTGCAAAACTACGAAGTTTCCAAAAATTACATTTTTTGAGACGTCTTATCATTTGAATTAAATTTTTGAGATTTTTTTTTTTTAGAGAAACATCGTTTAGTAAGATGTCTGAAAGGTAAGCTGTGCAAAATTGAGAGTTTTATAAAAAAAATTGTATTAGTTACACATTTTTAAATCATTTTTAAACCAAACTCATGCAACTTATGCCAACACCATACTTATTTTCTGCCAACACCATACTTATGCCCATACATTTTATTTCTTTTTATTACAACCATAAGATAGCTAAATTATCCTTCTTTTATGATCAATTTATAACATTTCATTTGATCCATTAGTTAAAGAATTACATTAAAATAACTCAACCGTGCACTTCGCCGTACGCTAGTTTACAGTTCGCCAATGCTTGTGAGAAGGGTGACGTTGGAGTTTAAAATAAAAAATTATAGAAGCTACAGGTTTTTATACAGGTTATAGAAGGTTTTTTTTTGTAAAATTTTCTGTATTTTTCAAGGGTCAAGTCAGTTTTTTTCTACCATTTTTATTTTCGGAGTTATTTAAAAAAACATCTAATTTCGCAGTTCATTTGTTTAATAAAAAACGAAGCACCCACTTCTCGAGTAGAACTTTTTGATATGTTGTTTATTAAACATTTCTTAATGAAATTGCAAAAAGTTCTATCTGGTTTGATTTTTTCCGAAGTGAAAATCTATATGCACTCCCTTTTTTGTAATAGGTATGTACTTACATATCAGTTACGGAAACTGTACTACAACTAAAGATATTCGTGGAAGTCACCAGCTCCATCAAAATAGCTGACTAGTCTAGTAGCTCTTAGTTTCTGGATTATTTGTTATATTGTCCAATGTAGAATTTGGTTTTAAATCTTGTGTTCTAGGTGATGTATGTTTTTTGCAGTTTACAGTTTTTTTGTCTTGGTTTTTATGCAGTTGTTTTTATTTTTATTTTAATTTTTATAAAAGTTTAAAAACATTTAAAATTTAAAATTGGGACATCACTTACAAAAGTTCACGTGCACAAATTTAAAAAAAGGGTTTTATTAGGTTTGCCAAAGAGACTGTGATTGCTTTTCTGAAGCAGTACTTTTTTGATTGACATGAGCACAATCTTAAATATAAATAATATCAATCAAAAAAGTAGTGAGAAATCTGACAGCACAATCTTAAATATGACATAAAAATTATAAAGTCTCTTCGGCAACCTAATAAAACCCTTTTTTAAAATTTGTGCACGTGAATTTTTGTTAGTGATTTCCCAATTTTAAATTTTAAATGTTTTTACACTTTTATAAACATTAAAATAAAAATAAAAACAACTGCATAACAACCAAGACAAAAAACAACTGTAAACTGCAAAAAACATACATCACCTAGAACACAAGATTTAAAACCAAATTCTACATTGGACAATGTAACAAATATACCAGAGACTAAGAGCTACTAGACCAGTCAGCTGTTTTGATGGAGCTGTTGACTTACACGAATATCTTTAGCTATAGGACAGTTTCCGTAACTGATATGTAAGTACATACCTATTACAAAAATATTTTATGTGTATTTTGATCATATACCATCTTGTCAAGACTCCATCAACCCTTAACTACTTAAGGATTGATGGTAGTATAATATATTAAATTATATACCAAGCAATTCATATCAGATTGGTCACTCCCAATGGCAAATGTCTCAATATACACTCTATAGACTACTAAGTTCAATACTTAACAGTTGTTTTACTTTATTGTATGTATTTTAATTTAAATCAAGACTAGTTGTTTTTATGTTTTTATATATATGTACATTTTTGTCTTTTTTAATTTTAGCTTGTAGTTTGTAATTGTGAAGACTTTATGCACTATGCCTGAAGATGAGGCATAAATTGTAAGCCTCGAAACCGGTTGCCCCATGATTGTATAACAACTATTAAACATACAAACTCTAAGATTGCGACTATTGACTCAATTCCTATATCCAATAGTATAATGGACTCGCATTGGCAACCCTTTCATCATTTCATAAAATTATCTAATTAAGATGCCTACCTGCTTTGGTAGCGATTGGTGTAGCAAAACTAGATTTGCACATGAGGCATACATTTCAATTCCACGTATTATCATATACGCTGCTCCAAGAAATTAAAGCACCATCAATTCATTTATTAATAAAGTTTTTCTTCCTCTTTATATGCAATTCTGCTAGTTCATTGGAGGATTGATACCTCTATGGAAGGTTGTTACTCCATCTTTTGCTCGGTGGTCCGATACTTCTACTGATTGGTGATTTACCTCTTGCTATTTCCACCACACGGTTCTCCTTCATTCTGTTTATGTAGTTATTCCATTCTTTTTTTCTATTTAGTGTCCATTCGTTATACGTCCATACATTATACGTTACATTTTCTTCTAATGTCCTCACTCCTCTTTCTAGGGATGGGAAAAACCTACCGGTTATAACCTGAAACCAGTTTTTTTCCTCTGCAACAATCGGTTTTTCCGGTTGATTTTTTGTCCCGGTTATTTTTAAATTAATAACCGGTGAAAAACCGGACAAGTTACCTCTAGAAAAAATAATGAATTCAGAAAAAAAGGGGACTGTTTTTTGTATATTATGGGATCCATATTATATTATATTAATCCACCCTCAGATATTTACTGAGAAACGTCTATAAGCTGATTCGGATATGAAATCATGTCTAAGCTAGACAGTTAGTACATATATATTATTCAGACTGACTATCTTTACATTAGTGTGCCAAAATTGTGGATTACTGTAAATATAGAGAACAAAGCTCATGATAATTGGCAAGAAAAAGATAACAAAAGGTCAAATCTACGTCAACCAAACCACAGTAAAAAAGATTGATGGACTACAGTTACTTCGGCACTATGATGAATGAAGAATGGGCCAACAACCAGAATAAAGAGCGCTAATTGGAGCTTGCCTCTTGAAGGCCTCATTTAAGAGCCACAAAGGCACAACCTCGCTCTTGGTATAAAAGTAAGAATGAGGTGATGCTATGTCTTTTCTGTCCTTTATTACGGTGTTGAATCGTGGATTTTGAACGAAGATACATACAGAAAATTGGAATTATTTGAGATGTTGCTATATCCGAAAATATTTTGGTTACTTAAAAGATCTTGTGAACTGACGAGTTGTAAATGAGGAGGTCCTCAGAAGATATGAATAACCGAGGTCACCATCAAATCTCGAAAGCTACAATATTTCGGACACATTCTGCAAAATGGGTCCAGCTATGCCCTGCTACAAGCCATCCTGAACCGTTTATATATCTACTAGCTGACCCGGTGAACTTCGTTGCACCTTAGATAGTGTGTCATAATTAGATAATCTGTCATAATTCTGATTCTAGATCAGTTGCTTGAACGCAATTGCTAAAAATCAATTACTCAAAATCAACTGCTCGAAAATGAATTGCTAGACATGAACATTGATCGAAATGCAATTTCCTCGAATAAAAAAGAAAATTATATGTCCAAATATTTTTTCACAAAAATGCAAAATTTGTAAGTATGGTCGAATGAAATTCGATAGTTTTAAGGCATTCCAGAAGCCGCTACAGATAAAATGTTTTAACAACTTATTAATCATTCAGAGTTAGTCGACACTTATTAAAAGTTAAAATAATTAAGACAATAACTGGACGATAACGATTTAATGAGATTTAATGAAATTAAAATTTTTGTCTATTTTAATGACAAAAAAGCAAACTCATTAGCAGAGCCCAATTAAAAATTATTTTGCACATCATATTTGAAACAGTATTTGGTTGAAAAATCTCATTTTTGCTGGCAAAAAATATATTAATTTGTCTGGACTAAATTACAGTTCTGTTTATCTTAGAAGGGGTATGATACTATCAACATTCACACAGTGTTGCCAAACTGGATTTTGTTATTTTGAGTGTAAATTTTCCCAGCGTTCTCCGAGGGTACAATACATAAGAAAGATACATAATATGACAAATTATATGATATTCCACGTATACAGTACGTAAATCGTTCAGCTGGACATAGGGAACATACAATATATAGATTTAGATACATAAATACATACATTGTATTATATTGAGATAATTGAGGCAACTGAGTTTTCTCGATGACAATATGGTTGTTAGCATTAAGGGGCATTAACCTCAAAATTGACAAATCATTTCGACTGACACAAATAAACGTCAAAATATGAGAATGTAGTAGGTAGCTAAATATTTTTGGCCTAAGAAAATGGAAAAACTGTTTAGGTTTTAATGTAAAATAAAATTTATTATTTTAATTCATACCCTAACCTTTAACTACACGCGCTGGCATATTTTTGTACGCCACATATAAGAATTCTACTACAAATGTATATAAAAATTTAATTTTTTTCTTTGTTTATTTATCTAACCTATCACTGGAATGTGCTTTACACTGGATTTAGTTTCGTTATAATCGGCGTTCTATGAAGATCGTAATTTATAGTTTATTATTTGTTGTTTCCGGTGGTGGATAACATACGCCACAATTATAGTAATACAATTAGTAATATAAGTACATATTTCAAATGTTTTTTAGTCATTATGGCACAAATATATTTTTATTTATAAACAATACTTTTTCTCAGGTAAAAAATATCGTTTCAAAAAAAATATTATTAGCAATTTTATTTATGATGGAATATTCCAGTTATATATCCCAATTTGCTTACTGAGAAGGAACTCCAAGTATTCCCTGACGCCGAGTAAGGTTTATAACAAACAAATAAGTGTAATTTTTCAAAAAGAAAACAATTCCGCTGTTTTTAAGTATATTTTCTTGTGGCGTATAAAGTACGCTACGCGTGTAGTTATGTTATATTTTAATGCGCGGATAGTTAAAGGTTAAAATTCTAAATATTAATTAATTATGACAATAACAAAAAATATTATCAATCATTTAATACATGCAAGAGTGTACATGATATTTTTCGTCAGTTCATCTAATAAACATAAATAAACTGGATGGTTTGCCCAGGCGAAAGCAAGATTTTTTGAAAATTGCGTAAAATTAAAAAAATTATATTTTATCCAGTTTGAGTCCAAAAGTTAATCTGTTGCACTTTTCTTTTATGAAATTTCCCGTTCGTTCTTCTTCTGTGCTCAGAATTTTGCTACGGCTTACGGTTCGTTATTTCGGAAACGGACTGCGCTAGAGAAGAAGAAATAGCAGCGTTTTGTTCGGAATTATGAAAATCGGTCAATTCGTTTCGGAGGAGTATGGCAACAAATATGTAAAATATTTAAATGGCTATTAAAAAATAACGGTTGAAGATAAAAAAGTGAAAATCTAGGATTGTATGTATCTTTTGCTTCTACATCATACAAAATTAAGAAAAAACGGTTTGTCAAAAAATTAAAAAAATATATCGGGGGGGGGGGGGCAAGCCCCCTTATGACGTACGGGCATGAATTCAAAATTATGCCTATTCCCAGTCCGGTAGAATACACGTGTAGAATAGAATAGAATAGAATAGAAATATGCTTTATTGCCACTGAAAATTTTTACAATTTTATGGACAAAGCTTACATACAGTCAAAAGAAAAACATAATATAAATAACAAATAACAACTACAATTTACTAAAATTAGATAAATCGTCAACAATGTACAGTATAAGATATAAAAGCCAAGACAAAAACAATTTATTGCAAAACATATATAAATTGCAAATTGAACATACAACAAATAAAATAAAATAAGTACAACATAAGGAACTGACAAGTTTATGCTACTGCGCATGGAACCCAATTTTCCTTAGTTATTCATTAAGAAATTCTTCTATTGAATAATATGGTCTTTTGGATAGATAGGCTTTTGTCATTTTTCGGAACTTAGGAAAAGATGTTGCAGATTTAAGTTGTAACGGAAGATGATTGTACAGTTTCTTTGCGGAATATAATATAGATTTCTTTACTAACTGTAAAATTTCATAAAAATCTGTTGAGCCGTTCTTGAGTTATTAACGGTGTAACTAACATAACTCGACTTTCTTTTATATATATAGATTGATTATCTTGGTATCTATTATTATTTTAATAGTATCGATATCGATAATATTGAAGCCGATTCGAATTTTGACCTTCTTCCTTATAAATTCATAGATGCAGGCTTCCAACGCAAAAAAAATAGCACGAAACATTGTGTTGTGTTTTATTTGTATTATTTTGTGTTTTGTTCAAATAAGTCAGGAAATAAAATTCGAAAATATTTATCCTCCGAGCTTTTTAAGTTGGAAAAATAAAGCATAACAGAGTGGCGAAGTACTCGACAAGGGAAATCTAAAATTGCATTTCACGTCCTGTCATTCACCGTGATAATAATTTTAGCGAATTATTTCCTTTAATTATTTCCTGTACTCTAGTCAAATCTGAACCATCTTTTCTTTTCTTTTCGTTTATATTTTATTCACTTTTGTGGATATTAAAGGAAATGTGAAATGCAATTTTAGATTTCCCTTGTGGAGTATTTCGCCACTCTGTTATGCTTTATTTTTACAACTTAAAAAGCTCAGAGGATAAATATTTTCGAATTTTTTTCCTGACTTATTTGACTTTCGATTCATAGATGGTGCTAGTAGCATTTTTGGTAATTATTTGATAATTACCCCGAAAGGATGAAAGGATTTGATTGCAGTTTAGTGCTTCTACCCAGGTGCTCCGATGAGAAAACGGTTATTCCGAAATACGTATAAGCACATAGTACAGGCTCTGTACTGTAATCAAATCTTAACCATAGTTTTTTTCTTTTGTAAAAGGATATATTTCACGTGCCATATGCGTTTTCTGTTTGCATACTTTTTTAAAATTCTGCAAGAATATATTTTAAATATTGCATGATGCGGTAATCATATTAAATGTTTTAAAAGGAGTATATTGATATGAACTTGAAGATATGAATATACCCCGCTGAAAATATTTATCGGTGTATTTCGTTATTTTACTCATCTAAAATTTTATTACTGTTCTTTTCGAACAATTCGATATTTCTCACTTAGCCTCTCATAATTTCTTAAATTACTTTATGGCACATTATCGCCAAGAACTGACGTTACACCAATGGCAGCGGTAGAACGACAAAGAGGTGTTGGAATGATTAACGTCGGAATGTGAATATATTAAATAATCCGATGGGGCAGGTGTGAACCCCTGCGGAGACACACGGGGGGGCATGAGCTCTTCAAGCGGCACAAAATGATACGCCGACACTTTTTCGATCTATTCCCTCCCTTTTAAAAAAAGTTTCTTTTCTTTCTCTGGCTCGCTTGCAAGGAAAGATGACTTGTTTATGAGATGACTTATTTTATTTCGGTTGTTACAAATTAATTTGTAGAGGCTGTAAAGGGTCCATTATTAGTAACTTTCGTGATAATTTAATTGAGATACGTCGTGAGTTAATTTATATACGAACCCCAGGATAAAATTAAGGGTTAATTAATTGTTCTTTCTTATTATAACTGGTTAGTTACCACTTAAAAATATATGAAAAGAAGTCGAAGATCTAAAAACACAATATAAAGACGAAACAGATAAATCTAAAGAATACGGCTGATGGCGAATTATAATATATCTCTAAATGCAAACATAACAAGCTAACAAGCCGTAGACTTATCAAAAATGGAGACGTATGTATTACAATGTGATGATCCTACATATGAGCGAGAAAGACTATATTCGATTCCTTTTTGTAAACTTGAAGATAAATTAATGTTGTTTGATATAATCAAAATTTAACCCTCACTCACAAGTTGTAGTCCATGTGAAAAACAACTTCAGTGAGAAACTGAGTTTATTTATTATGCTATTAGTTGCTACAAATAAACTCTTATTATTAATAAAAAGACTAAGTTTTCACTCTAATCGCATATAAAACAACATAATGCTATTCTACATCCCACCAGAATGAAAACAATGGGAACCTTCTCTGGTTACACCTCCGAGGCTTCTACAATTTGCAAGCCATACGGATGCTGAGACTAAGGAAGATGAGGGAATTTCACAATTTACAATTCACGTCCCATCTGCTCAGCGCGGTAAAGTTCCAACGACAATGGTTCCCTTCGTACTCCAATCAGAGTAAATGTAAATCAAAAATGAATAACCATTTTCAATTTCGTTGCAAACGAAAATACAGCCGAACCATATTCTAGTCCAATCAGAGAGTGCAGCAAGCACCTCTACCGGTTTCGAAACTTATTAGTCTCTCATCACTAGAGTTCATTTTTAAGTTAATCAACGAAGCAAAAATAAAAGAACTTTGCAAAAATTGCTGCAAACCTTCAAAAATCTGGTACCATAAGAAGAAGGTGATCAATTTTTTAGAAAACAATACAATCTGCGTTAATGACAACAATTATGATGTTTACTTTTGCCATATTAGTGGAGTCACTGAAGGTGGATATGAGCTATTACCTCCGATTTCGTTGAACCTCCATCGATTTGGATGAAATTTGGTAAGTGGTTAGATGATATCTCAAGGAACAAAGGTGACATGGTGCCAACTTGCGCTTTTACACTGGGGGTGGATGCCACCCCTTCTTGGGGGTGAAAATTATTTTATTAAAAATAATCCCATAATGCGGTAGAGGGACAAATTATAAGCAAAATTTGTTATATAAAATTATTAATATAAATTAAAACTTTTTGTGTTATTAAGGATCAAAGATTTTAATTATTCGTGAGAAAAATGCATGTTTTTGAACGATTTTTCATAAATAACTCAAAAACTATAAGTTTTTACTAAAAAGTTATTATTAGCAAAATCGAAGATATTAAAAAACGAAATAAATCCCTTACTAGAAAAATCTTTTAGTATTAACTAAAAGTGAGTTATAGGTAATTGAATGTGTATTTCTTTGGGCGACCACCCAAATCTAAGTATTCAAGCTTAAATAACGGGAAAATTATGCATTTTATAACACAAACTTATTAAACATTTGTCTAAGTATTTAAAAATATCTATCAGATGAGGTTACGAACAAGTTGATAGCATTAAAATTTATGCTCCAAAAATTTTTCAAAAGATATCTTTTAAAAAATTTTCCGAAAAATGTTATTGTTTTTTTTTAATAACTCCGTTAGTTTTCAGAGATGAGATTCGCCTAAAAACCATTGAAAGCTAAGACTAAGGGCTTTTAAATAACGTTAAATTTAATCTTTTAGACCCCTTACTTTTTTAATAATAAAAGGTTAAATTGCCCAGTTACATGGTTCTCGCAGGCAAAATTTAAGATTAAAACGTTTCTATCTCGGATATTTTGTACCCTACAGAAATACTAAAAAAGGTAAAATATTTGATACAGAAAAAACTAAAGTTTGATTATATATCATTTTTTTCGTGTATTGAGTATTTTTGGAGTTATTAAAAGAAAATGAAAATAACGATAATCTAAACAATTCTGATTTTTTTAAATTATATTTTTTTTTTCAAAAATATGTATTCTAAACCGGTCAAAATTGTCAAAATCATTACTTATGCTAATATAAAGAAACTTTTGTAAGGATTTCTATAAATTTTAATTTTTGTGGAAATGGCGATGTTTTATTTTTCACTTTTTCCAAAAAAATTCCAAAAAGTTCTCTTATTTTCATCATATATATATACACCGTTCTTAGGCGTCAACGCCCTTCGGTAGGGATCTATGGGGGAGTATCACCGAGCCGCAAGCCCTTATCCCTTGCCGTACTGCTCCCTCATAGGTCGATCAGATGCCCGCATATATTTTCATCATAACTTGCTTAATTTTGATGATATTAACATCTTATGGAGCTCATTTGATAGGTATTTTGAAGTACTTTGACAAGTGTTTAGTAGGTATATTTTATAAAATGCATAGTTTTCCCGTTATTTAAGTTTGAATACTTAGATTTGCGTACTCCTCGAAAAAAATATACATTCAATTACCCATAACTTACTTTGAATTAACATGGGTGTAGTTATTTAAATGAGAAATGTATTCAATTTTTTATTACCTTTAATTTTAGTAATTATAACTTTTTTGTGAAAGCTTATCGTTTTTGAGTTATACGTGAAAAACTGCTTTAAAGCATGAATTTTTTTACGAAAAAATAAAATTTTTGATCTTTAATAACTCAAAAACTATTGATTTATTGGAATAACTTTATATAACAAATTTTGCTTACAATTTGTCCTTCTATCGATTTATGGTAATATTTTTAATGAAATAATTTTCGCCACCGAGATGGGGTGGCATCCACCCCCAGGGTAAAAGTGCAAGTTGGCATCATGTCACCTTTGTTCCTTGAGGTATCCTCTAACTACTCACCAATTTTCATAAAAATCGATGGAGGTTCAACGAAATCGGAGGTGAAAACCTTCAGTGACTGAACTATATTGACAGTAACCTTTTTTACGTAATTTTATTTCACCGTATTATTTAATATTGATATACTTACTATTTACTTCTGTATATTTAGGTTTACCTCACCTTGTCACTTGTGGTTTAATAAATGGATGCTATTAGCGATTTGAATGTACTTACATTAAGAATCGCCTTTGAGGCTAAACCTTAATATCAGTAATAGTCTGGTCTGATTATCGGAGAATAGGCCATTTTTGGGAAAAGTTATTTACTAGCAATTTTATTGCTGGAATCGAATTATAAGATCCTATATATTAATAATATAGGTATGCAAAGTCCTCAGATAGTGTGCTACTTTTTTTATAAACAAAATGGCGCCCGAAAATCGTGTTTTTTTCAATTATTGCTCTAGAACTCTGAAGATTTTAACTTTACAACAAAAATACTCAAATAAAAATTCACCGTGATTAAATTCTGCATAGAGACGTGTTTTTCCCGATCTGCTCCGACGAAAATTTTCCTCGGAAAATGCGGGTTTTCCAAACAAAATCTTTAATTTTCAAATAAAGTTTTAGATAAGTAATTATTTACCAATAATTAAATAATTTGGTGACTTAAAAGCCTTCTTAGTTTAGATTATAGTTCCAGAAGCTGGTGAAAATTAAACGAATATTTGAGCAATATTAAGGTCGCAATAATAACCAAAATAATTATGGTGCACTGATCAAACTTTGAAATCTTATAAAGATGAGATGCCTATTTAACATTTTGTCGACAAAATGTAAATTTTTTATTTTTTTGTATAATCTTTAAATGTTTAAAAAAAATAGTTATAAATAAATTAACGTTTCTCAGAAAGTTTTTATTATATTATAATTTAAAAAAAATAGCTAAAATGCGTATTTCAAATATCTTGAAAATGAATGCTTTAAAACTTTTTTGCAACCATTTGCAAAAAAGTTATGAAACAGCAAAGTAAACATACTATTACTACGGTGTTAATAATTTTTTTTAATTCTTTCAAAGCGTAGAAGTGAGTTTAAAGTACAAGCTAATTATTTATAAAACAATATCGATTATCAGCTTAATGGTTATATTTTAATTAAAGGTTATAAATATATTTTTTTGTAATTTACACGCGCGAAAGTAGAATAATACAGTACCGTAGCTACCCGCCCACATACACAACTCGCGCGAGTTTAAGCGTGTCAGTCGCTTCGAGTGAACATTTTATCTCCGGCTCTGTATCAAGCCTACTTTCGCGCTAAAAATTACAAAAAAAAAAGTATTTTTAATCTTTGATTAAAATATAACCATTGCAATAATTTTTTACATTCTTTGTGAGTAATTAGATTGTACCATAGACTCACTTTTAAGCTTTGAAACAATTAAAACAAATTATAAACAATGGAGATATCGTATATTTATTTTGTTTTTTCCTAACTTTTTTGCAAATGGCTGGAAATTTTTTTTAAAGTATTCATTTTCAAGACCTATGAAATACGCATTTTAAGTATTTTTTAAAATTAGAATATAATAAACAATTTCTAAGAAGTGTTAATTTGTTTATAACATTTTTTTTAAACATTTAAAGATTATGCAAAAAAATGAAAAATTTATATTTTGTCGACAAAATATTAAATAGGCATCACACCTTTATAATCTTTCTAAATTTGATCAATGTCTCATGATTATTTTGGCTGTTATTGCGACTGTAAATTGTTAATTAACAATTGAATTGTTGCTAAAATATTCGTTTCATTTTAACTGGCTTCTGAATTTATAATCTATACCAAGAAAGCTTTTATTTCACCAAGCTATATAATTATTGATAAATAATTACTGGCCCAAAAAATTTATTTGAAAATTTGAGATTTTGTTGGGAAAACCCACATTTTCCGAGGAAAATTTTCGTCGGAGCAAATCGGGAAAAACATGCCTCTATGTAGAATTAAATTGGGGTGAATTTTTATTTGAGTATTTTTGGGGTAAAGTTAAAATCTTCGGAGTTATAGAGCAATAATTGAAAAAAATACGATTTGTCGGCGCCATTTTATTTATAAAAAAGTAGCACACTATCTGTGGACTTTGCATACCTATATTAATAATATATAAGATCTTATAATTCGATTAAAGCAATAAAATTGTTGGTAAATAACCTTTCTTTGTACTTTACTAATTAGACCAACGTATTATAACTATTTTTTTTTCAAAATTTAAAGATTATGCAAAAAAGAAAAATTTATATTTTGTCGATAAAATATTAAACAAGCATCTCATCTTTATAATCTTTATAAGTTTGATCAATGTATCATGATTATTTTGGTTATTATTGCGATCGTAAATTGTTAATTAACAATTGAATTGTTGCTAAAATATGGGATGATAGAGTGTCATGGAAATTAGGCATCGGACAACGTCGCAAGACGTTTTAAAACCGATTGATAGATTGATAGATAGATTGTTGCTAAAATATTCGTTTAATTTTCACCAGCTTCTGGAATTACAATCTATACCAAGAAATCTTTGATGTCACTAAGTTATTTAATTATTGAATAATAATTACTTACCTAAAACTTTATTTGAAAATTATAGTTTTTGTTAGGAAAACCCGCATTTTCCGAGGAAAATTTTCGTTAGAGTAAATCGTGAAAAACATATCTCTATGCAGAATTTAATTGCGGTGAATTTTTATTTGGATGTTTTTGTTGTAAAGTTAAAATCTTCGGAGTTATAGAGCAATAATTGAAAAAAATACGATTTGTCGGCGCCATTTTGTTTATAAAAAAAGTAGCACACTTTTTGCGGACTTTGCATACCTATATTATTAATATATAGGATCTTATAATTCGATTCCAGCAATAAAATTGCTGGTAAATAACTTTTCCATGAATTTTGCTATTTAGCCCAGAGTATAAGCAGTGTGTTCATAAAATTATGGGGAGCAGTTATGTGGTCGGCCGTTTTGTAGTGTGTCATTTGAATAACGTGATAACAAATTTTATCGACATAATGAACACTCTCTTAAATTTGTCTTTGCTGTATTAAGCTCTTGAATATTAGTAACTACAAATTGCAGGCTATTTGCAAGTTTAGACCACATCCTACATGTGTGGCATCCAAAAACAACTGTCTAACATGTTGGAAGTGTAACAAAAATTAGTTACGTGATCATCAAATGCCTTAAGTAGAAAAAATGCACCTGTTGTTTAGGATAACAAGTCAATTGTATGTTATATTTTCAAACTGGGTACTCTAATGGTGGTTTTTAAAAATACCTTTAATAGGTAATGTTACGACAAAAACAAAAGTTTGTGGTGAAGAATAAAAGAAACGCCAGTGGCGGGCCACAAACTGGACTGATATTATTTAATTATTGTAAATTTAAAAGGGTCAAAAATAATAAACGTATTTTTCTTTTTCTGGATCTTTTTTTTCCTGACATTACGCATCAAATACGCAGGGTTATTAGCGTGTATGGTTGTGTTACAAAATTATAAATTAAAAATAGACTATTAAACATAACAATAGGAAATTATAAAAAGCCCTAAATCTATATACAAATTAAAGTAATTTTATATGCTATATCTTTGGTAAGAGGTTACAGTCTTTAAGAAAGGTGAAAATGTTTTTTGTATCGCTGTCTTTTCCTAGTGCACTATTTAATGTTGGTGGTATGTTGTACATTTTTCGTTGCAGTTCATACCTCGGACACTGCAATAAACAATGTTTTACGGTAAGGACACTTTTACACATGTCACACACAGGTTTATCGGCTCGTTTGAGTATGTAGTCATATTGTGTTAACCGAGTATGGCCAATCCGGAGACGAGTGAAGATTACTTATTCTCTTCAGTTTTATTTAGGAATTTGATTATGGTTTAGGTATATCAACTTTGTACAGCTTGGTTGGGGAGTTTTTCCATGTATCCTGTCATATTATAGTGGCCTTTTTTTTTAAATATGCTTTCAGGTCGGTGTGTAGGATTTTCATGTTCTCTTCTGCATTTGGGTTATTGGGTGCATTGTTTGCTATTTTGTCTACAACTTCATTACCTTCGATTCCAGTATGTGACGGTATCCAGAAAAAAAACTTCAATATTCATATTTTCCGCATGTTTTAGTTCGTTTTTAATGAAACGTAGTAGTAGATGATCACAGTAGAGTTGGTTTAATGCCATTATTGAGCTGAGAGAATCTGTAATAATGACGTTTCTCTTTTTATTTTTGTTAACTATCAGAACTAATGCTTTTAGAATGGAAAACAGTTCAGCAGAGAACGTTGTTGTATATGAAGGTAATTTATAAGCTGCTGTGTAATCTAACGAGTAGATTGCTGCCCCAGTTCCTTCTTCGTTTTTGGAGGCATCGGTATAAAATTTGAAACAGCTTTGAAAATATTTTAAGAAATTCTTGATTTCTGACGTTTCTGATTTGCTTAGTCGCAATAAGCTGGTATCAGTAGGGGGAAGGCGAATTGTCCAAGGAGGAGGGGTTTGGAATGCCGAAATATCGTAGGTGTCCGTATCGAAATATCGTCAGGAAAATGGATACCTATTTTTAGAACTAAGTTTTTGTGCGTTAATAGAAAGGGTGATCAGTTCGATTTGAGCTTTTTAAAATACTTTTAAAACGGTCAGCGAATACGTTGTGTATAACTGGATTATCTTGATTAGAGGATACCGCAGCGGCATAAGGAAGACTGACATATTGTCTTTTATAAACGAGAGTGTGATTTCTCCAGTCTCCCAGTATAGGGTTTGTATTGAACTTGTATGGGTGCTCCTGAGGAAATTCGAAGACTTGTACCTTGAATCACATCTATTGTTTTTAAGTACGTTTTTTTTTTTGAGGAGTTTTAAACGATTGAGCTGTAGTCAAGTTTGGAACGTACTAGGACCTTAGTAGATATGTAGTAGGTAATGTAGATGAGTCGACACCCCATTTTTTGTTTGGTCAAAGATCATACCGAGGAATCTAACTTCGTCTATATATTTAAGCTGTCCTCCATTTAAATATAAATTCTTCGGTTGTATTTGGTGACTTTTCGTAAAATACATTGCTTTGGTTTTAAGGGTATTAAACTAAGGTGCACTTGTGAATTACCCTTCTTCAATATGATTTATGGCTTTTTGGACATGGTTATGGATGGTTGTTGGTTTCTTCCCTCTACAAAGTATGATCAAATCATCTCCATATAGCCTAGCTTTTACAGGATGTTTAATTTTTGTGGTATAGAGTTAATATTTCTGGATCATTATTTTATCGTATTTAACTTCTTTGTAGATGCTGTTATTTTTTTGAGTTTTGATCATAGAAGTTGATGATTGATTGTTTCTTATGTGTAGCAATATTGTGATATGTTTTGTAAGTCCTGCAAACACTAAAGAGAACATGGAAATGGACGTGTCCCCCCTTTGAAGCGAGGTATTAAGATGCTTGATGTTAGGGTAATCCACCTCTTCATCCATCCAATCTTTTCTCGATTTGCCTGCTGCTCTTCTCCAGAAGTCCATTTCTGTTACTAGTAACATTTTATCAGTTTTTTATTTCAGTGGCCCAGCTTCACTGCCATATGTGATTATACTTTTAAGAATGGTATTGTATACGAGCTGTTTGTTCGCTTTAGATATTGTTTGGTGCCACAGAATACCGTTCAATATGGATATGGCTTTTCTACCCTGTATATTTCTGTCCTTTGTAGCAGCATAGAGTGTTCTATCTTGATTTATCTTCATGCCCAGGTACTTGTATTCATCACAGTGTTTAATTTTTATCATATCGTCTAATGTAATGGACTGCTTTGTCCCTCCAATACACATGGCTTTAGTTTTCTTAATGTTGACTTCGAGACCCCATTTTTTATAATCTTTTATTAGCTTCCGCGTCATGTAACTCAAGTCGGCATGATCCTAAGCGATCAGAATTTGGTCATCAACGAAACATAAAGTGTTTAGTGTTGTCTCGTCATTGAGAGGGATTCCCATTTCCCATGCCAATATATTTTCTTTTCCACATCTTGCGGGATTGTTCCAGATACATTTTGAAAAGGATAGGCGAAATACAGCAACCTTGCTTCAATTCTTTCGTGACCTTAAATCCCTCAGACTTCCTTGATCCA
The DNA here is from genome assembly GCF_917563875.1 of Diabrotica virgifera virgifera. NCBI lineage: Eukaryota > Metazoa > Arthropoda > Insecta > Coleoptera > Chrysomelidae > Diabrotica > Diabrotica virgifera. Next base: position 56,754,844 of record NC_065447.1, read on the forward strand.
GTTTTAATTTTTGTAGTCGTTACATTATACAGACTTTGGACTACTTTGAAAAGATCATGTTTCATGTTGGTTTGGTTTAGGTTTGACCATAGTTTGCTGATGGGCACATTGTCATATGCTTTTTATAAGTCTACGTACACCAGGTGAACTTCTTTATTGACGGCTGTTTTTTTCTCAATAACTTGCGTATAGAGTACAGGTGGTCTACTGTGGACCGCCCAGCTCGAAAGCCAGCTTGCTCCTCTACTTCATAATCTCTATTTTCTTTTTCTATTTGGTTCTTAATAAATTTCCCATACATCCTACATATTGTGCTGTTTACTGCAATTCCTCTGTAATTTTCACAGTGATCCTTGCCGCCTTTTTTGTGGATGGTTGACATGATAGATAATTTCCATTCTTTTGGTAATTCGGCACCTTTTAAGCAGTCTTAAATGAGTTTTCTTTGCTGTTCCTGGAGTTTGTCTGTACCGGCTTCCACTAATTCTGCAAGGATGTCACCAGGACCAGAGGATTTTCCATTTTTCAGGGATTTGGTTATTTCTTCCATCTCTGATTTACTTATTTGTAATGGTGATGAATTTATATGTATACCTATCGTATTGTCTTCCATGTTAGTAAATTCTGGTCTCTGTTCTGTTAGTAATTTTTTGAAACATTCTTCCAATTTTTCCTTTGTTATTGGTGATATAACGTCTTTTTTCTTATTATTTCTCATATTTTTAATTAATTTCAATTCTCTGTGCTTCTTATACCTCCTATGTAGGTGTTGATTTTTTGGCAGTTCTTTTTCCATGATTCGTTCTTTTTTTGAGTTATCTTCTTTCTTATTTTGGCTTGGGCTTCTTTGTAAATTGTTTTATCGTTTTTTGTTTTTGTTGTTAGGAACGTTTGGTATTTCCGACGTTTATCTGTTATTTTCTTCTCTACTTCTTCATCTCACCAGTAATGTTTTATTCCTTTATAGTTTTCGTCACATTTCCCCAGTGCTTCTTCTGCTGCCAAATAATAACATCTATACTTTTCTTTAATTAACGCCCTTTTACTACGACCCTGCGTGCGTTAAATGCCATGCGAGCAGCATTCAATGTCATGTATTTGAGCAGGATGTACAAATTAAAGAAAAAATACCGCGTTTTACCTGAACTTTAAATTAATGAGTTTTTGGCAAACGGGTAAATGCCCTTAATGTTTTCTAACCGCTCTCTATTTGTACGGTCTTAGGCCCAATTTGCCTTTTTGGTTCGTTTGTACTCCCTTCGGAATTAAATAAAGTAATTTTGTAATTATAAAAAGGGAGAACTTTTTATCATCACAGGTTTTTAGGTTTTAATTTTTATGCATGAATACAGAGTGTACATTCTTGATTAAATATAAAATATATACCTATTATGTTACCATTAAAACCAGATTTCAGTTAAAACCCGAATTTACTAGGAAAAACTAGTTTTAACTATACGCTTTAGACAATTCTAGTTTTAACTAGTCAAAACTACATTTGACTGCTAAATTCAGTTAAAACTAGAAATCCCGAACAAATTTCAATATTATGTACTAGTCCTGTCGCCAGGGGGGTAACAACGGCCTTCTTAATTCAGATGGACTTACCCAAGTTTTTGTTATGTGTTTTTTCCCGTAGAACACGAATTTTTTGGGTAACAGTTGATCCGGATGTCGATAAGATTGTTATAAACAAAGAAGTTGAGGAATTACATAACAGCGATTTCTCGCAAAACAAAACATTTTTTTGTATTTTTTGGCTCATTCTAACCAAAAAATGTTACTACAAGTTTTTTCGTAGGATGCATAGTTTTCGAGATAAACGCGGTTGAACTTTCAAAAAATCGAAAAATTGCAATTTTTGAACCCGAATAACCTTTGAATAAAAAATAAAATAGCAATTCTGCTTACCGCCTTTAAAAGTTTGAGTCAAATTATATCTGTTTTGAATATTTGCATGGCTAAAAATTTATTTTTTGATTGTTAAAAAAAGCTATAAACACATAGTGTTTCCCGTGCCTAATACATGCGTTTTAATGCATGCTACGTAGAAATAGCCCCGCTTGCACTTTCACCTCTTCTACCTACTCGTTCGATTTTAAATAGGAAATCATTGAAAACATCACTCAAGCACTAGGTGTTTATAGCTTTTTTTAACAATAAAATAATAAATTTTTAGCAATACAAATAATTAAAACCGATATAATTTGACTTGAACTTTCAAATGCGGTAAGCAGAATTGCTATTTTATTTTTTAATCAAAAGTTATTCGGGTTCAAAAATTGCAATTTTTCGATTTTTTGAAAGTTCAACCGTGTTTATCTCGAAAACTATGCATCCTACGAAAAAATTTGTAGGAACATTTTTTGGTTAGAATGGCCCAAAAAATACAAAAAAATGTTTTGTTTAGCGAGAAATCGCTGTTATGTGATTCCTCAACTTCTTGGTTTATAACAATCTTATCGACATGCGGATCAACTGTTACCCAAAAAATTCGTGTTCTACAGGTCAAAATACATAAAAAAAACTTGGGTAAGTCCATCTGAATACAGGAGGCCGTTGTACCCCCCTGGCGACAGGACTATACCTGTTGAAGATATTTTTGACATAATTGAAGCAGCTCACGTTGCTATTGGTTATGGAGGTTGGGATAGGTTGAAGACTAAAACCGCCAGAAAATACGCAAATATAACAATTGATATGTTCCATAATTTTATACTTATGTGTGAAACCTAATAGTCGCTGTTTCTTAGATTTGATCAATATACAATCACAAGAGGATCACGGCTACAAGTTTATTATGGTTTATAAAGACCATTTAACAAAATTTGTTTTGTTGAGACCATTACAACGTAAGAGGGCGGAAGAAGTTGCTTATCAATTAACGGATATATTCTTGACTTTTGGCGCACCATGCATTTGGCCGAGATTTCGGTAATGCGGTTACAAATGAGGCAATATCATACTGTCCTGAGGCAAAATTAGTTCATGGAAAATCAAGGCACAGCCAGAGTAAAGGTTCAGTCGAGCGAGCTAACCAAGACATCAAGAAAATGTTAGCAGCCTGGATCCATGATAACTAAAGACCGGATTATATGTTTTTTGTATATCGATAACCATCAAAGATACAATCAAACGCTTCAGGATGTGGACGAATTATGATAATTAAAGCCGTTTGACATTCATTTAATTTTACATATTTAGAATATTTTCGTTTTTTTTAACATATTTTGATGGTTTGAACATATTTTCGACCGTTTGACATATTTTGGCATATTTTTAACATATTTTGGCATATTTTGACATATTTTTGGCTGTAAACAACTTGACACAGTTAACCATGTAACAATGGTTAGGTTTATAAATGATGCTTTTAGAACTTTTTCCTTCCGGACATTGTTTCAGCTAACAAAATCTTGCTTATGGTTTCCGATGCTGCGTCATACATGGTCAAAGCTGGTCAACAACTAAAAGTTTATATCCCAATTTAATTCATGTGACGTGTTTGGCGCATGGTTTAAACAGAGTGGCGGAAGAACTTCGAAATTCATTCCCTACAGTTAATAGTTTAATTAGCAACGTGAAGTAAATATTTTTAAAATCGCCTTTAAGGATTCAGATATATAAAGAAAAATTACCAAATACTCCTTTGCCACTGGAGCCTATAATCACAAGTTGGGGAACATATTTAAAAGCTGCCTGTTTTTATGCGGAATATTTTCTCCCTATAAAAGAACTAGTTTTATGTTTTGAAGAAACACATATTGGTCCGATTTCAGAATTCAAATCAATTTTAGAAAACAGATCACTTCACAATGAGCTTTGTTTTATTAAATCGAATTATGATTTTTTTTTATAAAACCATCCTCAATCTTGAAACTGAATCGTTTCCACTACAAGAGCCTCTTAATTTAATTCAGAAATTTAAGGAAAACGCTGAAGAAGTTTCTGGAAAAACTGGACAATCAATAAATAAAAAATGTATTGAAACTTTATAGAAAAATAGTGATTTAAAATTATTATTACAGGAAGCAAACCAAATTATTTTTGGCGATTGTGATGTTAATACCAATTTTTGCACGATTGATCATTTTTGACTGCCTACCGTGACAGATTTTGCGTCAGTAGGTGACATTTACTAGCAACTCGACGGTAAGTAATCCAACTCGACGGTAAGTACTCCAACTCGACGGTAAGTAATTCACTTACCGTCGAGTTAAAAAATCTCTTAATTTTAATTTATTTTTTGAAAGAATAAAGGAAACTAACGAATTATTTATTAATATTAAAACTTATGGTACAATTTGTTAAATTATTTAATTAAATCCCACTTGTTTGGGCTGTGGTTTCCCTTCTAACAGAAACTCCTGCAGAATCGCATACATTAGTAGTATTACTAGTATTGCACAACATTTTTTCTCTTCAAATACGCGATCAAAGTTGAAAACTTGGAAATATCAATGCCATCATAAAGAAAAACGGTGGATTTAATCATTGAATATTCTGCCCAGAGGCTTCCAGGAGCTTTCAACTGCATATGTCTTTGAACGAAATATGCCAATAGAGTCTTTTCTTCGATTCTTAAATTCTTGCCTTCGCACTATTTTTTAAAACTTTGGTAGGTAATTTGATAACGGATTTTGGATTTTTCGGGAATAATTGCGGAAAACCCTTCTTCCCAAGCCCGTTCAATTTCTTCAAATTCACTTTCGCTCATATTTTAATTTATAATAATCAAAATTGTACTTAAAATTATTGACAACTAAATAAAAACTCAAATGCACCCTAGTTACTACCTAACAACCAAAGTATCTATCTTGATAAAATGAATGAAACTAGTCAATATGACGAAAATGTTTATAGTCCAGAAAGCCACTGCGCATCCGCTAGGAAAAATATTCAAATTCGGATTTTTTGCACAATCTTACTCAAAAAGGACTCCTTTTAACAAATTTGCATGTTGCCAGGACCAAAAGGTGGTCAAAAATTTTTTAAACGTTTTTTTTTGTTTTTATCCTAAAATTATTTTTTTTACATGGAAAAAAGTTTTTTTAGGTTTTTTGGATCATTCCAAACAGAAAAGATCTTTAGTGACTTTTCTCTAAAAGTGATAGTTTTTGATATATAAGCGATTAAAAATTGAAAAATTGCGAAATCGGCCATTTTTAACCCTCAAAAACTATGTGAAAAACTGAAAATTTGAATGTTGCCAAGGTAGGTAGATATTCTTTAAACATCGATTGATGAAATCCCGAAGAGTTTTTTGCAATACAATATTCAAAACTCCTTTGTTTTTTAATTGCTAATCAAGTGTGCGCGACACTATTTTCCACCGACAGTATGGTGCAAATGAAAGGAATAAATTCGTTATTTCGTAAACTGGCGACTTTAAGAAAAAATCCCGAAACTGGTCGATTTTTATTTTTAAGTTGTGATATTGTGGCATTTATGGTATACTAGTGACGTCATCCATCTGGACGTGATGACGTAATCGATGATTTTTTTAAATGAGAATAGGGGTCGTGTGCTAGTTCATTTGAAAGTTTCTTCAATTCTCTATTCAGTAATATAAACATTTACATAAATATTTATACAGGGTGTCCAAAAAACTTTTATTAAATTAAATTATTTGACAAAAAAAGAAGTAGAAGCACACCCTGTATGAATAATTATGTAAATGTTTACATTACTGACTAGAGAATTGAAGAACCTTTCAAATGAGCTACCACACGACTCCTATTCTCATTTAAAAAAATCATCGATTACGTCATCACGCCCAGACGGATGACGTCACTAGTATACCATATATGCCACAATATCATAACTTAAAAATAAAAATCGACCTGTTTCGGGATTTTCCCTTAAAGTCGCCAGTTTACGAAATAACGAATTTATTCCTTTCATTTGCACCATACTGTCGGTGGAAAATAGTGTCGCGCAAGCTTGATTGGCAATTAAAAAGCAAAGGAGTTTTGAATATTGCATTGCAAAAAACTCTTCGGGATTTCATCAATCGATGTTTAAAGAATATATACTGACCTTGGCAACATTCAAATTTTCAGTTTTTCACATAGTTTTTGAGGGTTAAAAATGGCCGATTTCGCAATTTTTCAATTTTTAATCGCTTATATGTCAAAAACTATCATTTTTAGAGAAAAGTCACTAAAGACCTTTTCTGTTTGGAATGATCCAAAAAACCTAAAAAAACTTTTTTCCATGCAAAATTAATAATTTTGGGAAAAAAACAAAAAAAAACGTTTAAAAAATTTTTGACCACCTTTTGGTCCTGGCAACATGCAAATTTGTTAAAAGGAGTCCTTTTTGAGTAAGATTGTGCAAAAAATCCGAATTAGAATATTTTTCCTAGCGGATGCGCAGTGGCTTTCTGGACTATTAATTTTATAATTTATAATGGTATCAATCGTGCAAAAAACGTTATAAGCATGTCGAACGTTAAGTGTAACCGATCTCAGACAATAATTGGAGTCGTCGCTCCGCTCCTCCTCCAAACAATTGTCTTCGATCGATATAAAACCCTTACCGTTCTCCATACTTAATATTCTATTAAATGCGGAGATTATTAATGTTTTAAAATTTGCACCTATTACATCAGTTGATGTTGAACAAAGCTTTTCAACATACAAATTACTACTAACGGATAGGCGACATAATTTTACTATTGAAAAACATTTGATTGTGAATTGTTTTTATAAGAAGGAATAAAATGTAGAAACGTAAGTAATAGTTATAGGTACTAGATAGGTATACATTGGTATATTTAGGTTAATTTTGTCAATATATGTACTTACCGTTATTTAATAAAACTTTTATACATTTTTTAATGCACATTTTCTTGTTACTTTAAAATGTTTTTCACATATTCCATATATTTGGAACATATTTTAAACATTTAGGGAATATTTTCAACATATTTTACTCATATTTCAGACATATATATGCACATATTTCAGTCAAAACAGGAACATATAATCCGGTCTTTAATGATAACACAACAATGTGGTCAAAAGGACTTGCGTTTTTTACGTTTACGATGTTGTCCTGTATTTTACGTTTTAGAGAAATTATTTGCAAACAACCGCAGTAGCAAATTATTTACTGAGTTTTAGTTGAATCTGAAGATTACTGAAAAGTTTAGTAAAAACTAGTTTTTTATGCCTAGTCTCAACTAGAATTACCTGAAAATATTTGATAGTACTACTGTTCATTAGTTAAAACTAGAATTTTCTAAAACCCACAGTTAAAACTAGTTTTCCTAGTAAATTCGGGTTTTAACTGAAATCGGGATTTTACGGTAACATATTGGGTAGCGAGAAAGGGCTATTGAAGCTGAAGGGAAAATTCTATAAAACAGCCATAAGACCAGCTATGATGTACGAAACTGAATGTTGGGCAGTGAAAAAGAAAGAGGAACAGCGAATGCATGTGGCGGAAATGAGAATGCTTAGATGGATGAGTGGAGTGACAAAGAAGGATAAAATTAGAAATGAGTATATTAGGGGAAGCCTAGGTGTGGCACCAATTGATGCCAAAATGAGAGAGCATAGGTTAAGATGGTTTGGTCATGTTCAACGTCGAGACGTTAACCACCCAATACGAAGAATAGCTGAAGTGCAGATTCCTGGAAGGAGTAGGAGAGGAAGACCAAAGAAGACCTGGGGGGAGACGATAAGGCAGGACATGTTGGTAAAGGGGATTAACATTGATATGTCCCAAGATAGAATTGTGTGGAGAAATGCAATTAGGGAAGCTGACCCCGCATAGGGATAAGGCAAAGAAAATGATGATGATAAAAATCAAATTTTTGGCCAGGTTAATCGTTTCCGAGTTATAAACAATGTTAAACTAAAAAAATCGACAAAATTACGATTTTCAAGATTCAGATACATACGTAAATTTTTCTTTTTTAATTACGAAGTACCTAAATTCAAGCTCAAACCTTCTTTTATCAGCTCCCTATAAGAATTTTTGGCACGTTTTATTCTAAAACATTGTTTTTTTTTAATTGTTAATGAAGCACATAATATGAGAGGAAGGGCGATCGGGCTGTATCAACAACTAGAAAGGAGTGTTTTAAAATGCAATAAGCCCAAAATTACTTATCGGTAGCTGATAAAATAAGGTTTGAACTTGAATTTAGGCCCTTCGTTGTTTCAAAAATAATATTCTTTACTTGTGATTTTGAACCTAGAAAATCGTCATTTTTCTATTTTTTTTCAGTTTTAAATTGTTTATAACTAGGAAACTATTAACTTTAGACAAAAATTATAAAAGACCTTTTTTGTTTTAAATTACTCAAAGAACCTAAAATAATGTCTATCCGGGCCGAAACATTTAATTTTTATAATTTGTTTAAAAACATTTTTTTTTATAAATGTAGCAATAACTCCGAAATTATGGCATTTAGGTATAGGGAATATAACATGAAAAATAATCAGTATTTCTTAAGGACGTCAAAACGCAAAAAATATACAGGGTGTTCTATTTGAAATAAGAAAGTTCATTAGATTTCCAGAAAAACGGAAGGTTTTACAACAATGTAATTATAACTATAATATCGGCCGTATTAGAAAACCCTACAAAAACCCTTAAAACAAAAGTTATAAAAATCGTTTCAGCGGCCTCCGAGAAATTACCGTGTTTCCATACTTTCTCGCTACCCTGTATATTTTAACATGCGGTCCCATGATACTTTTATCGCATACAGCATCTCATGTTTCAATTATCTCGTTTTGCTGTCGCTCATTTTCGTGATTTGATTAGTATTGTGCCCTGTCACTATTGCGCCTTTCTTTTTCTTTTTGTCCTAGTTGTTTGTAGAATTTGTTTATAATATACTTATTGTTGGCAATAAACCACATACTGCATAAACAATAATGTATTTTTATTTCCAGACTGGATGTTAATGCTAATTTGTGCATTCTATAATCTTAACATATGACTGTTGATAGCATCTAAATCTAACGTCTTCCGGTGGGATCCATGTATGAGCGTTCACCGAGACATTCGTCTCGGAAACTCTATTTTCCCTAGTACATGGTCTAACTTTATGCACTCGCAATGAGCAATAAAACGCAGCATATATATTTTAGATTTATTATTGCTGCTCAAGTTTCTGGCGGAAGCCTGACTCGAACAAGATACCACCAAGACTCCGCCAAGCTGGTGGAGATTTAAATACAAAATTTTCTCTGCCGGTCCTGTGATCCCTTGGTAGGAGTTGTTGTCGAATGCTCCTTCTATATCAGTAAACGCACCCAACATCTTATCTTGGTTTTCCAGAACGTGCGCCATCCTCTCTATGAGATGACACAGTGCCGCTTCTGTAGAGAGTCCTGCTTGATACGCATACTGTACCTGATGTACTGGACTCTTAATCAAAACACTATCCCAAATATTATTAATGTCAAGCAATCAGTACGAATGGCATCAAACTTATTCACCTAAAAGCTTTCGCCTGTCTAATGTTGCTAGGTTTTGCTAGGTATGTACTCCAGTCCTAAGCTAGCCTATAGCATCATACATATTTTTTTTATTTAGGACATTTTCCTTCTCTACAAGTCGTGAATAAATTCCGTACAAACTCCGTTTGTATGGCTTTATGGATTTATGTGGCTCAAATAAGTTAATTATCTATTTGATATTGTCCGGATTTACCACTTTTCTGCCACACGTCACTCCTGGACTCCTGGATTGGAAGAATACTTATCTGATGTACTTTAAAAAAAACTTTATTGAGACTTGGCATTTCTGCAGTTTGTTTTATCTCTTCACAATGCCTCCATCACAAGTTTTTCCTTATTACATAGAGTTATAGCTTTGCGATAATTGTTCCATTCGAAGTATGTGTTTTGAAAAGCACCAGATGGGATAAGATCAGTAAAATGGCCTAGAAAAATGTAAATATGCAGTTAAAAGGTATGTTGAGAAAATGGGAGTCAAACAATGGGAAATAGTGGCAGAGTAGAGACGAAAATTGTAGAAAATAGCAAATACGACAAAGGCTCACAAAGACTTGTAACGTCCTTTATTATGATGGTTAAAATTGGCCCGCTTACCTGATCTAATCATATAATTCTATCATTTGATTTGCAGGTCTGTCATTTTCACAGTACTTTCCTGCTGGGTTTCCTCATTATCTTCGAAATTGTCTTTGAACGTTTATATGACAACCTCTTGAAATTGTTTGGTGATTGTGTTGAGCTCCAGTGTATGTCTTATCGTCGTATATGCTAAACAATATTCCAGGTCTACTTGATATTTGATATGCTTTCCAGTTTGTTTCAATAGTATTTCAATAGGTTTCTTTGTTAGAATCATTACCTGTTACTTCAAATTAGATTTATCGAGGATCTGAACAAGATATCTTATCTGAGAAATCCGATTTTTTAACACTTGTAGCCACCTTAGTCAATGACACTGTTACTGTTATATCAAATATCTCCCTTTGTTCTGAAGTTACGACAGTTGGTTTGTTTCCACGTTTAAATTGTCTAAGTCTAAATTATGTTATATAACAAACTGTAGTAATGATTAATGACTCAGTTAATGACTCAGTTCTTTCATTGTTGTTGGTACTGCCCCGTAGGTAAGATGGTTCACATTCGCATCACAACTGCTGATAAAGGCGGTCAACTTTTCCTACAATCTCTCACTGACTGTTCTAACTTCCTTTATACTTTCTTTTTATATACGGTATGCGGAAAAATAAACAGCCTACTGAGTATGCCTCAAATTTGTATGTGTCATACGCCGAAACGTACCGAGTGGTTTACTGTAATGTCGTGTTAATGTTAGGTTCTGCAGGGTGGTTCTCAGTTTTGCAGAAAAAAAATTTATCGTAGAGTATCTCAAGATTAAAATCAACAATAGTTTCACCAGGACGAGGCAACCTGTCACATGGCCGGGGAGTCTCTTCGAATACTGCGCGATCATTTTGCGAGATCGCACTCATCAGACCTAACGCCAGTTGATGCGTACATATGGGGAATGCTGAAGGAGACAGACCAATCCACCTCTGACATTCCGGAATTGCGGATTAGAATTAAAGATTTTTTCATGTCAGAGGGCATCTGTAACATCTGTTTTATCGGGAACGTCTAGTTCTTACTTACTCCTTAGAATAAACTCCTTATTTTACCTCTGATAGTTTTAAAGAATGCATTACAAAGATTTGTACTTCCTCCCTGATTTTCCAATTTTTCAACATCTAGTCTTCCATCTTAAACTTTTGATTTTGTTCCCTTAGTTAGATGGATCCTGTGATAATTGCCTTATACTTATAAGCTCCTTTTACCGAGGAGGGGGTGAGTACCATGGGATGCTTAGGCATACTATTGGGAGCGAACACGTCTTATTCTACTCCCTCTCACAGGCTCTCTATCTATAGCCCTCTAAGTAGTCCATTTTTTATATATATTATCAAAGTTATAGAAGTCAATTCTGCCACTGGATAGGATTCTCATCCAATGCTTGTTGGAACAATGCAATAGAGTTGGTTGATGGAACAGGTGTTGCTGAGTCTGATGGACTTGAAGAATTGAGCATTTGAAGCTCAGCAACTCAGCTAAGTTATTGAGATAGATACAGAATATGCGACCAGACTTATCCCACTGATCATTCCTGGTGTGTTCGTATTTACAAGCTCTTAACATTTATTAATTTTGAGGCCTCTTCTGAGCGATCTGTTTTCTCTTATATCACCAAGTTATCCATTCTTGTTTCCAAGAATTGTGATCAAATATTGTCATAAATGACAGAGCACGCTTACCGTACTAAGGCTAAACTCGGCCAGAGTTCTCCAGCTCCAGAGCATTGGTTAAAGTAACACTTTCACTCGTCTACCAAGCAACTATTGGGCACGATGGAGGTACACCTCTGACGGAGCGCAGTAGTTGCAGAACGAATATTTATGACAGTAGTTGTCATGATGAATGTAAGTGAGTGTGTATGTGTTTGTATGTGTTTTTGTATATGTGTCCTATTTAATTGAGTCTAACAACTGAAATTTTAGCAAAGCTACACTACGTGCCACACAGCTCATGCTTCATTATAAATTCTGCAATAGTGCTTAAAAGTCATAGTTATCGGAAGTGATGTGAACTGGCCACCTAGCTCGTGTGATTTGACTCCGTTAGATTCTTTCTCTTCTTGGGGGGTACACTCACTCTTCTCGGGGGGGGGGGGGGGTTCTTAAATCGCATGTACATGCGAATAAGCCACAAATTATCACAGTGACCGTTAAAGCCGACATAATATATATTTTATACATACCTAATGACATCGACAGGCCTTAAAAATAGAGCCTTGTATTTGTTTTTAATTTATTTTATTGGAAACGTATTGTTTGTGTTTTGTTTAAGCATAAGCAAAATTTTGTTTGTCTAATTTCTGGTTTTACGAGAATAAATTAAAGCATTTTTATTTTATTATTTTACTTCGCAGAAAGCAATTTCATTAATAAAGGTGTGAACAGCTGTCTTACTAATTAAATACATTTGACAAGTGTAATCCGATTATATTTTTGCCCTTTTTTACATCATCCCATGACACCAGTTAACATTAAAAAGGTTGTTTTGTGTCATCTCTAATAAAAATGCTTTTAGGATGAAATTAAGTAAGAACATTAATAACGAGCGATCCCCATTTGTAAACTCTTTTACTAATATAATTTATGGGCATTCGTTTCATGCTTTCCGTGTTGAATTCAAATTAATGTCATCATTTTTTTCGCCCGTCTGTTATAGCCATCTATATACATGAGATTACTCGTATTAATACATACTGGATGATGACATTTTTAAAATTATGTGCACTCGCTAACTACCGGAGAACATTTTGGAAAAATAATAAATATGTATGTATTTATACCTTTTTATATTTTAAAAGAAGAAATTAGTGTATCATTATTTAAAAATATTGTTTGATAGGTGTATAACAAGTAAGGAACGCTTAAAAAATAATAGACTACAAATTTTCACATAGTGAGAAAATTAGAAAGACGATAAATAATTAGAATGGACAAATGAATCATCTCACATTAGAACCAAGACAAAGAATGGTTAAGTGCTATGTTAGGTCTGCACTTTTGTATGGTGCAGAAATGTGGACACTAAAAGTATCGACCACAAACAGAATTGAAGCATTGCAAATGTGAGTTCATAGACGGATGAAGGTACCTTGGACAGCAAAAAAAACGTATGAGGAAGTACTAAGTAGGCTCAAAAAAGAGAGAAAACTGCTAAAAACAAGTTTCTTGGTTAAAAAAGTTCCGGAATGGACTTAGATATCAATTGCAGGACAATTAATTCATATAACAGAAGAGCCTACAGGTCAGGCCGTGGAGTTGGAGTATTTACATTGTAACAATGTCGTGTACTCCATCCTCCATGCTATGGCATGCTGGATGAGTCATACAGCCTGTAGTCAACACCCCGAAGTATGAGCGGGAACACAAAGTGTATTAATACTCATACGCTTATGAAACGCCCCTGGCGGATCATAAGGGCCTTCCCATTTTACTCTCTTTCAACTTGTCTTGAGTGAAATGTCTTTCAATCTTTTCTATCCCCAGAAGAAGAAGAAATACCCTAAAATATAATTTACTAATAATTTTTTCTTTATCTGGTTCAATATATTATTAATATTTATACATTGCTTATATCACTAAAACACAGTTTCAATCTGCAATCAATTACTTCTTACTATATTTTAATTCCCATTTTCTATCTATTCCAATTCTCCACCCTTTAATTTATATTGGTGTTTCATTTACCTACATTGATGTCATTTAATTCACATTCACATTTACCACATTTATTACTATTTATTATATGACTGCTAATACAGTATTTTAGCTATAATTTTAAGCTTTCCGATCTACCAACTCTTAAAGATCAAGTACTGGCCCTAACTATTTAGTTTATAACTTCACATCTAGTTCTAACATACACATTAAATACTCGCCCCACTCTTTGATCCGAACGTTGTCAATCTTACATTTACTAATAAATAGAATTCTTTTAATAGTTATAAATAAAATAAAAAACAAAACCTTTTAATACATAAAAATAAAATTCTTTAAAATTAACACACATTAAAATTTTCTATATGTCATTCACTATTTTTAACTACACAAACATAATAACAAGCACAGATTTGTTGGTTGTCTTACACCAACTATCTCATCACCCTCAAGAATTCCCAAATCCCATAAATTTATTTACCTTTGCTGCATCCTCCGTCTATTACACCATATCCCGTTAACATAACTTTAACAGAAACATCATGAAAATGAATACTGAGTTAGTAGCTCCTTGTTTCCGAATGTAAGTACGACACGTTATAATTGCATGATTATATATGGCATACATCTGCCTGTGTTTGTGAGTTTGGGGACGTTTTTTACCACCCCCCGTGTTTGCATGCATAGGCAGTTGTCTGCTATTTCGCTATTCTTATGTATGTTATTCAACATTGGCTTGATCTTATGGATCTTTAGCATCTTTTACAACCAGACACTGTTCTAACTCTGGTTTTTTTATTTGTAGCATTTTGTAACTTGTTACCTTTGACCTGAAGATGCTCTACATATTGTAAAGAGCGAAACCGGTCGTCGGAAGTTATAATAAAGATTGAGAGTAAGTCTGACTTTTACTTCATAGATTAATTAGTTTGATGAGCCGTGTACTTAAAGTACTCCTTACTATCATTCACTCGCGCATATACACCAAATTAGAAGAACAGCTGAGTGAAGTTCAATTTGGATTCAGAGCAGGACTCGGAACGAGGGAAGCACTTTTCAGTTTGCAAGTTCTAATACAGAGAGCCAGGGTGTCAACTGCGATGTGTATGCATGTTTCATAGATTTCGAGAAGGCATTTTATAAAGTCCCACATAGAAAACTAATCGATATCCTAAAAACATCAGGACTCGATGGTAAGGATATAAGACTCGTCTCAAACTTATATCTCCAACAATAAGCAACAGTTCGATTCGAAAATGAACTGTCCGAAATCTTCACAGTCGAAAAAGGAGTTAGACAGGGTTGCATACTGTCACCAGAATTATTTAACATATACTCTGAAAACATCTTTAGAGAGGCCTTGAACGAATCAGAAGAAGGTATTGCAGTAAATGGAAAACTTATAAATAATATTAGATATGCAGACGATACCGTATTGCTGGCAGATAGTGTGCAGGGGCTCCAAAGGATCATGGATAATGTTGTAGAAGCATGTAACAAATACGGCCTAAAACTAAACTGTAAGAAGACAAAAATAATGATCATTAGTACATAAACCAGAATTAGAACACCAACATAAACGCCCAAATTACCGTAAACAATACACCCCTAGAGAGAGTACAGAAAATATGCTATCTCGGCTGCATCATTAAGGATACTTGGGATCATAGCTATGAAATAAGAACTCGTATTGAAAAAGGCAGAAGCTCTTTTAACAGTCTTAGGAAGATTCTGTGCAACTTGTCTTTAAGTATCAATATACGCATAAGAATTCTTAGATGTTACGTCTTAGGTGTCCTCGTAACTAGTGTTTAGTCTATATATGAGACCTTAAGGGTCTCATATATACACTACACAACTAATGTAACTATTCTCTAGAGGCTAATAAAAGACAAAGAAATATTTAACACCGTAAAGAACAGAAAATTGGCTTACTTCGGCCACATTATGCATAATGAAAAATACCGACTGCTACAGTTAATTCTACAAGGCAAGATTGAGGGCAGGAGAGGCCCTGAACATAGACGTATATCCTGGCTGGCCAATCTTAGAAAGTGGACTGGTCTAACGTCAACTGATCTATTTCAAGCTGCCGTAAATAGAATAAGATGGGTCAATGTGGTCGCCAACATCTCCAGAAGATAGGCGCCTTTAGAAGAAGACAGAAGAGCGAGAAGCCTTCGCAGTGGTGATCGCGAATGTATATAATGCACAAGAAGTTGTTAAAATGTCAGAAGTATTTGAGAATAAAACTTCAAGCTTCAGATATTACACAATAACGAAAAAAAATTAAAATCAAAAATTCCTCATACCCTGACGACACAGCAAATAGATTGTTTAAATGTCAGTAGACTGACCTGTAGCTTGGTCAGTAGACCACTGACGGTACATTGGGAGATTATCCATATTTCCTTATACAGACAAACGGTAACAGAAAAAATGTCAATTAGAAATACAGATAATACAAATGCAAATCCAAAGTCAGAAACCAAAAAGTATTATAAAATACATTAAAATTAGAATAACCGCAAGATCCAGACACGAACAATAAATGGAAAAATATAAATTGGAACATTCAACATAAAAATATTCGAAACAATTCTTTGTTTCCTCTTTTTAGCCTTCCATCGTCAATTTTTGGACACGGGCTTCTTCCAACATCTTCCATTGATCCATATCTTGAGCAATATACTTCCAATTTGATCCACCCATTATTTTAATATCATCTTCTCATCTCACCTGTGGTTTTTCTCTTGGTCGTCAACCTTAATAATGTCTCCAATATAGTATTGTGGCGTCCCAACTTATTATTTTTGTCTAGCAGTGTGGCCTGCAAAGCTCCATTTGAGTTTCGCAATTTTTGTTGTGTTATCATCCACTTCTGTTTGTGTTCTTTCATAGTAGCTCCTATTTATATCTGACAGTCGTATATATCTAACATTGCCCTTTCCATTGCCAACTTTTTTGTGGCTAGTTTGTTTTGACTTGAGTCTAGGTTTAACATCCATAAATATGTTATAATAGGAAGGATTCCATTGGTTGAACATTTTGTTCCTCAACTATTGAGGTAAGAAATTAATGATTTAAAAATTATATTTGACCTATAACAAGTAAGGAACAGTTAGATAATAGACTAGTAACTTTCAGTTAGTGAGAAAATTAGAAATAATTAGACTATAGGTACAAATTAAATTTCGAGAATGTAGTAGTATTGTGACGTGTCAACTTTGATATTTTTGTCCAGCAGTATGGCCTGTGAATTGTTGTGACATCCTCCAGTTTTGCTTTTGATTATTCTTAGTTTATATTCCTAGTCTTTCTTTTGTGGCTCTTTTGTTTATATTTGAATCGATTATAGTGCAGGTTTGATATCCACATCTCATGAAAGGAAGGATGCATTGGTTGAACACTTTGTTCTCAAGTATTGAGGTATTTTGTGATTCTTAAGTAACCCACTGAGATTTTCCAAAACCTGCTCATCCTGCACTTTTCCAAATCCTGCACGAAGGAAGGAAGTCCAAGGAAGTTTCAAAATACAGGCTGCAGAATGGCTCCAATTTTTAACACATTGAGCTTTCAGAGTCCAAGGTTCTACCCCATATACTAGTTGCAACCAAACATAACATTCGAGTTAAATAATTAGAATAGACAAATTAAATTTCGAGAAAATCTGTGAAATATAACTTTAAGGGTCTATACAGGGTGAGGCAAATAAAGGGCCTATTAGAAATACTTCGAGAACTAAAGGCAACAGAATCATGAAAATTTGAATTAAGGGGTTTTGAAGAGCCATCTGTTTTATTTAATGAAAATATTTTAATTTATTTGCTGCTTCCGGTTATACTGAAAGTTGCTTATAACTTCGGTTTTTAAATGGGACACCCTGTATATTTTTATATTTTTGGATTCTCTTCAAAGTATTCTTTCTTAAAATATGAGGTTTTGTAATGTTATACAGGGTATTTTAAATAATAATTACGTTTTTTTATTAATTTCGTAGCAAAATTCACATCCTGTAGAATTGTAGTAGTTTGACATCTAAAACTCTACTTACATTCAAATGATTTTTAATATAGTCTACTATTGTTTAGAATCATTAGTATAGCTAAATTTTTAATTTTAGTATACAGAGTTGTTTGAAACTCGGAATGAGTATTTTCTGAGTTTTCTTAAATAGAACACCCTGTATTTTAGTATTGTAATGGAAATATATATTATGGTACTTTTTTATTTCTTAAGCATTCTCTATACCTAACTGTTTTAATTTGTGCTTAATTGTTAATCACACCAACAATCTTAACTACGTAGGTATTTTGATAGCTAAACCATTATTGGTAATTTTTAGGATCAGTCTGGATTAATATGTATTTACTTCTGGAAAATTATTTGTGATTGAATATTTTCACGGCCAACCTACTAAAATTTCTATTTTTTGTAGCAATTAATGTTTGGCTTGAATCACCAATAACTCACAAATTAAAGCAGTATAGGGAATGCTTAATAAATCAAAAAGTACCATAAAATATCATTTCATTGCAATATTTAAATCTAGTTCTATTTAAGAAAACTCAGAAAATATTCATTCCGAGTTTCGACCAACCCTGTATACTAAAATTTCAAAATTAGCTATACGCTCTGAGCTTCGCTGGTGGCGCTCCTAGCGGATTACTAATTCAACTTTCACCGGTAGTTTTTAAATTTATTATTTAATTGTTATCGCTTAACATTTACAACGCAAAAAAGTAATTAAATTGTAATCGATTTTTTTAACATTTTGCTAATCATTTTGACGTTCTATTGATAAAATATGAATTTCTTACTTCGGATACTTTCACATTTATCGTGTAGATGGCGCTAAGATTTTAGATTAAATTATAATTACATATTACGGAACATTAAAAAAACTTAAATTCAGTATTTAAAACGTAAGTATATTTAAGGTAAAAATATATACCACAGCTTTGACCGACTAATATTTTTTATAATTAATGTTTTTGATTTTAATTTTAAATTAATCACTTTAACATTTATGTCAAATTTCCGGTAAACGTTTACAGACTTGCCACTACTGGCGCTCGCGAATTTGTAAATATCCCCTCTACGTACGAGCTCACAGCGTATACTAATGATTCTTAACAATAGTAGACTGTATCAAAAATCACTTGAACGTAAGCAGAGTTTTTAATGTCAAACTATTACAATTCTACAGGGTGTGAATATTGCTACGAAATTAATAAAAAAACGTAAATATCTCTTAAAATACCATGCATAATAATACAAAACCTTATATTTTAAGAAAGAAGATATTGAGGAGAATCCAAAAATGTAAAAATATACAGGGTGTCCCATTTAAAAAAACGAAGTTATAAGCAACTTCCAGTATAACCGGAAGTTGAAAAGAGATGAAAATATTTTCATTTAATAGATCATCCTTTAAAACTAATTTATTCCAATTTTCATGATTCTGTTGCCTTTAGTTCTCGAGGTATTTCTAATAGGCCAGTTATCTGCCTCACCATAATATATAATGTACAAGAAGTTGTTAAAATGTCAGAAGAAGGATTGGACGAAGGACAAAATTTTAAGCTTCAAATATTACATAATAACTAAAACAATTACAATCAAAAATTACTCAGATCCAGAGGACACAACCAACAAATTGATAAAATGTCAGTAGACTGAACGCTCAGAAGACCACTGACGGTATACTGGGAGATCATCTATATTTCCTTATAATGCACAAATGGTAATAGAAAAATTTTAACGGGAAATAGAGATAATACAAATGCAAATTAAAAATCAGAAACCAAAAAGTATTATAAAATACATTAAAATGAAAATAAACACAATACAAGCTTCATACTTATAATACAGTGTGGGCCAAAGAAAAGAGTCCACCTCGATATTTGGCAGTATTTATTCGATTTTAAGAAAATGACGAAACAGGTTGATGTTTGATCTAAGGGGGACACATTTTTACGGTACATACATCTGTCATTTGTCAACTCCCTCCCTTACACTTCCCTTTTTTAATAGGGGATAGGGGTCGTCTGTAAGCTCATTTGAAAGGCTATTCAATTCTCTATTCAGTAATATAAACATTAACATAATTATTTATACAGGGCGTCCAAGAGAAAAAAATTTTAATTAAAATAATTGACACAAAAAGAAGAATAAATGTAATTTATTTAATTCAAAATACATTCTAATGCTGTCACAAAACAAAAAAAATGTTTTTTGATAAATAAACATTGCTTTTCGCTTAATTGCAATGTTCAAGCTGCCACCCATCTGCCTATTGGTAGGATGAATATTGACTTTAAGCAACAAACAATGTTTATTTATCAAACAAACATTTTTTTCTGTTTTCTGTCAGCAGTAGAATGTATTTTGAGTTAAATAAATTACGTACATTCTTCTTTTTGTGTCAATTAATTTAGTCCAAAATGATTTTTCTTGGACACACTGTATAAATAATAATTATGTCAGTGTTAATATTGCTAAATAGAGAATTAAATAATCATTAAAATGAGCTAGCACATGACTCCTATTCCCTATTTAAAAATAAGGGGTGGGGGATGTGGAAGGGAGGGGGTTGACAAAGGACAGATGTATGTACCGTAGAAATGTGTCCGCCTTTGATCAAAAATCGACGTGCTTCGTCATTTCCTTAATATCTAATAAATACTGCCAAATATCGAGGTGGACTGTTTTCTTTGGCCCACACTGTATAATAGATTCGATACATAGGCAACGAATACATAATATTATATGCAAACGCAGCTATGACAGTACAACTAGTCAAAAATACAAATGACATGCGCATTAAAAGAGAAGTTCGACAATAACGCAACGTAACGCTGTTTAATATAGCCCTAGAAGACGTCTTCAAATCTACAAATTGGTCAACTATGACATTAATGTTAATAGCAATAAATTAAACAACCTTAGATTCTCGGACAAGTAGAGCAAATTTGAGGAATTACAAACTATGGTGGAGGAACTCACAGACAGCACCCAATACATCCGCCTAAAAATTAATATGATACATTATAAATACAGACGAGCCCAGAGTATATCTATAAATGTGCCAAATTCTAAAACTTGATAAAGAGACCCAAAGTGCGGAAATCACTAAGAGATCAAACCTGGCATGGACAGGATTTGGATAATTTAAAAACCGCAAAATACTTTAATACTATTTGAGGAGCAGTGTTCAACCAGTGCATCCTTCTCATCATGACATATCGACGTCAAACCTGGACATCTAATCAAATATAAAAAAAAACTGCCCACAACAGAGAGGGCAATCGTAAGTGCAATATTCAAACTCCAATGAATCTCTGCAGGTTACAAAAGCTAGAATAATGTTGGAACTTCCCAATAAAACGTTGGAAATACCCAATATCAAAGAAATAGCCTAAACAAACGGAAAGTTGGCTTAGAGAGTTGGAAGCTTAAAATAGAGACAGCCTGCGCTCTCTTTTTTCTTTTCAGTTGATCTTCCACTTCTGTTTCGAACTTTTCACAGCCAGATATTATGATGCTTAGATATTTAAATTGCAACACTTGTTCTATTCTCTGATCACCCAGCTCTAATTTACATCTTAGTAGATATGTTGTTATAACTATGCATTGTGTCTGCTTTGGGGAAATTGACATCTGTCGTATAACATTGCCAGCTTCAATTGGGTCAGTTATTCCTTCTACTTTTACTTTTATTGTGTTATTCTGGTAGATATTTTCAATCGTTTTAATTATTTCTAGAGGTACCTCTTTTGCATGTAATAAATGGATAACGTCCTTTAATTTGACCCTGTCAAATGCCTTTTTAAGGTCAACGAAACATAAATATGCCGGTTTGTTGTATTCTAATGATTTCTTTTGAACTTGATTCATTATAAATATAGCGTCGGTGCATCATCTTTCAAACCTAAAACTTTATTGTTCTTCTGCTAAAGTTATAACCACGTTGTAAGTTTGTTTGTTGTCACTTTGGTTGTTAATTTTAATGTTGTGTTTAATAAATTAACTCTTCTGTAATTCTCCGGGTCCGATTTGTCTTCCTTCTGAAGAGAGGTATTATGGTGCTTGATCTTCATTCTTGTGGTGTACTGTTTTGTTCTGTTATTTTTTGGATTAGTTTTAATAGTTGTTTGGTCAGATCTTGTCTCTGCTCATTCGCTATTCTGTCCTCTCTTGGTGATTTTTTTTTAAATCCTTTTTAATTTCCATTTAAAAGCATAATTGTTAATTTGATGATGTTCCTTAATTACGCAATATTTATATACGATGACATTTAGGTTCCTCGATTGGTGTAACGCACCGCACCGCACCCGCCTCTGGTGTCGTCATCTAGTGATGTTGATTATAGTGACTTTCGAGTATTCGTTACAAATCGTTACTTTTGTATATAGTAATCATTTACAGTATTCGTTACTTTGATTAATTTGATTACTTTTGTTACCTTTGTATTTGAGTACCAGTATTAATCATATCGAGAATCACATTTATCAGTAAAAATTTTGTATTAGTGTTAGTAGGATACTTTGGTTACTATGATTACTTTTGTATTTGAGTACCGGTAATCATATCGAGAATCGCATTTCTCAGTATTTCGTATAAGTATAAGATCCGATATAACAACGACCTTCACCGATCTATTTAATGGATAGAAATTAAATGATATCTTATCTTTTATGTTAAAAATTATTAAAAAGAATATATGCCCGATATAATTTTGTCTAGACTAATTAATAATTAAAAATGATTTTTTTTATAAATTCTACTAATTTTTTGGCCCGGGCAGATATTATTTTAGATTTTTGGATCATAATAATAAAATACACATAGATCAAGGCATTTAGAAAAAAATAAATGATTTTTAGGGAAATAGTGAAACGGGAAAAAGTTTTCAATAGCAAAATGGGTATAAATGCATAATTGCACTATAAAATGCATCAAAAAGTACATAAACGTGTCAAAACCAGTATATTAAGGGTAAGATTTTGTTATTCGGGGGTTTTTGGGGGTATATTTTTTTTTCATACGTCATCTATAGTTCCGAGAGTCAAATACACCGAAATAAGAAAATCTGGTTGATATATCTGCCTTAATATACTGATTTTGACATGTTTATGCGTTTCTCGATGCGTTTTATCCACTTTAAAATGTAATAATGCATTTTTACCCACTGTCCTATTGTAGACTTTTTTCCAGACGTCATCCTAATCCTAAATACAATGCAAAAAGTTGCAAGACTCTATGTACCTACTATATTTAAAAATAGATTTATTTTTGTGTTTTTAGTGTTAAATATCCTGGTCTAATAAAAACAATGCCATACTTACATGTAAAATTAAAGTTTATGATCATAGTCTAGAAATATTATCATGTCTACATTTTTTCCGGTCAATCTAAGCTATTTTTTTTTCTAGGCCTGATAAGAATAGTGTGTATTTATTATTAAAATCTAATGTTTTGCATTTTTATTTTCAAAGGAACGAATATCTGCGAAATCCTGTGGATTATCTACCTCGACAAATCGTATAGATATCTGTTTCTGGGTGCATGCTTGTTAAATAATATACCTCTCTCTCTGTTTCAGCTACTTCTCAGCGCGCTCTGTAAAAATCCTGTAAAACTCTTCATAGCCTTCGCCCTTCATAGATAAAATTTTACTTAACTGTACTGATACCGAACACTCGTGGAATACCGGTCCGATTCCGATATCAACCGATTGTAGATACAATACTCAAATAAGTACTCGCTCTGATACGATTGGTACGAAGTAATCAGACTAATCAAAGTAACGACTTGCCTCTCTGTATAGTAATCGTTACATTCGGTATTCGTAAGTAACGAGTACTTTGTAACGAATAGATACTTTTTCAACATCACTATCGTCTTCACACAAAATGTTCCGAGGTGAGTTTAACTTATTTTATTTTAAATTAACTTATTTTATTTTATTCTATATATACCTTCTTTTCCGTGCCTTTAGAATTTTCAATAATTGCAATTGTTTATTAAAAAGCATAATTGTAAATTAAGTGTTGTTCCTTAATTATGCAATACTGATATACGATGACATTTAGGTTCCTCGATTAGTGTAACGCACCGCACCGCACCCGCCTCTGGTGTCGTCTTCACACAAAATGTTCCGAGGTGAGTTTATTAAGTTATTAACCTCTTCCCAACTGTGATCATCGGTTGGCTAAATTATATAGTAAATAAATTATAACTGGAGATACGTGGCATGTCTAAATTAGCCACATTATTGTTGTTAGGGCCTAGTGGACCGTGCTTTCATTATAATTTTGTTAGAGTGTACTTAAATTGAACTGGGGGCGTTCGTTCTCAGTATGATGATTACCTCTCTCAAATTATATATTTACATACTTATATAAATAGGTAGGTTGTTAGGTGCTATTATATTAACCATTAACGTTTTTCGATGCCATTATGTTTTTATTTTCGTATTGAACCAGTATACCAGCTCTGGCGTGAAATTAAAAATTTGATCAATTTTCAATTGTTTCCGTACGGTTTTAACGAGACTCTCGTTATTTACAGCACTTTTCAACTGTTAATTGACTTTTTTAGACCAATATTTGTCAGTTAAATTAAAGAATGGGGCATACCAAATAATAAAATAAGCTTTACGTAATTTTACATTTTAATGGAATAATAAAAGGGATAATAGCAATAAAATTCCTTGGAGTTACATTCTCCAGCTATGGAGACCTAGTCAAATAAGTAAGAAATCAAATACCTACAAAATGCAAGTAGAGTAGCGGGATGCCTCAATAACACTAGATGGCGAAACCAACATATTAACACTGGGATGAATGATGAGCCAAAATACTAAAAACGGATCCGCATCTAACTGCTGAACTTTTGCTTCCCATAATCCGAGAAGTGTTTGAAACAAACCTCATTCCAACAGGCTGAAAAAAACATCATTAAGTAATATTATGAAGCTTCCAAAGAAAAGGGCAACCTCATACTGCGCAAAAATTGGAAAGGAATAACCTCTCTATGGTTTATCGCCATAAATAAAATTTTCACGACCATCACAATGAAAAGATTAACAAACAAAGCTTAAATTCAAGCTAATCAAACAGGCTCCAGTCTGCTAAATTTTTTAGTTTTTGTCGATTTCGAACGTGTCTTTGACAACTTATTTCATGCTGCTATATAGAAAAGTTTGGTGCTAAGAAACATCCCGCAAAAAATATTTTCCATTATACAGTGCGTTCATAAAGTAACGCATAAATTCATTATTTCGTAAAAAGGTGACTTTAAGGAAAAATCCCGAAATAGGTCGATTTTTATTTTTAAATTAAGATGTTTTGGCATATATATCATACTAGTGACGTCATCCATTTGGGCGTGATGACGTAATCGATTTCTTTTAATGAGAATAGGGGTCATGTTATAGTTCATTTAAAAAGGTATTTAATTCTCTATTCACTAATATAAACATTAACATAATTATTTATACAGGGTGCCCAAAAATTTTTTTAATTAAAATAATTCACACAAAAAGATGAATGTATGTAATTTGTTTCATTCTAAATACATTTTACTGCTGCCAGAAAACATAAAAATATTTTAATTAAAAAATAAACATTGATTTTCGCTTAAACTTGGAAGTGTCATAACCATAACAAAAAGCGGAGGTATAGAAGACGATATTCCTCCGAGGATACGAAAAACTCAACAAGCATTCTGCATGCTCAACCCTATTTGGACGTCTGGCCAGTATACTACAAAGACAAATTTGCCGGATATTCCACTTAAATGTTATGGCTGTTCTACTCTGCAGATGTGAAATCTGGAAAGTAACAAAACACCTTACAGACAAACTGCAGATCTTAATTGTTCGTATTTTTTGGACTAAAATCACCAGAAACAAAGATCTACTACACATAACTATACAATAGAGGGTCGAAAACGAAAAAATACCCAGAAAGTGGGATTGGATCGGTCACACACTCCAAAAAAATAGCTTCAGTATTGCAAGGACTGCTCTAGAGTGGAATCTTCAAGGAAAAATAAAAAAAGCTCCCCCAGCACAAATTTAGAGAAGATCCATGATGGGCGAGGTAAGAGATCAAGAAAAGTCTTGGAAAGAAGCGAATACCTTATTTCAAAATAGAACTCAATGGCGGGTTTTCACTATATGTATTGTTGTATAAATTTTATGGGAAAGATTTAGAAAATAAATTTATATCAGAGACCACGAGATCATAGATTTTCATCGCCCTGTATATGACCAAAAATTGTAAAAATTATAATTTAGTTAGTAAGCAGTGTTTTCGCGGAAGGTGAAATCGTTAGGTGATTTGTTAATGGTTTCTTTAAACGGATATACAATCATGCGGGAAAATTAGAAAGTACATTTAGTTCGCTGTGAATGAACAAAGACGTTTTATAAATGTTTTTCTTAGAAGGTTAAGCGGTAAACAAATTTATTCAGTTTAGAATGTATGGCTTTTTATTTAGCATATTGAAACAATGAAAAATAATTTGGTATCTCCTAGAATTTAACAAAATGGAAAAGTTTTGTACAAAATAAATGGGTTCTTAAGAAATGAAAATAGGTATATAGTGGGTAGACAGGATATTTGTGATTGGCGGAGAATAATGGATGGAAGGGATAAAAGTGCTGAGTC
The DNA here is from genome assembly GCF_917563875.1 of Diabrotica virgifera virgifera. Classification (NCBI taxonomy): domain Eukaryota; kingdom Metazoa; phylum Arthropoda; class Insecta; order Coleoptera; family Chrysomelidae; genus Diabrotica; species Diabrotica virgifera. Next base: position 56,781,286 of record NC_065447.1, read on the forward strand.
TGATTTTGAGGAGATAAAAAAATGATCACTGTGTAATTAATATCTGGAGAAGACAGTCCAGTTTTTAAAAAGTAGAAGTCGGTGTAAAGTGGTGAAATTGGCCTTTGCCAGCAGATCGTGGTTGAAACGAAATCGTTGACCGAGTTGAAAAGTTAATTTTCCTTGTGACCGAGGAGATTCCTCTGTTCTGTCTAGAACGAGTAGCCGGTGGGTATCAATTTGCACAAGATATCGAGCAGAGAGAAAACTGAATAGAGATTTCGAGTGAGTCCCGTGGTTTGTTTGTTGGTGAAGCAGTTTGGACGAGAAGGATCTTTCGCTACATCCTAGGAGCAAGTGTGAGAGAATCGAAGGCTGCGCAATCCAGGAAGAAGAAGTAAAGAAGAGACAAAAAGGTTAGTCAAAATTTTTGTGAAACGGAGGGAGTTTGTTTTATATCCACACCATATCTGTTTATTTTTGTATTGAGCATTTCTTATAGCATAATAACATTTATATGACATCGAGTGTGTTTAATTTCCCTGTTTTGTCCCTGGATGAAGTAAGTAACTAGAGATACTAGAAGCCACAAACCTAAGGTAATGCATTAAAATTAAAATAGCCCTGAGAATAAAATTTATTAGAGAATTCAATTTAATTTTGGTTTTGTTCTACATAAGTAATTAATCAAAATAAGAATTTGCTGATCAATCTCATAAAAAGAGAGAAATACAGAGCATAACAAAATGGCGTCCCAACTGGTGAGGCATTAAAGGGTATTTCTGGTTGCAACTTTGATAGGGAAGACAGGGGAAAGCAGTTGGTTGAAAATTTATTATTGAGTGGTCAAAAATTGATATATTTGAATTACGACATATATGAATTTCCTTTAGTTACAATTTCTGATAATTTATTTATTTATTTGATATTTGTATTTGATAATTTTGAAATATTTGACAGGTTTTATTTTGGGTAAGAGAGAATTTTCGTATCTGCAACATATAGGGTGTTTTAAAGTTTCCTGTTTGACGGGGATAGTATTTCGTGGAAAGAAATGTATGGGACAAGATACAAAAGCAAAGAAAACAAAAAACAAGGAGAAAATTTAGAACAAGAAGACATTTTAGACACAACAATCATGGCAACAGGAAAAAAAGGAATTGTCAGAATTAGAAAAAATATTACAACTTATGCAAATACAATCACAAAAAATGGATAAAATGGATAAAAATCAACATGATTCGAAACAAACCATGGAAGAAACATCGAAAAAAATAGATAAAATGGATAAAAATCAGGGTAGGTTGCTAGGTGCTATTATATTAACCATTAACGTTTTTCAATGCCATTATGTTTTTATTTTCGTATTGAACCAGTATACCAGCTCTGGAGTGAAATTAAAAATTTTATCAATTTTCAATTGTTTCGATACAGTTTTAACGCGCCTCTCGTTACTTACAGCTGTTAATTGACTTTTTTACACACTATTACAGGTTGGATTAATCAAGATAGGGTATTGGGTTCTTCTTTTCATATTTTGTCCTCACTTTCTTTCTAAACCACGGCTTTCCTTGTTCGATATGTTAATGTTCGTTACTTTCCTCTCTTTGTATTGCTGCATTAATTAAGTTATTTTGAGTTTTTCCCAGTTTTACTCGATGTTATCGTTTTACAATATTTCATTCTCAGCTATCTTTTCTGATATTCTTCTTTAGTCCCTCAACTCTGATTTTTGTTTATGTTGGTACCGCTCTCTTGCGTGTGATGTATTTCATGGTGATTTTTATGTTTTTGCTTAATTCCGGATATTACTTGTTTGCCTGTTCAAGCATTAAAATCCCTCAGTATTATCATCTTCTTCTCTAACGTGGTCTACTACTTGTAATTCGTCATAATAAGTTTTCCTTCTTGATTGTAGGTCTGTGGGGCCAGTTATTTTCTCGGCCGTATACTCCGATGATATTCAAGTCTTCCTTTTCCATTAACATCTTTGGTGATAAAATCCTTTCTGATAACCCTTTCTGATACGAATTGACATTCTATGATATAATTTTGGTATCTGTGGTGTATTATTAGGACTATAATTTCTTGCTAAACTGAAACTATATTGGTAAGGTCAGTCCATACCATTACGTCCGTCGTTTAATAGAATGATGACCCCACTACTAAAAAATAAGAAATTTCATGGCCAAATTACAATTTTTTCTATGGTTCTATATAATGCAGTTTTGAAAAAATAACAGATTTAATCAAAAAAATGCAAATAGCATTTTTGGCATGAATACTAAAAATAATGAACAGAAAAATAAACTTTTCCACCTAGTTATTAAATTTTCAATATTTGTGGCTTCATTCGAAACGAAGCTTTTGCAAATAAATGAATTTTTATTAACGATATATCGAGTCAATCAACATATTTTACTATTTGAAATCTACAATTACAACCAATTGGAATTTAAAATTTTAATAAATCCTCACCCCACATATATATAAATTTAATAACATAGAAAATAAATAATTTGATTCACTCAGCGTACTATTAGAATTTGTGTCGCTCCAATAAATCCATGACCATAATTAAAGTTGAAAATTCGAATTGCAATCGGCAACATCGAGTTTGTGTTTTGTTTTTTTATGTTGTTTATTTAATGCTACAATCTAGTCAACGAACAATCACTAACTATTTTATAGATCCTAACTTACTATCTAATTTCATCTGGGAATCACCAGCTTGGCTTGGCTTAGCTTGTTATTAAAACGTTTTTATATACTTGGCTTGGTTTTGGTTTTTGTAACTATGTCAATATATCCGCAAATTTTGTAATCCATTTTAAAAATAGTTCTGTGCTATCTAGGCACCTGAAATTTTCAGAATAGCCCAGAACTAGCTAACAATACAATATTTAATTGCTATTATATGAATAAATCTATTTTTTAAATTTCAAACTATTTTAAAAATGTGACGAATGCAATGACATTTAAATTCCATTTTAAAGTACGTTAATAGATCGATAGGTGGTGACTTTGTGGTAGAGCATTAGACTGCAGATCGAGAGGTCCCGAGTTGGAACCCGGCTGTACGTATATTTTTAAATTTTTTTAATAAATAATTAAAAGTTAATAGGTACATATTTATACTAAAATTTCATAATTTAAGTTCATTATTATATGTAAATACATATCATATATACCATTTTAAATATTTTCTTTTATATGAGTTTATAACTTTATATTGGGTCCTATAAATAATAATAAAAACCTTTTATTATAAGTTATTTTTTATAAAAGTGTAATCATTCTAAAAAAAATCCTTTATAAAAGGTATATATTTAAAATCGCTAAAAAGGGCTACGTCACAGAACTAGTTTTCGATTGGTTGACCAATCATCATCAGTGCTTACCTAAAATGAATATAACCGGGTAAAATAGTGCAAAGATTTTGAAATTTTGACTACGATTAAGAAAAGTTGTAAGTTATACTCACGTGACATTTACATGCTAACCACCAAGATATAGTATTTAGTCTGGGCTGATTATCGAAGGATAGGCCATTTTTGGGAAAAGTTATTTACCAGCAATTTTATTGCTGGAATCGAAGCTTATGATTATATACAATTAATAATATAGGTATGAAAATTCCGCAGATAGTGTGCTACTTTTTTATAAACAAAATGGCGCCCGAAATTCGTGTTTTTTTCAATTATTGCTCTATAATTCCGAAGATTTTAAATTTACAACAAAAACATTCAAATAAAAATTCACCGCAATTAAATTCTGCATAGAGATATGTTTTTTCCGATCTGCTCTGACGAAAATTTTCCTCGGAAAATCCGGGTTTTCCCAAAAAATCTTTAATTTTCAAATAAAGTTTTAGATAAGTAATTATCTACCAATAATTAAATAATTTGGTGGCTTAAAAGCCTTCTTGGTTTGGATTATAGTTCCAGAAGCTGGTGAAAATTGAACGAATATTTTAGCAACAATTTAATTGTTAATTAATAATTCACGGTCGCAATATTAACCAAAATAATTATGATACACTGATCAAACTTTGAAATCTTATAAAGATAAGATGCCTATTTAACATTTTGTCGACAAAATATAAATTTTTTATTTTTTTGCATAATCTTTAAATGTTAAAAAAAACATAGTTATAAACAAATTAACGTTTATCAGAAAGTTTTTATTATATTTTAATTTTAAAAAATAGTTAAAATGCGTATTTCAAATATCTTGAAAATTAATGTTTTAAAACTTTTTTTACAACCATTTTCAAAAAAGTTATGAAACAGCAAAATTAACATACGACTACTGCGTTGTTTATAATTTTTTTAATTCTTTAAAAGCGTAAAAGTGAGTTTAAAGTACAAGCTAATTACTTACAAAAAATATCAATTATAAGTTATATTTTATATATTTTATTATATTTTAATTAAAGATTATAATTTTTTTGTAATTTACACGCGCGAAAGTAGACTAATACAGTACCGTAGCTATGTATTATGTATTTACCCGTACACATACACAACTCGCGCGAGTTTAAAGCGTGTCAGTCGCTTCGAGTGAACATCTCCGGCTCTGTATCAAGCCTACTTTCGCGCTAAAAATTACAAAAAAAAATATTTTAATCTTTGATTAAAATAGAACCATTAAACTAATATTTGATATTCTTTGTGATTAATTAGATTGTACCACAGACTCACTTTCAAGCTTTGAAACAATTAAAACAAATTATAAACAACGGAGCAATCGTATATTTACTTTGCTGTTTTATAACATTTTTGCAAATGGTTGGAAAATTTTTTTGAAGCATTCATTTTCTAGACCTTTGAAATACACATTTTAAGTATTTTTTAAAATTGGAATATAATAAAGAATTTCTGAGAAATGTTAATTTGTTTATAACTATTTTTTTTAAACATTTAAAGATTATGCAAAAAAATAAAAAATTTATATTTTGTCGACAAAATATTAAATAGCCATCACATCTTTATAATTATTCTAAGTTTGATCAATGTCTCTCTTGATTATTTTGGTTTTTATTGCGACTGTAAATTGTTAATTAACAATTGAATTGTTGCTAACATATTCGTTTAGTTTTTACCGGCTTCTGCAGTTATAATCTATACCAAGAAAGCTTTTATTTCATTAAGTTATTTAATTATTGATAAATAATTACTTGCCCAAAAAATTTATTTGAAAATTCGAGATTTTGTTCGGAAAACCCACATTTTCCGAGGTAAATTTTCGTCGGAGCATATCGGGAAAAATATTTCTCTATGTAGAATTAAATTGGGGTGAATTTTTATTTGAGTGTTTTTGGTTTAAAGTTAAAATCTTCGGAGAATAGACCAATAATTGAAAAAAACACGATTTGGGGGCGCCATTTTGTTAATAAAAAAAGTAGCACACTATCTGCGGACTTTGCATACCTATATTATTAATATATAGGATCATAATATTCGATTCCAGCAATAAAATTGCTGGTAAATAACCTTTCTTTGTACTTTACTAATTAGACCAGCGTATTATAACTATTTTTTTTTCAAAATTTAAAGATTATGCTAAAAAACGAAAAATTTCTATTTTGTCTATAAAATATTAAATAAGCATCTCATCTTTATAATCTTTATAGTTTGATCAATATATCATGATTATTTTGCTTATTAGTGCGATCGTAAATTGTTAATTAACAATTGAATTGTTGCTAAAATATTCGTTTAATTTTCACCGGCTTCTGAAATTACAACCTATTCCAAGAAAGCTTTGATGTCACTAAGTTATTTAATTATTGATTAAGGCTATGGGTACATAATTCGCAAATATTTTACGGGTATCCCTACTTTTTCTGTCTTTACACGGCAAATTACGTGTAGTAAAATTCACACTGGTATGGATATGTAAACATTACTAGAATGTCATTCTACTTGAAAATGTCATCATTAATTTAAAGATATGGCTTTTGAATGTTCTTGGATAACTGTTATTTTTATAATTGCAAATTATTAATTCAGTTAATAAATGTGATAATTTTTTTACTATGTATTCAGTGATTGTAATAGTTTATATGTACCTACAACAAAAACTAATACTCAATCGAAAAAAGAGGAAAAGTGTTAAAGTGATTTTGATTTTTTGATAATATATTGTTAATATGGAACGCTTACAATTTTGAACATCTTTAACAACAAAATACTTGGATCACAGAATATATTATCCTGATGTATTCTCTGCTTGGACCTTCCACAAATAATACACAATAAATAACTTTTTATTAAGTTCACGTCTTAAATCAATTATTTATCAAATACACTATATACCTATCAATAATATTTAATCAATAACTCAACATATTCCCGATGCAATGTCAAATATTTAAAATTGTCACTGATTGTCAGTGTCTGACTGACAATATATGCTCACAATATTATATTCGGCTGAGTGCGTTGTAAGACAAAGATAGATTTAGAAAATATTACCACGGCATTGTGTTCATTTTTTTCGAATCCTGAAAAAACCAATAAATATTTTTGAAAAATTTAAACGCAGAATAAAAGACTAAATTATTACCGAGGGCCGAAAGTCCCTTAGAATAAATAAAAAGTTTATTTTGAATGAGATATTTGAAATTAAAAATCACACTAAATTTTCTTTTAGTTTTTCACCCCTGTAACTTATTAAAATAAACATTATAGAAGTTCTCAGGGACTTTCGGCCCTCGCTAATAACGTAATCTTTCATTCTGCTTTTAAATATTTCAAAAATACTTATTAGTTTTCTCAGGATTCGAAAAAAATGAATCCCCATTTGAATAGCATTGCAGCTGAAAATACGTACCGATCCTCTTAATACTTATACCTAAAACTTTATTTGAAAATTAGAGTTTTTGTAGGGAAAACCCGCATTTTCCGAGGAAAATTTTCGTCGGAGCAAATCAGGAAAAACATATCTCTATGCAGAATTTAATTGCGGTGAATTTTTATTTGCGTGTTTTTGTTGTAAAGTTAAAATCTTCGGAGTTATAGAGCAATAATTGAAAAAAATACGATTTTTCGGCGCCATTTTGTTTATAAAAAAAGTAGCACACTATCTGCGGACTTGGCATACCTATATTATTAATATATAGGATCTTATAATTCGATTCCAGCAATAAAATTGCTGGTAAATAACTTTTCCATGAATTTTGCTAATTATCCCAGAGTAATTACAAAAGTATGTGGGTCAAAGCCCTTTACAAGTAATCCGTCAAGGAAACATCGGTTAAAAATGCTAACTTAAGCATGGATGTTTAAAATATTGCATTAATACGCCCCAGGTAACATCTGAGCTATGGTTTGACTTGTTCACATGATGACAGTATGGCAGCAAGTGACAATGAAATGGATGGGGACTTCTGAACGATGACATGACAGAAGTGACAGTTCCACAAAAAGTTGAAAAATTAGCCTGTTATATTTAAAGACTATGGTGTACAGCTAGTTAAAATAAGAAATGATACACCATGGTCTTTAAATATGACAGGTTAATTTTTCAAATTCTTGTCGAACTGTCACCTCTGTCATGTCATCGTTCCAGTCCCCATCCATTTCATTGTCACTTACTGCCATACTGTCACCATGTACACAAGTCAAACCATAGCTCAGATGTTACCTGTGGCTTATTAATGGAATATTTTAAACATCCTTGCTTAAGTTAGCATTTTTAACCGATGTTTCCTTGACGGATTACTTGTAAAGGGCTTTGACCCACATATTTTTGTAATACTATATCTTGGTGGTTAGCATGTAAATGTCACGTGAGTATAACGTACAACTTTTCTTAATCGTAGTCAAAATTTCCAAATCTTTGCACTATTTTACCAGGTTATATTCATTTTAGGTAAGCGTTGATGATGATTGGTCAACCAATCGAAAACTAGTTCTGCGATGTAGCCCTTTTTAGGGATTTTAAATATATGCCTTTTATAAAGGATTTTATTGTTTTTTGTATTATATGGTATACAACCAACTACAGGAAAATTTTTCCTTGTGGATTTTTGTAATTATTCTAATTTTTAAGCACTTTTTTCTTGAGCGTCAATCACAAAAGCATTTTCACTTAACATGCACTATGCACTACACTAACTCATATGGCTTTAGGCTCTTGAGTCTTCTTTTTTGGCTTCAGTCATCCAAAAGCCGAATAATCTCGACGTTTTGGTACTGTAAGCGCAAAAACAGACGAACCACTCTGCAGCGTAACTCTCTGGATCCACAAAGTGGCTTAAGCAGGCGATTTTCTAGCTCCAATGATTTTTTAATGGACGCCAGCCACTACTATTAGACACCCCTATAGACCTGGATCCCGCGTATGAAAAAAAGTTGATTAATAGCAAGCTGAAAATTTGTTAATAGCTTAACGGTGTCTAGTCGGACAAACTTTGATGTACGGGAACACTGGAACAGGGGAAGTTTTAATTGTGGAAAAGAAACGTCCCGTGTATTTTGTCGGACAGAATATTCAATTGATTTGTTACCCTTTCATTAAACTCTCATGCAAAAATCAGACTGCTATTACTAACCAACATGATTCCTGTCATTTCACATGTTCTTCGTGTTCCACTCATTAAAATGCCAAGTTGGTGATAAACACCAGTCTGATTTTTACATGACAGTTTAATGAAATGGTAACAAATCAATTGGAAGTTCTGTCGGACAAAATATATGGAACGTTTTCGTAGGCTGACGTTCCAAATTTTTAACCTGTTCCACAATTAAAACTTCCCCTGTTCCAGTGTTCCCATACATCAAAGTTTGTCCTACTAGACACCGTTAAGCTATTAACAAATTTTCAGCTTGCTATTAATCAACTATTTTTTCATATGCGGGATCCAGGACTACTAGGTCTTTGATGATATCTTGATTGAGGGTGTACCAAGATGCGTAACAATGCATCTTAATTAATACTTTATTTTGAAAATTCGGAATAATTTTAATACACACACCGGCAAAATTAGCCGAACACCTTAAAAATGGGACATGTTTGATGTCTCGAATTTCCTAAACCCGTTGTCCGATTTGAGTGATTCTTTTAGTATGTTATTATTTAAGAATATCGGTGTAATAATATTGTTGCTAGACAGGTAAATATCATTTTATACCGGGTGTAACAATCATACTGTGTTTTTTCTTAAAGTTTGGAACACCCTGTGGAATATTCTAGCATATATAAAATATTGAGATTAAAACTCAATTATAGCCTTAGGCTTTCTTAACATTTTCTTTTTTGATTAATTTGCTTATGTTGAAACATAAAAAAGTTATGGGCTTTAACAACTAGCCATGTTTTTCATCAATAAATCCTCATAGAAGGTGAGGAAAGTATGCTAAATTTGCAGTTACTCGAGCGTTATGGGGACCTATTGGATTGTGAAGAGTGGGTGCTAAAACCAAAAAAAGTTAAGTTAAGTTTTGCATAAAGTGTGGGACTCTCCATTTTTTAATTTAATTTTCCATTTTCACCAATCATTTTTTCCATAATTGGAGAAAATGTTGCGAATAAAAGTTGCTTATCTTTACGTCAAGAATCCAAATCTGCAATAAAAATTGGGGCTCCTATTTAAGATTTTAAAGTAACCCCCCACCCTACGTGTTTGGTGCCATTCGATAGATTTTTGAAAAATATTGAATACGTGTATTTTGCAGTTTTACGATCTGATGTTCATTTCGCGAAATATCGTATTTAAAATTTTTAATTTACCCCCCACCCCTCTCCGTGGGGTGATGTCTTTAGTATTATTCGATAGATTTTTGAAAAATATTGAAACCCCCACCTATTTATTAGTTTTTCGATCTGACGTTTATTTCGCGAAATATTCGCTTTTCTTTGTGAAACTTTGTGACTCACCCATTTTCTTACGCCTCGTTCAAATCGTCAGATTTTTGAAATATACACTATTTTGCATGCACTTAACTTACCTTATCTTAATCTGACGATTTCGAGTTTTTCTAAGAATAGATTTTTTTTCGGTCCCCCCTTAATGAATTCCCCGGTGTTAAGAACCAATAAATGATATAGGTACATTTACAGGGTACAGGGTTTCTCCCCATGTGATAATCTTACGCGCTAGAGTAACTGCAAAAATCCCCGCTTTGGCTCCCCTACCATTATTATCTGCTTAGTTTAATAAACAAGCCTAAAGTAATTCAATAGATGTGTTAAATAAATAAATTAATAAGCGATGTAAGCGATGTCACAATGACGACCTCCCGTGGATTTTAGCTGAACTAGCTTTGAGGGGGGTTTTAATGTTAAACGCTGAGCGCACATGCATTGTAATATTCAGTATTTATTTTTGCATGTTTTTTTACAAATTTTATATACAACATCGACGAAAAATTATAAAATGAATAACCATTTTCAAAAATGAATAACCATTTTCAATTTCGTTGCAAAACGAAAATACAGCCGAACCATATTCCAGTCCAATCAGAGAGTGCTGCAAGCACCTCTACCGGTTTCGAAACTTATTAGTCTCTCATCAGGAGGCACATATGCTGCTCTCCCTGATCCAACCAAAACAAACCCCAGCGTGCAGTCCCGAATTGCAACGAACGAAATGGCATAGATGCCCTAGCGGCAACTGCTAGCAAAAGACTAAGTTTTCACTCTAATGGCATATAACATATCCCACCAGAATGAAAACAATGGGAACCTTCTCTGGTTACACCTCCGAGGCTTCTACAATTTGCAAGCCATACGGATGCTGAGACTAAGGAAGATGAGGGAATTCTACAATTTACAATTCACGTCACATCTGCTCAGCGCGGTAAAGTTCCAACGAGACTGGTTCCCTTCATACTCCACACAGAGTAAATGTAAATCAAAAATGAATAACCATTTTCAATTTCGTTGCAAAACGAAAATACAGCCGAACCATATTCCAGTCCAATCAGAGAGTGCTGCAAGCACCTCTACCGGTTTCGAAACTTATTAGTCTCTCATCAGGAGGCACATATGCTGCTCTCCCTGATCCAACCAAAACAAACCCCAGCGTGCAGTCCCGAATTGCAACGAACGAAATGGCATAGATGCCCTAGCGGCAACTGCTAGCAAAAGACTAAGTTTTCACTCTAATGGCATATAACATATCCCACCAGAATGAAAACAATGGGAACCTTCTCTGGTTACACCTCCGAGGCTTCTACAATTATAACATCAGATTATTAGACAGATAATTAGATCAGATAATTAGAAAAATTATAACATCAGATCGAAAAACTGCAAAATATACGTATTCAATATTGGCACCAAACACGAGCCCCCACGGAGGTGGGGGTGGGGGATTTAATTTAAAATCTTAAATAGGAGCCCCCAATTTTTATTGCAGATTTGGATTATTTACGTAAAAATAAGCAACTTTTATTTGACACATTTTTTCGAATTATGGATAGATCGCGCTATAATCGGAAAAAAACGATTGTTTCAAATGGAAAATTAAATTAAAAAATGAAAAGTCCCCCACTATATGAAAAACTTAACTTAACCTTTTTCTGGTTTTAACACGTACTCTTCACAATCCAATAGGTCCCCATAACGCTCGAGTAACTGCAAATTTAGCATACTTTCCTCCCCTACTATGAGGATTTATTGATAAAAAACGTGGATAGTTGTTAACGCATATTACTTTTTTATTATCCCACATAATTAAATGAATCGAAAAGTTAGATGTTAAAAAAGCCTATCTCTACAATAGAGTTTTAATTTTAATATTTTACATATGCTAGAATATTCTACAGGGTGTTCCAAACTTTAAGAAAAAAACACAGTATGATTTTTACACCCGGTATAAAATGATATTTACCTGTCTAGGAACAATAGTATCACAGCGATATTCTTAAATAATAAGGCTATAAAATACTAAAAGAATCACTTAAATCGGATCACTGGTTTAGGAAATTCGAGTCATCAAACATGTCCCATTTTTAAGGTGTTCGGCTAATTTTGCCGGTGTGTGTATTAGTTTTTTGGTACAACCTCACAATTGGATGCCATACGTCCACTTAGGTTTTAGAATCTGCTTGTAGAGTAAAAGCTGGTTATAAATTGACACGGCTAAGTACCTTTCCAGAAACCAATACATTTTTTGAATCTGATACCCAATTCTTCCCGTTTTTTCTTTCCAGTTTCGTATGCTTTCCAGTTCAGCGTTGCATCTAGGATTAAACCTAGATATTTAGCTGTTTTAGCATAATATGGAATTTCATGTCCATTCATATTTACAGGTTTGTATTTCTCATGTTTATTAGTAAATTCTATATTTACAGATTTACCTTCATTTAACGAGATTTTCCACTTCCTGGTACAGTTATAGAATTTATTGACTGCATTTTGTCGACTAATAGTTGAGTCTGTATTGTGTTTACCAACTGGCAGAACGGCAGTGTCGTCAAGAAAAGTGGCTATAGGATTGTCATTTTACTCTAGTGTGTCACTTGTGAATGTCTGTAAGAAAAATATGATTTTACTATGCCATAATAGTGCTTTGGTAAAATATATCTTAAATTTCCATGTAGTCCTTCATGCCATACCCTATCAAATGCTTGTGCTAGATCTAGGAAAACAGCAGAACAGACATTTTCCTTCTAGAGCATATTCTATCATGTTAGTCACCCTGTGCAGTAGATCTACAGTGGTAGGATCTAAGCCCAAACTGATGGTTGGGCACTAATTTTTTATCTTCAATAATTATTTGTAATCTTATAAGGAATACTTTGTCGACTAGTTTTGATAAAACAGGTAGTATGAATATTGGTATGTAATAGGAAACATTACGTGGAGATTTACCTGGTTTTGTGAACATAATAATTTCCGCTAATTTCCATTGTAAAGGAATAGATCCTCATCATCATCATCACAATGATCATCTTCATCATCATCATCCAACCAATGTACGTCCACTGTTGGACATAGGTCTCCCCTAATTGTTTCCACACTTCACGGTTTTTTGCTAATTGTTGCCAGTTTTTACTAATCCGCCTGATCTCATCTGTCCATCGTGTAGGCGGCCTTCCTCTATACTGCGCTTATCTTCTCTTGGTCTTCATTTCATTAGCTTTCGTGTACATCTTGAATCGTTCAGCCTGTCGACGTGTCCTGCCCAGTTCCATCTGAGTTTGGTGACATGATCTATAACATCTGTGATACCGGTTCCTTGTCTGAGATCTTTATTTCTTATTCTATGCCGTAGGCGTAGAGTTTGAACCTTTGACCAACCAACCTCGACGCTGTTGCCTTGGTTAGAGTCAGTGTCTCTGCTCCATATATCATTAGCGATAGCACACATTGATCAAACACTTATCTTTTTAAACTAATCGGCATACTGCTCCTAAATATTTCTCTCGGCGCTCCGTAGGCTTTCCAAGCAAGAATTAATCTTCTTTTTATTTTGCTTTGGTTATCTCTACTAATTCTAATTTCAGGAACTAAGTAAATGTACTTTTCCACTAGTTCTACTTCTTGTTCACGTATAAACAGCTGTCAGCTAGGAATCAGATTAGTCATAAATTTAGTTTTAGTAAAGTTCATTTTCAGGCCTACTTTCCAGCAGATATAACCTAACTCATTTACTTTTTCCTTTACTTCTCCTAGTTCATCAGTTATGTAATGTGCAAAACGAAGATGATTTAACTTTTCTCCATCTATTGTGATCCCTTCATTGTCCCAGTTGAGCAGCTTAAAGGCATATTCAAGAACAGTTATGAAGAGTTTCAGTGGCGTAACCAGGGGAGTTTTGGGTGATATAACCCCCCCCCCCATTTGAATGTACGTTGAGCTCTATACGCTTAAAACCATTACTATTCCATACCCCCCAGAGACCATCCAGTAGTTGTAACCCCACCCCCCTTAGGATCATCCTGGTTACGTCGTTGAATAGTTTTGGCAAGAGTGTGTCGCCTTGTCGTACGCCGCGCTCTATGCTTATTTGTTTGGTTTTATCATATATCTTAACATTCATTGTTTAATATTATAATGTGCCTCTTTATAAATATTATAGATGAGTGTACTATAACTCATGAGTGCAATTGTGTGTAGTTCTACGAGATATTTTTGTATAAAAAATTATATTTAAATAAAAGCCTCACCCTAGATGTATCTAAATTTAATAACATAGAAAATAAATAATTTGATTCACTCAGCGTACTATTAGAATTTGTGTCGCTCCAATAAATTCACGTCCATAATTAAAGTCGAAAATTCGAATTGGAATCGGCAACATCGAATTTGTGACTAGTGACGCGATAGCTCGACTCGCCAGACTGATAATTCATCAAAGACATATGTGTCATTCAAATCGTGATAACCAACTACGACAGTGGTGGAAATGGAAATCAATATTCCGCTTCATTTCATTTAAATTAAAATTCGGTAAAATAAGGGTGTCCCTCCCAAAATTTGAATTGAATAGAAAACACTGTTCTTTTTTAATGAGAGACAGATAATAAGGGAAAGTAGGGGAATGGTGCGCAGCGGGTAATCGTGCGCTGCATTGTATTTTAAATTCCGTGGATGATTTTAAGAACTCAACAAGTCCTACACCCGTGTTGAGCTGCCCCCCCCCCCACTTGCAAAAATTAAAAAACAAATAGCCCTGATTTATGAGCTATTTATGAGCTTTCATATTCCGCAAACTAAAAATGTTGAGCTCGTTCCACTGAGCAGGAATTTAATACTTTAGTGGGTTATTGAGCTACAACCCCTTCGCAAGAAAACCATCCCATATTCCCGGTTTAAGAGAGAGTTGTACTTAAAATAATTTAAATTAATTATTTGGCGACTAGATATCGTTTAATAATTTATGAGCTCGCAAAATATACGCATCTCAATTATTGAATTGCCAGTTTCTTTCTATAGAGCAGTCACTGAAGGTAAAAATCAACTATGACCTTCAATTTCAGTAAATCTCCATTCATTTTCACGAAAATTGGTGAGCGGGTTTTGATGCTATCAACTTTTTCTGGAGCTCATTTTTGATAAGTATTTCTAAGTACTTTGACAAGTATTTAGTACCTAAGTGTTATACAATGCATCTCTTTCCCATTATTTAAGCTTGAATCCTTAGATTTGAACAGTCGCAGAAAAAAATATACATTTAATTACCAATAACTTACTTTAAATTAACATTAAAGGGTTTTTCAAGTAAGCAATTTATTATATTTTTTATTAGTTTCAATTTTAGTAATGAAAACTTTTTTGTAAAAACTTACAGTTTTTGAGTTATTTATGAAAAATCGCTTTAAAGCATGCATTTTCTTTCACAAAAATTAAAATATTTGATCTTTAATAACTCAAAAAGTATTGATTTATTAATAACATTATATAACAAATTTTGCTTACAATTTGTCCCTCTCTCGATTTGTGGGGTTATTTTTATTAAAGTAATTTTCACCCCCGAGAAGGGGTGACATATACCCCAGGCTAAAACCGCAAGTTGTTTTTGTCAATTCGTGAAAATGAATGGAGATTTACCGAAATCGAAGGTCATAGTTGATTTTTACCTTCAGTGACTGCACTATAGAAAGAAAATGGCAATTTAATAATTGAAATGCGTATATTCTGCGAGCTCATAAATTATTAAACGATATGTAGTCGCCAAATAATTAATTTAAATTATTTTAAGTACATCTCTCTCTTAAGCCGGGAATATGGGATTGTTTTCTTGCGAAGGGGTTGTAGCTCTATAATCGAAAGGCGCGTGATTTAAGAGTTTATTCTTAGAATATAAGCTATACGAATTAAACTACTATTAACTTTTTTGTAAAAAGTTACAGTTTTTCAGTGATTTACGAAAAACCGCTTCAAAACATGCATTTTTTTTTCACGAATAATTAAAATCTTTGATCTTTAATAAATTAAAAAGTATTGACTTATTTTAATAACTTTATATAATAAATTTTGCTTTTAATTTGTTATTTTATTGATTTGTGCAGTTATTTTTTATAAAATAATTCTCACCCCCGAGAAGGGGCGGTATCCACCGTCAGGGTAAAGGCGCAAGGTGGTACCACGTCACCTTTGTTTCTTGAGGTATCCTCTAACCACTGACCAATTTTCGTGAAAATCGATGAAGGTTCACCGAAATTGAAGGTAATCGTTGATTTTTACCTTCAGTGACTGCACTATACAAAATAAATTGCAATTTACTGATCTAAATGCGCGTAATTTGGAAGCTTATAAATTATGAAATGGTATGTAGTCGCCAAATAATTAATTTAATGCATTTTAAATACAACTTTCTCTTAAGCCGGGAAGATAGGGTGGTTTTCTTGCGAAGGAGTTGTAGCTCAATAATCGAAATGCACGTGATTTAATAGTTTATTCTTAGCATTTTTCTCTTAAGTTAAATCAATTAAAGGGTTGTTTGGGGGTGAAGGGGATGAGCTCAAAAATCGAAACTATATAATTTCAAGAGCTCATAAACAGCTCGTAATTCTGCCGCAAAAACCGATTCAATATTCCTATTTTTAAGTAGTGGGGGGGCTGACTCAGCCCCCCCCCCCACTAAAGTATTAAATTCCTGTTCAGTGGAACGAGCTCAAAATTTTTAGTTTGCGGAATATGAAAGCTCATAAATAGCTCATAAATCAGGGCTATTTGTTTTTTGATTTTTGGAAGTGGGGTAGGGGCAGCTCAACACGGGTAAGTCCTACACGTTTTGGATGACCTCGTAAACGGTTGACGCCATTATCTTCAGTCGAATGTTGCACGTGGACTAAGTGAGATCCAATTATTGAAAATCGCAAGAATTCTTTTAGTTTTTCTGCTCCAAAAATTAAGACGCTAAGTTCGTAAGTTTTATTAAGTTGCTTTGAACTTACTATTGATTTAAATCATGTTGTTTTCCGTAAATGTTGGTGCATCTGTTGGTTTATATGTTATATGGTTTAGTAGTTCTTTGTTTGCGACGACGTTTGCTATTTTAGGCGTAAAGGTTGTAATAGTACGTAATACAGAAACAATGAAGTGGTAAATAATAAAGTTACCATTTTCCTTTCCAGAAGCCACAAAACTGCACTAGAAAATCTATGACTCTTACATATTATACTAATGAAGTTTTACAAAATCCTCTGTATACAATCAGAAATGACGGCAAAAAATAAGGGAAACGATAAAAGCTTTCTACATTCAAGATCGACTTCAAGAAAAAGACGAACGGGTTTATCTACCTAAAGGAGCTACATATGTAGGCTCTGTCTTTTGATGGTGGAAGAAATATCATGGCCGTTTATTGCATGGGTGCTGGAGAAAAATATATTCCACTCATGTTGATCTATCACGAGTTAAACCAGAAATTAAAAGAAAATGAAGATAAAATTGGAGAACGCCAAGGAAAAAAGATGACTAAGGGACGTGAATCTCAAGAGAAAGGAGGAACAGAAAGTAGCAAGAAAGGCAACTGTGCAAACATGATTTGTTAAAAAATCGCTAGATATCTCGCCAGACAGGAATAAACTTGAAGGCAAACAAACCAAGAAGAGAGTGCAAAATGAGCTAACACCTGAGAAATCTGATGTAACAGACACTGATTTGTCAGATATTATCGATGAAGACAAATTATATGATATAAAATTAAGTTTCATTTCACCACCAGAAACCAGCTGCACCTAGGGACATGTTGTATTTGCTGAAAAACAGAAAAGAACAATGTTTAAAGAATTTTATAAAAACATTATTCAGTGCGCACCATTTACCATTCCGTGCGCATGATTACCCTCATGGATGGGGAAATGTGCGTAAAGGTACTTCTTTTCGTTTTTTAATATTTCACTTTAGTAGTTTGTATTTGTCTAAAACCTGTTTAGACGAAGCAACGAAGCATTAAACCTAGGAATTTTGTGCAGTAAGATGAATCGGCATGCAACTTTTTGCATTCGATTAGAGAGAGTGTCAGGCAACTTTGTGAACTAAATTCATCTAGGGCAAAAATTTTTGTGCATAAGTAAATTCATTTTAAAAGTGCATCTCGAAGAGGTGAAAATGAAAAATTTAGAACTCGGGCAATATTGATGGAAATGAGTTGAATTTTTATAATCGGACGTTTTGGGGATCGCTGAGTACGAATTTCATACCGGCGATGGTCTCTAAGGTACCTGGTGCCCACGGTGGAACTCGTCGCCTAGACTTTTACGTTATAATCATTAAAAATCAGTCAATATCCATTACTCGGGGGGTTTTGGGGTCGCCGGCCACGAATTTAGTGTTGGCGATGGTCTCCAAGATACCTGGTGCCCAGGGTGGAACTCGTCGCCTGGAGTTTTGTTATGATCATCCAAAATCAGTCAACAACCATTACTCTGAAAGTTTTGGGATCGCTGAACAAGAGTTTCATATGGTCGATGGTCTCCAAGATACCTGGTGCCCAGGGTGGAGCTCGTCGCCTGGAGTTTTATGTTATAATTATTCCAAATCATTTAAAACCATTACGCGGTGGGTTTTGGGGTCGCTGAGCACGAATTTCATGACGGCGATGGTCTCCTGTGTACCTGGTGCCCAGGGAGGAACTCGTCGCCTGGAGTTTTATGTTATAATCATTCAAAATCAGTCAATAACCATTACTCCGAGGATTTTTGGGGTCGCTGAACAATAATTTCATGTGTTCGATGGTCTCCAAGGTACCTGGTACCCAAAGTGGAACTCTTCGTCTAGAGTTTTGTTATAATTATTACAAATCATTTAAAACCATTACTCGGGGAGTTTTGGGGATCGCTGAACATGAATTTCATGAAGGTGATGGTCTCCAAGGTACCTGGTGCCCAAGGTGGAACTCGTCGCCTGGAGTTTTATGGTATAATCATACAAAATCAGTCAATAACCATTACTATGAAGGTTTTAGGGGTCGTTGGGTATCAATTTCATGTTGGCGATGGTCTTCAAGGTAGGTATACAATAATCCAAAAAAGTACGTGTTAAATTAAATGTTAGTGCACGTATTCATAATCAATTTATTTGTATAATATAATGAAAAAACTAATAGAAAAGTAAAATAAAATAAAAAAATATATTTACTTACTTGAAGTTACACAAATTTTTTTTCTTCCGCAATTTCGAAAACCAAAATTATAAAACAGCGCTGCTATAGAATGTAGATAATGAAAATTCCTTTATTACCAATCTCAAACAGCTTGATATTATAATATTATTATTTATTCTGTAATTAACAAAACTAATAAGTATAAAATATATGACTTTTTCAAAACACTAACATTAAAAACTTACTTTGCTTTAAATACGGTATCACTTTTTAGATGTTTTTTATAATTAATTAAAAATTTTTAAAAGAACAGAACTACATAAAAGTGTAGCTTTGAGGTATTCACATATATATCTACTATCCTTTGTTTTTAAAAATCTACTGCCCAGGAGCAGTAAAATAAAAAGACAGGTCCACACCCAAGAAAGTCAATAAAAAAATCACCATATACATCTTTTTTTTTTGGTTGATCATATCGGCCTTCGACGGTAATCCATCAACATTATATTATACTAATACGTCGCTAAGGAGTTTTAAAAACCACTGTTTTTTTATATAAAAGCAGACTAGAAATCTAAAAATTAAAATAATACCGCAGAAAACACAAAAAATCGCTGATATAACTTAATTACCCTTGAAATGCCAATTATGCCAAAATTTCATAAATGTCATTAGTGTCGAAATTTAACGACAACTGCTTTAAAAGCGACAAAATTTTAAAATAATTTTTAAATAGGTAATTTTTTAGGATATAATATAAAAGTGTTTTAAGAAAAATTATTAATGAAATATATATTTAGCGACCCCCAAAACACCGAAATAATGGATATTGACTGATTTTGAATGAATATAACATAAAACTGCAGGCGACGAGTTCCACCCTAGGCACCAGGTACTTTGGAGACCATCGCCGACATGAAATTCGTACTCAGAGACCCCTAAAACCCCGAGTAATGGTTATTGACTGGTTTTGAATGGTTACAACATAAAACTCCAGGCGACGAGTTTCACCCTGGGCACCAGGTAACTTAGAGACCATCGCCGACATGAAATTCGTACTAAGCGACCCCCAAAACCCCCAGATAAATGGTTTTTCGCTGATTTTGAATAATTATGACATAAAACTCCAGGCGACGAGTTGCACCCTGGGAAACAGGTACCTTGGAGACCACCGCCAACATTAAATTGTGTTTAGCGACTCAAAAAACCCCCGATTAATGGTTATTGACTGATTTTGAATTGTGATAACATAAAACGCTAGGCAAAGAATTCCAACCCTTGGCATCAGGTACCTTGGGCACCATCGCCGACGTGAAATTCGTACTCAGGGACCCTGAAAATCACCAGGGTAAAAGTTTTTGTCTAATTTTGAATAATTATAACTAAAAACTCCTGGCGACGGGTTCCACTTTAGGCACCATGTATCTTGGAGACCACCGCCGACATTAAATTCGTGGTCAGCGACCCAAAAAACCTCCGTGTAATGGACGTTGACTGATTTTTAATTATTATAACATAAAACTCCAGGCGACGAGTTCCACTTTGGGCACCAGGTACCTTGGAGACCATCGCCGAAATGAAATTCGTACTCAGCGACCCCCAAAACCCCCAGGGTAATATTTTTTGGCTGATTTTGGATAATTATAACTAAAAACTCTAGGCGACGAGTTCCACCCTGGGTACCAGGTATCTTGGATGCCATTGCCAACATTAAATTCGTGGCCGGCAACCCCAAAAACTCCCCGACTAATGGATATTGACTGATTTTTAATGATTATAACATAAAACTCTAGGCGACAGTTCCACCGTGGGCACCAGGTACCTTGGAGACCATCGCCGATACGAAATTCGTGCTCAGCGATCCCCAAAGCCCCCGAGTATAAAAATTCAACTAATTTCCGTCAATATTTCTCAAGTTCTAAATTTTTCATTTTCACCTCTTCGAGATGCACTTTTAAAATGCATTTTCTTATGCACAAAAATTTTTGCCCTAGATGAATTTGGTTCACAAAGTTGCCTGACACTCTCTCTAATCGAATGCAAAAAGTTCCATGACGATTCATCTTACTGCACAAAGTTCCTAGGTTTTGGGCTTTTTAGTGCTTCGTTGCTTCGTCTAGTTTTAAATATTCAAAGTAGAATAATTAGAACTTACTGTAACGTACTAGCCGTTATGATAGATTTAAAGAATTTACAACAGAATCGATTTCTGCTTAAGTGCGCACCATTCCCCCACTTTCTCTTATTTCATTCTGTTTAGGAGGCGACCACCATCCTCTTACGTTTCACCCTATTGGAATCTTCAGAGAGGTCTGTGGTCTACTCTGAATCATGAAATGAAAACCAACTGTCCTAGTAAGCAAAATTATACAAAATAATTTGCTTTTAGACGCTATAGCGACATCTATTTAACACAATGAGAAGTCTTAGATCCGAAAATCTAAAACTTCTATCAATGGAACCAACTTTATGGTGACAACCTAAATCCATGTTTTGTACAATTTGCAAAGCAAACGAACAATTAATGCAGCAGACAGAGAGAAGGTGCAGTAAGAGCAGCCAAAATTATGGGCACTATTATCGAATCTTCAGCCCAACTGATGGCGTATGCAGATGATACTAGAGAACTAAAATCCATGAAAATAGTATTAATAGGAGATACAGAAGCAAAGAAGAGAGGGCTAGTAATAAACCAGAGCAAAACGGAACACCTTAAGTTCAAGTGTTCAAGAGAGAGTACGAACATCTTCTTCTTCCTTTTTGAATGTAAGCTTTAAAGCCTGTTTCTTCTTCAATATTAGCCTCCTAAATTATTGAAGTTATCGCACCAACTTTTTCTTGGTCTGCCAATACTTCTTCGTCCATTTGGTGAGTTATCTCGTGCTATTCGTACTATCATATCCTCTGCCATTCTATTAATGTGTTCGTTCCACTCATGTTTCCGTTTTGTCACCTATCCATTTATGGCTTCTACATTGCATGGACTTCTTATGTTCTTCTACTTCTTATGAACAGACTCCCTTGATATTCGTCGGAGTATTTTCATCTCTGTTGTTTCTAGTAGTCGTCTCGTTTTAGATGTGTCAGGTCTTGTCTCCGCCGTGTATGTCAATAAATGTCTAATTGCTGTTTTATAGATTCTTGCTTTTGTGTCTTGTCTTAGGTATTTGTTTTTCCAGATTGTGTCATTAAGGGATCCCGCCGCTTTACTTGCTTTTAAGCTTTATTGTACTTCCTCTTCAACATCTCCGTAACTGGTTATATCTATTCCCAGATATCTAAACATTGCTAAAATAATAAAGCTTCCTCCTTTATTATTTTCCCATCAATTTAGATTTTACATCGTAGTGGGTATTTAGATGTTGTCATACATTTCGTTTTTTCTGCTGATATTATCATATTGTATTTCTTGGCTGTTGTATTGAAGATGTGTGTTAATCTTTGGAGATCGTCTTCTGTCTCGGCGATTATTGCGGCGTCGTCTGCATAACATAATATTTGGATTTTTTGTTCCGCATTCTGTAACCATGACATTTACTTACGTACTGCTTCTATTATTTCGTCCATTATTATATTAAAGAGCAGTAGCTTAATGAGTCACCTTGTCTGACACCGCTTTGTACTGTACTTGTTTCCATTTATCTTTGCCTGTATTATTTTATGAAAATAGATGTTTTCGATGGTTTGTATAATATTGATTATTATGTTTCTTCTATACAGTAAATGTAAGACGTCTTCGACTTGAATCCTATCGAAAGCCTTTGTCAAGTCTATAAAACATAGATATGCTGGTTTATTGTACTCAATGGCCTTTTCTGTGATTTGTCTCAGTACAAATACGGCGTCTACGCAGGATCTTCCTGATCTGAATCCTGTTGTTCATCTGATAAAGTTGTTAGTGTATTGATTTTGTTGTTTAGGA
Source organism: Diabrotica virgifera virgifera (assembly GCF_917563875.1). Lineage (NCBI taxonomy): Eukaryota > Metazoa > Arthropoda > Insecta > Coleoptera > Chrysomelidae > Diabrotica > Diabrotica virgifera. The sequence goes on from NC_065447.1 coordinate 56,804,196, forward strand.
ATTTTCTGGTTAGCTTAAGTGTGGTGTTCAGTAGATTTATACCTCTGTAATTGTTGGGGTCTTCTTTGTCTCCTTTCTTGAACATTGGTATCTTTATGCTGTTTCTCCATGTGTCTGGTATCTTGCAGTGCAATAGTATTTTTTGTGTAAGTTTTGTCATCTCTAGGGTACGAACATCGAGAAAGAAATTAAGATTGGTACATATACATTTGAAAGAGTACACCGTTTCAAATAGCTGTGAGTGATGGCGAATGGCAGAAATAATAGAACAGTTGGAATAAATGGACGTATCCTACTAGGTAATAACAGCTATTGTAACTACCAAAAATTCTTAAGTAGGTAGTCTTTAAAGAAAAACACGTTAATAAGAGAACCAAATTAAAAATTTACAAGACCGCAATCAGGCCAGTTATTACCTATGTTGCAGAGACGATGTGCTTAATACAAAAAGATGAAATGAAGTTAGAAATCTTAGAGAAAAAGATAATTTGACGAATAATGGGACCGGTGAGGATAGGTATAAGCGAATTTAGAAGGTGAACCAATGAAGAAATTAAAGAAGCCATCCAGGGTGAGACATAATCGCGAAGGCGCAAACGCTCAGGTGGCTGGGACACACAGAAATAGTTAACCCAGATTCTACGCTAAAGCGAATAGCCGGCTGGAGACCAACAACAAAGAGACCAAAGGAAAAACCCAAAAAAAGTTGAAGAGATCAAGTCTTAGGAGATATAAATCTAAGATTCTACAATTGGAAGCAGCGGTTTAAGGACCGGAAAAAATGGAGAAAAATTGTAGACAGGGCCAAGTCCCACAACACGTTACTATAATAATAAAAATACAACAGCGGACTAATTCACCGCAACAAAAATGAATCAGAGAGCCGAAAAGAGCGGCAAAAACTCCGCCAGGAGTGAGTAAGCCATGATACTTAACCAGAAGTAATCGGATATTTTGTTTTCTCATTAAACTAAAAAAAACAATTTTTTTTGCACTATTTTTTTTCGAAAATGTATTTTGTGGATTTATTTAGGAATTAGAAATCATACAATGACACTCTATTAACAACCAACTAAGCAATTATAGTATCCTCCTCTATTTATAGCAGTTGTTATGTAATGTTATATGTAGTTATGTCAGTTCATATTTTATTAGTTGTCAAAATATATTTATCGAAATGTCTTACCTTATTCAATCTGCATATATAACAACATTTTGTTAAAAACTGTAAAATCGATCCTGAACTACTTCAGTGCAAAGAATGTGAAAAATATGGTCACGTCATTTCAGTCTGTATTTCAACGCTTTTAGCAAACAAAAATAAAACTAACTCGACCCATCATCTAATTAATGAATATCAACCATCAACCAACGAAACAGAACCAGAGGATACTTTTTACATTAATAAAATTGTGGATATTTATGAAAATCAATCTTACACGGATGCTCAAAAGTTTTATGTGACATTCCTTATTAAAAACAAACCGGCAACATTTGAAGTTGATTCTGGAGCACGATTTACACTTATCTCAGAATAAAAATTTAAAGAACTAGATCTTGGTTTACCACTTCAAAAATCCGATATTGCCTTTAGATCATATAAAAAAAACGTATTTTATCCCTTAGGGAAAGCAAAAATATCAATACAATATCAAAATAAAATTTCAACAGAAGAATTTTACGTAGTTCCTGATGAATTAAACTCATCACTGATAACAGCCCTCTAACGAGAATGTTTCATCAAAATTCAAAATTACCTTCAATGACTTCTGCTAGACTACTTCGATATGCATCATTTTTATCAGGATTTGATTACGAAGTCGAATACAGAAAATCTTCTGATCACGTTAACGTCGACTGTTTTTCTAGAGCTTCTATCAATCAACCTTCATCTTCTTTAGAAAAAATTCTCAACGAAAAAATTAAATCTATCTGTCATGACTCAATAAAAGAAATTTCAACATACGATCTAACCTATCAAAATATCAAAGATGCCACAGACGAAGATCCTATTGTATCAAGAATTAAATCTGATTTAAAATCACAAAAACAAAATGAACATGATTTTACTTTAGAAGACGAGATCATTTTTAAAGGTCAGAGAATTGTTATTCCAACTCAACTCCAACGACTGGTCCTATCGGAACTCCACAGAACTCACATAGGTATTACAAAGATGAAACAACTTGCAAGAAAATATTGCTATTGGAAAAACATAGACAAAGACATTGAAATTATGGTCAAGTCATGTCAGCCTTGCGCTGAAATTCGAAAATCACCTTCAAAAGCTCCACTGCACCACTGGGATACTCCAACAGAAAATTGGGACCGCATCCATATTGATTATGCGGGTCCATTCCAAGGTTTTTATTTTTTTGTTGTGGTTGACGCTAAATCACGATGGGCTGAAATCAAAATTCTTAGGGATGCGCCAACATCAGAAAAAACCATCGATCTTCTGTTAGACATATGTTCTACTCACGGATATCCTCAAGTTATGGTGTCAGACAACGCTACAATTTTTGTAAGTGATCAATTTAAAAATTTTTCAAAAACTCATGGTATTTTTCAAAAGTTTATTGCTCCTGATCATCCTGCTACAAACGGCTTAGCTGAACGAAACGTTCAAACCCTAAAAATGAGACTAAAAGCTATGTCTACTGATCGTTTACCCATGAGTAAGAAAGTACAAGAAATTCTTTTAAAATACAGAGCGACACCACTTTCCTGTGGAAAATCACCAGCTGAAATGTACCTGAACAGATGTTTAAGAATCAAACTCGACGCACTACTTCCACCAAAACTTAGAAGATCAGAAAATCAACCCAATGGTGCAAGACAATTAAATGTGGGGGAGAGAGTACAAGTACGGTATTACCAAGGTAACCAGGAACTTTGGCACAATTGTTAAAAAGTATGGATTGTTACATTACCAAGTCCAACTTGATGATGGCTATTGTTTAAAACGTCACATTGACCAAATTCGTAAAACCATGGTACCTAAGAAGAATGTAACCTTTGTAAACGAACCAGAAGTAATTCATTATCAGCCACAGTATCAAGAACTCCCCTTGCATCTTCTGCCATCTATCCAACCTCCAGTCCATTTACATCCAAATCCAATCAACGAAAATGTAGATCCAATGATAGAACCTGATCATCCTGATAATGAACTGGTACCCATTAATGAACCTGCTGCGGTACCCATTAATGAACCTGCTGTTAAAGAACGTAATGATCTTCCATAGTTAAGAAGGTCTGAACGGATTCGACTTTTCAAGTCAAGATTTTAGATTTAGGTTTTTAATTCTTTTCTCTATTTTTTTAAGTTCAAAATAGCGTGGGAGATTACAGTATCCTCCTCTATTTATAGCAGTTGTTATGTAATGTTATATGTAGTTATGTCAGTTCATATTTTATTAGTTGTCAAAATATATTTATTAGGTCTGGATCCCGCGTATGAAAAAAAAGTTGATTAATAGCAAGCTGAAAATTTGTTAATAGCTTAAGGGTGTCTAGTCGAATAAACTTTGATATACGGGAACACTGAAACAGGGGCAGTTTTAATTGTGGAACAGGTTAAAAATTTGGAACGGTCACAGCACGAAAACGGCACCTTTATTTTTTCCGACAGAACAGACTTAAACTCTCCGAACAGAGATTAAACTCTCATGAAAAAATCAGACTGCTATTTATTACCTGTCATAATTCCTGTCATTTGACATATTCTACATGTTCCACTCATTAAAACGCCCATTTGGTGATAAATAGCAGTCTGATTTTTGCATGAGAGTTTAATCTCTGTTCGAAGAGTTTAAGTCCGTTCTGTCGGACAAAATAAATGTGCCGTTTTCGTGCTGTGACTGTTCCAAATTTTTAACCTGTTCCACAATTAAAACTGCCCCTGTTCCAGTGTTCACACATATCAAAGTTTATTCGACTAGACACCCTTAAGCTATTAACAAATTTTCAGCTTGCTATTAATCAACTTTTTTTTATACGCGGGATCCAGACCTATATCGAAATGTCTTACTTATTCAATCTGCAGATATAACAGCAATGAAGCATTTTTTCGAATGTGACATTTTTAACCTACATATATAGTTTAATTGTGAAATCAAAATCAAGTATTCCAAATTCTACTGGGATTCATGTACCAAAAATGCAATCAACCCCTACTGAACAACAATGACATTTAAATGAAGATCCGAAAAACCGATATGAATGTTATTTACAAACAGACATGTGTTACGATGGGGTGGTGGAACCTAGGATGCTGCAGAGTCTGCTCTTTTTCTGTTGAGTTATTGGTCTCCAGAGAGGGGGACATTTATGAGATGTAATTATTTATTACGAGGATATTTTAACATGCCATTACTTTAAATAAATGGTTATATTATCGATTATGTAGTTACGTAATGGTAAACAGACGCAATATCCTCCAAAATATTTAATTTTATTAGGAAATATAAACTTTAATATTTAATTTTGCAGTCATGTTTTAACTTATACTGGGTTGGGCTAAAGAATGGAACCAAGCAAATATCTTTGAAACGAAAAGAACAATCTTTTTGAAACTTTGCATGCAAGTACAGTGACGCAAAGCGCATCTGTTGCTATACTTTTTGTTACTAGTTCACTTCCGGTTTCACCGGAAATACCCTTAACTTATTTATTTTAAATGGGACACCCTGTATATTTTTGCATATTTTGAAAGAACTTATTATTTTTAATTCATACATACCAAATTTGGAAGAAAAAAATAGTTAAAAAGTGTCTTTAGATAATTTTTTGTATTAAAAATAAACGAGTACTATAGACTAAAACTATTGTTGTATTTATTTGAATTTAGCATAGTAGGTAACTGTTACTGAACTAATTGACAGAAATAAGTTTTATTCAAAATGGTTCATTTAAGTGAAAGAGATCGTATTGAAATATTAATGATAATCGGTCATGGTGATCGTGTTAAAACTCATGACGATGTGTGTAATATTTTTAATGAATTGCATCCTGAAAGAAATCCTATATCACGTTCAACGGTTACTAAAACATTGAAACGTTTTAATGCAGCTGGGATAGTCAAAAAATTGCCAAAAACTGGAAGACCACGGACTGCAACGAACGAAGTTATTAAACAAAATATTGCAATTGATTTAGAGGAATCACCTCAAACTTCCACAACAAATTTGGCACTAAACCATGGAATAAGTCAACGCTCTGTAAGGAGAATATTGAAAATGGAAAAATATCATCCGTATAAGATACAATTGGTTCAAGAATTGTCAGATGATGATTTTGACCGACGGCTAGAGTTTTGCGAACGAATGATGGACATTTGTAACAATGACGAACATTTTGCAAGTAATGTAGTGTTTTCCGATGAGGCAACTTTTTGCTTAAATGGAACTGTTAACCGCCATAACTGTAGGTATTGGTCGAATGAGAATCCTCGTTGGATTATTGAAGCACATACCCAACATCCACAAAAGTTAAATGTTTGGATGGGAATTGTTCAAAATAGACTAATAGGCCCTTTTTTCATAGACGGTGACAAGTATTTAAATTTACTAAATAACCAAATTATTCCTGCACTTCAACAGAATGGCCAGTTACCACAAAATTTTTGGTTTCAACAAGAAGGAGCGCCTCCGCACTATGATCGACGGGTTAGGGATTTTTTGGATATGAATTTTCCAAATCAATGGATTGGACGTAGAGGATTCCTAGAGTGGCCAGCTCGTTCTCCCGACCTCAACCCGTTAGAATTTTTTCTTTGGGGTTATCTAAAATCACGGGTTTACGTTAATTGACCAACATGCTTGCAGGATTTGAGACAGAGAATAATTGATGAATGTGATCTAATACGTGGAGAAATTCTAACTCAAGAATTTATTTATAGGCTTGCACGTTGTCGAGAGGTGAATGGCGGGCATTTTCAACATTTGAAATGATTTTTTTTTATTTTTATTATCATTGGTCTAACGTAAATAAATTAACCTATTTTTTAACTGTAAAGAGATTTATTTCTTGTTTTAATAGTTTTTTCTTCCAAACTTGGTATTTATGAATTACAAATAAAAAGTTATTTTAAAATCTGCAAAAATATACAGGGTGTCCCATTTAAAGTAAATAAGTTAAGGGTATTTCCGGTGAAACCGGAAGTGAACTAGTAACAAAAAGTATAGCAACAGATGCGTTTTGCGTCACTGTACTTGCATGCAAAGTTTAAAAAATATTGTTCTTTTCGTTTCAAAGATATTTGCTTGGTTCCATTCTTTAGCCCAACTCTGTATATTATATGAACACTTATTTTAGACTTATCTTTACATCGCAGTATTCTTATTACAGAAATTAAAAATTTGGTTTATACCAGATGGCAATACAAATGGCGATACAAGAAATAATGCATAGGTACATATGGTTCTTTTGGAAATACTTGAAAAATGGCGAAGTTCTTGTAGCAATCTGTATAGAAATAACGAGACTGCAGCATAAAATCTATGGCTCCCCTACTACCCTAGAGATCATAGATATAATACTAATAGATTAGGCAAGGTATGGGCCGATTGGTTCATCGAGGTGTAACGCCAATATCAAGAACGTCATTAGCCAATATTCGCTTTGAGTGGTCTAGCCATCTTTGTCTGTCACATCGACTGCCCGCGCGTTTCGCTATTTTTCTCAGTATGCCTTGTCTATCGTTATTATGTCTATGCTAGAGAACCTACTGTCTTCATCTCAGAAGTAAAAGATGTAATCAAATCACTAAAGAGATATAAATCCCAAGGAATTGGCACAATATCAGGACCAATGCTGATATGTCACTAGGCGACAAAAGATGTCACTCTTTGGAATTCGCGGAAAAGGTTATCTAATTGATGTTCCCTAATATATATTCCACTACACACAAAAATAACCACTACACGATGCGAAAACTACTTTACATTGTCACTAATAGCATATGTCAGTAAAATCTTATTCATCACCATATCATCTTATCCACTGCTGGATATAGGTCTCCCTCAGTATTTTCCATCCATTTCTGTTTTGTGCTTTTTGCATCCAGTTTTTGTCGATCCCTTTTATGTCATCAGACCATCTGGTTGCGGACGACCTCTACTTCGATCTACTTCTTGTCTTGGTCTCCAGTGTATTATTCGCTGTGTCCATCTGTTGTCCGACATTCTAGCTATGTGTCCAGCCCAGTTAAACTTTAGGGTCATAATATTGTTTCTATGGCATCCGTCACTCCTGTTCTCCGTCTTATCTCCCTGTTCGTAATTCGATCCTGACGATAAATGCCTAACACAAATTTTATTTCTTACTTTCTTGGTTATTGTTAAAGTTTCTGCACCATAGATAAGTACTGGCAACACACACTGATCAAAGACTTTTCTTTTGAAACACATAGGCAGTTCTGGCTTAAGGACATAGCTCAGCTTGCCGAATGCCATCCAAGTGAGTCCTATGCGGCGGCCTAGTTCGCACGTTTGATTATCTCTTCCTATGCATACCTCATGTCCTAAGTACTTATAAGAGGCGGTTTCTTCATCAGGCATGCCATTTACTGAAATCTTTTCGCTTAAAGTCAGCGAAACTCTTATTATATAACGAAAGCGAAAATTTTATTACATGTAAAAGCGGATTCAAAACTTACCAACATTATTAAACCAGCGTTTGTAATGAGAAAAGGTACATGTGAGCAAATACTGGACCTGAGACAACTCATTCAAAAGTTGAGAAAATTTCAAGTAGGTAAAGTTGACACCATCTATCTATCGTTCGTCGGCAAATTCAAACAAAAATATAATTCCAGACCATCTTTTACCACCTTTAGTCCAGACAAATTAATATATGTATTTAATATATTTTACCACCAAAAATTAGATGTTTTAATCAAATATTGCTTCAAATATAATCTGCAGAATAAGTTTGAATCACGTTCCGTTAATGAACTTGCTTTTTTGTTCTTAAAAGTAGAAAAAAGTTTCGATTCTATTAATATTTCATCTAAATATAATCGTCTAATAATTTTAACCGTACTATTTCCCAAGTAATATACATTTTCAAGTGTTAAACTGATTGATTTACGATGAGTAACCCGGTTGTAAAAATACCGGCATATGCCTTATCAAAGGGACATCGGTTTACTCGAATTTCATGACATACAAATGTTATCTGTTTGAATTTGCCGACGGACGAAATATCTATGGACCCGACCTATGGCTATGATAAATGCTTTGTTGACTACTAGAAGGCATCATTCGATTATGTAAGCTGGACAAATCTTTTGTACCCATTATATAGCATAATAGAGATAGATGCACCGATAAACATGGTGACACTTATTAAAAATCTGTACCAGTCCAAAATGGCCACAGTACGACTAGGTTAGAGGTTTTCAATCCAATTTAGAGAGAATGGGGCAAGACAAAGATGCGTTTCATCCCCTGACTTATTTCAGTAAACATGTTATGAGAAAAGCTTTAGACAGATGATTACGTGAGCAATGCTAACTTGTAAAGATATCTGCAGTTTATGATTTGCTAATGAGATTACATTTACCCATAGCAGTAAAAGGATAAAAAATGCTGGACCTCGTGAGAGGAGTTGAGTTAGAAAGCAAGAAAACATTAATAAACCGGGGCATTTAGCACTAAAAACACCTGAATAAATCAATTTTTAAATACAGCCCCTAGAGACTTGCAGTTGTTTACATTATGTTCAGGATGACGTCAGGAAAAAAGTCTACTATTCAAAAATGGGTACAAATGCATAATTGCACTTTAAAGTGCATAAAATGCATCCAAAAGTGCATAAATATGTCAAAATCAGTATACTAAGAACCAAATTTTGTTATTCGGAAGGATTTTGGGGTTACTGAACACGAATACGACATCAGAACTGATCCCCTGGTGCCCAAGGTCACTCACTGCAAGGGACGTCATCTTCTCGAGTTTCGAGGGTTTTCGGCATTAAATTGATGCAAATGGATTACTCATGGGTTTTTGGGGTAGCTAAACACGAATATGCCATCAGAATTGACCTCCGAAATACCGGGTGCCCAGGGTCACTACTAGGGCACGTCATCTTCTGGAGTTTCGATGGTTATCGGCATTACATTGATACAGATGAATTACTGGACGGTTTTTTGAGGTCGCTAAATACGAATATGCCATCAGAACCGAGTCCCGGAGCACCTGGTGCCCAAGGTCAATAAAAGTGGCGTCATCTTCTGAAGCTTCGAGGGTCTTTGGTATAATTTGCAAACGGATTACTCGTAGGTTTTTGGGGTTGCTGAACGTGAATACGCCATCAGAACAGACACCGGAGCACCTGGTATTAAAGCACATTAGCTTCTGGAGTTTCAACAGTATTCGGTACTAAATTGATGCAAATGGATTACTCTTGGGTTTTTGGGGTGGCTGAACATGAATACACCTTCAGATCCGATCCACGGTGAACATTGTGCCTACGACACGTCATCTTCTGGAGTTCGAGGATTATTTTGGGCATTAAATTGATGCAAACGAATTACTCATGTCTTTTTGGGGTTTCTGAACACGAATACGCTATCAAAACACACAGCAGAGCACCTGGCGTCTAAGGCACATCATCTTCTCGAGTTTCGAGAGTTTTCGGTACTAAATTGATGCAAATGAATTGCTCATGGGTTTCTGGGTCTGCTGAGCATGAATATGAAATCAGAACCGAACCCCTGAGTTCCTAGTGACCAGAGCGGGCACGTCAAGTTTTAGAATGTTGAGGCATTCCGACATTAAATTGGTACACACCGAATACTCGGAGGTTTTCCGGGATGCTGTTCAAAGGGAGCGTTCAAATTGGTAAATTTTTTTTTGCTATTTGTACACTTTTTAATAAAATAATATATGTTGTGCTATTAAATTTATTTTATTATTTATAAATATAAACTCATATTACTCTATACTCATATTACTTATATAAACCGTATTAATTTAAGTAATATTCATGTTCAGCAACCCCAAAACACAAAAGTAATCCGTTTGCATCAATTTAGTACCGAAAACTCTTGAAACTTTAGAACATGACGTGCCTTAGGCTTCAGGTGCCCCAGTGTATGTTCTGATAGCGTATTTGTATTCAGCAACCCCAAAACCCCATAAGTAACCCGTCTGCATCAATTAAATGCCAAAAACTTTCAAAACTCCAGAAGATGACCTGCCTTAAGCACCAGGTGCTTCGTGAGTCGGATCTGATGGCGTATTCACGTTCAGTAACCCCAAAATTCCATGAGTAATATGTTTGCATCAATTAAGTACCGAAAACTCGAAGCTCTAGAAGATGACGCCCCTTGCAGTGACCCTTGGCACCAGGTGCACCGGGAGGAGGTTCTTATGGCATATTCGTGTTTAGCCATCTTAAAAACCTTCCAGTTATCCATTTGCATCAATTACCGAAAACCAACACAAGAAATCCTTAAGCAATTACAAATAAAAATAAAAAATGTCAATTCCGACTTACAACCAGAAATCAGTAAGAATGAGATAAAAAGAGCACTCAAGGAGATGAAGAATAATAAATCGCCAGGAAAAGACGGGATAACTGTAGAAATGCTAAAAAATGGTGGGAAAACAACTAGAGAAGTTTTGTACACACTTATGAATAAAATATTAATGACAAAACAAATACCCAACACTTGGAACGAAGCAGTAACATTGTTACTATTTAAGAAAGGAGATAAAAAGGATCTAAAGAATTACAGACCCATAACTTTACTAAATGTGATGTACAAAATTTTTAACCAAGATATTAACAAACAGATTAACAACTAAATTAGATGGATACCAGGCAAGAGAACAAGCCGGATTTAGAAAAAGCTTCAGTACAAGTGACCACCTTTTAACGATGAAGATATTAATCGAAAAAGCTAACGAATATCATATCCCGCTATATATGGCATTTATTGACTTCGAAAAAGCATTTGATAGTGTGGAACACTGGGCAGTAAAGAATTCCCTACAAAACAGCAGAATAGACTACAGATATACCGACTTAATTACAAATATATATGATAAGGCAACAACAACTATCAAGCTAATGAAACAAACGGAGCCTATTAAAATAAACCGAGGAGTAAGACAAGGAGATACCATCTCGCCCAAGCTATTCAACCAAGTGCTAGAAGATGTGTTCAAACAACTGCACTGGGATGGTTTGGGTATAAACATAAACGGGCAATATCTGAATCACTTACGATATGCTGATGATATTGTATTAATAGCAGAAAGAAGTGAAGAATTACAAAGAATGATGGAAGAACTAGATAGAGAATCGACAAAGATAGGACTGAAGATGAATTACAGTAAAACAAAAACCATGACCAATCAACAAGAAGAACTAGTAATTACAGTGTCACAAACAAGAATAGAACAAGTAAAAGAATATATATATATATATATATATATATATATATATATATATATATATATATATATATATATATATATATATATATATATATATATATCTAGGACAAATCACTAGATTAAATAGAGAAAATCAGACCGAAGAAATAAAGAGAAGAATGAGGTTGGCCTGGGCATCATTCGGAAAACTGTCTTATATTCTAAAGAACAGAAAATACCCGCAATACCTAAAAACAAAAGTCTTCAATCAATGTATACTCCCTGTTTTAATATATGGCTCTCAGACATGGACGTTTACAAAAGAGAATATGGAAAAAATAGCAAAGACAGAAAGAGCCATGGAAAGACAAATGCTGAACATTAAATTATCAGACAGGAAAAGAAACGAATGGATCCGTAACAAAACAAAAGTGAAAGACGTCTCTACCCAAGTAGCAAAGCTTAAATGGAAGTTCGCCGGACACACCCTACGGCAGAAGGATGAAAGATGGACTAAGATGGTAATACATTGGAGACCATGGAACCACAAACGAAAAAGGGGAAGGCCACAGATGCGATGGTCAGATGACCTGAAGAAACACACTGGGTAAAAATGGATGCAAATTGCCCAAGATAGAGAGGCATGGAAGAAGGAAGAGGAGGCCTATATCCAAGAATGGATGTTTAGGGCTGATTAGATAGATAGATAGACCGAAAACCTTCGAAACTCCAGAAGATGATGTCCCTTGCAGTGACTTTGGGCACCAGGTGCTCTGCATGTCGGTTCTAATTGCGTATTCGCATTTAGTGACCTCAAAGCCATCTAGTAATCCATTTGCAGCAATTTAATACCGAAACACCTCGAAACGTCAGAAAATGACGTGCCTTAGTAGTGACCCTGGACACCAGGTACTCCGGAGGTCAATTGTGATAGCATATTCGTGTTTAGCGACCCCAAAATCTCATGAGTAATCCGTTTGCATCAATGTAATGCCGAAAACCCTCGAAACTCCAGAAGATGACGTCCCTTGCAGTGACCTTGGGCACCAGCTGATCCGGGGTCGGTTCTGATGGCGTATTCGTATTCAGTGACCCCAAAAACTACCCGAATAACATAATTTGGTCCTTAGTATGCTGATTTTGACATGGTTGTGCACTTTTGGAGGCATTTTATGCACTTTAAATCGATTTATTTTGTTCTAAATAATGCCCTTCTCTATAAAGTTTGTCTTAAAATGAATATAGACAAACACTGTTTAGCTGAGTAGGAGAGTGATAGACATATTCAACACTATTCATTGATTTTAAAATTATAGCAAAATTTTACGAAAACCTCCAAAAAATAAAGGAAGGATGAAAATTTGGGAATAGGTAGTTAAAATTGTCTATTATTATATAAGAAAAAGTTTACAATTCCACATCTCCTCCATTTTATAAAAATTGGAAAATACGGGGTGAAAAATTTTTTCTCGGGGTGAAAAAATATACGTTCAAAATAAGTCCGGAATTGGATAAAATGACTAACTCTAAGTAACTTTTGTTCTATAGCGTTTTTTTACTAAGTCAATACTTTTTGAGTTATTTGCGAGTGAATGAGTTCATTTTTAACCAAAAAAAAAAGTTTTTGGACAGTTTTTCGGAGATAACTCAAAAAGTAAGTATTTTAGCGAAAAATATATTCTTAGTAAAAATATAGCTTATAAAAATTAAAAAAAAATGGTGTATGCGAGAGGTCTGCAGACCCAGTAGAAGCAGAGTTGCAGCTTATGAAATGTACGTTCTTCTTCATCAAATTCCAAATCGAATATTTCAATGTGAAATAACCAAAAAACGGAGCACTTTTCGGGGAAAATTTATAACAACTTTTTTAAAGTGTTTAAAAAAAGTTTTTTTTGGTTTTTTAAAAAAACTTCTAACCTTAAAAGTAAGTTTGTTACGCTCAAAATATTGTTGGTCCCTTTTATTTTTTGGTAAAAAAATGGCGAAAATCACCCCTTATTAGCTTCTCAAATAAAATTAATCGTTACCGCTTTATTAGTTAATTTACTTATGTATTGTTTATATTATCTATAAGTTTGATTGGTTCAAAGTGCTCAGTTTTGAAAAAAATTCGGTCCAAAATAAAACATTTTTTTAATTTTGAAAAAAATCGTAATTGTTTATGGATTTAACTTAAAAACAATTAATAGGAATACCAAAAATCTCAAAGAGTAAAAAAATATACGTTTTGCTTTTCTGAATATTTTTGATTTTTTGTTTTCTTGTTAGATAAAAATTTGTTATGATATGGCTGTTCAAAATTTGCCTAAACTCGTGATTAGTTACTCGTTCAAGCCATTTTAACTACAGCTTTTTCAAAACGAAGCACTTTGAACCAATAAAACTTACAGATCATATAAATAATACATAGACAATGTTGTAATGTTAAAATTTATATGTAATGCTAATTAGGCGGTGATTTTCGCGATTTTTTTACCAAAAATAAAAGGGACCAACAATATTTTGAGGGTAATTTACTTATTTTAAATATTACAAGTTTATTTTTAAAACAAAAATAAACGTTTTTTAAACACTTTAAAAAAGTTAAAATGAATTTTCCCCTAAAAGTGCTCCGTTTTTGGGTTATTTCATATTGAAATATTCGATTTGGAATTTGACGAAGAAGAACCTACTTTTCATTAGCTACAATTCTGCTTCTATTGGGTCTACAGACCTCATGTATACACCATTTTTTTTCAATTTTTTATGGGCTATATTTTTGCTAAGAATATTTTTCGCTAAAATACTTACTTTTTGAGTTATCTCCGAAAAACCGTCCAAAAACATATTTTATTTTGTTAAACATGAACATTCACTCGCAAATAACTCGAAAAGTATTGACTTTGTGAAAAAACTCTATAGAAGAAAAGTTGTTTAGAATTAGTCATTTTATCCCATTCCGGTCTTATTTTGAATGTATTTTTTTCATCTTCGAGAGAGGGTATTCCCCTCCATTTTTGTAAAATGGAGGGGATGTATAATTGTAAACTTTTCCTTATATAATAATAGACAATTTCAACTACCTATTCCAAAATTTTCATCCTTCCTTTATTTTTTTGGGGTCAGATTGTTCTTTGATCGGGCTATTAACGATGTTAAAGTTAATAGAAACTTTTAAAACATGGGTTTTACGCCTCCTACAAATCTCATGAGCGTTTCGTCCAAAAAACCAAATTATAATTAATAAAATCCGCTAAAAGTTCATTTTTCAATTATCTTTATAATTAAAAGCATATGGTCCGCGGCAAATTCAATTTCTCATCAGCGAAACAAAACATTGTCGCAAAAACAAACGTAGGCGACGCGTCATTGAGGTGACGCAAAGGCACCGAGGGAGATTTTGGACTAGCGTCGTCACGCCAGATGCGTCTGAGCACAACCCCAAGTCGTCTGGGGACCAAAAATTAATGAGAATTCCTGTTATTGCTGACGAGATTTTGAGATTTTGAGGTTTTGATTCGGGGATCATCGCAAACATTTATACGGGATACTGGATATGTCATCTCATTATTGATACAAATGGCAAACTAATATGTTTCGGTAATTTTGTTGTAGGTGTATTAAATATAAACAAAAAGTATAAAACAGATAAAAAAGAGATGTATACTGATGGCCAAAAAAAGTGAAATACCTAGGAGGACAAATATGTTTAAATCAAAATTTATAAATTCCGTTCTGGCTTGCAAATTGTAGAAGCCTCGGAGGTGTAACCAGAGAAGGTTCCCATTGTTTTCAATCTGGTAGGATGTAGAGTAACATTTTTGGATGTTGTTTTATGTGCTATTAGATTGAAAACTTAGTTTTTTAGTTTTTTTTCTGTTTTTAAATGTTTATTTATGGAAGTATACATTAAAATATTCTTATTATTTGATAACATTATAAACAAATTTGCAACGTCATTTTCATCAAAAATTAATAATGAGTGGTTCTTCCTTGATTTTCTATATACTCAGCTACTCTATGGATCATTGATCGAATTAAGTGGTCTATACCACATTGCGGAATACTCATCCAGATTCTTCTTATGGCATCCAGAGGTCTTCTAAGTTTGCTGGTGGACGTGACAATCGATGTAAGTTTTGAACTACTATATCCCACACATGTTCGATTGATGACAAATCAGCTGATCTTGATCGCCATTCCAAAGTCTCTATATGATACCAGATTCTTGTATGAACTCCATGGTTTCAAGGAGCAATATGAGGTGTTGCATTATTCTGTTGAAAGATTGCATTTGGAGTGTTTTGTAGGTTTGATGTAAAACCGGTTACAGTACTTCACCACACTGTCAATGTGCCGTTAATAAGAACTAGAGGTGATCTGCTTCCCAAACATACCATAATGCTTGGATGTCTTGCTGTAGGACGTTCAACAGTCAAATCTATATTTCGTCTGTCACCTCGAAAACGTCTTACTCGTATACGCTGATGAGAGCCATCCAAACAAAACTTAGATTCATCACTGAAGCAGACAAAATTCTATTGGCCATTCCAGTTTTGCCTAGCCCTGCACCATTCTAAGCGTCGAGATTTATGCTGTGGTGTCAAAGGTAACACCACAAATGGACAGTAAGCTCTCAGTCCCATTCCAAGTAATCTTTGATAAACTGTTCTTCTTGAGACTACCCTTCCTGTAGCTGCAACTAAATCATCTTGTCCCGTCTATTTCTGGGAGCAACAAGTCTTCTTCTTCTTGCACTACCGTCTCCTATCGGAGGTTGGCTACCATCATAGCAACCTTAACTTTGGTAGGTGAAGCTCTGAACAACTGTATTGAACTGTACCCATACCACTCCCTTAAATTGCGCAACCAGGAAATCCTCCTACGTCCCACATTTCTCTTTCCCGAGATTTTTCCTTGGATTATGAGTCTTAGCAGAGAGTACTTTTCTCCTCTCATTATGTGGCCTAGATATTCCAGTTTTTTCGTTTGTATGGTTTTTATCACTTCGCATTCCTTCCCCATCTTCAGCAAAACATCTTGATTTGTTACTCTTTCTGTCCATGGTATTTTCCACATTCTCATGTAGCACCACATCTCGAATGCCTCAATGTTTTTGATGTTTATCTTTTTTAGTATCCAAGCTTCCATGCCGTACAGCAGAACGGAGAAAACCTAGCACCTTAACATTCTCGTTCTTAAGTTTATATTTATGTCCCGGCTGCATAGGAACTTTTTCATTTTGACAAACGATTGTCTCGCTATCTCTATTGGCCTCTTGATTTCTCTTGTCTGGTCATTAGTATCAGTGAACCAAACCCCTAAATATTTGTAGGACGTAACTCTTTCAACTAGCTGATTATTTATGGTTAAATTCACATTGGTATATGGCTTCTTTGTTACAATCATGAATTGAGTCTTTTTGATGTTCAGTTTTAGACCATACTTACTGGTATGAGTGTTTATGTTTTTTATCAAATACTGGAAATTTGCTAGATTATCTGTTACTATTAGCGTGTCATCAGCGTATCATATATTGTTAATTAACTCTCCGTTAATGTTCATACCAATGTTTTGCTCTAGGAGCGCTTCCTGACATATTGTTTAGCTATATGTATTGAATTATAGTGGAGAAAGCACACAACCCTGACGCACACCTCGACGAATCTCAATTTCTTCGGTTAACTCATTGATTGCTTGATTTGCTGATAACCTTGATTTTTGCTGTTTGTCCCCAGTACAACCTGGATATGATGTTAATGTCGCGACTGTCGATGTTTTTCCTTCTTAGGATTTCATACAGCTTTTGGTGTCTGACTTTATCGAAGGCTTTCTTAAAATTTATGAAACCTACGTAGAGGTCTTGGTTTACATCCAAACATATTTGCTTAAACACACTCAGACCAAACAAAGCTTCCCGTGTTCCCAGTCCACTTCTGAATCCAAACTGTGTGGCGCATATGTCCTCTTCTAATTTATTAAATATTCTTTTGTGAATTATTTTTAAAAACACTTTTAGTGTGTGGCTCATCAATGCTACAGTTATGTGGTCTGAACACTCTCTAGCGTTATTCGTCTTCGGGATTGTGACAAAAGTAGAGGAGAGCCATTTCTTTGGTATGATGCCTGTTCTATAAATTGTGTTAAAGAGGTTCACCATTATTTCAAGTGTGTCGTCGTCTATAAGTTTCAACAATTCTACAGGAATTTCATCTGGTCCCTCAGCTTTACCCCCCTTATAGCATATTCTATCTCGCTTTTTAGGATTTCAGGCCCTGTTGTGTCGTCTGTAGTTTCTGCCACTTCTATTTCTGGTCTTTCGTCTGCAAAAAGTTCTTCAATGTATTCTGTCCATCTTGCCAGTTTTTCATTTAAATCTGTAATTATTTTACCTTTTTTGTCTTTTACGATGGATGCTTGTTTCACTTTTTTACCAACAAGTCTAAGATGATGCAAATCACTGCATTGCAATATTCTAGGACGGCCAGACCGCCAGACCCTCCATGACGCCGACAAGTCTTTTCATTGGACCACCGTCTTCAAACTCTTAATATCGTTGATCGATGTAAACCAAAACCGGCCTCTTTCATGCCTACAATGCCTTTTTCGGAGTCCCTTAAATGATGCAATTGCTGACGACTACGAACTCTTGGCATTTTAAATTTGGATAAATCAAAACAATCCAAAAATACTAAAAATTACAAATAAACGAAAAACTTACGATTGTAGTAAGAACTTCGAATGTAAATACATCCCTCCCCGAATACCAGGTACCAATCTGATGAGAGGTGACGACCATCAGTTGGTTCTACATTTGGACCGACGAAAATCCTTATAGTCCAGAGAAATAAGGTTTTTGTCGGGACACTTGAGCAGCCAGGTTGCAAATGGATTTTTTGGGTACTAATATACATAATACATTATTTTTTTTTTATTATTTGCTAAGTGCTACAATCTGGTCTTTGACCAATGAGTAACTTTTTATCTATCCTATCTTACTAACTACTTAATATCTAAGAGTCACCCTTTGATGTCTTCTTAGTTGTCTTTATTATTACTGGCGCACTTTTTGATTGCGCACTATCACACAAAGCTCTGCTTTTCACTTTATCACGCACTACACCAACACGTTGCTTGCACACTAGTCGCGCAATGCTCCGCTATTAGCTTTGTCGCACACTACACCAACTCGTGAGGTTTGGTCCTCTTCAGTCTTCTTTTCTGGTTTGAGTTGTCCAGGAGCTGGATGGCCTCAATATTTTCGTGGAGAAGAAGTCTTTTTTCATGACTTTCTGCGTGTTTTCGGATTTCTTTGTCGACGGGCTCCATTCGTAGATCCTTGTGGATATCGTCATTACGGATGTACCAGGGTGCGTTAACTATGCCCCTTAATACTTTGTTTTGGAAAGTTTGTATTATTTTCAAGTTTGTCTTTTTTGTACATCCCCACAATTGGATACCATACGTCCATACTGGTTTTATAACTTGTTTGTAGATTAGCATCTTGTTATACGTTGACAACCCTGAGTATCATCCCAGTAGCCAGTACAATTTTTTATATTTAATATTTAATTCTTCCTTCTTTTTCTTTACATGGGCTTTCCAGCGAAGCTTCGTGTCTAGGGTTAAGCCCAGGTATTTGGCTGTGTTGGCATACGGAATGTCTTGTCCATTAATTTTTATTGGTGCGTACAGAATTTTTTTATTAGTGAAATCAACATGTACTGATTTGCTTTCAAACTACAAAATGCGATAAGCAAATTCCAAAAATGGACTAAGACGTGGAAGATTACATAATACATTATAAATACAAAAATGCCCGTCACAGTTCGGACGAGAAACTTAACAAATAAGGGTCAAAAATGGCAGTTTTTCGTTTAAATCGCTACAGGTAAAAATAGGGTAATTAAATATCTTATTTATAATATCCTTCTTTTTGTAGATGAGCCAAGGTTTAAAATGGCCCTTTTTGAATTTTGGTCCGATCCTTTTTTGTTTCGGAAAGTGCAAAATAAGACTACAATTTCAAAAATAAAAAATGTGCTATAACTTTTGCGAAAATGGCGACTTTCATATTGCACGAAAAGTTGAGTCAAACATTCCATAAAATGCACAAAAAATTTTAATACGACTCGTCAATTTGTTTAAATTTTATTCAATTTGTAATAATGACATAGCAATTATGTGGAAACCACATGCAAGAATAATAGTTATATTTTTAAATATTGAAAAAAATCATTAAGAAGTCGTTTTTATCACTCCGAAAAAAATTTAGTAAAATAGAGTCATTTTTGGCTTCTAAACAATTTGAATAACTTTGTCAATATTGACTATAGAGTAAATCTACTTTAGAATTTCAAAAGCTGGTATTTTTATAGGAATTTTCAGAAAAAAACTTTTTGCCTAGGTTAAATAGGTTCAAAGTTAGCCACTTTTATTATTTAATTCGCAGTTACTTCTATACAGTGTGTCAATTTAAAAACTTACAATGGCTATATCTCACGAACAAAAGCTGATATCAAAAAATGCTTGAAACCGTTTCTAGGATAGTAAGGGGGAACTAAAATGACATGAAAGAGAACTCACCCCCATCAACCCCCTAGGCCCCACCCATCACAACCAAAAAAGTTTAAATTGCAAACCCCTACTTGTGATACATCATTGAAAAGGCTATAAAAAATGCTATCCAATGGTATAAATAATAATTATACAGGGTGAAGCAATAATTGTGAAACTTTGTCTTAAATGAAAAATTTACTAAGGTTTTGTTGAATTACAAATTGATTAAAAATGTCAATTAAGTAAATATTTAATGTGAATTCCGTTGTTTGGTAAACAATAATACAGCCTATTTTCAAATTATGCACGAAATTTGGCAAATGTTCTAGTAATAGGGCGACATGCTTGAGTAATTATTTCTCGCAATTCCCCAAGTGATGCAAGTTGAGTTTTATAAACAACTGATTTAAGGTAACCCCATAGAAAAAAGTAATATACTATCCTACTATAAAAAGTACCATCCAATGGTATAAATAATAATTATACAGGGTGTTAATATCAGCTGGCTTACTATGGCTTTTGTATTTGTAATGCTATCTCCCGGACTATTATTTTAAATGGTAAATGCCCGTTCGAACTTTTTTTGTTGAATTAAAACTTAATTTGCTATTTTTGCCTTAAATCAGTTGTTTATAAAACTTAACTTGCGTCACTTGGGAAATTGCGAGAAATAATTACTCAAGCATGTCGCCCTATTACTAGAAAAACATTTGCCAAATTTCGTGCAGAATTTGAAAATAGACTGTATTATTGTTTACAAAACAACGGAACCCACTTTGCACATTTACTTAATTGACATTTTTATCAAATTTGCAATTCAACAAAACCTCATTAAATTTTTCATTTAAGCCAAAGTTTCACAATTATTGCTTCACCCTGTATAATTATTGTTTATACCATTGGATAGCATTTTTTATAGCCTTTTCAACGATATATCACAAGTAGGGGCTTGCAATTTAAACTTTTTTGGTTATGGTGGGTGGGGCCTAGGGGGTTGATGGGGGTGAGTTCTCTTTCATGGCATTTTAGTTCCCCCTTACTATCCTAGAAACGGTTTCAAGCATTTTTTGATTTCAGCTTTTGTTCGTGAGATATAGCCATTGTAAGTTTTAAAATTGACACACTGTATACATCAAATTCTCCTGTAACAGTGTTAGTTCCATACTACTTCGAAACGGCTTGGCGAATTTTTATAAAATTTTACACGTTTATCCTGTAGGACGTTGAAGAGGTTTTAATCTTGTAGACTTGTCTTGTAGACAACTTTTATAGAAGCTATTTTTCAAAATAAACAAAAAATCGCAACAGTATTCATAGATCTAACAGCAGCATATAATACTGTTTGGAGACAGGTATTATGGCCCGTATTATCCAGTGCAGAAAGACAATTAACCTCATTGACACCAACACGCTAACAAACAGAACCTTTCAGGTATTAATGGGAAAGAACACGGGTAGAGAGATGAAACTTAACAATGGTCTTCCACAGCAGGGTTCAGTCCTTGTTCCTTTACTTTTTAGCCTCAATATAGCTGACATGCCTGAAACTGAATCGCGGAAGTTTGGATATGCTGACGACTGGATCTTTGCAACAAGCCACCAATCTTTAGAAACTACAGAAGTCACTCTCACGAAAGACCTATCCATCATCAGCGAATACCTTAAGAAAGGGAGTTACAACCAAGTAATACAAAAACTGAAGTACCAGCCTTTTATCTCAACAACAGGCTGGCAAACAAAGAATTACGAGTGCATTTTAATAACAAACTATTGAAACACAATAAATACCCGAAATACCTTAGGGTTACTCTAGACAGAACGCTCACATTGAGAGAACACCTGACAAAAGCAGAAGCAAAACTGAAAACTCGTAACTATATAATACAGAAACTCTGTGGCACTACATGGGGGATTTAACATGCCTTGGTTAAAGAATATGACAAAACAATGGACAGTCATCAACTTCTAGTCCACAACGACATCCCCGATATTCTTGAAAACCGCCCCGATCTAGGTTTCCTCATCTGAAATCTGCTCAAGCGCTGCAGCAATCCAATTTTGACTTAAATTCCCGATGGACAGAAGATTGGGGAAGTAAGACAGATCCGCATTACCGTAGTCTACCGGACATCATAGACAAACCTGGCGAATTTGAACGTCCTCGTAAAATTTGGGCAGCCCAGGATGGAATTAGAACAAACTGTGTAAGATGTTCAAATTTATGTAGTGTTAGGTTGGGTTAGGTCATTTCCTAGAATTCCTAATTAACATTAAAAATAAATAATAAATGTAACTGTCGAAAATTGGTCGGAAATAAATCAGTTAGCGATTAACTGACTGGAGATGAATCGGCCGGCGATGAAGTGGAGGCGATGAACTGGCGACGATGAACTGGCGGCGATGAAACGTCCTAGACCGCTGCAAGACAGACGATCAGACACATAGTTCAGGACTGTCCAAGCAGAGCATACACAGACGACTCTATAGACTTCGTAACGGCAACCGGGTAGCGATTTTACAAAATATACCCACTGTCAGCACAAGCTCCACGTTCTACACATACGTCATCCAGAACACATCGTGCTCAACACATCTTATACACAATATACCCGATACGAGCACATAGTCTAGTAAAATAAAATTACACTACATGTAAATCAAAATGTAAATTCGTACAGGTTGAAACAAATTTTATATCAAAGTTTAGGTGGGTACAAAAGATATTTTCAAGAAAGTATCCAAATCATACAAGGGGATCATTGTTTAAATAATTAAAAAGGTGTCATTTTTGCAGAAAAATTACTTTTTTAACTGCTGAGGTCATTCAATTACCAATAAAGGTCTATAGGATTGTTTTCTGCAAAGTTGAGAGGTAAATATTTCACATAAGACTTACTAAATTAAATTTGACCCCCATTTATTTAAATAATTTTACATAAAACTTTAAAAACAAATTTGCAAAAAATTATTTTTAGCGTTTTAAATAAGCACTATAAAATACCTTATTTTACAGGAGAAGTTGCGCTATATTATCACTATTAATAAAAAAAAATTGGTCCAAAAATATTTGATATTTTTTGAGATATTGAATTTGTTTTTTAAACGTTACTCTATTTTCAATTGCAAAAACGCGGTTGTTGCCAAAGAAATATTCATGTGTATTAAATCTTATTATTTTTATTTTTACGTATATTTTCGATAAATGTATTGATAAATTCAAATTTCAATTAAACTTCCCCCTAAAATGGCATTTGAAAATAATTCAAATTTGATTTTTTTAATAACTTCGCGGGGATTAAATATTTTGAAATGATGTTTCGATAATTGGGTTCCTGGGAATTTTTCACTAATTAACAAATTTTTTTGTCTTTTTTTCCTCTTCTTTTTTTTTTTCTTGGGGTTATATTACTTTTAGGGTTAAGTTTCATTAAGAATGTCGAATCTCTACGTTGTAGATTCTAGACCTAAAAATATTAAGATTGGTCTAATATCACTTAACTAAAATGTGGCTACTTACTGAGTTACAGGGTGTTTTATTTAAAAATTTAAAAAGTATTTTTACCAAGTACTTTCAAACTGTTTGACGTATCCTTATCGTACGTGGCAGAGAGTGTGGGTACTATACACTCTACTAAATTGTGATAAATAAAAGTTTATAGCTACTACCAGAGGCGTACGACAGGGAATAGTTAATGGTTGACCCTTTCCAAATTCTACGCCACTGAGGGAATTAATATTTTAGCGAAATATTTTGATTCTCCAATACTTTCTATATAAATAATATACTCTTTACTGATAACGATTAAGTCATTAGTTTTCGAGATATTGGACGTTAAAAATGAAACGGCATAGTTATTTTGATTCATCCATTCATTTATTTTAAACTTCCAATATCTTTCATACTGATTACTTTATCGATATACCAATAAAGTTATTTGCATACAAAAAATTGGAGAATCGAAAAATTTCGCTAAAATAGTAATTCACTCAGTGGCGTAGAATTTGGGAAGGGTTAATCATTCACTATCCCCTGTCGTACGCCTCTGGCACTAGCTAGAAACGTTTATTAATCACAATTTAGTAGGGTGTATAATAGCCACACTTTGTGCCAAATATGATAAGGATACGTCAAACAGTTTTAAAGTACTTGGTAACAATATGTTTTAAATTTTTAAATAAAACACCCTGTAACTCAGTAAGTAGCTACATTTTATTTAAAAGATTTTAGTTAAATCTTAATATTTTTAGGTCTAGAATCTACAACTCAGAGATTCGACATCCTTAATAAAATTTAACCCTCAAAGGGCCCGTAGTAATATAACTCAAAGAAAAAAAAGAAGAAGAAAAAACGACAAAAAAATTTTGTTAAGTAGTAAAAAATTCCCAGGAACCCAATTATCGAAACGGCATTTCAAAATACTTAATCCCCGCGAAGTTATTAAAAAAACAATTTAAAAACAAATTTGAATAATTTTCAAATGCCATTTTAGGGAGGAGTTTAATTGAAATTTGAATGTATCAATACATTTATCGAAAATATACATAAAAATAAAAATATTGAGATCTTGAGAAGGTGAATATTTTTTTTGGCAACAACCGCGTTTTTGCAATTGAAAATATAGTAACATTTAATAAACAAATTCAATATCTCAAAAAATATTAAATATTTTTTTACCAATTTTTGTTTGCTTAATACTGGTAACATAGCGCAACTTATTCTGTAAAAAAATATATTTTATGGTGCTTATTTAAAACGCTAAAAATATTTTTTTGCAAATTTGTTTTTAGAGTTTCATATACAATTAATTAAATAAATAGGGGGTCAAATTTAATTTAGTAAGTCTTATGTGAAAGATTTGCCCTTCAAATTTGCAGAAAGAAATCCCGTAGACCTTCATTAATAAGTGAATTACCTCAGCAGTTAAAAAAGTATTTTTTTAGCAAAAATGACCCCTTTTTAATTATTTAAACAATGATCCCTTGTATGATTTGGATACTTTCTTGAAAATATATTTTGTACCCACCTATACTTTGATATAAAATTTGTTTTAACCTGTACGAATTTACATTTTGACTTTTTTTATTTTATTAGGCTAACATATTATGGTGCCATTTGAATCCACCGTGTTTTTGTGTTTTTACTAAAGTTTTCTATCCATTTATTGCATTGCACACTATAGTCTATCTCGGTATTATTTCGGTTTAGATTTGTTCGTATGCAAACGTTAAAATTAGCATTATCATAACATGAATCAATCTCAAATACATCTTCATCGTGCAGTTTTAAATAATTTCTTAAATATAATCCATATATTTTTTATACGTATTTAGTTGAAACTATGACGATGACGACCAACAAACTGACGACCACACTCAAGATTACTGCATAATAGTTCGTTAAAAGGTTCAAATGGCACCATATGTGCTGGAATCGGGTATATTTTGTAAGATGTGCAGTGGTGTCATGGTGTGGGAACGCGTGGGAACGCCGTTCCCGCACTGGTTAAGAAAAGAAAAAAAAATAATAGAGAATTTAGGTTTTGTAAACAAAAATTAGCAGTGCGTTCCGGCACTGCGTTCCCGCACTGCTAATTTTGCCATGACACCACTGAAGATGTGTTGATAACGGGTACGTTTACTACTTTTCTAGATGACGTATTCGTAGATGGCAGATCTTGTGCTGAGAGCGGGTATATTTTGTAAAATCGCAACCGGGTATTAACGTAAACGTAAGGGTAAATCAAATATATAAAAAAACTGGACATATGTTTGTGATGCATTGTATAATGCATAAATCTAAATAATTACCTATTCTGTAATGTAAGCCATACTCTAAAGTGTTTATTTTAACTCTTCAATTTCTTCTTTCAGTTTTCCTTAGCTTAAAAAAACATATATTTTATAACATAAACATACTTCATATGTCTATAATAACTTATTAACGTTTCTTTCAGGACCCTGTATTCAGTGTACCTACATCTATAAGAGCTTTGTACCAAGTGGAGCTTGAGTTTTGCTTATTGAGGATTATCGCTCTTATTACTTCATACATATTTTAGGGCTAAGGCAAAGGGGATTTCATTGCGTCAAACGTAACGAGAAATTATTGTTTTTCTTGAAGTATATCAGTTCGATGTCACCGAATTGGAATTACGCCCCTTTTTATATAGTATTTGCTTTATCGAGGGCTTTTTGTGTTATCCTTATATTAAATACAAATATGGGGTGCTAATAATGTAATATCCAGAGCTCGAATTTATAGGCAACAAAAATTGAAGAAAAAGCCTCAGATTTTTATTACGAAAGGAAGAAATTTTAACGCATATAATATAAACAACGACAAGGTTGCATTTTGTCGCCAAAATTGTTTACTCGGACCAGTTATTTAAAAAGGGACTTGAGAGACAGCCATATAGAATAAAAATCAACGGGGAACTACTTAATGTGATTAGATATGCAGACGATACAGTAATTCTGTCAGATAATATTGAAGGTCTCCAAATTCTGCTTGATAGTATTCACGAGGTAGGAGAGGAAATGGGCATTAAAATAAACTTAAACAAAACCAAATTTTTAGTGTTTGGTCGTGACACACATCCCGATGCAATGCTTCAATTAAACGGAGTCCAAGTTGAGAAAGTTCACAAAATGACATATTTGGGAACTGTGATAACGGACCAACTAGATCCAGATATAGAAATAAAACGTAGAATAGCAGTGACTACAACTACTTTTATGAAAATGAAGTCATTTCTTTGCAATAATCATCTCAGTTTAGAACTAAGACAAAAAGTGCTATGTTTGGTCCGTACTTTTGTATAGTGCAGAAGTGTGGACGCTAAAAGTATCGATCATGAACAGAATTGAAGCATTGGAAATGTGGATTCATAGACGGATGCTGAAGATACCCTGGACAGCCAGAAAAACTGATGAAGAAGTACTAAGGATGGTCAACAAAGATAGAGAACTGCTAAAGACTGTTAAACATCGAAAAATGTCTTATCTGGGACATATAGTGAGGGGAAGTCGATATAAAATATTAAAACTGATCCTTAAAGGTAAAATAGATGGTCGTAGAGGTTAGGGATGGGAAAAACCTACCGGTTTAAACCTAAAACCGGTTTTTTTACTTAGCAATAACCGGTTTTACCGGTTGTTTTTTTGTCCCGGTTATAACCGGTTTTTTCTTTTTAAAGTAAAAACCGGTTATTAGGTTTTTACGGTGATTAGCATTAGGTTAGGTATTATTTTGGATCCCAATCATAATTATTATTCTCAAGTCTCAAGTAATTATTCCAAACAAAACCATAATTCAAATTTTATTTTATTTTATAAAATACAGAAGCAAACTTAAAGTGCAATCTCACATCAGCCAGTAACAATTATTAAGTTTTATTATAATATTTCGTTGAAAAGATATTTGTAATCAATCATAATATTTACATAAGAAGTGATCTGGTTGAATTAGACGCAAACATCATCTCGTCGGTATACTGCGAAAACCAGGTAAATGACAAATTTTAAAATATTGAGTTAAGTATACCAAAATTCTCAGCTTTTTACGCTCTACATACAGGTAAAACCCAATAAATGATACGACTTACCATTCAGCAGATAATTTGTGTAATAAACAAATAAGTTACACCTAACCAACTTTTCATTTTCAAATAAAACAATATATCGCTACTTACTTCCACAAAATCAAAGTTCTGTTGCATGTAAAACCAACTAAGCGCACATATATATTTGCCGGACAACAATATATTTCTACTGATTTAAACCTACCATATTCAGTAAAAAGGTGATAAGTGTCTTTAATACAGTGTGATTTATTTTGATTTACAGGTAAAACCAGGTAAGTCATCGCATCTCGATCTTAAATTTAGGTTTAATCAGCTAGGTGTTAAGAGACCTATTTCAAACTAATGATAGAATATTATTTCTGATATATGCATCTTTCACTAGCATATCGAATATCAAACACAACTGGTATACTTAATTCAAAATAAAGCACTAAACTTTAAAATCGTTTTTTCTCGATTTCGGTATTTCGACATTTATCTGGTTTTCTCTATTTTTCACACTTAACTCTTGACATTGAAAGTGGGTGAATGACTTTTTTTGATTACTAAAAATAATGCTCTGACTATGAATATCGAATTACTGATTACAAATACCAATCTCCAATAATTTCGCTACGTTTTCAAAACGATACACTCATACAGGAAGTATTAAATGAGTTAAAATGTACCTATTCTGCAAATATACAAACGTGTTAAAAGTAATACATGTTCTTTCGATAGTACTAATTTTGATCATATTGATATCGAGTCGAATGGAGTATCGCAAACTAAAGTGTATTGTAAATGTAACTTTGTAACCCATTGGATTAAAAAAACCGAAAACCGGTTATTCCAAAAACCGGTTTTCTTTGGCCGGTTATAACCGCCAGGTTAAACCGTAAGCAAAAAAAAACCGGTATAACCGAAAACCGGTGTTTTGTCACAAACCGCCATCCCTAGTAGAGGTGAAGGAAGAAAACAGGTTTCTTGGTTAAAAAACATTCGTGAGTGGACTCAGATATAGTTCGTCCGCTATAATTTTTCCCATGCGTCCCGATTCATTTTCAAACAAATTAAATCAAAACATAAAGTGAAACGTAGGCCGGTGTGTGTAGTATATAGTATACAGTATACGAAATGTACATATATACACATCGACGTTCGTTTCACTTTATGTTTTGACTTAATTTGTTTGAAAATGAATCATGACGCATGGGAAAAGTTAAAGCGGACGAACAATATCAAATGCAGGTCAATTATTCCATATTGCAGAAGATCGAGAAGCCTTCGCAATGGTGATCGCCAACGTCGGATAATTCTGATATGGCACGTGAAGAAGAAGAAGATAAACAACATAAATAGACAGTATATAAACAGCGACAGCTAGCATAATTGGAAAATCAACAGAAATATGTCAAATACAAAGAGGAGTCAGACAGGGTTGTATACTGTCCCCACTGTTATTCAATTTATATTCAGATAGAATATTTACAGCATAATTTGGAATGGGGCGTGAAAGTTAATGGAATTCTGATAAATACAATCAGATATACAGACAATACAGATATTTTAAGTGATGACATGAATGGACTACAATGCCTTTTAAATGAAATTGACACAGTGGGAAGAAAGTTTGGCCTAAACATAAACTCTTCAAAAACAAAATACATGGTGTTTAGCCGCTTGGTACATCAAGATTCACGGTTATATGTTGATGGTCATATAATTCAAATAGTACCCAGTTTTAAATATCTTGGTTGTCATATTACTGAACAACTAGATCCAGATAAAGAGATCAAAAGTAGAATCGAGATAGCCCGCATGAAATTTTTAAAAATTAGGTCATTCTTCTTTGATGGTAACTTGCAACTTCAACTTCGAAAGCGCATGATTAAATGTTACATTTGGTCAGTCTTCTTATACGGTGTCGAAGCATTGACATTAAAAATATCCACCATTAATCGTTTGGAGACCTTTGAAATGTGGCTGCACAAACGTAGGTACACTAAAAATACCATAGACGGCTATGCTGACAAATGTGGCACTACTTAAGGGAGCAAATACTGCTTGCGAGCTGCATGATAACATCAAATGTAGAAAGATGGCCTATTTTGGACACGTAGTAAGAGAAGACCGATATAATATTTTTCAACTTTTTATGATGGGTAAAATCGAAGGACGCAGTGGAATTGGCAGAAAACAAACATCTTAGTTGAGTGGAATACCAGGGAGTGGACAGGAATAAAGAAAGCAGAGCAACTATTTAGAATTGTTCGAGACAGAGACAGTTTCGCCATGTTAATCGCCAAAGTCAAGGGGACTTGATAGGGCACGTTAAGAAGAAGAGTATCAGTTCGTTGTCACCGAATTGGAGTTACACCCCTTTTTATATAGTATTTGCTTTATCGAGGGGTTTTTGTTTTATCATTATATTAAATACAAATATGGGGTGCTAATAATGTAATATCCCGAGCTCGAATTGAAGGTACGATCCTTTAATATCCACGCAACCAAAAATTGAAGAAAAGGGCGCCTATCTAGGTAAACTTATAATTAAAGAAGGCAAAAACTTATAGACGACACAAATTCCATAGGCAAATAACTTATTATTTATTATCATCTGTAACGTTACAAACGTCACATCTTTGCTATTTTATTTTTAAATAATTATTTTACTTTATTTTCTCTAATATTTTTTTAGGAATAATATTATTCTATTTGGTTTACCTGTTTTCTTCGTTAAAAACTTGTTGGCGCCCTCTTTTGTTATCCTCTATTTACTATATCCTTTTCATCTAACATCTAACTCATCATACTGAACGTACTTCATATATTCTTAATCTCTAGATATGTCTTCTAATACGGAACATGGTTGTCCATCTCCTTATACTTTGCGCTGTCATATTTCAATGACAGTGATAATCATTAAGAGAGGCCAAAATTAATTTACTTAAAGAGATGAGCTTTAGATAAGGCTCCATTTATTTCATCAAACTATCATCTCTTGGGGTAAGTTTTTAACCATCACGGTACAAGATTTTCTATGCCTGTATTAATTTTTTATAACCTTTTTTGTTTCTATACCTAACTTCGACGTTTCTATCCACGTGTTTCTTGATATCTTAATTTTGAATATTCCATTTCGTCTATGCGTTTAGTAATCAAATTATTTAACTAGTCCCGTCAGAATTTATTTTATTTTATTTCTTTGCCAATTGCTAGTTTTTGGATACTATTTGGCAAAGGTACATTTTGGTTTTTACTTCTTGATGTTTGATATGTGTTTTAAATTCTAGTTTTTGGGAATAAATCAACTCTTCTCCCTTCGGGAGCCTCAAGCCGTCTACATCACCGGTGATGCTACTCATAAGGCAAAGACGACAGGATGCATCGCAACTAGACTGCAGCGACCAACACCGCCAGTAAACCAGAGCTGCACTGACCTGAGGCCTACCATCGAGCTCAGATCAAGAGAAGTCAACAGCTGTACCATTCGACATCAAGATATTACCATCGAACTAGATACAACAAGCCATGCATAGGTATAATCCGAGAATTGTTAGTTTTTGGCAAGAATTTGAATATGTTTGTTAATGCATTTAATAAGTCACATTTTATTGTATATTTATTGAACAATAAACACGATTGGTTAAAATATTGTTTTTTTTTGCTTGCAATCCAGATTTTCATAGTTCATATTTAAGATTATGACAAGGCGAACACACACCTTGAGAGACTGAGCTAAGCTAGGGTGAACGATAACTATCTTGGATGATTGGAGTATTATTTTTGAATGGTATTTCAATTAGCTGCGGTAGTTTGTCGGTCTTCGTTTCACATAATCATGTCATTTACACTCTTAGCAAAGAGACTGTCGCCTTCTTTGGGTCCTTCCGATTCATTTGTCGCGGGGAATCAGTCCCCATTAACATTTTGGTTTTACAATTGGTTGTGGAATTTTTGCTTCATTGGTTCCTGTTTTTGCTTATGGTTACCCATTCTTTAACTCCCATCTTCTTAACTCAACTATCTGGTTCTCTCGTCTGGTTTTGGGTCTTCCTCGTAGTTTGCCTGATACTGGTCTCCACTTAGCGATTTTCTTGATATGTAACTGCTTCTGGATTTCTCCTTTCTATATGTCCCATCCATCTGAGTCTTTTTGCCTTGACAAAAATGGCGATGTCTTCTCATTTCAGGTTACTCATATATGGTACTCATATTATGGTATTCAAAAATCCACAAGGAAAAGTTTTCCTGTAGTTGGCTGTATACCATGTAATACAAAAAACAATAAAATCCTTTATAAAAGGTATATATTTAAAATCCCTAAAAAGGGCTACATCACAGAACTAGTTTTCGATTGGATTACCAATCATCATCAGTGCTTACCTAAAATGAATATAACCTGGTAAAATAATGCAAATATTTTGAAATTTTGACTACGGTTAAGAAAAGTTGTAGGTTATACTCACGTGAAATTTACATGCTAACCACCAAGATATAATTTTACAAAAATATGTGGGTTAAGTGGGTCAAAGCCCTGTTCAAGTAATCCGTCAAGGAAACATCGGTTAAAAATGCTAACTTAAGCATGGATGTTTAAAGCATTGTTCATTAATATGCCCCAGGTAACATCTGAGCTGTCGTTTGACTTGTTCACATGGTGAAAGTATGGCAGCAAGTGACAATGAAATGGATAGAGACTTCTGAACGATGACATGACAGAAATGACAGTTCCACAAGAAGTTGAAAAATTAACCTGTCATATTTAAAGACTATGGTGTACAGCTAGTTAAAATAAGAAATGAAGTAAGTGTAATAAGTGCTGTGTATAAAAGAAGGGCAATTTGGGACACAGCAGACCCACTATGTGACGAAACATGTGACGAAACCAATCGAAAACTAGTTCTGTGATGTAGCCCTTTTTAGGGATTTTAAATATATACCTTTTATAAAGGATTTTATTGTTTTTTTATTTTATTGTTTTTTTTTATTATGGTATTCATTGATCTTGAGAAAACATATGATAGATTTCCTCGAGTAATTCTGTGGTGGGCACTCAATAGGAAAGGAGTCACCGGTGAATATGTAAAAAGATTTTGAGAGGTATGTATGAAGGAGTAACAACTACTATTACGACAGGTGTGGAAGAAACTGATAAATTTTCATGCGAAAGTAGGATTGCACCGCGGCTCCTTATTTATTCTCATTAGTGTTGGTTAAGTTAACAGTGACACTACAGGGTAAAATTTCCAGGTGCTTAATGTATGCTGATGTAGTGTTGTAGGAAATAGTGAGAACGACTTTAAACAAAAACTGGGAACAGTGGAGACAAGCTCTTGAAGAAAAAGGTTTAAATCTTAGTAGAATAAAAACAGAGTATTTGGAATGTTCATTTAAAGATAGTTACTGCAAATAAAATGATGTATTCGGATGGTGAAATGATTGTGAAAAGTAAAAGTTTTAAGTACCTTGGATCAGTATTATATAGTAATGGAGAAATAGATGGATATGCATGCAGTAGAATTATGGTTGGATGGATGAAATGGAAGGAATCGCGTGGTTTGTTGTGTGACAAAAAAACTCCAATGAAGCTGAAAAGCAAATTCTATAAAATTGCTATAAGACCGACTATAGTGTACGGAACTAAACATTGGGCAGTTGAAAAGAAAGAAAAACAACGAATGCATGTGGCGGAAATGAGAATGCTTAGGTCGATGAGTGGAGTAATAAAAAAAGGACAAAATTAAAAATGAGTATATTAGGGAAACTCTAGGAGTGGCATATGGCTCAAAATTAACCCAACATGAGGGAGCATAGGTTAAGACGGTTTGGACATGTTCAACGTTGACGAGAATCACCCGATACAAAGCTGAATTGCAGGTTCCTGGAATTAATAGGAGAAGAAGACCAAAGAAGAGCTGGATGGAGACGCTTAGGCAGGAAATTTCGGTAGAGGGGATTGATGAAGATATGACCCAAGATAGAATTGTAAGGAGAAATGCAATTAGGAAAGCCGACCTCGCATAGGGATAAAGCCAAAGAGAATGATAATGATGATCAGCGTCCTCCTGAATTAAATTATCACCAGCCGCCACTGGGTAAAGTACTTTTATAAAATTAAATATGTAGTTATGTTTATAAATAAATATTTTTCTGCGAGTACTTAATTTATAACACTACCTTGTTCGCATTTAAAGAAAAAATCATTAAATTGCTTTTAACTTTTAAAATGATTCTTCCTGTCGGATATAACATCATAATGAAGACAAGTTGTCAAATCAAAATAGGATCGAGGGCACAGGTTTCATTAAGATGTCTCTGGTATCTACAGGAAATGGCTCCAATAATTACAATGTCACTGTCAGTGAACAAGAAAGTGGGACGGATCACCGGAAACTAAATATTTGTAAACAATAACAAATGGAACTGTTACGCAATAAAGAATAAGGTACTAACCACTTCGAAGAAATAATTGTTATGAATTTTATACTGTATGTATGATGAGAAAATAGACTACAGACACACTTGTGGCATTATTACTCTACCCAGTGTGTCAACAATAACTGACGAGGTCAAAGATATACTGTTTATGTAACATTATTGTCTCCTACATGTAAACAAAAACCCAAAATATTTCTCCTTCTTAACGTTTCAGTTTCGCGTTTGCAAGTTGCCGATTTGTAAAGCAATTTTAACTTTAGATAGAGAACCTTCCTCCTATCGTCCTATAAGCCTTCTGCCAATAATGTTTAAAAAATTTCGAAAGACTTCTCTTAGTACGAATTTTCGAAAGAATAAACATAAATAGCATAATACCTGACCATCAATTTGGCTTTCGACAGAACTACTCAACAATACACCAGTGCCATCAAATTGTAAATTATATAAAAGAAACTTTAGAGGGAAAGAAAATGTGTGCAGCAGTATTCCTTGATGTGGAAAAGGCGTTGATAAGGTGTGGCATAAAACATAAAGGCCTGTTTTATAAAGTGAAAAAGAATATGCCTGATATTAAAATCATGTCTGAGCGAGCGATTTTTCCAAATCAAAGTAAATACCTTACTTTCCAAATATTATCCTATACAATCCGGAGTACCTCAAGGTAGTGTCCTCGGTCCCTTCCTTTATCTGCTTTACACTGCTGACATACTTGCTGATGATGACATTACTGTGCCGACACATTTGCCGACGATAAAGGAATCCTTACATCAGACGAAAACCCAGAAAGAACTTCTAACAAATTGCAACACTATTTAAATTCACTTCAAACTTGGTTAACAAAATGGAAGATTAAAGTAAATGGTGAAAAGTCTTCACAAATTACGTTCACAAGAAGAAGGATCGACTGCCCACAGGTTCATGTTAATAACATTCCTACCCCCTTAAGTATAATTTTGTATAGTAATACTTTGTTTTCTAATGATAAGTGGGATCTTTTACCTAGCAGCCAATACATTTGTCTGACCTTTAAGTTTAGTTGTGTTTTCTTGGTTTTGATATGGTTCTCTGGTTCTTCCATGTCAGCTTTCGGTCCAAATGGAGTCCCAGGTACTTGACATCTGATTTTAAGCCGATATGGAGTTATGGTATAGAAATCCACAAAGAAAAAGAAATGTTTTTCCTGTAGTTGGCTGTATACCATCAATCACAAAATTGGAAAAAAATCCTTTGTAAAAGGTATAAAATTTTTTTTATTAAAAATCCCTTTTTAAAGGGATACATCACAACAAAACGTTTTCGATTTTTTATAAAATCATCATCAGTGTTAAGATCTAAAAATAAGTATAACCGAATTAATAAATGCAAAGTTGGTATTTAAATTTTGACTAGGGTTATAATAGCAAGTTGGTTATACTTACAACACTTATACTTACACATTGATTATGGTATAGAGTTATGGTGCTGCAGCAAACCGAGCAACACTAAAATACTGCAAACTTTCCAATCAAAGACGCTGCGCATGATAGCGAATGCACTATGGTACGTTTCCAATATAACTATCCATAATGACCTTGGAATACCATTCATCGAAGATGTTATTAAACTATACCAAACAAAGCCCAAGAAAGAAATTTTGCCCATGAAATTCAAATTATTCAACAACTCTACCAGCCGCCACTTGTGGGAAGAAGACTGAAAAGGACATGGCCAGAGGACCTAACTGATTAGGTGTATTGGAAAACCATCGATGGATAGTGCCCAAAGCATGCCAGGATTCAAGATTGTTTGCTACTATTTGCTAAATACTCTGTGTTGTTGTAATTAGAGTAGATTGTAAATTTGCACCTAATAAAATGATAAAAAAACTTTAGATATTTCCGCACGAAATAATTTTGCTGACGGCGCGGCGCGCGGCGGTCCAAATTAATTTTACAGATTGTGTAATGAAAAATATCTTGTGTGCCCTATACCTCCTTTTCAATCCATAATTTGACTTTTCAATTACAATTGTAATGCAGATTTTCAAAATCGCCTGTATATTATGAACATTTTTGTTGTAATAGCCACACACATAAGAAGAAAGAAATAACACCAGTTTTCACAACAAACCTAAGCAAATATATTAAGAGCAACAAGAGCCATAAGAAAAAGAACCTACACAGTATATACAAACTTACATGTGGTGACCTCCCAAAAACTTACATCGGTCAAACTGGTAGAAACTTTAACAAACGTATAGTAGAACACAATAGGGCTTTCAAGAATAGAATAATAGATTCTAAGTACGCACTTTATCTTCTACATTATACTCATATTTTTAAGGACCAAATTATTCAAATTCAATATAAAGGATGAGAACTCAGAGAAGAACCCGGAACTTAAAAAAGATATGACGAAGTCTAAATACGAAAATAAAAATATGATATTAGGCAACTGCAGCACAGAACAGAAAATTGAAAAACTGCACAGAATCTCACAAGAAATACAAGAGAAAAAATTTCTCAAGCCAGCAAAAATGAAAAAAGTTATGGACGGAAAACTGCTAAATCAGCAAAGTAAGGCCCTAGGAAAAGTACAAAACATAACTATACAACCAGGTTTAACTATTCAATTGCTAATTTTATTATTTAAAATGAAACATTCTTTTCAATTTAAAAAGTCTAAAAATTACGCCTTATAAAGGCTCTTTAAGCAATGGCCTCTTTAATGAGTTTCAGTCTGAAAACGTACTTTTGAATAATAATTCAATTTTAACTGTAACATCAAATACAAACATGCTAACTGATTATGAGTCATATTTTTTTTTAAACAAAAAAATAAAATTTACGCAAAAAGAAGTAGGCAAATCTTTATAAATCATGTATAATCAAAATCTGAAAGCTTCCAAAATATAACCTCCTCCATTCGAAATTAAGAGATGAATGACATTAAAGAAGGCCTGGAAATTGCATCAGACTTTATGTCACGTAGTGGCAGTTATTTCTCGTTTACACCGGATCCGCCTCTCTTGCTTTTGATAACGCTGATTTACTTCGAAGTCATATATAGATAATGTAATGGAAAAATATGGAGAAAACGTGACGTTTTTATAAGCCTCTTTTCTCTCCATTGCTATCTATGATTTAGTCATTAACATCGAAATGAATTCGAATGGAACATAAAACCAACATTTCAGTGATATGGAGAAATCCAGTTGTATATTAGAAATGTTTTATTAGATATGTATTCCTATATACTATATACAGAGTGTATCATTAAGATTGTCCAATCTCTGAGTTGTAGATTGTAGACCTCAAAATATTAAGATTTAACTCAAATCACTTATATAAAATATGGCTCCTTACTGAGTTACAGGGTGTTTTATTTAAAAATTTAAAAAGTATTTTTACCCAGCACTTTAAAACTATTTGACGTATCCTAATCATTTCGATTCTCCAATACTTTCTATGTAAATAGTATACTCTTGACTAGTCTCTAGACTAGTAGACTCTAGTCTATTTGAAGTTAAATATGAAACGGGACAGTTATTTTGACTAATGTATTGTGTCGCTTCATTTTTAACTTAAAATATCTCGAAAACGAGAAAAATAGCAAATATCACGAAAATGAAGAGTATATTATTTACATAAAAAGTATTGTAAAATCTAAAAGTTACACTAAAATAGCTATTCCGTCAGTGGCGTAGAATTTCGACAATTGGCATCCAATGGTATAGAGTCTAGGTGATAACTTCACTGTGTACATTGGTTGCCATATTGTGATATATTAAAAACTTATTGTTCTGAACGACTTATCCCATATTTATATTTTCCTTTAACAATACAGTAATATTAAAAAGTCATTTCATATGTACCTAATCCACTACTCATTTCGCGTAATGACATCATTATTAAATATTTGTCAATCTAATCACTTTGAGCCTAGATCTATATCCTTTGTTATTACAAAGCTATAACTGTATTCTTGGTTAACATATCAGTAATTAGTTTGTCATCCGTCTTTTATATAATCTCTAGATAAATATAATTTATTTGATATAATCAGGGCTTTGTATAAACACCGCACAAAACATTGTCGAGTATTGAATTGTTGGTGTTACAATTGAAAATAATGAAAGGCATGACAAAGATATTGAAGAAAGAATTAGGAAAACATCAAAATTATTCCATGCAACAAAAAGTAACTTTTTGAAGAATAAAGAAATTACAAGAAAAACCAAATTAACTATTAACTGTGCTTAAAACCATATAAAGACCAATACTTACATATGGCTGTGAGTCATGGATACTAACAAAGAGTAAGATACAAACCCTAGAGATGATATATTTACATAGTTAATAGAGTGACAGTGAGAGGCAGAATAAGAAACACAGATATACGAGCAGACCTTAAGACGAAATCAGTACCTGAGTATATTGAAGAAAAACAACTAAGGTGGTGGGGACACGTGAAAATAATGAAATACAACATACACACCCTTCGTGGGTTCTAGCCGACTCAAAAACATGTCTCCATTCTTCTCTGTCTGGAGAAATCTCCATCTATCTTGTACCGGGTGTCCCAATAAGAATGGCTCTCGGCCATATCTCAGGAACGGTTTATAGTAGAGCTTTGAAATAAAAAATGTCATAACAAAAGTTGCCTCAGGAAAAGCCTGGAAATTATTTTCATAATTGTGGGTCCACCGCTAGAGGGCGTAATTGAATATCAAAAATAAAAAAATCTAAATTTTACAAAATTTTCCTAATGAAGGGGCACTGGAAATCCGATTATTGTATTCTTCATCAAATTCTGCGCATATTTGATTTAACAAGTTGAACTCTACCTTTGCAAATAAGAGGTGGGGGTGAGTGGGAACCTTGTTATGAAAAAATGGCTGTAAGTCCGGTTCTGCTAAATCAAATTTTGAAAACTGGGTCTTGTTGAAGACATATCTTTTTCTTCAATGTATGCGTGATAACTTTGAACCATCCTAATAAGTAATAAGCCAGCTGGGAGGCGTTATTTAATTTTTTTCAGAAATCTAGTTTTCTTTGGAAAATATTAAATACAAGTATGCATTTTTAATCATACTTTATAAAATTAGATTAAATTAGCAATAGAATAGCGAAAACCGCATGTCGATACCTTTTGTCTATCACAAGATATCTCGAGAAACGTGTAAATTTTATACATAACTGTTACTATCACCGGTAAATTAAGTTAATGAAAAGTAGTGTGCTGTGGAAAAAAACAAAATAACATTTTCCAGATGTCAACGTATAAAAATATAATTAATTAAAACAACAATATAAAGAGAAACAATACTATTAAAATTAAATATAACACAGAACAAAAAGAACTACTTAGTGACGACCTAAATATTCAAATTGTTGCCCATCATACACTACTCTAGAATATATTATCCAGATAATACTAAACGCCATTCAAAGCATATCGAGAGCAGAAATTGAGACTGCTGTTCAATCTACTCTTGAAAGAGTAAATGTTTGCAACGAAAATGATGGGCAAAAATTTGAACGTTTATGTCATCACTAAATAGTTGTTTTTATTTCTTTGTAATAGGGCTTTTCAACGCTTCTCATTTGTTTCGAGCAAATGTCATATGCCGTATAATCCGTGTATAATATTAATATACGAGATATGAACGAGGCTCGAAACAAATGAGAAGCGTTGAAAAGACGTAATATACGTTGACAGCTGGAAAATGTTTCTTTATTGTTTCCATAGCACACTACTTTTAATGAATTATTTCGTTTACCGGTGACAGTAACAGTTATGTTTTTAAATTTACACGTTTTGTAAGATATCTCGAGATAGAAAAAAGGTATTAACATGCGGTTTTCGCTATTCTGTTGCTAGTTTTGTCTAATTTTGTAATATGGTATTAAAAATGCATGTTTGTATTTAATATTTTCCAAGGAACACTAGATTTCTGAAAAAAATTAAATAACGCCTTCTAGCTGGCATATTACTCAGTAAGTTGGTTCGAAATCATAACTTTTACATTGACGAAAAAGATCTGTCTTCAACAAGACCAAGTTTGCAAAATTTTATTAAGCAGAACCGGACTCACAGCCAGTTTTTCATAACAAGGTTCCCACTCACCCCCACCTCTTATTTCCAAAGGTAGACCTAAACTTGTCAAATCAAATATGCGTAGAATTTTATGAAGAATACGACGATCGGATTTCCAGTGCCCCTTCATTAGGAAAATTTTGTAAAATTTAGATTTTTTAATTTTTGATATTCAATTACGCCCTCTAGAGGTGGTCCCACAATTATGAAAATAATTTCCAGGCTTTTCCTGAGGCAACTTTTGTTATAAAAATTTTTATTTCAAAGCTCTACTATAAATGGTTCCTGAGATATGGCCGAGAGCCATTCTTATTGGGACACCCGGTACACACGTGAAAAAGCGTGTCAGTCTAGACACTGAAAAGTAAAAGAGATTCAAAAGACTATATTATACAGATACGAAGTATCCCATTTTTTTCCACTATATTGTACCTTTATTTTATTTTATTGTACTTTTAATTCTACAAAATATTGCGGCACTATGCAATACGGTGTTATTAAAGAGTCATTTCATGTGTTAGGGGAGTGCATATAGATTTTCACTTCGGAAAAAATACAAGATAGAACTTTTTGTAATTTCATTAAGAAATGTTTAATAAACAACATATCAAAAAGTTCTACTCGAGAAGTGGGGGCTTCATTTTTTATTAAACAAATGAACTACGAAATTTGATGTTTTTTTAAATAACTCCGAAAATATAAATTTTAGAACAAAACTGACTTGATTATTAAAAAATTCAGAAAATGTTACAAAAAAAATCTTTGATAAAGAATTTTCTAAAATTAAATCTGTATCTTCTATAATTTTTTATTTATAACGCTAAAGTCACCCTTCTCACAAATATTGGCGCACTGTAAACTAGCGTACAGCGAAGTGCACGTTTGAGTTTTTTTAATGTAATTCTTTAACTAATAGATCAAATGAAATTTTACAAATTGAGCCTAAAAGAAGAAAAATCAAGCTATCTTATGGTGATAATAAAAAGAAATAAAATGTATGGGCATAAGTACGGTGGGGGCGGAAAATGAGCCTTACAAGAATTTTGTTTAAAATTATTTAAAAATGTGTAACTAATACAATTTTTCCTATAAACCCTCAATTTTGCACAACTTACCTTTCAAGCATCGTACTAAATGATGTGTCATTCAAAAAAAATCTCAAAAATTTAATTCAAATGATATGACGTCTTAAAAGTGTAATTTTTGAAATCTTCGTAGTTTTATGGAATTACCACCACTTTAAGACGGTATTGCGCAAGGTTGAACAGATCTATTACAGTTTTATAAGTGCTTTTTTAAAGATTAGGATGTAACCTTTAAAATTCACTGAATTATTTTACTTTAGAAATAAAATAGACTATTTCTTATTGAGAAAATTAAGAAAGATAACAAAAATGTAATACAAAAACCGAAAATTACCAGCTAAAAAAAATGATATAAATTGATCAAAACTTTTTTCGGTAAAACTTACCTAAAATACATTTAATAATAAACTTCAACAATAATAAATGTTCAGCAAGAAATTTTTTTTTTTTTTTGGCTCTTATACAGTATGTCTGCGTAACTTGGAACCTATTGATAACTTTTTTATTATCAGTTTTACGAAAAAAAGGTATTCCTTATAAAATACTCTGCATTGTATATAATCTAAGATGCAATCATCAAATGTCAAATTTAATGAATTTTATACGAGGTATGTCAAAAAAAATGAATTACACTCAAGAGTAAAGTATCGTTAAATTTCACAATATCGAAAATTGTTATTAAGAAAAGTTGTTTGGAATTAAAAAATTTGTTTTAGTGTTCAATTACATCCTTCTAAGTAAAATATTGTGAATAATAAAGGCACTTAACTCT
This sequence comes from Diabrotica virgifera virgifera, assembly GCF_917563875.1. Taxonomy (NCBI): domain Eukaryota; kingdom Metazoa; phylum Arthropoda; class Insecta; order Coleoptera; family Chrysomelidae; genus Diabrotica; species Diabrotica virgifera. The sequence goes on from NC_065447.1 coordinate 56,846,065, forward strand.
TAAGAATAATTCATATTTTTTACATACCTCGTATAAAATTAAAAAAGTTTAATATCTGATGGTTGTATCTCAAATTTTAGACCAGGGAGAGCGTTTTATGAAGAATAACTTTTTTTCGTAAAAGTGATAATAAAATAGTTACCTATCATAATTGTAATAAAATGATGATGAGTATCCGTAATTTCAGAAAAAATTGAAAAAATTTTTTCGATTAGAATAATGTAATTGTATATTTAAACAAAGCTGTTAATTTCAAACAACTTTTCATAATAGCATTTTTTGATATTTTGAAATATAAAAGTACTTTACTCTTTAACGAAATTCATATTTTTGACATAACTCGTATAAAATTGATAAAATTTTATATCTGATGGTTGAGTTTTGGATCTTTGACTATCCAGAGCATTTTATGAAGAATAACTTTTTTTCGCAAAATTGATAATAAAAAAGTTTTCCATGTGGTTCCTAGCTACGCACACATACTGTATAAGAGCTTCTGTATAAGAATTTTCAAACTGCAATGCCATATTCGGATTTAGTATAATCAAAAACAAAATAGAAACATATTTGATCAAAGTAAAATGATGAATTTAACGATATTTTTAAAATTATTAATAGAAAACAATTGTTATTGTTTAAACAATTAATAAACAATTAGCGGCCAAATCCACGAGTAGAACTTTTTACTTTAACATGTATATAAACTAACAAAAAAAGTTTTAGAAACATATAAGCTTGTTTGAATTTTTCCGAAACAATGCATGTTTTCGTTCTAATTGCACTCCCCTATGTACTTATTTCGCGCAATGATATCATTATTAAATATTTGTCAATCTAATCACTCTGCTGAGCCTAGATTTATATCCTTTGTTATTACAAAGCTATAACTATATTCTTCGTTAATATATCTGTAATTAGTTCTGTCATCTGGCTTTTATTATTAAATATAATTTATTTGATATAATCCTGGCTTTATACAAATACCGCACAAAACAATCTCGAGTATTAAATTGATGGTGTATGTAGTCGATTTCGCCGGTCATATAAGTGAAAGTTAATCACCTAATCTAAATCAATATTTATCGACGTACTCCACAATCACTTAACTACAGAGTGTCTGCAATATGCCCTTAAAAGCATTAACAAATTCCCGTGCATATTATTTTTTTCAGCAATTATCTTCGTTTTGTTAGTATATGCGCTTATGAGTATTAGATAATAACTGATCAGTTTATTTACTGCAATTGAGGTTATCAGTAAATAGAAATAAAAAAAAATAAAAATACTATTTCAATCTGTTACCCTTCCATAAAAATCACTAATATGAGGAGCCGCAAACCAGAACCAACAATAGACTATGCTAAACTTAAAGATGATAATACCAGAAGAGAATTAAGTATGAAATTAAACAAAGAACCTACAAAGAATACAAAAGTAGAACTAGAAAGGGAAGTTAATTTGGATAACACATGGAGAGCCATAGACGAAACAATGACGGATACATTTAAAAAAGAATTAGGTTATAAACAAGAAATACAAAAGAAAAGTTGGATGACTGACGAAATCCTGGCAATGTTCGAAAAAAGAAGAAAACGTAAAAAACCAAAGGAACCGAGACAAATATCGAGAACAACAACAAAGCATAAAAAGAGAGATATAAGAACGGCAATAAATAAGTGGATAAAGAAACAGTGTGAGGAAATGGAACAGTTACAAAAACAACATGATGACCACAATCTACATAAGCAACTAAAGGGGGTAGCTGGAGTATACAGAAAAAAGAAGTTTTCTAACTTAGAAAATGAACAAGGACAAATGGCACAAGATGATAGAGAGAGGAAAATCATATGGGCACAATACATCAAAAATCTCTTTGCAAACGAGAGGCCTGAGATAGAAGTCGTTCAGGAAAAAGTGATAGATATTAACAACCTATCTGGTCCCGAGATCACAATTGAAGAAATTACTAGAGCAATAAATGCCTCGAAAGACGGGAAAGCAATTGGACCTGATCAAATTCCTGTTGAGCTACTCAGATTGTTAGATGAAGAGGGAATTACGATACGAAAAATGTCATGGCTCCGTAATGTCAAACAATGGACAGGGCTAAGAAACATAGGAGACCTAATACATACTGCAAGGAATAGAGAAAAATGGTCAAACGTGATTGCGAACATCCATTAGTGGATTGCATAAGAAGAAGAAGAAGAACCTTCCAGCGGGCCCGCCCTTTAATTTCACACAAGCGGGCGCGTGTCGTAAATTTTACGTTTTTTTTTGTAAATAATGTTTTCTTTAAATAAATGTTGGGAAATTGTTACAAGGATATAAAAAAATTATATTGTACGATATTTTAAATTAATATTTTTGAGTTGCCATCGACCGTTCAATATATTATGAAGTAGGTGAAACTCAGGATGTGTCCCAATTCATGTGAGGGTAAAATAGTGCCCGGTGCTTAATCATGAATTATTGATAACATCCATGTTATTTAAAACAAGTTTTGTCTATGTATCCATGACTGTATCATTTTAAAGGGTTTTTACCCAAATATTTTCAATTTCAGTGACAGCATGTGAACATCCTGTTTAGCACTGATGGTGATCTGCAATCAGATCGAAAACGAGTAGCATGCCTGATGCCCAAAAATGACGTAGAGAAGTTAAAAAACTGGGAATGTATAAACGACAGAATTCTAAAAGTAACAATAGATATAAGTACAGAAAATACAGCTACGCTTGTAATAATATATGCACCAGGAGAAGATGACAAAGCCGAAGTACACAACTACAAGAAACAATAATTGACGATTATGAAGAAATGTAATGTAATGCTGGGAGATTATATCGCCAGAGTGGGAAATGATCATAAAAAATGGCAGGGAGCAATAGGTATACATGGAGAAAATGCAATAAACAAATAAACACCAATGGAAAGAAACTACTACAGTTTTGCATCGATAACGATTTGACTTTAAAAAAATACATTTTTCGAGCACAAGTGGATCCATAAAATAACAAGAGAAGTACCCTCACGAAACGAACGCTCAATAATAGATTATATAATAACACCTAGGTATTTTAAAATACAAATTAGAGATGTATAAGAGTCAAAAGAAGTTTTGAAGCAGGCACTTATTATTTAGCGTATGGCTCAATACATGAAATAAATACAATAATAATTGTAAAAAAACGTAAGTACATAATTCAAAAATACAAACATAAGCTTATATAAAAACGAACATAGACAAAATGCAGATAAAATATAAGATAATACAAACAGATAAGGTTATATCTTTAAGTTAAGTTAGCTATCCATTCAAGGCCTGCAGGCGTAGTTTTGAAAAAGTCTTTCGAGTCTCCTCGGTATGCCCTCAATTCACATGTCTCCACTATGTGTTGGATTGTTTGATCTGGAGCACCACAGTCGCAGCTGGAGGTAGGCTGTTTTCCCCATTTACATATGTAGGTTGTGTGCGCATACTGCATGTCCCGTTCTAATTCGGTTTAGGCTCTTCCATATGCTTCGTGGCTGGTCAAAGCCATGAGGCTTTTGGACTGGGTCAATAAGGTTGGATACTTCAGGTGAGGCTTCCTCAGTCCACAGCGTGCGCCATCTGGAGGTAACATTGGAATCATCTGCTGTTAGCTGTTGGGCTGTTCTTATGGGTGGTTTTCTGGATGGGAGTCGGTTTGCTGCTAAACGCGGGATGTCTTCATGGATTGGTAGTTGCAAGTTGCTATTTACTTTTGAATACTCCGTTATCAAGGCGTTTTGTCTTCGTAGAATAGGCGGAGGTATATGGCTAAGGATGGGAAGCCAATATAGTGAAGTAGGGGAACAAGGGGCTTGTTGTAACAGGGGTAAGTAGTAACACGGCTTTTTCATAGGTTATTTGACCGTTGTTAACTAATTTAGCTAGTTCAATCTTATTCTCTTATCGCCCTGGAAATGACACCGTCTAGCCAGTCATCCTCCCATAGTTGCAAATAGTAGTTTTGTGCACGAGCTTCAATTGGATGAGTTAATATAAAATTTGACACTCATACAATTTTGGTTATCGCTATTGTTTTAAATGGAAATGAAACTTTTGGTGTTCATTTCTTTTCTAAATTTAGTTATTCTTTGATGTTGCTTAACCCGGGAGTAGTCGCGCTCACTTCTGTAACGTCGACAGTCGCGTTTGAGATTCTATTCTAAACAAATTTTTATTTTGTACTATTTTTATCTACTTTTTATATTGAAAATATATATTTCTAACAATTTTACTAAAAAAACCTGTGTTAACGGCCACCTGCCAACATCGGCCACCTGTCTTAACGGCCAGTTTAAAAATTTCCCAAACCAATTATATGTAGACTACAAAAACTGGCAATACCGTCCACCTTTCTATATCGGCCAATAGTTCTTTCATTTTTAGTGGCCGTTACTGACAAATTTTACTGTACAAAAAAACCTGTGTAAACATCGGCCACCTGTCCTAACGGCCAGTTTAAAAATTTCCCAAACCAATTATAGGTAGACTACAAAAATTGGCAATAGCGGCCACCTTTCTATATCGGCCAATAGTTCTTTCATTTTTAGTGGCCGTTACTGACAGGTTTTACTGTATTACGAAAAAGCATGAAATGTGCGATTCTATCTAATGGCGCGACTACTCGCGGGTTAAAGCTAATTGGCTCTCCCCAAAGCCATAAATTCCACAAAAAGATGATGAAAAAAAATCCTACGCATCACTACACCCTTCCTAGAGGCACTTACGAAATTTTTTCAAAATTGCAAAATTTTTCATCAAGTTATCGCGAAAAAGGATAAAAATTGAGATTCTATCTCACCGCGCGACTACTCGCGGGTTAACAATTTTACGATTAGGAAGATATTTTTACAGTTATTTTAATAAATATACAAAATTGTGCTACGGGGTATGTTGTAACAATGTTGAGGCTTGTTGTAACATGTTTTAATATGGCTTCGTATATTCTGAAGTGAGCTGAAATATATTTTGGATTAATTTCCATGAAGATGCGAAAACTGTCTTATCAATGTGCCGTGAAACTCAGTGCTAAGCAACTTCTTTCTTATTGGTATCAAAATTATAGAGTTGGTCCAGATTTTGTTCAAAATGTTATGCGTAGAAATTTACATTTATATTTAAGAACACTGGAAGCCAAGCTATTAAGTCGAGCAACATCTTTGAAAAGGAGCAGCGTTCTTATTTTCTTCGAAATATACCAAAAAATTCAAATTATCGTACTGTTACAACCTGCCCCAATAGATGTTACAACTAGCCCCAAGCGTGGAGTAAGTTGTAACAATGCACTTTTTTTCGTAAAATGCTAGTTGATTAAAAAATACCAGTCTTTTTAACTTTTTTTCAGTTCAATTTGATTCAGAAAGAGTTAAACTAGCGTTGAGTGTTTAATTAGTGATAATTGGGAAAATAGCTGTCAAGATATATTTGATTTTATGAAAATTGTTACAACTAGCCCCCTCCTCCCCTAGTCTTGATGCAGCCACTAATCATTATCATTGCTATATTAAGCTGCGTATCAACTATCTTCACATGACGACTATTTAGCCAGACCGGTGCACAGTACTCTGCCACAGAGTAGACCAAACTTAGCACAGATGTTCGTAGTGTGTCCGCAGATGCGCCCCAGTTGGTACCACAAAGATTCTGGATAAGGTTATTTCTACTACTTATTTTTTGTGCAGTTATTTGTAGATGTTTTTTAAACTAGAGAGTCCTGTCCAAGGTAACCCCCAGATATTTTGGGTAAGGTTGGTAGGGTAGTGCTACATTTTTCATTTTGACCTCTAATTTTTGGTTTGCCTGTTTGTTATTGAGGTGAAAACAGCTTACCTCAGTTTTATTTAAGTTGGGTATCAGTTGAAGCAGGCACTGACCATTACCTAATAGAAACTAGAATTAGAATTAATACAATGCTAAACAACAAGGGGGTGGAGATAGAGGAAGTGCCACAACAGAACGAATAAAAAGCTGAAAGCTGTGAGATTCACAAATCAGGATAAGATATGTGGAAGAAACGGAAAAGCCAATACAAAACTTAACAGGGAGGAACAAATGATGAATTTAGAGGATAAATAGAAATAATTCAAAGATTCAATATTAATTAAAAGTGGCAAGACAAATATGTGGATATAGTAGAAGTAGTAATACCAAGAAACAAACAAGCTAGTGGAACGGAAATATCAAGAAAGAAGTTAGAGAAAAGATCAAAGAGGCAAAAAAGGATAGCTGGGAAGAGTTCGGAAGAAAAATGCAGGAAAATAGTGAAGTAAACAAGAAGTTATTTTACAGAACTTTGAGAAACATGAAAAAATCAAAAAGAGTAAATCTTAATCAAATAAAAGATCAACAGGGAAATATCATAACAGACGAAGAAAAAATTATCGAGCGATGGCAAGAATATTTTACAGGGCTACTAAATAGTGAAAATAAAATATTGATAAAGGAAAAGAAAAATGGGGCCGACAGCATAACCGAATCAAATGAAACCGGAATTCATATGGAAGAACTAGAGGATTAGAGGATTTTACGCTTTGAGTAAAATTAAAGTAGGTAAAGCACCAGGATGTGAGCAGCTAGATGCAGAATTATTAAAATTCCTAGGACGAAATGGAAAGAAAGAATGGCTGGAAATAGTAAATATGGCCTGGAAAACTAAAAAGATTCCATCGGAGTGGAACATCACAACAATCTTGCCAATACATAGAAAAGAGATACTAGGTTTGCGAAAATTATAAAGAAATATCTCTCTTATGCGCAGGACTAAAAATATACGAAATAATAATAGAAAGTAACTTACGTAAGATGATAGAACCCAGACTAGCAGATGCACAAAGTGGATTTAGACCAGCGCACAGTGTACAAGACCACAATTTTACTTTACAACAAATAATTGAAAAAGCTATAGTCAAAAATGAAGAAATCTATTTAGCATTCTTAGATATGAAAAAGGCGTTTGATATGGTGGATAGGACAGAAATCTGGCAGAGCCTAGACAACAAGAATGTAGATGAAGAACTATTGAAGGTGGTATGTAGTCTGTACGAAAATACTAATAACCAAATAAGAACAAGAAACAGAACTTCAAAAATCTTTAAAAATAACGATGGAGTCAGACAGTGTGGTGTATTGAGTCCATTATTGTTTATAAGCGTTATGGACGAAGTAATAAAAGCTTGCTGGCCAAAAACAAAAAAATGTATTGCAGGATACACAAACATGTAAACAGTCAAAGTAGAAGCATGCGTATTTGCAGATGATGTTGTTCTGAAGCTATTTTCTTGTGGCATTTTTACAATTTTAACTATTTATAATGGGAAATGAGCCACAATATTATTAAAAAATGATTTTTATTAACGTTTCGAAGCCCAAATCGGGTTTCGTTGTCAAAATACAAAATACTATTAAAATAAACAAAAATGTAGTTGCTAAGTAAAAAAATTCTTCTAATAATTTATTTAATCTGACTCATTTATATTGGCAATTCAGACGTATATTATACATTTTAAAGTAGAAGACTTTAAAATGATATCGTCAATATTTATGAGTTTTGATAATATATTTTTTTGATGAGATTAGAGTTGCACAAGTTTGACTTGAATGTTTGAACTTGACTTGAGTTTGACTTAATTTCAAGTCAAACTCAAGTCAATCCTTCTGACAAATATTTCAAGTCAAGTCAAACTGGTCAATAGTACAGGTTTGAAAATTCAAACTGTTTGTCAAACTAGTTTGAAAGAGTTTGGAAAATATAATTTATTTAGTAGATATACTTTTTTGTCGAGATAGACATGTTAGTTGCCAATTAAGATAAGAAAATTAATAATACAATGAGTGCCACATAAAAGTCAAAATTTTCAATATGTTTTAATTTAAAACTTTTAAATGTAGATAGGTATTTATTTTTTTCGAATCCTGAGAAAACTAATAAGTATTTTTGAAAAATTTAAACGCAGAATGAAAGATTGCGTTATTACCGAGAGCCGAAAGTCTCTTAGAATAAATAAAAAGTTTGTTTTGAATGAAATATTTGCAATTAATAACAACACTAAATCTTCCTTTTTATGTTCACCAATGTAACTTATTAAAATAAACATTAAGAAGTTTTCAGGGATGTTCGTCCCTCAGAAATAATGTAATCTTTCATGCTGCGATTACTTTTTTTTAATTTTTATTAGTTTTCTCAGGATTTGAAAAAAACGAATACATTTAAAACACATTGTACATTTTGATAAGCGACATGTTACGCCTATGGTCTTAAGGGTTATAATAAAATAAGACTACAGTAGGAAAAATGAAAGAATACCCATGAACTAACATATTAAACACGCTGTATTTTCCTGTCACCGTGTCACACAAAAAATTGGCCAGCGCAAGTACATGTAATAATTATTGTTACATGTACTTGCACTGGACAATTTTCTTTGTGACACGGTGACAGGAAAATACAGCGTGTTTTATATGTTCGTTCATGGGTATTCTTTCATTTTTCCGACTGTATTTGGTTTTTCAATGAAGCTCAAAATAAAATTATTTGGAATTTTTATGACTTTCTTTTATTAAAAAAGGCATTTACTTATTTTAGGGCCAGTTCGAAAAAACATGTGGTACCAAGGTGCTAGTTCACTCGAAAATATGTACCACAATACAAAAGTTAGTATTGCTGTATATTCGTTGGTATTTCTTTAAAATTCAAAACTAACCATAGGGCTATTAGACCTGGATCCCTCGTACAAAAAAAGTTGATTAATAGCAAGCTGAAAATTTGTTAATAGCTTAACAGTGTCTAGTCGAACAAACTTTGATGTACGGCAACACTGGAACAGGGGAAGTTTTAATGTGGACCAGTTTAAAAATTTGGAACGTCAGATTACGAAAACGTCCCATGTATTTTGTCGGTCAGAACATCATGCAAAAATCAGACAGCTATTACTAACCAACATGATTCCTGTCATTTGACATGTTCTTCATGTTCCATTCATTAAAATGCCCAGTTGGTGACAGACACCAGTCTGATTTTTGCATGAGAGTTTATTGAAATCGTGCATTTGTAACAAATCAATTGGAAGTTCTGTCCGACAAAATACGTGGAACGTTTACGTAGTCTGACGTTCCAAATTTTTAACCTTTTCCACAATTAAAACTTCTTCTGTTCCAGTGTTCCCATACATCAAAGTTTGTCTGACTAGACACCGTTAAGCTATTAACGAATTTTCAGCTTGCTATTAATCAAGTTTTTTTGGTACGCGGGATCCAGGTCTATATGACTTTATATCTACAATTTAATTTTTTTTCGGATACAGGCTACAAATGTTATGTTTAAATTAAAAAAAATTAATGTATAAATATGCATTAAGCTTTCTAAATAATTATCCTAACTGGAGCGTTTATTGGGTTTTATTTGTCTGTCTGCGGTTTAAATATCGTATCAGCCACTACATTTTTATGTTTATTGAAATTTGTCAAAAAAAAATTTTTGGACCTTGTTGGGAGTGGGGGAGGGGAATTAAACCTAACCCTCCCCCCGTTGATCCGCCAGTGAACAAATAAAGGCGTAGGCTTGATTGCTAAAATTGAAAAGATTGAAAATAATAGCTAAAGTAATAGCTAAAATAGTAGCTAAAATTGAAAAGAAACACGTTGCGTAATATTCAAACTATTCAAACTGTTTGAAGATGTTTGAATTTCAAGTCAAACCTAAAGATATCGAAATCAAGTCAAGTCAAACTTTTTTATACAAAAAGTTTGATTTTCAAGTCAAGTCAAGTTTGTAGAGTAAAATCAAACTAGTTTGACTTGATGCATCTCTAGATGAGATATTTGCAGATGATATAGTGCTTATAGCAAAAACAGAAAAAATACCTTCAAAAGAACATGACAATGTGGACAGAAGAATTAAAATCATACAACTTAAGAGTAAACACCGAGAAAGCTAAAGTGATGGTAGTAACAAAAAACAACACAAAAATAAACATTAACATTGAAGGAAATGTAATCGGACAGATAGAAGTATTCAAGTACTTAGGGATAAGTTTGAATAATAAAGGGACACAAGTAGACGAGATTGGTGCCAGTGCCAGAATAAACTCAGCAACTAGAATATATTATCCACTATATAAAAACTTCTTGAACAGAAAAGAGATAACAAAAAAACTAAAATGATAGTATACCAAACAGTGTACTAGCCTGTATTAACCTATGGGGCAAAAAACTGGGTACTTGACGAAGGACAAACAAAGCGACTGCAAGCGAGTGAAATGAAATACTTGAGAAAAGTGCTGGGTGTTATAAGAACAGACAGAAGAAAAAACGAAGACATTAGACCTAGGAACGAAATCACTAACGGTTAAAGCAGAAGAAAAGAAACTGAAAAGGTAGGGACACATGATCAGAATGAACGAAACTAGACAGGTGAAGAGGATATGGGAAGCGAGAAAAATAGGTAAAAACCGTAGAGGACGACCAAGAAAAACATGGAACAAAAGCATAAACGAGATTATCGAAGAAACAGGGGAGCCATGGAGTGAGGCAAAGGGACTAGCTAGAGACAGAAAAGAGTGCCGTAAATTTGTAGACAAAATTTAAGACAGCTTGTACACCTCGACACCTATGGGTATGAGGTTTCTGATTATGTATGTATGTATTTTTGAGTTGCCATCGACCGTTCAAGATATGAGGTCGGTGAACTCAACTCATGTGAGGGTCAAATGGTGCCCGGTGCTTAATCATGAATTATTGATAACATCCATGTTATTTAAAACAAGTTTTGTATATGTATCAATGACTGTATCATTTTAAAGGGTTTTTACCCATATATTTTCAATTTTTGGTGGCTTAGCATGTGAACATCCTGTTCAGCACTGATGATGATCTGCATTCAGATCGAAAACGTTCTGCATTTGTGATGTAGCCCTTTTTAGGGAATTTTTAATAAATTATATACCTTTTATAAAGGATTTTAATTAACAAAATTTTTTGTGATATGTATATGGTATACAGCCAGCTACAGGAAAACTTTTTTCTTTGTAGAACAAGAAAAAAGTCAAACAATACCTTAAAAATATAATATTTTAAAAGGATCTGACTATTTATCAGAATCAATATTCCTTTGTAAATCTTACCATAATTGCAAACCACCTCAATGAAAAGACAGAATGTTTCCTGCATGTAAATGACTAACAACGGCAACACTTCATTGAAGCTGATGATTTTTTTTTCTGCATTACAGATTGTAGGCTCACACCGCTCCTTAGAGGGTTTCTAGTTTGTTCTTCTTCTGTAGGTTCAATCTCCCGACCAGATATAAAGCAATGTCAATTACAATGGTTTTCGTTGTTAAGAATTTAGTATATATATATATAGCGACTGTTTTACTAGGACGTTTATCGCAATTCGAACGCCATTGATTTCTGTTTTGCCATGGATCTACTTCTATATTTCTTCTGTTCATGGCTATATTAATCCCTTTTTCAAAAGACTTCTTTGGTCTTTCTCTTTTCCTTCTTCTTTTTGGGACCCATTCCTAGGTTTCAATCGATAATCTCTCACCATTCATTCTTCTCATGTGTCCGTACCAAAAAAGAATGTGTGTGTACTTTGTACGCACGTAAGAAGTTATACTTCTATTATATGATTTCTTAAAAATAAATATACTTTAAACAGTTTGTTTTAAATTTTTTTAAACACCAAACTAATTTTGTGCTTGCCGCTTTCAAAAAAATAAAAAAAGTATAGGATTGCACTGGATTCGAACTCACGACCTCTCGATCTCTGGCCGAATTAGTCGAGGCATTGAAGCACAAAAAAAGGCCTTACTCTCGATTTTTGGCGCAGTAAGACGGATTTTAATGCAGTTTGGTGCGTTGGATTCGTGAGAATGTCGGGAAATTTTGTGAACTATTGTAATGAATAAGAAATCTGAAATTGCATTTGTGCATAAGAAAAATTCATTTCAAAAGTGCATTCTGAAATAGGCAATTATTATAAATTTGCAACCCGGTAAATAGTTGGGCATAATCCCGATTAATTATTTTAATTATTTTTAATTATTTTTAATCATTTATAAGTTTATATAATAATTATTATTAACTATTATAGTCTAAGATGTCAATAACCATTAATAATAAACAAAAAAAATTTCCTTATGTGGGAACCGAACCAAGTACTAACGGGTCCGTAGCTAAAGACACATACCGCTAATCTACGCAGACACTTGCTAGACAACGGCGATATTAGGTATAAACAAAACATATTGGTAAGTAAAAATTGTAAAGAAAATTACTACATATGTACTTAAATGTATTATAAAATTAATATATTCCTAAATTTTAGAAGAAACATTCGTAAATAGGTATTATTAATATCTATTAATGTTACTAAATGAAATATAAATATTTTGACGTTTCACAATTTGACAATTCACTTTTAACTGCAGTGCCTTAAAATTTTTAATTTAAAGTAGCATTTTTAACGCTCCTATGGAGTGCTATAAATTGCATTTTTAACACGTTTGTAGAAAAATATATTTAAAAACACTAATATATTCTTTCCACACCTTTTCTGGACTGATAAATACATAAATTAAAACATTTAGTAACGAACTCCATACTGCCTGTGTGCTCAGATTACTAAAATTTCACCCTCAATGAAATCGCGCCTAAAGAAGTATAACTTCAAAAAGGCAGTATAAGGCTACGGCTCCACGGGCGAGAAATTGACGCTAGCAGTAGCCGTAAAATGAACTTAAGGTTCCGCGGAACGGAATAGGAATAGCCGAACTGAACCGACTATGCACAAGTCCTGTAGTCGGTACAGTTCGGCTATTCCTATTTCGTTCCGCAGAACCTTAAGTTCGTTTTACGGCTACTGCTAGCGTCAATTTCTCGCCCGTGGAGCCGTAGCCTAACTATTAACTAACCTTTGTTGTTTCTCTTCCTACAAATTTTAACACGCAACAACCATACATTACATAACCAAACCGTCAACCGTCCACACCACAGCTGTGCTACAGCTGCCATATTGGATAATTTTTGACATGTCATTTGAACATCCAATCAGAACAAAGTTATAATGCGCATGCGCCCGGATCATAGGTTTTAACATATAAAAATTCCCCCCCTCATATCGCGCGTAAAGAAGTATAACTTCAAAAAGTTGTTTTCTCTCTATCGTATCCGTTAATGTTGTCTCTGCCTTCATCATTTATTTTATTCTATCTGTTCTTACATGATCGTGTAATGTTAGTCTACAGCATCTTAGTTCTGCATTTTCTTACTTATTGTCCAGACTTCTGAGCCATATGTAAATGTACTTTCACTCAGTGTTGCATATAGTAGTGTTTTTGTATTTTCTCGTATGTCTTTACTCTATACTCTATAGTAATGAGTTTACCTGACTTGTGATGACTCTTCCTCTACCTAATTTTTATTGTATATCTGTTTCGTCATTTCCATCTTCCGTCAATGTAACTCGCAGGTATATAATATTATTATGCTCTATATTTTCTCTCAGATATGAGATTGATCAGCATCTTATCAATTCAATTAACTAATTAATTATTTTATTTGCTACTCATGGAAACAAAACAAAAATTTAATAAATCTTTCCAATAAAAAAATGTTCTCAGGGCTAATTGATATTAATATATCACCTTTAGTTCGTGGCTTCTAGTATTTCTCGTTGCTTACTTTATCCAGGACAAAACAAAGAAAATAAATATGCTCACAATCATATAAATTTTATAAATGAATCGCAAACTGCAGAAAGGCATCATGTCCAACATATACGAATTTTGTGTATTTTATTAAAACTGTTTCCAGTAGCAAAACGCAACGTTTACTACAAAAAGGAAACACGTCTGCCTATTAGTATTGGCATGGCAACGCTTTCAATATTCTATTTACTGCAGAAAGGAAACTAGTCCAGGACAAGTTTCTGGAGTTTTTGTCTCTCCTGAAAAATTGGCAAAACTATACTTGTTGCCTTTCTGCAGTTTGCGATTCAAATATTATTTATTCATATACTGTACCATAAATATAAGATTCAAAATGTATGCTAAAACTTTGTTCTCTCGTAAACATATTTTATCTACTAAAAATACATAATCTGTAATTCTACTATCTCCTTTTCTTTTAACAAATTTTTATTTAAATGTTTCGGTGGACTGTTCTTATTATAAAAAAAAAACAAAATTTATTTGCACCTTTTAAATAGATTACTTATGTCCTCTATGAATTTATGAATGAATAAATTATGCTCTAAAACTGTTAAATTTACAAAAAAACAAAAATGTAATATCAAACAACTCTCTTTTCACAAATAATGTGACTAACCTTATCTATCTTCTTAACTTCTTCTCATGGATTGTGTTGTCCTCGTTTCTCCCACACGTGCTCCTCGGATGCTGCAACTGTTCTTCTTGTCCAAGCTGTTTCCCAAACAAAACAGCACTCGCTTGAAATCTCTCCTCAATTTAGTCTCTGACTCTATACACACAATATCAAACTTTATAATTCCAAGATTTCTTCTCTCAGCTCGATATCTTGTGCAAAATTGATACAAGCCGGCTACTCGTTCCAGACAGAAAACTTAAATCTATTCGGACACGAGGAGATTTCACTTCTCGACTCGATCACGATTTCGTCTCAACAGAGATCTGCTTACACGGCCACCAAATTAACCACTTTGCACAAAATCACTACTTTCCAAACTGGACTAGCTTCTTCAGATCTTAATTACACAGTAAAACTTTTTCCCTCATCAAACTCAGACTCAACCATTCTATTCTCCCTCCATGGGTCTCTTTCGCCAATCACACGCATTCTCTCAACATTACCTCCCTACTTTCATTTCTTAAGAACAAATAGTGTTGTATACAAATTTTCTGTCTTGTCAAATTTCCAGGAGATATTAAAATTAACTTCTTTATTATATCCTAGAAAAAAACCTCTATTCTAAAACTAAACAAATCTGTTTACCGTCGTTGCTTTCGAGGAAACCATTTAGAAACGTTCTATTGTTTACTCCAACCGCTAATACATCCACTTTCTAAAACCGATCGTAATTTAGTTCCATTGTTTTGAACTGTTAAGTCCGTTCGTAGAATCTTTATCACTACACTTTTCCTCTTTACCACGAAACACTGCTTACGATTAATTATATTATTTACAAATTTTGACTATATACAGGGCGATGAAACTTTACAATCTCGTGCTCTTTGACATAAAATAAAGTCTCTAAATTTTCCCCATAAAATTATATAACAATATATTCTTTAGTGTTTTTTATTATTTTTCCTTCTAAGTCTAGGTCTTCGGCTCTCCAGCCTATTGTCACGTATTCTGTATTGTCTGTATTTATTTCCAGACCCCAACCTTCATACTCCTTCACCAGTTTTCGAACCATATAAGCAGCGTCCTCTGCATCCTCCGCTACAGCTTAGTAGCTAGTTAAAAAGTACATTAAAAATTTTAACTAAATTACAAAAAAAATGTTACAAAATTCTAAGTACATAAGTATAATGTTTTGGGGTTATATTTATATAAAAACAAGCTAAAATGCGAGAATTATCATAACGAGAACTTTGTATATTTACGTATTTAAATTCATAATATGGAAAATGGCTGACACGAAAAGTTGTTTAGAATTAAACACTATGTTTTAATGTGCAATTATATCCTTCTAATTTAAATATTATGAACTCTAAAGGTACTTTACTCTTTAGCGAAATTCATATTTTTGACATACCTCGAATAAAATTGATGAAATTTGATCTTACATCTGTTGCATCTTAGATTTTAGACTTTCAAATATTTTTCTACAGAATTACTTCGACGTAAAATGAATAATAAAAGAGTAATAAATTAAAACGATGTTGGGTATCCGTAATTTGAGAAAAATTTTCAAATATTTTTTTCTATTAGAAGGATGCAATATGGGCCATTCCACGAACATACGCCTGTTTTGGATTATTTCGACAAGGAATATTTTACTGTGCAACATAAGAAGTACGAAAGTAAATGGCGCTAATAATTATTCCAATGAACAACAATGTAATTTGCAATTTACTTTCGTTCTTCTTATTTTGTACAGTAAAATATTCGTTGTCGAAGTAATCCAAAACAGGCGTATGTTCGTGGAATAGGGTATATAACATTTAATTCCAAACAACTTTTCATAATAACAATTTTCAATATTGTTAAAAATAAAATTACTTTGCTCTTGAGCGAAATTCATATTTTTGACATCGTATAATATAGATACGAGTACAATAATTTGATATCTGATAACTGAATCATAGGTTTAAGACGATGCAAAACTTTTTCTCGTAAAATTAAAAATAAAAGTATTTCCCTATGCATGTGCCCAACTTAAGTAGACACGTTGTATATAATATATGCGTAAATATAATATACATAATACATATCATTGGGTAGACAGCTCAAATAAAAATAATTACACTTTTATAAAAAAGAACTTTTTATAATAAAACGTTTTCATTATTTATAGGACCCAATATAAAATTATAAACTATTTTGTTGTTTCAATTTCTATCATAAAATAATTTTGTAATCGACTATTTTAGAGGCATATTTTCTCTGACGGATTTAAACTGATATAAACCAAAGAAAAATTTTAAATGGTATATACAAGGTGTCCCAAAAGTAGCGGAACGATCGAATATTTCGTGAAAGGAACATCGGATCGAAAAACTGAAAAATACGTATTCAATATTTTTCAAAAATCTATCGAATGACTCTAAACACGACCCCCCACTCTACCCCATGGAGGTGTGGTGGGGGGTAACTTTAAAATCTTAAATGGAAACATCCATTTTTTTATTGCAGATTTAGATTCCTTACGTAAAACTAAGCACTTTTATTCGAGACATTTTTTCGAATTATGGATAGATGGCGCTATAATCGGTAAAAACAATTTATCTTCATACCGTAGGTAAATTACAGAAATGGTCTAATATCTCGAGAAATACGCTTTCAAATAAAAAACCAAAAAACCAAAAAACCAATTTTTAATATTTTTTAAAAACCTATCGAACGACCTCATACAACACCCCCCATTCCACACCCTGGAGGTGGGAGTGGGGGTAACTTTAAAATCTTAAATAGGAATCCCAATTTTTTATTACAGATTTGGATTTGTCATTAAAAAATAAGTAACATTTATTCGAAACATTCTTTAGAATTGTTGATAGATGGCGCTATAATCGGAAAAATGTGATTTATTAGCGCCATCTATCAACAATTCTAACAAATGTTTTGAATAAATGTTACTTATTCTTTCATGAGGAATCCAAAATTGCAATAAAAAATGGGGGTTTCTATTTAAGATTTTAAAGTTACCCCCCACCCTACCTCCAGGGGGTGGAGTGGGGGGTCATGTTTAGTGTCATTCGATAGATATTGAATACGTATTTTTCAGTTTTTCGATCCGATGTTCATTTTGCGAAATATTCGACCGTTCCGCTACTTTTGGGACACCCTATAATATGTAATATTTCTATAGGGTGTCCCAAAAGTAGCGAAACGGTCGAATATTTTGCGAAATAAAAATCGGATCGAAAAACTGAAAAATACGTATTCAATAATTTTCAAAAATCTATCCAATGACACCAAACATTAACCCCCACTACACCCCCTGGAGGTGGAGTGGGGGGTAACTTTAAAATCTCAAATGGAAACCCCCAGTTTTTCTTGCAGATTTAGATTCGTTACGTAAAAGTAAGCAACTTTTATTCAAGACATTTTTCGAACTGTGGATAGATGGCGCTATAATTGGGAAAACGATTTATCCTGATACCATAGGTAAATTATAGAAACGGTCTAATATCTCGAGAAATACACTTCCAAATGAGAAACCAAAAGACAAGTTTTTCATATTTTTTACGAAAACCTATCGATAAACATCAAACATGACCCTTCAACCCACCCCCTGGATATGGGGTGGGAGGTAACTTTAAAATCTTAAATAGTAACCCCCACTTTTTATTGCAGATTCGAATTCGCCATAAAAAATGAGGCAACATTTATCGAAACATTTTTTAAAATTGCTGATAGATGGCGCGAATAAATCGTATTTTTCTAATTAAAGCGCCATCTATCAACAATTCTAAAAAATGTTTGGAATAAATATTGCTTAATTTTTCATGACGAATCCGAATCTGTAATAAAAAGTGGGGGTGGCTATTTAAGATTTTAAAGTTACCCCCCACCCCACCTCCAGAGGGTAAGTTGGAGGGTCATGTTTGGTGTTATTCGATAGGTTTTCGAAAAGTATTAAAAACCTTTTTTTGGTTTCTCATTTGGAAGTGTATTTCTCGAGATATTAGACCGTTTCTATAATTTACCTAGCCAGCCACATTGTTTGATTTGCTTGTCTAGATAATGTTTAGAAGAAATGCGTTCAATGTGCTTCCCCGTTTAGGATTTTGTCCTCTTCAGGGTTTGAGGTGAATGTATTGTGTTGGCAGCAAAAGCAAACAGTCCGAAAAACACACTGGGGCAAGCGCCGTGTCCTGGTGTTCTTGGATCCTGGGTTATGCCGGACGGTGGTGTCCAGAAGGCTAAGAAGTCAACAGAGAAGAAAGTTTGATGGATTGTTGTTGGTTCCATAGACATTTACGTGTACTGTCCGTGCTTTGCTCTCGACCAGTCTCCCTAGAAACCATTGTACAACGACAGGCGAACCTCCGTCCCTCGTCGGCGGTCAGGAGGTGGCTTTGAGTGCAGCGTGGACAGTGTGCGTTCGAGTGGAGAAAATAGTTGCGGCTATTTTCTTGGGACGAACAGGTATAATTGTGCAATGAAGTTGGGAAACCGCAAAAAACCAACTTCTCCCTGTTCGGGGTCGGGAAGAGGAAATGTTAGAGGTGGGTACGGTAGGCTAACGGGGTAGCCTCAAGGATGTTTTCGTACTCCACCGGGAGTTCGTCAATGCATGTTTGCATTAGAGCGGACGGTACATGAATCTTTTTGCGTTTGGGCTTTCGGTGGAGTACGTGGCCGGAAGATGAACAGGAACATTTGAGAGATTCTTGTGTGTCGGAAGGGGGGCCGTTGATTACTTTGATTGTGAAGTTCCTGTTCAGAGAGTTTATTCTCTCGGTGATTTTGGGGGTGTTCGAGATGTTATGGATTTCGTTTGAGGGATATCGCCAGTGCTCATAGTTGCATCTACGCAAGATTCTACGTTCTGTTCTCAACAACCTCTCTTGTTTTTGTCTTGAACAAAGAGAGTAGATACATGATTTGTACTCCATGACGGGTCGAATAAAGGTCTTGTAAGTGTGAATGAGAGTCTTCTTGTGTGTCTTGCCAATTTTTCCCGAGAGAGCGTTGAGAAGTCTGGCCCTGTTCCTTACCCTATCTAAAGTTGCCTTTAGATCTGCGTCCCAGTTGAGAGTCCTGGTGAACAGTACTCCTAAATAGTTCGCAGTCGGGCTAACAACAAGCCTTTCTCCCAACAGTCTCAGTGGATATTGGTCGTCTTCATTGCGTATGATTCTATTTGACACAGAAGGGGCGCGAAACACAATTGTTGTTGTTTTGTTCGCGTTCAGCGTGACTCTCCACTTACAACACCATTCGCCGACGCCGTCCAACAGAGCCTGGGCTCTTCTGAAGAGGAGTCTTGGGTTGTATCGAGAGGTTGTTGAGAGCAGAGTCGTGTCGTCTGCATAGAGAAACAGCCGAGTACCTGGGATATTTTGGTTAGTGATGTCGCTGTTGTAGATGATGTACAACAGCGGTGCTAGGACTGAACCCTGGGGAACTCCAGCTTGTGGAGTGAAGGGGGTGGACTTTTGATCGCCTATTTTAACTCTGACAGTACGGTTGTGGAGGTAGGAGTGTACAATTTTGGTAAATTGCAATGGTAGCCCGATGTCCAGAAGTTTCCGAACAAGCCCGTCGTGCCAGACCTGGTCGAAAGCCTTCTGCACATCCAGAAATGTGGCTATGGCGAATGAACCATCGTTGATGGTTTGAGTAACTTTGGTAGTGTAATTTACCTATGGTATCAGGATAAATTGTTTTTCTCAATTATAGCGCCATCTATCCACAGTTTGAAAAAAGCTCTTGAATAAAAGTTGCTTACTTTTACGTAACGAATTCAAATCTGCAAGAAAAACTAGGGGTTTCCATTTGAGATTTTAAAGTTAACCCCCACCCCACCTCCAGGGGGTGTAGTGGGGTTTGGTGTTTGATGTCATTGGATAGATTTGTGAAAATGATTGAACATGTATTTTTCAGGTTTTCGATCCGATGTTTAGTTCGCGAAATATTCGACCGTTCCGCTACTTTTGGGACACCTTGTATATAATAATTAAATTATAAAATATGAACTTTAAGTATATAACCTTTTAATTATTTATTTAAAAAATTTAAAAAAAGATACGCAACAGCTGGGTTTTGAACTCGGAACCTCTCGATCTGCTCTATCTGCGATAATGCTCTACCACTGAGACACCATGAATTTGTAATTATCGATTTGTTGACGTACTTTAAAATGGAATCTAAATGTCATTTAAAATAGTTTGAAATTTAAAAAATCGATTTATCCGTAATGAAAAACTGGAACGAACATGTAAACCGAATGGAACCAGACAGATTAGCGAACATCTGTAAAAACAACAAGCCGTATAGCAGAAGACCCGTTGGAAGACCGCCGAAAAGGTGGAAAGATAATGTACAGTCAACAACAACTGAAACAGAATAAGAGGCAGACAAACAGGAGTAATCCTAGTCGCACGAAGAAGAAGAATAAGAAGAAGATTTATCCATATAATAGTAGTAAAATATTGCATTGTTTGAAAGTTCTGAGCTATTCTGAAAATTTCAGGTGCCTAGATAGCCTAGAACTCTGTTTAAAATAGATTACAAAATTTGCGGAGACAGTGACAAAGACTAAGCCAAGTATATAAAAACGTTTTAAATAGTAACATGCCATTTTTCACTACCTACATTAACATTAATAAATAAAATTTATTTATTTAACATTTTAACTTGAGGTTTAGTTGTGTCAAACGAAACAAAGAATTGCATCTCGGGACAGCAATTTAGGGTCCTCATGACAAGCGTTTATAGCCGAATGTCAGCTGAAGTCACGCGCTACTTTGAAATAATATGAAATTATCATTCGTATTTTTACGAAAACAATTTTATTGAAAACAAACTGAATAGATGTTAAATATTAGTGGAGACAAAATGTATCCCTGCCTTACTCCTCATCGTATTTGAAATTCTTCAGAAGTGTCCTGATTCAATAAAATTGTGTTTTGACTAGGAAAGTTTTGGGGTAGTTCTGATTTCTTTCATTATATATGGATTTTGGGCTGCTGTATCCGAATCTGAGGTTTGCGGACAAAATTTCGTGACGGAACATTGAAAAAATCACGAAAGAAGCGAAAAATTCCTGCTTTTTCCCGCTTTTTTGCTTCAATCTCCAAAAACTATTAAGTTTTAGTAAATAATGTGTTAACAAAAATTAAAGTACTTAAAATTCTCTACAAATATCACTATTTACCTTTTTTTTCTAGACGAACCGTTCGATCTAAAGTGCAAGTTGAAAATTGCGAATTTTTAATGGTCTCTGCAAAACCCACTTTATTTTTTATTAGAATGCTGTCATTTGATAAATTTCTCCTAGTTTCTTATAAATACATAATACATTTCTCCTACTTATACATAAATAAATATTATTTCCAATAATTCTTCTTTTTTTAATGACAGTAAGATTAATTAAGCTGTTAAGAGCGTGAGGTCGTAAAAATTACAATGATGTAAAAATGATTAACGCTTACTTGAAGAAAGTTGAGGAGGATAGGGAGCAAGTTCAAAGACGTTCTACTGCACCACCTTTTAATTTCAAAACTAAATGTTTTATGTGTGGTCTCGTCATAACACTTGAGTTTATAGAACAGCAAAGTAAAATGACAACCAACCGCAATATGGTGTATCAGGTTCGAGTTTTAAAATTTAAACAAACTGTTATAAAACGAGCAAAAGAACGTGATGATCAGTATGGCAAAGCCATAATCAAACGCCTTTTGCCTGTCTCAGACTTAGTAGCCTCTGATTGCCGGTATCACAGTTTATACATGAGAAAACTGTACAATCGCCCAATCACTCAAAAAAAGATTAAAAAATGGGGTCCATTTGCCGATGATGTTGAAAGAGCAATGCACGATGTTTAATATTTAGAGAATAGGGATGGGGAGTGCCAATTTTGGCTCGATGAGTTGATCGACCAAATCAAGGATAAATATCGTCCTGACAAAAAGGCAGTCAAAGCTCATCTACTCAAAAAATACGGAAGCGATATAATTATTACCATGTGCCGAAACAAGAAGTCGGTCGTTTGTTTCAAAGGCACAGGTTACAAAATCTTGAACGACGCTTGGTACCAACAAGCGTTAAAAAATGAAAGACTACGGATTGTTCAGACGGCTGCTGCCATTATTGTTGAGGATGTCCGGAGCCAGGTTTACGAGACACGGGAATACCACCCACCGGATAAGTTTTTAGAAGGAAATAAAGAACTAATTCCTGAAACACTCACACTACGTACATTTATGGAAAAAGTTGTAATTCATAAAAAACGTGGGAAGTATGATAACTGAAGAAGAAAAGCAACGCGCTTGCTCATAGTCTTGTAGCGGCGGTAAGGCCCAGATCATTCGTCTCACCAGTCCTTGTAGGGTTGGCCGTATTGCTCTAAAAAAAGTACGGTTCAAGAAAATTGGTTGATGTAGTTTCCTCTTTGGGGTTTTGTTCATCCTATAAAGAAGCTGTTTGTCTGAAAAAATCAGCAATCGCAGGCGATCCGCAGAAAATTGACCAGCCGTGCTTTACACAAGAGGTGTACGATAACGCTGATAAAGTACATAAAATCGACGGATACAACACTTTTCACGTCATGGGTGGCATTTCTTGTATTGCACCAAAACATGCAGTAGCACTTAACCAATCCATTCCTCGGTTAAAAACGAAGCCCACGCCTGAGATTTATGCAAGTCAGGGAGCTGTTCAACTAATTCATTTTTAAAGGAAAAAACCTCAAGGTTTATCAGAAATCAAGATAAAAGATCCGAAGGGAATGTTCACACCAACTGAAACTGTGACTCCATCTGTGCCTGATCTTCTGTGGCTCTATGGGAAAAGTAGAGATATTCCCGGCCTCTTCGGATGGAATGGATTCATGGAAGCTGTCACAAGAAACATGCCATATGAACTAACATTTATTGTTTACCAGCCATTTATCAACGCTCCTCCAAGTGATTATGATACAATATTTACAGAGTTGTTGAACGGAGTAGAGAAAACTAAATCCTTGAAGCTAGTTACATGTCTGGTGACATTTGACCAACCCCTCTACCTCAAGGCAAGAGAATCCTTGCTAGTAGTCCCGATGATCCTGATCTGTCAAATGTTGTTATAAGACTCGGTAGATTTTACTATTGATGTCCTTCATGGGGGCAATTGGTTACATTATGCAAGGTGGTGGATTGGCTGAACTTTTCAATACCATATATGCGGCAAAATAAACCGAAAAAATTATGTCTGGTCCCGCTTACACAATGGCAGTACGAGCTTATATGTTGGCTCACAGAACTCTGGCCAAAACAGTGATTAAGTCAATGGCCCTATCATCAACAATGGTGGATCAATTAGAGTAGATCTTGTTCAACTTAGACAGAACAGTGATTATTTCTAATGATGTAAAAAATATTGTAAAATATGTGCCAGAAAAATTTAAATCCCAGCTTCAACTGTTGGCAGAACGTGGCCCCCTGTCTGGCCTGTTGTGATACTGAATTTGTACAATTTCGACTTTTTTTCTTTTTAATTAATTGTGCAGAAAACTAGCAGAAATGTATCAAATGAAAGCATTCTAATAAAAAATAAAGTTTTGGAATGTAAAAAGTGGGTTTTACAGAGACCGTTGAAAATTAGCAATTTTCAACTTGCACTTTAGACCGAACGGTTCATCTGAAAAAAAAAGTAAAAATATTTGTAGAGAATTTTATGTACTTTAATTTTTGTTAAACATTATTTACTAAAAGTTAATAATTTTCGAGATTTAAACAAAAAAGCGGGAAAAAGCAGGAATTCTTCGCTTTTTTTCGTGATTTTTTCAATGTTCCGTCACGAAATTTTGTCCGCAAACCTCAGATTC
The DNA here is from genome assembly GCF_917563875.1 of Diabrotica virgifera virgifera. Lineage (NCBI taxonomy): Eukaryota > Metazoa > Arthropoda > Insecta > Coleoptera > Chrysomelidae > Diabrotica > Diabrotica virgifera. Next base: position 56,870,285 of record NC_065447.1, read on the forward strand.
GGATTCAGCAGCCCAAAATCCATATATAATGAAAGAAATCAGAACTACCCCAAAACTTTCCCACTAGGGGGCTCGTAGAGTACAAATGAACTGAATCATCCCAGTCAATCCTGATGTTTGCACGTTGATGCCAGTAAAGATTTTTAACAATGCGTAGTTCTTTATCATCAATACCCACCTGCTGAAGAATGGTAATCATTTCAGTATGTTTCACTCGATCAAAGGCCTTCTCAAAGTCAATGAAACACATAAACCGGATGTCCGACATATCTGCATCTCTGTACCATAACCTGAATACTAAATAGTGCTTGTCTGATTCCAAGGTTATTGCGGAATCCAAACTGTGTATCACCAACACCAAGTTATTCTTCTATTTTTTGGTAAATTGTTGTAGTGCTAGAGAATAGAAGAAGAATAAGTTCATATTTTAACGTTCTGGTAACCGCACAAGTAAAGTATCTTCTTCTTACAATGCCTATCTGTTTCGGATGTTGGCGATCAGCATGGCCACCTTAACTTTGCTTCGGAATAGTCGAGTTGTAGATGTATTAAACAACTTTCTCAGATATTGAACCCAAGATATTCTTCTTCTCCCTGGTCCTCTCTTTCCAAATACCTTGCCCTGAAGAATGAGTTGCAACAAGCCATATCTCTGTTCATTCCTCATTATATGGCCAAGATTTTCCAAGATGTGGTAGTAAAGTATAGAATGTACAGTTTCTTGCTGATTTCAAGTCTGGTCGGAATTTTATAATTTATTAAAGCAAAGTAATATGTATTAATGACAAAATGTTACAAATTGTTGACCTTGTGTTACCTCAAAATCTATGAAAATTAAAACATTTAGTCAGTTTTTTTGTTATCATATTACTGCCCAAAAAAGGTTTTCTTCTTTACCACAATCCCCCTGACTAAAAGCTTCATTTCTGTTTCTACGTATAATTGGTTAATTAAATCGTGTATACGTAATCGTCGTGGTAGATATTAAAAGAAAACTCGCTAATTCAACAACACACAAAAACGCTTAATATAATATTAATTTGAAAACACGGTTTTAGCCATAAGGCGCTATACTTGCGCTTTGGTTCTCGTGAAGTGCTCTGTAATCATTGCACTTTCGTTTAGAGACCGCTTTGTCGGGTTCAACTTGGCACTTTAGCTCGACATAGAACGTGCATTATCGTTACGTTGCCACATTGGCGTACCTTCGACATACACCTGGATCATTGATTGATTAAATAAGATATACGCATATATATTGTTATGATCCGCAAATATAGAAAAATTAAAGAGACAGAGAAAAGGAAGAATAACCAAAGATTATAATAATGGGTTAATTCTACATCTTCTTCTTCTTCTTCTTTTTGTATAGACATGACTCTGTTTTTCAATGTGACTCAAGTAAGTTGTCGTTCCATCGTTTTCGTGGTCTTCCCACTGATCGTCTTCCTATTGGGGAACCATATCTCGCTGTCCTGACTACTCTATTTGTTGTCATTCGGCTTATGTGGTCATTCCATTCTATTATTCTGTTTCTTACCCAGTTTTAAAGTGAAAATGCTGTATTGAAATTGCTGAGATTAAATGCTGAGATTAAATTCTATTTTCTTACTTAATGAAACAATATACACATAATATGGTATTATATTATTATAGTATAATTCATTTAAAAAATACGGTGGTAAGTGTCGAGCGTGTACAATCCGACAAGTGAGGCCTAGCGGGTGACCTTCTCGTATTTCGTATTTCTAGTTGTGTATTTCGCTCAAGGTCACCCGCCAACTATGGTTTGTCGGATTGTACAGGCTGTCCCAATAAGAATGTCCCTCGGCCATATCTCAGGAACCGTATATAGTACCGCTTTGGGAAAAAAAAATTTATAACAAAAGTTACCTCGAGAAAAGCCTGGAAATTATTTTTATATTTGTAAGTCCACCGCTAGAGGGCGTAATTGAATATCAAAAATTTAAAAATCAAAATTTTATAAAATTTACATAAGGAAAGGGCACTGAAAATCCGATCATCGTATTCTTCGCAAAATTCTGCGAATATTTGATTTCACAAGTGTAACTCTACCTTTGCAAATAAGAGGTGGAGGTGAGTGGGAACCTTGTTATGAAAAATGGCTATAAGTCCGGTTCTGCATAATCGATTTTTGCAAACTTGGTCTCGTTGAAAACAGATCTTTTTCGTTAATGTAAGAGTTATAATTACGAAACAGCCTAATAAGTAATATGCCAGCTAGGGGGCGCTATTTTATGTTCTTCAGAAATCTAGTTTTCTTTGGAAAATATTAAATACAAGTATGCACTTTTAACCCTGTATTACAAGATTAGACTTTAGACCAAATTATCAACAGAATATCGAAAACCGCATGTTGATACCTTTTTTCTATCTCGAGATATCTTAAAAAACGTGTTAATTTTTAAACATAACTGATGATATCTCCTGTAAACGAAGTTACGGAAATCAAAATGAAAACAAGTAGTGTGCTGTGGAAAAAAATTAAAGCGTGACACTTTGGGCATGTCGACAGAAGTGAATACTTATTATAGATTCGATTATATTCGTTTGATTCAATTAGATTCCATTCGATTAGATTTAATTTTATTTAATATATATTATGTCTATAATTTAATATAAATATATAATATAGACCTAATTTAATACATAATATTATATACTAGTGATTTTACCCGTTAAAATTAGGATTAATAAGATATAAAGATACATAAAGCTTTAAATTATTATTTTTCTTAATGTAACCGATATTTTTTAATTAAAAATTTAATTACTGATGAAGTATAGTAAATACTTCGTGTAAATTTTAATCGTAAATAATGCATGGAAGAGTTCATTTATTATTAGATTCTCTCATTAAAGGGAAGGCCGTTATACAAAAGTGACCTTTTTAAATTGTTTGATTACATTATTCCTTTCAACCTACTTATCCTCAAATTGTATTTTTAAACATTCTATTCATTTTATATAATAATAATTAAATTCACTATCAAATTTGAAGTAAAACTTCTTTTGAAAGTTTGTTAGTTCTATAATTAATGGGTAAAATCACTAGTACAGTTTGTCAAACGTAGCAAAAAGTTTCAAAATTTCGGCGATTGTAAGATTTTCAAACTCTTTCCTACGTTTGACAAACCATATATATTATGTATTAAATTGGGTATATTTTAAATATATTAAATTATAAGCATAATTATAATAAATAAAATTAAATCCAATTAAATGGAATCGAATTGAATCGAACCGAATATAATTGAATCTATTAGAAATATTCACTTCTGTCGGCACTCCGCAAGTGCCCCGCTCTAATTTGATTCCATAGCACACTACCTGTTTTCACTTTGATCACCTTAACTTCGTTTACCGGTGACATTATCAGTTTGTTTACAATGTATACGTTTCTTAAGATATCTCGAGATAGCAGAAAAAAGGTATCGACAATCGACATGCGGTTTTCGATATTTTGTTGATTATTTCATTCATAGGAGATTCTGACCAACAGAAAGCTACAGAAATCTAAATTAAATCGATAATTTTTGATAATTTCCCGTCCGTCGTCAAGTATATTACGTCAGATGCCCTTCGTTGCTACGAAAAAAATAGATTCAGTGACATTAATGACAATTAATGTTTTAAAAATTATAAAAGTGATGACTTTCAACCGTGAAATATTTATAACAACTGTGTGTTTAATTGTACTAACTTGTACTTACATAAATAAATTACAATAAAATTTTGATTTTGAACAGTTTTATTCATGAAATAATCGCAACAAATTGCACTCGATCTCTAAAATTAATATAGAATTTTTGCCCTCGTGACACTTTGAAATAATTTCACTCGCCTTCGGCTCGTGAAATTAAAACTGTCAAAGTGACACTCGGGAAAAATTCAATAATTTTAGAGCTCTTTTGCAATTACTACTGATAATTTGGTCTAATTTTGTAACAGAGGGTTAAAAGTGCATACTTGTATTTAATATTTTCCAAAGAAAACTAGATTTCTGAAAAACATAAAATAGCGCCCCCTAGCTGACATATTACTTACTAGGCTGTTTCGTAATTATAACTCTTACATTAACGAAAAAGATCTGTTTTAAACGAGACCAAGTTTGCAAAAATCGATTAAGCAGAACCGGACTTACAGCCATTTTTCATAACAAGGTTCCCACTCACCCCCACCTCTTATTTGCAAAGGTAGAGTTACACTTGTGAAATCAAATATTCGCAGAATTTTGCGAAGAATACGATGATCGGTTTTTCAGTGCCCTTTCATTATGTAAATTTTGTAAAATTTTGATTTTTAAATTTTTGATATTCAATTACGCCCTCTAGCGGTGGACTTACAAATATGAAAATAATTTCCAGGCTTTTCTCGAGGCAACTTTTGTTATAAATTTTTTTCCCGCAAAGCTGTACTATAAACGGTTCCTGAGATATGGCCGAGAGCCATTCTTATTGGGACACCCGGTACAAAATTGCCTGTCAGCCGCACTCGTGTCAGATTCGAGCACGCACATTAAGCGGTTAATAACGGAGGAGCTATATTCACAGACGGACTGACAGGCAGTAATGAAACCGGAAATATATATTTGTTCTCGTCTTGCTAAAACGCGTCGAATAAAATATCGCTTTGTACTATTCCGGTGACTTTAAAACAGTACTTCTGGTTGCATTTCTAAAACCGGAAGTCCTATCTCAAATTGCTCACCTTTAGTACCATCCTTGGATTATAAGCTTTCATTTGACACCTCAGTTGTCATTCCACCTGGTATAATGACGGAGGAGTTTGAGTTATACGGACGGACAAACAGACGGACGTGGATAATTCAACGTTTTCACAGTTTTTCAAAATTGGGTGAAAACAATAAATCATCCCACGACATATTTTATGCAGATGATGTGGACCTAGTTGCCCGCACAACACACAAGCTATAATAAATGTATACAACCTTCTCAAATGCCTCGAAAAATATAGGCATCAAAAAATAAAAACAGAATTAAAATATGAAACACACAGAATCCTCAGAGATTAATTTATAAAATGTATAGTTTTTATTTTTCTGTGATAATTAAAATAGATGAAAGTTTTAGTTAAAATAAATTTTGGTTTTCATAACAACATATAATATTCAATTTCTCCCTTACAAGTATGGCCATCTCGACGCCTAGTAAAATGATGTCCCAAATAATAAAGATAGCAAACTTATGATAAGGCAAACACCCTAGTACGTAAAATAAACATTTATGTGCAAAATTTCAAAGCGACATTTAAACTAGAGCCATATAAGTAATTTAATCATTAGCATACCCAAAACGAGGCACGTAGTAATTACGTAATAAAATTCAAATGTCTACCCGCGAGAAACCAACTACTACTACCTATTAACTGAAATCCTACCGACACATTTTCAACTTATTTCATAAAGTTACTTCTCGGTAGAATTACAGCTCACTTTTGAGTCGCGTTAAAATGTCTCTGAAATCCCTCCTGAATCTTAACATATTGAACAAGGCTCGCTTCCACTGTTACCAACAGCGAAAACTAATTTAAATTAAATCCTTGCGAATTACCACAGCTCTCCCGGCAACGTCGTTGCCTCGTTTTGCCACTTCTCCGCTCTCTCTCGCCTCACTTTCCATGATAATGGAGAAGCTTGTTGGTAGTGGAAAGTGGAATAAGGGCTTAGATGTCGATAAAATCAAGTGATTTCTGAAAGTTCTAGCATATTTATTTAGATTGAATACGTTTTCTCTTATACAGTTAATTAAACGAATATATTTATATTGATGACTCGAGATTTTAGTGGGAATTGTAATAAAACAAAAGGGAGTAGTTCCTTTATTTATCGAATGGGCCGTAATCGTTAGTATCGTTACTTTTAAGTGAAGCTTCTATACTGGCATGTTATTACTTTTTCTCTATAGTAAAAGGCTTAGGCGAGCGTTAAGGAAGTTGCGCCACGGAAGTAGCGCCACAGAGGTAGCGCCACAGAGGTAGCGCCACAAAAGTAGCGCCACAGAGGTAGCGCCACCAAAGTAGCGCCACAGAGATAGCGCCACGACACGGCGCCACGGAGACTACACAATATATTTTCTTAATATGCACACAATGTAAAAATAAGTGTATGTGAATTGTTATGCTTATGACCAAGGTAAATTCCGAACTTTTGTTATTTTCATTTTGAGTTTTATATGTCTAGAAACATTTGTGATTCAGGTAGTACTAAGTACAGCTAGTAGATGACAACTTTGTATGTTTAATATCTCTGAAAATGTTTCTTTCCCTTGGACTATTTAGAAAATACATGCAAACCGCATAATGGAGCAGAACTTCAAGAACAAATTTAATTAAATCATGAAAACGCAAAACTCAGCCATGTTACTCCTAATGAACTAGAAGCGGAAATGAAGCACAATTTGAATCCGAACAAAGCACCTGGGTTTGATCTTATTAGTGGTGAGCTTTTAAAGCAGTAGTCGAAGAAAACTATTATAAAACTGACGCACCTTTTAAACGCTTAAGTGATAATGATACCTAAACCTGGCAAACAAACTCACGAAGTAACATCGTACAAACCAATATCACTCATCTCTGTAATGGCAAATCTCTACGAAAAAATGCTCCTAAAAAGGCTAAACCCAATAATTGAAAAAAGACCACGAATTTCATCACACCAATTTGGTTTTAGAGAGAGCCATTCTACTGTTGACCAAGTGAATAGGATCAGTGACATTATAGAAATGGCACTGGAAGAAAAGAAAGTTTGCACCATTGTCTTCCTGGATGTGGCCCAAGCATTCGACAAGGTGTGGTAAAAATGATTAATTCATAAATTGCGCTATATCACCTGCAAGAACCACAGCTCTGTCAGCAACGTTGTTGCCTCGTTTTGCCGCTTCTCCGCTCTCTCTCGCCTCACTTTCCATGATAATGGAGAAGCTTGTTGGTAGTGGAAAGTGGAATAAGGGCTTAGATGTCGATAAAATCAAGTGATTTCTGAAAGTTCTAGCATATTTATTTAGATTAAATACGTTTTCTCTTATACAGTTAATTAAACGAATATATTTGTTGATGACTATTATTTTAGAAAGAAATATGTTAAACCAGGAGCTGTAATGAAACAAAATGGAATAATTGGTCCATTTATCGAATGAACCGTAATAGTCATTATCGTATATGAATCAAAGCTTTTATAGAGGCGTTGTATTAATTTTTCTTCGTAGTAAAATGAAGGATCGGCACGACACGTGAAATAGATGGAAGAGTCAATTTACTCAACAAGGGTAGTCCGTTATACAAATGTTTAAATATATCATTTAATTATAAAACAATACTCTATATTTCTACTAAGCTTTCATTTATATCATATAGTGCGAAATATTTCAAAATTTTTATAATGAAATGTTGGTCGATATGTACCAAAATGATCAATTTGCTAATTAGATAATATTTTGATGCCCTTCTTATTATGACATTTGCATAAAATTATGATAGTGTCTGTGCGAGGTCGACAATTTTTCTCGTGAGTTTCAAACCTTTTAATGATGTAAGTAGGTACCTACAACTTTTTCACAAAGTGAAGCAAAAATTTAAAACATGTTTAGTTTATGTTTTGCTTTTATTCTATTATTTTTTATAAAAAGTCCTAAAATCCAATCATCAATTATAGATTTTTTTCAGTCATATATCTTGGGTTACTCAAAAAATATGAATTGTGGATATTGTTAATCCGTACATAAAATTCACTTTTTTTGTTTTGTCACTTCTCTGCTATCTCTCTCTCTCTCTCTCTCTCTCTCTCTCTCTCTCTCTCTCTCTCTCTCTCTCTCTCTCTCTCTCTCTCTTTCCTCTCTCTCTCTCTCCCTCTCTCTCTCTCTCCCTCTCTCTCTCTCTCTCACCCCTCTCTCTCTCTCGCGCCTCACTTTCCATGATAATGGAGAAACTTGTTGGTAGTGGAAAGTGGAATAAGGGCTTAGATGTCGATAAAATCAAGTGATTTCTGAAAGTTCCAGCATATTTATTTAGATTGCATACTTTTTCTCTTTCTTATACAGTTAATTAAACTATTTATGTTGATGACTCTATGTAGATTTTGGTATAATAAATGTGTTAAGCCGGAAGCTGTAATGAAACAATATGGAGTAATTGGTTGATTTTTTATTCAATGAACCGTAATCGTCATTATTGTTTGTTTTTTTATTTGATATTTGCGTCGAAAACTACTACAGCTGGTTGCTTTGTAGGTAGGTACCTACACTAAAACGGTCAATAAAAAAATTAACTGCAGAAAGTAAAAACACCAAATGATTGTTGGAATCTCTAACAATCCAACAACCAATGTATTTACCTACTTATAAAAATGGAGTTACCACCTATAGTCATTGCTAAATAATTAAGTATTGTTCAACAATAAAATGACAACTCACTCGTGTAATAATAAAACACTTGAGATGACAATTTTTTGCATAGTTGTATACACTCTATAATAATATAATATACAGGATTTTTGGTAAAGAATAGGCCATAGCTTAACCTTAGATTCCTGAGGTTAAAATAGGTCGACTTAAGCTAACTTACCTTAATACAAAAGTTGATAATACCCAAAATACAGGGTGTCAAAGTTAAACTTTTATTTTATTTTTTTTATATATTACATGGTATACAGCTAGGGCTTCCAATCCCGCAGCCTGAGTTCAATCTCGGTATTTTCGGGACTACGAATTTTCAATCCCGCGGGATATCTGTATTTGCGGGATTCCGCATATTGAAAATAGTCATATTTTCAAATAGTCATATATTCAAACAATAACAAATACTGAAAAAACAAAATATCTTCTTCAAAAAATACACCAACAAAATTTTAAAAATCAACCAAAAAACCCATTTTCAATTTAAACCGGGAGCATAAACTCCGAGTACGTTCTCATGAGTATGAGCATAATGTATAAGTTTATACTACATTTCACATGAATAAAAATATGTTGATGTGATGAGTTTCTACCATAGATATAATAACCTGTAGATTAGGCTAGCTATGGGCCGCTCTGTGCATCGAGGTGTAACGCCGATATCAAGGACGCCATTGGTCAATATTCATTTTGAGTGGTCTATAACTTTGTCCGTCATATGAGCGGTAGCGCTTAGTAAAAGAGATCGATAGACCACCGATCAACTGCCGCACGTTATACGCTTTTTTGTTCAATGCATTGTCTGCGGTTAACATGTCTCTGGTTTCTACTCACCGTACATAAGAGTAGATACTACCGCGTGGAGTATGTACTCAAAAATTTGGAGTATAAACTACATTCTCATTTTTATTCATACGAGCCAATATCTAAATCTAAATTGTCATCTGCCAAACTCCTGCGTATTTTAGACACAATATAGCCAGCAGCAGAAAATGGCCTTTAGGTTTCCATAGGTCGACGGTATTCCTTTTTAGGCTTTATATGTAAATGTAAGATATTTTCCCATTGACTCCTCACATTCATTTCTATTTTAATAATGGACTCAAGCGTATTAGCTCGAGATGGCGACGGTCAAAGTAAATACATTACATGCTGACGATATAGTAATAAACTCTAACTCCTGTTCCAATGTAAGATCAAGATCGGAACCCGATGATGGAACCTCTACATTGTTTCTCACGTGTTTCTTACTTGATCAGCCTCTTCGTCATAATTGCTCTCAGATGAATTTAAAAGGCTGAAGTTCACTCCCCTTACAAAATCATTAATTTCTTTTCGAAGTAAACTTTTCGGTGGAAGGAAAAGTTTCATCGTCACACGAGGCTTGGAAACTACGAGGCTTTTAGAGATAAATCAGTAGTGCAGTCACATTTCTATATGCCATTGTAAAATACGGCGCAAAGACAGTTTTTTGATAATTTTGAGCGTAGCTACAGCAGTAATACACGCTTTTTTAGTCCCGCAAATCCCGCGGATCCCGCGCCTGTAATCCCGCGTCACGCGGGATTGGAAAATGACGCGGGATCCCGCAATACCGAGATCTCGGTTTTGCGGGATTGGAAGCCCTATATACAGCCAACTACAGGAAAACTTTTTCCTTGTGGATTTTTATTTTATTTATTTTTGAGTATTTTTGAGTATGCTGACATGCATGGGACAACAACACGAAATTTGGTAAGTGTTGCTGGTACTGTATACCCTACTAAATTATGTTAAACAAACGTTTCTGGTTACTACCAGAGGCATACGACGGGGGAACGTGAATGGTGGACCCTTCCCAAATTCTACGCCACTGGCGGAATTTCTATTTTAGTGCAATTTTTTGATTCTCCAATACTTTCTATGTAAATAACATAATTCTAGTTTTCGAGATATTTGAAGCTAAAAACGAAGGAGCATAATACATTAATCAAAAAAATGTGCCTTTTCATTTTTAACTTCAAATATCTCGAAAACTAATGACTTTATTTTTACGAATGAAGAGTATATTATTTGCATAAAAAGTATTGGAGAACCTAATTATTATGCTAGAATAGCAGTTTCATTAGTGGCGTAGAATTTTGGAAGGGTCAACCATTCACTTTCCCCTGTCGTACGCCTCTGATATTAACCAGAAACGATTATTTAACAAAATTTAGTAGGGTGTACAGTACCTACACTTTCTGCCAAGTATCATAAGGATATCTCAAATAATTTTATAGTACCGGGCATACATATTTCTTAAAGTTCTAAATAAAGAATAAATTATAAAAAAAGAATACTTTAAAATAATTTGACATATCCATGTCATACTTGGCATAAAGTGTAGGCACTGTACACCCTACTAAATTATCTTAAATAATCGTTTCTGGCTACTACCAGAGGCGTACGACAGGGGAAAGAGAATATTTGACCCTTCCCAAATTCTACGCCACTGATGAAACTTCTATTTTTGTATAATTTTTTGGTTCTCCAATACTTTCTATGCAAGTAATCAACTCTTCATTCGTAAAGATAAAGTCATTAGTTTTCGAGATATGTATTTGAAGTTAAAAATGAAATGGCACACTTATTTTGATTAATGTATTATGCTCCTTCGTTTTTAGCTTCAAATATCTCGAAAACTAATGGCTTTATCGTCACGAATGAAGAGTATGTTATTTACATATAAAGTATTGGAAGATCAAAAAATTGCACTAAAATAGCAATTCCGCCAGTGGCGTAGAATTTGGGAAGTTTGGGAAAAACTTTAAAATTGGCACCCTATATTTCGGTTATTATCAACTTTCGTACTAAGGTAAGTTAGCTTAAATCGACCTATTTTAACCTCAGGAATCTAAGGTTAAGCTGTGGCCCATTCTTTACCAAACACCCTGTATATAAATACTTAATACGTTCTTTTATGCACGTAGCCATAAATGAATATCGATATCAATATGAATATCATAATGTATATTCATCAATACCAAGTCAACCAGTCTCTTCAGCAGTAGGTAGTTGACCATAGCACCATAGCCAAGTTTTAATTCTCCTCAAAGAAGAGAATGTTCTTTAAGCACTAGATGCACTCCAAGACAATGTACCTAGGTAATATTTTCAACAAAGTATGTATTGTGGGATATACAGAATGGGCCAAATAAAAGTGTCCACCTCGATATTTGGCAGTATTTATTAGATTTTAAGAAAATGACGAAACAGGTCGATTTTTGATCTAAGGGGGACACATTTTTACGGTACATCTGTCATTTGTCAACCCCCTCGCTTCCACATTCCCCACCCCTTATTTTTTAAATAGGGAATAGGGGTCGTGTGCTAGCTCATTTGAAAGGCTATTCAATTCTCTATTCAGTAATATTAACATTGGCATAATTATTTGTACAGGGTGTCCAAGAAAAATTATTTTAAATTAATTTTAAATTAATTGACACAAAAAGAAGAATGTATGTAATTTATTTAACTCAAAATACATTCTACTGCTGACAGAAAACAGAAAAAAATGTTTATTTGATAAATAAATATTGTTTGTTGCTTAAATTCAATATTCAACCTACCAAGAGGCAGATGGGTGGCAGCTTGAACATTGAAATTAAGCAAAAAGCAATGTTTATTTATCAACAAACACTTTTTTTTCTGTTTTGTGACAGCAGTAAATTGTATTTTGAATTAAATAAATTACATACATTCTTCTTTTTGTGTCAATTAACAACCTTTGGAGCGGGGGGTGTAAAAAGGATATACAGACGAGAATAACAAAGGCGCAACACGCATTCAATGCTTTAAATAGAATTTGGCAAACAAACGAAATATCGGAAACAACAAAAATTAAAATCTTTAATAGTTGCATTAAAAGTATACTGCTCTATGGAGCAGAAACATGGAAACAGGACGAAAATACGACTAAAAAACTACAAACATTTGTAAACAAATCTCTAAGAAAAATCCTGAAAATATACTGGCCAAACAAAATAACTGCTACAGAACTATGGGAAAGGACAAAGAAAACTAACATATCTACTACAGTCAAGGAAAAAAATGGAAATGGATCGGCCACACTTTGAGGAAAGACCAAAGCAGCATAGCAAGACAAGCACTTGAATACCAACCAGAGGGGAAAAGTAAGAGGGGCAGACCAGACAACAGCTGGAAAAGAACAACAACGAGAGAACTCGAAAAAATTGGACTAAGATGGGGCGAAGTCAAAAAGAGAGCAAAAGATAGAAGAGAGTGGAGGGAATTAGTTCACAATTTATCCAGAGGATAAAAACAAAAGAAGATGCGCTGTCCCGGCCAGACAGCAATCTTACACTTTTGGCCAAGAAACACATAAGCGCCCAATACTCCACAAGGAGGGATGGAACGAGAAAGAGAGAGAGAGCACACAACCCCTATTCCCTATTTAAAACTAAGGGGTGGGGGATGTGGAAGGGAGGGGGTTGACAAATGACAGATGTATGTACCGTAAAAATTAGTGATGAGCGAGACTGGTCTTGGTCTTGCGGTCTTGGTCTTGGTCTTGCAGCAAGACCAAGACCAAGACCAAGACCAAGACCGCCTTTTGGTTGCAAGACCAAGACCAAGACCAAGCTTGCAAGAACAAGACCAAGACCAAGACCGAACCTTGCAAGACCACGCAAGACCAAGACCAACCTGCAAGACTCTTGCACTTTTTTGAGAAAAATTGGTTTTTATTATTTAACTTTATTTTTTTAGTTCAATAATATATACTGACATTGTAAGAAACCTTAAACAATATCGAATTTTTAAAATACATAATATTTTGGTTATATTTCTAAGTCGTTTTGATTAAGTCAAACGGTTTGCATTTTCTCAACCTTCAAAGTGTTCAGAAGGCAAGTTTTCAAACGGCGACAGTTCAAGAACAATTGAAATTACTTGTAAGGCAAAAAAATGTAATTATAGATAGGGTAATCCATTAAAAAAAATGCAATTAAAAACGGTTTTTATGTACCAGTAGTTTTCGCTTTTTTGTCTAATAAAAATACTGACACTTATTTCAATTATTTTCGCATAATCGAGGAAAAATGTAGGTCGTTTTTAAAATGAATACAAAAAATATCATAATAGATTTTGAAAAGGGATTCACAATGCTGTGAAAGCATTGTGGCCTGAATAAAAAATAACTGGTTGTCGATTGTAATGTGTCAAGCTTGGTATCGCAAAATCCAAAGCTTAGGTTCAGTTTCTGAATATAATGACAAAAATTCCGATACTGGGAAATTTTTAAATTATTTTTTGGATTAATTTTTTACAATCAACGAAAGTTGGAAGTTGAATTATTTGTGAAAATCCCGGATGACAAACGTGTAAAGAATTTTACTGATTTCATAGTTGAAAACTATTTGGAAGAATCTAGGTTTTCCCCAGAAAGGGTCAGTAGTACAAATAGTATGTGCCGCACTTGAAATGCATGCGCATCATTTCAGTGTGTTTTAAATTCTAGTTTTTACTGCCCACATCCGAATATTTTCAACTTTTTAAAGGGCATAATGGGTATTCAATCCAAAAATATGTGAAAATAAAAAGTGCGAATAACTCGTGTTACGAGAGCAATGTAGTTTAAATAAAATTAAAGAACTGCAAGATAACAAATTACAGAATTAAGCGTTTATAACTCCCCATTAGGTTTAGTTATTATGTTATAGTATTAGGTCTATAAATAGGTACCTATGGTAAATATGTACGTATTTACTAAAAAGTATGTTGTAGTTAGTTTATAAAAAAAGTTAATTATATTAAATAATGATTAAATAGAGTAAAAAATATTTGATTTTTGTGTTCTCTTAAAAAAATTTAATTTATGTTCTTAAATTTGACCCTCGTAGGATAAATACTACAGTGTTCGAGTGAAAGCAGCAGATCATTATCTGTTAACAACTATAAACCGTTTATCCCTTTTCGTAAAATCCGTGAATTGAAGGTCCCCGACCATTTGTGGCACCTTTAAGAAGCTCTTTTTCTTTAACATTTTATTAAAATACAGGGGCAATAAACAATAATCCAGACTCAAGACGTGGTCTGAAGGCAGGCGGCAGGTATCGACAGCATGCAAAACACAACGTGACACAACCGAAGGCCGGCAATTGCAACAAGGGTTGTAAATGCAGATTTTTCCTACTGATAAATATTACCATTATAAAAATATACTCTAATCTCTTTATATAGAGAGAAATAATTAGGTCATTAGGTGAATGTATAATGTTAAAATTGGTATCCGTTTGAAACTACATTCTACATTCTGTTAAAATTTTAAAGCAAAAAATATAGTTTCACTCTTCACATCTTTATTTATTTCAATGTACATTTTTTTCGAAATTGTTTGGTTCAAATTATTACTAACAAAAAAGCAAGACCAGCAAGACTCTTGCAGCAAGACTAAGACCAAGAACAAGACCGGCTAGTGCAAGACCAAGACCAAGACCAAGACTGCCTTTTAGCTGCAAGACCAAGACCAAGACCAAGCTTGCAAGAACAAGACCAAGACCAAGACTAGCCTGGTCTTGGTCTTGTTCTTGTTTTGCTCATCACTAGTAAAAATGTGTCCCCCTTAGATCAAAAATCGACCTGTTTCGTCATTATTTTAAAATCTAATAAATACTGCCAAATATCGAGGTGGACACTTTTATTTGGCCCACTCTGTATATCAATATCATAAAACTAAATAGTTCTACACTATCATAAGAAGCTTCATATTGTTCTCTTTGCGAAGTTGCTTCCCATAGGGCCAATCTGCTCTTAAAATTTTATGTAGGTACAGAAGTTAAATTTTCATTAAAAAACACACTATTTACCGGCACGAATATGAGCAGCATTTGTTTTTTTAAACTCCTTCAGAATTAATATTTGTATGGAGCAGTGGCGGATCTATGGGGAGGGAAAAAGGGGAAATCCCCCCCTATCAAGGTCCAAAATTAAACAAAAAAATTGTTGAAACATAAAAACATATTAGCTGACATGATACTTAAACCACAGACAGACAAATTCAACCCAATAAACACGCTAGTTAGGAAAATTAAATGAACTTGATGCATCTAAGTCATTATTTATGTCTGTTATGTAGTTTGTGTTTATTTGTTTTATGTATTTTGGTTGGTGTTTCATTGGAAGTTCCCCCCTAAGGCAAATTTCTCCTCCCAAGGGAAATGTCTAGATCCGCCACTGGTGTGGGAGAAATGAGTTCTGGGGAATTTGAGCTATTGCTTTTGACAGGTTAAATAGTTAAATAACTATTTTAATTATTCAAGGGAACAAAGTTATATTTAAAAACAAAAATATTAGTCAATAAAATATGTATTTTTCTTCTTCTTCCTTCTTGTATGTAAGCTTTAAAGCCTGTTTCTTTTTCAATATTAGCCTCCTAAATTGTTTAAGTTATCGCACGATATTTTTCTTGGTCTGCCAATACTTCTTCGTCCATTTGTGACTTATCTCGTGCTATTCGTACTATCATATCCTCTGCCATTCTACTAATGTGTTCGTTCCACTCCTGTTTCCGTTTTGTCACCCATCCATTTATGTCTTCTACATCGCATTCTACATTGCATTCTTCTACTTTACAATAAAATATGTGTACTTAATATTTTTTTTTATTTTTCTTTCTTATTTTTTACTACACCGGCCGTTTTATCCTATCGGTCCACCGGGAAAAATCCCGTACTAATAAAATATACTCATATTATAATTCACAGATATTTTGTAATTTTAAAAAATGTATAGTTGTTCATTTGAAAAAAAAACTGAATGTATAATACTTATAATATATTAAAAAAAAATTAAATCATTTGGTCTGATAGGGAGGCCGATCGCCCCCTCCCTTTGGAGCCGCCGTTGGGTATGTCATGCCAAAAGAGAAACATATATTCCTTTTTTTTTATTAAAATATATTCATTTTATAATATATGTACTACAAAAATTGTTTAAAAATTTGTCTATTTAAGTCTCAAACACACTAAAGCTTCTCTAAAACGAACAAATCAAAAGTTTTTAGTTTTTGTGACATTTCTGAGATTTTCCAGGTTTTTAAACGGTGGTGAATAAACGAAAATTTTATATAAATGTTACAAATATATACACGTCTAATTATTCACTTAACTGCAAAAGTTTTACACCGCCAAAAATTATGCTCATATTTTTCATGAATGCATTCAAATCAAAAGTTTTTAGTTTTTGTGACATTTCTGAGATTTTCCAGGTTTTTAAACGGTGGTGAATAAACGAAAATTTTATATAAATGTTACAAATATATACACGTCTAATTATTCACTTAACTGCAAAAGTTTTACACCGCCAAAAATTATGCTCATATTTTTCATGAATGCATTTTGTATATTTGTAACATTTATATAAAATTTTCGTTTATTCACCACCGTTTAAAAACCTGGAAAATCTCAGAAATGTCACAAAAACTAAAAACTTTTGATTTGTTCGTTTTAGAGAAGCTTTAGTGTGTTTGAGACTTAAATAGACAAATTTTTAAACAATTTTTATAGTACATATATTATAAAATGAATATATTTTAATAAAAAAAAGGAATATATGTTTCTCTTTTGGCATGACATACCCAACGGCGGCTCCAAAGGGAGGGGGCGATCGGCCTCCCTATCACATGTGAACGGATTCTTCTATTTTTTTATTTTTTATTTTTTCTTTGGGATATAATTTACTGTCAAACAAAAGTTTACTCAAACTTCTCTTCTGGGCTTATGGTGAACGAATACAAAGTTTTTCTTATTTTAAGTTTTGAGACATCCTGTAGGGGGGTTAAGGTACAAAGGATTCATCGAAATCATGCAGATATTTTCATCAATAATTTTAGTCTGATGCTTTGTGAATTGATTCAATAAAATTGTGTTTTGACTAGGAAAGTTTTTGGGGTAGTTCTGATTTCTTTCATTATATATGGATTTTGGGCTGCTGAATCCGAATATGAGGTGCGCGGACAAAATTTCTTGCCGGAACATTAAAAAGCGAAAAATTTCAGTTTTTTTCCGCTTTTTTGCTCAAATCTCGAAAGCTATTAACCTTTAGTAAATGGTCTGTTAGGTACTTAAAATTATCTATAAATATCACTATTTACTTTTTTTTCAGACGACCTGTTCGGTCTAAAGTACTTACAAGTTGAAAATTGCCAATTTTTAACGGTCTCGGTAAAACCCACTTTTTACATTCCAAAACTTTATTTTTTATTAGAATGCTGTCATTTGATAAATTTCTCCTAGTTTTCTGTAAAAATATTACCTAAATGTTAGTTCATAGGTATGGTATGTCTCTTGTGACAGCTTCCATGAGTCCATTCCGTCCTAAGAGGCCGGGAATGTCTCTGCTTTTACCTTGGCCGATGCCGCAGTGCAGGAAGTTTGGTAGGATGGTGGATGGTATAGATACCCGCCTGGCGACCATCCAGCTACTTACTTATATCACGAATAATACAACGACGGTAGCCGCAGTGGCCTCTCACTACCATCTACCCACCCGGTGGTCCGCCAGGCGTCTATCCACCCATATCAGTCGTGTTTGATAATCCATCCGGGTAGCCTCGCTATGGATGAAAGCGTAATAAGTGCTGTGTATAAAAGAAGGGCCATTTGGGACTCAGCAGACCCACTATGTGACGAAACACGGCTTAAAATATCTGTTTTATTTATTCTTTGCAGTTGCATTAAAAAAATCCAATATTCAAGTCAGATGAATTTAAAAAACAAATTTTTGCCTTTAAGTCGATTTTTCTCCACTTTCTGAAAAGTTTAGTGAGTGAGTTTTACCTCTAATACCTATGACGATATGCTAAAAAAACAAACCAAATGTAACGTAACAAATGAAACAAACGATTCCTCAGCAGTCAGTTGGATACTGACTTCAGACTTCATTTCACTCTTTCACTGCGTCCAGGATGCAGCGACCCTCCACCATCCACCTTTAAAATCCACCCTCCAAGCCACCATCTAGCATCCTGCAATGCGGCATCGGCACTAGGCACAGATGGAGGTTACATTGACAAGAGTCAAAGCTTAAATTTCACCAGGCCAGCATGATGATCAGGCTACCACCGAGCTGTATAAATAAGTAATGTCATGATCTTCTTAAATAATAATGGTTCTATATTTCTATGTAATTTTTTGTCCTAGGCTTTTTATTTACATAACATTCTCAAAAAAATCTCATTTTTGTGTTAACGTGAGCAACAAAATGCATCATGCATTATATTTTTTGCTATGAAAACTATGATATCACAACTTTAAAAATATTTCAGTAGATGGAGCGAAACGAGTCACAATTAAAAAAAACTCTTAAATCAAAGCTCATGGTCCGGTACAAACAGAATCATTAGAATTTGGGACAAGAAGATGCGCTAGTTTCCGGTGAAAAACGTACCTATCTTACCTATTGAAAAAGTATTAATTCAAAAAGCGACCTTCTCACGCCTTTTAACGTTTCTTTCGGGAAAAAGTGTCGCAAATAAAATTTTTATGAGAAAAGCTGCATTATTTAAAATCAAAATGTCGTTTTTTAGTCCAGAATCTAGCCCAGTTGTAAAAGTAAATATTTATAAAAAAAATTAAATAAATATAGTAGGTACATAAAATAAAGAACATATTATAAAATTAATAAACAAAGCAAATATATCTTGGTTTCGCTCTTATTTTGAGTTGGTATGATTTAGAAGGGGATGTACGAATTGTATCTACCCTAAAAATAACAAAAAATTAGGTTGGTGAAAGCATTCTCAGTGTACCTTTTCCTCTGTCCGCATTCCATTCGCACAAAGCCACGTGAAAAGTGAGAATAATCCTCATGCTTCCGCTCCTAATTCCCCTATAACCTCAAACGGCGGATGGAGGGAGAGGCGAAGGCGTTCCGCAATCGAACCCCACCTCGCAGTATCTTAGCAACGCATCGTGTTTTGTCACCACTCGGCGTGAACAGCCCACAGTTTAGCTTAACTAGCTATAAACTTCCTGTACTTTATAACCATCAGTGAAGCGATCGGCAGGGTCGCAGACGAAGAATCGTCAAAAGGGTTAATCGCAATCCGTAAATGCTTATTTAATTAACGGCTGTTTTACTCAGAAATGGGAATATTAAATAAATAAATAGACATTGATATATATGAGATCGAAGTATAATTGGAGTGAGAAAAATAGTATAATTTATGGCATGAATATCTACCTGTTGCTTGGAAGAGATGCATGCTTGTACCACCAAAGCCATAATTCGCCATTACACTAACCTATATGTATTATGTAATATTTATTTATGCAGCATGGATGTTATTGAGATAATTAACATAATCCAGGCAGAGGGCCTCTGGCTGGAGGGATATACAGGGTGTCCCCGAAAATAGTGCGTTCCTTTAAGGTATGGATATAATACACAATTTAGAACAAAAAAGTCCTATAACATTTTTACTTTATCGTACTACATACGTAGTATGAGTATAATAGATAAAGTTATAGGATCGTGCAAAAAATTTTTTTCAGATTTCACTTTTTTTTGACGTTTTGAGTCCCCCTGAGTGTAAAAAGCAAATAAAAAAAACATGTCGGAAGTATGTACGTATGTCTATACGTATGTCTGTACGTACGTATGTCGCCACCGCCCAGCAAAAACTACCAGACCGATTTCGATGAAATTTGGTATGAGTAAGTTTAAGAGAATTTTCTCGAGAAACTAAGCTTTTGAAAAAAACGTCTCAAAGGGGGGCCGAAATAGGGGGGTTATTTGGGGCCCATTTTTGCAAATTTTGACCGAAACGAATGAAATTTAACATAAAGTTAGCTTATCGATAGATGAATAGAAATACGGAATTTGACATTTCCAAATCCAAAATGGAGACCAGCATGGCCGACCTCCCACCCGATACATTTCCCTACCAATCTAAAAACTTGTTTAAGATAAATTTAATTTGAAAAAACATTTATATAGCCTAAAGATGGGTCTATAACAAGAATATTATCGTTTTTCAGAAAAAGTTATGGGTTACCTATATTTAAGGGGTCAAAATTTGACATAACTTTGAACTAGATTTTCTCAAAAATGGCTCCAAGGAATTTGTTTATTTTTTGATATATTTTTGATATCTTATCGACTAATTCAATAACATTAGTCAGATTTCTTATCTCCTCATAGGAGGGGAGTTATAAATTTTTTATAAAAAAATATTCGAGTGCCCGTAACTTCCTCTGTAATAGAAACTGTAATTTGAAATTTGGCAGACATATAGAGTACTTTATTATCTATTAGTTAAATAAATTTTACCCACAATATGGCTTCCGGTTGAACCGGAAATGAAAAAAAAATCTTAATTTTTTAGATACTAAATTATATGTATATTTATTATTATGTATATTTTTACATATTTTGAAAGAAGGCAAAATTACCTTTCCAATGTCATAAAACTCGTTGCTGTAGCTCAAAAACTCGAAAAGTTACAGAAAATAGAAATTTTGCTAGAATCTTGTGTGTGTCCCCTCTCACGCGATCATAGCATAGCATTATTATAGGGCAGTCAATGAGGGTATTTGGCTCCGAATTCCATCCTACTACATCGATGTACTTGATATTTTCACAGTAAGTAGGGAATCGCTCAAGAAACAAAATCTACCCTACATAATATGGCGCTTTTATCTTGGGGCAATTCCCACCTCTTCAAGGGGGTGGAAAATTTGTTGGTCAAAATAAGCATGGAGGTGGCTAGAGAACCTATTTTTAAGCAAAAACTGATGTATACTTTTTTTTGAGAACTCAATACTTTTTGAGTTATGCGTAGTTGAAAATTGGCCATTTTCATTTAAAAATGACACGTTTTCGGACGGTTTTTTGTGAATACCTTAAAAACTATGCATCAAACTAAAAACAGTATATAAATTTTTTTAGATTATAAATAATTAAGAGATTCGTTCCTTCGTAAATTTTCTATTTATAATACAAAAAGAGATATGGTAGGTAAAAAGAGTTTGTTTTTTTGGTGCATGCCCAAAGTACTCATGCTTTTGAAGTGTTTGAAAAGGCATTTAAAACGAGCACCGTTAAAATGTCGGTTACATATTTATAATACAAAAAGAGATATGGTAGGTAAAAAGAGTTTGTTTTTTTGGTGCATGCCCAAAGTACTCATGCTTTTGAAGTGTTTGAAAAGGCATTTAAAACGAGCACCGTTAAAATGTCGGTTACATTCAAATTAAGCGAGATATGGTGCAAACGAATATATGACTAATGTACTGTTATATTTCTATTTGATATGAAAATTAAAATTTGATAATTATAAACAAAATTCAATTTAATATAAAATATTTTCAATTTTCTCAACCACGGGCATATAAATTTAGAACAACCTGTATACAACAAATTGTTATATTTAATTTTAAGAAGTGATTAAATAAGACTCAAGTGAAATCGTTAATAGGTCATTATCGTTGTTCGCGGAAGGATCGATCATTAGCCGATGCTAAATAAGACTAAGTGGAAATAGAGAACAGGTCATTAAAATTTGTATATAGTAGAAAGTAATTTTAGAATGGGAATTAACTATTTTCTTTGAAATCCATTAAGCATATTTAGAAAGTTTAAAAATTGGTTTTGAGGAATACTGCGAATGAGAGTTGGTGGTGGAAGTTTGATTTGTGAATCTGGAAGGGATATTTAGAAAGTAGGGGAATGAATGACAAATAGAGATCAGAATGTTTTGAGCTGTCGAGAAGTGAAGTCGAGTAGTAGACGGTAGTGTACGGAGAGTGAGAAAGCCTGTGTAGTTCCGTGAGTGTGGAGTATCTATCGTAGAACGAGAGGTAGGCCAGGTTGAGAGTAAAAGAACCTCCTTGAGCCAAGAGTTCCCGGTAGCTGATTGCAGTTTCGAAAAAGGTAGAACACAGCATCACGACAGAAGCAGGAAACGAGAGCTATACGAGCTAGTTTCAGAGGAGAACATTACTGGAAGCCAGGACGAGGTTTGGATTGCAGCCAAGGATAGCAGGAAACGGGTCTTGTGTGAAGACATTCTCAGTGCACCAGAAAAAGGTCAGTCTCATTTGTTTGGACATGAATGTATGGGTTTTTCGTAGTAAATACCACATTTAAAATTGAAGAAACATAATCAATAATATCAGAAAAGCTTCATCAAAATTAAATAGAATTGTTGCTAATAAATCATAATAGTTAAATGTTAATAAAAACTTTCAATTGGAAATCAAAAGAAAATAAGATTCCCATGTGTAAATGTTATGTTTAAGAAAAATAAGATATAGCAAATATTAAGCAGGGATTGCCATTTAAATAAAATAAACAATATTTTGATTACAATTGTAACCCATATGTGTTATTATTTTACTCTTTTCTTTCCTATCCCGATTAGGAACCATTAAGAAATACTTAGAAGCCACGTATGTAAGTAATTAATTTTATAGAAAGCCCTGAGATTGAAAACATATTGATATGTGATCTGGTAAATTAATTAGATTATTATTAATGCATTGATTAAATTAAATGACATATAAAAATATTGTCTCATATCAATAATCAAGATCACAACAGTACTTTAAGGAAAAATGAGAAGTACATACATTTAACCCATCATCCACCAGAATTTAAATGTATTGTTTTTCTTTTGCAATACCTCTTAATATAGTGTTATTTATATTTTCAAACAGTTGGACGGGTGAAAAAAATAAGATCAAATTATGGAGCGCATTTTTAACTTTTCTTAAAATTCTTCCTTTTGCTCCATACAGTTCGAAAATAAAAATGTTCTATCCCCGAGAAGTGGTGGGAACCGCCCCCATGATAAAAGTGCCATAGTATATAGTATATAGGATAGACTTTGAATTAGGAGATTGGGCTTTGGGCTACTCCCAAAATTTCATTAAAATCCATGCAGTAAAATGCAAATATTGTAAACTATTAATTTCTCAGAAAAATGAACTAATTTGAAATGAAAGTATGACTAATATTCTATTGATTTAGGTATGCAATAATCTATAGTGTGTCCCCAAACATTCTCTCAAATGCAGGAATTAATGATGCGTAGAACTATAAAATTTTTTCAAGTATACAAGGTGTTTCTAAAATATCAAAATAACGAGTAACTTTGTTATTTTTATAGAATGCCAGTATCTAGTACGATAACGATAATAGATCGGTACGATAAAGTTCTCGGGCGGCCCTTCCGTCCAGCGTTTTTTCTAAAGTTAACCGTTTCCAAGAAAAAAATTACATTGTTCTCCATATAAGTGAATTTTTATTTTCATAAATTTGAATGACATGGCAACGTAGCCTAGAAGAACTTGCTGTGACTGTGGAAATTTAACCTAATAACCCCTTGTTTATTTACTTTCAGGTGTGATTTTTGGGGTTGTTGACATCGTAGGTAGCTACCTGCAAAAAAATGGAGTTGGTTGTTATTTACATTATTTTACCTACCAGATGCAACTGATTTTTTGCTTTACATTGTGCCTTCTACCTATACCTTTAAGGAACGCACAATTTTCGGGGACAGCCTGTATATTTTGCACTAAGTTCTTCCCCTGTTTCTCCTATCTGCATAACTTTTTTATTATATTCATCTTCATTCCGTTTTCGTTAAGAACTTCTTTATTCCATATTTCCAAATTGTTCTGAAGTGTTTTTAATTAAAATAAAGTAAGTTATCAATCGAAGTAGCAGAGAAAACGACAATAAATATCGTTCCCATACCACCAGATTGACAACAGGTGGAATACTTTCTTTTGTTACACCTCCTGAGATTTTCAAAATTTATAAATCATACAGGATGCCGAGGAAATTAAGATGAGAGAATTTGAAATAATTCACAACTCATCTGCTCAGCGTGGTAAAAGTTTCAACAAGAAAGATTCCTTAATACTCCTACAAAAGAGTAAATGAATTAAAAATGTATGAGACAGTTTCAATTTCTTTGCAACACGAAAATGCAGCACCTGCATAATACTCTGATTAAATCGGAGAGTACAGGAAGAGTCTATACCGGTTTCGGAGGTCTTTTCTTCCTCATCAGTTGTCCCATATCCGTTTATTTTTTATTTTTTGCAATTAGTACCTACCAGATCGTCAACAAATGCTTCGTCCGAGATTTTCACTCTTTGTTGGTTTCTATTTCTATACCCTACATCAGCGGTGCTCAAAGAGTCGATCGCGATCGACCGGTCGATCGCCAAAGTTTTTGAAGTCGATCGCGATTCACGGAAAAAATACAAATGGAAAAGATGTGGACACTAATTTACTTCTGCATACATATGTGAGGTGGTTGAAATAATCAGTCCCGAAATAATTTCTTTTCTAGAAGAACGAGGGGAAAATTTACTTCAAAACGAAAAGCTCAGTGATCTGGCTTGCGTATCAGATTTAGCAAATCATTTGAACCTCCTTAATTTGGAACTACAGGGTAAAAATAACAATTATCGATATGATGAGCGCAGTACATTTCTTTGTCAACAAATTGTTATTATTGATTAATCAAAAGAACAGAAAGGATTTAAACAACCTTCTATCGTTGAAAAAAAGGTTAACCGCCCATTTGAATTATATTTATTATGAGACAGAGATGCAAGTAGTTCATGGCGAGTTTAAAAGATGCTTGGCTGATTTTAAGAAACTGACAGATATTGTAACATTCATGTCTAATCCATTTTCTTGTGAAGACGTGGAAAAAATTGCCACTGAAATATTCATTACTTTCAATATGGAGATTATTTCCGTCCAAAATGAGGCACTAAAAATAATTTCGGATACTTATATACACCTTAAGTCCAGAGCGGCTGATAAGAAATTTTGGTCTTTCATACCGTATAACAAATATCCATCTTTGAGGCAAATAGCTCTAAAGCTCATAGCATTCTATGGATCAACGTACTTGTGTGAGTCTGCATTTTCCCAAATAAAGGTAGTGAAATCAAAGTATCATAATCGGCTAACTGACGAACATATCTCAACATGCTTGCATCTGACCCTCGGTAATTCTGTACCATCATATGAAAATCTTGTGAATATTATGCAGTGCCATGCTGCCATGCATCAAAATCCAAATAAAATTAGGATGAAAAACATGATTTTACAATTACAACTCTCTGAAGTTACAACTTTTTATCAAATAGAAATGTGCAAGCTTTTTATTTTCAAAACTGTTGTTTTTTACTAGCAGTCGATCGCTGGACGCTTGCAGTTTATGTGGTAGATCCCACACAGTATAAGTCTGAGCACCACTGCCCTACATTAAGTTTTTTAGTCCTTGTTGTGCATTTCTTAATAATTTCGACCATATACCTAGGTAAATTAGAAATAGTGTTGGGCTAAGGCTAAGTGAGCCTCCCTGTCTTAAACCTCCATTTATTGTAAAAGTATCTGATGTTGCATTATTACTACATATTTACGGCATTGTTGTTCTCGTTGTATATTTTTTTGTATAATTCTTAGTAGGTGTCCATTCCTTTGTCTCTTAGTATTTTCTATAGTTCCTGTCTTGGTAGGTACCTACTTTATCGAAGGCTTTTTCTAGGTCAAGACGTCAAGAAATGCTACGTATATTTTCTTTCTCTCTTGCATCGCTTTTTGTGTTATCTGTTTTAAAGCAAATATATGATCCTGTTATAAATAGGTAATTCCACCACTTCTAAATCCACTTTGTGCTTCGTCTATTGTGTGTTCTGTCATTGTTCTTAATCGTTTGTTTATTATTTTTTAGAAGAGTTTTATACATGTAGGTACCTATGTACAATAGCAACATCAATCCTCGGTAGTTATTACATTCTCTATCTCCTTTCTGGTAGGTATATGGGTAGGTACTATTAGTGACACTTTCCATTCTTCCGGTATATTTCGATTTGTCAATATTTTAATTATTATTTTTAGTAGGTAATACTTATTCTCCATTTTCCCATAAAATTTATACAGGGTGTCCAGAAACTCTACCGGCAAACCAAGACAGGAGATTCCTCAGATAATTTTAAGACAATTTAACCCAATTCACCTAGTCCGAAAATGCTTCCTAAAGGAGCTAGAGCTTTTTGAAGATGGCGTCTGGTAATTAGTTTTTCTTAAATATCTCCAGAACGCTTCTACTTAGAAAAACGAAAATTGGTACCCATATTTATTTTCCAAAGATAAATCGATTTCATCCATTGCAAATTTCTAGTACCGGTCATAGGCGTTCGTTTTGGGTGGGGCAACAGTTATATTATCACATAACTTTTTTGTTTTTAATTTTTCAGCATTTTTGAGTCTGGATTATTAAAATATAAGGTATTATAGTACTAAAAGGTATTCTTACTTTAAGTCACTAGGATACACTGTTTTCTAGAAAAATCGATTTGAAAAATTTTCGTTTTTTGAATATCAAAAAAAAATTAAAAAAAAACTATTTAGAAAAACGAAAACTGGCCCGTTTATTCATATTCCAGAAATGAATCGATTTCATTAATTGCGAATTTCTAGTACCGGTCATTTGCGTCTGTTTTGGGTAGGTCAACAGTTATTTTAACGCATAGCTTTTTTGTCTTTAATTTTTAAGACTTTTTGACACTATATTATTAAATTATGATGTATTCTAGTATAAAAAGTTACTCTTGCTTTAAGTTGGTAAAATACACCGTTTTTTTTTTTGAAAATTATTTTCAATTTTTTTTCAAATTCAGGGAACGAAAAATTTTCAAATCGATTTTTCTAGAAAACGGTGTGTCCTACCGACTTAAAGTGAGAGTACCTTTTAGTACTACAATACTTCACAATTTATTAATCCAGTATCAAAAATGCCTAAAAGATAAAGACAAAATAGTTATGCGGTAAAATAACCGTTGCCCCACCCAAAAAGGACGCCTATGACTGGTACTAGAAATTCACAATGGATGAAATCGATTTATCTCTGGAAGATAAATATGTGTACCAATTTTCGTTTTTCTAACTAGAAGCGTTCTGGAGGTATTTAAGAAAAACTAATTACAAGACGCCATCTTCAAAGAGGTCTAGCTCCCTTAGGAAGCATTTTCGGACTAGGTGAATTTAGTTAAATTGTCTTAAAATTATCTGAGGAATCTCCTGTCTTCGTTTGTCGGTAGAGTTTCTGGACACCCTGTATAAATTATACTATTATTATACTATTATTATACTATTATTATACTTTCTGTTGCTATTCTATCCACTCCAGGAGCTTCTCCCTACTTCGACGTCTTAATTGCTTCTTCTAGTTATTCTACTTTTATTGAGCTTTCTGTGTTATCTTCCAATTTTATTCATTAATGTCGTCTTGTTTTATATCTGTTAATAGCTTTTCAAGGTGTCGTTTCCATCTTTTAATTATTTGTGTTATTTCTGTTACTAATTCGCCACTTTTAGCGTTAATGTTGTATATTTCTTGTTTTTTTGGGTTCTATAGTTCTTTTGGTTACTTTTGCTATTTTTTGCTATTTTATTTCCAATTTTTTCCTAATTATCTCTTTTTGCTGCTATTACTATTTTTACTTTTTTCTCTTAATTATACTTATAGTTATTGTAATTCTTGTTTGTCTTATTGTTTCTATGCATTTTTTCCTTCACTTGGCGTG
Source organism: Diabrotica virgifera virgifera (assembly GCF_917563875.1). NCBI lineage: Eukaryota > Metazoa > Arthropoda > Insecta > Coleoptera > Chrysomelidae > Diabrotica > Diabrotica virgifera. Next base: position 56,898,315 of record NC_065447.1, read on the forward strand.
AACAGCCCACAGTTTAGCTTAACTAGCTATAAACTTCCTGTACTTTATAACCATCAGTGAAGCGATCGGCAGGGCCGCAGACGAAGAATCGTCAAAAGGGTTAATGCGTGAATACGGCTCATTTAGTTAGCGGCTCTTTTACTCAGAAATTGGGATATTAAATTAATAGACATTGGTGTATGAGATTGGAAAATAAAGATGAATGGTAAAGTTTATATAGGTATAGTTTATTGCATGAATACGAATACCTACCTGTTGCTGTATCAGTACCATTTATGGAAGACACGCATGGTGCAATCGCCAATACCATAAGTAAATTCGCCTTTACACTAACTGCTATGCTAGTCATTTTTCGTGTCGTGATAATTTTGGGTACCTATAGGTACCAATAGATTTTGAAATTTGTATTAACCCCCACTAAGTGGTATGTTGATTTTAAAGGGACGTAACTGGTATGGTCCAGTGGCGGATCTACGGGAGGGAAAATGGGGACATTTACCCCCTACAAGATCCAAAATTAAATAAAAAAATTGTTAAAATATAAAAATATATTAGCTGACATGAAATATAAACCACAGACGGACCAATTCAATCCAATAAACACGCTAGTTACGTAAATTTAGGGAGCGTGAAGCATAATATTCAAACCCCGAATTTCAGGCATTCCTAGATTTGACTAGGCAATCCTCAGGTCTGACTGACAGTCTTAGTCAAAGCCCGAAATAAATTACAGTTTCTGCCTTTGACTAGTCAAACCTAGGAGAGACTACGTTGGTCAGGCAAAGGTCGAAATTTAATTTTATGAAATCGGGGTTTGACTAGTCAAACCCGATCAGCTATTAAAATGTCGTAATTTGTTAGATTAGATTTAATAGAACGTCATTTTTTAATTGTAATGTTTATTATTTTTATATTGTCGTAATTAAAATACGTGTTAAAAAATACCTGTAAAAAATTAGTGTTTATTCTCGCATGTTGAGGCATTATGTCATTTAGAGTTGCACAATACGTTAGCGTTAGACCTTTTACACTTACATGGTTTTGAAAAGCACTTCTTATTGCAGTGGTATTTTATAAATCCTTGTCCTCCAAATTTAGAACCTTTTGTACTAATTTCTCTTAGAGATAGCTTAACGTCTGGAACATCTTCGAAATTAGGAAAATTCTCTTTGCATTCTCTAACAAGTGTATTTTTCAGTTTTTCGATCTGATGTTCGATCTACCCCGATCAGCTATTAAAATGTCGTAATTTGTGAGATTAGGTTTAATAAAACATCATTTTTTAATATTAATATTCATTATTTTTATATTGTTGTAATTAAAATAAAAAATTAGTGTTTACTCGCATACGTTAAGGCATTATGTCATGTACCTTTTTATACTTACATAATTTTGAACAGCATTTCTTATTGCGGTAGCATTTTATAAAGCCTTGTCCTCCAAATTTAGAGTCTTTTGTACTAATTTCTCTTCCACACAGCTTAACGTCTGGAATATCTTCGAAATTTAGAAAATTCTCTTTGCATTCTGTTATTTGATTTCTTGAAAAAAGTGTGTTTATTGTTTAGTATTTAGTACTAACTCTATATAACCCGTCAATTATTGTTTTATCTTGTATGATACCCAAAATATTTCGAACATCTCCTTGGCACGCGTTCGAGCATGCGTTGATCACAGACAGAAAAGATTAAAATAAATAAAGGAAATGCGATTGAAGGTTTTCATGCCCAGGCTAATGCTATGAAACAATTAAGTGAAAAAAATTCCTCCAATTTCGATCGGAAAAACTGTAACAATACCCCCAGCTTTGATAGAGCCAAAAAGGATGCTCGAAATATTGTGAGTAGCATACAAGATAAAACAATTGACGGTTTATATAGAGTTGGTACGAAATACGGAACAATAAAAACACTTTTTTCAAGAAATCAAATAAGAGAATGCAAAGAGAAATTTCCTAAGTTCGAAGATGTTCCAGACGTTAAGCTGTCTCTGTCTCTAAGAGAAATTAGTATTTACAAAAGATTCTAAATTTGGAGGACAAAGATTTATAAAATGCTACTGCAATAAGAAATGCTCTTTTAAATTACGTAAGTGTAAAAGGTCTAACGTATTGTGTAACTCTAAATGCCATAATGCCTCAATATGTGAGAATAAACACTAATTTTTTTATTTTAATTACGACAATATAAAAATAATAAACATTAAAATTAAAAAATGACGTTTTATTAAACCTAATCTTACAAATTATAACATTTTAATAGCTGATCGGGGTTTGACTAGTCAAAGACCGAAACTGTAATTTATTTCGGGCTTTGACTAAGACCGTCAGTCAGACCTGAGGATTGCCTAGTCAAACCTAGGAGTGCCTAAGATTCGGGCTTTGACTTTAACACATATTATAAGGTATCTATTATTTACGTGTCTTATGTAGTTTGGGTTGTTCTTTTTCATGTCTTTTGGTTGGTGTTTCATTGGAAGTTCCCCCTAAGGCAATTTTTCCCTCCCAAGGCAAATTTCTAGATCCGCCACTGGTATGGTCGGGTCACTCATGATCCATTCAAAGTTTAAAACACCTGATAGTAATTTTGTTTTTCTCATATGAATGTAGTCACCAAAGAATATTTTAATGGATACCTATTGTTTGAGAGAAAAACTTATTTAAATTATAGTACTTATAACCTTTCAAAAAAGAAGTCTACAATATAAAAAGGGGTATCCTTTGGTAAAATAAAATTATATCAGAAAAGAATTGTTATAGATATGACTGAAAAGGAATAGAACAATGTTTAAACATTAAGTCCTAAACACACACAAAACATTTTAACATTACATAAAAATTATACCAGAGTAGTAACATTGGGGAAATTATGTAAAAATATTTTCTTACAAGCCTTCATTACTTGAAACATAATAATTATTTATAATCAGATGCTTGCAAAATATTTTTTACACCTTTAACAAAACGTTCAGTATTTCCTATCAAATCGTTGATGATATTCATCACAACGTCTACGCTTAGTTGGTCGATGTTTATGTAGATACTTACGTTTTATTTGTTCGCGTAGGTATTTGCCCTGAAATCAGAGCGTCTTTTCATAGGCTCTTCAATCAAAGATAGCCCTAATTTTTTAAGAAATAACCATCTTTGGATTTTTAGATTGTTTACATCCGCGAATGCAAATAAGATTCGACCTATTACTTATTATTTCTATTCTGCAATCTTTTCTGTCCCTCAGCATTTGTGTTGCTTCTTGCCAAGATTTGCCTTATTTTTGAAGTTATACAAAATACTATGGACTATATAGTCCATAGTATTTGGTTATACTTCTTCAGGCACGAGGGTGAATTTTTACATTCACCGGCGCATGCGCACACGGACAGTATGGTATTAAATAGTCGCTACATCTTTTAAGTTATGTAGCGCAAATAAGGTGTGCATGAAAAGAATATATTATTAGTTATTATGCGGCTGCTGCATTTTCGTTTTGCAAAGAAATTGAGAATGTTTATACATTTTTTATATTATTAGTGTTTTTAGTAAATATATTTATTTTTATTATAATTTTTATGTCTGTGGATTTGTCTTCCTCCTAATAAGTATTATTGAAAATGTTTATTTTCATTTAAAGTATCTGTCACCGAGATTGTAATTATGTCCGAGAAATGATCCACTTAATACAAAAACCGTGGTAGCTGATCGATAGATTATTCGCCTAGGGATCGAGAGGTCCCCTGTTCAAATCCTTACAAAGTCATCTTTTTTTTAATTTTTGGTATTCTTTTTGTTCTTTCTAAAATTAATTTAATATTCAAATACAATACAAAAAACTGTTTAAAGTAGATAGGTATATTGATTTCGTTGAAATCATAATATGAAGTTAGATTATATTATAATAAGTATGTACCTATAACTTCTTACGTGCGTACAAAGTACACACACACATTATTTTTTTTAATATCTCTGATATATCGCTGATCTACTCTTTTATTGGTCTGCCTCTTCTGTTTTCAATATAGGTTTAGCTTCCCTTTATATGACTGATCCATGCGATTTTTTTAGTATGTCAAGTAACGGTTTAATTTTTAGTCTGTTTCTTATTTCTTCATTTTTGAGTCTCCCTGTCCTTGTCCCTATCGTTCTTCTGTGGTATTTCTTCTCTGCTGCTTGTATCCTACTTTGGTGTCTTCTGTTTAAAATACAGTTTTCTGCTCCGTATGTCCTATATATTTTTTCATATAAATATTTTTGTCAACTTCGTTTTCTTTGATGCATATTTCTTTGTTTTAGAGGAATCCTCTATTTAGTGCCTGGAATAGTTTTCCTGTATTTACTCTCTAGTAATGTCTAGTATGTTATTTAGATCATCATTAATGCTTCCTCTGTTATTTGTGTTTACTTCCTCTGTTATTTTTTGTTTATCTATAACCATTTCGATTAGATAATCCGTGTCTTTTTTCTATGTACTTTAAAAATTATGTTTATTGAAATTATGCAAATGCATGATCAGTCACAATTCCTGTAACTATATTAGGGGAAAAAGGGGTATCTAATTACTAAATGACATATTGACTAATTATGTTACCAACTGAAACTGTTTTCTGTTGACGGTCAGCAGAAATACCTAAACGAGAAAGTGTAATAAATGAGGGGATCCTTGAAATTATGGGAATCACGTATTCGATAAGAGACTAAATTAATACGAAACAAAAATCGTATAAGTCTAAGTGAAATAAATTAAAGAAAATATATTGTAGAGACAAATTCTAGAACAGCATATCCGAGCTAATCAGGAAGAACAAGGATAATGTGGACAGAAGGAATCGATTAGAAAATAAGGCAATGGATTCTAGAAAATCAATGAAAATATAGAATGGGAGGGATATAGTATGGTATAGTTAGACCCCAACCCAGACATCCAAAGTGAAAGTTATCCTCCAACACCAAATTGTTCTATATGGTCCACATAATGTTCAGAAAAAAGTCACAGCATTTTGAGCGTCAGGTTTGGGGGGGGGGGAGGGGGGAGAAATCTGCAAATTCCTATTTTCTTAAGTTTTTCGTCAATATTTCTAAAACTAAGCGGTTAGCATAAACAACCTTCTATACAAAATTGTTCTACATTAAATTATAAATAAAAAAGGTCCTATGCATAACCCCTCTAAAATGAACGGTTCCAAAGTTACGGAGGTAGAATAGTATAATTGGTCCAAAAAAAGGCATAACCCAGACATCCAAAGTAAAAGTTTTCCTTCAACACCAAATTGTTTTATATGGTCCACATATTGTTCAGTAAAAAGTTACAACATTTTGAGCGTCCGGTTTGGGGGGGAGATGGGGGAGAAGTCGGTAAATTAGTAGTTTTTTCGTCAATATTTCTAAAACTATGCTTTAGCGTAAGGAATGTTCTATAGAAAAATGTTCTGCATAAAATTTAAAACAAAAAAGGTTCGATACACAATTGTTATAAAATCAACGGTTCCAGAGTTGCGGAGGGTGAAAAGTGGAGGATTTCGATACTTTTTATATTTACCGATTTCTCCCCCCCCCCCCCAAACCCGACGCTCAAAATGGTGTGACTTTTTTGTGAACATTATGTGGACCATATAGAACAATTTGGTGTTGGAAGATAACTTTCACTTTGGATGTCTGGGTTTTTGGTATAGTTATATCATAAATATTGCCCAAAAAATATAAAAAGTATCGAAAACCTCGACTTTTCACCCTCCGTAATTCTGGAACCGTTGATATTATAACAATTATGTATACAACATTTTTTGTTTTAAATTTCATGTAGAACATTTTTGTATATAACATTGTTTACGCTAAAGCATAGTTTTAGAAATATTGACGAAAAACTTAAAAAAAACTACTAATTTACCGGCTTCTCTCCCATCTCCCTCCCAAACCGGACGCTCAAAATGGTGTAACTTTTTACTGAACAATATGTGGACCATGTAGAACTTTTGGTGTTGGAGGAAAACTTTTACTTTGGATGTTTGGGTTAGGCCTTTTTTTGGACCAGTTATACTATACTACCTCCGTAACTTTGGAACCATTCATTTTAGAAAGATTATGCATATGGCCTTTTTATTTCAAATTTAATGTAGAACAATTTTGTATAGAGGGTTGTTCATGCTAAACCACATAGTTTTAGAAATATTGGCGAAAAACTTAAAAAACTACGAATTTACCGATTACTACCCCATCTCCCCCCCAAACCCGACGCTCAAAATGGTGTGAGTTTTTTCTGGACATTGTGTGGACCATATAGAACAATTTGGTGTTGAAGGATAACTTTCACTTTGGATGTCTGGGTTATGCCATCTTTTGGATCAACTATACTATACTAATACTGGATATTAAAAGATGGAGAGGAAGTGATAAAACAATATATTATTATATTTATCATAGAAGTAAAATGTTGTATTAAAATTTCGAACCCTATAAGAAAACCGTGGGTTCAAAACTATGTAAGTAAAATTTTGTAAATACATTAAAGTTATAAGCTCATGACAACTCACGTTCACAGTTTGTACTCAAAGAACACATTACTTTAGTTGTAAATATTTCAGATGCATACTAGAAAATCACCCGTGTTGAGCTGGCCCCTCCACTTGCAAAAATCAAAAAACAAATAGCCCTGATTTATGAGCTATTTATGAGCTCTCATATTCCGCAAACTAAAAATTTTGAGCTCGTTCCACTGAGCAGGAATTTGATACTTTAGTGGGGGGGCTGAGTCAGCCCCCCCCCCCCCCACTACTTAAAAATAGGAATATTGAATCGGTTTTTGCGGCAGAATTACGAGCTATTTATGAGCTCTTGAAATTATATAGTTTCGATTTTTGAGCTCATCCCCTTCACCCCCAAACAACCCTTTAATTGATTTTACTTAAGAGAAAAATGCTGAGAAAACTTAAAATATGTCGTATTGCGTATATAATTTCTATAGCTTATATACTCTAAGAATAAACTATTAAATCACGTGCATTTCGATTATTGAGCTACAACCCCTTCGCAAGAAAACCACCCTATCTTCCCTGCTTAAGAGAAAGTTGTACTTCAAATGCATTAAACTAATTATTTGGCGACTACATATCATTGAATAATTTATAAGCTTCCAAATTACGCGCATTTAGATCAGTAAATTGCAATTTATTTTGTATAGTGCAGTCACTGAAGGTAAAAATCAACGATTACCTTCAATTTCGGTGAACCTTCATCGATTTTCACGAAAATTGGTCAGTGATTAGGGGATACGTCAAGAAACAAAGGTGACATGGTACCACCTTGCGCCTTAACCCTAAGGGTGGATGCCGCCCCTTCTCGGGGGTGAAAATTATTTTATTAAAAATAACTGCACAAATCAATAAAAGAACAAATTAAAAGCAATATTTATTATATAAAGTTAATAAAATAAGTCAATACTTTTTAAGTTATTAAAGATCAAAGATTTTAATTATTTGTGAAAAAAATTCATGTTATGAAGCGGTTTTTCGTAAATCACTGAAAAACTGTAAGTTTTTACAAAAAAGGTAATAGTAGTTTAATTCGTATAGCTTATATTCTAAGAATAAACTCTTAAATCACGCGCCGTTCGATTATAGAGCTACAACCCCTTCGCAAGAAAACCATCCCATATTCCCGGCTTAAGAGAGAGTTGTACTTAAAATAATTTAAATTGATTTGGCGACTACATATCGTTTAATAATTTATGAGCTTGCAAAATATACGCATCTAAATTATTGAATTGCCATTTTCTTTCTATAGTGCAGTCACTGAAGGTAAAAATCAACTATGACCTTCGATTTCGTTAAATCTCCATTCATTTTCACGAATTAACAATAACAACTTGGGGTTTTAACCTGGGGTATATGTCACCCCTTCTCGGGGGAGAAAATTATTTTATTAAAAATAACCCCACAAATCGAGTGAGGGACAAATTGTAAGCAAAATTTGTTATACAATGTGATTAAAATAAATCAATACTTTTTGAGTTATTAAAGATCAAATATTTTAATTTTTGTGAAAGAAAATGCATGCTTTAAAGCAATTTTTCATAAATAACTCAAAAACTGTAAGTTTTTACAAAAAAGTGTTTCATCACTTAAATTGAAACTAATAAAAAATATAATAAATTACTTACTTGAAAAACACTTTAATGTTAATTTAAAGAAGTTATTGGTAATTAGGTATATGTATATTTTTGTATATTTTTTTCTGCGACTGTTCAAATCTAAGCTTAAATAACGGGAAAGAGATGCATTTTATAACTTAGGTACTAAATATTTGTCAAAGTACTTAGAAATTCCTATCAAAAATGAGCTCCAGAAAAAGTTGATAGCATCAAAATCCGCTCACCAATTTTCGTGAAAATGAATGGAGATTTACCGAAATCGAAAGTCATAGTTGATTTTTACCTTCAGTGACTGCACTATAGAAATAAAATGGCAATTAAATAATTGAGATGCGTATATTTTGCGAGATCATAAATTATTAAACGATATCTAGTCGCCAAATAATTAATTTAAATTATTTTAAGTACAACTCTCTCTTAAGCCGGGAATATGGGATGGTTTTCTTGCGAAGGGGTTGTAGCTTAATAATCGAAAGGCGCGTGATTTAAGAGTTTATTCTTAAAATATAAGCTATACGAATAAAACTACTATTAACTTTTTTGTAAAAACTTACAGTTTTTCAGTGATTTACGAAAACCGCTTCAAAACATGCATTTTTATCATGAATAATTAAAATTTTTGATGTTTAAAAACTTAAAAAGTATTGACTTATTTCAATAACTTTATATAATAAATTTTGCTTATAATTTGTTCTTTTATAGATTTGTAAAGTTATTTTTTATAAAATAATTTTCACCCCGAGAAGGGGCGGTATCCACCCTCAGGGTAAAGGCGCAAGGTGGTACCATGTCACCTTTGTTTCTTGAGGTATCCTCTAACCACTTGACCAAATCGTTGATTTTTACTTTCAGTGACTGCACTATACAAAATAAATTGCAATTTACTGATTTAAATGCGCGTAATTTGGAAGTTTATAAATTATTAAATTATATGTAGTCGCCAAATAATTAATTTAATGCATTTTAAGTACAACTTTCTCTTAAGCCGGGAAGATAGGGTGGTTTTCTTGCGAAGAGGTTGTAGCTCAATAATCGAAATGCACGTGGTTTAATAGTTTATTCTTAGGGTATATACGCTATAGGAATTATATCCGCAATACGATATATTTTAAGTTTTCTCAGCATTTTTCTCTTAAGTTAAATCAATTAAAGGGTTGTTTGGGGGTGAAGGGGATGAGCTCAAAAATCGAAACTATATAATTTCAAGAGCTCATAAATAGCTCGTAATTCTGCCGCAAAAACCGATTCAATATTCCTATTTTTAAGTAGTGGGGGGGGCTGACTCAGCCCCCCCCCCCCCACTAAAGTATTAAATTCCTGCTCAGTGGAACGAGCTTAAAATTTTTAGTTTGCGGAATATGAAAGCTCATAAATAGCTCATAAATCAGGGCTATTTGTTTTTTAATTTTTGCAAGTGGGGGGGCCAGCTCAACACGGGTTAGAAAATCAGAGCTGCCTTGTAATGAAAATTGCATTTGTTTTTGATCGACCTTGCACAAATGCAAACTAATTACAAAATCTATTTTCTTCACTTAGAATCAAAATCTGATAGATCCATGTTTTGAAATTTTGTTAGGAGGCTAAAAAACATTAAAAATGTAAATTTTCCAAAAAGTATCTGGCATTTCTCAGTTAAAGCGGCATCAATAAATATCATAAAATGGCACACTAATTTGTCATTTTTCTGCATGCCCCTTATATCTGCAGAAATTTGTACTTTTAGTTTGGATTTAGCAGAACGAAAAATTTAGGATTTAGTACTTAGGTGTTGATTCTGATGGGCTCAATTTCAATTATTACTCTCTCCCATATGGGCGGCGTTAGGCATAACTCGACCATGCGCCATTTCTTTAAAATCGAGATAACAGCGGATTCTGGTGACACATAGCTAGAGTTGTACAAGTTTGACTTGAATGTTTGAAATTGACTTGAGTTTGACATAATTTCAAGTCAAACTCAAGTCAAACCTTCTGACAAATAATTTAAGTCAAGTCAAACTGGTCCATAGTTACAGGTTTGAATATTCAAACTGTTTGTCAAACTAGTTTGAGAGTTTGAAAAATAATTTATTTAGTAATTTAGTAGATATACTTTTTTGTCGAGTTAGATGCTAGTTACCGATGACAAAATTGATGATATAGTACTGATAGCCAGAAATAAACAAGAATTAAAAGAAATAATAAAAAGACTAGAGACTATAGCGAGAAAGAAGGAGATATACATAAATGAAGAAAATACTAAATATATAGAATGAATAGAACGAGAATACATACAAGGACAATACAGGACAATAAGCACAGAAAGAAAATCATATAAATTCGAAGAAGTAGAATTATACCAATATCTAGGAGCGATATTCACTAGGAGACCAAATATGAAAGATGAAAACCAAGCGAGAAATATGGCTGGTAATCTTTGTATCTTTGCTCTAAACAACTTAAGAAGTAAAAACATATCTAGAAAGGCTAAGATTGAAAATAGACAGTGATAACACCTATAGCATTATATGCCAGTGAAACACGGACAATGAACAAATCCGAACAAGTCATGCTGAAAGTGTGGGAAAGAAAAGTCCTCAGGAAAATATTTGTAGGAAAGCTATGAAATGGAATGTGGATAAAAATACCAAATGTAGAACTAGATCTATGGAGAACCGAATATATAAGGGATCAGGGATCATCAAATCACAAAGACTGAGGTGGTTGGGACATATCCAAAGGATGACAAACACAAGACTTCCCAAAATAATACTAACGGGAGGAAAAAGAGGAAAGAAGAAGAAAAGTAGACCGAAAACCAGATGGAAGAAAGATGTTAAAAGAGACATAGAAGAAATTAAAATCACAAATTGGAAAAATAAACCAGCAAACAGGAGAGAATAGAAAAGAAAAGTAAACCAAACTATGGGCATTCTAGGCCTGGAGAGCTCAATTATATATTTACATCTGAGTACATAATGTGTAAAGACTTATAACCACATTCCTATAAGTATATAGAAATTACCATGATGTCGATAAAATTACAACATCCACAGTGGACCTACTCTAAGATGGTAAAATTACTATTGAAAGTTTGAAATATTGAGTTAAAATATGCTATAAAATTAAATGTAACTAAAAAATTCTGGTGCTACTATAGCATGCGTTCTACCTGCGCATATCTATTGCAGTGCTATTATATTGTAGTGTGCAGAATAATCCAATTTTGTGGCTTATTCCAAACTAAAATAGTAAATTGATATGACAGAGTATTAATTACATTACATTTAATTAACAGTTAAAATAATAATTCTCATAATTTATGCGTTTTATTCACTTTGTAGAATTTCAAGATTTTTGCCGGCACTATAATTATGTGTCGTAGACCGCAAGCCATAGCAGAAACGGATATTCGTTTGATTTTTGAACAGCAATAAAGCACTTGAGTCAGAATTCTCGTTTAAGGGATGCAATTAAAAAAGATAAACTGGAATTTGTCAATGGATAGTTGAGATATATTTATGAGAGTGTTTGTACTATTTCTTTTATCTAAGGGCCAGGTCGAAAACGCTGGTGGCATATGGTGTCAAGCTGTCAGTTCGCTCCAAAACGTACAATACAGGAGTATTTTTTAAAATTCAAGAGTTAAATAATCTACCTCTTAAAGGTTGTTTTCCTTTTTACATCATTATATAGACTAGTAAGAATCTGCGAAAAAACGTCTATTTTTGGATGTGAGAGGTGGCATTCGGATTTTTGCTGATAAAGTTAGGTGACACCTTCAGTAATAATAATTGACTTATGCTCCTTCTCAAATATGCCCGGAACATTAATAAAAAAAATTAAAATATTTAAAAATTTCGAAAAACATCGATTTTTTTCTGCTTTCTTTGCTTATAACTTTAAAACGATTCGTTTTGGAACAAAGTCGTAGAGAAATAAAATACTTGATTTTGTAGGTATGATATACGACTGATAAAAAATGTCTTAAGTTATTACCTTTTCTGCAATATAGCAATAAACACAAAATAAGGGGACAAAATAAGTCTGTTTTTATTCAATATTTTTTAACCACTTTGGTGGCACTTAGAACCTTAGTAATTCGCTTAGGAAATTCTTTGTAACATACTTAAATCGTGTACCAAATTTCATTAAAATCGACCTAATAAATTTTGCATAATAAATTTGCAATCTAAATGTTTTTAAAAAAGTTCAAATTTTTTAAAATCTTTCTGAACAAAAAGTAGACCATTTAGAAGTTGGCTATTTTTTTACATATAAAGAGGTGCTCTACCTGTCTAATACACTGTACAGAATTAAAATCGGATTATTTAAGGGGCCTCAGCAATGTTTTAAATTTATTAACAATTTTTTGGCTTATAAACAAATAGCTTTGTTTAATAATAAAGAATTAATTTTTAGCAATGCAAATAATTAAAACCGGTATAACGGTTATAACTTTCAAATGCTGTCAGCAGAATTGCTATTTTATTTTTTAATCAAACGTTATTCGCGTTCAAAAATTGCAATTTCTCGATTTTTTGAAAGTTCCACCGCGTTTATCTCGAAAACTATGCATCCTACGAAAAAACTTGTAAGAACATTTTTTGCATAGAATTACCCAAGAAATACAAAAAAATGTTTTATTTTGCGGAAAATCGATGTTATGTGATTCCTCAAGTTCTTTGTTTATAACAATCTTATCGACATCCGGATCAACTGTGACCCAAAAAATTCGTGTTATACGGGTCAAAATACATAAAAAAACTTGGGTGAGTCCATCTAAATAAAGGAGCCCGTAGCACCCAAATTTGGTGTACGGCTTTAGCACATTACAAAAATTTTCTAAGCGAATTAGGAAGGTTTCAAGTGTAACTTAAGTGATGGAAAATCATTGAATAAGGACAGGCTTGTTTTGCCCCCTTATTTTATATTTATTGCTATTTTGAAGCAAGGGTGATAAATTAAGACATTTTTAACCAATCGCATCTGATATAAAATTTAATTATCTTTGTTTTATTTATATACGACTTTGTTCTAAAATGAATAGCTTTTAAGTTATAAGCAAAAAAAGTAGAAAAAAAACGAAATTTTTTGAAATTTTTAAATATTTTATTTTTTTTTATTAATGTTCCGGGCATATTTGAGAAGGAGCATAATTCAATTATTATTAACGAAGTTAATAATAAGGGGTAGGCGGTATAATACCGCCTACCCCTGATGATTATATTTCATATAAAAAAAAAATATTTAAAAATAATTGAGTAATAATAATAGGGTTATTGGTTTTATGTCTATAATTGATTTTTTTTTCAGATACAGTCTACAAATGTTATGTTTGGGTTTAAATTTTAAATATATTGACCTATCTATATGCATTAAGTTTTCTAAATTATCCAAACTTATAAACTAGCGCGTTTATACGCTGTTAGCTCGTACGTAGAGGGGATATTTAAAAATTCGCGAGCGCCAGTAGTGACAAGTCTGTAAACGTTTACTGGAAATTTGACATAAACGTCAAAGTGATTAATTTAAAATTAAAAATAAAAACATTAATTATAAAAAATATTAGTTGGTCAAAGCTGTGGTATATATTTTTACCTTAAATATACTTACGTTTTAAATACTGAATATGTTCCGTAATATGTAATTATAAATTAATATATTATTCTTAGCGCCATCTACACGATAATTGTGAAAGTATCTGAAGTAAGAAATTAATATTTCATAAATAGAACGTCAAAATGATTTGTAAAATCTTAAAAAAATCCGTTACAATTTAATTACTTTTTTGTGTTGTAAATATTAAGTATAACAATTAAATAATAAATTTAAAAATTACCGGTGAAAGTTGCATTACTAATCCGCTAGGAGCGACACCAGCGAAGCTTAGAGCGTATAGGGTTTTATTTGTCTGTCTGTGGTTTAAGTATCATATTATCAGGTAATACATTTTAATGTTTATTGAAATTTATTTTTTTGTCTTGTTGGGGGGGGGAGGGGGGAATTTCTCCTATTTTTCCTCCGTAGATCCGCCACTGACACATTATCGCACAAAGCACACACTTCACAACGAACGTAACTGAACACAATATGGTATTCAAACTTCAAACTGTTTGAAGAAGTTTGATTTCAAGTCAAACCTAAAGATATTGAAATCAAGTCAAGTCAAACTTTTTTACAAAATAAGTTTGGTTTTCAAGTCAAGTCAAGTTTGTTGAGTAAAATCAAACTAGTTTGACTTGATGCATCTCTACACATAGCTAAAACTATCTTGGAAATAAATCCCTGTTATTGTCACGTTAACGGTTACTAAGAAAAACAAAATTAAACCAAGCGACATTCTGTCTATTTAGGGTTTTTAGCTTTGCATAACAAGACTATATCCATAACGGCCATTCTTAGTTTCGCAATAGTATACTAAGCGCCGACTAAGCGTCTTTGGTCTGGTTATGCTAAACTAAGCGTTTGGCCAGAATTATATTTTTGTACCCCTTAATGTATACATTAATTTTGAAGTTTCGGTCAAAAAATGATTGAGTTTTTTTAAAGTGAAAATGTTGTGTTTATATATAATTAAATTGAAAAATACAAATAATCTATATAAAATCTCTATATATAAGGCCTAAAATAAAAAAACACGATTCACTTTAGACTGCCTCAAATACCCTAACGTTCGGACTGCAAGTTATTAAAAAATAAATCTTATTTAACAATGTTGTTCTGAAGCTATTTTCTTGTGGCATTTTTATAATCAAGTATATTCAAATGGGAAATAAGCCACAATTTTACCTAAAAATGATTTTATTAACGTTTCGACGCCCAAGTCGGGTGTCGTTGTCAAAATACAAAATAATACTAAATAAACAAAAATGTTGTTGCTTAGTAAAAAATTCTTCTAATAATTTATTTAATCTGACTCATTTATATCGGCAATTCAGACACTTATTATACATTTTAAAGTAGACGACTTTAAAAATGATATTGCCAATATTGATGAGTTGCGTTCCTGGGACGACTTTACTAAAAGATAGTTCATTCGATTACATGAAATCAATCCCAACTTAAGAATATCCGCCACAAAAAATCATAGCATGTGATCTGTCTTTAAAAAGACAACCAAATGCAACGGTGGCACTGAAATTCTCGCGTTAGAGATTCCATAGTAAATCACGAGGGAAAACCAGGAAAAACCTCGTGATACTATCCCGACATCGCAAGTATTTGGGTTTACATTTAGTTTACTCTCAAAACCAATACCAAATTCTGACTTGATATTTTAAATTTTAAATAATACTAAAATACTAAATATGTACTAACTCGATATGTTACTGATTTACTAATTGTGGTATTTTCTTTCTATTGACTTCCTCCTTTAATATGGGTAACCACATCCTACTGCATTCTACCGAGGAATTTGCGACACAATTGGTTTCATTTAGCATAATTAGAGCCGCTTCTTTGATTTTTATCTTTTTACTATCTGCTTCTTTTAGGACTATACTTGAATCTCTCCACTGAACTCTATGTTCATTATCCCATGCGTGTTGACATATTTGAGATCTATCAAATTCTCTGTTTTTTTATATAATACTGATGTTCATTTACTCTAACGTCTAATGGTCTTGACGTTTCACCTATATAAAATTGTTCGCATTCACAAGGTATTTTATAAATACAATTCTTTGTTCTTTCTTGTTCACTGTTAGGTTTAGTTTTAGATAGAATAGATCTCAATGTGTTTGTTGTTTTGAATGTTGTTGATATGTTGAATTTATTTCCTATTGTTTTAAGTTTCTCAGGTAGTCCTTTTACATATGGTATTGATATTTTCCCTGTGGGGATGCGGCGTCAGCCGATATGATACCCCGTATATATATATTGATATTTTCCTCGTATTATTTCTTGTGAATAGTATTATTATTTCAGATTAAATAAATTATTAGAAGAATTTTTTACTAAGCAACAACATATTTGTTTATTTAGTATTATTTTGTATTTTGACAACGACACCCGACTTGGGCGTCGAAACGTTAATAAAATCATTTTTAGGTAAAATTGTGGCTTATTTCCCATTTGAATATACTTGATTATTTAACAATGTCTTAACACTGACTGAGCAATAAAAAAAGGTATCTATGTACCGCTGTTTAGTACACTAAAGCTTCGAATAACAATAGATTTTTAACAATTCAACAAAATTCAATTTATGAATTGTCAATGGTCGTTACTGCAAGTAAAACGGCTTAATAAAAAGTGTTTAATGGATAAATAAATATCATTTTACAATGACAACAGAGTCTTGGCAATAAAAAAGGTATAGTTGTAAAATTAGAAGAAGAAAAAATGTAGAAAATATTTCGCCGCTATTCAGATATGTATATGCTTTTATACAAATACCAACTTCACGAGTGCTTGAAAAATTTTGAAAGATTAAAATTTAATGGTCCCTCGTGTCAGAGACAGCATGTACATTAAGGGGTTAATGTGCAAGCAAGTATTGCATTGTGTATGCAAATAAAAGTAACTGTATTGTTATCCGTTATTGTGTATTATTTGTTATTAAACTTCTAATTTAGAGCAATAAAATGTAAAAAATATATTTTTTGCACGATTGATCTTTGTTGACTGTTTACCGTGACAGATTTTACGTCAGTAGGTGACATTTACTAGCAACTCGACGGTAAGTAATCCAACTCGACGGTAAGTACTCCAACTCGACGGTAAGTAATTCACTTACTGTCGAGTTAAAAAATCTCTTAATTTTAATTTATTTTTTGAAAGAATAAAGAAAACTAACGAATTATTTATTAATATTGAAACTTATGGTACAATTTGTGAAATTATTTAATGAAATCCCACTTGTTTGGGCTGTGGTTTTACTTCTAACAGAAACTCCTGCAGAATCGCATACATTAGTAGTATTACAAGTATTGCACAATATTTTTTTGGCAAAATCTATTTTATTTTGAAAAGAATCTTCTACATAGCTTTCTGCCACTGTCGATAAACGCCAACCTCCATGACGCTTTAATCCGAGGACATCAACACCTTTATTTAGCCAAAAGCGTTGCTGATGTCCTCCTGAACGAATGGCCAGTATAGTTCTCGGGATTAGGCAAATTTAAGAATTTGGCAATTTGAGAAGGCTAGCCCCCGATTGTCCCTTTCCCTATTACTTGAGCACAACATTTTCCTTTGGCGTATCTTAAGAACAAATTATTTGATTTTACTTGTAATGGACGAAGTTTTATATACTTTATAATGGTATCAATGGTGCAAAAAACGTTATAAGCATGTCGAACGTTAAGGGTAACCGATCTCAGACAATAATTGGAGTCGTCGCTCCGCTCCTCCTCCAAACAATTGTCTTCGATCGGTATATATTATATTAGTCCATTATTTCACGGTTTTTGCTCTAAATTTTAAAGAACCGCTTGGATTGACATGAAATTTGGCATGCGTATAGCTTACATGTCAAAGAAAAAAAGTGATATTGTGCCGATGTGTGCTTTTGCCCTGGGGGTGACTTTCACCCCCTCTTGGGGGTGAAAAAATATATGTCCAAAATAAGTCCGGAAATGGGTAAACTAACTAATTTTAAGTAACTTTTGTTCTATAGAGCTTTTTCGCCAAGTCAACACTTTTCGAGTTATTTGCGACTGAATAATATTCAGTCATAATGAACATATTATGTTCATTTTTCAACAAAATAACCACATTTTTAGACGGTTTTTCGCAAATAACTTAAAAGGTAAGTATTTTGTCGAAAAAAACGTTCTTAGAAAAAATATAGCCTATAAAAATAAAAAAAAATGGTGTACGCGTTAGGTCTCTGGATCTCGTACAACTAGAGTTATAGCCAATGAAAAATAGATTCATATTCACCAAATTTCAAATAGAATATTTCGACGTGAAATATCGAAAAAACTAAGCACTTTTTGGGGAAAACCCATTATAACTTTTTTAAAGTGTTTAAAAAAAGCTTTATTTCTGTTTTTACAAAAAGTTTCTAGCATTAAATTTAAGCAAGTTACGCTCAAAATAAAGTTGGTCCCTTTTGTTTTTGCAAAAAAAAAATCGGGAAGACCAACCCCTAATTAGCAACTTAAATGAAATTAATCGTTACCGCTCCACAAATTATTTTACTTATGTTGCGTTTATATGATCTGTAAGTTTCATCGCTTCAAAGTGCTTATTTTTGAAAAAATTTGGTTTCAAAGTAAAATTTTTAAAAATTAAATTTTGAAAAATATGTTTTTTTCAAAATAACTTAAAAATTGTTAGATATAGCAAAAATCTCGAAAAACAAAAAAAGTCAGATTTGCTTTTCTGAATATCATGTATTTTTTTGTTTTTCTGTTAGACAAAAATTGATTAAGTTTTGGTGTTTCTAAATTTGCGTACATTCGTGATCAGTGACTCGTTCAACCCCTTTTAACTACAGCCCTTTCAATAGTAAGGACTTTGAACCGATGAAACTTACAGATCATATAAACAATATATACACGAATCAAGAAACTTGTGAAGTCGTAACGATTAAGTTCATTTAAGATACTAATTAGGGGGTGATTTTCTCGATTTTTTTACCAAAACCAAAAGGGACTAACTTTATTTTGAGCGTAACTTGTTTAATTTTGATGCCAAAAAATTTTTTTTATAAAACAAAAATGAAACTTTTTTTAAACACTTTAAATAAGTTGTAATGAGTTTTCCCCGAAATATGCTTCATTTTTGGTTATTTCACGTTAAAGTATTCCATTTGGAATTTGACGAATATGAACCTATTTTTCATTAGCTATAACTCTGCTTCTACTAGGTGTAGAGACGTGATGTATAAGTACACCATTTTTTTAAAATTTTTACAGACTATATTTTGCCTAAGAATGTTTTTTCGACAAAATACTTACTTTTTGAGGTATTTGCGAAAAACCGTCTAAAAGCGTGGTTATTTTGTTGAAAAAATGAACATATTCACTGCCAAGTAACTCGAAAAGTATTGACTTAGTGAAAAAACTCCATAGAACAAAAGTTACTTAAAATTAGCCAGTTTATCCATTTCCTGACTTTCTTTGGACGAATATTTTTTGACCCACAAAAGGGGGTGAAAACCACCCCCAGGGCAAAAGCACATAACGGTACAATATCACTTTTTTTCTTTGACTTGTTAGCTATGTGTATGCCAAATTTCATGTCAATCCAAGCGGTTCTTTAAAATTTAGAGGTTTTGCAATATTTTACCGTTAAAGAACGGACTATATCGCAATATTTTGTTTTGCGTTAATAGACCAAATGACATAAATGGTAGTTAGTCTAGTAATGTATAACAGCTAAACTTCCTAAAATATATTTAAAGCATAAGTAAACCAAACGACATTTTATTTTTTTTTTCTAGAATATGGTAGGTGCGATTATATTGAAACTTTGCAACCAAAAACGACTTATAGGTGATCATTCTTCTGTTAAAAATTTGTGCAAATATGTTAATAAATGCATTTTTAAGAAACGAAAAACTTTGAAGCCATCGTTTGTTTAATAAAATTCTTCTTTTTATTTTCTGACTGTAAGAGGGTAACTAGGATCACTTGACGAAATTCAATAGTAAAAATAATCCTTCGCATCCACCATTTTTTAAAAGTATCATGAACATTTCCATGGACTTTCGCCAAATTTTAGTAGTAAGGTACTTATTTGTACATAGTTACTTTTTTTGAGAACTAATTATATCTTGCAAATATACGAACACTGCATATTATTGATTAAAAATAAATTATCTCGAGAATTTTACAATGACAATCTTTAAGGTATTGTGCCCTCGGAGATCGCTGGGAAAATTTCCACTCAAAATAACAAAATTCAGTTTGGCAACACTATGTGAATGTTGATAGTAATATATCCTTTTTAAGATAAACACAACTGTAATTTAGTCCAAACAAATTAATATATTTTTTTGCCAACAAAAATCAGATTTTTCAACCAAATAATGTTTCAAATATGATGTGCAAAATAATTTTTAATTGGGTTCTGCTAATGGGCTTGCTTTTTTGTCATTAAAGTAAAAAAACTTTAAATTTCACTCATTAAATCATTATTGTCCGGTATCGTCTTAATTATTTTAACTGTACTAATATCCGTCGAGTAATTTTGAATGATTAATAGGTCGTTAAAACATTTTATCTGTAGTGGCTTCTGGAATGTCTTACATTGATAAAATGCGCATATCCCACCGATCTTCGCTTCGACCATACTAGTACACTTTAGAAGACCAAAAATAAGCATTTTTTCAAGATTTTTTTTTTCAGAATCTTTATTAAAAATGAACATAAAACTTTTTACATTAATAATATCTAACTCTTAGAGAATACAAAAAACATATCTTTTTTCATTTATGCACGTACACTAATACTGTAGAGGGCGCCAAAGTGGAGGCATCGAAAAAAAGGAGTTCCGATGGCGGACAGTTAATCTCAGGATTGGGATCTCTAAAACAAAAAAATCGTACGGCATTTGAAAAAGGAAGGTTTCTTACTTGACAATTTACCACCGTTAGTGAAAAATTCCACAAAAAAAAGATTTTACAGAAATTTGAAAAAATTTTGTGAAAAAATCGACCGTTTTTCTTCAGTTTTTCATGGTTAAAAAATATTTATTTTTTATTTTTTTGGTCAAATTGTGGTAAATTGTCACGTAAGGAAACTTCCTTTTTCAAATGCAGTACGATTTTGTTGTTTCAGATATCCCAATCCTGAGATTAACTGTCCGCCATCATTTTTCTAAGCCTCGACTTTTGCGCCCCCTACAATATTAGTGTACGTGCATAAATGAAAAAAGATATATTTTTTGTACTCTCTAAGAGTTAGATATTAATATGTAAAAAGTTTTATGTTCATTTTTGTTCATTTTATGTTCATGTTTATAAGGGTTCTGAGAATAAAAAATTTGAAAAAACTAATTATTTTTGGTCTTCTAAAGTGTACTAGTACCTTAAGAAAATCTGCCTCAAGAATCTCTTTAGAACTTTCAAATAATTATAGTTATGTCCTAAGAACTATTTAAAACTGTTTTGATTTATTAAGCATCATATAACAATAGATTCATTAATGCCTGGTTGCACCGACAGATCTTAAGTTTAAGACGTGCTTTAAGCTCAGCTTACGAATCATACGCGTTGCACCATTGAGCCTGGGATCAATTTTCAGCCTGCCACAATCAATGGATTGACACGTGGGTTGCTTAGATATGAAGCGAAAATGATGGTACAACGTAAGTAAGTTAAAGCGGTCATATCTATAAGCTGAGCTGGGCTAAGCTGGATGACTTAGATGACGTCACTAGTATGATACATATGCCAAAAAATCATAATTTAAAAATCAAAATCTACCTGTTTCGGGATATCTCTCCAAAATCTCCCATTCTCGATAAAATGAATTTATTCCATAATTTTGCCCCTCTATGTATCACTCAACGAAAAAGGTACGTAATATCAATAAAAATGTTAATTCAGACAACAAACGCAATACTTAAAATTTGTCCAATTCTTGGTTTTATTGGGACAACAAAACGATGTTCATCAATTCATTATTTTCGTTCGTTGAGCCAATGTATTACGTTTATTGAATGGATGAACATTCATTATGTATACCATAATATCACTTTATTGGTATTACGAACTCTGTTCACTGAGTCAACGAACACTATTTATTGATATTACGAACTCTGTTCACTGAGTCAACGAACACTATTTATTGAAACAACAACGTCGTTAATTGACCGACGAAGACTATTCGTTGTGTCAATAACAGTGTTATTTCTCCTAACGTATTTCGTTTATTTCTACAATTATTTCCGTTTATTGTTACAATTAATTTCGTTCATTCCCACAATAAATACGTTTTTTCTTACAAGCAATTCTATTCATTCTTACAATCTGTTTCGTTCATTCGTACTATGAACGTATTTTATATTAATAATTACTGAATTCAATAGCCCAATGTATGTAATTAATGGATTAATAATAATTTTTTAAATCCCCCTTTTTTGTCCTTAACCTAAAGGACTTTACACTGTGTGATTTTTCATATGATTTCAATTATACAGTGTACTGGAATAAGTGTTACACTCCCCCCACCCCTTATTAACTTATTTATTTTTAGCACATAAGCAAAACGCTCGGACAGGTCGATTTTTAAAATAATCAAAGTATATTATAACATCAATGTTTCGAACTTTACACGATTCCTCTTCAGGTGACAAGCGCGGCGTAACTTTGATTTTTTTAAATGGGAAAGTACGTCATGTGACAGCCTATTGAAAAGCGTTTGAAATAGTGATTCCAAAAATGTATAACACTTTAATCGTTTTTGAGAGCGCAGGTGCAAAATTTCGATCGAATTCTTTTTAAACGCATTCATTTTTTTTGGAATTCTGAGAAAACTAATAAGTATTTTTGAAAAATTTAAACGCAGAATAAAATATAACATTATTACCGAGGGCAGAAAGTCCCTTAGAATAAACAAAAAGTTTCTGTTGAATGGAATGCCTATTTGAAATTAAAAATCATACTAAATTTTCTATTTTCACCCCTGTGACTTATTA
The DNA here is from genome assembly GCF_917563875.1 of Diabrotica virgifera virgifera. NCBI lineage: Eukaryota > Metazoa > Arthropoda > Insecta > Coleoptera > Chrysomelidae > Diabrotica > Diabrotica virgifera. The sequence goes on from NC_065447.1 coordinate 56,921,026, forward strand.
AAATAATCATTATAGAGGTTCTGAGGGACTTCAGACCTACGATAATATTGTAATATTTTATTTTGCATTTAAATTTTCAAAAATAATAATTAGTTTTCTCAGGATTCGAAAAAAATGAATACATTTAAAAAGAATTCGACCGAATTTTCACGATAATAGACAAACAAAAACTTCCTTCTACTATGGACTACACTTGAAAACGAAATGCAATTATTATTCGGCACTTCGGTAACACAGAGAAGCTAGGGGTATCACGATAAGGAAAAGCCGTTAACTTTCAAATGGTCAAGCAAAACATTTATTGTCACAACAATTACGATTATTGTCACAATGAACGCATTGATTGTGGGTATTAAATGCAGTAGTAGATTAATTAATGCATTCGTTGTCACAACAATCAATTTACATCTATTCAATAATCATATATTACTCTATATTAACAACATTTGTACATTGTTTTAATGAAATCTGTACGTTGTCACGATAAACCAAGGTAATTGCTTGTCATCTACGAAATCAAGAACGTGAGTTGCTGCCAGAATTAACAGTATTTATTAAATATACGAAACTTAGTTATTGGCTGAATAAATTGAGTGTTATTGATTAATGTACTCTAGTTATTCTCACAATTATTATTCAATCATTGTGACAATAACCAAATACATTCGTCAATGTCTAAAAGTTCGTTGAAACAACAAATTAAATTGTTGTGCCAACGAAATACTATTCAGTAATCACTGTTAATCAATATTACGAACTACATTTTTTTGAGTGGATGACCGGCTCTGTCTCTGCCTTTCGGTTCTGTTTCCTTGCTTTAAACATTATCTTTTGGACTTCATCGAGCCATCTGTTTTTGGTCTTCCACGTCTGTTTTGCATTAGGTGATTGCTGGTTGCCAGTGAATATTAATTCCGGTAGGCGATGGTTTGTCATTATCTCTACATGTCCTTCTAATGAATTGTATTTTGCTCTGTTTTTTCTGTGATGGTGGTTATACGAACCAACCGTCACTGCAAATCTTTTGGTCAATTCGACTAAAGTCTCGTTCCAAGACGAATTTGTACGATCCCTTGAACCGTCACGAAATCGATTGGACTGTTTTAATGCGCAGAATCGCCCTTAAACGGTTTTCTTTCGATCCCGAACCGATTACCAGTACGTAACCCTCTTGGAACGTATTTGTGTACCATTTCAAGTTAGTTGCGCCTGAGCCTTTATTAGTATGAGTACCACAGTATCACTAGTAGTTTGCTAGATGGTTAGAAATTATCATTTCTAACATGTTCATTAAACATCACTTCAAAATCTTTCTCAGAATCGATATCTGACATAAAATCGCTGTCTTCTATGAAAAAAAAATAATAATAAATTATCCATATTTTTAATATTAATTTGAATAAAAAAGATTTAATAATTATTTAAACGAAAATCAAGATTCACAGGTACTAATAGCGTGGATTGTGGATTATTTTATTATTGAATCATCAGCTGATCTCATAGCAGTGACCAGTAAAAATAAAAACAATCCTAACTGCGCGAGTCAGTACAAATAATTTCTGCTTGAAGGCATGTATCAAAAGAACCGTTCAGTTACCGATTTCGAAACGGTACATTGATCGCTTGGAACAACACAGTGTACGATACGAATCATCGTTCATGTTCGCTTGGAACGCATTTTTTATAATGCGCATAATGCGTGACGGTTTTCATGTCACTTGGAACGCGCCTTAAAATTCACTTCTTTGGTGTACGCTCCCCTATACATATCCTTCAAGAGACTTAGGTACTTCTCAGGAACCCATATCTCTTTCATACATCTCCACAAGTCTTGTCTAGGAACAGTGTCGTATGCCTTCTTAAAATCTATAGATACCAAAAAATGTCTCTTTTCTTCTCTCCCTTTTAAAATATTTATTTTTATTCTCGACGTTTATATTAGGTTTGTTCTAGCATCAGTTTCAAACGGTTTGAAACCATCAGCGAATAGTGGACCACCGCGAGTAGAGGGGATAGCACTGGTGACTGTATTATGTTTTCTCACTGACCAACTGTTTGCTGACGGTTTCTGACTAGTTTGACTGTTTGCTAGAACAAACTTATTGACTTACGTACTTCTCAGGAACCCACCTTTATTTCATAGGTACATCTCTACAACTCTTGTTTAGGAACAGTGTCGTACGCTTTTTTAAGATGTATAGATTCCAAATGTCTCTTTTTTCTCGATCTCTTGTCTTAAATTGTTTATTTATACTTGACGTTTACATAAAAATGTGAAATTATTTCAATGTTTTGGTATTATTTATCCATTTAATATATGTCGTATGTCGTCGATTGTTGACCATTTCCATTCTGATAGGTGTACTTGATTTTGTATCTGAAAAATATATTGAAAGAAAAATTAAATGTAGTTTCTTCGTTAAATCGCTGGTTGATATTGCTTTCGCTGGAATTTCCTACTATTTTGTATTCGAGGTGTGCAAGTACCTACTTGGAGGGGATACGAGAAACGATCGTGCGCGAATAGCAGAGAAATATTGCACCTTTCTTAAATAATTCATATTGTCAATTGCAATTGTCAAATTGACGTATATTTCATACCTACTGTCATTGAAGAAGAAAAATTATATATTGCTCCACAATATTGATATGATATGCAATTATTATATAAAGGTAAATTTAATTAATTGTATTTTGCTTGCAATACTGCATTTTAATAACTGATTTTATTTACTTCATACAATTGTTTACGTTTTAATAACATAACCTGAATCTGACTTTTTCTTCTTATTATTTTTTTGGACTACGGCCTTGACAATTATCCAGTAACCAGGACTAATATAATTGGCCAATATAATTAAAAGTGCGAAAAATGTTGCTGAGCGTAGAAACCAGGTGTCGCTTTGCCGAACTTGCACGGTCCCAATACAGTGATGAGCACGCTAATAACCGGTAAAATAGCGCAAAAGATGGAAAATATAATACATTGCGAAACAAAAAGAGATGACACTAGTGGAGATGGAAATGATCGTTATAAACGTATATATAAATTAACATTACATTACATAGTTTCCCACCTTTAGACGTATCAGAGGAGTATGACAACTGTCACTGTGACAGTAGAATTTTTTAAAATACTCCTGTCACAGACGTCTAAAGGTGGGAAACTATGTAATGTAATGTTAATTATGTATACGTTAATAACCATCATTTCCACCTCCACTAGTTTCATCTCTTTTTGTTTCGCAATGTATTATGTTTTCCATCTTTTGCGCTATTTTGCCGATTATTAGCGAGCTCATCACTGATAAAAGAAATAAAACTAGAAGTTGTTAAATTTAGCGATAGTAACATATAAATTGACAAAAATCCACAAGGAAAAGAAAGAGTTTTTCCTGTAGTTGGCTGTATACCATCAATCACAAAATTGGAAAAATCCTTTGTAAAAGATATAAAAATTTTATTAAAATCCCTTTAAAGGGCTATATCACAACAAAACGTTTTCGATTTTTATAAAAAATCATCATCAGTGTTAAATAAACTGGATGCTAGCTGAGCCATAAAAGAAAAATATTCGGGTAAAATCCCTTTAAATATAACATAGATGCGTTAAAAGTGCATACTTTAATAAAATGCCCTATGATGGTCACATGGCAACTAGGATAATGCCCTAAGGTAATGTAATGAATGTCCCAACACGTGGGATCCAAATTGAGTTGTTTACATTCCAATGACTTAATGGCAACAGTTGCCATTAGTATTAAGCTTCTCGCTAGTCGACAGTGCATCCTACTGTACCACTTTTTTTACTTTAATAATAATTTTGTTTAATAGGCCTGGATGCCGCGTACCAAAAAAAGTTGATTAATAGCAAGCTGAAAATTTGTTAATAGCTTAATGGTGTCTAGTCGGACAAACTTTGATGTACGGGAACACTGGAACAGGGAAAGTTTTAATTGTGGAACTGTTTAAAAATTTGGAACGTCAGATTACGAAAACATCCCATGTATTTTGTCGGACAGAGCATCCAATTGATTTGTTACCCTTTCATTAAACTCTCATGGAAAAATTAGACTGCTATTACTAACCAACATGATTCCTGTCATTTGAAATGTCCTTCGTGTTCCACTCATTAAAATGCCCAGTTGGTGATAAACACCAGTCTGATTTTTGCATGGGAGTTTAATGAAATGGTAACAATTCATTGGAAGTTCTGTCCGACAAAATACATGGAACGTTTTCGTAGTGTGAGTTTCCAAATTTTTAACCTGTTCCACAATTAAAACTTTCTCTGTTCCAGTGTTCCCATACATCAAAGTTTGTCCGAGTAGACATCCTTAAGCTATGAACAAATTTTCAGCTTGCTATTAATCAACTTTTTTTTTATAATTGATGGATTCGACCGTTACTTGATGGAAGTTCATTTTATCTCACAATAAAACACTGAAAAACGTTTTTTTTTTTGGTACTGGGGATCCAAGTCTATAATATTTATTTATTCCTCTCTTACTGCTTTAAAACACATCGTGCATTATTGTTAGGTACATTTAAAAATTTAAGTTGAGTTTTATTCTAATTGAATATCGTTTGCTTCTTCAGTATTTATTTTGATTGCTCTCAATATTCAATACAATTACCTCGATATTTAATATTCAATACATTTTATATATTTTTGAAGTTATACTTCTTTACCGGCGATATGAGGGTGAATTTTTATATGTTAAAACCTATGATCCCGGCGCATGCGTATTATAACTTTGTTCTGATTGGATGTTCAAATGACATGTCAAAAATTATTCAATATGGCGGCTGTGGCACAGCTGTAGTTAGGTTATTTATGGTTGTTGCGTTTTAAAATTTGTGTGAAAAGAAACAACAAACAAAAGTTAGTTAATAGTTATACTGCCTTTTTAAATAGTTTTCATATACCTATATTTTTAGACTTTTGGACTATTTTGGACAAGGAAAACTCATTCTAATTTGGTAATTAGTTTTTATTATAATCATATTGTAATTATACATTTGGATTAGGTTGAAATACAGTAGAGCGTCGATTATCCGAACTAATTGGGGGACATAGGTGTTCGGAAAACCAATTTGTTCGGATAATCGAACTACAATATATTGCTACATATTTATAGTCATACATATTTATCCACAAGTGAATAAAAGCCATATTTATATACCTACATATTTATTTATATCTTGATAATGACAACTAGCAACTAAACAAAAAAGTGCAGTCTTTGCAACAACATAATTATTTTTGGATACAATATTGAAGAAAATTGAAGATATTTCAAGCGTCAATTACTAACGCTTGCTCGGTATTCGAGTGCGGGACGCGGGAGTCGATAGTTCAAATAAGCGGTCGTTCGGTTGATCGACGTTCGGATATTCGACGCTCTACTGTACATTTATTTTCTCAAGAATGGGGATTTTAGAGAGAAATCCCAAATTAGGTCCGATTTTTATTTTTAAATTATGATTTTTTGGCGTAGTTATCTAGTAGGTATGTAATGCTTTGATTTACATACTTAATTTGATTGCCAACAAAAGTTCTACCTAATCTAATCTTCATCTAATATATTGTTTTCTTACTGTTTTGTTATATTTTAATATTTTCTTCCACAAAATTTAAACTACATAATTTAATTATATTCAAAACAACTGTCAAACAGTAAAACGTTCAGTTACCCTATTTTTCCACATGACAAATAATGTGGAATTGGACGAGTGAGTCTAGGCTTCGATTACGAATCAAAGCTCCACGAAATTCACGGGTTCGATTCCCGATGCAAGTTTTTATTTTTTTATTTTTTTATGCATTTTATGATTGTAAGTATATTTGTTATATAATTTTTTTTCAGAAAATGCGTATTTAAAATTTTTGCCAACAATTATTATCGTTCAGAAATCATTTTTTCTTTGTGGCATTTTTCAATGTGTTTGTGTGCGTTTTATTCTTTTATTTTTTTAAATTTTTGGTATTGTCTTAAAAATCACATAATATGTAGTAGAAGTATAACTTCTTACGTACGTACAAAGTACACACACATTCATTTTTTCATATATCTAAGTATTATTATTTTGAAGAAATAGTATGTACGTCCCTGTGGTTGTATACGTTCAACCTGGGGTATAGATACGTACGTCGTGTACCTATTATGACATAATTTTATAAGAATATTCTCTTAATTGAAGGTATTATGTTTCGTGATTAGCAGTTATTAATAGTATAGTAGTTATTATATTTCGGCTTTTTGTTCTCTTTTATGCTGCATGATTAATTGGTTATTTTATTCATTTTTATTGACCGTGTACGTACACCTATTAATATTCTGTAATAAATCTTGCTAAAATTATTTATAGTACAAGAAAAGCTGTTCGAACGGTTTTTTTATAGAAAATATAATCTTGTGGTCTTGTGGGATATTCATTTCTCCTGCAGTTGTTCATTCGGGCATAGGTAAATTGAGTCCCATATACCTGAATTAAGAAGAGTCAAAATATTTAGATGGTCGAATTGAGTCCCGGGCATCGTAATCCTTCTAATTACCTTTTAATAGCTTTCTAATTTGTAAGTACAGTGGAACCCCGATAAGTCGGCCCCCGATAACCCGGAAGTCCGGCTAACCCGGACCGATTTTCATCAGACAAAAATTTAACAAATAAACAATTTAAAAATTTTATCAAATAAAAATGTATGTAGGCCAAATAATATTTCAGAGATAATGTGTATTTGTGTAATTTGAACACATAAGTACAATAGTAAAAATGATTCATGCACACGGCGGCAGCCAGAGCGACCGTCTCAGCTTATCGGAAAGAACAGACACCTGTCTGTATTCCTTTTTCTTTATTTATGTCAAACTGTCTTAGCATTGTTTAAAAAAGACGTGACTATTTAAAAATTCTTGTATTGTGTGTAGTACAGCCTATTAATCACTTCCGTTCTGTAATGTAATCGTGCTTCAGATTGTGTTTGCTTTGTCTACGTAATGGTAACAAAACGTAAAAATGTTGCAGTGACAATGGAAAAGAAACTAGAAACATTATTTAGGATTGATAAAGACGAATCTTTAAAATAAATTTATTGCAGCATCATAATATGATATTATGCTACCATAGGTCTGGATCCCGCGTATGAAAAAAAAGTTGATTAATAGCAAGCTAAAAATTTATTAATAGCTTAAGGGTGTCTAGTCGGATAAACTTTGATATATGAGAACACTGGAACAGGGGCAGTTTTAATTGTGGAACAGGTCAAAAATTTGGAACGGTCAGAACACGAAAATGGCACATTTGTTTTGTCCGACAGAACAGACATAAACTCTCCGAACAGAGATTAAACTCTCATGCAAAAATCAGACTGCTATTTATCACCTGTCATAATTCCTGTCATTTGACATATTCTACATGTTCCACTCATTAAAACGCCAATTTGGTGATAAATAGCAGTCTGATTTTTGCATGAGAGTTTAATCTCTGTTCGGAGAGTTTAAGTCTGTTCTGTCGGAAAAAATACATGTGCCGTTTTCGTGGTCTGACCGTTCCAAATTTTTAACCTGTTCCACAGTTAAAACTTCCCCTGTTCCAGTGTTCCCATATATTAATGTTTGTCCGACTAGACACCCTTAAGCTAATAACAAATTTTCAGCTTGCTATTTATCAATTTTTTTTGTACGCAGGATCCAGACCTACCATATTATGGTGTCGGTACATCTCTACAGTATGACTGAGTTTTTTACCAAGAAATGAACAAAACTCTACACTCTATACAACTATACGTAATTTAGATGTGTACTGTGCATATGTGTTTCATGTTTTTGTAATTGTAATGGAGGTTATTTATTAATTTTTACTATATTCTCCGGCTAACCCGGATTTTCGATAACCCGGATCGGCCGCGGTCCCGATTAATCCGAGTTATCGAGGTTCCACTGTACTTTCTAATTTGTACTTAAGCATATTTAGAAATATTGTTATTGCCTGGAATAACAATAGAGGAATGAAATGATTTTATTGGTTATGCATTTATGGTAATCAAAGATAAAAAAGCAATATCCTACAAAATATTTAGTATGGTGCGATCTATCTGTATATATGATACGGTGTTAAGTTGATTGCCAAAATGAGTTCAGTGAAAATTGTTCTTAGTGAAAAAGGAAAACAATTGATTGTGTTAAATGGCTTCAAATATCGTTTTCACAAATCTCAAATCTTTAAAGAATGACGACAAGCGTTGGATGTGTTGTGTGCAGACGAGAGAAAAATGTAAAGCATTTTTAAAAACCCAAGGTGACAACGTAGTGGCGGAAATTCGGGATGAACACAACCATAGCGAATTAAACGAAGATGCACTTAACCGTCAAATGTTAAGTAACTCCTTAAAACGAAAGGCCATAGAAGACATCGGTGAAAGACCTATGAAAATTTTGCAAAAGGTATTACGAAATGGAGATATTAGTACCTTGACTACCAAAGACGTGGCATTGGTTCTAAAAAATATGTATAACGCCCGACGATCTCTTCTGCCTAAATTACCAAAAAGTATGGAGGAAACTCATGATATATTAAAAACATTTCCAGTGAAAACCAACAAAAACGAGGATTTTCTAATGGTGAACGACATAGAAAACCAAATTATTATGTTTTCCTGTAGCAGCAATTTAGAATTTTTAGCAGATTTGGACACCATTTATACAGGGTGTAACAAAAATACAGGTAATAAATTTAATCACATATTCTGGGACCAAAAATAGTTCGATTGAACCTAACTTACCTTAGTACAAATGAGCACATAACAAAAATTACAGCCCTTTGAATTTACAAAATAAAAATGGATTTTTTCCAATATATCGAAAACTATTTCAGATATTTTATTGAAAATAAACATGTGGCATTCTTATGGCAATAGTATCTTAAGAAAAAATTATAGTGAATTTTAGACACCCCATAAAAGTTTTATGGGGGTTTTGTTCCTTTAAACCCCCCCAAACTTTTAGGTACGTTCCAATTTAATTATTATTGTAGTACCATTAGTTAAACACAATGTTTTAAAAACTTTTTTGCCTCTTACTGCTTTTTCGAGAAGTCGAGTTTTTATCGAGATATTTTGAATAATTGTCAAATCCACCACATATTTGTATATGGTTAAGTACGATTATGGGGACTTGGTAATAATATGAAAATTTATTTATGATTTACATTTTTAGGTATATTTTGAACCATATTAAAAAAGAAGCCACATCTTGATAAAAGGTGCCTTATCGTAAAAATACAAAGAGGCAAAAAAGTTTTAAAAACACTGTGTTTAACTAATGGTATCGCAGTAATAGTTTAATTAGAACGTACACAAACATTTGGGGGGTTTAAAGAAACAAAACCCCCATAAGTAAACATATTAAAAAAGAAGCCGCAACTCGATAAAAACTACCTGATCAAAAAAATAGTAAAAGCCAAAAAAGTTTTAAAAATATTGAATTTAACTAATGGTGCCATAATAATAAATAATAATTGGAACGTACACAAAAGTTTGGGTGGGTGGGACCTTCGGAACACCTGGTGCCCAGGTTTACTACTATGAGACACATCATCTGAAGTTTCGAGGGTTTGAGCACTAGATTGAAGCAAACTGATTACTTGGGGGTTTTTGGGGTCGCTAAACAAGAATAGGTACGCCATCAGAACCGACCCCTCTTGTATTTGAATCTTGGATGAATTGGTTCAATGTAGGTAATAGTGGTTCAAAGGAGTAGTGATGCGCATTATAAGATGCTGTTTCCAGTTAGCATCTCGCATCTCTAGCCTCTCCTACTCAATTCCTATCCTCACCTCCACGAAGTGTGGTCTTGACCACACGGTTGGACCCCGGAAACCTGAGCAACCTTGTTGGAGATTGGGTAACCAACCGCAATGGAAGGCAAACGAGGAAGGGAGAACATGGTCCTCCGAAAAGGGGGTTTTGCTACGGACGCAGCGATCCATACATGCGGAAAAAAATATTGCTACGAAACGAATATTATTGCCTTGGAATAGGACAGATTATAAAAACAAACGACGAAAGCTACTGACAAAGAATATGCTATTAGGAACATGGAATGTAGATACTAAGTTGGTACCGACCTGGAATTGCCACGACAGCGATAAAACAACTAGAAGACTTGAGATATGATGTAGTAGCCATTCAGGAGATGAGATGGACAGGGTCTGGAACAATACACATGGATAAGTAATTAGTACTGTGGTCTGGACATGAAACTCGACATGAAAGAGGATGTGGCTGTGTAATACATGAAAGACTACAATCAGAGTTATTAGACTTTAAACCAATAAACGAAAGAATCTGCATCATACACCGAGAGAACAATTTCTTTTCTCCTAAAACACCGATTTCTTTGAGCAATATTTCTTAAAAGTTAACATATCCTATTAACTTAAACATACCGGTTCATATATAAAGAAACGAGTTTTTTAAACACAACTCAATAATTTCTTACAGATAATTTCTTCAATACTAAGAAATGCATTAATGGTTACATTTAATTTTCGTATCCTAAAGTTTTTATTTCTTAAATTGAAAACTACAAATATTTTGCAGTATAAGAAATATAATAAGTTAATCCATATTTATATTTGTGAACAAGAAATTTTCTTGCAATCAAATAAATATTTTAAACCACAAGAAATAATTCTTCAGAAATATCCTCTGTAGTTAACTGTGGTTATAAAATAAAAACTTTGTCATTAATGCCGAAATGTTACTTGCAAAGAGATTTTCTGCCACAAAAGAATTGCGCAGATTAACTATTTATGATTTAGTCGTCAGTGTTTGTCAAGATGGCGTGATATGTTCATGTTCATATAAATGGATTTTGGATTTATTGGTGTTCTTTAAAAATTAACGGATATTTTGAAGGTACGACTTCTATTTTTTTAATATTATGCTTTTGCACTTTGTATTTCTCTAAAACTTATTTTACATTTAAAGTAGAATAGTTAGGGCTTACTCTAACGTACTGGATGTTATGATAGATTGAAAGAATTTACAACAGAATCGATTTCTGATTAAGTGCGCACCATTCCCCACTTTCCCTTACTCATCGGAAGGGCCGCAGACGTTCGGATACAATTAGAGTCTCTTTGTAAAGACAATGAAGTCGACTTTACTAAATAACAAGACATTTACTCAACACACACTACACAATACCTACACTATCTGATTGCGAAATCAATTGTACCTACCATGCCAATGGCCATTAGTTGTCGAGGTATTTAAGCTAAATAAAAAAAAAATATTTATATGTTAGAAAATAATTATATGAATTTATTCCATTCTTTCGAGAATTAAAAAAACATAATATTAAAATAATAATACTTAATCTTGCGCCACCTATCTTCTACACTCAAAAGTTATAAAACAGTTGGACAATTTGAACAGAGTTGGTCACAGAATTCTATAATAAGTATGGTAGCGCCATCCGGTTTAGCTTCAGACGTTTTAAAAGAGATGGCGCATATCGTTAAGATTCAGAAAAATTTTAAAAAATGTCTTTTTAACATTAAAATTTTTTTTAGTTTAGTATTTTTATATACCAATATATTAACCAATTATTAAATAATTTTATTAAAATTGAATCTGTAGTTTAAGAATGATTTCCGAATTGGAAATCAAAACGTCAAAATATACCTAGGTTTATGTAAATTGTGACTTAATAATCCACAAACCATACATACTTTATTTTATTCCAGTAAGGCCCGGTACTTTATGTCTCGATTAACAGCCGGTTAGTTAACCGGGGCACAGTGTCCGGGGTTTAATCGGGACCTCTTTAAGGTCTCTTGCGTTGCAATAAATGCAATTATAATTATTATTATACTTATTTTATTTATAATTATAATAATACTTGTAATTGCATTTATTACAACGCAAGAGACCCTAAAGAGGTCCCTTTTAAACCTTGGTTAACTAACCGGCTGGCTGTTAATCGAGACATAAAGTACCGGTCCTAAAAGAGCAAATTATAATAAAATATCTCAGTGGCGTACTATTATTTTTTCTTTAAAAAATTAAGACCCATTACCCGTATGCGCGTCAATGATGAATATAAAATTCTTAATTGTGTGTCAAAAATGCACAATAACTACCTCTTTAAACCCGTAAAATTGTACTACAGCGTTGCCAGTAATTTCGCAAAAATCGAAAAAAATGTGTAAAATTTTGTTTTCTTCAACGCCTTTTGTCTTGAAAATGCATGGCGTTGAAAAATTTTTTTACTAATCAAACACCAATTATTTTTCAAGTTTTTACCTATCCGAGAAACGGCGTTACCTTTTTTTGAAACACGGTGTATAATAAAATTGTATTTAAAATGCCAAAAAATGTTGCGTTTTATTTTTAAAAGTACATACCTAGAGGTACGTTTCACCAATTTGAAAAATCTGAAAACATTTAGGGTAAAATATTGTGCAAAAATACACATTACAATATATACCTATTATATTTTTAGACTCATTTAGAACTTTAAAATCGTTCAAAAAATTCTAATTACCCGCCAAAAATTTTAAAAAAATTTCTTTAGGCAGAACTTTTTGAAACCTAAAACTTTTTTTTTAAGTTTTTCGCTAGCTCTCGATGCCGCTGAGGTAAAGAATAAAAACCTAAAAAGCCTAATTAGGCTCTAGGCGGGCCACGTGACTACCTATACTAAATTTAAATTCAAGAAGCAGTAGAAATAAAAAAACTAAGACAAGTTAAATGCTACTAGGAGTACTCCCGAATCATAATTTACAATGTATATACATTGTAAATCCCAAATAATGATTTCCAAAGTTTATACATTCTAAATGAACTGTGTAGATGCAAAATTCACATTCTCCAAATTTTCATATTTTCAGTTATGTATATCAATGAATTCGTCTTTTCAAGGCGAATCGAACCGTGATAATATTTTGAACCAAAACTCACATTTTAATATCGAAAAACCATACTGAAAATGTGGTTCTGAAACATAAGTCACAGTATCCAACACATGACTTGTAGCAAAGTTAACATTCTCCAATTCGACCAATCAGAGTGCGTAGGGCGCATCACGTGATTGTCGTCACTCTGGTGATGTTTTGTCAACGGTTTTTTGAACCTCACCTCACTTGTGGCATTTACATGTGCTTGTTAAGGTTGATTAACGCTTTTATAATTGTGATTTAAATAATACGACTTTTATTACTAGTTAATAAACTAAATCATTGGTGCATAATGGATGAACTAGTAAAGCCCTCGACTGGTCAAACAAGGAAAAAGAAAATAAGTCCCGAGAAGTGGAAACGAAACAAATCTGAATTAGCAAGGTTAGTTATTAGTAGTCTACAGTCTAAAGCAAAGTTCAAATATTTTGCATCATAACTAACATTATCCATAAGATTTTGATGCAAAACTCACAGTTAACCACATTTTGGTACAAAACTCACATTGTCTGAATTTTAAATTAAATTTACAAAACAATCTTCATTAAATATACCCATAAAGTTTAGGCAAACTCTTTCTATTACAGCAAAGTTATTACACAAAAAAAATTGAAGGATTATACCATGGCCTTCAATAGTAAACAGTTTTTCTCATTTTTCCGAAAGTTGAGAAACGTGGAGAATGTGAATTTTGCATCTATACCATTCAAATTATGATTCGGGAGTGCTTCCACTAGCATTTAACGTGTCTTGGTTTGTTTATTTCTACTGCATCTTGAATTTAAATTTAGTACCTATAGGAGGATTGTTGAGATGTATCAAAAAATAAGTATTTTAATACATGTAGCGCCATCGGTTGATAACCACTGTAAACATACTGTATTGTACACATATGTCCAAAAATTTGGAATATTTCGTCTTTTTATTGATTTTTATATATACGTTTTTCTGAATAGTTAAACATCATTTTGTTTCAATTCTTAATAATACTAAATAAATCTCAAAACCAGATAAACGATATGCAAAAAAATGATTTATTCTCTTTGAGTGAAAAACTTAGAAAATACAACTGACATTTAAAAATAAATTAGTAAAGAAAAAAATAATTTTCAATAAAACTAATTATTAGTATTTCCTCCATTGGCCTGTATGCATGCCTGTAGGCGATTTGGCATGCTGCCGATTAACTGGTCGAGCTGGGTATGCGGAATTCTCTCCCATCCTTCACGAGCAGCATCTTTTAGTTCGCGAAGTGTAATAGGGGGATTGTTTTGCTTTTTGATGCGTGTTTTGAGAATGTTACAAGCATGTTCAATAACGTTCATATCGGGGGGAATTTGAGGGCCACTGTAATGTAGATATTCCTTATTCTTCCAGAAAATTTTCTACTGCTGCTTTTCGATGAGGAGGTGCGTTGTCATGCATAAACACAAATTCATCACCTACTGCCCATCGGAATAGACGAACGACAGAATTTAAAACTTCCTCGATGTACACAGCACCAGTGAGACTTCTCTCCAGAACCAGCAGTGGCATCCGTGTACCACTCATAATACCACCCCAAACCATAATACTGCCACCTTCAAACGGGACACGCAGTTGCGCTGTTTCTAGTCGGGTTTGTCGTCCTGGGGCCCTCCAAACCAGTGTTCTTCGCGAATCAGATACCAAGCCAATTTTTGACTCATCAGAGAACATCACGTTATTCCAGTTAGGAGCATGTTGCAAGATTTCTCTAGCCCATTGCAACCTTACTATTTTGTGTTGGTAGGTTAGTTTAGGAACATGTAAGAGCCTTCTACGATACAAATTTACCGCATTTAGTCGGCGTGTTCGACGATTTCTTCGAGCTATCAATGTTATCTGCCGATCTTGTGCTGCTGCTTTACATCGACTTCTACCACTTCTGGGGCGATCCTTGTCGTCATTTGTCTCTTGGATTTTTTTTTTAAATTTTAGATACAGCACTCTGAGTAACATCAACAATATTCGCGATATCACTTTGACATTTGCTTTGACTAAAGCCCTGTTGTAACAAAGCAATAGGGCTTTTCATCGATTGTCATTTGTTTCGAGCTTCTGTCATGTGTCACATAATATTAATATAGCTACGTCATACGTCTTTGGTTTGTATCATTGATAGATACCAATAACGTATGACGTAGATATATTAATATTATGTGACACATGACAGAAGCTCGAAACAAATGACTGTGAATGAAAAGCCCTATTGCCCTAGATCTGTCAAAGTGAGATATCACGTTTCTAGGCATTTTTAAACGGCTCAATTTAAATTTAAACACATACTGAAATAATGTGTAAATACGCTAATCAGTGACCAAAATGATAGAAAAACGATTCAAAGTTTTTATCATTTTTATGTAAAAAAGCTCTAAAATGAATATCAACAACAGTTTTGAAACCACCATAGGCGTAGATATATTATTTGTACGTATTCCAAATTTTTGGACATGTGTGTATTGTAAGTTGCCTGTGTGACGTATTGAAATAAAATAGTCGTTAATATTGAACAGAACATGGCGTTTGTCATTTCCAAGTACCCCAGGAAATCCTTCCTTCCACCGGTGGCGGCTCGTGATTTTTACAATAGGGGAGGCTATACCTAACTCTAAAATATCTAGACAAATTTGCCTTAGCAAAAAAAATCCGCCAAAAAATCTAATTTAAGGCCCCATTTTTTATTTACATTTTATAATATCATCATAATTCATAATTTCATATCATATCATTTTAAAAATAGTTAGTAAAATTGT
Organism: Diabrotica virgifera virgifera; assembly: GCF_917563875.1. Lineage (NCBI taxonomy): Eukaryota > Metazoa > Arthropoda > Insecta > Coleoptera > Chrysomelidae > Diabrotica > Diabrotica virgifera. Next base: position 56,936,766 of record NC_065447.1, read on the forward strand.
AAAAGCGTATTACCAAAGTTTGTGTCGTTTATTTGTTAACAATTCTATCTCTATAAGTAGATATGCATATCAAAATAAATACAGATTTGAAGTTTTGCAGTCCATACAGATTGAAGGTTCACATTTTTTGATATCTACTCAACAACTGAATTTTTTTAATTCTAAAAGCGGCCTACTGCGAATCCAAAAACACGGTAAATTACCGATATTTTGCTTTGCATTACAGATATCCGAAAAAGTTATTTTAACAAGTTGTTCCAAATACAGTGGAACCCCGATAAGTCGGCCCCCGATAACCCGGAAGTCCGGCTAACCCGGACCGATTTTCATCAGATAAACATTTTGATTTTCAATATTTTGTATTTTTCAATTTAATTGTGGCTTATTTCCAATCAAAATAGTTAATTATCAGACAATCCTTTCAACAATAAAAATGTATGTAATATAATATTTGAGAGATAATGTGTCTAGACTCTCTGTGTCGTGTACTTATGTGTGTAATTTGAACACGAGATTAAAAATGACTCATAGTACACGCCGCAGAAACAACAGCCAGCTGTCTGTAGTATCTATTCCTTTTTATTTCAAACTGTCAGCATGGTTTAGGAAAGACTATTTAAAAAATTCTTTTATAAACAATGGTCTTTAGTATTGTGTGTCTGGTATTGTTCTGCTTACGTTTGGGTTTGGTGTTTTTTTTAGTAATTTTAATGAGTAGGTAATACTGTGCATATTTATAAATATATTTCATGTTATTTCAATTCTAACGGAGTTTATCTGTAAGTATACCGTATTTTATTAATTTTTACCATATTCTCCGGCTATCTCGTATTTTCGATAACCCGGATCGGTCGTGGTCCCGATTAATCCGAGTTATCGAGGTTCCACTGTATTATTCTAATCCCACATACCAAATTTCATGAGAAAATTCGCACTTTTAGTTTTTTCATTATTTGTAGTCAGGATCCTAAAAGTGCAGAGGAGGCTGCTGGCCGATCAGCCGCCCTTGCCCAATCTCCGGGCAGCGTGTGCGTTAAGCGATAATGCAGCTCTAAGGAGACCGGGTCTCCTTAAACACTGCTGGGCTGCGCGGAGCATTTGCAAGTGAGATATTCCGGCCAGCAGCCTCCGCTCCAATTTTAGGATCCTGACTACAAAATAATGAAAAAACTAGAAGTGCGAATTTTGTGATGAAATTTGGTATGTGGAGTTAAAACATTATTTGGAACAACTTGTTCAAATAACTTTTTCAGATATCTCTAACACGAAGCAAAAGAGCAAAGTAAACAAAACAGTGTAGCAGGTGTAAAAAATTTATGGGGAGGCTAAGCCTCCCTTGCCTCCTCTGACCAGCCGCCACTGCCTTCCACATTAATTTCAAGAGGTTTTGGGGCCAGTTAGAGATAGTGCAAACACTCCTGACCATGGAGCTGCGCGAAGGCGGAGTCCAAATTCACGGAAAGGCAGAAAGGTTCTATTGTAGCTACAGTGCGTTTCGCATGGAAGTGGGGACTAAACCAAATTTCGTCTACTGCGCCGTGGTCACGAGTGTTTTCACTATCTCTAACGAGTTTTAAGGAAGTTTTAACCTGAAGGAATAAGTTGAAGGTTTTTCTGGTAACGTTGTCACGTCGTGTCAAGTGAGTTAGCAGTTTGTGCGGATCCAGCATTTTAAGAGAGAGGGGGGGGGGGCGATTGGCTAAATTTATATAAAAATTAATGAATGTTTTTATAATCTTTATATATAATTAAAAAAAAATTAAATCACTTGGTTTGAGAGGAGGGCCGATCGTCCGCCACTGGGTCGTCTTGTGCATACGTGATAGTGATAATCTAAAATTAGTTTTCCAGTTAATCACCTTCACCTTACCCAATGTGTTGCTTCCGGTGAAATTAAAAAAAAAACTACAGATTAATACTATAAAAGCTTTATTGTAGTAGTATTAGTATGTGTGATATAATAAAAAGTGGTTTAAATTTCCATATTTTGAAGAAGTGCTTTTAATTGAGCAAAATCGTTCCTGGATCCTGGATTCTCGGCGAGCATAAAGTTATTTACAAATAACTCCAACCTTTCCCTAAAATATATAAAAAATATTATTACTTATAATTACACAAGAGCTCTAAAATTATCGATTTGTTTCCCGAGTGACACTCCGACAGAGGGCCGTAACTACGATGTTGGGGGCCCCGAGGCAAACGTGATCTACCAGGGGTCCTACCGGGGAGTTTGGGGTTTACCCCCCAGCGGAATGGGGGGCCCGGAAAAATGTTTGATATTTAACCCCTTGAAAACTCATTTTAATGCATTCCATGACTGAAGTTTCTTGTACCTACATATTGCTATTTTAGTTAACCTACACAAAAAATTTTGAAAACACCTTATTTTAAGCTAAATAATTTTGCAAGTACCATCAATATAACATCTTTTCTGTTTTCATAAAAAATATACTATGTATAATGTTAATTACATTGTTCGAATACAATTTGGTTCCTTTCACGTACCAAGATGTAGTCTGGGGTAAATTGGTTAAGACAAAGTAGCTGGGACCGGGGACCCCTATTCCGGCTGCATTATAGTTTTTATTTCGCCAACAGTAACAATTTATATCTTTACGAAAGGTTTCGGGGGCTCCAGCTTATTCCAGGCCTCCTCTTCTAATGACATTTTAGGTTTTATTACGCCGAAATAACTAATTTTCGAAGTAATAATTTAAATTTTTTATGTTAAGGTCTAGGGGACCCCTGCTTATCCTAGTTATCCTCCTCAACTTTATGTTGAGGTCTAGGGTACCACTGTAAGGTCTTTTTAAAATTGTGTCATTTGAAAATATTTCGTTGGAATCGGCTTTTAATACTAGAAGCACCAGAGCGGTCATTTTGACTGCTTTCTATTTTTGACACTCTGTTTTACTCATTCGTAGTTATTTTAGAAACTTGATAATTTATGACTTTTCCTAGATCTATTTGAAGATTATAATTTCTCTTTTACAGCTACTTAGCGGAATCACTTTTTAAGATATGCTAATGTCTACCTAGAAGCACCAGAGCAGTCATTTTGACTGCTTTCTCTTTTTGACTCTCTGTATTACTCATTCATACTTATTTTACAAAATTTATAATTTGGGACCCTAACATTTATTTGAGGATTATAATTTCTCTTTTACAGGTACTTTTACAGTATAATTACATTTTGAATATAGTTGATGTCTACCTAGAAAAGTGGGGTAGTAATGACAAGGTATTCTACTTTTTGTTCTACTTTTCTGGAACATTTTTACTTATTTTATGTATAAAATATACGTAAAGTATATTCTTTGCAAGTGTGTGCTCAATATGAATTTTGATTTTTCATTGGGATCTTTCTCTTTTCTGCTGTTATCACGTCTCGTCGATATTTGACTGAGCCTGAGCAATATCTATTGGAGTGGTTACAGAATTTGTCAGATAATGAATGTGAAGTAGAGTTATGTGATGAAAATGTATCCAATAATGAAGATGACGAGTATGCGCCTGATAAAGTTGATCAAGGACATTCATCGGGTAGCGATTCTGAAGATGAAGTTGAGATTGAGGAGATGCTCACTACTTCTGCTTCAACTTCGAATGCAGACTCCAATACCTCTTCAGGAATAATTACCCACCGGGTAAGAGGAATTCGCGGAAGCAGTTTAGAGAATTCCTCCATCGACACCATAGGATGAGAGTTACTTTACAATAGCGCTAGTACACCAGATTAGCAACTATATTATATTAGTAGCTTTACTAGCTTCTATTTATGTATTCACTTAGGAATATAATATTTTTGAGCATATTCTTCTTTTTGATGTGCCTGTCCGTGACAAATGTTGGCGACCATCATGGTAATTTTTACCTTATCCGCAGGATCTTCTTCTTCCTGGGCCCCGTTTTCCAAATATTTTTCCTCGCAGGATGGCTTGTAGGAGGGCATATCTGGATTCATTTCACATACTGTGTCCGAAGTATTGTAACTTTCGAGATTTGATGGTGGTCAGTACCTCTCGGTTCTTCTACATTCTTCTGAGGACCTCCTCATTTGTGATTCGGTCAGTCCACGTGATTTTAAGTATTCTCCAATATAGCCACATTTGGAATGCTTCCAATTTTCTGCACATATCTTTGTTCAAGGTCCACGATTCAACACCACAAAAAACAACAGCGAAGACGTAGCAGGTGAAAGTGAAAAACATGTGAAATTTTAGGTCTGGATCCCGCATATGAAAAAAAAGTTGATTAATAGCAAGCTGAAAATTTGTTAATAGCTTAAGGGTGTCTAGTCGGATAAACTTTGATATATGGGAATACTGAAACAGGGGCAGTTTTAATTGTGGAACAGGTTAAAAATTTGGAACGGCACACCACGAAAACGGCACATTTATTTTGTCCGACAGAATAGACTTAAACTCTCCTAACAGAGATTAAACTCTCATGCAAAAATCAGACTGCTATTTATCACCTGTCATAATTCCTGTCATTTGACATATTCTACATGTTCCACTCATTAAAACGCCCATTTGGTGATAAATAGCAGTCTGATTTTTGCATGAGAGTTTAATCTCTGTTCGGAGAGTTTAAGTCTGTTGTGTCGGACAAAATAAATGTGCCGTTTTCGTGGTCTGACCGTTCCAAATTTTTAACCTGTTCCACAATTAAAACTGCCCCTGTTCCAGTGTTCCCATATATCAAAGTTTATCCGACTAGACACCCTTAAGCTATTAACAAATTTTCAGCTTGCTATTAATCAACTTTTTTTTCATACGCGGGATTCAGACCTATTGTCATATACATGTAAGCTTTGTGGTGACACTGACATTGGCAATTTGTCATTATTTTCATATAAATGAATTGGCTTTAATTTTAAATGTTTTTAGAAATTCAACAGACGATTTAAGTTTTTATAATAATTGTAAAGCATGAACATTTATTTGTCGATTCTTTGTTTCTAGGTTAGTATTTTATCAGTTGATATTAGTTATGTGAAAATTAAATAAACTTGGTTTTAGACGAGAATCACATTGTGTTTTGCTTTGAGGAAAATCCAAAATCTTATAAATCGACAAATCGTATACATGTGCAAGAAATCAAATTATATATAGACAAGGCGAAAACGGCGGGTTCGAAGGGAAACATATTCCCATGAGATTTTTTTGCATAATCACATTCGTGAGACATCCCAGAATAAGGTTCAAGAAGTCGCCCACGTGAAAAGTGGGCCAATTTTTTTATAACAATTTTTTTTTAATCAAATTGCAAGAATCAATATTTTTGGCCCGAACAATTTTTTCTTTAATTTTTTGGACCATTCTGGACAAAAAAGGTTTCTTATAATTTTTCTCTAAAGTTGATCGTTTTCGACTTATCAATTTAAAATTGAAAAAAACGAAAAATGGCGATTTTCAAGGCTTAATAACTCGGTTAAAAGTTATTATTATGAAAGTCAATATATGACTAAATCAAAGTTTAAAGCCCCCCCTACAAGATCCTGAAGAAATTTTTGTCATTATTTTATTACTAAGCTGTTATTTTTAAATAATAATAATAGGCGCCATGCACGTGTGCGGCAGCTGTAAATGCTGAGTGCGAGAGAGAAGCCATTCCAGCAGTCCAATTGTGCATCTTACTCGCACTCACATTTACAGCCGGGCCAATACGATCTAACCGCTCATTGTTATTAATTAAAAATAACAGCTTAGTAGTAAATTAATGACACAGATTTCTTCAGGATCATGTAGCGGCGACTTTAAACTTTGATTTATTCACTTTTTGACTTTCATAATAATAATTTTTAACCGAGTTATTAAGTCTTAAAAATGGCCATTATCGCGTTTTTCAAATTTTAAATTGCTTATAACTCGAAAAAGATCAACTTTAGAGAAAAATTATAAGAGACCTTTTTTGTCCAGAATGGTCCAAAAAACCTAAAAAAAATAGTCCGGGCCAAAAATATTGATTTCTGCAATTGGATTAAAAAAAATTGTTAAAAAAAATTGGCCAACTATTCACGTGGGCGACTTCTTGAACCTTATTCTGGGATGTCTCACTAATGTGATTATGCAAAAATATCTCATGGGAATATTTTTCCCAACGAACCCGCCGTTTCCGCCTTGTCTAATACCTAGATAATGGAGAAATTACGATTTGAATTTAAATGAAAGGCTAAATCAGACGATTGTTAACAAAATAAGATGCAAAATGAATGAATCAAAAGGAAAGACAAATTGGTCGAAAATAGCAGAAGAATGCAGAAAGAGATATAACGAAACAAACCATTATGTAACAGGATTTTCTGCTAAATATTTGCTATCTGGTGAGTCTACAGACTTGTTGCCCCATGAACTAAAAGAAAAACATGTATTAACAAACAGTTTGGAAGAAGACAGGAAAATAGCACTCCAGAGGTCAATAAAATCACACGAATATAATAAATCCCTATTTGATAAGAACAGGTTGCAGTATGATTTTAAAAAAGGAGATAAGGTATTTGTTGATTATGGAAACAAATTAAATAAAAAGAAAATGGATGAAATTAGAATTGGTCCCTTTGAAATAGAAGAAAAAAATATCGGATTCAGTTTTTAAAATAAATACCGGTCGTGGAACAAGATAAATTGGATTGTATCATGTCACAAAGCTCATTCCCATGCTCACTGACTTTTAATTTTTGCGACTAAATTTTACGAAGAAAATTTGCACTTCTAAGGGGGGTGATCTAAGCTTTGTGGTGACACGGACATTGGCAATTTGTCATTATTTTCATATAAATGAATTGGCTTTAATTTTAAAAGTTTTTAGAAATTCAACAGACGATTTAAGTTTTTATAATAATTGTAAAGCATGAACATTTATTTGTCGATTCTTTGTTTTTAGGTTAGTATTTTATCAGTTGATATTAGTTATGTGAAAATTAAATAAACTTTGTATTTAGACGAGAATCACATTGTATTTTGCTTTGAGGAAAATCCAAAATCTTATAAATCGACAAATCGTATACATGTGCAAGAATTAAAATTGTATACCTAGACAATGGAGAAATTACGATTTGAATTTAAATAAAAGGCTAAATCAGACGATTGTTAACAAAATAAGATGCAAAATGAATGAATCAAAAGGAAAGACAAATTGGTCGAAAATAGCAGAAAATGTAGAAATAGGTATAACGAAACAAACCATTCTGTAACAGGATTTTCTCCTAAATATTTGCTATCTGGTGAGTCTACAGACTTGTTGTCCCATGAACTAAAAGAAAAACATGTATTAACAAACAGTTTGGAAGAAGACAGGAAAATAGCACTCCAAAGGTCAAGAAAATCACACGAATATAATAAATCCCTATTTGATAAGAACAGGTTGCAGTATGATTTTAAAAAAGGAGATAAGGTATTTGTTGACTATGGAAACAAATTAAATAAAAAGAAAATGGATGAAATTAGAATTGGTCCCTTTGAAATAGAAGAAAAAATATCGGATTCAGTTTTTAAAATAAATAGCGGTCGTGGAACAAGATCAATTGGATTGTATCATGTCACAAAGCTCATTCCCATGCTCACTGACTTTTAATTTTTGCGACTAAATTTTACGAAGAAAATTTGCACTTCGAAGGGGGGTGATGTAAACTTTGTGGTGACACTAACATTGGCAATTTGTCATTATTTTCATATAAATGAATTGGCTTCAATTTTAAAAGTTTTTAGAAATTCAACAGACGATTTAAGTTTTTATAATAATTGTAAAGCATGAACATTTATTTGTCGATTCTTTGTTTTTAGGTTAGTATTTTATCAGTTGATATTAGTTATGTGAAAATTGAATAAACTTTGTTTTTAGACGAGAATCACATTGTGTTTTGCTTTGAGGAAAATCCAAAATCTTATATACACATGTAAATAAAATTTGTGGTGGTCTTGTACAAGCCAAATTGAAAAATTTTGCTACTGCATAAATTGTGCTTAAATAATTAAATAATTTATTTAAATTAATTAAATATGTCTTTTATTATTATGTAGTTATTAACTTAGTATAGGTTTTTATCAAGTAAAAAAAATTCAAAAACGGCTGGCAATAGAAAATTCTAATACCCGTCATTTTGACCGCTGCGGTGCTTCTAGGTATGCAAAAATGCTGGTGCTTCTAGTGTTAAAATACATATTTTTATTTCCCTCGTTAAAATCTTTGCACGGCCAACCAAACGGGACCCCAGCGGGGCCCACCTTGACCGGGGGCCCCGGGGCACTGCCCCGGTTGCCCCAATGGTAGTTACGGCCCTGCCGACAGTGTTGATTTCCCGACCCGAAGGGGAAGGAACTTATATTTTTATGTCAAATTGTCACGAGGACAATAAATATAAATCGGTAACTTTAAGAGGTGGAGTGTAATTCAGTAAGTCTATTTCATGACTGTTCTTACGTGATGTCGTCATCTCGACATAAGCGATATGTCTCTCTCCGATTGATCAATATAATTTTAAAATAACATCCCATAATCCAAACATCAGTTTGGTATGTGTATGTGAATCTTTCCGTTCCACGCCATTCCGGAGCCTCAAACAAAGGATGGTCACGTCTGACACTCGACACCTAAAAATAAATTTAAAAAAATGGTAGATATGTTACAGTTCAAGTTGATTCTCAGTTAGAGTTGACTTTTCCTAGTTAGAGTCAACTCCAACTGAAACGAGCAGTAAAAGTTGATTTGAAAAATTTAATCAACTTTATCAACTTTTACTAGTTGAAGTTGACTCTTCCTAACTCTTGTTAGTAAAAGTAGATTATACAATTTATACGAGTATAATCCCTACCTTACTACTTATTAGTCCAGACTGTAACGTCGCCCCCGTTAGGTAAATTATTCTGATTCGATTTTTTTGCACAAACTTACTCAAACAAATACATCCTTATAACAAATACACAGTGCCAGGCGGTACCGCGGTCGAAAAATTGTTTAACCAATTTTTGTTAACCAAATTCACAAAAATAATTCTGATCTACTCTACCTCATATTATTATGTATAAGTTTTTATTGTGTGAAAATTGTAAATATAGATAGCAGTACATAAAGGGTTTAAAGTGTGTATGAAGTAATAATGTATTTTAAATGGGATTTACTTTTTCGCACTGTTTTTTAGCACACTTTCATATAATCAAATATCCTTAACTTTCGCCTTGTCATGGTGATGACATGTGAGCAATAAATTACAAAAAAAGTTTTGTGGTTTGACAGAAACTTGAATTTTTAAATGTCAAAGTTCTAAAAAATTGTAAAATAGGAATGTATTTCAGTGACGAAGAGTTGCAGTTTTTTTATTTCTTTTTTGGTAGATAAAATATTGTATCAAACTGTGCGTGAAGTACTTTTTGCGCACTTACGCGATGTATAGCACTCAGGCCGCTCGTGCTCTAAACATCGCGTGCGTGCGCAAAAAGAATGCTTCACGAACTGTTTTATAAATAACTAAGTATTTCACTCCGGACAAATTTTTTTAGATTATTTTGGTCATTCGGAGCAAAAAAGGTCTCTTGTCATTTTTCTCTAAAATTGATAGTTTTCGAGTTATACGCGATTTAAAATTTGAAAAATGCGAAATGACCATTTTAAGGCTTAATAACTCGATTAAAAAATATTATTATGAAAGTCAGAAAGTCACCTAATCAAAGTTTAAAGCCCCCCTACAAGATCCTGAAGAAATTTTTGTCATTTTATTACTAAGCGTTATTTTTAATTATCAACAATGAGCGCTAAAAGCGTATTGAGGCGGCCGTCAATGTGAGTGCGAGAAAGATCCTCAATTCCGACCGTCCAATGGTGCATCTCAGTCGCACTCACATTGACAGCCGCCTCAATACGCTCCTAGCGCTCATTGTTAATAATTAAAAATAACAGCTTAGTAATACAATAATGACAAATATTTCTTCAGTACCTTGTAGGGGGGTCGTTAAAATTTGATTTGGTGACTTTCTGACTTTCATAATAATAATTTTTAACTCAGTTATTAAGCCTTGAAAATGGTAATTTTCGCATTTTTCAAATTTTAAATCGCGTATAACTCGAGAACAATAAATTTTACAGAAAAATCACAAAAGACCTTTTTTGCTCCGAATGACCCAAATTAAAGATGTAAAAAAAATGTCCGCAGTGAATTTTTTTTGTGAATTTGTTTAAAAAAATTGTTTATTTTCGATTACGGTACCACCTCACATCCTGTAGATTCGTTATAAGGACCTCTTTTTGAGTAAGTTTGTGCAAAAAAATCGAACTGGAATAATTTACCTAACGGGGGCGACGATACAGCCTGGACTATAAATACATATCACGATTTGAACATAATATACAGTAACATTTAACTTCTAGAATCGGTTGTTCGTGTGAATCAACTTTTACTAAATGGCATTGGGAAGAGTATACTTTAACTAGTTGAAGTCTACTTTTACTAGTAAATGTTGAATAAAAATCTTCATTTTATATTTATAATCAACTTTTACTAAAACCAGCCGTTTGAGTCGACTCGAACTAGGAAAAGTCAACTCCAACTGGATAATCAACTTGAACTGTAACAGATACATATTACAGACAGATAAGGAAAAATTTTATGGTGGGTATTACAAAATTAGCGAGATAGACTAATAGAGATACTAGCGTTATTTTATTAGACAAACATCAAAATCATATATTATTATTTATCTGCCTAGTAGGCGAGCGGCAGCAAACCCTAAAATTATGTTATAATGACCACGGAAATCAACTTTCAAGTTGATGATCAATTTTGGTCACTCTTTATGTTTTCGAGGTCGCTGAATCCGAATATAAAGTTTATTTTTATCTAAAATTGGTCGAACATGTTCAAAAATCAAATGTTATGAAAAAATGCGAAAAATCAATTTAGATGATTTTTCAACTTTTAACTCGCTCTATATTTATTTGCTGTAAATATTTCCTTTCGAAAATTATATTGTATTATCTTTGAAGTATTTAGATAACAATGAGATTTTTTCGAGTTATTTAAACAAATTAAAAGCAGTTGTTAATTTTTAAACATTTTGTCATCAGATTTCGTTAGTTTCATGTTTACTTAAAAAAGTTGGGTGACAAAACATTAGTTTATAATTTTAGCCAATACAGCATTAAAGCATAAGCCATGAAGAAGTTTTCTGGAAAATTTCAAGTCAAAATATGCAGTAGGAAAAAAGTTATATGAGTTTATAGACGAGTGGCACTCCCCCAAAAAACGCTTATTACTCGAGATACTGACCGCCAGTCAGGTGTGGTAAATGGTTAATTTTAGTCATACTTTATGTTTCTGATAGAGCTGACAACGAAAATGAGGCTTATTTTGAATTTTAGGTGGGGGAACATTGTCAAAATCGCAATTTTACCCTAAAAATAAAAAAAAGACGAATTCACGTTTTTCTTAAAATTAAAAGTTGCACTATGTTTTTTTCTATAAAACATTTTGTTCTTTTTACTCTATATTTTAACATAAACTTGATCAAAAAGCTAAATTTCAAATTTTCTCACTCAAATTTTTACGATTAAACTTTGTAATTCAGGAATCTTCACGTTTTACTAAAAAATTCATAACTTTTATTAAAATAAGACTGAAAGATTGAAGCAGGTCCCATTGTCTTCAGAAAGGTGAGAAATATATACCTTAAAAATTTCAGAGAAAAATATTAAAATGGAACAGAGTGAGTTTAAACGCAAAAAAACATAATTTCATTTTTTTAGGGTAAAATTGCGATTTTGACAATGTTTCCCCACATGAAATTCAAAATAAAGCTTATTTTCATTTTTAGCACCATCAAAAACATGCAGTTTGACCAAAATTAGACATTCGCCACATCGTGGTCAGTACCTCGAGAAATAAGCGTTTTTTTTTTGGGGAGTGCCACTCGTCTATAAAGTCACACAACTTGTTCCCTACTGCATATTTTGACTTGAAATTTTCCAAAAAACTTCTTCAAGCATGGAAAACCACAGAAAGCACATATTATAGCTCCCTCAGAAACTTCAAGCCCGTTACCAGAGTATTTTAAAGCGAAAAAGAGAAATCAATTTATTGGCTTACTATAATATATGTAGATATAATATAGATACACCATACCAGGAAGGATCTGTTTTTAGGTGGATGTGAGAGGTGGCATTCGGATTTTTGCGGATAAAGATATGTGATAACTTCGTTAATAATAATTGACTTATGCTCCTTCGCAAATATGTCCGGAACATTAATAAAAAAAATAAAATATTTAAAGATTTCAAATGGTTTTTTTTCTATTTTCTTTGCTTATAACTTTAAAACGATTCATTTTGGAACAAAGTCGTATAGGAATAAAACAAAGATAATTAAATTTTCTATCAGATACGATTGGGGTTAAAAATGCTTGAATTTATCATCCTTGCTGCAAAATAGCAATCAATATAAAACAAGGGGGCAAAACAAGCCAGTCCTTATTCAATGTTTTTCCATCACTTAGGTTACACTTGGAACCTTCCTAATTCTCTTAGAAAATTTTTGTAATGTGCTAAAACCGTCCACCAAATTTCATTAAAATTTACTTACTAGATTTTGCATAATAATTTTGCAATCTAAACTTTTTTTTAAAAATTAAATTTTTTTTAAATATTGGACAACAAAAACTAAAATAGAACATACAAAGATTTGTCAATTTTTTTACATATAAAGAAGCACTCCACCTATCTAATGCACTTTACAGAATTGAAATCGGATTATTTAAGCAGCTTCAGCAATGTTTTAAAGGTATAAACAATTTTTTGGCTTATAAACAAATTAGTGCTGTGGCCAGGAGGGGATGCTACGGGCTCCTTTATTTAGATGGACTTACCCAAGTTTTTTTATGTATTTTGACCCGTAGAACATGAATTTTTTGGGTAACAGTTGATCCGGTTGTCGATAAGATTGTTATAAACAAAGAACTTAAGGAATTACATAACATCGATTTTCGCAAAACAACACATTTTTTTGTATTTCTTGGGTAATTCTAAGCAAAAAATGTTCTTACAAGTTTTTTTGCAGGATGCATAGTTTTCGAGATAAACGCGCTGGAACTTAAAAAAAATCGAAAAATTGCAATTTTTGAACGCGAATAACTTTTGATTAAAAAATAAGATAGCAATTCTGCTGACAGCATTTGAAAATTTAAGTCAAATAATACCGGTTTTAATTATTTGCATTGCTAAAAATTAATTTTTTTATTATTAAACAAAGCTATTTTTCTATAAGCCAAAGAATTGTTTATAATTTTAAAACATTGCTGAGGCCCCTTAAATAATCCGATTTTAATTCTGTAAAGTGTATTAGATAGATAGAGCACCTCTTTATATTTATGTAAAAAAATTAGCCAACTTCTAAATAGTCTACTTTTTGTTCAGAAAGATTTTAAAAAATTTGAACCATTTGAAACCATCAAAAGATGGCAAATTTATTATGCAAAATCTATTAGTTCGATTTTAATGAAATTTGTTAGACCATTTAAGTAAGTTATAAGAATTTTCTAAGCGAATTACTAAGGTTCTAAGTGCCACCAAAGTGGTTAAGAAACATTGAATAACAACAGGAGTATTTTGCCCCCTTATTTTGTATTTATTGCTATATTGCAGAAAAAGTAATACCCTAAGACATTTTTGACCAGTCTTATGTCATACAAAATTCAATTATAAAAAAAAAATATCTTTATTTTATTTCTGTACGACTTTGTTCCAAAACGAATCGTTTTAAAATTATTAAGCAAAGAAAGCAGAAAAAAATAGATGTTTTTCGAAATTTTTAAATATTTTAATTTTTTTATTAATGTTCCGGGCATATTTGAAAAGGAGCATAAGTCAATTATTATTACTGAAGGTGTCACCTAACTTTATCTGCAAAAATCCGAATGCCACCTCTCACATCCAAAATAGACGTTTTTTTACAGATTAGTCCTGGTCTATACCGCTTAGGTACTTCATTGTTAGAATTTAAACAAGATACAATTAGAGCACACCAAACTAAATATAGACAAGTTAAAGACAGAAGAAATGGCACAGAAATTAAAAAAAGACATCAATAATAATCTAGAAAGATGTTCAGCTGGACTAAAAGATAACAGCGGCAGCGTAGAACATCAGGAGCAGATTTTTAAAACAACGGCTATGGAGCCAAGTAAAAATAAAATTTTAAAAATAATAAAAGGATATTCTAGACAAACAACAAGATTCGATATACCAGAAGCAAATGGTCAGGACAGAGAAGATAGACATATTCATCACTATCAGTCATCGCTTGACAGATTTCATGTCCTTTACCGGATTATTGTTATTGGTGTTATTGTATATTAACCGAAGAAAGGAAACAAATTTATTACTGACTCATTGCTTTCCTTATCGCTAGATTCAGACTTCATTTAAAAAAGATACAAATAAAGCACACCTGCACAAAAGACTAATTACAGTCAGAAGAAATATCAAAGTAACTAAAACACGACATAGTCTAGGCGCCAGAGGGGTCACCGTGTCCTTTTCAATTCTGATGGACAAACTCAACGGTTTCTTATGGATTTTTGGCTGCTGATTACGAATTTCGAGGGTGGATTTCGATCCGAGTGGTCAAAAAATTGTTATAAACAATTTAATTGTTTATAAATTGTTTATAAGGCTCTAGCTTATAAACTAAAAGATATAAAAATTAATGTTTCAAATAAAATTTATTCGTTAATAAAAAACGAAGAAATAAACGTTTATCAAACTTAAATCCAATAGTTATAGTATTTTTCGAAGCTTTTTCTATCGTTACTCAGCTTCTACGAATGCAAATGAGCCTTAAAAGGTTTTATTTTAAAGCTTCATTAATAAACTTCCAATAAAAATTTGTTAAATTACTTTGTCTTAATTTGTTTTAAAATTATACACGTTTGAAGTTATAATTTTCTTAAAAATGTTACATTAATTTGTTTATAACGGTTTCAAGCAAAGTTAAGCTATAAACATTTATACTTTAATTAACAATAATGATATAAGAACTCGAAAGGAACAATTTGAGCTTTTGAAAATGTTCGTACGTTTCTTTTTGGCCAAGATATCGATATTTTAATGGCGCGCTATGAGGCGCAAGATCGGCTCACAGTCAAGTATTTTTCGACGCTTTATCGATCGTTACTAGGCTTCTACGCATGCAAATGAGCCAATATGTGATATCCATATAAAAATGGATCGAGTTTTTTTTACAGCATCATCATTGCATATAAAACGAGTATTTATATTGTGGCGGCATACACACAATTGACGTGTCTTGATGATGTTGCAAAACAACTAGATCCACTTTATATGGATATCATGTAGATAATAAGACTCTGAAGCCCCAGAAAGTTTTAGTTTTACTGCTTACAAGAACAGACTAAGGCTAAGGCTCCACGGGCAACAAATTTACGCTAGCAGTAGCCGTAAAACGAACTTAAAGTTCCGCGGAACGGAATAGGAATAGCCGAACTGAACCGACCACAGGACTTGTGCGTAGTCGGTTCAGTTCGGCTATTCCTATTCCGTTCCGCGGAACCTTAAGTTCACTTTACGGCTACTGCTAGCGTAAATTTGTCGCCCGTGGAGCCTTAGCCTTAGTACCACCATGTAACTTTAAAAATTGCTCTAATAGTCTGGGCTGATTATCGGAGATTAGGCAATTTTTGGGAAATGTTATTTACCAGCAATTTTATTGCTGGAATCGAAGCTTATGATTATATATATTAATAATATAGGTATACAAAGTCCGCAGATAGTGTGCTACTTTTTTTATTAACAAAATGGCGCCCCCAAATCGTGTTTTTTTCAATTTTTGCTCCATAACTCCGAACACTTTAACTTTACACCAAAAACACCCGAATAAAAATTCACCGAAATTGAATTCTGCATAAAGACATGTTTTTCCCGATCTGCTTCGATGAAAATTTTCCTCGGAAAATTGGAGTTTTCCCAAAAAAATCTTTAAATTTCAAATAAAGTTTTAGAGAAGTAATTATCTACCAATAATTAAATAACTCGGTGACATAAAAGCTTTCTTGGTTTAAATTATAGTTCCAGAAGCCGGTGAAAATTAAACGAGTATTTTAGCAACAATTTATTTGTTAATTAATAATTTACGGTCGCAATAATAACCAAAATATTTATGATACACTGATCAAACTTTGAAATTTTTTAAAGATGAGATGCCTATTTAATATTTTGTTGACAAAATATAAATTTTTAATTTTTTTGAATAATCTTTAAATGTTTTAAATAAAATAGTTGTAATTAACGTTTCTCAGAAAGTTTTTATTATATTCTAATTTTAAAAAATAGGTAAAATGTGTATTTCAAAGGTCTTGAAAATGAATGCTTTAAAACTTTGTTCCAACCATTTGCAAAAAAGTTATGAAACAACAAAATAAACATACGATTACTACGTTGTTTATAATTTTTTTTAATTCTTTTAAAGGCTAAAAGTGAGTTTAAAGTACAAGCTAATTACTTACAAAAAATGTCGATTATTAGTTTAATGGTTATATTTAAATTAAAGATTATAAATATTTTTTTTTGTAATTTACACGCGCGAAAGTAGACTAATACAGTATCGTAGCTATGTATTATGGGCCATTCCACGAACACACGCCTGTTTTGGATTACGTCGACAACGAATATTTTATTGTGCAACATAAGAAGTACGAAAGTAAATGGCGCTAATAATTATTCCAATAAACAACAATGTAATTTGCAATTTACTTTCTTTCTGGTTATTTTGCACAGTAAAATATTCGTTGTCGAAGTAATCCAAAACAGGCGAATGTTCGTGGAATAGGGTATATGTATTATACCCGTCCACATACACAACTCGCGCGAGTTTAAAGGGTGTCAGTCGCTTCGAGTGAACATCTCCGGCTCTGTATCAAGCCTACTTTGGCGCTAAAAATTACAAAAAAAAACATTTTTAATCTTCGATTAAAATATAACCATTGAACTTATGTTTGATATTTTTTAAGAGTAATTAGTTTGTACCATAAACTCACTTTTAAGCTTTGAAACAATTAAAACAAATTATAAATAATGGAGTAATCGTATGTTTAGTTTTCTCTTTCATAACTTTTTTGCAAATGGTTGGAAATTTTTTTAAAGCATTCATTTTCAAGACCTTTGAAATACACATTTTAAGTATTTTTTAAAATTATAATATAATAAACAATTTCTGAGAAATGTTAATTTGTTTATAATTATTTTTTTAAACATTTAAAGATTATGCAAAAAAATTAAAAATTAATATTTTGTCGACAAGATATTAAATAGGCATCACATCTTTATAATCTTTCTAAGTTTGAACAATGTCTCATGATTATTTTGGTTGTTATTGCGACTGTAAATTGTTAATTAACAATTGAATTGTTGCTAAAATATTCGTTTAATTTTCACCGGCTTCTGCAGTTATAATCTATACAAAGAAAGCTTTTATTTCACCAACTTATTTATTTATTGATATATTATTACTTGCCCAAAAAATTTATTGAAAATTCGAGATTTTGTTGGAAAGACCCACATTTTCCGAGGAAAATTTTTGTCGAAGCAAATCGGGAAAAACATGCCCCTATGTAGGATTACATTGGGTGAATTTTTATTTGAGTGTTTTTGGTGTAAAGTTAAAATCTTCGGAGTTATAGGCCAATAATTGAAAAAAACACGATTTGGGGGCGCCATTTTGTTAATAAAAAAAGTAGCACACTATCTGCGGACTTTGCATACCTATGTTATTAATATATAGGATTATAATATTTGATTCCAGCAATAAAATTGCTGATAAATAACCTTTCTTTGTAGTTTGCTAATTAGACCAGCGTATTATAACTATTTTTTTTTAATTTAAAGAGTATGCAAAAAAACGAAAAATTTATATTTTGTCAATAAAATATTAAATAAGCATCTCATCTTTATAATCTTTATAAGTTTGATGAATGTATCATGATTATTTTGGTTATTATTGCGATCGTAAATTGTTAATTAACAATTGAATTGTTGCTAAAATATTGGTTTAATGTTCACCGGCTTCTGGAATTACAATCTATACCAAGAAAGCTTTGATGTTACTAAGTTATTTAATTATTTATTAATAATTACTTACCTAAAACTTTATTTGAAAATTAGAGATTTTGTTGGGAAAACCCGCATTTTTCGAGGAAAATTTTCGTCGAAGCAAATCGGAAAAACACATCTCTATGTAGAATTTAATTGCGGTGAATTTTTATTTGGGTGTTTTTGTTGTAAAGTTGAAATCTTCGGAGTTATAGAGCAATAATTGAAAAAAATACGATTTGTCGGCGCCATTTTGTTTATAAAAAAAGTAGCACACTATCTGCGGACTTTGCATACCTATATTATTAATATATAGGGTCTTATAATTCGATTCCAGCAATAAAATTGCTGGTAAATAACTTTGCCATGAATTTTGCTAATTAGCCCAGAGTATAAGAACTTATGCAAATGTAAAAAAGCTGAGATTACCTGTATATCTCGATGCAGATGCGTGAAAGATAATGTTTGTAAAAATAGTTTTAAATAATATTAACTTACTTTTTAGTTGTATTTCTGAAATATTAGTTTTTAATGCGTTTCTTCTCATTTAGTACAAAAAATAGAAGACAAAGTAAATAGAATGAAATGTGATATGAGGTACAGTATGATGATTTAATTATAAGAATTATATGATAAAATTTTATTAGGATCTTCAAAAATGAAAAATGGAGGTAACGTATATATACATAGAAATTATAATTTGCATCGAGAAGTTAGCACTTGAACCTTTACGCGGTGAGCCGATCTTGCGCCTCACATCGCGTTATTAAAATATCGATATCTTGGCCAAAAATAAACTTATGAACATTTTTGTTAGCTCAAAACATTCCTTTTGAGTTTTTCTATCATTATTGTTAATAAAAGTATAAACATTTATAGCTCAAATTTGCTTGAAACCCTTATAAACAAATTAATGTACAACTTTTTAAAGAAAATTACAACTTCAAACGGGTATATCTTTCAAACAAATAAAGACAAAGTAATTTAACAAACTTTGTTTCGAAGCCTATTAATGAAGCTTTAAAATGAGACCTTCTAAGGCTCATTTTCATGCGTAGAAGCCGAGTTACGATCGATAAAGCTTCGAAAAATACTTATTTTGCAATCTGCAATTTGCATTGTGGACTAATTTTACAATATCTTGAGTTCTAATTATTGGATTTAAGTTTAGTAAACGTTTTTTTCTTCGTTTTTTATTAACGAGCAAATTGTTTTTGAAACATTATTTTTTATCTCTTTTAGTTTATGAGTCAGAGCCTTATAAACAATTTATAAATAATTAAATTGTTTATAACAATTTTTTGACCACTCAGATCGAAATCCACCCTCAAAATTCGTAATCAGCAGCCAAAAATCCATAAGAAACCGTTGAGTTTTTTCATCAGAATTGAAAATGACACGGTGACCTCTATTTGGCCCTAGACTAACATCAATGATGATCTAGAAGAGAGATATTCACCTAATAGCTAGACTAAATAGGCAAGGCAATGAAACAATAAAACGACCAAGTCTGAATCTGAATGAAACTTATTGCATTCGATTCATAACAGCCTTAGGAAACTTTGTGAACCAAAGTGATGGTAACAAATTGAAAATATTCGGGGGTGTTTTTTGTGCTCATTGAATACGAATCATGACGGCGATGATGTACGAGATACTTGGTGCCCTGGATGGGCCTCGATTCCTGGAGTTTTAGGGGTCGCTATCGTTAATCGGTATTAGTACAAGTGCAACATAAACAAATAAAAGAAATATGTGCCAAAATAAAACGAATCCGTAATAAATATGTAATGCTAAAATAGGTCAATCAAAAATTACCTACCAACGACTGAAATTTTCCATTGGAATTGCCCACATAAACAGCTTTACCAAATCCTCCTATTTTATATTCATTTTTATCGTTGCAAAGAAAATGCATCAGTTCTAAATCTCTATGTAAAATTTTTTGAGAATGAACATACTCCATACCTGTTGTTAGATCGATTAATATTTTTTTCAAGTTTTTTTTACTTAAATCAACAACCTGGAAATAAAAAAGAATAATTATTATAACCTACCGTTATACTCAGTATACAGTATGGTGCAAATGTCTGGAATAAATTCGATATTTCGTAAACTGTCAACTTTAAGGAAAAATCCCGAAACAGGTCGATTTTTTTAAATGAGACTAGGGGTCGTGGATAGCTCATTTGAAAGGATATTCAATTCTGTATCCAGTAATATAAATATTAAAATAATTGTTTATACAGTGTATTTAATTCAAAATACATTTTACTAATGTCAGAAAACAAAAAAAAAATGTTTATTTGACAAATAAGTAGGTATTGTTTTCGCTTAAATTCAATGTTCAAACCAGCTCCCGCCAACCACATGCCTCTTGGAAGTTTAATTATAATTTAAGCGAAAAGCAATGCTTATTTGTCAAATAAACATTTTTTTCTATTTTCTGACAGCAGTAAAATGTACTTTGAATGAAATAAATTACATATATTCTTCTTTTTTTACCAATTAATTTAATTTAAAAAATTTTTGGACACTGTGTATAAACAATTGTTAATATTATCTATATTACTGAATACTGAATTGAATACCCTTTTAAATGAGCTATCACACGACCCCTAGTCTTATTCAAAAAAAATCATCCATTACGTCATCACGTCCATATGGATGACGTCACTTGTATGAAATATATGCCAAAATATCGCAATTTAAACATAAAAATCGACGTGTTTCGGGATTTTTCTTAAAAGTCGCCGGTTTACGAAATATCGAATTTATTCCAGACATTTGCAATATACTGTATGGCTTAGATTATACATGGTTATAGATATTATGGTGATATATTGCTTAGGTTAGATTCTTAGATGATATATGGTGATATATTCGAGTGATATGGCCTTTGCAGAGACTAGTCGAGTGATATGGCCACACAGGGCCGTAACTACGATGTTGGGGCCCCGGGGCAAACGTGATCTGGGGGCCCCTCCAGCGTAATAAGGGGGGGGCGGAAAAATTCTGCTATTTAACCCCTTGGAAACTCATTTTAATGCATTTCATGACTGAAGTTTCTTGTACGTACATATTGCTATTTTAGTTGACCAACACAAAAAATTTTGAAATCACCTTATATTAAGTTAAATAATTTTGCAAGTACCATCTTATTATCTGTTTTATGCAAGTAGGTACATTGTTCGGCTACAATGTGGTTCCTTTCACGTACCAATATGTGGCCTGGGGTAAATTGACAATAAAGACAAAAAAGACAATATAGCTGGGACGGGGGACCATATTCCGGTTGCATTTTAGTTTTTATTTTGCCAAAATGACTAATTTTCTCAGTAACAATTTATATATTTACGAAAGGTCTCCGGGGCCTCAGCTTAGCCTAGGCCTTCTCTTCCAATGGCATTTTAGGTTTTATTACGCCAAAATAACTAATTTCCTAGGTAATAATTTAAACTTTTATGTTATGGTCTCAGGGGACCCAGCTTAGCCCCCTCCATTTTATGTTGAGCTCTAGGGTGCATCTGTAAGGTCTTTTTAAAATTGTGTCATTTAAAACTATTTCGTTGGGATCGGCTTTTAAAATACATATTTTTATTTTCCTCCTTAAAATCTATGCACGGCCAACCAAAGGAGGGCCCCCTTGGCCAAGGGTCCCGGGGCACCGCCACGGTTACCCCAATGGTAGTTATGGCCCTGGCCCCAATTGCCTATCTAGTTAGATATATCAAGGCAAATAGATTAAGATGGACAGGGCGTGTGATACGCACTAACAACAATCGCCTTATAAACAATAACGTGTTATTGACCAGAAAGACCAGATGGGAGGAGGTCTGTAGGACGGCGCAGAAAAAGGTAGAAAGATTCAGTCAGAGAAGATCTGGAGAAAATGGGAGACAATGTAAAATAGTGGCACAAAACCGAAAAATATGGAAGGCAATAGTAAACGCGGCAAAGGCTCACGGAGAGTTATAATGCAATTAACGATGATGATGATATACTTAGCGAGATAAGCATAAATAATAATTGCTTAATGTGTACGAGTTTTGTCAGTTCTCCTATGAGACCCAGCTCCCTACGAGTAAGCGATTTCTTCTGAGAATTCGTACTAGTAGAACCAAAAAATCCGCAGGAATATCTACCATGATGCAAAAACTGACACCTGGCCGTAGATATAGGTACAATGCACAGAGACGAAAATGTTCGGGCACCTTTAATGCTGGACATCGCGCAAGACAGTATGTAGGACGTTAGTTTCAGAATGTTTATAGTCCAGAAAGCCACTGCGCATCCGCTAGGAAAATATTCTAATTCGGATTTTTTGCACAATCTTACTCAAAAAGGACTCATTTTAACAAATTTGCATGTTGCCAGGACCAAACGGTGGTCAAAAATTTTTTAAATATTTTTTTTTTGTTTTTTTCCTAAAATTATTTTTTTTGCATGGAAAAAAGTTTTTTTATGTTTTTTGGATCATTCCAAACAGAAAAGGTCTTTAGTGACTTTTCTCTAAAAATGATAGTTTTTGACATATAAGCGATTAAAAATTGAAAAATTGCGAAATCGGCCATTTTTAACCCTCAAAAACTAGGTGAAAAACTGAAAATTTGAATATTACCTAGGTAGGTAGATATTCTTTAAACATCGATTGATGAAATCCCGAAGAGTTTTTTGCACTACAATATTCAAAACTCCTTTGTTTTTTAATTGCTAATCAAGCCTGCGCGACACTATTTTCCACCGACAGTATGGTGCAAATGAAAGGAATAAATTCGGTATTTCGTAAACCGGCGACTTTAATGAAAAATCTCGAAACAGGTCGATTTTTATTTTTAAGTTATGATATTATGGCATATATGGTATACTAGTGACGTCATCCGTCTGGGCGTGATGACGTAATCGATGATTTTTTTAAATGAGAATAGGGATCGTGTGGTAGCTCATTTGAAAGGTTCTTCAATTCTCTATTCAATAATGTAAACATTTACATAATTATTTATACAGTGTGTCCTTCTACTTCTTTTTTTGTCAAATAATTTAATTTAATAAAAAATTTTTGGACACCCTGTATTAATAATTATGTAAGTGTTTATATTACTGAATAGAGAATTGAATAACCTTTCAAATGAGCTAGCACATGACCCATATTCTCATTTAAAAAAATCATCGATTACGTCATCACGTCCAGATGAATGACGTCACTAGCATACCATATATGCCACAATATCATAACTTAAAAATAAAAATCGACCGGTTTCGGGATTTTTCCTTAAAGTCGCCGGTTTACGAAATAACGAATTTATTCCTTTCATTTGCACTATACTGTCGGTGGAAAATAGTGTCGCGCACGCTTGATTAGCAATTAAAAAACAAAGGAGTTTTGAATATTGTATTGCAAAAAACTCTTCGGGATTTCATCAATCGATGTTTAAAGAATATCTACCTATCTTGGCAACATTCAAATTTTCAGTTTTTCACCTAGGTTTTGAGGGTTAAAAACGGCCGATTTCGCAATTTTTCAATTTTTAATCGCTTATATGTCAAAAACCATACTTTTTAGAGAAAAGTCACTAAAGAGCTTTTCTGTTTGGAATGATCCAAAAAACATAAAAAAACTTTTTTCCATGCAAAAAAAATAATTTTAGGAAAAAAACAAAAAAAAACGTTTAAAAAATTTTTGACCAACTTTTGGTCCTGGCAACATGCAAATTTGTTAAAAGGAGCCCTTTTTGAGTAAGATTGTGCAAAAAATCCGAATTAGAATATTTTTCCTAGCGGATGCGCAGTGGCTTTCTGGACTATTAGAGATTCACTCTCACACAATAACAGCTCAATAAGCATAAAAGCGAGCCAAACAACACCAAGAGTTCCACACATTGATGGTGCTGCGATGGCATACTATTCGATCCTTAGGTAACCAACTTAATCTAATCTAATATTATAGACCACTCATCAGCGGTAAAAAACTGTACAACCGTGGAATTTTGAGAATCACCACCGATTTAATGAAAATTTGGATTTAGGCTCGGTTGATCCTCTTCTTCAAAATCTACCCTATGTCG
The DNA here is from genome assembly GCF_917563875.1 of Diabrotica virgifera virgifera. Classification (NCBI taxonomy): domain Eukaryota; kingdom Metazoa; phylum Arthropoda; class Insecta; order Coleoptera; family Chrysomelidae; genus Diabrotica; species Diabrotica virgifera. Next base: position 56,960,921 of record NC_065447.1, read on the forward strand.
AACCGGGCTATTGCGTGGGGCGAAAACAACCCCATCTAGGGATGAGCATTTTTTAATCAAAATAACTATGAAAGTAGATATATTTACCAATTCTGAGTAAATTTTGTTCTACAAAATTTTTTTGTAAAGTTGATATTTTCTAAGTTATTAGCGATTGAAACTAAATCAGTTTTTCATAAATAACTTACCAAAATTTAATTTTATATAAAAAATCATTAAGGGCAAAATTATAGCTAATAAAAAAACAAATAGATTTTCGTCAGAAAGACCTATATAAAAGCAACAGGGACTGAGTTATTGCTCTTTATTTTCGAAGAAAGTCGAAATGGAGAACTTTGAATCTCAAACTTTCAAATGAGCTACGATGAGTTTTTTGCATAAGAACCGACTGACTCATGACAAAAACAAAGTCGCTCCCTGCTTTTTTTTTGCTTGAAATGTAACAATTAAACCTTTGTCATTACAATCCTAATAGAAATGAATAGCTTCCCACTTGAAATTAACTTTACTCAGGTATAATTGATAGGATCCATGTGATTTGACAGGTTTGGAATGCTTAGTTTAGAAAAAATAGTTGATTAAATCGAAAATGACATTTTTAAAATTTTTAAAAAAAGTGGAGTTTTCTTAAATAAATCTAAAAGTATACATAATATGGAAAAATGTTTCAAATCTTAATTGTAGAATTCTTTTAACGAAAATTTTGATTTTTTTTTTAAATAAGAAATGATGGTTTTGCTTGTTTTCGATTCAGAGAGATGCACACCCGGCATCCGTCACATTCCGTTTTCACTCGTCTAGGAAAACGGAATGTGATCGTTTCCTTTTCGTTTTCTATATTCGTCGTCTGCCGTCTTATTAATTGAAAAAGTCACAGATTAAGGATGTACCAGAAAGAACTTTCAACACGAATAGTCTCAGATTTAAATAACTATTTACCATTTTTGGTGGATTCTGCATCTGAGACTCTTCAATTTGTTAAGAGATGTCGCTGTAAGGCTGTTTTCGCCTGAAACCTGCTCCTAGCCCTGCCTGGCCGGTACATACGGAGTGCGAGAATAAACCGGTTGGTTGTGTATGTTAGGACAACTAATAATGCTCGTTATTCAATATTTTTTATGACTTTTTAAATTTATGTTCTGCAAATAACTAAATCTACGACATATTATTTTCTTGTTTTTTAAATACGCAGGTATATTAGGATTTATTCAGTTAATGGTTTTCAAAACAAGCCTGCAACGAATGCATTTGTTTTTATTCCATAATATAATACAGAATCATTATTTTCTTTAAGCCGGTTTTTCAAATAAAATTTGCTACCGTCTATTATAAGAAGTCGTATTTTTTAGCGATTGTCTAGTTATTACGCGCATTTTTTATTTATGATTTAAAAAGTACATATTCGGTTTTAATGCTTCAAATTAATATAGTCGGGTTTAATGCTTCAAATTAATATAGTCGGTTTTAATGCTTCAAATTAATAAAGAATTGATTATTTTATTTGATCTCGTTAATGTTTTTAACTAAATTTACTACTAGTAACTTACATTTGTTTTATCGTTTAAGAATACATATTATGTGGTCTTATTTTTTTTTTTTTTATTGAAAATTTACCGCATCCACCAAGAGGTGATTAGCGGGAATACAGTGTAGGAGTACAGTTCCAATAACTTACAATCTATAATATAATTAATTCTATGAGTTTTAAATAATTATCGATATTATTATCTATAATTACAGTATGTATCTTAAATTAAGAATACAGTGTAGGTATAACTTCCAGTAATTTAGATTCTATAATATAGCCCTATACATTTTAAATAGTTTGCGATATTGTCATAGTAACCATCTGTGCCTAAAAGTTTGTTGATGTTGTTAGGAATATTGAATCTAATTCGTTCATTTGCAAAAAGTGGACAGTCAATTAAAAAATGTTTTACATTATTTATTTCGTCACAAATTTCACATTTAGGGGGATCGTCTCTTGTAAACAGGTGAGAGTGCGTGTATCTTGTGTGACCTATACGCAGACGTGTGATAACAGTTTGAAGTTTTCGGGTTCGTATTCTCGATAACCGCGGGTAAACATTATCCTTGATTGTTCTTAAAGATGTCTGTGAATATTTCCATTCTTGGTTCCATTTACACGTGATTAGATTTCTAAAGTACGATTTTATGTCACTCGCGAGATTTCGACACTCCGTTACCTCTGTTTCGACACTTTCCGACACTTTACGGGCGCACTGATCTGCTGCTTCGTTTCCATCGATACCAATATGAGATGGGATCCATATGAAGGTAATGCGTCTGGAATTTTCTTGAGCCTCTTCTAGTTCAGATTTTACCATTTTCTCTAGGGGGTTTTTAGGATACACATGATTTAAAGTTTGTAAAGCACCGAGTGAATCACTTAGGATCAAGCATTTTGGTATTTTGTTTTTGTTGACATGTTCAAGGGCTTTGAGTATTGCATAAAGTTCAGCAGAAAAATACTGAAATATTTGGGAAGTCTAAAATGATATTGGTTGTTAGGGGTTACATATGCAGCACCTACTCCTGTATTACATTTTGATGCATCTGTGTATATATTGTAGCAATTATCTCCATGTTTGGCTATGATTGAATTAAGGTTATTTTTAAAAACAGCTGGATTTGTTGAGTGCTTACTAAATGCAGTAAGATTATAATTTATTTGGGGGGTATCAGTTTTCCAAGGAGGGGGATGGTCCAAATTTATTAGGAATATATCTGGAAAGTTTGCTTCTAAATATCTTAGATAAAATCGAATTCTCTCATAGAAAGGTTTGTGTGAAATATGTCTATTTTGAGACGTATATTTATTATTGAATGTATTATCAAAAAGAGGTCTGTTTGGATTTGAAGCTATAGAAGTTGCATGAGTTAATGTTAAATAAATGCGACGGTGGAATAAAGAAGGTTCTCCGGTTTCACTATACAAACTCTCTACCGGCGTCGATCTAAATGCTCCCGAGGAAAGTCTTAATGCTGCGTTGTGTATACTATCTAAGGGTTTTAGTGTTGTTTCGGACGCAGATATGTACGCAATGGAGCCATAGTCTATTTTAGATCTAATTAAGGCTTTATATAGGCTAATTAGGGTATCATAATCAGAGCCCCAGTCCCTGTTAGATAATGTTCTTAATAAATTTAATCTTTTATTGCAAGATGCGACTAGTTGATTTATATGTTTTTTCCAGGTCAGTTTTTGATCCAACCACATTCCCATAAATTTTACGTCTGTTTTAAACATGTTAGTTGAGTTATAAAATTTCAGTATTGGTGTGCTGAAAGCGTGTTTATTGGTGAATACCATGCCCACTGTTTTGGAAACCGAAAATTTAAATCCCGTGCCATGGGACCATTCTTCTAGTTGGTGTAGAAAATTTTGTAATGATTTCGACATTAGAGAGGGGTTTTTGCCTTTGATGTAAACTACTAAATCATCTGCATAAATGCGAGCTTTCAGAGGTTTTTGCAAATTTTTAATTATATCATTTATAGCGATTAAGAATAGTGTTGGGCTAATTATTGATCCTTGAGGAGTCCCATTTTCTTCAATATATTCTTCTGAATATGAATTTTGAACCCTTACTCGAAATGTTCTGTACCGCAAAAAGTTTTTAATAAATTCTAGACAATTACCTCGGATATTCCATGAGTGCAGTCTTTTCAAAATATTATACCTCCAGCACGTGTTGAATGCTTTCTTTAAATCAAAAAATATTGCTAAACAATGTTGTCGAACTGCTAGAGTTTCCTGAATATCGCTTTCTAAGTCTAGAATATTATCTATGCCTGATCGGTTTTGTCTAAAACCATTTTGTTCAGGTATCAGTAGATTTGACTTTTCAAGTGTCCATGTGAGCCGTGCATTGACAATTTTTTCTAGTAATTTTCCCATAGAGCATGTCAAGCTTATGGGCCTGTAGGACTCGGGAGCTAGACGGGGACTTTGAGGTTTAAGAAATGGAAGCACAATAGCCTTAGTCCAAATTGTGGGGTACTGGCGTTGCTGCCATATGATGTTGAATATCTGTAGCATTACGATTATGGCTGAATTTGGAAGCTGTTTCAGAAAAATAGATGGTATATCATCTGGGCCAGGACTAGAATCCTTCAAATTTATAAGTGAGTCATTTAGTTCATGAAATGTTAGCGGGAGATTTAGAGGATTGTGGCTAATTTCGTATGGAAATGTATTATAATTTTCGAGTTGTATTTTGTTTTCAAGAAAAGTGGGGTCGAAGATTTCATTGGAAGATATTTTTTTATAATTCAGTGCCAATATATTGGAAATTTCTGTTGGTGATGTAATGATTTGGTTATTTACTTTCAGGCTGGATATTGAGGGTGATTGGTGGAAACCGGAAATTTTGCGTATTTTTTTCCAAACTTCACTTATTGGCGTAGAAATGTTTATATTGGAAACATATTTCATCCAACTGGCTTTTTTGGCCTGTTTAATTAATAGTTGAGTTTTGGACTTAAGTCTTTTGTACTCTATTTTGTTCTCTATATTTTTATGTTTTTTGTACCTGTTGAAAGCTTTTTTACTTGCCCGGATTGCTTCGCTACAGTCACGATTCCACCATGGTACGGGTAAATGCTTTTTTGGCGTTTTAGTTTTACCTATAAACTGTTCTGCACTTTGTAAAATGATATTATTGAAGTCATCTAGAGTATTATTGACGTTACTTTTTACAATAAAGTTCTGCATAGCTTTATCGATGTGGTTTTTAAATTCTGTCCAGTTTGCCGACTCTGTTTTCCATTTGGGTAGAAACTCATAAGGCGATTGTTGCCTAGAGAGATTTCTTATAAGAATGGGATGATGGTCGCTACTATATGTGTGTGATAAGACTTCCCATAAGAGTTGAGGTGACAACGCTGGGTCACAAAGACTTAGGTCAATTGCGGATGAATCTCCAGTCTGAATATTAAAACGTATAGGAGTCCCATCATTGAGTAAGTTAAGCTGTAAGTCAGACATTAACTTTTCCAGTAATTTACCTCTGGTATCAGTACGTACAGACCCCCAAATGCTATTGTGAGCATTGAAGTCACCAAGTATAATACGAGGAGTTGGAATTTGTTCGATAAGGTTATTTATATCGTCAAAAGTTAATATTGTACTTGATGGTAGGTAAATGTTACAAATGTAGAGTGTAGAGGGTGCTGAAAGTTTTATTACTACTGCTTCGAGGTTGGTTTTTACAGGAAATAGGCTTGCTACGTGTGATTTTTTTACCAAAGTGGCAACCCCACCAGAAGAATAATTACTATTACTTTTTCTGTCATTTCTAAAACAATTGAACTGCTTAGAATTGTAACTTGTGTTTGGACTAAGGTTAGTTTCTTGTAGGCAAATTATTTCTGGACAGTATTCTGATTGGATGATTTGAAGCATGGGTAAACGATGGAACAGTCCATCAATATTCCACTGTAATATAGAGTTGAAAATTAGGCATCGGAGGAAGATAATTCACTGTCAGTGATATCTTTACCTAGATAGTGATTCAATTTATTTTTAAGTCGGGTGAAGCGATGTTTCGTAGCTTTGTCTGATAGGTATGGGTAAGATATGGTTAATAGGTTTATTAAACCGGGGAGATCGGTTGGGTATTCCTGGATAATTTCTATAGGTGAATTGTTACCTTGGGTATTTTCAATTAGCATCATTAGCTGATCATAGTTTAATGGAAGTGTTGTGGAATTTTTATTCATGAAAAATTTAAGTGCGTCAGGAGTAGGTGCTGTGCGTTTAGGTTTTTTGGGCTTTTGGATGTTGGTTTGACGTGGTGTTTGAGGGAGAGCAAACGTTGGATTATTAGTATTCAGATTTTCGATGGGAGGGGATAACGTTTCGTCTATACTTCTTTTCACAGATGTACTGGATGATTCTCCTATGATTCCGAGTGAAGCTTGTTGATCCATTACTTCAGAGGTTTTTTCACATGGATTTTTAGTGGGAATGTTCTCTTCGGTGGGAATTATTTTGCTCGCTTCAGAAGTTGGCAGTAGGGTTTGGGGAGTAGAAGAAATTGAAGAAGGTTTTTGAATATTTATGTTGTTTGGATCACCGTCTTCAGCTTGATGTGACTGGGAACCATTATCGGTGGCGGAGTGGGAGATTAGCGTTGAAGTAGGGTTCTGTGAAGTTGAGTTTTGGGCTTGAGTGGGGGATAGTGTATTGTTGGTGTTTGGGCATTTGCTTGATATATGGCCTGTTTGCTTACATGCGTAGCATGTAAGATTATCTTGAGCTATGAAAATTCTGTAGGTGACGCTTTCGTAATTTATTAAAATAGAATCTGGAATCATGATACTATGTGGGCTGACAAATACTTGTCTTCTGAAGCTTTTTATGTGGTTGTATTCAGGTAAAGAAGCACCGATTCTTAAAAAGGTTATGGGGGAGACGAGGTTTAGGCCCATTTCTTTCAATTCTCGGATGAGAACATCGTGAGGGATGGTCGGGCAGACACTGGATAATACTAATCTTTCTGCTGGGGTTATAAGTGGTCTAGCTCGTACGGTTTCTCCTTGTACTTGTATAGAACCATATTTCTCCATAAAGTTATCTACGGTGAGTTTGCTACTTAGGTACATACATATTCTGTTATTGGATAAACGAGAAGAAAATAAAATATTTTTTGGATTTATTAAGGTGCCTAACGGAATCAAGTAATCTTGAATGGGGGCATTATTTATTGCACTAAATATTATTCCCTGTTCTTTCGTTGGAAAAAAATTCTGCTGAGAAGCTGCTGAGCTGTAAGATTTACTAATTGGAGAGACGTTCTGTATAGTAACATCGGCAGACATATCCATTAATTATTTTTACGCAGTCACATAAAAGTAATACCTCTCTGTGCCAGCAAAAAACAATACTGGTTGTTGTTTACTATTGATAAATTTTGGATTATTTCCGGTACATATAACCATATGAAAAACCAATTAAACCAGTTTAGGATGCGATTTTAGGTTTGACTAATATTATAATGTTAAAACTTACAGTCTTAAATGCTGTTGGTTCACTTTGATTTAAATTAACACTCATGTGGTCTTATTGTTTAGAATAATAGTGAATTTATTACTTTCATTTTAAGCGATTGCTTACATATTGAGTTGTATTTTTTATATCTACTACTGATCGGAAACTGTCTGCTACGTTTCTGGTCAATTTTCTACAATTTACAACAGATTTGTATTAAGCGATTGCTTACATATTGAGTTGTATTTATTTCTGTGCTAATGTATATCTACTACTGATCGGAAACTGTTTGTCTGCTACGTTTCTGGTCAATTTTCTACAATTTACAAAAGATTTCTATCTATTTCTATCTACTCGAATCTTGTATTGTACAACTGTGAAATTTATATCAGGTTTGTCTATTATTTGTGATTACTTATATATACTTCTAATTTGGTTGGTTCTGCTTGGGATCAATCATGTCCTTAACTAATTTACAAAATAAGCGAGGCCGTTGCAAGGCGCAATTAACTCGCATTGAAAAGTTTCTTCATGAACTGACTGGCTCTGAAGAAACATATTTACTAAATGTCAAGCTAAAAAATATTTTAAGTCATTATGATACGTATCAACAAATTCAATTAGAAATTGCTTCTTTATCTAACACTGAGGAAGATAGTGCTTCTTCGGAATGTCCAGCCGAGAGTAAAGTCGCTGACCGTTTTGAAACTTGTATTGCAAACCTTCAACTACTTATCGAAAATAAGAATAAAAAATCTGTTGCTGACACTAATGCATCAGACGCTGTCTCTAATGTGGTATTACCTAGGATAAATATAAAGCCTTTCTGTGGTTTAGCCCATGAGTGGCCCAGTTTCATAGACCTCTATACAGCCTTAGTTCTTAACAACAATAAGCTGCAATCGGACGGCGAAAAATTCTATTTTCTGAAAGGTCTATTGCGTGGACCTCCTTTGGAGATGATTGACTCCTTAAGCGTAACTAATCAAAATTTACAAATTGCTTTAAACATCCTTAAAAATGCATATGATGATAAATATAAATTACTCTATTCTCTGTATCAAACCTTGATGGAACAGAAAACCGTTTCGAAAAGCACTCCAGCAGAATTGCGCGAATTTCAAATATCTACTCGCAAAACTTTTGACTTGATTAATAACTTAAATTTAGACCCAAAAGTAAATTTTGAATCTTTAATAATATTTTTAATGGAACAGAAACTTGATTTCAATTCTCGCCGGGCTTTCGAAAGTGAAAGAAAGCCGGAAGATATTCCTACTGCAGAATATTTCTTCGACTTCTTGCAGAAGCGTCATTCTATGTTAGACAATCTAAATCTATTTGAACCAAATAATAAAGCTAAAACAAATCCAAAACAAAATGACTCCAGTAGAAATAAAGTCACACTTGCATCTACTGTACATTCGTCAAATAATTTTAATCCAAGTCATTCCAGGTCTGGAGCTAACAAACCAGGCTGTCTTCACTGTGCTAACTCTTCTCATTCAATTTATGGTTGTTCCAAATTTCTCTCGCTGTCACCTCAAGATAGGTATCAGTTTGTTAAGCAAAAGAAACTGTGTGGTAACTGTCTAAATAGTAATCATAATACCGCAGATTGCAAGTCACTGCGCAGGTGCGTTACGTGTGATAAGTCCCATCATAGCTATCTTCATTTTGATTCTCAAGGTCGATTGCCCAATAACTCAAGTAATCGAAATGATTCTAGAAGTTCCTCCTTTGCTGGTGCAAATAGGTCTCCATCTAATATAAATAATGGTTCTCAAAATCCACGTAATCAATCTAATTTTGTAAATACTGGTGCTCCTGAAGCAGATCAGTTTCTAGACTCTCCAGAGTCCATGATGTCACAATCACAAACTACATTGACTGCAACGTCAGTCAAAACTAACATTGTACTGCTACCCACGGCATTGGTGAAGGCCCATGCTTCTAATGGTAGGTCCATAATTGGACGAGCTCTGCTGGACTCAGCAAGTCAAATGAGCATTATTAATCGTTCCTTTGCTCAAAAATTTAATTTATGTTTCAAAAAACAAAATGCAAATATTTCCGGCTTAGGTAGTAATAATTGTACCTATAGCGGAGAAGTGGTAGATATTACCTTCAATTCTCAAATAGATCCTCATCTTATCTTTAATTTATCTTTTACGGTTATAGACAAAATAACCAATAACTTACCGCAATTTTCTATCTCTCCTTCTAACTTTAAAATTCCGGCACACGTGAAAATTGAGCTTGCCGATCCTTTATTTTTTGAATCCGGCCAAATAGATATTCTCATTGGCTGTGATTTATATCATTATTTACTTAAGTCGACCGTGATTCATACGGGTCCCAATTTGCCGTCTTTCATAGACACTCATCTCGAATACGTTATAGCAGGTCCTGTACCCCGTAAAAATGTTAATACTTCTAGTGAAAAGAGTTAATCTTCTACTTTTCTAACTGTATATAATGATCAATGTAATCAACAGTTGGAGCTTTACCGTACTATGGAAAAAGTTTGGGAGCTAGAAGAAATCCCTGATTGTAACACAAAGCATTCCAATGACGAATATGTGGAAACATATTTCAAGATACAACTGTTATCCTTCCTTCCGGGCGATATCAAGTAGATATGCCTTTCATTTCAAATCAAACTAAAAAATTAGGCCGGTCTTTTGGTATGGCCACTCAAAGATTCTCTTCTCTTGAGAAAAGGTTTAAAAATTATATAAAGCTCTTTGCAGAGTATCAAAGTGTAATTTCAGAATATCTTACACTCGGACACGCTAAAGTCATTCCTTTGTCTTTTTATCATAGTGTATCTAACGAATTTAAATATTTCATACCCCACAGGTCGGTAATACGAGAAGGAAGTGTGTCCACTAAACTCCGGGTCGTATTCGATTTCTCGGCTAAAACCGATTCTGGTGTGTCCCTTAATGACTTAACTTCAAAGGGATATCAAGTTCAGGACAACCTTTTTGACATTCTGTGTCGATTCAGATGCTACAAATATGTTATTTGTGCTGATATCAAGATGATGTATCGATTTATAGACATCAACCCAAAACATAGACATTTGCAAAATATTCTGTGGAGAGATACTCCAGATGAACCTTTCAAGTTTATTCAATTATCCTCTTTAAGTTTCGGGCAAAACTGTGCCCCCTTTCTAGCCACTCGTGTCTTAAAAGACATCGCTTTAAATAATCCTGAGTTTCCCAAAGCACAGCATGCTATCCTTCATCAAACCTACATGGATGATATTCTGACAGGAACTAATGACAAAAATGAATTAGAGATTTTTTATTACGAATTAAATGCTATGTTAGGAAAGCATGGTTTCCAACTTCATAAATGGCAATCTAACTCACAACAATTTTTAAAATCCGTCAATGAGTCTACTGATGCTCAGATGGAACGTACTTTTAATGATCCTTCAAACAAAATTCTGGGGCTGCAGTGGAATTCTACTCATGATCTTCTGCATATTAAAACTGGTAATTTCTTAAATGCATCCCCTCTAACAAAACGAAAAATATTAAGCATTATAGCTTCAACTTTCGATCCCCTTGGAATTGTGAATACTCTGACCGTCTTCGGTAAGTTATTAATGCAATCTGTGTGGAAGTCTCAAATAGGATGGGACGTTCCTATTTCGGATATATCTATAATTACTCAGTTTGAGAAATTTCTTACTTCATTGGCTGAAGTTAGTCAACTTCACGTACCTAGGCAATTGACTCAGTCCAAAGTTGTCTCGTCTTGCTCCCTCCACGGGGTTTGTGACGCTAGCCAAAAGGCCTACGGCGGTTGCATCTATTTAGTAGCTGTCTACTATGATGGCTCTAAATCGTCTATTTTGATTACTGCCAAATCGAGAGTTAACCCAATAAAAACTAAATTAACTATACCAAAATTAGAGCTGTGTGCAATGGAGCTGTTGTCTACATTAGCTCTTAGAATTTTTCAAATCCTTTCCATTTCTATTCAAATCCATTCTGTTCACTTATGGTCTGATTCCCAAGTGGCTCTCAGTTGGGTAAAATGATCCCCAGATGATTTTTCTCCTTTTGTTGCTCGTCGTGTGTTAACTATACACGAAAATAGTAAGGAATTTGCTTGGAGACATGTCAAATCACATTTAAACCCCGCCGATTTACTTTCTCGCGGAATATTTTCTTCTGACACCTGGCTTTCTTGGATAGAGGGCTCTCAATTTTTAATTGACCAAACAGAGTTTGACTCCTTAGATTCTTTCAAGCTTATTGACGACCTGCCCGAACGTAAGAAAGTCAATCTTGCTCTAGTCAACTCTGACTTAAATATTTGGGATAACGTATTTTCCCGCTTTTCAAACTTTAATACACTGCAGCGAGTTTTAGCTCAAATATTCCGATTCACAATGTTAGTTAGGAAAAAATCTAATAATCAAAGACACTTATCTGTGGAAAATCTCAGAATTGCCCATGATTTTATAATTAAACAAATCCAGCAGAAACACTTTGCTAAAGAAATACATTGTTTAAAGACAAACTCTCCCATTGTAAATAAACAACTACTCCCGTTGAATATTTTTATAGACAGTGATGGCTTACTTCGAGTAGGTGGCCGCCTGCAATTTTCTACCTTACCTTTTAATCAAAAATATCCCCTATTACTACCTCAGGATGATCACGTTGTCAATCTATTAATTATACGTGAACATCGTCGTCTAGGCCATAGCGGTGCTCAAAGTGTATTAGGCAATCTACGTCTTCAATACTGGCCGCTGAACGGTACTCGTCTTGTCAAAAGATTAATTAAATCTTGTGTAACCTGCTTTAGGTTCAATGCACAATTCGCATCCCAAATAATGGCCTCTTTACCCCTGGACCGAGTTCAAGAATCTCGTCCATTTGCCAAAGTAGGCTTAGACTTTGCTGGACCTATACTAATTAAGGCTTCCCGGTTAAAGAAAGCCCCCATTCAAAAGGCTTATATTTCTATATTTATATGCATGGTAACAAAAGCCATTCATATCGAATTAGTTAGCGATCTGTCTACAGAAGCTTTTATTGCCGCTCTGAAACGGTTCATTAGTCGTAGAGGTAACCCTCATACGATATATTCAGACAATGGATCCAATTTTATAGGCGCTCGTAACCAGTTGCGAGAACTTGCCTCCTTTCATAAATCCTCTGATAACATCGATAAAATTCAATCTTTTGTATCTGCTACTGAAATTGCTTGGAAGTTTATTCCACCCCGTTCGCCACACTGGGGCGGATTATGGGAAGCGGCTGTAAAAAGTGTCAAATCTCATCTCATTAAATCAATTGGTTCTACGGTTCTTACCTTTGAGGAACTCTCCACTGCTCTCAACCAAATTGAAGCTGTGTTGAATAGCAGACCATTATACCCACTCTCTAATGACCCTAACGACCTGACTTTTTTGACTCCAGGTCATTTTTTAATTGGAGGTCCCTTGACGGCTTATCCTGATCGTGATCTCTCGTCTATCCCAGAAAATAGGTTAACCTTCTGGAATCGTTGTACAAAAATAAAAGACGAATTCTGGAAAAGATGGAGCACCGACTATTTGCATAGACTGCAGCATAGACTTAAGTGGTGTAAACCATCTACTAATCTTCAAATTAATCAGCTTGTGTTAGTGAGAGCTGAAGACCGTCTACCCTTGAATTGGCCTCTTGCCAGAATCGTGGATTTAATAACTGGTAAGGATGGAAAAGTTCGCGCCGCTTGCGTAAAAACGCAGGATGGGTTGTATACTCGCAATATTATCAAACTTGCTCCTTTACCTTGTGAGCATTAGTTGTTTTAGTTTATTCATTCTCTTCCTGTTCTATTCTTCTTTCCTGACCTACTAAATACTTCTTGTCTTTGCTTAATTCTCCCCCCCCCCCCCCCCAGTATGTATAAATTTCCTATTTTTTACAGTGTACAAATATTTTCAATATTTCAACACATTATAACTATATTCGTCGTCTGCGGTCTTATTAATTGAAAAAGTCGCAGATTAAGGATGTACCAGAAAGAACTTTCAAGACGAATAGTCTCAGATTTAAATAACTATTTACCATTTTTGGTGGATTCTGCATCTGAGACTCTTCAATTTGATTTTTTTTTGTTTTTGAAGTTATACTTCTTTACGGGCGTAATGACGGTGAAATTTTATATGGGAAAACCTAGCGACCGGGCGCATGCGCATTATAACTTTGTTCTGATTGGATGTTCAAATGACATGACAAAAATTATCCAATATGGCAGCTGTGGCACAGCTGCGGGACTGTGTTTGGTTATAATGTATGCTTGTTGCGTTTTAAAATTTGTAGGAAGAGAAACAACAAACAAAAAGTTAGTTAATGGTTATACTGCCTTTTTAAATAGTTTTCATATTATATTTTTGGACTTATTTACATAGAAGAGATGATTGTTGCATGCCAATGTGAAAGCTCATCAAACTGTGCCTAGTATGAGTGCCGCAGATCTCGCTTATTCAAAGCTAAAGAATCTTTCACTGGTAAGTGTTTTATAAATAGTTGATCAAATTTTGTTATGATATTTGAACATAGCCACTTTGCACGACGCAAGTGATTGCGAAATGTATTAGTCGTTATACGGGCTCCGATACCTACCTTGAACCTACCAAAATACATAAGTAGTATGTAATACTTTTTTTTACATAATTTGATTACCATCAAAATTTATATCAATATTCACCTAATATATTGTCTTCTTACCCTATGTTTTGTTGTATTTTTTCAATTCTAAATCATTTCAATTCAAAATCAAAATAATTTGATTTACATAAGTTAAAAATGTCAAAAGGTTAATCTGTTTAGTTAGACGATCTTCGCACATAATGACAAGCTGCCTCTGTGGTGCAGTTTTAATGCGGGTGAATCCCAATACAACGCAAATACCAGCCGCGTGGTAAGTTGGTTCGAATCCCAATAGAAACTTTTATTTTTTTATTTTTTTTTATACATTTTATGATTGTAAGTATATTTATTATATAATTTTATTTTCAGAAAATACGTATTTAGTTAAAAATTTTTCCGACAATTAATGTTCAGAAATCATTTGTGGCATTTTTAATGTGTTTGTGTGTGTTTTATTTTTTTATTATTTTAATTTTTGGCACTGTTTTAATAAAAATGTTTGAGAAGTATTAAGTATAAATTAATTTAATATTTAAATAAAATATAAATAAAAAGTATATTAATTTCGTTTATAATCATATAATCATATAATAGAAGTATAACTTCTTAAGTGCGTACAAAGTACACACACATTCTTTTTTGTATAATGAATACTTATGTATATATAAGTTTATTTAAAAAAAATGTAATTTTTTTGTAAATTATAAAAATGCCATTTTCGATTTAATCAACTATTTTTTCTAAACTAAACATTCCAAACCGGTCAAATCACGGATCACGGTCATGGATCGTATCAATTATGCCTAAATAAAGTTAATTTCAAGTAGGAAACTATTAATTTCTATTAGGATTGTAATGACGAGGGATTAAATTGTTACATTTCTAAAAAAAAAGCAGGGAGCGACTTTATTTTTGTCAGAAGTCAGTCAGTTCTTATGCAAAAAAAAAACTTTTATTGGAGCTCATTTGATAGGTTTTGTAATGAACTTTAAAAAACGTTTCTTAAGTTTTCCCAAAAAATTGCACTACATTCAACTTATTTGAGATTGACTTCTCCATTTCGAGGTTCTTCGAAAATAACAACCCCTTGAAGAGCCATATCTCAGTCGTTATTGGGTTTACATAGTCCTTTCTCGCGAATGTTTTTATTTTTTTATTGGCTATAATTTTATTTTTAACGATTTTTTCTATAAAATTAAAATTTTGCAAGTTATTCATGAAAAACGGTTATAAAACGTGAGATTTTTCAATGAAAAATGCATAGTTTCAATCTTTAATAACTTGGAAAGGATCAAAAATTTATAGAACAAAATTTACTCCGAATTGGTCAATCTATTAACTTCCGTAGTTATTTTGATTGAAAAATTTTCATTTTCTAGATGGGGTTGTTTCACCCTCAGGGCAAGGACAAAGCACGCTTCGGCATAGGGTAGATTTTGACAAAAGTTATAAATATTTACTACCTACTTAAATTTAAATTTTCAAGGAAATCGACCTTGATTCTCAAAATTCCACGAGAAAATGGCTGTTGATTAAACTATAAATTTAGACAATGCTGAAGTCTCTGAAAAAAAAATAAAATAAATAGAAACTAACATACATACCCCCATCTTTAGGCCTCTAGCTAAATCAGAAAAGTTCATAAATTCTAAAATAATTCCTTTCTTATTACATACACCAGAGAAAAAAAAACCCAATGACTCTATTATGTTGGGATGCTTAAGTTTAGCCAGTACGGCAATTTCATTTATTATATATTCATGATGTATCGGATTAAGCTTCATAACTACTTCTCGTTTAACATTATTTTTGGACATTACTCCTCTCGCTATCCTTGATTCTCCAAACCAGTACTGTAATTCTAAAACATTTTCTTATATGTGTATGTGTATATTATTATTTTTATTATTACCTAAAATTTAAAGTTACATACTAAAAACTAAATTATGTAATGCATTTTTCTCATTTCACCACTTGTCAAATGCTCCATCCTTCTTTGGCTACTGTACCATACGTAACCACTTTTGGATGGTGCTAGAAAGGACACCAATGAATAAACTGTGTACGGCAACTAGATGGATGGTGGAGAACGAGACATGGGTTCGAAACTAGCTTTTGGAATGGGGAATGGGTCCAACAGAAGAAATCATCGGAGACAGGATAAAATATATTAGAATATAGAGAGAGAGAGAGAAATAGATAAAAAATAGATAGGGTAAAATAACCAAAGATAAGAAGATACGATAGAAAAAGGGCGCACCACTTGACTTTTTGGGGTAAAAAGTGGAAACTTAGGAACCTTAGAAAATGAAGAGAGGCAAGAAAAGACAATTAAGTCTTGAAAACACATATGAGAAAAGATATGAAAATATAATTATTGAGTAAATGTTGTCAACACACTACATAAATAAATTAAAAATATATTAAGGGGAATTAGTCCACTAAATTACCTATAAAACTTATATAGCCTGATTTTTCCTTCTGGTTGAAAATACAGTTAGCAAGCAGGGATTTTGGTTAAAATAGAGAAATAAAATTCATGAATAAAACAAAAACAATATATTCAACAACAATAAAAACAATTCAACAGAAGGTTGAATGCAAACAGGAAATAAAGAAACACTAAAATTTAACCTAAATATTGAATACACACACAAATAAAAAATTGCACCAACTTTTAGTGTAACAATATGATAAAAGAAATACCTTTACATATACAATATAAATATAGAAAATGCACAAAAAAGAGACTTAGAAAAAAGAGACTTAGAACAAAAACTGGAACAGTGGAGGCAAGCTCTGCAGGAAAAGGGTTTAAAACTTAGTAGGACAAAAACAGATTATTTGGAATGTTCATTTAAAGATGGAGTTACAACAAATAAAATGGTATTTTTGGATGGTGAACTGATTGTAAAAAGCAATGGTTTTAAGTACCTGAGATCAGTATTACAGAGTAATGGAGAAATAGATGGAGATGCATGTAGTAGAATTAGGGCTGGATGGATGAAGTGGAAAGAAGCGAGTGGTGTGTTGTGTGACAGAAAAATTCCAATTAAGCTGAAGATGTACGGAACTGAATATTGGGCAGTGAAAAAGAAACAGGAACAACGAATGCATGTGGCGGAAATGAGAATGCTAGATGGATGAGTGGAGTTACAAAGAAGGATAAAATTAGAAATGAGTACATTAGGAGAAGTCTAGGTGTGGCACCAATTAATGCCAAAATGAGAAAGCATAGGTTAAGATGGTTTGGGCATGTTCAACGTCGAGACGTTAATCACCCAAGACGAAGAATAGCTGAAGTGCAGATTCCTGGAAGGAGTAGGAGAGGAAGACCAAAAAAGACCTGGGGGGAGACGATAAGGCAGGACATGTTGGTAAAGGGGATCAACATTGATATGACCCAAGATAGAATTGTGTGGAGAAATGCAATTAGGGAAGCCGACCCCGCATAGGGATAAGGCAAAGAGAATGATGATATGAGATATGATGATGAATACAACATAGATATAGAAAATGCACCAAAAAATGATCAATAAAGACAGGCTGGTAATATTTAAAAAGTTCAATAAAGCAGATAAAAAATTTCCTCTTTAATGTATGGCTTATCTCGAGATAACGGGTATTGGAAATTTAATAATGTAGAGCAAAACACAAGTAACAAAAAATTTAAATTTAAACGAATAAAAATAGATTACAAAAATCTGTAGTACAAAAATTAAACCAAAAACCAATCCGTACTTGGTTTGAAAATAAATGTAATTGCACTGTTTGTACTTTATTAATGAATGTTCTTACTGAATGTTGAATGTTCGTAAATCAAAATAAATAGTGTAGTCAGCAACTGGCTTCAGTTCGCTTTAAATATAACCAGTTGTAATTATATACATAGTGCTTTGTAGAAAATGAGTTTCTGAACCGGTGCAGTTACAAATTAAAAAACATTTTTCCATCAAGAAAAAAAAATAATTTTAAAAGTTTTATACCGTAAATGTCCACGGACTATTCTAAATGTAAGTATTCACCACAAAAAATTTATTTTATATTTGGTAGTATTTAACAGCCGCTATATTTTACCGTCCTCGAATGAGGACGTTAGGCACAAATGTGTCCAATTCGCATATTGGCTTGGTTTCGGATCATTTCTACAATATTTTACGGCTACAAAACCTTCCAAAAATGGGAGCAAGCCTTGGAAGAAGTTAATAATGAGGAATATGAACAACTGGAGAATATTGATTTGTGTGTTTTGCCACCAAATTTTGATGAACTGACAGATACCGAAAAACTTGATGATTTTCTAGAATATCCAAGTTAAATGAAATTCCTGTAAATATAGAAACTTCTCTTAGTCTCATAATAAACCAGATAATAAAAGAACTTCTGATGAAGTTTTTGTGGACCATCCAAGTAATATGCTAATTTCTTAAAACCCAAGAGGGTAAAAACCGATTTTCAATCTACTACCACAACAGTAAATACTTATATCATTTGAAGTTGAAGAGGAGAAGAAAAACGTTAACGAAGCTCTGACGAAATTATCACCAAGTCAAATTTTTGAAAAATTACTGAAGAAATTATTACATTCATTTGTGACCAAGCAATTATTTTATACGCACAGCAAAAAAAATCTCTATTTTACAATATGTCCAAACGAAATTCAAACTTTTTTGCAATATTATATTATCTAATTGGTTATACAGTGAGCACGTAAAGGTTGGAATAAATTCATTTTCTCGAGAATGGATGATTTTGGAAAAAAATCCCGAAACAGGTCAATTTTTATTTTTAAATTACGACTTTTTGGCATATGTATCATACTAGTGACGTCACCCATCTGGGCGTGATAACGGCATCGATGATTTTTTTAAATGAGAATAGGGGTCGTGTGATAGCTCATTTGAAAGGTAATTCAATTCTCTATTCAGAAATATAAACATTAACATAATTATTATATACAAAAAAAATTTTTGGATTAAATTTATTGACATAAAAAGAAGAATGTATGTAATTTATTTTGTTCAAAATACATTTTACTACTCTCAGAAATCTGAAAAAAATGTTTATTTGAAAAATAATCATTGCTTTTCGCTTAAATTAAATGTTCAAACTGTCACGAGGCTGGTGGGTGACGGCTTTAATTTTGAATTTAAGCAAAAAACAATATTTATTTGCCAAATAAACATTTTTTCCTGTTTTCTGATAGCAGTAAAATGTATTTTGAATTAAATAAATTACCCACATTCTTCTTTTTATGTCAATAAATTTAATTCAAAAATTGTTTTTTGGACACCCTGTATAAATAATTATGTTAATATTTATATTACTGAATAGAGAATTGAATTACCTTTCAAGTGAGCTATCACACGACCCCTATTATTATTTAAAAAAATCATCGATGACGTCATCACGCCCACATGGGTGACGTCATTAGCCTGATATATATACCAGTAAGTCGTAATTTTAAAATAAAAATTGAAATGTTTTGGGATTATTTTCCAAAATCGTCCATTCTCGAGAAAATGAATTTATTCCAACCTTTACGTGCTCACTGAGATATCTGTATAACAGATTACCACGAGAAAGGTTATACTACTGGTCATTAGATGAGGACCTAGGAGTTTCCTGTGCTTATAACGTGATGAGCAGAGACAAGTACTTGGATTTAAAGAAAGTTTGGTCATCTAGCGGATAATGCCAAAATAGGTGATTTTAAAGATCGTATCTGAAACAAAAAATAAAACCACTACGGAAGGAACTGTATGAGAAAATTGAGTGCAAAAGTGTCCAGTAATGGAATCTAAGCTAATGAAGAAAATGGCAAGAGGTACATATGATTATAGATTCGACAAAACTAATGAAATTTTGTGTGCAAAATGGTATGACAATTGTGTTTGTTCTATGTTATCCAATTATGATATCACTGGACCACTAGGTCAAGTAAAACGGTAGTCCAAGTCCAAAGCATCAAAATCAAAAGAAAATGTAGTACAGCCAAAATTGTTTGCTTCCTACAATTCTTGAATGGGTGGAGCTGATGAGCATGATCAGTGCATATCATTATATCGAATAAGTATAAAAGGTAAGAAGTGGTTGTGGGTTTTATTTACGTACTTTCTTGATATGATCGTGACTAATGCCTTGAAACTTCATCAAATTTCTGCTGAAAATGTGGTGGATCAGTTAGAATTCCATCATCATATAGTACGTATTTATTTGAGAGATGCAGTCACTTCAAGAACACAAAGAAAAAGAAAAGCTGATTCCAGCACTGAAGTCACCCAAGGCTTTCATTTTCTGGGAAAACTGGAAAAACAGTTAAAGTGTTCTGTGTGTCATATGAAGGCAAGGTTAACATGCAAAAAGTGTGAAAAAACAATGTGTATGTGTAAAAATATTTTTAAAAATATCATACAAATACCTAACGTCCCCATTTGAGGACGCCAGTGTATTTCAAATTTTTTTTTTGTTTGATATAATGTAGATGCCCCCAGACATCACAATTTTGTATCGTTTACCATTTTTTCCCAGCTAGTTTCTTTTAGGCGTTAATGGGTTAAAAATATAAAGATCTTGTTGCTTTGTGCTCTAGTAAAGCTGTACCAGAGCAATATTGCAGTTTTATTTGAATCTTCCACACTCTCAACAACACAATATTCGGATGATGACTTTGAATAAAAGTTTGCTAGGGATTAATTTTGTTTTTTAAATAAAATAATATCAACGGTTTTATAATTTGTAAATGTTTATTTTGTAGTTAATAAATCTAATAGATAATATTTTATTTACTTCTTGTTAATATGTATGATTTGTGATTGTGAATGTTTAGACACTTTTTTGAGTAATAAAATAACGTTTTAAGTAAAATCAATAAAAAAACTAATAATAATCTCTTGATTTTGATATTTACTCATTAGTTACCATTTATATGCACCTAATCAAAGACACATACTTTGTTGAAATATCATTGTATACCACTTAAATGATATTCACCTAAAATTAAAAAAAAGTGGTATTGTAACTCGACCTAAATCAGGACCAGTAATATTAACAACAATGTGATACGTAAAAGCAAAAATCTGAGAAAAAGTTATAAAATATGGATTAAGAACATTACAAAAAATATAAAAGCTGTCGCAGTAAAAAAATAATCTCTTGTGGAAATTTCTTTAAATCGCTCTCCTTTAAACTTTAGAGGTGAGTTACAATGTTTTACATATCATGTAAATAATTATTATATATTATTATGTAGCCTATTTACTAACGCCAAGACTATAATGACTAAGAGGCAAAACTAAAAACAAAACTATGTGATCAGCATAACTCACGTGGTGCAGTATTTCTATGTCGACATTTAAGAGGCTACATCAGCCCGTCATCAATATTAATTCGAGAGATAGTGTAGCCGTACCGTTTTTCGAAAGTTTTTTGAACTTTTTGCAACGTGCATCGGCAGTACGGGACACAGCAGTACGGCAGAGGTGACTATTTATGTTGCAAAATCAGTTAGAAAATTCGACTTCTTGTTATGTAT
Organism: Diabrotica virgifera virgifera; assembly: GCF_917563875.1. Taxonomy (NCBI): domain Eukaryota; kingdom Metazoa; phylum Arthropoda; class Insecta; order Coleoptera; family Chrysomelidae; genus Diabrotica; species Diabrotica virgifera. The sequence goes on from NC_065447.1 coordinate 56,982,144, forward strand.
AGGTACATACCTAATCGATTTTAGTAGTTCCCATGTTACACAAAATCTAGGCGTGGGATCAAAAAGTTTATTTGCAGAAAGTGTATTTTTTTGTTCTTCTTAATGGCGGTACAGACTCATTCTCTTCTTCTTCTTCTTTCTTGTATGTAGGCTTTAAAGCCTGTTTCTTCTTCAATATTAGCCTCCTAAATTGTTTAAGTTATCGCATCATCTTTTTCTTGGTCTGCCAATACTTATTCGTCCATTTGGTGACTTATCTCGTGCTATTCGTACTATCCTATCCTCTGCCATTCTACTAATGTGTTCGTTCCACTCCTGTTTCCGTTTTGTCACCCATCCATTTATGTCTTCTATATTGCATGCTCTTCTTGTGTTTTCGCTTCTCTCCCTATCCGACAAACTTTTCCAACAGACTTTTCCCTGATATTCGTCGGAGTATTTTCATCTCTGTTGTTTCAAGTAGTCGTCTCGTTTTAGATGTGTCAGATCTTGTCTCCGTGTATGTCAATATAGGTCTAATTGCTGCTTTCTAGATTAATGCTTTTGTGTCTTGTCTTAGGTGTTTGTTCTTCCAGATTGTGTCATTAAGAGATCCCGCCGCTTTACTTGCTTTTAAGCTTTGTTGTCGTACTTCCTCTTTAACATCTCCGTAACTGGTTATATCTATTCCCAGATATCTAAACCTTGTTTCCTGCTTTATTATTTTCCCGTCAATTTCGATTTTACATCGTAGTGGGTATTTAGATGTTGTCATACATTTCGTTTTTTCTGCTGATATTATCATATTGTATTTCTTGGCTGTTGTATTGAAGATGTGTGTTAATCTTTGGAGATCGTCTTCTCTCTCGGCGATTATTGCGGCGTCGTCTGCATAACATAATATTTGGATTTCTTTATTCCCCATTCTGTAACCATGGCCTTTACGTATTGCTTCTATTATTTCGTCCATTATTATATTAAAGAGCAGTGGGCTTAATGAGTCACCTTGTCTGACTCCGCTTTGTACTGGTATAAACTGCGTTAGTTTTCCATTTATAAGACTAAGTTTTCACCCTAATGGCATATAACATATCCCACCAGAATGAAAACAATGGGAACCTTCTCTGGTTACACCTCCGAGGCTTCTACAATTTGCAAGCCATACGGATGCTGAGACTAAGGAAGATGAGGGAATTCTACAATTTACAATTCACGTCACATCTGCTCAGCGCGGTAAAGTTCCAACGAGACTGGTTCCCTTCATACTCCACACAGAGTAAATGTAAATCAAAAATGAATAACCATTTTCAATTTCGTTGCAAAACGAAAATACAGCCGAACCATATTCCAGTCCAATCAGAGAGTGCTGCAAGCACCTCTACCGGTTTCGAAACTTATTAGTCTCTCATCAGGAGGCACATATGCTGCTCTCCCTGATCCAACCAAAACAAACCCCAGCGTGCAGTCCCGAATTGCAACGAACGAAATGGCATAGATGCCCTAGCGGCAACTGCTAGCAAAAGACTAAGTTTTCACCCTAATGGCATATAACATATCCCACCAGAATGAAAACAATGGGAACCTTCTCTGGTTACACCTCCGAGGCTTCTACAATTTGCAAGCCATACGGATGCTGAGACTAAGGAAGATGAGGGAATTCTACAATTTACAATTCACGTCACATCTGCTCAGCGCGGTAAAGTTCCAACGAGACTGGTTCCCTTCATACTCCACACAGAGTAAATGTAAATCAAAAATGAATAACCATTTTCAATTTCGTTGCAAAACGAAAATACAGCCGAACCATATTCCAGTCCAATCAGAGAGTGCTGCAAGCACCTCTACCGGTTTCGAAACTTATTAGTCTCTCATCAGGAGGCACATATGTGGTTTTGGTTGGATCAGGGAGAGCAGCATATGTGCCTCCTGATGAGAGACTAATAAGTTTCGAAACCGGTAGAGGTGCTTGCAGCACTCTCTGATTGGACTGGAATATGGTTCGGCTGTATTTTCGTTTTGCAACGAAATTGAAAATGGTTATTCATTTTTGATTTACATTTACTCTGTGTGGAGTATGAAGGGAACCAGTCTCGTTGGAACTTTACCGCGCTGAGCAGATGTGACGTGAATTGTAAATTGTAGAATTCCCTCATCTTCCTTAGTCTCAGCATCCGTATGGCTTGCAAATTGTAGAAGCCTCGGAGGTGTAACCAGAGAAGGTTCCCATTGTTTTCATTCTGGTGGGATATGTTATATGCCATTAGGGTGAAAACTTAGTCTTTTGCTAGCAGTTGCCGCTAGGGCATCTATGCCATTTCGTTCGTTGCAATTCGGGACTGCACGCTGGGGTTTGTTTTGGTTGGATCAGGGAGAGCAGCATATGTGCCTCCTGATGAGAGACTAATAAGTTTCCAAACCGGTAGAGGTGCTTGCAGCACTCTCTGATTGGACTGGAATATGGTTCGGCTGTATTTTCGTTTTGCAACGAAATTGAAAATGGTTATTCATTTTTGTTTTCCATTTATCTTCGCCTGTATTCGATTATGAAAATAGATGTTTTCGATGGTTTGTATAATATTGATTGGTATGTTTCTTCTATACAGTAAATGTAAGACGTCTTCGACTTGGATGTGATCGAAAGCCTTTGTCAGGTCTATAAAACATAGATATGCTGGTTTATTGTACTCAATAGCCTTTTCTGTGATTTGTTACAAATAAGGCGTCTATGCAGGATCTTCCGGATCTGAATCCTTGTTCATCTGATAAAGTTGTTAGTTTTTTGATTTTGTTGGTTAGGACTTTTGTGGTTAGCTTAAGTGCGGTGTTCAGTAGATTTATCCCTCTATAATTGTTGGGGTCTTCTTTGTCTCCTTTCTTGAACATTGGTATCATTAAGCTGTTTCTCCATGTGTCTGGTATCTTGTAGTGCAATATTAGTTTTTGTATAAGTTTTGTCATCTCTAGGGTTATACGTATGTTCGTATTTTAGAAGCTCGTTGGTTATTCCGTCTGGTCCTGGTGACTTTCTGCTTTTGAGTGAATTTATGGCTATCTCTACTTCCTGAAAACTAATTTCTATTTCGTGTCTTAATTCAGGTAGGTTATTGTTTTGATTATTATTTTCCTTTCCTTTAAACAGTTACTTCAAGTATCTTTCCCATTCGTTTGCTGGTATGTTATTGTATTCCTTCAATTCTGCCATTTCTTTCCGTTGGTTTCTTATGAATCTCCATATTTTTTTTGTGCTCCGTAGTCGATTTCCATCCTTTTTGTAAACTGTTCCCAGTGTTCATTTTTTGTTCTTCTTACCAATTGCTTTGTTTCATTTCGTAGTCTTCTATAGGTGTCTCTGGATTCTGGAGTGTTTGATGTTTTATACTTCATGTAGGCCTCTGGCTTCTCTTTACATTTATCTTTTATTTCTTTTCTGAACCATGGTGTATTGTTGTTGTTTCTTTTGTTCATTATGACTTTTCGTTTTCCTAGAGCTTCTGTTGCTGCCTCTTCAATGTTGTTTTTAATTTTCTCCCAGCTCGCGTTTATATCTTCGATGTCGTCTATTTGTTTCAGCTGTATCTTCTGCGCTAGCCTCCTTTGGTACATTTCTCTTGTAGAATCGTTCCACAGTGATTCTGCATTGAAATTTTCGTCGGTGATTTCCTGTAGAAAATGTTTTGGTGTTATTTTCATTCTTATTTTTGCTAGGACTAGTTTGTGTTCACTCCCTGCGTCTGCTGAGTTTAAAGTTCGAATATCTAGAATCTGCTTTGGGTGGATTTTTCTATTAGTGACTATAAAATCAATCATAAATGTGTGCCCCCTGGAGTTTTCAAACGTATATTTATACTGAAGCTTATGGTCGAAAAATGTATTATTGATTCTCAGTTCGTTAAAAGCACAGAGATTAGCCATGAGTTCTCCATTTGCGTTGACATCGTTTTCATTGAATCTTTGTTTTACTCCTGGAACTATTTCATTTCCGATGCGTGCATTAAAATCACCCATAAGAATTAAGTGTTCTTCATGAGGTATGTCATCCATGAGGTATGTCATCCAGAACTGTTCGTAGAATGCCTCTCGTTCCTCCTTAGGTTTGCAATACTCGGGGCTATAGATAGATATAACATTTAATTTTTGGTAGTCCATTGTGATGTTCATAATGTATTATTCTTTCGGAGATGAAACGGCAGTTACTTATGTTGTCTTTAAATTTCTTATGGACAAGTATACCTACGCCTGCTCGTGCTCGTTCTTCTTTCTTCTTAGTTTCTTGGATTGTACAAATGTCTGTGTTTTTGTTTATCAGTTCTTCGATTATCTCTTGGTCTTTGTTGTTGAACGAAGTGATGTTCCATGTTGCTAATCTGATTGTGGGCTTCATTCAGACTCATTCTCCAATGCCATATTGTTGCCGTTTTTGGACGTCCTTGACATGAATCGTTTTCAAGACTTGTACGTTCTATAAGACCATGCTTCAGGAGCGTCATTTGAAATTTTGATAGGGGGGGGGGGCAAGCATTATATATACAATACATTATATATGCAAACCTAATACAAAATTGATCTATTTTTTGTAAATTTCAGTCATTTTCAGGGTCAGGGGGGCGCAAATGCCCCCCCGACCCTATCAAATGACGCCCCTGCCATGCTTTCTGCGTGGACTATTTTATGATCTCTAATCAACCAATCAACTAAAGTTTCTAGAAATTGAAAGTTAAGGACATAAAATATATCGTCGGTATACTGCGAAAACCAGGTAAATGACAAATTTTAAAATATTGAGTTAAGTATACCAAAATTCTCAGCTTTTTACGTTCTACATACAGGTAAAACTCAATAAATGATACAATTTACCATTCAGCAGATAATTTATATAGTCCAGAAAGCCACTGCGCATCCGCTAGGAAAAATATTCTAATTCGGATTTTTTGCACAATCTTACTCAAAAAGGACTCCTTTTAACAAATTTGCATGTTGCCAGGACCAAAAGGTGGTCAAAAATTTTTTAAACGTTTTTTTTTTGTTTTTTTCCTAAAATTATTTTTTTTGCATGGGAAAAAGTTTTTTTTAGATTTTTTGGATCATTCCAAACAGAAAAGGTCTTTAGTGACTTTTCTCTAAAAATGATAGTTTTTGACATATAAGCGATTAAAAATTGAAAAATTGCGAAATCGGCCATTTTTAACCCTCAAAAACTATGTGAAAAACTGAAAATTTTAATGTTGCCAAGGTAGGTAAATATTCTTTAAACATCGATTAATGAAATCCCGAAGAGTTTTTTGCAATACAATATTCAGAACTCCTTTGTTTTTTAATTGCTAATCAAGCGTGCGCGACACTATTTTCCACCGACAGTATGGTGCAAATGAAAGGAATAAATTCGTTATTTCGTAAACCGGCGACTTTAAGGAAAAATCCCGAAACAGGTCGATTTTTATTTTTAGGTTATGATATTGTGGCATATATGGTATACTAGCGACGTCATCCATCTGGGCGTGATGACGTTTTCGATGATTTTTTTAAATGAGAATAGAGGTGGTGTGCTAGCTCATTTGAAAGGTTATTCAATTCTCTATTCAGTAATATAAACATTTACATAATCATTTATACAGGGTGTCCAAAAATTTTTTATTAAATTAAATTATTTGACAAAAAAAGAAGTAGGACACCCTGTATAAATAATTATGTAAATGTTTGCATTACTGAATAGAGAATTGAAGAAACTTTCAAATGAGCTACCACACGACCCCTATTCTCATTTTAAAAAATCATCGATTACGTCATCACGCCCAGACGGATGACGTCACTAGTATACCATATATGCCACAATATCATAACTTAAAAATAAAAATCGACCTGTTTCAGCATTTTTCCTTAAAGTCGCCGGTTTACGAAATAACGAATTTATTCCTTTCATTTGCACCATACTGTCGGTGGAAAATAGTGTCGCGCACGCTTGATTAGCAATTAAAAAACAAAGGAGTTTTGAATATTGTATTGCAAAAAACTCTTCGGGATTTCATCAACCGATGTTTAAAGAATATCTACCTACCTTGGCAACATTAAAATTTTCAGTTTTTCACATAGTTTTTGAGGGTTAAAAATGGCCGATTTCGCAATTTTTCAATTTTTAATTGCTTATATGTCAAAAACTATCATTTTTAGAGAAAATCACTAAAGACCTTTTCTGTTTGGAATGATCCAAAAAACCTAAAAAAACTTTTTTCCATGCAAAAAAAATAATTTTAGGAAAAAAACAAAAAAAAACGTTTAAAAAATTTTTGACCACCTTTTGGTCCTGGCAACATGCAAATTTGTTAAAAGGAGTCCTTTTTGAGTAATATTGTGCAAAAAATCCGCATTAGAATATTTTTCCTAGCGGATGCGCAGTGGCTTTCTGGACTAATATAATAAACAAATAAGTTACACCTAACCAACTTTTCATTTTCAAATAAAACAATATATCGCTACTTACTTCCATAAAATCAAAGTTCTGTTGCATGTAAAACCAACTAAGCGCACATATATATTTGCCGGAAAACAATATATTTCTACTGCTGTATATCTACCATATTCAGTAAAAAGCTGATAAGTGTCTTTAATACAGTGTGATTTATTTTGATTTACAGGTAAAACTAGGTAAGTGATCGCACCTTGATCTTAAAGGCTATGCCCCCTCACCGATCAGCCCCGCTACTTATGTTTTCGATAAAGGATATAAAATTATGCACTCATGCAAATTTTTAGCTTCCCAGAGGTCCTAAAAAGTCTTAAATCGAGAAAAGAAGAATTTTTAGGTTTTATTTTTTTGTGAGCGCAATTTTACTTCAAAAATCTGAAAAAATTCAAGAGGTTATATCTTTCGAATAAAAAATAACCTAATTTTTTTCAGATTTTTGTACTGAAAAATGAGCCCAGGAAAAATTTTTTAAATTTTCAAAAAAATTTTAGGTTATGATAATATGATTTGACCAACTTTTAAATAGTATTTTTTTGAGTACTTTTTGCCGTTCTTTTAAATGGCAGAGGCGGAATTTTTAATATCTGAGCGGAAAGACCGAAAAAATCGAAACATCTCGGGACAGCCAATTTTAGGATTTAGGATCCTGACTATAACAGCTGAAAAGAAAACTAAAATTGTGAATTTTGTCATAAAATTTGATATGTGGGGTTATAATAATATTTGGAACAACTTTTCCAAATAACTTTTATCGATATCTGTAACGAGAAGCAAATCGAATCGCATATCGAAAATTCACCCCGTTTGTGGATTCGCAGTAGGCCGCGTTTAAAATTTAAAGTTCAGTTGACTATTTTAAAAATTGTGAACCATCACCCTGTATGACTGTGCAAAATTTTAAATCTGTATATATTTTTATGGCCGAAACATAGGGGTGTGTTCATCTTAAATGCGACACACTGTATCTTATCAATTTGATAATTTATTGCAACTAATATAGTCGTATTTTTTATAGATTCAAAATATACAATCAAAGTACTGACTAATTCGCTAATTTTATCATAAAAAGTTCAAATTCATTTTAGGATATATTAATAATGTGTATTAATAATTAATGTGTATTAATAATGTGTATATGTTACAGTTCAAGTTGATTCTCAGTTAGAGTTGACTCCAACTAGTTGGAGTCAACTCCAACTGAACCGAGCAGTAAAAGTTGATTTTAAAAATTGAAATTAACTTTTACTAGTTGGAGTTGACTCTTCCTGGATCGATTCAGTAAATGTTGATTATACGAGAATCTCAAGTGCATTTTTAATGAGTGTACGTTTCTTTGTTTTGACCGTTTCAACTACTTATTAGTATAGTCTGTAACGTCGCCCACGTTAGGTAAATTATTCTGAATCGATTTTTTGCACAAACTTACTCAAAGAAATATATAACAGTATAACAATCCTTATAACAAATACACAGGGTGTCATGCGGTACCGCGGCCGAAAAATTGTTTAACCGATTTCAGTAAAGTCAGTCAGTAAAGTGACACTTTATCGAACGAGTCTGATATTACGAGCAGAGGAACAGACCCGTTCGATAAAGAGTATTGAGGTGGTGCGTACAAAATTGTATCGTCAATCATAAAAAACATTAACACTTACTTACAACTTTGCGGAAATTTTTTTAATTTTAGACGAAATAAAAAATTCGTATGACAGTAATGACAGTAATCACAGATGACTTTTGCATGATGGCCGGTTTTGATGTTTAATCGATATTTTTATCAATATTGTATACCTACCTAATTACTAAATCTGTAAAGTTTTGATTTATTTTGTATGAATATAATTGCGAAACAGTACAGAATTTTAATTTTTGACATAAATTTTATCAATAATAAGATAAATTTTGTACAATATTTTTAATAATTAAAATAAATAAATTTTAATTTCACTCAAATAAATAATCGATTGCCTGCCATTGACCACTTACATTCAATCTCGGTTATTTTGATTAATTATCGCGGCAGGTAAAGTAACATTCTTCTTTCAATACAACAAAGTGTTACTTTACTGTCGAAAATGAGGGCAAATGAGTACAATAATGAATGATTTTAGTGACGTTTGGCGATAAACAAAGATTTTAAACAAATTCGCAAAAATACACACACCGGCAAAATTAGCCGAACACCTTAAAAATGGGACATGTTTGATGTCTCGAGTTTCCTAAACCACTGATCCGATTTGGATGATTCTTTTAGTATGTTATAGCCTTATTATTTAAGAATGTCGTTTTAATAATATTGTTGCTAGACAGGTAAATATCATTTTATACCGGGTGTACAAATCATGCTGTGTTTTTTCTTAAAGTTTGGAACACCCTGTGGAATATTCTAGCACATGTAAAATATTAAAATTAACACTCGATTGTAGATTTAGGCTTTCTTAACATTTTTCTTTTTGATTTATTTACTTATGTGTGATAATAAAAAAGTTATGTGCGTTAACAACTATCCATGTTTTTATAGAATAGAATAGAATAGAAATATGCTTTATTGTCACTGAAAATTATACAATTTTATGGACAAAGCTTAACATAGATTCACGAAAAAGATATACATAACAATAACAATAACAAATACAATTTTATAAAATTAGATAAATCGTCAATAAAAAAAATATATAAACAAGTTAAAAAAAAGTGAAGTAAAAAAACAATAAATCCTCATAGTAGGGGAGGAAAGTATACTAAATTTGCAGTTACTCGAGCTTTATGGGAGCCTATTGGATTGTGAAGAGTATGTGCTAAAATCGGAAAAAGGTTAAGTTAAATTTTCCATAAAGTGGGGGACTTTTCATTTTTTAATTTAATTTTCCATTTGAAACAATCATTTTTCTCCGATTATAGCGCTATCTATCCATAATTAGAAAAAATGTGTCGAATAAAAGTTGCTTATTTTTACGTGAAGAATCCAAATCTGCAATAAAAATTGGGGGCTCCTATTTGGGATTTTAAATTAAATCCCCCACCCCACCTCCGTGGGGGTTCGTGACACCCCACGGAGAGGGGAGGGGGTAAATTAAAAATTTTAAATACGAACCCTGCGATATTTCGCGAAATGAACATCAGATCGTAAAACTGCAAAATACACCTATTCAATATTTTTCAAAAATCTACCGAATGGCACCAAACACTATCCCGACGGAGGTGGGCTGGGGGGTTACTTTAAAATCTTAAATAGGAGACATCTGTATAAACTGCAAATTTAGCATACTTTCCTCCCCTACTATGAGGATTTATTGATAAAAAACATGGCTAGTTGTTAAAGCACATAACTTTTTTATTTTCCAACATAAGCAAATGAATCAAAAAAGAAAATGTTAAGAAAGCCTACAATCGAGTTTTAATTTTAAAATATTATATATACTAGAATATTCCACAGGGTGTACCGAACTTTAAGAAAAAAAGACAGTATGACTGTAACACCCGGTATAAAATGACATGTACCTGTCTAGCAACAATATTATTACACCGATATTCTTAACTAATAAGGGTATAACTTACTAAAAGAATCACTTAAATCGGACAACAGGTTTAGGAAATTCGAGACATCAAAACATGTCCCATTTTTAAGGTGTTCGGCTAATTTTGCCGGTGTGTGTAATTTTTTCACTTCGTACAATTTTTTTTTAGATCCGGTGGGCCTTTTTTTCTCTAAAATTGACTGTTGTCGAGTTATTAGCTACTTAAAATTTGAAAAACGCCAAAATAACCATTTTCGAGGTTAAATAACTCGGTTAAAGATAATTATTGTGAAAGTCGAGCGAGCGGCCGTGGAGTAACGGCATAATCGCTGGCCTCATACGCCAGTGCACGTGAGTTCGAGCCCCGCTAAAGACAAACCATTTTCATTTCCAATAATGACACGAGCCGTCTCACCGTGCCTCGGAGAGCACGTTAAGCCGTCGGTCCCCCTGGGCTAGTGTACATATACACTAGTTACTTGAAACAGGGTTAAAGATGTAATTGGCGCCGGAACTGTCCGAAAGGCAAAAATGCCATACGATATTATATATTATGAAAGTCAGAAACTAAAAAAATCAAAGATTAAAGCTACCTCTATAAGATCCTGAAGAAATTTTTGTCATTATTTCATTAATAAGAAATTATTTTTAATTATCAACAATGAGCGCTAACCGTGTATTGAGGGCGGCCGTCAATGTGAGTGCGAGTGAGATTCGCCATTGGACGGCTGGCATGGTGCATCTCTTTAGCACTCACCATTGACGGCAGCCTAATACGCACTTAGCGCTCATTGTTAATAATTAAAGATAAAGCTTAGTAATAAAATAGTGACAAAAATTTCTGCTGGATCTTGTAGAGGGGGCTATAAACTTTGATTTGTTCACTTTCTGACTTTCATAATAATGAATTTTAACCGAGTTATTAAGCCTTAAAAATGGCTATTTTCGCATTTTTCAAATTTTAAATCGCGTATAACTCGACAACAATCAATTTTAGCGAAAAATCACAAAATACCTTTTTTTGCTCAGAATAACCCAAATGATCTAAAACAGAATGATCGAAGTGAAAAAATTATTTTTGTGAATTTGTCTAAAAAGAATTGTTTAAACAATTTATCGATCAAGGTACTGTCTGGCACCCAGTAGATTTGTTATAAGGACCTCTTTTTGAGTAAGTTTGTGCAAAAAATTCGAATCGGAGTAATTTACCTAACGGGGGCGACGATACACCTAGACTAATTTGAACATATTCAGTAACATTTAATTTCTAGAATCGGCTGTTTGTGTGAATCAGAATCAACTTTTACTAAATGGCATTGGGAAGAGTATACTTTTCCTAGTTGGAGTCTACTTTTACTAGTAAAGGTTGAATATAAATCTTCATTTTATATTTATAGTCAACTTTTACTGAAACGAGCCGTTAGAGTTGACTCCAACTAGTTGGAGTCAACTCCAACTGGATAATCAACTTGAACTGTAACATATATACAATTATGTAATTATGTGTAATAATATAATATACAGAGAGAGTTTTATGTATGGAAACCCTCAATTATCTCCGAAATGGCTTGCACGATTTTTATGGATTGTGGTGGGTTGGGGTTTTCTAATGTGGCCCGCCGATATTATAGTAATACTTACATTGTTGTCAGATCTTCCGTTTTTCTGAAAATCTAATTAACTTTGTTATTTCAAATGGAACACCCTGTATATTTTTTGCATTTTGAAGTCCTTAAGAAATACTGATTATTTTCCATGTTTCATTCCCTATACCTAAAGGCCATAATTTCGGAGTTATTGCTACATTTATTTAAAAAAACTTTTTAAACAAATTATAAAAATCAATTTTTTTCGGCCTGCGTAGACATTATTTTACGTTTTTTGGACCATTGGGAACAGAAAAGTTCTCTTGTAATTTTTCTCTAAAGTTAATCGTTTTCGAGTTATAAATAATTTAAAACTGAAAAGAAATCGAATAATTACGATTTTCAAGGTTAAAGAACAAATCAAAAATATTATTTTTGAAACTGCCAAGTATAGAAATTCAAGCTAAAGCCTTACCTATTTTATCCAGTGGCGGCTGGTCAGAGGAGGCAAGGGAGGCTTAGCCTCCCCATAAATTTTTTACACACACTACACTGTTTTGTTTACTTTGTTATTTTGCTTCGCGTTAGAGATATCGCAAAAAGTTATTTGAACAAGTTGTTCCAAATAATATTCTAACCCCACATACCAAATTTCAGCACAAAATTCGCACTTTTAGTTTTTTCATTATTTGTAGTCGGGATCCTAAAATCGCAGAGGAGGCTGCTGGCCGGAAAATCTCACTTGCTAATGCTTTGCGTAGCCCAGCAGCGAGCGAAGGATGGTTTAAGGAGACCTGCATCGCTTAACGCACACGCTGCCCGGAGATCGGGCAAGTGAGATTTTACGGCCAGTAGCCTCCTCTGCGGATTTTAGGATCCTGACTACAAATAATGAAAAAACTAAAAGTGCGAATTTTGTGATGAAATTTGGTATGTGGAATTAGAATAATATTTGGAACAACTTGTTTAAATAACTTTTTCCGATATCTGTAATGCAAAGCAAAATATCGGTAATTTACCGTGTTTTTGGATTCGCAGAGTATAGTCCTGTCGCCAGGGGGGGTACAACGGCCTCCTTTATTCAGATGGACTTACCCAAGTTTTTTTCATGTATTTTGACCCGTAGAATACGAATTTTTTGGGTAACAGTTGATCCGGATGTCGATAATATTGTTATTGACCAAGAACTTGAGGAATTACATAACCGCGATCTCTCGCACAACAAAACATTTTTTGGTATTTTTTGGGTCATTCTAAGCAAAACATGTTTCTACAATTTTTTTCGTAGGATGCATAGTTTTAGAGATAAACGCGGTTGAACTTTCAAAAAATCAAAAAATTGCAATTTTTGAACCCGAATAACAGTCTGCTTACCGCATTTGAAAGTTTAAGTCAAATTATATCGGTTTTAATTATTTGCATTGCTAAAAATTTATTTTTTTATTGTTCAACAAAGCTATAAACACATAGTGTTTCCCGTGCCTTTACATGCGTTTTAACGCATGCTACGTGGAAATAGCCTCGATTGCACTAGTACCTATTCTACCTACTCGTTCGATTTTAAATGAGAAATCATAGAAAACATCACTCACGCACTAGGTGTTTGTAGCTTTGTTTAACAATAACACAATAAATTTTGAGCAATGCAAATAATCAAAACCGATATAATTTGACTTGAACTTTCAAAGGCGCTAAGCAGAATTGCTGTTTTATTTTTTAATCAAAAGTTATTCGGGTTTAAAAATTGCAGTTTTTCGATTTTTTGAAAGTTCAACCGCGTTTATCTCGAAAATTGAGCATCCTACGGGAAAACTTGTTAGAACATTTTTTACTTAGAATGACCCAAAACATACAAAAAAAATGTTTTGTTTTGCGAGAAATCTCTGTTATGTAATTCCTCAAGTTCTTGGTCAATAACAATCTTATCGACATCCGGATCAACTGTTACCCAAAAAATTCGTATTCTACGGGTCAAAATACATGAAAAAAACTTGGTTAAGTCCATCTGAATAAAGGAGGCCGTTGTACCCCCCCTGGCGACAGGACTAGTAAGCCGCTTTAAGAATTAAAAAAAAATTCAGTTGAGTACCTTAAACAATGTGAACCTTCAACCTGTATGGACTGCACAACTTCAAATCTGTATTTATTTTGATATCGATGGCTTAACTTGCAAATCGGCTAACTCCATTTTATCGGTAAGTAGTTTTAATGAAATAATATAACTTTTTGTGAGAAATATCATAGTTATAACATAATATGTTGAGGATGGAGTTGTCCATTATTAACGTAACTATTTACCATGTGAATTGAGGAGTTACCCAATATACCAATTCTGTGAATTTAAGAAGTTTTGTTGTGTTCCTGTAAAGTTTTAAAAAACGGAGTTAGCCGCTGTGCAAGTTAAGCCATCGATATGCATATTTACTTACTGAGATAGAATTGTTAACACATAAACGACACAAACTGGTAATACACTTTTACAATTATACTAACTATTTTTAAAATGATATGATATTATGAAATTATTAATTATGATGATATAAAATGTAAATAAAAAATGGTCAAAAAAATGGGGCCTTAAATTAGATTTTTTTGGATGATTTTTTTTGCTAGTGCAAATTTGTCTAGATATTTTACAGTTAGGTATAGCCTCCCCTATTGTAAACATCACGAGCCGCCACTGATTTTATCAGTTACCAATAAGTAATTTGAGCTTGTTTCATTATAAAATATTGTTTTTTAGTTGTTAATGCCCGATAATTTGTTAATGCCCGTCCTCTTATAAGCGCTTCATTAACATTTATCAAAAAGCAATGTTTTAGAATAAATCGTGCCAAAAAATTTTATAGCTAGCCCCTGGAAGAAGAGTTTGGGTACTCCGCAGTTTCAAAAATATTGTTTTTTATTTTTGTTTTTGAACCTTGAAAATCGTCATTATTCGATTTTTTTTAGTTTTAAATTGTTTATAACTCGAAAACGATTAACTTTAGAGAAAAGTTACAAAAGACCTTTTTTTGTTCCCAATGATCCAAAGAACGTAAAATAATGTCCACACGGGCCGAAAAAATTGATTTTTATAATTTCTTTAAATTTTTTTTTAAATAAATGTAGCAATAACTCACATGGCATTTAGGTATAGAGAATATAACATAAAAAATAATCAGTATATCTTAAGGACTTCGAAACGCAAAAAATATACAGGGTGTTCTATTTGAAATAAGAAAGTTCATTAGATTTCCAGAAAAACGGAAAATCTGACAACAATGTAATTATCACTGTAATATCGGCTGCATTAGAAAACCCCTACCCACCAAAACCTATGAAAAACGTGCAAGTCGTTTCCGAGATACTTGAGGGGTTTTATACATAAAACTCACTCTATTTATTATAATAATTAACAATCAATTTGAACTTTTTATGATAAAATTAGTGAATTAGTCAGTATTCTCATTGTATATTTTGAATCTATAAAAAATACGACTATATTAGTTATATAATTCGGTAATAAATTATCGAGTTGATAAGATACAGTGTGTCGCATTTAAGATGAAGACACCCCTATGTTTCGGCTATCAAAATATATACAGATTTGAAATTTTGCACAGTCATACAGGTTGATGGTTCACAATTTTTAAAATAGTCAACTGAACTTTAAATTTTAAACGCGGCCTACTGCGAATCCACAAACAGGGTGAATTTTCGATATGCGATTCTATTTGCTTCACGTTACAGATATCGATGTTATTTGGAAAAGTTGTTCCAAAAATTATTATAACCCCACATACCAAATTTTATGACAAAATTCACAATTTTATTTTTTTTCAGTTGTTGTAGTGTGGATCCTAAATCCTAAAATTGGCTGTCCCCAGATGCACCTGGAGACAGCCAAAAACGGTTTTTTTCGATTTTTTCGTTCTTTCCGCTCAGATATTAAAAATTCTGCCGCTGCCATTTAAAAGAACGGTAAAAAGTACACAAAAAATACTATTTAAAAGTTGGCCAAATCATATTATCATAACCTAAAAATTTTTTGAAAATTTCAAAAATTTTTCCTGGGCTCATTTTCATTACAAAAATCTCAAAAAAATTAGGTTGTTTTGTATTCAAAAGATACAACCTCTTGAATTTTTTCAGATTTTTTAAAGTAAAATTGCGCTCACAAAAAAATAAAACCTAAAAATTCTTCTTTTCTCGATTTAAGACGTTTTAGGACCTCAGGGAAGCTAAAAATTGCATAATTTTATATCCTTTATCGAAAACATAAGTAGCGGGGCTGATCGGTGAGGGGGCATTTTTGAGCATCTTATCCCGCTATAGCCTTTAGGTTTAATCAGCTAGGTCTCTTCACTTTTTCAAACTAATAATAAAATGTTATTTTTGATATATGCATCTTTCATTAGCATATCGAATATCAAACACAACTGGTCCGCCTAATTCAAAATAAAGCAATAAACTTTAAAAACGTTTTTTCTCGATTTCGGTATTTCTACATTTACCTGGTTTTCGCAGTATACCGACGATATGTAGTGTAAAAAATTTATAAAAATTTAATAAAACAATATAATATGTTTAAAAAAATAATATTTACCTTGATAGTTTCCTGTCCTTGGGCTCATATATAGATTACATTCTTTGTTATCCACTAAATATGAGGCTATTGGTATTAGTGACTCACAATCTAAAACAATAAATAAATCTGTAGGTAGTTATTAAACTCCTCGTCAAAAGTTAAGGATATAGAACAGCGTTTCCCAACCGGTGGGTCGCGGGCGGATTGCAGGTGGGTCGCGGCGTGGCTCTTATTGTATTATAACTGAATAACGTACATAATATATTATATTATGTACGTTATATTATATTATGTACGTTATATTATATTATGTACGTTATTCAGTTACAGTAAGAGCCACGCCGCGACCCACCTGCAATCCGCCCGCGACCCACCATCATTAATATCATCATGGGTGGGGGATGGGTCGCAAATATGAAAAAACATCAGAAGGTGGGTGTGGGTCGCCAGACATAAAAGGTTGGGAACCACTGATATAGAAAATTATGCTCGTTTTCATAGAATAGAATAGAATAGAATAGAAATATGCTTTATTGCCACTGAAAATTTTTACAATCTTATGGACAAAGCTTACATACAGTCAAAAGAAAAACATAATATAAATAACAAATAACAACTACAATTTACTAAAATTAGATAAATCGTCAATAATGTACAGTATAAAATATAAAAGCCAAGACAAAAACAATTTATTGCAAAATTTATATAAATTGCAAATTGAACATACAACAAATAAAATAAAATAGGTACAACATAAGGAACTGACAAATTTATGCTACTGCGTATGAAACCCAATTTTCTTAGTTATTCATTGAGAAAGTCTTATATTGAATAATATGGTCTTTTAGATAAATAGGCTTTTGTCATTTTACGGAACTTGGGGAAAGATGTTGCAGATTTAAGTTGTAACGGAAGATAATTGTACAGTTTCTTTGCGGAATATAATATAGATTTCTTTACTAACTCAGTGGATGGATTCGGTAAATAAATATCAAAGATTGAATTTCTGGTGGAGTAAAGATGATTGGGCCTTGATGGAAAGACATGAAGCTGTTTACGAATTAAACAAACCGTTTCTAGAATATATAAAGATGGAAGTGTTAAAATTTCGTGATCTCTGAAGTAACTTCTGCAATGTGTAGATCTTCTGAGGCCAAACACATATCTTATTGCCCTTTTTTGCAATCTAAAAATGACATCAAATTGAGCAGCTGTACTAGAACCCCAAAAAGGAAGACCATATCGAAGATGAGACTCGAAGAACGAAAAATATGTTATTTTAGAAGATGCTAAATTGAGTTCCCTTGAGACAGATCTTATTGCATAGCAAGCTGAGGCGAGTTTCTTACTTAACGTATCGATATGAAGGGACCATTTGAGGTTGCTGTCTAAAAAAATACCAAGAAATTTTACAGAATCATGGTACTGATCTGGCTGTTATTAAGAGGCAAAGGTTGAAGAGCTCCTTTATAGGATAATGCTACTGTTTTATTTACTTAAAAGAGAGTAAATTAGAGTCAGACCAGGTCTTTATCGTCAGTAGATCCGAAGTTATAGTTTCATGAAGAGATGCAATAGTTGAGTTGCTCCAAGTGATACTGGTATCATCAGCAAGAAGAAAAATTTTTTCATTGATTTTTAAATTAGTGATGTCATTTATAAAGATAAGGAACAGTAGAGGACCCAATACTGAACCTTGTGGTACTCCACATACAATGTTTTTGAGACTAGAGTCAGTATTATTTGCTCTAACTAGTTGTTGTTTCCTATTATTCAAGTAGGATTGGAACCAATTCAAAGAAATACCACGAATTCCATAGAAATTTAGTTTTGTAATCAAGATGTCGTGATTTACACAATCAAAAGCTTTGGCATAGTCGCAGAAAACAGTGGCAGTATAAAGATTATTGTTTAGTGCTTGGTAAACCTCATGCAGTACAGAAAACATGGCATCAGTGGTACATTTATTTGTTAAAAAGCCGAACTAATTTTGTGATAAAATGTTGTTATCAACGATAAAGGACATAAGTCGAGTTTTAATGAGTCTCTCAATAATTTTGGAGAGCACCGGTAGTAAGGCAATAGGTCTATAGTTGCAGGCATCAGATTCCAGATTTCATAGTTGATTTTTTCGTGAACAGATTAACGGATTCCGCTAAATTTTTTTTATTATTTTAGTTTTTTCTTTAGTATTTACACTTTACACAGTTGTGCAAAAGTTTACTCAAACTTCTTTTTTGTACTTATACGGGGTGGAAGAAAAGAAATGTGTTTCTTATGTTAAGTTTGAGACGCGCTGTAGGAAGGACGAGGTACAAATGTCAGTATTCATCAGAATCGTATTGTAGTATTATGTTTTGTGAACCATTTGTTTTTGAATGTCTCTGATATCTTTAGAAACAAATAATATAGACGGTTTTGTAATTAAATATACAGGGTGTAACAAAAATACAGGTCATAAATTTAATCACATATTCTAGGACCAAAAATAGTTCTAATGAACCTAACTTACCTTAGTACAAATATGCATATAAAAAAGTTACAGCCCTTTAAAGTTACAAAATGAAAATCGATTTTTTCCAATATATCGAAAACTATTAGATATTTTTTATTGAAAATGGACATGTGGTATTCTTATGGCAGTAGCATCTTAAGAAAAAATTATAGTGACATTTGGACACCCCATAAAAATTTTATGGGGGTTTTGTTCCTTTCAACCCCCCCAAACTTTTGTGTACGTTCCAAGTAAATTATTATGGTAGTACCATTAGTTAAACACAATGTTTTTAAAACTTTCTTGGCTCTTAGTACTTTTTCGAAAAGTCAGTTTTTATCAAGATATTTTGAATATTTGTCAAATCCACCACATATTTGTATATGGTTAAATACGATTATGGTGACTTGGTAATAATATGAAAATTTATGTATGATTTACATTTTTAGGTATATTTTGAACCATATTAAAAAAGAAGCCACATCTCGATAAAAGGTGCCTTCTCGAAAAAATACAAAGAGGCAAAAAAGTTTTAAAAACACTGTGTTTAACTAATGGCACTGCAATAATATTTTAATTGGAACGTACGCAAACATTTGGGGGTTTAAAAGAACAAAACCCCCATAAAATTTTTATGTAAACATATTAAAAAATAAGCCTTAAGTCGATAAAAACTGCCTTAACGAAAAAATACTAAGAGGCAAAAAAAGTTTTAAGAATATTGAATTTAACTAATGGTACCACAATAATAATTTAATTGAGACGTACACAAAAGTTTGGGGGGTTTAAGGGAACAAAACCCCATAAAATTTTTATGGGGTGCACAAATTTCACTATAGTTTTTCTTTAAGATGTTCCTGTCAAGAATGCCACATGTTCATTTTCAATAAAAAATCTCTAATGGCTTTCGATATATTCAAAAAAATCGATTTTCATTTTATAACTTCAAAGGGCTGTAACTTTTTTTATGTGCATATTTGTACTAAGGTAAGTTAGGTTCATTCGAACTATTTTTGGTCTCAGAATATGTGATTTCATTTATGACCTGTATTTTCGTTACACCCTGTATATGTGTTTTAACCGAAACAAAAGTTTGAGACACCTTGTAGGGAGCAGAAGGCACAAATATAGGTATACATCGATATTATGTTCTAGTCTAATATTATTTTGCGAATGTTTTATTTTTTTTAATTTCTCTGATTTTTAATAACAAAGAAACTACACGGTTTTATTCTTTAATATTGGAAAAAATTAGAAAAAATCATTTCTAATAGGTATAAAATTGTATTAAAATCCCTTTAAAGGGCTACATCACAACAAAACGTTTTCGATTTTATAAAAAATCATCATCAGTGTTAGATAAACTGGATGCTAGCTGAGCCACCAAAGAAAAATATTCTGTAATATGTTTTTTAACTGACGACAAGCGATACGTGAGGAGGCCATGTTTTAATATTCCACTAACATGACATTATTTCCTACATATAGTGCGAAAGGAACAGAGTGTTTAAAGAAAAAATCTGTGTAATGTACCTCTAGCTGTTTAAAGAGCCTCCACGTACACACCAAATTCGTACTTATTCTCAAGGAAATTCCATCCCAAAACATCACAGAGCCTCCATTAAACAATCTCGTCTCTGTTATGTTGCGCTGTGGATACGCTGGTCGACAAATAACTCTTATAGGTGTCGATAAGAATTGTTTACCTTATGTGCCTTTCTGTTTTTAAAGTTTTGCTAACTGTTAGTTTTATTGTTATTTTAGTTTTGTTTCCATTAAAACACATGTTAAAGAGTAAAACCACATCATCATCATCATCATTCTCTTTGCCTTATCCCTAAGCGGGGTCGGCTTCCCTAATTGCATTTCTCCACACAATTCTATCTTGGGTCATATCAATGTTAATCCCCTTTACCAACATGTCCTGCCTTATCGTCTCCCCCCAGGTCTTCTTTGGTCTTCCTCTCCTACTCCTTCTAGGAATCTGAACTTCAGCTATTCTTCGTATTGGGTGATTAACATCTCGACGTTGAACATGACCAAACCATCTTAACATATGCTCTCTCATTTTGGCATCAATTGGTGCCACACCTAGTCTTCCCCTAATATACTCATTTCTAACTTTACCCTTCTTTGTCACTCCACTCATCCATCTAAGCATTCTCATTTCCGCCACATGCATTCGTTGTTCCTCTTTCTTTTTCACTGCCCAACATTCAGTTCCGTACATCATAGCCGGTCTTATGGCTGTTTTATAGAATTTTCCCTTCAGTTTCATTGTAATTTTTCTGTCACACAACACACCACTCGCTTCTTTCCACTTCATCCATCCAGCCCTAATTCTACTGCATGTATCTCCATATATTTCTCCATTACTCTGTAATACCGATCCGAGGTACTTAAAACTATTGCTTTTTACAATCAGTTCACCATCCAAAGTTACCATTTTATTTGTAGTAACTCCATCTTTAAATGAACATTCCAAATACTCCGTTGTTGTCCTACTAAGTTTAAAACCTTTTTCCTCCAGAGCTTGCCTCCACTGTTCCAGTTTTTGTTCTAAGTCTCTTTCACTATTTCCTACTAACACGACATCATCAGCATACATTAAGCACCATGGAATGTTACTCTGTAGTTTCGCTGTTATCTGGTCCAAAACTAATGAGAATAAATACGGACTAAGCACAGAGCCTTGGTGCAATCCTACTTTTACATGAAATTTATCAGTCTGTCCCACAGACTTAAAAACCACATATCTTCTTAAAGAGTAAAACCAAATATCATCTTTATTTCTAAAGATATTAGGAACATTCAAAAAACAAAATGTTCACAAAACATAAGACTACTTCACTAGTATACATCGAAAACATACGTTTTCGTTGTATACTTTTTATCTCGTCCTGCCTACAGGGTGTCACAAACTTAACATAACAAAAACATTTCTTTTTTTCCACCCGGTATAAGTATAAAACATAAGTTTGAGTAAACTTCTACACAACAGTGTAAATACTAAAGAAAGATCTAAAATAATAAAAAAGAATTAGCGGAACCCATTAATCAATCTGTTCACGAAAAAATCAACTATGAAAATGAGCATAATTATCTATATCCCTATCTTTTGACGAGCAGTTTACTTTATACTCTTTAATTTTTTACTTCCTCGTAAGACATGTACATATTTATATATGTACAAATATTTTTTATAGGATGTAAACTACCAAATAAATAAATAAATGGTACTATCAGCACACATCGTTTTTATTCTGGTTATGAATAGGCTCACCATACGTCCCGGTTTGACCGGGACGGTCCCGGTTTGAGATCCCTGTCCCGGCGTCCCGGCCGGTTTGCATTAGCGTCCCGGTCAAACTTGAACAACACGGACACTCCAGCCATTGATCAAAAAATGCCATCTAAAGTGCTCGAAACACAACGCAAGTGCCATTGCAAGCTCATTTACCATAACATCCTTTTTCAAAAATGCCGAACCCGCAGAAAATGAACTTTCAATTGCTTCTAAAGAAGCTACTTTTGCATTCAGCAATACACTATATAAGTTTTAAAACATCTGATTGCCCCTTAAAATTAATATCGAAGCTGTTTGAGCCCAAATTCGGGTCTGCGCGTACAAAGTGCGAAGCGATCATCACAGGAGTGATCGCATCAATTGCAAGAGATGTACACAACGAGCTAAAAGAATGCAATTTTTTGAGCATTTCAACAGATAGGTTACATCAAACAGACATGATGTTAAATTGGCATCGATAGTTGTTAGGTACTTTGTACCTGACGGCTCGTCCACATAAGGGCGGTTTGCCAACTTCGACGTCGCGGTTTACCTGAAAAATCCAACCGCCGCGGTTCAACTGAGAGAGGTATATCTGTAAGGGCTTGTCCACATGAGGGCGGTTTGCCAACGTCGACTGCGCGGTTTACCTGTTTTACTTGATCTCACCCTAATGCCGCCTTTGAAGTTATCAAGGAAAACAGGGGGAAAACAGGTAAACCGCGCAGTCGACGTTGGCAAACCGTCCTCATATGGACACGTTACTAAAGAAGCCCTAAGGGCTTGTTCATATACCTACATAAAAGCGATTTGCCAACGTCGACTCCGCGATTTACCAGTTTAAACGCTGGTAAACTGGCGGTTGCATATTATGTACGATGTTGAGCGGTTGCATTTGTTTCTATGGGTGCGTTCGGACGACTATATCGGCTGGCTGTCAGTAGAAATCGGCTGAGTGGTTGCATCCAGCCGTGATAAGGAAAGCTTAGTAAATCTCTCAGCGGCTGACTTCCAGCGGTGACGTCTGACAGCTACTGCTGGCTCAGCTGTCCAGCCGCTGTGGTCGTCCGAACGCACCCTATGTTAAAACCCGCCGCGGTTGGTTTTTCAAGGTAAACCGCGACGTCAACGTTGGCAAACCGCCCTTATATGTACGAGGCCTAAAGTTACTAGATTTTCGATCTGTCGCCGGAGAAACGTCTAGACTAGAATCTTGGTCAATCACATCATGTCGATTGTCGACAATAAAAAACACGAAATAGAAGAGAAGGGAAGGTGGCTACTCTCTGTGGTGATAACTGTAAATACGAATTTCGGAGGGGTAAACAGGCGAGGCACCAACAACGTCTGTTCCAGACCCAGGGAAGGTCTCGGCATTGGTTGCAGCCTGGTTGCAGCGCACACATCGCTCACAATACAATCCAATATGCAGCTGATGGTCTTGCTGCCGAAATAGAGGCTATCGTTGTAAAAATATACAAATATTTTTGTATATATACCGTACGTGTTATAAACTTAAAGATATTTGTGAGACAGCTGACATCGAGTATAAAAAAATTGTGAAACTGGAAATACAAGATTTTTGTCTTTATTACCAGCTGTGGAAAAGATCCTGCTGCTAGACGAAGGCCTGAAATCTAATTTCCTTGCTCAAGTAAACTACCCTCTCGCATTGCAACAGTTTTTACAACAGAAATTGGACCATCAATGAATCATCACAATATTAAAATTATGCTATGATACGTTTGAGCGAAGAATGCTGAGATGTGAACAAGTAATAAATATCTTGTTCATAAAAAAGGAAGACCGAAATGAGCAAGAGAATTAAGCCCTTTGACCTAGTTTTGATTGAAGACAGATAAAATATTAAGGGGCATTCTTGGGGAAAATTGGCACGACAGACTCTCAAAGTGGTTGTAAATAAAGAGAAGTGAATGACGAAGAAGACTTCTGAAATTGGGGCAAGTCATGATAATGATGGAGCTCTATGTACCGTTGAATAGAAATTAATTTAAATCTAACAAATCACCAAAGTGTAGGTATATAGTAAATATTTTAGGTATCAAGAAGTAGGTACTTACCCATCAGAGCAGCTTTAATTTGCTTCATGTAATTTGCATTAGCACATTGATAATTATCGAGGAAGGACTCAAAAAGATCAATTTTGTTTTTGCTAAAAAAGTAATACATTCATATTTTTCGTGTTATGTACTTAAATAACATATTCATCACAAATTACAAAGACTAAATTATTAAAACTATAATTATTACATTTTAAAAGTCAAAACGGCAACAAGTGTATCTTATCAAAAACTGATGGTGTGTATCTATGTTTATAAAACATACACCTGTTGCCGTTTTTACTTATACATAGAAGTTTGTACGAGTACATGTATAGAAGTGTGTACGAGTCATAGTCTTTTCTATTTTAAAATAAAACAAGCTGCTATTTGAGTTGATTGTGATCGTGGGAAAATAATTAATATCTATAGTATTTTGTATTTCGAAGACCAAATCAAAATTCAAAAGTTTCACAGGAAGTGAAATCACGAAATATGAAATAGTTTTCAATCCTAATAGCATCATTATTAATATTTAAAAAATATTAAAATATTACTAAAAGATTTTTAAATTGAAAACTTATTGGTCCATTTTCTTGGTAACACCTCCATGGCTTCTAAAATTTGCAAGCCAGATGGATGCTGAAGCGAAGAAGACAAGAGGGAATTAAAAAAACTTACAATTCACGACCCCGTCTGTTCAGCTGGTAAATTCCAACAGAAAATGGACCTAAGTTACTCAAAAAAGTAATGACCAATATAAAAATAAAATAAAAATTCCATTTTTATTCAGTTGCAATGCGAAGGCAAAACAATCTTATTTTTCACTTAAAATACGGAGAGCAGTCCAGCCCTCTGAATCGACGATTTTCGACTCTTGTTGGAGTCTCATCGGAGAGAGCGTAGGCCTGCTGCCTGCTTACCTCAAGTGATCAATACCAAGAGTTTATCCCGCACACCGCAACTGAAGTGAATGGAGTAGGTGACTAGCGTCATCTGGCAATTGAAAGATGAAATAGTTTTCAATGCTAATAGCATCATTATTAATATTTAAAAAATATTAAAATATTACTAAAAGATTTTTAAATTGAAAACTTATTGGTCCATTTTCTTGGTAACACCTCCATGGCTTCTAAAATTTGCAAGCCAGAAAAAACTAACAATTCATTTTTGAATTCCCTCTTGTTTTCTTCGCTTCAGCATACATCTGGCTTGCAAATTTTAGAAGCCGTGGAGGTGTTACCAAGAAAATGGACCAATAAGTTTTCAATTTAAAAATCTTTTAGTAATATTTTAATATTTTTTAAATATGAATAATGATGCTATTAGCATTGAAAACTATTTCATCTTTCAATTGCCAGATGACGCTAGTCACCTACTCCATTCACTTCAGTTGCGGTGTGCGGGATAAACTCTTGGTATTGATCACTTGAGGTATGGAGAAGCAGGCAGCAGGCCTACTCTCTCTCTCCGATGAGACTCCAACAAGAGTCGAAAATCGTCGATTCAGAGGGCTGGACTGCTCTCCGTATTTTAAGTGAAAAATAAGATTGTTTTGCCTTCGCATTGCAACTGAATAAAAATGGAATTTTTATTTTATTTTTATTTTATTTTTATATTGGTCGTTACTTCTTTGAGTAAGTTAGGTCCATTTTCTGTTGGAATTTACCAGCTGAACAGACGGGGTCGTAAATTGTAAGTTTTTTGAATTCCCTCTTGTCTTCTTCGCTTCAGCATCCATCTGGCTTGCAAATTTTAGAAGCCATGGAGGTGTTACCAAGAAAATGGACCAATAAGTTTTCAATTTAAAAATCTTGTAGTAATATTTTAATATTTTTTAAATATTAATAATGATGCTGTTAGGATTGAAAACTATTTCATCTTTCAATTGCCAGATGACGCTAGTCACCTACTCCATTCACTTCAGTTGCGGTGTGCAGGATAAACTCTTGGTATTGATCACTTGAAGTATGGAGAAGCAGGCAGCAGGCCTACGCTCTCTCCGATGAGACTCCAACAAGAGTCGAAAATCGTCGATTCAGAGGGCTGGACTGCTCTCCGTATTTTAAGTGAAAAATAAGATTGTTTTGCCTTCGCATTGCAACTGAATAAAAATGGAATTTTTATTTTATTTTTATATTGGTCGTTACTTCTTTGAGTAACTTTAGGTCCATTTTCTGTTGGAATTTACCGGCTGAACAGACGGGGTCGTAAATTGTAAGTTTTTTGAATTCCCTCTTGTCTTCTTCGCTTCAGCATCCATCTGGCTTGCAAATTTTAGAAGCCATGGAGGTGTTACCAAGGAAATGGACCAATAAGTTTTCAATTTAAAAATCTTGAAGTAATATATTAATATTTTTTAAATATTAATAATGAT
The DNA here is from genome assembly GCF_917563875.1 of Diabrotica virgifera virgifera. Taxonomy (NCBI): domain Eukaryota; kingdom Metazoa; phylum Arthropoda; class Insecta; order Coleoptera; family Chrysomelidae; genus Diabrotica; species Diabrotica virgifera. The sequence goes on from NC_065447.1 coordinate 57,008,474, forward strand.
GCTATTAGGATTGAAAACTATTTCATCTTTCAATTCCCAGATGACGCTAGTCACCTACTCTATTCACTTCAGTTGCGGTGTGCGGGATAAACTCTTGGTATTGATCACTTGAGGTATGGAGAAGCAGGCAGCAGGCCTACGCTCTCTCCGATGAGACTCCAACAAGAGTCGAAAATCGTCGATTCAGAGGGCTGAACTGCTCTCCGTATTTTAAGTGAAAAATAAGATTGTTTTGCCTTCGCATTGCAACTGAATAAAAATGGAATTTTTATTTTATTGAAATCACGAACTTTTTCCAATGTATCAGGTCATCATCATCATCCAACCGTCCTCTTCTAAAGTTGAACATAGGCCTCCCCTAATTTCTTCCAGTTCTCTCAGCCTTGACATTCCTACATCCAATTCCCAGTGACCCTTTTGACGTCGTCTGTCCATCCTTCAGGTGGTATATCTATCTAACACCGGATCTTTCCAGAATTGGCAGTTTTAAATGAATTCCACTAAATAATGTTATGTAGTTAAAATAATTTATCCATATTTTTTAACTTTAATAATAAATGTTATTAAGAATTTCTCATTAAAATGTTATACTTCATTAGGTGCGATTGGGAGTGAATGTAAATATGCGCCAATTTATCAAAAATTGTTGGTGCTACGCGCAGATACGTTATACGTTTACTCTGATTGGGCATTACAATGGCATGTCAAAAATTATCCAATATGACGGCCATGGTTAAAGAATATGCTGTTGTTATTTTTATTATTATGGTTGTTAAGCTGTGTTTTAAAAGTTGTGAAAACAGAGACAAAAGTGAGTTTATAGTTGTACTGACTTTTTAAATAGTTTTTATATACAGGGTGTCCCGAAAAGATTGGTCATAAATTATACCACAGATTCTGGGGTCAAAAAGAAGGTTGATTGAACCTCACTTACCTATATACAATAATGTACACAAAAAAAGTTACAGCCCTTTGAAGTTACAAAATGATAATCGATTTTTTTTTCATATATCGAAAACTCTCAGAGATTTTTATTGAAAATGGACATGTGGCCTTATTATGGCAGCAACATCTTAAAAAGAATTAAAGTGAAATTTGTGCAGCCCATAAAAATTTTCCCTTAAACCCCCCAAACTTTTGTGTACGTCCCAATTAAATTATTATTGTGGCACTATTAGTTAAACACAATATTTTTAAAACTTTTTTGCCTCTTAGTACTATTTCGATAAGCCAGTGTTTATCGAGATATTTTGAATATTTGTCGAATCCACCACATATTTGTATATGGTTAAATATGATTATAGAGACCTGTTAATAATCTGAAAATTTATTTATAATATACATTTTTAGGTATATTTTGAAGAAGACGCTACATCTCAATAAAAGGTGACTTATGAAAAAAAGACTAAGAGGCAAAAGGTTTAAAGACACTGTGTTTAACTAATGGAGCACAATAATAGCTTAATTGGAACGTAAACAAACATTTGGGGGGTTTAAAAGAACAAAACCCCCATAAAATTTGTACGTAAATATATTGAAAAGGAAGACACATCTCGATAAAAACTGGCTTATCTAAAAAATACTAGAAGACAAAAAAATTTTAAAAACGATGTGTTTAACTAATGGTACCACAATAATGAATTAATTGGAACGTACACAAAAGTTTGGGGGGTTTTAGGGAACAAAATCCCCATAAATTTTTTATGAGGTGAACAAATTTCACTATAATTTTGTTTTAAGATGTTCCTGCCATAAGAATGATATATATCCATTTTTAATAAAAAATCTCTAATAGTTTTCGATATATTGAAAAAAATCGATTTTCATTTTGTAACTTCAAACGGCTGTAACTTTTTTTAGGAGCACATTCGTACTAAGGTAAGTTAGGTTCAATCAAACTATTTTTGACCACAGAATGTGTGGTATAATTTATGACCAATCTTTTCGGTACACCCTGTATATTTTGTGACTTATTAATATGTATCGAAAAAAAGAATGTGTGTGTACGCACGTTAGAAGTTATACTTCTATTAAAATTGTGTAGAAAATCTGACTTTTTTTAGATTTTCTACGATTCCTAAGGAAAAAGCAAATGCTGGGACGCTCCAGTTCGTCAAAAATGACGGATACACATTATTTTTCGAGAATTTACCATTTTTAATGATTTTAAAATTTGACGAAAATACAGCAGAAACTCGAAAGGCCCATGAAAAACTTATAGTATAAATTTTTTGTCGGAAAACGACGTTTTTAGAGTTTATACGATTCCTTACGAGAAAAGCAATTGCAGGAACGCTCCATTTCATAAAAAAGGACGTATTAACGTTATTTTTAATTTTTGGTATTTTTTAAGTATTAAAATTAGTTTAATATTTAAATAAAGTACAATTAAAATGTTTAAAATAAATTTGTTTCGTTGAAATCATAAAAATAGAAGTATAACTTTTTACGTGAGTACAAAGTACACACTCTTTTTTTGTCTTTAAGCCTGTGTTGGCCATAAAGTACACTTTGTGCCAGTACGGGGTACGGGCATAAAGTAGGTATAGGTCAGTGATATGGGAGAGAGGGGATACGACATAAGGGATAATTTTGTATTTACTAAATGGGACCACTTGATTTGACACTTTTGTGCTACATCCAATATGGCGACGGGCAGGTTTTTATACGTTATATTTTATATATGGAATTTGTTATTAATTAGTCATTAGAATTATTAATTATTTATATATTTATATAATATAATATAATTTTATAATTATATATTTTATACAGAGCAGAATATACTACCAAAGAGTTGTTCCGCCATATTGGATGGAGCGTTTTTGCGAGTGAAACTGAGCCCATTTACTTCACCGTATGCCGCATCCCCTCCCTCCCACATCACTGGTATAGGTACACTTGCCGTCATATAAAGCTGGTACATTTTTTTCCCAATGTAAACTTGTGTTCAGATTGGACACAATGGTTCGTGAATCACTACGTTGTTGTCATCACATATAACGGAATTGCACTAAATCTAAATAAAAAATAACGTTCAAAAATAATGCATGTTGTCATCACAAATAACGGTATTGCACTAAATCTAAATAAAAAATAACGTTCAAAAATAATGCATAAAGTTTTTAGAGAGGTATTATTTTTATCATTAACAAAGAAAAATACCGTATGTAATTACGATGCGGTTACGTGGAAGAGCGCTTCTTAGCTGGTGTTTCTAGGAACATCATCTAAGAGCGAACGTCGCCTTTTGCTTTATTATAATTATTACTGTTTGTCTAGTTTGTATTTTTTTTTGAAAAAAAAGCAATAAAGTCATTATTATTATTATTATTATTAATTTTACGTAAATTAGCGCAAAGCTGCACTTTACGAGAAACCAATCACACCTCTCGATTTTAAATTAAACATAATAATTTAAAGTCATGTCTAGATTTAATATCTGTGATTATTTTTGATTTGAAATATTTTCATAATTATAATAAAATACGAATCAATGTATGGGTACTTACTTGAGATGAAGGAAAATTAGAAAATTAATAAGTGAATTTTTTAGGATGCATGTGACTGACTGATCAAGAATGCTCGATATAGGGCTTTTCATCGATTGTTATTTGTTTCGAGCTTCTGTCATGTGTCACATAACATTAATATATCTACGCCATACGTCTTTGGTTTGTATCATTGTAATATACCAATAACGTATGACGTAGATATATTAATATTATGTGACACATGACAGAAGCTCGAAACAAATGACTGTGAATGAAAAGCCCTATTGTCAAGCATTCCTGTACTGTAGGCTGTGACACAGCCCTGCTTTTTAGCTGGTTTAATATGTATAATATTTTCATTGAACTGGCAACGTTGCCCTAGAAATTAGAATGACATATTTGACAAGATCAACTTACACAACTTGGAAAAACACGATTTTCCGTTATAAGTATAAGAGTTGTACCTGTTTTTTATGACACGAAGTGTACTATCATGTAGCTGGTAGCTGAGCAATAAAAATACAATAATGGACTAGAATGACATAAAATAAATAATCTTTCAAATAAATGTAAACAAAAAATTATGTAATTCTTACCTATTTCCAACATTTTTGTTTGACATTATATTTAAAACAATTTCTAACAAACTTTTAAATTCCTTGTTGGATTTTGCATTCTTAATTACTTTTTCTACAGTATCCAAAGGCAAAATATTATTGTTTGGAAGAGAGGTCTTCTTAGTGTTAATGTTTGATTTCGTTTTAATATCGCTACCAGAGGCACCTTTATCATCTGTGGGTAAATATGTCCCCTTTTTAACATTACTACCAGAGGCACCTTTATCATCTGTGGCTAAATATGTCTCCTTTTCAATATTACTACCAGAGGCACTTTTATCATCTGTGGGTAAATATGTTTCCTTTTTCATATCACTACCAGAGGCACCTTTATCATCTGTGGGTAAATATGTCTCCTTTTTAATATTACTACCAGAGGCACTTTTATCATCTGTGTGTAAATATGTCCCCTTTTTCATATCACTACCAGAGGCACCTGTATCATCTGCGGGTAAATATGTCCCCTTTTTAGTATCACCACCAGAGGCACCTGTATTATCTGTGGGTAAATTTGCCCCCTTTTTAATATTTTTATTTGAAGGAAAAAGTTTGTCGGGATGCTTCAACCAAGACATAGTGTCAAAAATTTGCCTGTGCCAACTTGTAGATCCTTATCTGAAATAGAACTCGATATAAGAAAAGACATTTAAAAATAAATATTATAAATGTATTATTTAAATACAAAAGAAATTTTACGTGTCTATTGTAACTTGTATTAGCTGTGTTTGAAAATTTCATTTAGGGACCAGGTTAGACGAAAAAAGGCCTAACCTTGAAATTTTATTATTATAACCTTTAGAGGAGGTCAATAATAGTGTAAATTTAAAATCGCGAATAAATTCCGTCGTTGGGTTAGCCTCCATCTTGATTTTAAGGGGAAACCAAGATGGCGGTTTTTGCTCAATATCTCCACCATTTTCAACTTTTCGACAAAAACTAAAAAGACTAAAATGTTTGCAAATGCTTTTTTCTACAATTTATTTTTTACAATTTTTATTGCATTATTGAATTATGTACCTCGTGTATTATTAATTTTACGACATAATTGTACGTAAACAAAAATTGAGAGAATTATATTTTATACAATTTTTATCTTACACTTTTTTGCTAAAATTAATATTTGAGGTCGTACGTATGCGGTAAAGGCGCAAGCGTAAGATCTTGCGGAAAATGGTCATATTATAGGAATTGTTTTTGTTCAATATCTTGGCCATATTAAACTTTTTGACAATATGGTAAGAAGTATTTATAATTTAAGTATGGTGTAATAACCTATAATTTCCACCTTGCAAATTTTTCGTGCGGTCGATATTTTCCGAGAAATTGTGACTAAAAACATCTACACACGCCCGGACCTGACCACCTGACGGTCGGACTCGGACATTGTTGAAAATGGCCGAGATATTGAACAAAAACAATTGCTATAAAACCAATCAGATCTTACGCTCGCGCTGTACTACTTAAAATACCGTAGTACGCAAAAAACCTTAGACCGTAAATATAGTATGTACTACAGTAGGTACGTACCTTAAATATTGATTTTAGCAAAACTGTGAAGCAATACCTATACCTATATACCCGTGGAAAAAAATTATGGGGCAAAAACAAAATTGCGTTCTTTTAAACTTTTAAAAAAATATTTCTGAGTTTAAAAGGTAATTTTTTTTTTTTCCCTGGAAGCCGTCTGTTGTGAACCGGTTGTACTGCAGCCACTTGGCTTATTGTACATCTTCCATTGTTTATGAAACCCATTCCAGAATTCTGGAACCCTGTACCAGCTTGTACAGGTCTAGTGGGTGGGTGCCATATAATTTTGGAGTCATTTCGATGTCTCCGAAAAGTGTTTGCCGCCTCCGATCCAATGCCTCACAGTCATGCAAAATATGGTTGACTGTTTCAGGTTCTCTGTTACAGAGTCTGCAGCTCAAGTCTCCATGAAACAGCCCCATTGTATGCAGGTGACCCTTAACTGGCGCATGTCCAGTGAGGAAACCTGTTATGACTCTGAGCTGATTCCTGCTTGTTTTCAGCAGTAACTCAGCTCTACTAGCACATGTCCGTCCGATATACATCTTGCCATGTGTTTGACCGGGTACACTCTCCCAGTGTGAGTTGTGTTGGCTTCGGATCCAGGCTTTTTTTCGTTCGCGGACGGTGCTTTTTGGCACTCCCACGGCCGGCTCTGGACCCAGGTATTTTGTAGCTGATGCTCTCTTGGCAAGTGCATCAGCTCTTTCATTGCCGTATATGCCCCGATGACCTGGAACCCATACCAGTATAACACTGTTATGTTGTGCCAGTCTATCAAGTTCTTGTCGACATTCCCACACCAGCCTAGAGTTCACCTTAGGGCTTATAAGAGCCCCAATGGCTGCTTGGCTATCTGTGCATATGTTAACCCGCTGCAGTTCGAATGCCCTCAGGTTGTTTTCTCTTGCACACTGCAAGATTGCAAAAATCTCTGTCTGAAATACGGAGGTACATTCTCCCAGTGGAATAGAAATGTTGAAATTTCCACCACTATAGAATATTCCTGCGCCCGAACCGTCTGCAGTTTTAGACCCGTCCGTATACCAGGTGCAACCCTGCAGTCTGGGTCGAGAGTTTCCTCTGTCCCATTCGTCTCGTGGGCAAATGTCCACTTGAAAAGGTACTTCAGGCATATATCTTGATGTCATATGGTCAGAAATCATCATCCATTCGGCATCATTAATTTCATTCGTTATTTTACTATGTCCTGATTTAACTGGTACGTTGCTCAGGTTTTCTCGCAGTCTATAATAGCCCATTCTCGCCTCACCTCTTATTGTTATATGTAAAGGAGGGAGATCCAGTAGTGCCTCCATAGCTGCCGTAGGTGTGCCCCTCATAGCCCCCGTGATCCCGAGACAAGCAAGTCTTTGCACCTTGCTTAATTTGATGATGGCACTTTTTTGCTGCACTTTTGGCCACCATACCACTGATGCATATGTAATTGTGGGTTTTACTACCATGTTATAAGTCCAATATACCATGTCTGGTCTCAAACCCCACATTTTTCCATGAGTACGTCTGGCTACCATTAACGTAGATACCGCTCTCTTCGTTATTCTTTCTATCTGCTGATTCCAAGTAAGTCTTGAGTCTAATATTATCCCGAGATACTTTACTTCACTCACCAGATTTAAATGTATACCATTTAGACTTAGAGGACCCAATTCCTCTGAATTCCTTCTTTTAGTAAATTTCATGATTTTGGACTTTAGAGGACTGATGTTAAGCCCTACATTTGAAGTCCATTCTGTAACTACTAAGAGAGCCTGTTGCATTCGATCTCTGACTGTACCATTAAATTTTCCGTGGGCTAAGATGACTAGGTCATCCGCATAGCCCAGGACGTGATGCCTATCGTTGTCGAGTCTAGCTATCAGGCCATCCATGACCAGATTCCACAATAGAGGAGATAAGACTCCCCCCTGTGGGCAGCCTCTGGCTACCTGAGCTGACACTGTATCCCCTAGCATCGTAGCATATATCACACGGCTTCTCAGCATGCAGTCTATCCATCTACAGCTTGTTTCGTCTATTCCTTTTAGACGGATCGCCCTTGTGATCGCTTCGTAAGAGGTGTTGTCAAATGCTCCCTCAATATCGAGAAATGCACCCAACATCACCTCTTGGTTTTCTAGAACGTACTCCACTCTCTGTACAAGATGGTGCAGTGCCGTTTCTGTGGAGACTCCCGCTCGATATGCATATTGTCCCCGATGTATCGGACTTTCAACCAATACACCATCCCTGATATGCCTATCGAGCAGTTTTTCTAAGGTCTTCAGTACGAATGACATCAGACTATCAGACTTAATGGCCGCAGAGACTTGGCCCTTTCCTGTCCGATTTTGCCAGGTTTGGGTATAAAAGCCACCCTTATCAGCCTCCATGCTTTTGGTATGTACCCCAGCCCTAAACTAGCCTGCAGTATCTTACACAATTTTTTGAAAAGAAGGTCGTTTCCCTTCTGTAGAAGTATTGGATAAATCCCGTCCGGACCCGGTGATTTATATGGCTCGAATGAGTTTATTGCCCATTTGATTTTGTCCTGGTTTATAACTTCTTTTGCCACATGCCAGTTTTCCCTAGAACCATAATTCATGATATCCAGTCCGGTTTGCCATGTGTCTAGTGGTATCAGTTTTGTCTCAGACTCAGGAAAGTGCACCCTGAAAAGCTCTTTCAGGGTGTCTTCACCATTCTGAGTGTATTCACCTGACTCTTTTTGGAGCGAGGGAATACTTATCTGAGGATCCTTTGAGAGAACTTTATGGAGCCTTGCCAGTTCTGAAGTCCCTTCTATCTCTTCACAATGCCTTCTCCACGATTCTCTTTTTGCCCTTCTCAGTTCCTTATTGTAGTCAGTCAGAGCTTTGCGATAATCGCCCCACTCGCCTGACCTTTTGGCGAAATTAAATTTTCGTCTAACCTCTGTCCTTTGATTTGCAAGATTAAAAGGTAATATTTCGATAGTAAATTTAATCCGAAACAATTTTTCTGTCGACGTGTTTGTACCAAAAGTACATACATAGAATTCACTCTAATGCACCCTGTTCCTAGGGACTAATTCACATCCTTTCTCAAAACGCACCCCTTTAAATGGTAGCACTCCGCGGTTTTTTCATATTTAGAGGTTCGTTGACCATATGAAATAATAAATTTTAGTTAACGTTGTCACAGCATAATAAACGCAACAGCAGTGACACACTAGAAGGCGGGAAAAGTTCGCGCACTATTACTGCGCAGATCGTCGGCCATTTTGTGCGTAGTTGCCGATTTGTACATAATTATCAGATTTACTTAACTTTTATGACATTCTGATAATAAATATTTTTAACATAATTTTATACGTATGCCTGTGGGAATTATGTCAATAATTGGGACAAAACACAAAATATTGACGATGAATGGCGATTGTATTAATCTTTTGTAGAAATTTCAGAAAATATTCAAAAATAATCTCTTACGGGTAATACAGTTTTCTTAGATATCGTTGTCTGTCGACGTTTAAATGCGATGTGTCAGCAAATATTAAATTAGTGTTAGCAAAAGTGAAGGAGTAAAAGAATGTTACTCCTTTCAAACAGACAAACTATGTTAAATTATTTTAATCACATAAAGTCTTCATTTTCACAAGATGAGGATGAGGAAATATTATTTGAAAGCGTTCCAGATGTAGTTTTATTATAGTATAATATATTACAAATAATTTTGTTACAAGTATTTTTGAATTAACAAGTTAAATAAAATAACTTTTTGAAGTTATACTTCTTTACCGGCGATAGAGGGTGATTTTTTTATATGTTAAAACCTATCAGCCCGGCGCATGCGCATTATAACTTTGTTCTGATTGGATGTTCAAATGACATGTCAAAAATTATCCGATATGGCAGCTGTGGTTTGGAGGTAAAGGTAAAGGTAAACAAATGTATAATATATTAGTTTTATTGTTGTGAGGACAGAAACAAAAAAGTTTATAATATTGTAGTGACTTTTAAATAGTTTTTAAAAGCAACAGGTACGTAATAATTGTTAATGTATCATGGGTATAAACCTACCTATTTGATCTGCCAAAATACATAGTATGTAATACTTTTATTTATATAATTTGATTACCATCAAAATTTCTATCAATATTCACCTAATATATTGTTTTTTTACTCTATGTTTTGTTGTATTTTTTCAATTCTAAATCATTTCAATTCAAAATTAAAATAATTTGATCAATTTTCAAAATATCAAAATATCACAAGTTTAATCCGTTTAGTTAGTCGATCTTCGTAAATAATGACACATAGTGTCCGTGGCTAAGCGGAGAAGGCGAATGAATTCCAATACCAACCGCTCTTATCAGCGCTGGTTCGAGTCCCAATAGAAACTTTCTTTTTTGTTTTTTTAATACATTTTATGATTGTAAGTATATTTATTATATAATTGTATTTTCAGAAAATACGTATTTAGTTAAAAAAATTTTCGACAATTAATGTTCAGACATCATTTGTGGCTTGTTTAATGTGTTTGTGTGTGTTTTATTCTTTTATTATTTTAATTTTTGGCACTGTTCTAATAAAAATGTTTGAGAAGTAGTAAGTATAAATTAGTTTAATATTTAAACAAAATATAAATAAAAAGTATATTAATTTCGTTTAAATCATATAATAGAAGTATAACTTCTTACGTGCGTACAAAGTACACACACATTCTTTTTTCTTAATGTATTTTTATTACCCTTAGAGACTACCAACATCAAAAATTTTAACATAATTTTTGCAAAATCTGATTATTTTAGCAGTGGCTTAATATAATTTCATATAGTGACATCGGCAACACTGACGAACGAACACATCACATCACCACTGAGATGTACTACGCTAAAAATGGCGACTCTGTACTTTTCAACTTCAAAGGCGGCATCGGGGAGTGTCCTTGCTGGTTTTGTTTATTATGCTGTGACGTTGTAGTTCCTTTCTAAAGTACATAATCAATAGCCTATGACCTTTTCAGTACCTTTCAATAGTTGCTCACTTCAACTACAAGTGATATTTTTGAAACAAATTTATTTACCGGTTTTTATATGTTTAATAAGATGATTGATGTCCTGACAGACCCGCCCGTCAACTTGTTTTACTTTTGGAAGTTTAGATTCATATGCTTATAATGCAGTTTTTTTTTTCGATTTTTGACCTGAAATATAATCTTGAAGTATGCAAGATTTAGGAATAAAATATGACAAAAGAAAATATGGAAAGGGGAGCATTGAACCGTCATTTAGCTCTACTAGGCCCATTAAAGGTGGCCACCAATAAAAGAGGAAATTGCAAATACTTTAAAAGACGGAAAATTTTTGCATATTTTTTCTGTCCTGGTTGTAGGTCTTGATCCCGCGTATGAAAAAAAGTTGATTAATAGAAAACTGAAAATTTGTTAATAGCTTAAGGGTGTCTAGTCGGACAAACTTTGATATATAGGAACACTGGAACAAGGCAACTTTTAATTGTGAAACAGGTTAAAAATTTGAAACGACAAGACCACGAAAATGTCACATGTATTTTGTCCGACAGAACTTCCAATTGATTTGTTACCCTTTCATTAAACTCTCATGCAAAAATCAGGCTGCTATTTATCACCAAATGGGAATTATAATGAGTGGAACACGTAGAATATGACAAATGACATGAGAGTTTAATGAAAGGGTAACAAATCAATTGGAAGTTCTGTCGGACAAAATACATGTGACGTTTTCGTGGTCTGACCGTTCCAAATTTTTAACCTGTTCCACAATTAAAACTTCCCCTGTTCCAGTGTTCCCATATATCAAAGTTTGTCCGACTAGACACCTTTAAGCTATTAACAAATTTTCAGCTTGCTATTAATCAACTTTTTTTTCATACGCGGGATACAGACCTATTGTGTATGAAGTATGTTGTAACATGCTGATCTGACTGCACACATAAACAAGTTAAGGTAAAATTCAAACTTTTGTATTTTGTACAAAGAATTTTTTCTATTTTTTGATATAACCAAATTGGTGCAGCTTAATATTTTTATTTTAATAAAACATATATTTATGTAGTAATTTTGGAACAAAATTATTTACTTATCAGTGCTAATAAAAGTTAAACAAAGTAGAAAATGTACGGTTTTAGATTAATTGCTACATATTTTGAAAAATAAAACAAAACGGAGATACAATGACACAAAGTCAATAAGTATTAGACAGGTAAACTGACAAAATACTTAAAAACATTATGTAAATGTTATCTGAAATTTGCATGTCATTTAAAATTTTGGTCCTGATAGACCCCACCCGTCCACTGGTGAGATTTTTAAACCACCCGTTCACTTAAGCAAGATGGTATAATATAGTTAAAATTGTCTATTATTATATAAGAAAAAGTTTACAATTCTACATCCCCTCTATTTTACAAAAAGGGAGTCCCCCTTCTCGGTGGTGAAAAATATACATTCAAAATAAGTCCGGAATTGGTTAAAATGACTAATTCTGAGCAAATTTTGTTCTATAGAGCTTTTTCATCAAGTCAATACTTTTCGAGTTATTTGCGAGTGCATATTCATTTTTAACAAAGAAAAACATGTTTTTGGACGATCTTTCGCAAATAACTCAAAAAGTAAGTATTCTATCGAAAAAATATTCATAACAAAAATATAGCTTATAAAAAACTGAAAAAAATGGTGTATGCATAAAGTATGTAGACCCAGTAGAAGCAGAGTTGTAGCTAACCAAAAGTAGGTTCTTTTTCGTCAAATTCCAAATCGAATATTTCAACGTGAAATAACCAAAAAACGGAGCACTATTCGGGGAAAATACATTACAACTTTTTGAAAGTATTTAAAAAAGGTTTATTTTTGGTTTTTAAAAGAACTTTCTACATTAAAAGTAAGTGACTTACGCTCAAAACATTGTTGGTCCTGTTTATTTTTTGGTAAAAGAATCGCGAATATCATCCCCTACTTAGCATCCCAAATAAAATTAATCGTTACCGCTTCACAAGTTACTTTGCTTAAGTATTCTTTATATTATGATCTGTAAGTTTCATCGGTTCAAAGTGCTTAGTTTTGAAAAGGCGGTAGTTAAAATTGCTTGAACGAGTCACTAATAACGAGTTTATGCAAATTTTGGACAGCCATAGCATAACCAATTTTTGTCTAACAGGAAAACAAGAAATCCAAAATATTCAGAAAAGCAAAACAATTATTTTATTCCTCCTTTAGATTTTTAGTATTACTAATCATTTTTAACTAAACTTTAAAAAAAATTGTAATTTTTGTAATTGTAATTTTTGAAAAAAAAATTAATTTTTTTCAAGATTTTTTTTTATTTTAGAACCATTTTTTTTCAAAAAAGAGCGATTTGAACTAATGAAACTTATAGATCATATAAACAATACATACGTAAAGTAACCTGCGAAGCGGAAACGATTAATTTTATTTGGATGCTAATTAGGGGTGATTTTCGCGATTCTTTTTACTTATAATATATAAAATAAAAAAATAAATGGGACCAACAATATTTTGAGCGTTTTCCCCGAAAAGTGCTCAGTTTTTTGGTTATTTCACGTTGAAATATTCGATTTGAAATTTGAAAAAAAAAGAAGTTACTTTTCATTAGCTACAACTCTGCTTCTACTGGGTTTTCAGACTTCATGCATACACCTTTTTTTTTCACTTTTTTATAAGCTGTATTTTTGTTAAGAATATTTTTCGACAAAATACTTACTTTTTGAGTTATTTGCGAAAAAACGTCCAAAAAAATGTTTTTGTTTGTTAAAAATGAACATATTCACTCGCAAATAGCAACTCGAAAAGTATTAACTTTGTGAAATGATTCTATAGAACAAAAGTTGCTTAGAATTAGTCATTTTATCCAATTCCGGACTTATTTTATTTTGAATGTATATTTTTCACCCCCGAGAAGGGGGTATACCCCTCCATTTCTGTAAAATGGAGGGGATGTAGAATTGTAAACTTTTTCTTAAATAATAATAGACAATGTCAACTACCTATTCCCAAATTTTCATCATTTCTTTATTTTTTTTTGGGTCAGATTGTTCTTTGATCGGGCTATAGACCCGACGAGTGAAGTACCTACAAACGGGCACACATTTGGAGAATAGGCAATCTGTAGAGGATTCATAAAAACGAAAGGAAAAAAGGGAGAAAGGCGCATAACGCCACCCCTACGTGAGCGGCATCACCGCAGAAAGGCCTCTTGGATGCCGCATTTCCCAGGACATCCAAGATAAAAAAAACAAGTGAAGTAACATCCAACTTTATTTCTGGGATTGGGGAGCAATACGGTGGTAGCTTGGGGGGATAGGGTAGTGAGGTACCGTCTCCTTGAGTCGTGACCTCTTTGATCTTCGAACATGAGAACACCTTACTCCTGGGAATCTCATGTCCCTTGCAGCTGGGATTTACTTTGTTTTATACCGAATTTCATATTTTAGGAAGCACTTTAACGATATGCCTATAAATCGTCCCTACCATTTCCAACTATCGAATGTGAAAAATCGGGATTTTCATATTCGATTCTCGTTATTTTAGCTTGATTAGGAGCGCGGGAAATATGCTGTTTCAACTATCGAATATGAACATTTTTCAATTTGGTTGACTGCAAACTGACGAAAATGGTATATTCGATACTTTTGTTTTGTATAAATTATATAGCTAAAGGTATATTTTTACAACGCTAAATGTAGAATGTGTCACAACCGTTATTCAATAATTATAAACTGTAAACTGTCGAAAATGCTAAACTGCTGAGACGAACAAAATGCACGTGTTTATAATTTGTGCGAATTTTGTTTCAGTATCGCTTTCAAGAAATTCTTTCTGAGACAGTTTATGATTTCATTTTAACGGATTTTCATTACATATTTGATTGTACCTACAGTTATTCGCTATTAAGTATACATTCGCTACTTTGAAACATCGGACCGAAACCACCGAAACAAATCTTTGATTGATACAAAAAGCAAATAGTATGATAAAATTGATCCAAATAATGGCATAACACATACATCCAAAGTGAAAGTTATCCTCCAACACCAAATTGTTCTATATTATGGTCCACATAATGTTCAGGTCACACCATTTGGAGCGTCGGGTTTGGGGGGGGGGGGGGGAAGGGGGAGAAATCGGTAAATTCGTAGTTTTTTAAGTTTTTCGTCAATATTTCTAAAACTATCAGGTTTAGCATGAACCACCTTCTAAACAAAAATGTTCTACATTAAATTTGAAATAAAAAAGGTCCCATGTAATCCTTCTAAGATGAACGGTTCCAAAGTTACGGAGGTAGTATAGGGTAATTGGTCCAAAAAATGCCTAACCCAGACATCCAAAGTAAAAGTTTTCCTCCAACACCAAATTGTTCTATATGGTCCACATATTGTTCAGTAAAAAGTTACATCATTTTGATGCCCGGTTTGGGGGGGAGATGGAAGAGAAGTCGGTAAATTAGTAGTTTTTTTTTACTTTATTAATACTTAATTAATAGTTCTAATATTATTCTTTAGCGTAAACAATGTTCTATAAAAAAATGTTCTACATAAAATTTAAAACCAAAAAGGTCCGATACATAATTGTTATAAAATCAACGGTTCTAGAGTTACGGAGGGTGAAAAGTGGAGGTTTTCGATACTTTTATATTATTTGGACAATTGATGATGATTTTGGGTGGTGAGGTTGACGTTTCTTCAAAGGCTTATCACTAACATACCATCGGCCACTGAAATAGCAAATTTTATTTACAAAAAAATTTCTTTCATCAGTAATAATATAAATTGCCCAATAAATATAAAAAGAATCGAAAACCTCCACTTTTCACCCTCCGTAACTCTGGAACCGTTGATTTTATAACAATTATGTATTGGTCCTTTTTTGTTTTAAATTTCATGTAGAAAATTTGAGTACAGAACATAATTTACGCTAAAGCATAGTTTTAGAAATATTGACGAATAAAACAACTACTAATTTACCGACTTCTCCCCCATCTCCCCCAAAACCGGACGCTCAAATTGGTGTAACCTTTTACTGAACAATATGTGGACCATATAGAACAATTTTGTGTTGGAGGAAAACTTTTACTTTGGATGTCTGGGTTAGGCCTTTTTTTTGGACAAATTATACTATACTACCTCCGTAACTTTGGAACCGTTCATTTTAGAAGGATTATGCATAGGGCCTTTTTTATTTCAAATTTTATGTAGAATATTTTTGTATATAAGGTTGTTCATGCTAAACTGCATAGTTTTAGAAATATTGACAAAAAACGTAAAAAACTACGAATTTACCGATTTCTCACGCTCAACGCTCAAAATGGTGCGACTTTTTTCTAAACATTATGTGGACCATATAGAACAATTTGGTGTTGGAGGATAACTTTCACTTTGGATGTCTGGGTTTGGGTCTAGTTATACCATACTAAAAGTAACGAATGCGATTTTTTGGAAAGAAAAAAATGATAAGCAGTTCAAATTTGTTTCTAATCCTAACAAGGATTAAACATTACATACAAAAAATATAAAAATTTTCCAAATTGTCAATGCGCTGATTTAGGAGTCTCTAAAAAGAGTTATTTTGCTCTCCTTAAAAGCACCTGAAAAGTACCACTTTTCACATTCGATAGTTGGAAATGATAGGGACGAAATGTTTGCGAGTTGAACCCGCTGCTGATGCGCCCCGCTGCAATATTTTTAGACCGATCAATGAAAAACGGTTTTTTATAGTATATATGTTACAGTTCAAGTTGATTATCCAGTTGGATAGATTATCCGGCTGGTTTCAGTAAAAGTTGATTATAAATATAAAATGAAGACTTATATTCAACATTTACTATTAGTAAAAGTAAACTCCAACTAGGAAAAGTATACTCTTCCCAATGCCATTTAGTAAAAGTTGATTCTGATTCACAAAAACAGCCGATTCTAGAAATTAAATGTTACTGAATATGTTCAAATTAGTCTAGGCTGTATCGTCGCCCCCGTTAGGTAAATTACTCCGATTCGAATTTTTTGCACAAACTTACTCAAAAAGAGGTCCTTTTATAACAAATCTACTGGGTGCCAGGCAATATTACCTTGATCGGTAAATTGTTTAAAAACAATTTTTTTAGACAAATTCACAAAAATAATTTTTTTACTTCGAACAGTTTTTTTTTAGATCATTTGGGTTATTCTGAGCAAAAATAGTTATTTTTCTACAACCACTATTCAAAGTGCACTTTTCTGCACGGTTTTATGTTAGCAAACTTGATATTTTCTCACAGTATAAGATATTTGACATTAGTGTGCAGAAAAGTGACGTTTCTGTGCCGCAAAGTGACGTTTCTGTGCCGCAAAGTTCTTTTCTGCACAGTTGACTACCTCATTCTGAGTAACGTTATATTCTGTTTACATCCGTGGACTACCGCATTCTGAGTAACGTTATATTCTGTTTACATCCGTGGTTAAACTTTAGACAAATATATAACCTATAAGACAATTATTATATTTAACTATAGCATAGAAACTAAATTATGGATGTTACAACTGTTTTATTTTACAATTTTATTCTTATTAAACATTTTATAATTATCAAATAACCAATAAGGATTTAGCAACCTGTGCAAGAGACGTCGAATGAAGTAGGTTTTGTGTAAATCCGTGACTGCATAAATATAATGTCAATAATGTGTAATAATTGTTTAAATTTAAACAAATTAAGGCAGTGCATTAATTTTTTAACTGATTTCTGTGAAATTTATTTAGGTATAAGGAATTTAAATTGATTAGTAGGTATTAATTAAATACAGTTTAAAATTTATCACATAGGTACGTATTATAATTAATCGTCGTTTGGAAATTGTGATTTTTATTTTTAGGAAAAACTGTGCTTGTAGAAAAAGTATAGTGTGAAACACGTGCAGAAAGATAATTTCTCACTCGTTTGAATTGCGGCACTCGCTTGCGCTCGTACCGCAACTTTTCAAACTCGTGAGAAATTAGTATCTTTCTGCACTTGTTGCACAATATACTATTTCCTAACAAGTGCAGAAAGTCATACTTTTCCGCACGCGACTGCAGTTTGCCGAACGACGCGAAGCGGGAGTTCGGCAAGCAGTCGAGTGCGGAAAAGAGACTTTCTGCAAGCGTTAGGAACAATATTTTTTCTACGAGTCTTTAAAAAATGACCAAATCTTAATCAAATAATTTAATTAATATGAAAATACATACACAAATTAATTCTTTGACAAGGTTGTCAAAACCAAACTTTCAGCATAATTGGTTAGCATGACGACGATCTTGGTTTCCATGACGACGATTCAAAACCACTGTTATTGTCTACTGATTTGACTTTGAATGTTATGTCAAAATTATTTTATTTCGTCGAATTCTCGCATTAATTTCATTAAAACATGAACACAATAAGATATATTTGAAATAAATTAGTAAATAATATCTAAAGACTTGTTTATTGTATGTATTATAATTACTTTAAAGCCATATTAACATATATAAATTAACACGCGTGCGGAAAAGTAAAACGCGTGCCGAAAAGTAAAACTTTCTAAACTAAAACGCGTTCGCGAAAGTAGACATTTTTGCACGCTCGTAGAAAAAAGGTATTTTGTGATTTTTCTCTAAAATTGATTGTTCTCGAGTTATACGCGATTTAAAATTTGAAAAATACGAAAATAGCCATTTTCAAGGCACTCGGTTAAAACCCATTATTATGAAAGTCAGAAAGTGACCAAATCAAAGTTTATAGCCCCCTCTACAAGATCCAGCAGAAATTTTTGTCACTATTTTATTACTAAGCTTTATCTTTAATTATTAACAATGAGCACTAAGTGCGTATTAGGCGGCCGTCAATGGTGAGTGCTAAAGAGATGCACCATTCCAGCCGTCCAATGGTGAATCTCACTCGCACTCACATTGACGGCCGCCTCAATACACGCTTAGCGCTCATTGTTGATAATTAAAAATAATATCTTATTAATGAAATATTGACAAAAATTTCTTCAGGATCTCATAGAGGTAGCTTTAATCTTTGATTTTTTTTAGTTTCTGACTTTCATAATATATAATATCGTATGGCATTTTTGCCTTTCGGACAGTTCCGGCGCCAATTACATCTTTAACCCTGTTTCAAGTAACTAGTGTCGACGTACACTAGCCCAGGGGGACCGACGGCTTAACGTGCTCTCCGAGGCACGGTGAGACGGCTCGTGTCATCATTGGAAATGAAAATGGTTTGTCTTTAGCAGGGCTCGAACCCACGTGCACTGGCGTATGAGGCCAGCGATTATTCCGTTACTCCACGGCCGCTCGCTCGACTTTCACAATAATTATCTTTAACCGAGTTATTAAACCTTGAAAATGGTTATTTTGGCGTTTTTCAAATTTTAAGTCGCTAATAACTCGACAACAGCCAATTTTAGAGAAAAAAAGCCCAAAGGATCTAAAAAAAAATTGTATGAAGTGAAAAAAATTTATTTTTGTGAATTTGTTTAAAATCATTGTTTATCGCCAAACGTCACTAAAATAATTCATTATTGTACTCATTTGCCCTCATTTTCTGCAGTAAAGTAACACTTTGTTGTATTGAAAGAAGAATGTTACTTTACCTGCCGCGATAATTAATCAAATTAACCGAGATTGAATGTAAGTGGTCAATAGCAGCAATCGATTATTTATTTGAGTGAAATTAAAATTTATTTACTTTAATTATTTAAAATATTTTACAAAATTTATCTTATTATTAATAAAATTTATGTCAAAAAGTAAAATTCTGTCGTGTTTCGCAATTATATTCATACAAAATAAATCAAAACTTTACAGATTTAGTAATTAGGTAGCGTTTCCCAACCGGTGGGCCGCGACCCACTAGTGGGTCGCGGGCAGATTTCAGGTGGGTCGCGGCGTGGCTCACAGTAGCCGAGTGACGTACAGAGTACAGAATAGCGTATCATCATGGGTTAGACATGGGTCGCGAATATGAAAAAACATCAGAAGGTGGGTCGCCAGACATAAAAGTTTGGGAACCACTGGGTAGGTATACAATATTGATAACTATCCATTAAGCATCAAAACCGGCCATCATGCAAAAGTCATCTGTCATTACTGTCATTACTGTCATTCGAATTTTTTATTTCGTCTAAAATTAAAAAAAAAATCCTCAAAGTTAGTGTTAATGTTTTTTATGATTGACGATACAATTTTGCACGCACCACCTCAATACTCTTTATCGAACGCGTCTGTTCCTCTGCTCGTAATATCAGACTCGTTCGATAAAGAGTCACTTCACTGACTGACTTTACTGAAATTGGTTAAACAATTTTTCGACCGCGGTACCGCGTGACACCCTGTGTATTTGTTATAAGGCTTGTTATACGGATGTATTTGTTTGAGTAAGTTTGTGCAAAAAATCGAATCAGAATAATTTACCTAACGGAGGCGACGTTACAGACTATACTAATAAGTAGTTGAAACGGTCCAAACAAAGAAACGCACCCTCATCAAAAATGCACTTGAGATTCTCGTATAATCAACATTTACTGAATCGATCCAGGAAGAGTCAACTCCTTTTTAAAATCAACTTTTACTGCTCGTTTCAGTTGGAGTTGACTCCAACTAGTTGGAGTCAACTCTAACTGAGAATCAACTTGGACTGTAACATATATACTATATACTAGTATATACTATGTACGGGTATAGGTACTGCCCGCACATCAAATTGTAGCTTTCATTATTTATATTACATTAAGTCAATAATAATCAAAATTTTGCTGTTAAGAATTCATTCCAGCAGTTCCACTTTCATTAATCTTTAATATCTAAACAAAATTTCCCATATCCCAAGTGTTTTGAAGTTGACAAAATATGAACATATTTATAGTCGAGAAAATGAAACTGAAAAAATGGCAAAACCTCGCAATTTTTTCGTCCAGCATCGATTTGTACAGAAATTTGGGATTAGGCTCAATTCACCCTCTAGTTCATTTTCTATATTGAGCCGTTGTACGCTTTTGGTTTTTTAGGGGTGAAAACTACCCCTAAAAAAACTACTTGTAAAAAAGTATAAAACAACATTTTAAACTTTAATATTGTCAACATTTGGTTCTTATTAGTTACAAAATGATTGTTTTATGCTTTAAGATATACCATCGTAATATTTTAACCCTCAAAACCACCCTTGTTGGAGCTATATATACAAAATTAATTATCCTAAAAGAATAATTTCGGCTTGCATCGATATACATAAAAATTTTACATTAGGATCATCTCACCCTGTACTTCATATTCTATAACATGCTCAAGGGCGTCGATTATTTTTAGGGGTGTAAACTACCCCTTATTTTCGAAAATTATATAAAAACATTGTAAACTATAATATGGGTAAAATTTGGTTTTGATTGGCTAACAATAATGATTGTTTTATGCTTTAGGATATAATATTATAATATTTCAACCCTTAAAAACCACCCTGAAGAACATTACAATTTTTATAAATAGATAATTAAATAGATCTATACAGAAAAAAAGTAGAATTAAAGAATTACAAAAACATTTTACACAAAAATACGAATTTACAAATAATGTAGAAGTACAAACACAACTAGTTTTTACGTCATCTTCCAGTATACGAACCAGTTCTGTGGTATTATACATGCATTGAAAATGTTCCATAAGCGGACTATTCGAATATTTCGAAAAAAAAAAGTTCGTTTTATGAACATAGCTCCTTCATTTTTAGCGATAAAAAGTTTTTTCAAAAACGATTTTGTAGGATTTTTGAAGAACTATAAGACTGTGTAAATTAAATTCCGTTAGATCCCTTACTTTTTAATTGAGGTGGGTTTAAATTGCTCGAATAAGGGGGTGTTTGGTCGTAAATAGAGGTTTTAAACAGCTATATCTCGCTAACTATTCACTGTAACGATAATCTATGTAAAATATTAATTTAGTTATTAAAAAAAATACAATTTAGTAATCTATAATTTTTTTCGTATCTCCAGTATTTTCGGAGATATTTGGAAGTAAAAGGTGAAAAATACGGAATTGCAAAAAATAAATTTTTCTTTAAACTCCAATTTTTCTAAAATTAGGCCTTTTAACTAAGTCAAACTTCTTGGGTTTATTGACAATACAAATATACAATGAATTACAGAAAGGTAAAGACCAATTTTTAATTAGGAGGGTAGTTAGGGGGTTATTTTCACTGATTTTTTTGTAGAGAAAAGCAGGTACCGACTTTTTTTGATCATAAGTCGCTCAGTTTTCATGATAAGAGTGTTTTATTATTATTATTTGAAAGGTTTTATTGTATTCTTCAAAAAGAATAATAAGTTTTCCTTGAAAACTGCAAAGTTTTCCCGTTATTTGGCTTTGAATATTTCAAATTATGCATTTGACGAGAAAAGCTCACCTTTAACATGCCGTATCTCGGTTTGTGTTATTCAAGATATTATAGAAAAAGAATTTAGTTTGCGTTACTAAAAGATACAATTTTGTTATCGGCAGTTTTTTTTGATTAAATGCATACTTTTCGAGGTATTCTCAAAAAACCCTCTAATAAAGTCGATTTTTTCGACGGAAAACTGTTACTTTCAAGCGCGAATAACTCAAAAAATATTAGTTTTACGAAGAAAATGTAAAAAACATTTTTTTCTTGGAATTACTTTTTACATCGATTTACATGGTTAAAATGTAATAAAAAATTCACACCCCCGAGATGGGGTAGCAACCACCCCCAAGGTTTTAGCGTACAGAGGCATGATATAGAAAATGATCCTTGGACTATTCTCTACCTTCTGTGAAAATTTCAAGTAAATCCATGCTGAACGAAAAAATTGGGAGCCAAAATGCTTCATTTCCTCCACTATTATTTATTTTAAGCAGAACAAAATAAGAGAATAATATGCTGACTATAATGTCTCTTCAGAGATAAAAAATACATAGTAGGTGCCGTTGAGTCATCGTTTATTGTGAATTGTGATCCATGATAATTTGCTTTGCTTCTCAATAGTTTTCAATGTTTATTGAAAGTTTCGAGTGTATTTTCATGCTGTTATAATCGGAAGATTATTTGAAAGACTTGTTATTTTTATCAATTTTAAAATATTTTTATGTCGCCATTTGAATATATATTTAATTTCATATGATAGGATTGCATGAGGATTCCTCTCATGAGCATGAGGATCATACAACAAAAAAAATTCCAAAGTGATTAGAACAGTAGTTGTTGGTACAGTTTCTTAAAACAAAAAATAAGGTATGTGGTATGTGCAGGTAATAAGGTCATGTAACGGGTAACGATATATAACTTAACGGTATAAAAATTGGGTATAAGGTATTAATGAAACCATGGAAGAAAATAAAAAAAACTCAGGAGTAAAAATGTACATTTAACAAAGGAGTGGACAAATCATTACATAAAATTATAAGAAGATATAGAAAAGAACAAAGAGAAAAATATTGAAAGTTATATGACATATAGAAAAATATTGAAAACATACGATAACATGCTCGGGAAATAACTGTGGCAAACAATGAGAAGAATGCACGTTAGAGAGAAAAGTTGCAGAAGATAAAAGAAAAATTAAAAAAAAATGAAATAAGATAATTTTATCAACAGGTAAAAAAGTAGAATAAGGTTACCAAAGCAAAACAAGCTACATAAAGACCATAGAAGGAGAGCCGAAAAAAGTTATGAAAGAAGGGAAAATGTATTTTGAAATTTTACTATACAGTGATGACGAAGATCAGGGATAGGACGAAGACAGAACAGAGGAAGCAGATATAAGAATAGCCGAACCAACCAAAGACGAAGGGCAAAGAGTTGTAAGCAAATTGAAAAACAATAAAGTCCATATCAAAATGAAATAAGTGCAGAAATGCTGAAAGCAGGGGGAAGAAAACTACTGGAAAAGGTGTATGAATTGATAGAACTTATATGGAAAGAAGAAAAGATGCCTGAAGAGTGGGCCAGAGCCTGGATAATCCCATTACAAAAAAAAGGTATGGCCAAAATGAACTAAAGCACAGGATAGCTAAAGGTAACCGAAAGGTCGGCAGTTTAAAAAAATTATTAAAATCAAATTATGTATCAAGAAAGACGAAAATCAGAATATACCAAACTGTAATATGCTTTTTCTCATGAGGATCTTTCAGTTTGTCACAGTTTTTCGATTTCGTTCTAAGGCATTAAATTGTATGTGACAGAAAAAAACGCACGTCGGTGATTACATTCCGTCGGTGACATTTATAACATTTATTCTAGTTGTCAATAGATGGCGCCATAATTGAAAATAAAATAATTTGCGAATTATTTAATATATCTACGAATATAATCTGAACAACTTAAAAGATTATACAATAGGGTGGTGCGGAAAAAGTCAAGTTGATAATCCAGTATCGCTATAGTGCGGAAAAGTTGCGATTGATAATTACAAGAAAAACAAAACAAAAATTATTCAAATCGGAATTTATCTTCCGATCCCCCAACGGGCCTAAAGATTATGAAAAAATGAAATTTTACCTTTTTGTCGGAAATTTTTATTTATTCTCCATCCACATTTTATTTATCGCTATAGTAAAATTGATTTACAGTTTGCATGGTTGAGTAATAAAAATAATAGTTTTACGCACTTAACGAATATCTTCCGATCCCGCAAGGTCAATCAAAATCTATAAAAATTGGAAATTGTTGATGATTTTGATAAATTAAAAAACATTTAGTTATCTCATTTTTCTGTTACATTGTGAAGCTCTTCGCTTGTTTATATATTGTATAATAATATTTAAACGACCCAGAACTCACAACAAGAAGGTGGTTGCACTTTTTACTCCACCCACACCCTTCTCTCCATACAACCAATGAGTGTGTGGTTTTTACATTATTTACATAGTACATTTCTTTTTCATTTGTTTGTATCCAGCTTTTAAACGTCAACTTTGAATTTTGATTTGGTGGTAAAATCTGGCAGCATGGACCTTGATTTAAGTGTTGCCTTGATGAATCCATCTCTTGATTGGGTCCCACATACATTAGACGATATTTCCGTGACCAACTCTACGTACCGCTAGACAGCTTGCGTATGACAGGGTTGGTTTTGTACATTCCAGTCTGGCGTGTTGCCTGATATAATGTAGGAACTTATATCTTCATTTGACACTTCGAAGAAGTGGTGGAGAAAATGGTTTTTCAACAGTCTGCAATAGTTTTGCAACATTATATTCCAGTCTATTATTTGGCTTTATCTTGGCTTTAGTCTATCCGGCTTTTAACACTCTCCTTAGCCCTAGCTCTCTAATGTGTTTCCTTTCTCCCTACTACTTGAAATTTTGAAGCACGGGACTAAACTGAAATAATAGACTGGAATATAATGCTGCAAAACTATTGCAGACTGTTGAAAAACCATTTTCTCCACCACTTCTTCGAAGTGTCAAATGAAGATATAAGTTCTTGCATTACATCGGGCGACATACCAGACTAGAATGTACAAAACTATCCCTGACATACGCAAGCTGATGAGAGGTGCCTAAAGTTGGTCACGGAAGCATCGTCTAATGCAGGGGAGGCCAACCCGTCGATCGCGACCCCTAGGTCAGTCGATCGATGGCAAGAAAAAATTATCTACCTACCTATCTATTCCAGTCCTAAATATTACAAAAATTCCTAGTCAGTAGATCCCAGAGAATTAGAAAGGCAGACAGTAGATCTCGAGTCCGATTAAGTTGGTCACCCCTGGTCTAATGTATGTGGGCCCCAATCAAGAGATGGATTCATAAGGGCAACACTTAAATCATGGTCCATGCTGCCAGATTCTACCACCAAATCACAATACAAAGTTGACGTTTAAAAGCTGGATACAAGCATGAAAAAGAAATTAACTATGTAAATAATGTAAAAATCACACTCATTGGTTGGTTGGAGAGAAGAGTGTGTGTGGAGCTAGAAGTGCAACCACCTCCTCGTTGTGAGTTCTGGGTTGTTTAAGTATTGTCATACAATATATAAACAAGCGACAAAACTTCACAATGTAGGAGAAAAATGAGATAACTAAATGTTTTCTAATTTGTCAAAATCATCGAAAATTTCAAATATTTATAGATTTTGATTGACCTTGCGGGATCGGAAGATATTCGTTAGATGCGTAAAACTGTTGTTTTTATTACTTAACCATGCAAACTGTAAATAAATTTTACTATAGCGATAAATAAAACGTACATGGAGGGTACATAAAAATTTCCGAAGAAAAGGTAAAATTTCATTTTTTTCATAATCTTTAGGCCCGTTGCGGGATCGGAAGATAAAGTCCGATTTTAATAATTTTTGTTTTGTTTTTCTTGCAGTGGCGGCTCGTCAGAGGAGGCAAGGGAGGCTCAGCCTCCCCATAAATTTTTTACACACTCTACACTGTTTTGTTTATCATGAATCGCGAAAACAACAATCACTCTCACTATTATACAACGTGTAAATTCCATATTATCACTAATTATCCATACGTACGGAGCATTAGCATTAGAACGCATGATCGCGTCTCAGTTTTATTACATATTAGTGTAGGCAGGACCCTGGGTTATCCCGAGATGCAAGCACGGAGCCGAGAAGCCCGCAGTCTCCGTTGCTAATGCTCCGTGCAGCGCAGCAGGCGTTTAAGGAGACCCGGTCTCCTAACAGTGGCATCTACGGTGCCATCACACGCTGCCCGGAGATATACCAAGGGAGGCAGAGTAGCTTCTCGGCTCCGTTGCGTGGTTGCGTGCGTCTCGGGGCAACGAATTTTAGGGTCCTGACTAAAAATAATGAAAAATCTAAAAGTGCTAATTTTGTTATGAAATTTGGTATGTGGGGTTATAATAATATTTGGAACAACTTGTTCAAATAACTTTTTCCGATATCTCTAACTCAAAGCAAAATATCGGTAATTTATCGTGTTTTTGAATTCGCAGTAGGCCGCGTTTAGAATTAAAAAAAATTCAGTTGAGTATCTTAAAAAATTTGAAGCTTCATTATGTATGGACTGCAAAACTTCAAATCTGTATTTATTTTGATATGGATAGGTATCGATTTACAAATAGATGGAATTGTTCACAACTAAACGACACAAACTTTGGTATTAAACTTTTACAATTAAGCTAACTATTTTTAAAATGATATGATATCATGAAATTATGAATTAGGATGATATTATGAAATGTAAATAAAAAATGGTCAAAAAATGGGGCCTTAAATTACATTTCTTGGCGCATTTTTTTGCTAATGCAAATTTGTCTAGATATTTTAGTTAGGTATAGCCTTCCCTATTGTAAAAATCACGAGCCGCCACTGTTTTCTTGTAATTACCAATCGCAACTTTTCCGCACTATGGCGATACGGGATTATCAATTTGACTTTTTTCGCACCACCCTACTATACAAATCAAAGAAAATACCATTTTATAAATGCAATAAAGACAATTGATTTGTTTTTATGCCAAATTGCAAATAAAATTTGACAACTGTCAGATTTAACTAAAATTTCATGCACTGAAAATTCTCATGAAAAGAAGCATACGAGCAACAGTCACCTACGGATGTGAGACATGTGTACTAAACAAAACTGAAGACGAAATGATACAGAGGTGCGAAAGCAAGGTACTGAGGACTATTTTCGTGGGAAAAATACGGCAGACGGTTGGCAAAGAAGAACTAATCAAAAATTAAGGATGCTTTACAAGGAACCAACTATAACAAGATACACAATGGCACAAATAATCAGGTGGGCAGGTCATGTCGAGAGGATGGATAGGTCAAGAATGCCAAAGAAGATACTATTAAGAAGACTAGTTGGGACAATGGACGAGGTAGACCAAGAAAAAGATGGCACGAAACGTTTCAAGAAGATATAGGATCGATGGAAATTACAGATTGGAAAGAGAAAGCGAAAAATAGGATACAGTTGAGAAACAGTGCAGCAATTTTTACATAGAGATTAAATCAAATTATATAATATATATAAGACATTAGTATATATTGTCATTTGTATTATGTAAAATTGTAATTGTTAAGTTGTAAAGCTCTAGGCCTACAAGGCCTATAGATCATATTAAATAAATAAATGGAAGAAAATAAAAAAAATCAGAAGTAAAAATATACAAATAACAAAAGAGTGGACAAATCATTACACACGATAACATGCTCGGGAAATAACTGAGGGAAACAATGAAAAGAATGCACGTTAGAGAGAAATGGATGAATATAACACCTTCTTCTTCCGGTTCTTGACCTGAAGAATAAGTTGCAACAAGCCACATCTCTATTCACTCCTTATAACATGGTCAAGATATTATTCTAGTGTGCGCTATTTGATTATATTAATAAGCTCGCCTTTCTTCCTTGCCCAATCTACCTAGGACCTAAACATTAACCACAAGATTTACCCATGAATTTCTTAACCCGGGAGCAGTCGCGTCGTGACAAAAAATCTCACGTTTTATCCTTTTCCGTGATAACTTGATAAACAATTTTGCAACATTGGTTTCCACTCGTAAGTGCCTCAAGGAGGATCATAGTAATGCGTGGAATTTTTTTTTTTTTTTTGTGGAGTTTATGGCTTTGGTGAGAACCAATTAGCTTTCAAATTGTTAGAAATAGATATTTTTAACATAACAAGTAAATAAAAATAATATAAAATAGAAATTAGTTTTAAATTCGTATTTAAATTTTTATTGTGAGATTTTTTCTCTACGCGCGACTACGTACGTGACAGATGTGAGCGCGACTGCTGCTGGGTTAAAATGGGTCTATCTCACCACATCTAGAATACCTCGAGTTTTCTTAAATAACCTTCGGAAAGTGTCCAGGCCTCTACTCCGTATAATAAAGTAAAAAATAGATAAGCATCTGATCTGATGATAGAGAATCTATCAGGGGATTTGAAAAGATAGTATAGAAAATGTGGAACAATGGGCATACCGGTACAAAAGAATATATACCTATTGTTGAAACTTTATTATATAATCCAAATTCTAATCTTTGCTTTATTACGCCCCTAAAATTATGTCACATTTAATACACGATTTTGGCCTTCTTAAAAAATCTATCCCAAAAAATGAGTGACAATTCCTAAATAAAATATTTGTCAATGTTACATATTAAAAAAGAACGATAGCTTTTTCAATTATAATAGTTCATAATTAAGTCCAAATTAATATTTGTGACTTTTTTGTACAATATTAATTCTCGATGTGTCTGGCGTAAAAGCTAAACTTAGCTTTAGTAAGTGTAGTCTTTTTAAATAAACCAATTAGGAAAAAGAAGTAATTTATTCTACAACCAAGAGACGGAGAAAACGGTTTGGGAATTAATACCAAAGCGATACTTCTTCATTTGGCCTACATCGAGCCGGATTTTTGACCAGCATAAAACTTATGGAAAGTTCTTCAAGATTATTCGCCGACACAACAGCAAAAGGATATACTGGGTGAGATAAGTCCATTTATATACCCTTTGTTTCATTATTCTATTTGGCTATCAGTTATTCAAAGACATTAAAATCATTAAATTCTGTGATTCAAAGACATTTTCGTGTTCCAATATCTTTAATAAAAATGGATGAGTTCAAAAAATACAGAAAAATTGCTAAGTCTTCTCTTACTCGTATGTATAACTGGTTTATAGCCAAAAAAGACGTAGAATTAGATGTTACCCAGTTCGAGACGCGATTAAGTAGACTTCATTTAATATTTCATGATTATGAAAAAGCACAAAATGAAATCGAATTCCTTGCATCAAATACAGGCAAAGAAGAAAAAGATAGAGAGTTTACAGAAAATCAATATTTCAAACTTGTAAGCGATTTGACCGCTTGTGTTAATAAATTAAAAGCTGCACCTTCTCAGATAACATCTAGTTCATCCAGTGAGGGTTCTTGTAGTGCTCCAATAGCAGTTCGTCTTCCGGATATAAAAATTTCACAATTCTCAGGTCATATTAGAGACTTTCAATCGTTCATCGAGCTCTTCGATGCGCTCATAGTGAAAAATGAGACATTAACAGATGTCCAAAAACTTGTGTACTTGAAGAGTTATTTAAAAGGTGAAAGCCTTCAACTTATAGATTCATTACCGATAATTAATGAAAATTTTGTAATCGCGTTAAATATTTTAAAGAAGAGATACGAAAACAAATTCGCCATAATAAATTCTTATTTGCAAGCAATTTTTGATTGTAATAATATTTCTAAATGTAAGTCAGACACATTAAGAGAATTAATCACTACAATTCAAAAGAATATTTTGTCACTAAAAAATTTGAATTTAACTTCCGAAAATTTATTTGACTTAACACTTATATTCATTCTAAAAAAGAAGTTAGATTTTCAATCGGCTAAGGCATATGAATCTGAGAGGAATCACGATGAAATACCTACTTTAAATCATTTCTTAAAATTCTTAGAAAAACGTGCAGTAATTCTGGAAAATGTTGAAATTTCTAGTCCTAAAACTACCAGAAAAAATTTCTCATCTCATTCAACAATGCATGAGGCAACTTCAAATCGCCAATTTCAATTAATTTGTATCTACTGTAACAAGGAGGGCCATAAAATTTACACTTGCTCTGAGTTTAAAGATATATCTCATTCCGCCAAATTGCAATTTATTAGGGCAAAGAATTTATGTATAAATTGTTTTGGTAAACACAATTTGAAAGAGTGTAAATCCTCTAAAAAATGTTCTTTTTGCTCCAAGTCACACAATTCGTTAATGCACATAAAAATCGGCGAAAATCAACATTCTCCGCCAATGACTAGTAGTAAGCGTCATTCACATTCTCTATATAATAATGGTTCAAATTCTCAACCTAATAGCTACGCAGGTAACCATAGCTCTCTAATCTCATCTAATAGTTCTTATTTAGATAATACTGCTCATGTTCAAAATGGTAATAATTCATCTTCTCATCTCGATAGTAATTTAAATCTTCAAACTCGTTCTCTGGATATCCAACCAGTACAGGAAAATTCAGGAATAACAAATTTTCAAGGTCCTTCGAGAAATTTTACGGAAAATAACCCTACCGCAAATAATCATTCAGCGAATCACTCTGTTCAGTCAGTAAAAAATAGTCATATTCTTCTGGGTACTGCAAAAGTAACCTTACTTGGTAAAAACGCTAATTTCTGCATAGCGAAAATTCTTTTGGACACAGGATCCCAAAATTCATTTATCGTAGAGAAGCTTGTGAACAAGTTACAATTAGATACGTATAACAAGTCAGTACATATATCAGGAATAGGAGGGAGTGGCTCGACTTGTACTAAAATGTCAGATATAACCATATTTTCCAATTATGATCGTCGACGAAGTTTTCATTTTTCAGTAGTTTTATTACCCGAGATTACTTGTGCTCTCCCTCAATCAAAAATACTAGTGAAAAAATTAAATATTCCGGAACAATTCTTTCTAGCAGACGACGAATTTTTTAAGCCTTCTGAAATTGACATTCTAATTGGTTTGGATCTTTATTACGATATTATTTTACCTAACTTCGTCAGACTTGGCAAAAATCTTCCAGTCTTACAAGAGTCTCACTTAGGTTTCGTGGTAGCTGGTACAATTCCTGATCATTTTACTGTATCCAATATGTCTGTTACAGATAGTAGTTCAGAAGTTTTAACTGAATCTAATTCATTTCTTTCCACATTACAAATAGACAGTCGTTTGAAAAAATTCTGGGAAATCGAGGAAATTCCCAATAAATTCTATCTTTCAGAAGCTGATGAGGCATCTGAAAACCTATTCCGTTCTACAACCAAAATTTTACAAAATGGTAGATTTCAAGTAAGTTTGCCGCTGAAATCACCTTCAGAAAATCTAAAGTTAGGAAATTCTTATTACATGGCCAGAGAGCGTTTCATTTCTTTAGAAAATAAATTTAAAACTAATTGCAACTTTTATCAAGACTATAAAAAAGTTATTGATGAATTAATTGAACTTAAACATGCTCATTATGTACCCCTAACTCTGCTAAATGCCAAATCTGAAAATAAATATTTTATTCCGCACTTAGGTGTAGTTAGAGAATCCAGTTTAACAACGCGTTTGCGCGTTGTCATGGACGCCAGCGCCAAAAGTTCCTCAGGGTATTCCTTAAACGACGTGTGTTTAAAGGGATATCAGGTCCAGCCAGAATTGTATGACATTCTATGTAGATTTAGACTTTTTCCTTTTGTATTCACGGTAGATATTAAAAAAATGTTCCGACAGGTCCTCGTGAACCCGGAACAAACTTTTCTTCAAAACATTTTATGGCGAGAAAACCCTGATGAAGACTTTAAATGTATCCAACTCGATGTTGTAGTTTTTGGAACCAATTCAGCCCCGTTCTTGGCAACAAGGGTTCTTAAAGAAATTGCTTGTCTAAACTATTTAGAATTTCCTCTTGCGTCTGATGCAATTCTGAATCAATTCTATATGGACGATGGCCTTTGTGGTTCATATAATCACAACGAACTTTTCAATTTATACTCTCAATTAAATACCATCTTAAATAAGCATGGGTTTGAGTTGCATAAATATTGTTCAAATAGTGATTATTTTCTTAAAAATATTTCCAAAGACATTTCGGAAAATCAAAAAGCTGATTATGACATAAACATAGATGAAGTCCCAAGTAAAGTTCTTGGGCTAAAGTGGAGTACAGCAGAAGATACTCTTTGTATTTCCGTGCCTCAAGAAATCGTGCAGGGTCCAGTTACCAAAAGAAAAATACTTTCTATCTTAGCTCAATGTTATGATCCGTTAGGCTTGATAAATCCTGTTATAGTAAAAGGTAAGATACTGATGCAAAAATTATGGTTCAAAAAGTTTCATTGGGACACCGTAATAAACGACGCTTGCATTCTTAAAGATTGGCACAATTTTATTGAACATATCCCCTTGCTTTCACAACAAAAAATAGCTAGACAATATTTTCGTCCGAAAACTATTAGCAAAATAGAAATTCATGGCTTTTCTGATGCAAGCATAGAGGCTTATGGTGCTTGCATTTATTTTCGAGTTCTTTATTCTGACAATGATATTTCTTCTTCTTTAGTATCTTCAAAATCTAGAGTCGCCCCCCTTAAATCAATTACCATTCCAAGGTTAGAACTTTGCGCTATGCTCTTGCTGGCGAAACTTGTAAACAAAATTCTACAAGTCTTCGAAAATAAATTAGAGTATGACTCAATAAATTTGTGGACCGATTCTCAGGTCGCTTTATGTTGGTGCAGGGCACACCCTAGTAAATGGTCAGTGTTCGTATCGCATAGAGTTGCTCAAATTCAAGAACTGACGCAAAATTGTCAGTGGCGATACGTTAAATCAGCTGAAAACAGTGCTGACATTCTATCACGCGGTTTATCAGCCCAAGAAATTCTGGACAACAAGTTGTGGTGGTCCGGTCCTGCTTTTCTTCTTAATCATTCTTTAGAATTCTCTGATGAACCCCCAATAGCTGATCAGCTAATTACAGAGCACAGAAAAACTCGTTCCAATATACTCACAAACGTCAACTCAAAACCTCCTTGGGAACAATTATTTCAAAAATTTTCTTCTTTTTCTCGATTACGTCGTACTATCGCATATGTACTCAGATTTGTCAGTTGTTTAAAAGGAAACAAACAATCTGATTCCCTCACTGTTGAAGAATTGGACCAAGCTCTATATTTTATAGTTCGGCAAGTTCAGCTAACCAATTTTTCTAAAGAAATTTCCGAACTTTCTGCAAACCAGCAACTATCAAATAAACAATTATTATCTTTAAATCCATTTCTCGATGAATTATCAATGCTGAGGATCGGCGGACGGCTTTGTAACGCCTCCATTCCCTACCAACAGAAACATCCCTTGCTTTTGCCACCCCATAATCATACGACCTCCCTCATACTAGAGTACGAACATAGGCGGCTCGGGCATGCTGGTGCTCAAACCGTTCTGAGCAATATTCGTTTACGTTTTTGGCCCCTTAATGGGCTCAGAGAGATCAAAAAAATCATTCGAAATTGCAATATGTGTTTTCGATTCAATAATCAAGTCTGCCAACAGATTATGGCAAGTTTGCCCTCTGATCGTGTAAATGTTTCTAGACCATTTCAGAAAGTTGGAATTGATTTCGGAGGATTCTTTCAAATAAAATCCTCAAGGCTTCGTAAATCTCCACTCATAAAATCATACATTGCGGTTTTTGTTTGCATGGTCACCAAGGCAGTTCACATAGAGCTAGTTCTTGGACTGTCTACTGACTCCTTTCTGAACGCTTTAAAACGGTTTGTCTCGAGAAGAGGAAATCCGTCAGTGATCTATAGTGACAACGCCACCTATTTTTTAGGTGCAAAAAATGTCCTACATGAGTTGTATCAATTTTTCAAAACTAATAATAATGTAAATATTATCTGTGACTTTCTTTCACAAAATGAGACCAAGTGGAAATTCATTCCACCTCGATCTCCGCATTGGGGTGGAATCTGGGAATGCGCCATCAAAAGCGCAAAATTTCATATCAAGAGATTGGTGGGTAATGCTTTGTTCACTTCAGAAGAGTTTAACACTATTCTTTGTCAAATCGAGGCAATACTAAATTCTCGGCCCTTAGGTCCAGTTTCTAATGACCCTACAGATTTAACCTGCCTTACACCGGGACACTTTCTGATAGGGTCTCCTCTCACCGCTTATCCTGAAAAGGATCTTTCACATTTAAACGAACATAGACTTTCCACCTTCCAGCAGATTTCTAAAATTCAACAAGTTTTTTGGAAACGTTGGTCGGTTGATTACTTAAATCGCCTTCAGAACCGGCCTAAATGGGCTGAAGAATATTCTAACCTGCAAGTAAATAAACTAGTTTTACTCAAGGAAAATAATGTACCTCCAATGATGTGGCCGTTGGCGCGCATCATTGAAGTATATCCTGGTAAGGATGGCAAAGTCCGTGTGGTTAAGCTCCGTACGGCTTCCGGAGAGTTTATCCGATCCATTTCAAAGCTTTCTTTATTACCAAATCAAACTCAACCTTAAAACGACCAACATGCTTATTTCTAGTTTTGTTACATTCTTCCTAACACTTTGTTTTTTCTGTTTCTGTTACTGTGTAATTTAGTTGAAGCAGGGATGCTTCAACGCGGGGGAGAATGTTGAAACTTTATTATATAATCCAAATTCTAATCTTTGCTTTATTACGCCCCTAAAATTATGTCACATTTAATACACGATTTTGGCCTTCTTAAAAAATCTATCCCAAAAAATGAGTGACAATTCCTAAATAAAATATTTGTCAATGTTACATATTAAAAAAGAACGATAGCTTTTTCAATTATAATAGTTCATAATTAAGTCCAAATTAATATTTGTGACTTTTTTGTACAATATTAATTCTCGATGTGTCTGGCGTAAAAGCTAAACTTAGCTTTAGTAAGTGTAGTCTTTTTAAATAAACCAATTAGGAACAAGAAGTAATTTATTCTACAACCAAGAGACGGAGAAAACGGTTTGGGAATTAATACCAAAGCGATACTTCTTCACCTATTATATTCTTTACTTTTCGCCGATGACCAAGTCATTATTGCACGAGACAGGGAAGACATGAAATACGTATATGATAAGAAAATTAAAGGAAGAGTATGAGCTACAAAAACAACAGACGCTGTTGAAAAAATCGCGTCGTTAAAGTGGAACTGATCAGGACACGACGCCAGATTATCAGACAACCGATAGATAACACATATTGTCGAGTGGAGGCCAAAACAAGAAGCACTACGGAGCAGATGGAGGACGCCCACCAACCAGATATACCGACGATCTGAAGCGTTTGTTAGTAACTGGATGCAAACCGCACTAGACAGAGACAGATGTAAAATGGAAAAAGCTGAGAGATACCTATGTCCCGCAGTGGACGCGTACAGGTTGATG
This sequence comes from Diabrotica virgifera virgifera, assembly GCF_917563875.1. Taxonomy (NCBI): domain Eukaryota; kingdom Metazoa; phylum Arthropoda; class Insecta; order Coleoptera; family Chrysomelidae; genus Diabrotica; species Diabrotica virgifera. The sequence continues at coordinate 57,044,050 of NC_065447.1, forward strand.
ATGATGAGCTACTCTTCCACTAAAACAGTCAATGGAATGATATCGAACAACACTCTAATCAAAGAAAACAAAAAAAAAGGATCTTTCAGAGCATAATTCTATAGAAGCGGAAGTATGGCCAGTGACTGTTCAACTGGCTGATAGCAGCCAGTTGAACAAGCAGGTTTCAGAAAAGGCTTTAGTACCATAGATCATCTCCTTAACTGATTAAATAAAATAAATAAAAAAAAAGATCATCTCCTCACTATGAAAATATAGAGGAGGCGAACGAATACAACCTAGATTTATGTTTGGCCTTTGTAGACTATGAAAAAGCGTTCCTTAGTGTCGAGATATGTGCGATAGAAAAAGCTCTAAATAACAGCAAAATGTACTTCAGACACAGGCAACTCATTATATAACATCTATAAAACAGCAACTATGATAGTCGAATGGGAAAACAAAACAAACAAAACTAATCCCATAGCAATCCGTAAAGTCGTAAGACAAGGAGATGTAATATTCCCAAAACTCTTCAATTTAGCTCTGGAAAACGTCTTTAAAGAACTGGAATGGGAAGACATGGGTATCAGCATAAACAGAACGAAACCCAATCATCTCAGATATTGCGATGATGTTGTTCTTATTACAACCAACCAAGAAGGACTAGCCACAATGCTGACTCAACTAGCACAAGCATCAGAGAAGATATAATTAAAAATGAAACTGAGTAAAACAAAAATCATGACAAATACAAATGACAGAATATCTATTGAGGTTGTTGACGAATATATACCTGGGTCAAATATTCAAAGCTAATAAAGAGGACCAAACAATTGCAGTACAAATAAGAATCATGTTGGCGTGGGCAGCGTTTGGAAAGTTAAGATGGATTCTAAAAGCACAAAGATACAACAGTACCTAAAAACCCGTGAATTTGACCAGTGCATCCTTCCTGTTCTCACGTATGGCTCAGATACCTAGACACTAACAAAGGCCAACATCAACAAAATAGAAATAACTGAGAGAAGAATGGAAAGATCCACGTTGAGAATAAAACTGCAAGATAGAAAATCAATCAAATGGATAAGAGAGAAAACCAAAGTAAAAAATGTAACTGAACATATAACAGCGTTAAAGTGGAGATTTGCGGGCCACAATGCGAGACAGGAAGATAAAAGATGGAATGCTGAAATACAAAACTGGAGACCGTGGACAGGAAGAAGAGGAAGAGGAAGACCTCAGATGCGATGGAAGGACGATATTGTAAAAGCTGCAGGAACTCACTGGAAGAGAGCTAGCAGTCAAGGACGGACAGACAGATATGGAAAGATTTGGGAAAGGCCTATGTCCAAAGTTGGATAGACATGGGCTAAAGAAGCTGAGATGGCCAATGACAACATGAAACGAAACAACATACGAATGAAAGAAAATAAGAACAGTTGATTTGGACTTTATGAGATGTATACAAATCACTAGAGAGGATATAATAAGTACAGAGGAAATGTGGAACAGAAGTAGAATGCTCGATTACAAAAAGTTGGAAAACAGAGCCCTGCAGTGGACAGGGCATATACAAAGAATGACAGAGCACAGATGGCCGACAGGAATATTGGACTGAGAGAGGAAGACCTGCTGTGAGATGGAAAACGTACATAGGAATTACTATGATAAGCGGTAGTGGTAGCAATAGCTACCATACAAGTTTAAAGTTAATTTTAGAACGGCAGTCAAGCGAAATTGAGCATTACGTACTTCACTTGATCTCTAAAAGTATCTCTGGTAGGAATGCATACCACGTCAACGACGAACGCACGCGAAAATCAGATATCATGATTTAGCCGGTATGTATTTATAGCTACCAGTACGCATTTCCGGAAGACATGTGGTTTGTACGTTTCAGTCTAATTTTTAGATAAAGATAATAATTAAAACATGCATCAAGTACAACATAGCACCAGAGAAGACTTTTGATTCTGTGGAGTTTGAAACAGAACTGGGAGCACGCAAGCAAAGCCGCCTAGATTACAAGTATACGTCACTAATCAAAAACATTTTTATGAGAACGCTAATATAGGGCGTTTTATCGATTGTCATTTGTTTCGAGCTTCTGTCATGTGTCACATAATATTAATATATCTACGTCATAAGTCTTTGGTTTGTATCAATGTTTGTACCAATAACGTACGACGTAGATATATTAATATTATGTGACAAATGACAGAAGCTCGAAACAAATGACTGTGAATGAAAAGCCCTATACATAAAGTATCAAGTACAGTCCGTCTAATTTACTTACCGTTGCATGTCATTATTTACGGTAGAGATCTAAGTTGACATTGTTGCCCAATTACAAACAATTCTTGAATTCATTTTAAATCAAATACATCACACAATTTTTACGGAAGTGGATTATACAGCAAAACAAATTAATATTCAATGTAAATAAATAAAAACTTTAGAAATAGAAAACAAGAATTATTAAGTTATAATCTTACGTTAAAGTACATAATAAAAACAGTAAATATAATGAAACAAATACTTATAGTAAAGAATATAAACAAATATAAAGTGTCATCACCGCAACTGCCAAATAAATGTTACCAATTTATGCAAAAATATCACCTTCATTCGATTATAGTTACAGTGTATTCCGAACAAATGTGCTTCATAAAAACGCTTTATGATCCATTTATACAAATTAGATGAAACATTTTATTTTGTATTTCTTTTTAACATTAATAGAAATCTTCAAATATTATTTCTACGCGTATATAATAAAATATGCCTAGTGGCTGTAACGCTAGTGTACTCGGCAAAGTGATTCTAAAAAAGAACACCTACCGCCTAAAGATTTCGTGTTGGTATCATGTGACGTCTCGGGCTATGACGCGGATGACGTGCAATGGTAAGTAAATTAGATGGAATATATACTGTATATATGACACACAATGACGAAGAAACACAAAATCAGCTTGTAATCAGCTTATAGGTCGAGATGTAAAACAAGAAGACAATATTATTAAACGAAAATTGTTCGCGGCAACTCAAGCGTCAATTTAAAACCACTCAGTGGCACGATATAGGCATCAATATCAATTTATAGATGAAGAAAGTTGAAATAATCTAACAGCGGCGTAACAGGGGCCCCCGCAGCATGAAGCTTGCGGGGGGCACCAATATGTCAGGGCCCCATCTTGTTGTCTAATATATGTAAAAATGTGTTATTGTTATATTATTTTACGCATACATACGCAACATTTTTTAAGCAGTGTAGTATTGAAAATGAAGGTGCGCATCAGATAGATATTAGGTCAATAAAATTGTAGACATATTCGCTGATAGTAGTACACGAAGAAAGTTGTTCGTCTTATAGAATAATACCTACTATGTAATAATGTAATAATTTATTAATTTTTGTTCTATTTTATTCGATACCAATAAAGATGAAAAACGTAAGTGGTCATAAGTAGTGCACTAATACACTAATTGCCCAGTAAATGACCGTTTAGGAGTGTAATTATGAGCGTCACGACGGATTTGCTTGAAAATTTGAATGTAGGTTCTACTAAAGCGGCCCACAAATTGCGTTATTGTTCGACAAGCAAGTCTGTTCGAACAAAAATGACGCAAAATGGAAGTGTGTGGGTTGAAAACTGTCGTTGTTGCTCTCTTGCAAAAATGATGGAATAATCATTTCTGCTCGAACAGACTTGCTAGTCGACCAAAACTATCAAGCAAGAACACAATTTATGGGCCGCTTTACCCTCCACTTCAAAATTGAACTTGTGCCGTTGGTTGCTTTTCCTTGGGGAGTGAAATTCACCCCTTCTCGGGGGTGAAAACATACATCCTTTAAAATAAGTCTGGAAATGGATAAACTTTAAGCAACCTTTGTTCTATAGAGTTTCTTTTTCTAAGTCAATAATTTTTGAGTTATTTGCTCGATTAAGGCTGTTTTCGCAAATAACTCAAAAAGTAGGTAAGTATTTTATCAAAAAGTTATCGAAAATATATTTTTAGCAAAAATGTAGCAAATAAAAAAACAAAAAAAATGGTGTATTCATGAAGTCTATCGACACAGTAAAAGAAAAGTTGCAGCTCATGAAAAATTTTTCTATTGGTCCAATTCCAAATCAAATATTTCAACGTGAAATAACCAAAAAAAAATGAAGCACTTTTCGGGGAAAATTAGATAAATTTTTTTTAAATGTTAAAGAAAGGTTTATTTTATTTTTTATAGAAGTTTCTAGCATCAAAACTAAGCAAGCTACGATCAAAATAAAGTTGACCCCTTTTTTTTGGTAAAAGAAGTCGTGAAAATCTCCCCCTATCTAGCACTCCAAATAAAATTAATCTTTAACGCTTTACCATTTACTTTATACATGTATTGTTTGTATGATCTGTAAATTTAACCGGTTCAAAATTCTTACTTTTTAAAAAATTTGAATTTATAGCAAAAAAGTTTTTTTTATTTTGGAAAAATGCACTTTTTTCAAAATAACTTAAAAAGTATTAGTCATACGAAAATTTTTAAAGGGTAACGAAATGTAGGTTTTGCTTTTATAAATATTTTGGTTTTATTTTGTTTTTCTGTAAGACAAAAATTGGCTGTTCAAAATTTGCATACAGTCGTGATTAGTGACTCGTTCAAGTCGTGTCAACTAGAGCCCTATAAAAAATAAGCACTTTGAACCGGTGAAACTTACAAGTCATGTAAAAAAGTTTAAGTAATTTGTAAAGCGGTAATGATTAATTTCATTTGGGGTGCTATAAAGAGGGGCAGATTTTTACAACTTTTTTTTGCCAAAAAAGGGGGTCAACTGTATTTTGAGCGTAACTCGCTTAGTTTTGATGCTAGAAACTTTTATAAAAAAATAAAAATAAAGCTTTTTAAACACTTTAAAAGTTTTAATGAGTTTTTCCCGAAAAGTGCTTCATTTTTTGGTTATTTCTTATAATATATTTTCTATATTTTGGTTACGTTCTTAAAATAAGAGCAATTTTTCATGAGCTACCTACTTTGCATTTACTGGGTCAGTAGACTTCATTTTTTCATTTTTAAAAAGCTACATTTTTTCTAAGAATATTTTTCGATAAATACTTACTTTTTAAGTTATTTGCGAAAAACAGCCTGAAAACGTGTTTTTTTTTTGTTAAACAATAAACATTTTCACTCGCAATTAACTCGAAAAGTATTGACCTAACCACTTCGATGGTAACACTGAAAATTACATGGTCTATACCTACTGACTGGTATATAACACATGTAAGTTTTTGTTACACAAGTCGCATTTAGTAACTTTTTAAAGGGGGTCCCATTTCCAATTCTGCGGGGGTGGGCCCGACGGAGTTTGGTACGCCACTGTAATCTAATGTTTGCAGATGACGTTGTAAATACCTATTAATCGCGGACAACAACAATATACAGTTTTTATAATATATTTGCTTAGAAATCTTTCTGAGAAAGCAGCATTAAAAGTAAGCTTTGAGAAAACTCAACTAATGACAAATCTTGTAATGAGCGGAAATAATATATCTATTGACAATAATACTATACACACAGACACACTTACAAAAATGTCTGAAAGATAAGATCAAAATCAACAGAGACAATCATACACATGAAATGTCGCTGAGTTTCCCCGGTAGCGCTCTCTCATAGCGCTACAAAACGATAAAAATAGACATTTATCTAGACAAACACAAATTATGAACCGAACTGTTATTGTAAACTGATTACTGAATGAATACCTACACATAATTAATACTAAAAGTAATAATGCTTTTTTATTTTATTCACTATAATTATAATATTTAATAGATAAGTTCCTGAGACTGGATAACTGCTTACACAAGAGGCCATTAATAAAAAGAAGTTTATCTGAAATTTAAAGGTTACCCCTGTTTTTATTGGTTGTGAGTTGTACTTTTCTTGTAAAATTGTTGAAGTTAAATGCACCAAACTGCCACTAAGAGCGCTGGCGAAAACTATTTAATCCCCTCTACTCATCTGCTCACAGCGAGAATAAACACTTATTAAAAAACACTTCATAAATATGGCGGCTAATGCAACCACGGAATTCAGTCGAGATTTTAAATTTACCAATACTATTGATCTCTGCTAAAGGATAGAATTATAAAATTTGGGGCAGCTCGGAAACAAAATTCAATTCAATAATTATGCTTCCCCCACCACTTTTTACTATTTTTATATTTAAAATTGTTAAAAATAAATTGTACGAAATTTTATTTTGAACAATTTTAGTTGAAAATGGCGTAGATATTGAACAAAAACAATTGCTATAAAATCAATCCGGTCTTACGCTCGCGTCATTACCGCATACGTACTACCTTAAATATTAATTTTAGCAAAAAAATGAAAGAGACTAAAATTGTGTAGAATTTAATTCTCTTCATTTTTGTATAGGTACATATTTGTTGTAAAACGAATAATAAATGAGATAATTCAATAATTCAATAATTATGCTCCAACTCTCACTATTTTCCCCTCATAACTCGGAAAATATCGACCGCACGAAAAAAATTATAATTAATGAAATGATAGAAAATCGCATTTTCAACAATTTCAGTTTCTACACTTTTTGTCAAAAAATTAAAAATGGCGGAGATATTGAGCAAAAACGGTTCTCGTTTAAAATCAAGATGGCGGCTAACGCAACGGTGGAATTCAGTCGAGATTTTAAATTTATACTAATATTGACCCTCCCTAAAGACTAGAAAAATAAAATTTGGGGCAGCTCCTAATGCAAGGTTAGGCCTGTTATTTGTCTAACCCGACTGGACTAATATATTCTAAAAAATGCAATTCTCATGTGTTGCAACCGAAAGGTTTAAACTAACGTGTTTTGCCCATACAAACTTATGGAGCAAAGACTTTAACACTGGCACAAAAATCCGCAAATAAACTCACGAGTTACACAAGAAGTCATGTAACGTGGCACTGCTGGAAGTGAGCCTTCGAGGACACATAACATACCAAATCAGCAAAATTTTAGGAGTTCAGAAAAAATTGTTAAAGGGCCTAGCCGGGTAAGATGGTGAAAAGTGCCCCCAACCCAATTTAAATTCCATATAGGCCACTTTTTAGCACATATAGAGGAACTCACTTTCTGAAATTTTTAGCCCCCTATGTGGTCACGTGACCCCCCTAGAGGCTAATTAGGCTTTTTATGTTTTTATTTTTTCTCTCAGCCGCATCAAGAGCTAGCCAAAAACTTTATTTAAAAAAGTTGTAAGTTTCAAAAAGGTCTAGATGAAAAAATTTTTTTTTATTTTTTTGGCGGGAAATTCGAATTTTTAGAACAATTTTAAACTTTTAAATACCTCTGAAAAAAAAACTAAGACACTCGTTTTTACGAAAATTAATTATAATGTGTATTTTTGAATAATCTTTCACCCTTAATTTTTTCAGATTTTTAAAATTGGTGAAACGTACCTTTAAAAATAAAAAACCGCATTTTTTCGGTTTTTTTTTTCGTTTTTTGATACAATTTTATACATATTTTTCAAAAAATTTAACACCGTCACTAGAATAGGTAAAAAACTGAAAAATAATTGGGGTTTGCTTAATAAAAATTTTTTGTAACGATATCCATTTTCAAGATACAGGGCGTTGAAGAAAACAAAATTTTACATACTTTTTACGATTTTGCCGAAACTACTGGCAACATTGTAATAAAACTTGGCGGGTTTTAAGAGGTAGTGATTGTGCATGTTTTGACATACAACTAAGGATTTGATATTCATCATTGGCGCGCATAGGGGTAATGGTCTGAACTTTTCAAAGAAAAAAAGATAGTACGCCACTGACATATTTCAAATTAACAATCATTTTTGAATTCCTCGTTCAATTTTCAATAAAAAATCTATCTTCTCATTTTTTCATACGACGCGCTGTTTTGCTGCAAAAAATAAAATATCTTAACGCTTCCAAAGTATTCGAATTAATTTTGATAATAATGGATGTTATTATGTAGATGTAGAAAGTACTAGAAGTTCGAATACTTTGTAAGGGTTAAGATCTTTTATTTTTTGAATAAAAATGGCGCGTCCGATGAAAAAATAAGAAGATACATTTTTTGTCACAAATTGAACGAGAAATTCAAAAACTATTGTTAATTTGAAATATGTCAGTGGCGTACTACCTTTATTCTTTAAAAAGTTCAGACCATTACCCCTATGCGCGCCAATGATGAATATCAAATCCTTAATTGTATGTCAAAACATGCACAATAACTACCTCTTAAATCCCGCCAAGTTTTATTACAATGTTGCCAGTAGTTTCAGCAAAATCGTAAAAAATGTGTAAAATTTTATTTTCTTCAACGCCCTGTATCTTGAAAATCGATGGCGTTACAAAAAATTTTTATTAAGCAAACCCCAATTATTTTTCAGGTTTTACCTATTCTAGTGACAGTGTTACCTTTTTTGAAAAATATGTATAAAATTGTATCAAAAAACGAAAAAAAAAACCGAAAAAAACGCGGTTTTTTATTTTTAAAGGTACGTTTCACCAATTTTAAAAATCTGAAAAAATTCAGCGTGAAAGATTGTGCAAAAATACATATTATAATTGATTTTCGTAAAAACGAGTGTCTTAGTTTTTTTTTCAGAGTTATTTAAATGTTTAAAATTGTTCTAAAAATTCGAATTTCCAGCCAAAAAATAAAAAAAAAATTTTTTTCGTATAGATCTTCTTGAAACTTACAACTTTTTTAAATAAAGTTTTTGGCTAGCTCTTGATGCGGCTGAGATAAAAAATAAAAACATAAAATGCCTAATTAGGCTCTAGGGGGGTCACGTGACCACCTAGGGGGCTAAAAATTTCAGAAAGTGAGTTCCTCTATATGTGCTAAAAAGTGGCCCATATGGAATTTATATCGAGCTGGGGGCACTTTTCACCATCTTACCCGGCTAGGCCCTTTCTTTGTAAAAGGTATATTTATAAAAAATCCCTAAAATCACGATAAGTGGAATTCGACGGGGCACTTGCTTAGAATACAAGATGGACTGTGGAAAAGACGAATCATGGAATGGAGGCCCAGAAACTAGAAAAGAAGCAGATGACGACCATCGACTAGATCAGTGGTTCCCAACCTTTTATGTCTGGCGACCCATCTTCGGATGTTTTTTCATATTCGCGACCCATCCCTCACCCATGATAATACGCTATTCTGTACTCTGTACGTCACTCAGCTACTGTAAGAGCCACGCCGCGACCCACCTGAAATCTGTCCGCGACTCACTAGTGGGTCGCGACCCACCAGTTGGGAAACGCTGGACTAGATGGACGACGTAAAAAGAGTAGCGGGAACCTGGCTACAAGCGGCCCAGTGTAGAGAAAACTGAAAAGAACTGAGGGAGGCCTATGTTCAGCAGTGGATACGACTTTCTGATTGATGATGACATATTATTTGCAATTTTAGGACAACCGCTTGTTGTCCACAATCTAAAGGTTGTGCAGAATAAAAATGGCACGAACAAACGAAATTTCGGGTCTCTGTTTGCTCTGTAGGGCGCATCTTTGGAAACGATGATTCACTGATTCTACCATTTTCATATCCTAATATTTGATTAACTTTATTATTAACAACAACTTCCAAAAAATGTAACTACATATACATTGTGGGCCAAAGAAAACAGTCCACCTCGATATTTGGCAGTATTTATTAGATTTTAAGGAAATGAAGAAACATGTCGATTTTTGATCTAAGGTAGACACATTTTTACGGTACATAAGTAGTGTTCGCGCAGTACAAATCGAGCATACCCAGAGTAAGTTCGGGATTAGTTTCCAATGCGCAGGCGTCAACGTAAACTTATCCTGGACATGCTCAGGATTTTTCGCTCCGCGAACAATTTTCGGATTCGCAATGTAATGACGGGTTGCATACATTAAGGTTAGAGAAGGAAGCTTTTTGTTGTCTCTTTCTTATTTCGAAATAACGCTGTGTCTAGGTACACGCTAACGTGTACGCAATTAAAAAAGTTAGGTACACGCGAATTAAACTTCATTAAGCCAGTGACGTCATTATTTAGCGTGCGCAGTGACTTTATATTTTGGTACACGCTATTTTGATATGTTTGGTGTTTGTTGTTTGTTTGATAAAAAATATTTTTATTAAGGGAAGGGGAAGGGAAGCAAAACTATTCAGATATTTCAAACTTAATTGTAATAAAACAATATGCATGTATATAAAAGTATATTATATTCAGGTTAGCAAAATAAATATTACTTAACACGATATATACAAAATACTGTTAAAATAATTATACCAGTTTATATTGGTGTTTATTTTTGCTGTGGTGTTTATTTTTATTTATACAGGGAGTTGCACTTGTTACGATTTTAATAGAAAATTGGTTATAACTTTGTAAATACCCTGTATAACATAATAAACCTTTATATTTTTGTGATGTGGAAGTTAAGAAGATTTCAAACATAAAATAAAATATAGGGTGTTCCATTTAAAAAACATAACTTTGGTCTGCCACTATATTATCCAACTCCGCTGTAACATTCTAACTAATTTTAGTAATTTTGTAATATGAAGCTTAAAGTTTGCTAAACATTTTGTTACTAACTTTTATTGCTATCTATTACTCTAGCGGATCTACTGAGTTTTATCACACTAACCAATTGCCCCGTATATTTTATCTTATTACTTCTGCTACCCTTAAATTAAGGGCCTTAATCACGAATTTTTGTCTCTTATCTTTTTCATACTGTTTTAAAATGTTGTTAAACTAATTAAAAGAACTAAATAATTGTCCACACTCCATAGTTAATTAAAAAAAAAACACTAAACAAGTAAAAAAATAAGGAAACTCTTTATAAATCAATATAAACATAGGCGATTATGTGTAAACATAACGCGATTAGACAAATTCTAACCACACTCTGACACTCACAATACTTACAGATACTTTACCACAGCATACACGCGGCTCAAATTAGCGTGTACCAAAAAACCCAGTCATAGTACACGCTAAATAATGACGTCACTGACTTAATGACGTTTAAGCGTGTACCTAACTTTTTTATTTGCGTACACGTTAGCGTGTATCTAGACACAGCGTCGAAATAAATGTCAAAAAAAATGCAAATGCAACAAATTTGTATGTCAACAAAGAGAAAAAGAAAAAGAAAAGAGAATAAAGGCAACAGGCAAAGGATTAACTTTCTATTCAATAATTCAATGCCTTTCTTAGAAGGTAGAAATTTGATAGTCTTTCTTTATTATTTCCACAATATAATGTGGTTATTTCCACTCTGAAATCCAGCTTACATTTTTGTAGAGTAAAAGATTGTTGATATGTAGATATAAAAATTACCTTTAACTTCATGAGGGTTGAACATTATCTGAAGGAAGGAATAATTTAGTAAAACAATCATTTCCAATTTTGATATCTATGTATTGAATTTAATGGGTTGTGGCATTGTATTATGGTTTATTACACCACAAAAATAATGAAATATAACAAGACACAAGAAATAGTTTCAGAATAAGTTTGATGTATTGTTTATGTTTTATTATATTCAATAAGAGACTAATTTAACTCATAAATTAAACTGAAAAATAAACCACAAGAATATGTAGGTACTTATAAGTTCATTTAGATAGAAGAAATTAAGTAAAAACAGACTACAATTTATTGTAATACATACTACCGTAATAGATAATTATCGAATATCGAATGAAAATAATACTTGAAAAGGTACCTACTTATTTATAAACATACGAAATGGAAAACATTGACAAAAACAACAAAAAAGCTTTAATATAAAAAATATTAAAATTTGTTTGAAGAATATTTAAATGACACAACACTTTACATAATTTCAAAACTTTAAAAACCAGAATCTACATCTACAAGTTGTTTAACAAAACAATATTTTAGGTTAAGAATTGGAAGGAGTAAGAACAGAATGTCAAGAAATTCTTCCCAAATATTTTGTGCGCCTGTGCGAACTTAAAATCCGAAACAAAATCCTCGAACGTCGAGAGCGTACCCCGGGCATGTTCAGGATCTTTTTTCTGTACTGCGCGAACACCGAATTAAAAATCCGGAGGGTGTTCAGAGGGAAAGATTTGGACTCCGCGAACGCCCAATTTTGTAATGCGCAGGCGTTCTCCCTCTGGGTATACCCAGGACGTACTGCGCGATCAAAGCTATACATTTGTCAATCCCCTCCTTTCCACTTTCCCCACCCCTTATTTTTAAATAGGAAATAGGCTCGGAAATAGGGGTCATGTGCTAGTTCATTTGAAAGGTTATTCAATTCTCTATTCAGTTATATTAACATTGACATAATTATTTGTACAGGGTGTCCAAGAAAAATTATTTTGAATTAAATTAATTGACACAAAAAGAAGAATGTATGTTCTTTATTTAACTCAAAACACATTCTATTGCTGACAGAAAACAGAAAAGAATGTTAATTTGATAAATAAACATTATTTGTTGCTTAAATTCAATACTCAACCTACCAAGATGCAGACGGGTGGCAGATTAAACAGATGAAATTAAGCGAAAAGCAACGTTTATTTATCAAAAAAACATTTTTTTCTGTTTTGTGATAGCAGTAGAATGTATTTTGAATTAAATAAATTACATAAATTATTCTTTTTGTGTCAATTAATTTAATTAAAATATTTTTTTCTTGGACACCCTGTATTAATCATTATATTAATGTTTATATTAGTGAATAGCGAATTGAATATCCTTTCAAACACCACCCCTATTCCATATTTAAAAATAAGGGATGGGGAAGTGGAACGGAGGGAGTTGATAAATGACAGATGTATGTACCGTAAAAATGTGTCCCCCTTAACTCAAAAATCGACCTGTGTCGGCATGTCCTTAAAATCTAATAACTACTGCCAACTATCGATGTGGACTGTTATTTCTTTGGCCCACTCTGTATACAAAAACATATTGTATATATGTATTTTATTAACATTAATCAATTAGTTTATCTAAACTAAACTATTAAAACAAATGGGTTCAATTGTTTGACAAGCATTCAGGAAATAATCAAAATGATCATGCAACCTTTTTGCTATATTCAGTAAAAATGTGAGGTTTCAAAAAATTGTTAATAATATGTATATTTCATTAATAAGGATGAAAAAAAAACATAGAATCTTATAAATACCTTAATTTATCTCCTTATCTGCTTTTAAAACGATATAGTGAACATACAACTACCAATACTCACGTACTCACTTGTCTCACTCTCACTTATGACTTTACTCTTACTCTTTACTTTATGAAAAACAACGCCTATAATAATATTATACCCCTATGGAAACAATCAACCAAAGTTAAAAGCTAAGCTAAAATAAAATACATTTTTACATTTACAATAACAACCTGTACAATATTTATATCAAAGTAACGAAGTCGGTGCGCCATCTATGGGTATAGTTGGTAAAATTAAGTAGTTGCAATTTAAAAGGTAATGAGCACGTTGACCGTACCCGTTCTCAGTTTCAGCCAATTACTATTATTTTTATCAAGTTCAATAGCTCACTAACAGATGGACGCATTGGCAGACATTGTTATATTGAATTTACTCATTTACTGGATTATCTAGTTTGTAGTACCTAATTAAATAACATTATGTATTCATGTATTATGTACCTAGTTTATTTATTGAAAAAATATAATTTTGGTGTACACAAGTGGCAATTATTTTCTCCTTTTCTTCTATGGTAGGCGGGAATTTTTGCAGTTACTCGAGCGCGTCAGATTATCACATGGGGAGAAACCTTGTTTAGTCGGTTTGCTAAACTCAAACACAACCGGCTAGTGATTTTAGTAGGTAATTTTTTTGTTTTTGGCTAATTTTGCCAAAGTTGACAAAATTACTAACTATTTAGTAATTTAACTATTTAGTAATTATTATTTTTTTTGCCAATTTTACCAAATTGGCAAAATTACTTACTTACTTTAATCCTCTTTCCATGTTAACCCATTGTCTTCTAGCTCTCTGGTAATATTTCTTTTCCAGGATGTCATTGGTCTGCCTTGTTTTCTTTTTCCAGTTGGTTGGTAATCCAGGGCTTGTTTGGTTATATCATCTTCATTTTTCCTTAATGTGTGTCCAATAAACTTCCATTTGCGTCTGTTTATCGTTTTGGCTATCGGCTCTTGATTAGTTTTTCTCCAAAGTTCCTTGTTACTTATCCGATTTGGCCAATATATTTGCAATATTCGTCTAAGGCATCTATTTACAAATGTTTGAACCTTTTGTATAATCTTTTTCTCTATTTTCCAAGTTTCTGCTGCATATAGCAAAATACTCTTTACATTTGTATTAAATATCCTGATTTTGGTTTTGGTTGTTAATCTATTGGACTCCCATGTTTTCTTCAGCATATAGAACGCATTTTGGGCTTTAGTTATCCTTCCATTAATTTCCTCTTCTATTCCACCGCTAGCGCCAATTATGCTTCCCAGATAGCAAAACTTCTGTACAGTTTCTACTTCTTCTCCTTCAATGAATATACCCATTTCTCTTTCCGTATTTATCTTCATAAGTTTGGTTTTTCTTGTGTTAATCTCTAGTCCTATTTTTCTTGCTTCTTTTGTCACCTTTTCTGTTTTTTTCTGCATATGTTGTCTTTTTTCGGACACCAGACATATATCATCTGCAAAGTCTAGATCTTCAAGCTGACCGAAAGCATTCCATCTAATTCCTGTTTTATTTTTCGTTGCCTTCTTCATGACCCAGTCAATTAAGATCAGAAATATGGTTGGAGATATAATACACCCCTGTCTGACTCCACTGTCTATGTTGATTGGTTCTGTGAGTTTCCCATTGTGCATGATTTGTGCGGTATAGCTTTCATAGAACATTTTGATAATTCTTATATATTTTAATGGAATTCCATATCTCTTTAATATTTCCCACATTTTTTCTCTGTTAATCCGGTCAAAGGCTTGTCTAAAGTCAATGAAATTTATATAGATTTTGCTCTGCCATTCTATTGTTTGTTCTACAATGTTTCTTAATGTGTTAATATGATCTGTGCATGCTTTATTACTTCTGAAGCCCGCTTGGTTTGGTCTTAACAACTGGTCTATAGTTTCTTTCATTCTTTCTAGTATCATCCTTGTCATGACTTTACTCACTGTAGAAAGTAGTGTTATTGCTCTCCAATTGTTGCAATTCGTTTGATCTCCCTTCTTGGGTATCTTTACAATTATACCTTTTTTCCAATCATCAGGTATTCTCTCCTCCTGCCATATTCTGTTTATTAGTACATACAGGATTTCTTCCGATGTTTCTCTATCTGCTTTCAGTAGTTCTGTGGTAATGTTATCTATTCCAGCTGCTTTCCCTCTTTTCAGCTGTTGTATTGCTTTACTTACTTCTTTTTTTGTGAATTCCGATTCGGTGAAGTTTAGTTCTTCCTTTATTTCTTCATTTTCCATTTCGTGTTCTATTGTTCTGTTGGCATATACTTCTCTAAAATGTTCGATCCATCTCTCAACTATTTCCTTTTCATTCTTCAATATTTTCCCGTTCTTGTCTTTTACATGCTCAACGTTCGTTTTTCCGCGCGAGCTTAGTTTTTTCGTCGTTTTATATAGAGTTCCCATGTCGTTGTTTTTTGCTGCTGTTTCTGCTTTTATTAACAGTTCTTCGTTATATTGTCTTTTGTCGTTTCTCGCACTTTTTTTAACTTCTTTATCTTTCTCTCTATATTCTCTCTTCATTTGTTCCCTATCTCTTAGATCATTTTTTAGCATTTTACATTTAAGTAGTTTCCTTTCGTTTATTTTTTCCCACGTGCTTCTCGATAGCCATGGTTTATTACTTCTTTTTTGTATTCCTATCGTTTCTTTTGCTGCTTGTGTATATACATACTTGCATTTATACCACAGCTCTTCTTTCGTGGCATTTTCTGTGTTGTTAGTTTTATTATATAATTCTCTTAACTTGGTCTTATATTCTTCAGTACTTTCATCTCCGTCTTTGAGCCAGTGAACGTTATATCTTTCTCGTTGTTCCATTGGCGTTTTCTTACTTCTGGCTAGTTTGAGTTTGATTTTGGCTCTAATCAACATGTGGTCGGACCCTATTAATTATAATTGGCAAAATTACTTACTAAAATCACTAGCCAGTTTTGTCTGAGTTTAGCGAACCGACTATACCCTGCAAATGTAAGGGGAGTGCGTTAAGGGGGATCCGAAAAAAAATCTATTCTTACAAAAACTCGAAATCGTCAGATTAAGATAAGGTAAGTTACGTACATGCAAAACAGTGTATATTTAAAAAATCTGACGATTTGAGCGGGGCGTAAGGAAATGGGTGTGTCATAAAGTTTGACAAAAAAAAGCGAATACTTGTCGAAATGAACGTCAGATCGAAAAATTAAAAAATAGGGGAACACGGGGAGGAATGGCACCTCTAATTTTGATGCCTTGGCTAGTCAACAAGTTTTTATTGAAAATGAAAACAAACTGCAGAAATTAATTAATCAATTATTCTAAAAAACAATAAATAGAATAAAACTTTAGAAAAAATCAAGATAGTTGACAATTTTACTTGATACGAAAAGTAGTTTACTTTTCCCGTTCCGCCCCGTATGCGGGGCAGAACGGGATTTAATTTTTTAATAGGTTATAATGAACACAGTCATAAGATAAGCATGGAAAAAAGTATAATTAGTGGGAAATAGCTTTTATTAATATTACGCCTAACATAATTTTTAATTTACACATAATTCACAGATAAAACTGATTCATCATCCTCACTATCTATGTCTGCACAAGAATTATGTGCCCAACTGTAGCACGATGAGTATGCTACCCATCCTTCATTGGAAGTTGAATAAAAGTCTTGGCAGTATAAACACTGGGCATCATCTTCAGTGTCACTGGAATCAGAGTCTCTTGTCTTGTCTTTCAGACCTTTATTTAACAACACCCTCTTCTTTTTAGCCACCTTCTCTTTAGTGGCTTTACTTCCGTCTTTACTGAAGCTGACTTTTCTTTTTATTCGCTCTACTTTTTTAGTCGCCTTAGTTTTTGTTTCTTCCTTGGCCTTTTTCAACTCTTCAAAGTATGGCGATAAAGTCAGAATTTCTGTTTTTCCTTTTTTTTTCGAGAAGTTCTTTTCTTATTCTGTTCCACTTTCGGTATCGGTAGAACATGTTGAGGAGAAGCAGTCGGAAATGACGTTAGGTTACTTGTAGCTGAAGGAATTTGAACAGGATCTGGCATCCATGAACACTGAGGAAGAATGGGTAGCTGTTCACCGTTAGATGCTGGTATTTTAGAGTTTGTTCCGATGAGTTCAGTAGTGGCATCATTTTGACTAATTTGTTCCTCCTCAACTACTTCATCTGTCGTTGACAAATCATTGGCATTACTGGGCTCCAAATTATCATATCTTTCTATTTGAATATCAGTTGGTGCAGATGGAAGGAAATCATCTTCAGTAAATGCATTAACATCTAGAGGCCAAATTCCTGTTTTCTTGAAGCCGTTCAGTGCTGTTTTTATTGTAGCTGACTATTTGTTAATGCGAAATTCCGGACTATCCCGCTTTTTCTTGACATATCGAGCCAATGTTGATTTTGGTACACCATATTGAGACGAGGCTTTGTCTAAACTTATATTACCGTCAATTACTGCGGATATTGCCTGTTCCATAGAATCCATAGGCCAACTTTGTCTCTCTGTTTTTCTAACATAGTTCCGCACCATCTGTAACACGAAAACTTGAAGGTAGTTTTTTCTTAAGCAACAAAAGATAAAGCGGGGCGGAATGAGACATGTCTCATTCTGCCCCGAAGTTCGTTATTTTGAATTTCAAAGTTTTGTGAGGTTATATAGCAATATTTTAAAGAACTATGGGGGTTTACAGCAAGCTAAAATGTCTATTTCAATAGTACGTAATGCCGAATAAGCAATAAGAAAAATTTAGTCACTTACCTTCAAATCTGAAATGGACAGAAAATGCAACAAAACAACTGAAATTCACAAATACGTTATAAATACATACCACCTTCGCTTCGCAGTGAACAATGGCGACTTCTACCAGTTACAGAACTACTACTCATCGGAGCGTAGCTTACTACCAAACATCGTAGATGGCAGCATAATACGCACGTCAAAAAATACAAATCTCATTCTGCCCCGTCAGTCCATTCCGCCCCGTATTCCCCTACGTGTGTTCAATATTTTTCAAAAATCTATAGAATTATACCAAACACGACTCCCGATGGAGAGGTTTGGGGGGTAAATTTAAATACGAACCCCGCGATATTTCGCGAAATGAACATCAGATCGAAAAACTGAAAAATAGACGTACACTCAATATTTTTGAAAAATCTATCGAATGACACCAAACACGAACCCCCACGCAGGTGGGGTGGGGAGTTACTTTAAAATATTAAATAGGAGCCCCCATTTTTTATTGCAGATTTGGATTCCTTACGTAAAAATAAGTAACTTTTATTCGAGACATTTTTTCGGAATATGGATAGATGGCGCTATAATCGGAAAAAACGATTGTTGGAAATAGAAAGTTAAATTAAAAAATGAAAAGTATCCCACTTTATGGAAAACTTAACTTTTTTGGTATTAGGACCTACTCTTCACAACCCAATAGTCCACATAACGCTCGAGTAACTGCAAATGTAGCATACTTTCCTCCCCTACTACGTCAAAAATTGAATGCATTCCCGAAATTTGAATAGAACTAAAAACATAGTTTAGGTTTAGGGAGTGCTTTATGATGAAAGAGTCCCTATCATAAATGAAATATTTTGAAAGGATAGAATAGTTGGTTGTACCTACATTTAAAAATATTCGCAGCCATTTCGCGCCAATGTGTTTCAAATGCATTCATTTTTTTCGAATCCTGAGACAACTAATAAGTATTTTTGAAAAATTTAAACGCAGAATGAAAGATTATTACCGAGGGTCGAAAGTCCCTGAAAACTTCTATAATGTTTATTTTAATAAGTTACAGGAGTGAAAAAAAGGGAAAATATAGGGATTTTTAATATCAAATATTTCATTCAAAAGAAACCTTTTGTTTATCCTAAGAGACTTTCGGCCCTCGGTAATAATGTAATCCTTCATGCTGCGTTAAAGGTTTTAAAAAATATTTATTAGTTTTCTAATAATTCGAAAAAAAAATAATGCATTTAAATAGCTTTGGACAAAGATTTTGCGCCTAATACCCCCTTAATTTAATTTGAAATCTAGAACATACCTACTGTTTGTCTTATTATATCGTCTTCTTCTTCTTTTTGTGTAGACATGACTCTGTATGTTTTTTCAGTGCGCCTCCGGTAAGTTGTCATTCCATTGTTTGTCGTGGTCTTCCTATCGGGGAACCATTTCTAGCCGTCCTTACTACTCTATTTCGTCGGCTTACTGCCAAAACCAACTAACTCCACTTTTTAAAGTTTTGGGAAATCTACCATTTATACTTTAATTTGAAATGAAATATCGTCTGAATTTAAATAATGATTTAATAATTGAAAAACATGACAAAATTTTTTTTCAGTTATTAAATAATTTTTCAGGCGATTTTCAATTTCAAATTTCAAATTAAAGTTTAAAAGGTAGATTTTTTTTATTTTATAATGGCTATGGCTTAGCAAATTATCCAGAGTATTTATTTTTTTTAAATGGTATTACAATATTAATTTTTAATTTAATGTCTAAGCCTACTTATAATCTAAATTTACAGGGTGTTATAATATATTAATAAATACATTTTTCAATTTTGTGTGATATGTTTACAATTTTTAATTTTATTATCTAAGCCTATTTAAAATTTAAATTTACAGGACGTTACATATATTCGTAAAGACATTTTAACGTCTGCTTATTTTTTGGAAAAATAATTTCGTTTAAATTGACAGGTAAAAGACAATTTAGATCAATTAATTTTTTTATACATTAATTTAATATTTTGTCTGTACTGTCCACACTCCAATATGAGGTGCTGTAGATCTCCAATTCTACCACAGGCGCAATATGGGTTATCACTGATACCTATGCTGTGTTTGTATGCTGGGGTTAGTGCGTGATTTGATCTAATTCTGTTTATTGTTTTTATAAATAACCTATTCGATTCATATTTAAACCATCTCTCCTTGGAAAAGGTACATTTCTTAAAACTTTAAAAAGTGGATTTAGTTGGTTTTGGCAGTAAGCCGATTTTAACAAATTTTGTTGTCATTCAGCTTATGTGCTCGTTGAATTCTCCTCTTCTGTTTGTACCCAGTTATTAATGTTGTCCATCTTGCATCTCCGTTATATATCTGCACTTCTAGCTTTATCCCATAGTGAGTTACCATCGATTTTCCGAGGCGTTTTCATTTCTGCTGTTTTGTTTCTAGCATTATCTTTTCCTCTCTGTATCAGGTCATGTTTCTACAGCGTAAGTATGTCATTATTGGTCAGATGAGTATCTTGTAAATTCTGCGTTTCAATTATTTTCCGATATTTTTATTTTACCATATTGTTTCATTCAGGCAACGTGCGGCTCTCTTTGCTATATTTACTTGATCTTCCACTTTTGTTTCGAGCTTTCCGTAGCTAGATAGTGTGATGCCTAGATATTTAAACTCCATGACTTTTTCAGTTATTTGACCCTAGAGCTCTAATTTACATCTTAGTAGATTTACTATTATAACCATGCATTTGGTCTTTTTTGGGGAAATTAAAGCATGTTAAATTTTCTAGCGGTCATTATTAAATTGGTGCAGCATACGTTTTCACTTTGAGAGATTAACATTGCGTCCTCTGCATAACAGATTATTTTAAGGTGTTTTTCTCCCATTTTTTATCCTTTTTTAGATCTTACTTTTACCAGAGAACAGCAGTTCTCGCCAGTGGCGCACACCAACATCCCCCTACACGCGACACTATATATACACGAAATTTTCGATTTTCTAAATCTGACGGAATTGAAAATTGTGCCAACTCCCATCTTAAAGTTCAGGAAAAGACACCCATTCATATGTCAACCATCCATTTTGGTCCAAGAGTGTGGATTTTACGGCCCTTCCTATTTAGGGCCTGTTTTTCGTTCTCGTCCCCAAAACTCCAACCTTTGCGGCTTCTAATAGTACTGACTGACCATTACCTTTCCAATGCATGTCTAATTTTGAAAATCGGTTATACCATTCAAAAGTTACCCAGCTCAGAAATATGACTTAATTTCTATTTAAAAAAGGGAAAATGTTTGTGGATATGTACATATGTATGTATGTGGCTGGAAAAGTTAAACCGATCTGATTATTTTTTTCTGGGTTTGAAGAGGGGGTCAGGGCCGATTCAGAACCGGTGTAGTTTGTGACTTTTGACCACCCATAAGCCAGCTATAGGATTTGGTAGGTACAAAACGGCATATTTTTTGGGGGTATATATCTTCAGTTCAAGAAGAGACAGGAGAACCGCCAATACACCAAATCAATAGTGTTGAGTTAAGCTTTCAAATGGTGTCTAAGCCGTCAGGATCAGACATACACACAACTTTGAAAATTCTGGTTTTTCGACAATTACTCAAAATTTCAACCTACGAATTGCACCAATAACTGAGCGTTTGTAGGACTCTAGACGAATTTGACGGTGTATACCTCATGTCCGGAAAAATTCGAATTATTAAGTTATAGGCTTCATAAGTATGATCAGATCTATTTCCCATGGGAAAATCGGTTTTTCAAGCTCAATAATAGCTTTCTGTAATAGCTTCAGTTATCATCCTTGACCTTAGATGCATCAGACACTACTTGTCAATATGTTGTCAATATGTTTCAAACTCATGTTTACTGATCAAAATCGGTTAAGCCGTTTAGAAGTTATTAAGCTACAAAAGTATAATAAAATTAACGATTATTCCCGAAATGATTTATGTAGTTGTAGTTGTTACGACGCTAAATTTGAGCTGGCAACGGGCAATCCGACTTCATTAATCGGCCATCCCAATAATTTTTTTTAATCTATTTCGAATAGAAAAAAGTCTAGTGTACATTCGATGGACACTAGATCATTTGGGAGATAATGCGACAAAGGTGACTATTTATAAATAAAGCTTAACGTGCCATCGAGAAAAATTGCATTCAACTTCATACATTTAATTTATAAAAACAAACTTTGAAAAACTCCTAATACAAGAATAAAAAACCGCTAAACGCCGTAAAAATGAGTGGCGTATACAATATTCCAGCTACAAAAATCTGATATGAATATTACGTGGCGAACATGTATTTTCATTTTGATGCAAAATAAAATTTTAGTTTTATTTTAAAAGATTTTTCCATAATTTTTGCTAAATTTGAAGTAAACGCGCCACAAAAGATTTTAAAAATTCAAACTGTATCAAAGTTACTCTTTTGTGGCGCGTTTTACTTCAAATTTAGCAAATATTATGGAAAAATCTTTTAAAATGAAACTCCAATTTTATTTTGCATCAAAATGAAAATACATTTTCGCGCCACGTAATACATATTCATATCAGATCTTTTGTAGCTGAAATATTGTATGCTCCACTCATTTTTACGGCGTTTAGCGGTTTTTTATTCTTCTTTTTTTTTAATAATCAAGTTTAACAATAGAGGACTCAGGGAATCCCTCTGTCTTATTCCATTGCCAGCTTCAACTGATTCAATTATTCCTAGAGGTACCTCCCTTGCATACAATAAATGGATAACGTCCTTTAATTTGACCCTGTCAAATGCCTTTTTAATGTCTACGAAACATAAGTATGCCGGTTTGCTGTATTCTAATGACTTCTCTTGAACCTGAATCATTATAAATATAGCGTCGGTGCATGCACTTCCCGACCTAAAGGTCGCAGCATATTATCATGCAGGTAGCGAATCCAGCACGTAGCGTTTAGTTTCCGAAAAATAAAAGACTAAGCTTTCAATCTAATAGCACATAAAATAACACCAAAAATATTACTCTACATCCCACCACATTGAAAACAATGGGAACCTTCTCTGGTTATACCTCCGAGGCTTCTACAATTTGCAAGCCATAGCGGATGCTGAGACTAAAGAAGATGAGGAAATTTTACAATTTATAATTCATGTCCCATCTGCTCAGCGCGGTAAAGTTCCAACGAGAATGGTTCCCTTCATACTCCAATCAGAGTAAACATGTTAATCAAAAATGAATAACCATTTTCAATAAACTTGATAAGATACCCTCAGTTAAGGAGAAAATATTAATAATAAAGATGTTTTCTTCAGTCAATAGTGTGCGTACTGTCAGTTAAATAGTAACGTGTCGCCAAACTTGCACACACATACCTAATGTAAAAATACATTATATTTTTTAAAATTTTGGAATCTATTGTAAGCGTAGAGCAATTGTAACTTTTGTTTTTAATATATATTTCAATCCTCTACAAATAGCTTCTCATGACTTTTGATGTAAAATAATTAGGGAACCAGGAATTCAACTGTTTAGATTTTTACATTAAGTTTCCTATGGCCCGTTTTACGATTCACCACTCTGTATATATAGGTACGCCATTATTAGGCGTCAACACCCTTCGGTAGGGATCTATGGAGGAGTATCACCAAGCCGCAAGCCCTTATCACTTGCAGTACCGCTCCTCCATAGGCCGATCAGACGCAAGTTTATTCCAGACCAAGAGGTAGATTCTATTGAATTTTATGCTACGACGTTGGCCTTTAATTAATTTCAAATGACCGGGCTGAGGCTCGAACCACGATCGCAAATCCACTAAGCTTGTCGATCGACTACGTCTCAGCTAACTTGGCCGTCCGATCGACAAATATAATAAATACATATACAGGGTATTAAAAAAATGGCCGTCCGATCGACAAATATAATAAATATACAGTGTATTAAAAAAAATATATGTGACACTTTTATGGATATTCTATCCCATAATGATTTTATCCCCATAATAGATTCGACAATTCGACCAATGTCGCACTAAAAATACACTCTGTATACTCACACCGATAGAAATCTGCTATAAGTCTGCATCTGAAATGTGACCTACTTGATGCCTTTTTCCTTCTCGACTCGACCTGATCTTAATTGCATTCTCCAAGGTATGATTTAATTAATTCCTAATGGATTTGAAGAAATGCATTTTTTCAAAATTTCTCCAGCGTTACCTACTAATAGTGTTCAATTGAGAAGGTAGTTTTCAATCTTTCTTCAAAGGTACATATTCTACATATTATTAAGAATCCCTGCTATCTGCCATTTCTTTTAAATTTCTTATAGAGCTGGAAGTTATGTAAACTTCTCCAAATATTGTTTTCATAGATTGAAGAATGCAGTCTGCGGCTTGAATTAAATCTACATTTATTTCGGAAGTTCGATACTTCATTGACTGTTATTTTTTCGACTTTATCAGGAACATACTACAAAATTAACTTACAATTAGTTACAAACACAACATTCACAATATTCTCACTTCCGAATATTGTCTTTTATTTTGTGAAACTAATTCTATTGGCCAAAAACTTGCTTCTGTGCGAGTGTGCGAAGCGGCACTGATTTTAGTCATTTTGAGTAATTTTTTCTTCCACATGTGACAATGAGGGCAAACTAGTTTTATTATCGTACCAGATGTTAGATGTTTTAGTGCAATCCATGTCACTTAACTTGCAAGTTTTTGTCTTATAATTAATTGACTTTTTGTTTTTGTTGATGCGGCATATTTCGAGAAATGTACCCCATTTTTTTTGTAGTTTTTTCTCTATCCAAGATATTGACATCTTATAAATTAAATGTGTGGCACGTTGTGTTGAAATGGTATGCTAATGCACAAAAATTTTTCTCTGTTTTGCTGTCACGTTTGTGCTGCGTTTTTGTTTTAACCACTGCGACGTTTGTCCAATATAAGGCGCGTTCCAAGTGACATGAAAACCGTCCTTCGTACTGCCCTCGTCATGCGCATTATAAAAAATGCGTTCCAAGCGAACATGAACGATGATTGGTATCGTACACCGTGTTGTTCCAAGCGATCCATGTACCGCTTCGAAATCGGTAACTGAACGGCCCTTTTGATACATGCCTTCAAGCAGAAACTATTTGTACTGACTTGCGCAGTTAGGATTGTTTTCATTTTTACTGGTCACTGCTATGAGATCAGCTGATGATTCAATAATAGAATAATCCACAATTTACGCTATTAGTACCTGTGAATCTTGATTTCCGTTTAAATAATTATTAATTCTTTTTTTTTTTCAAATTAATCTTATAAAAATGGATAATTTATTATTTTCTTTTTTCATAGAAGACAACGATTTAATGTCAGATATCGATCCTGGGGAAGGTTTTGAAGCTGAAGTGATGTTTAATGAACATGTTAAGTCCACTTTACATCAACAATAAATTGAACAAGAAATTGACAAAGTTATTTAAGGTCAAATTTGGCTTATACAAAACACAATTCTACATCCAATTTTGCCGTGAATAAAAAGAAAATTGACAAAATAAAACATATCCAATTGTTCTATTTCATCAAATTATTTCACTTTCTTTTACAAACCATACATTTTGTACTCGTCAAATTTGGTATTGAATAACTTTGTCAATTTCTTATTCAATTTATTGTTGATGTAAAGTGGACATTAGAAATATTAATTTCTAACCATCTAGCAAACTACTATTATAGTGGTACAGTGGTACTCGCACTGAAAATGGCTCAGGCGCAACTCGAACTTGAAATGGTACACGAATTCGTTCCAAGAGGGTTATGTACCGGTAATCGGATCGAGATCGAAAGAAAACCGTTCAAGGGCGATTCTGCGCATTAAAACAGTCCAATCGATTTCGTGGCGGTTCAAGGGATCGTACAAATGTGTCGTCTTGGAACGAACCTATACTGTCCATTACATTATGAGATGTCTCTGATTTAGAAGCTGTGCAGAAGCGGACCAGGGTCTTTCTTCTTTTAACCTTCTGATTATTTTCGAACTACCGAAGCTTAATAAAATATTTGCTAAAAAACTAATAGTGAAATATTACTCATGGTCATTTTTTTTCTTCTTTTAACCTTCTGATTATTTTCGAACTACCGAAGCTTAATAAAATATTTGCTAAAAAACTAATAGTGAAATATTACTCATGGTCATTTTTGTTTTTAATTTATTTATATGTAAGTTGAATTACAAAATCCATGCGTATAATTTGTCTTTAAAGTACCTAATAATAAACTAATTGTTAATTCTACATTACTAAACAAAGGGTGCTGATTTTAAGTTTTTTATTTTGACAAAAAATTAATAACAAAGTAAATGAATATAAAACAAAATAGGTATATTATTTGTCCTCCTAGGTTAAACAAAAATTTCATCAAAAGGCAGTTAAAGTTTTTAGTTTCTAATTTGAAATGTTTTGAGCAAATTTTACTTTTTACTTATTCTAAGCTTTATATTTATAAAGAATCATCAAATTTATCGATAACAAAATTAATATCAGTAAAACATCTAGCTAGAGTTACAGTTTATCCCAAACCCTTCTTTCAATGCGTCATAGTTTGTCGAATTCGCTCTAACGCATTAAGCTCGAAGTGACAGAAAAAACCGTACATCCGTAATTATTATACATAGAACTTCGAAAATTATGTATTCGTTGAAGGGTATTTCCATATTAAAGTGACTTATACTTATAGATATAGCTATAATTGGTTGACAATTTAGTATGGTATAGTTAGACCCAAACCCAGACATCCAAAGTGAAAGTTATCCTCCAACACCAAATTGTTCTATATGGTCCACACAATGTTCAGAAAAAAGTCACACCATTTTGAGCGTCGGGTTTGGGGGGGAGAAGGGGGAGAAATATGCAAATTCGTAGGTTTTTAGGTTTTTCGTCAATATTTCTAAAACTAAGCGGTTTAGCATTAACAACCTTCTACACAAAATTGTTCTACATTAAATTTGAAATAAAAAAGGCCCTATGCATAACCATTCTAAAATGAACGGTTCCAAAGTTACGGAGGTAGTATAGTATAATTGGTCCAAAAAAAGGCCTAACCCAGACATCCAAAGTAAAAGTTTTCCTTCAACGCCAAATTGTTCTATATGGTCCACACATTGTTCAGTAAAAAGTTACACCATTTTGAGAGTCCGGTTTGGGGGGGAGATGGGGGAGAAGTCGGTAAATTAGTAGTTTTTTTTTACGTTTTTCGTCAATATTTCAAAAACTATGCTTTAGCGTAAGGAATGTTCTGTAGAAAAATATTTTACATAAAATTTAAAACAAAAAAGGTTCTATACATAATTGTTATAAAATCAACGGTTCCAGAGTTACGGAGGGTGAAAAGTGGAGGTTTTCGATACTTTTTATATTTACCGATTTCTCTTCCATCTCCCCCCCAACCCGACGCTTAAAATGGTGTGACTTTTTTCTGAACATTATGTGGACTATATAGAACAATTTGGTGTTGGAGGATAACTTTCACTTTGGATGTCTGGGTTTTTGGTATAGTTATATCATAAATATTGCCCAAAAAATATAAAAAGTATCGAAAACCTCGACTTTTCACCCTCCGTAACTCTGGAACCGTTGATTTTATAACAATTATGGGTACAACATTTTTTGTTTTAAATTTCATGTAGAACATTTTTGTGTATAACATTGTTTACGCTAAAGCATAGTTTTAGAAATATTGACGAAAAACGTAAAAAAACTACTAATTTACCGGCTTCTCTCCCATCTCCCTCCCAAACCGGACGCTCAAAACAGTGTAACTTTTTACTGAACAATATGTGGACCATATAGAACATTTTGGTATTGGAGGAAAACTTTTACTTTGGATGTTTGGGTTAGGCCTTTTTTGGACCAGTTATACAATACTACCTCCGTAACTTTGGAACCATTCATTTTAGAAAGATTATGCATAGGGCCTTTTTTATTTCAAATTTAATATAGAACAATTTTGTATAGAGGGTTGTTCATGCTAAATGGCATAGTTTTAGAAATATTGGCGAAAACCTTAAAAAACTACGAATTTACCGATTTCTCCCCCCTCTCCCCCCAAACCCGATGCTCAAAATGGTGTGACTTTTTCCTGGACATTGTGTGGACCATATAGAACAATTTGGTGTTGAAGGATAACTTTCACTTTGGATGTCTGGGTTATGCCATCTTTTGGATCAACTATACTATACTAATTACAATACTCTATAGTTTACCAATCCATGATGCGAATAAAGATAATTTGAGACAAAAATATATTTTAAATATTAATATTTTGGCAAATATTCATATAAGTATTGATATTTATATAAACATAAATATAAATTTTCTGACAACTGTCAGATTTAAATAAAATGTCATGCAGTGATTCGCGACATTCTTAAAATCTTATATGACGTCTAAGTGAATGACGCACTAAAAAAAGGGTTTAGGATAAACTATAACCACTATTATTTTGCAAAAAGAATCGTTTTTATATACATATTTACTTATTTTTATTTCTCCTTTTTCAACCTTTTTTACGTTTAAATTTTGGCGATTATATTAATTTATTATGCGTTTTGGCTCTTAGTTTATTTTTATGTTAAGTACTCATTTCATTTATATATGGCATAATTAATACTAAAATATAATCAAAAATTCTTCGACCGGAGGAATTAAACTGGAGTGAGTTGAGTTGGACTAGGTCTGGGAGTTCTCGAGCCATATTCTCCCCAGTGTTGGGCAGTGTATTGTACATAACCTGGATCTCCAGGGCTATTGGGCGGCCGAATTTCTTCGTGGAGTCTGTCAGGCCTTCTTAATATGTATTTTGGATTAAGTATGTCGTATTTTCCGTATTCACCTAAAAGAATAATAGAAATGGATTATACAGTGGAACCCGCTTATTGGAATAGCCTTCGTGCCAAGCAAAAGTATTCCTATAACCGAGATATTCTAATAACCGATCATTGGTGGCCAGTAAAAACGTTCCGGGACCTCAAGTTTCTATTCCTTAAACAGGGATATTCCTTTAACAGCAGTGCCGGATTACCTATTAGGGAAAGTAGGCAGTTGCCTTGGGGCCTCGACCCCAAAGGGGGTCTCGCAGCCCTCGCAGGGCCCAAAACGAAAACTATAAAATTGTTAAAATATAAAAATTTGCCAAATTTTTACCTTTACCCAACTGACAATATAATCTAAACAATATGTTTCTACGAGTTGTATCTGTTTTGAGTAAACCTAAAATATTTTTATACCTAAACTGTTGAAAAACATTTCAGGTAACCTAGTAAACACAAGATTCTAACAATATAAGTACCTACAATGGGGTAAGGTTATATCAACCATAATAAATTTATTTGAATTTGGACATTTGTCACGTACATTCTATGAAGTTTTATAATTCTATTGTATATACTAAAACTTAATATTATTGGCGTTGGGTGGTTTTATTTAAACATCGATGGTTCTTTCAACCTAATATTTATATCGAAGTCATCTTTTCTTAGTTTGGTTTTGTTCTTTGGAAGAGAATAATTGTTATCGTGTAGTTAGGTGCAATAGTTGATTTTATAAATTTGCACATCATATTGATATGCAATATTTTATTTAATAACTCTTCATTTTAAAGCAGTGCCAGGGCACTTTTAAGTGATCGCCAGACACCTTAATTTTTTACTTATGTATTTATCTGTTGTGCTTGGTATAATATTGGAATTTAAGCATTTGTTTTGCAATTTAAGCATATTTAAACCAGGTAAGTTATTTTCAATAAAATGTATATAGTCCAGGGTAATACCTAAGGTTTTTTCCATGATACTTCAAGAGCAAGGACACTGAAGCGTCTTTTCGACAAGTAATGCCTATAAGAGCAAATTGTAACTATTTCCTGCGTAGGATATGTTGGCCATTTTTATTTATAAACAATTTAGTGTCAAAAAACGGCATTTTTCCTTTTTTTTTAAATCAATTGAAAACAATGAAACTTATGGGTTTTTAGTACAAACATCTTCGAGAGTATGGAAAAAGCTTTAAAATGAATTATTACAAAGTTTGATACACTCAGTTGATATTCAAAGTTTGATATACTAATGGATTATTACAAAGGTTAATATAATTGCAAAAAAGGTCAAAATTGCAAAAAAAATAATTTCGCATAACTATTGTAAAAATTAATGTATTCTTGTTCTCATGATCATTTTTCAGTGCGTCATTAATTATGACGTCATATACTGTATTGGGTGTGTCGAGACTTATTTCATGTAATTATTGACGAATCTGACAGATGCTAGAATCGTACTTAGCCATAGGTGAAAAGCTGGTGGAATTAAACTAATTAGTAATTTAGTCTATTTGATTTTTACACAATATGTTAACATGTAGGTATTTTTTATAAAGGGGAATAAAATTAAAAAGTAAACAATATTGTTAATTAAATTTATAAATATGGAAACATTAAAAAATGACACAAAACTATCCATTAATTGTGTTTTTATCTCCTTCTCTAGGTGCTGTCTCCGCTTCAAAAGTTGGCAGTCATCAGAGCGATCTTTATTTCTGAAACCGCAGCTCTAAATAATTCATTGTTATTACATCCAAACCAGTTCCTAAGGTTCTTCAGCCATGAGTTACGTCTCCTTACTATAGATCTTTTTCTTGCATAATGACCTGGAGTATTAGATATACATCTCTCATCACATGTCCCATATATCTCAGTTTTCTTCTTATTTGTTAGTTCTTCTCGTTCCTTATGCGTAAGTCTCATTACCTCCACGTTGGCTATTCTATCTACTCATGAGATATTTAGCACTCTTCGGTACATCTCAAATGTCTCTAGTCTCCTCACGCCAATGACTAACTTTTAACGAACTAAATTCTAAACCAAAACACAAAAAAATGCACAAAGACGTTGTGAAACACAAGGGAAGTCGAAATTTCAAAATTCGAAATTTCAAAATGACAGGTACACAAAATACTGACCTGAATAATAACCGTCACTTGACTCTCTGACACTTCTAAAAAATGGCCAAAATGAACGAAGTTTTCGTCAAATGTTCGTAATACGTGTATTTGATTGGCTAGAAAAAACGCGCATTCTAAATATCAACGAATCAAACGTAGGTTAGGAATAGACATCTTATGTATATAACCATTGTAATGCTGCATTATTTTTGTGTTTAATCACGGAGCTACCGCTTTTTCCGTCTCATCTAACTTAATGCATTAGAGAGAAATCGAAAAACTGTGACGCACTGAAAAATGATCATGAGAACAAGAATACAGCTTTGAAATTATTGTCAAATGATTTTTTGGTGCTTAATATGTGACAACAATTTCAAAGCGATTCATTTAATTGTTTAAATTTTATTCAAATTGTTTATCCCAGAGAGCATTTTTTGCAATAACATGTCAGAAAAAAAAAATGATGTTAGTAGGGGAAAGGTAGGTAAAGTGGAATAATTACCGATTCAAGCTTGTATCCCGGTAGAAGTATTCGTCTTAAAAGTTTGAGTTTATGGAAGAAGCCACTTACGTTATAGCCCTACGTAGTACTGTTAAGAAATTAAACTAATATATCACCACTTCGGAGAAAAACGTCAAAAGTAAAAGTGGTGTAATATTCCACTTTACCCGCCATATTGGAGGTAAAGCGGAATACAAAAACTTAAAATGAATTAATATTATTTATTCAACTAAGCATATAAACAGAGCTCAGGAACATTGAAAAACCCTCGTCTTAACTGTTTTGGTTCATTAATAATCATTTTAATGTCCTTAATGTTGTAATCTAATACATCATCTTTATTAGGCCATTTGAAATATTTTTGCGTCCTTTCCATACACTTTACAGACGCTGATTCACCTGATTTTGAAATTACTAAACCGGGAAATGTTTGTCCGTTGTACTCTACAGCTACATATATCCCTTCCTTAATATCTTCTGTTTTTATGGTAGGAATTTGAACTGGTAGGTCCAACTCTGAACCGCTGTCGGTGTCACTATAAATGCTGATGTTTGCATCATCTTCTTCTTCGCTGTCGCTTTGAAATAGTTGCTTCGTAACTTTCTTGGTTGGATTTTTTGGGGTCGGAGCCTTCAAATTCTTTAACTCTTCAATAAAAGGGGTAGAAGTTGCTACTACAGTTTTTCCTGATCCAGCCCTTTTCTTCGTTGGATTTTCGATATTTGAAGCGACCCGTGGGATAGGTAAAATATCCGCAGGACTAACAATAGTCTTATGGAGGAGAATGTCATTTGACACTGGAGTGGACGCTGATGGCAGGTTAGATGTAGCGAGTAGAGGCCCAGGACGATCAGTTGTATCTGCAGCCACGAAAACGTTTGGATCAGGTCTCTCAAACGGCCAAATACCCGTCTTCTTAAATCCTGAGATAGCTGTTGCCATACTAGCTGCCTTCAAGTAAGCTTCTCCGAAGAGAGGACCGACATCATGAATCGTCACAACTTTCCCCGGGTGGGTTCGCAGCCAAACTCGCACTGCCTGTTCATAGAAGGTCGACATGGGATACATAAATGATACGTCCAGTGGCTGAAGTCGATGTGTGCAATGTGGTGGTAGCACCAGGATGTCTACAAAGTTTTTCTTAGCAAGCTCTAAGACTTCAATGTTTTTTATGTGGGTTGAATGGCCATCTACAATTAGTAAAACCCTGTCCTCGGAGATAGGCTTCGCAAATTTAATAAAATGGTGAAACCAAGCCGTAAAGATTTCGGTCTGCATCCATCCAGAAGCATGCGTGAAAATTTTGGTATTCAGAGGAACTCCAATGTCGAATGTCAAGTGATGTCTCACCCGTGGAAAAATAAGAGCAGGAGGGATGTATTCCCCTGCAGCGTTGAAGCAAATTTCTGCAGTTGTAAGCGTACCTCTTTCAGCTGATGATAAAACTCCTACTTGCTTTTTCCCCTTTTTTGAAATAATCTTTGAAGGCTTATTTGGCACGGTAGAGATTCCGGTTTCGTCACAATTATAGATGCGGTTAGGTCTGTAGTTGTGTTTTTGGTATAAGTCTTCCAATAAATCAAAGAACTTTCCGACACTAACTGCGTTAAATGCTGACGCTCGCGCTGCTGACGTTTTTTCTGGAAGTCGAAGTGAAAGAACTGGGTGCCGTTTCATGAAACCAAGCAACCATACTTTACCAGCTTCTTTCTTCTCATTATTGAATCTATGTTCAATGTTATTTCGTATGGCAAACTCGTAGGTAAGATATTTTAAGTCAGAAATAGTTAGCCCAAACAGGCGTTCTTCCATTTTAAGAATATAGTCTACCAACATCCTCTCTTGATCTACCGTGAACACGCAACGGAATCGTCCAAGTTGCTTCACTAAACGTTCTTCTGGTGGTCGCTTTAATCTTCTAAAAAGAGTTGTCGATGGAATGTTATATTGTTTTGCAGAAGAATGAATTGATAAACCACCTTGACATGCAGTTAGAGCCTCAGCCATTGCCTTCTCGTCCCAA
The DNA here is from genome assembly GCF_917563875.1 of Diabrotica virgifera virgifera. Classification (NCBI taxonomy): domain Eukaryota; kingdom Metazoa; phylum Arthropoda; class Insecta; order Coleoptera; family Chrysomelidae; genus Diabrotica; species Diabrotica virgifera. Next base: position 57,077,482 of record NC_065447.1, read on the forward strand.
CTCTGCTGCGAAGTCTTTCGTTTGTAAAAATTAGGCATGCTAAAAAAATGTTGTCACTTAATAACATTGTTAAACTTTTAGGAGGTAAAGTGGAACGTCATTCCGCTTTACCCGCATACGTTTCATTCCACTTTACCCGCATCAACATTTTTTCTGTACAAACACGATAGCTACTAACCAAACGTGCTAATAAGTTAAAGAAAGAGTATTTATGTCCACAAATAACCATTTTATACAATAGATAATAAATACGGTTAGAAAAACTTACCTGTTGCTGATAAGAAATTTCGTCTTAGTCACCAAATATTACAACTTTTTGTTAAAAAACAATGATCTTGTTTAACTCACATGAACATATCAATGAAAGTGCGCCATATTGAAGTAAATATTGCCAAATGTCAAAAGGTATATTGTGGTAGGAGTTACAACAAAAACCGCCAATTTTGAAATTAAATTTTAAGCTTATTCCGCTTTACCCACCCATTCCACTTTACCTACCTTTCCCCTACCAATCCACAATGAAAGAGCATGAGCTATATTTTCAACTTGGTTTAAAAAAAGTAAATTAAAAATGCATTTATTAGTAATAAATAATTATGCAAAGTATCATCAATCTTTCCTTATAAACTTTATTTTTTTTTATAAAATAAATTATTATTATTACAATTTTTTATCAATTATATATAAATAATATTACTTATTAGTTGTGCATCTAAAACAGAGTAAAAAAATAGATTTTTTAAAAAAAGTTATTCAAAAAGTTTATAAGGAAAAATTGACGATACTTTTGCATAATTATTCATTACTAATAAATGCATTTTTTTTTCCCTGTTTTTAAACCAATTTGAAAATACTAGCTCATGCTGTTTCATTTGACACCTGTAAAATTTTTATCACCTATTAAGCACCAAAGAACCCTCATTTGACAAAAATTTTAAAGTTGTACACTAATTTTTATAATAGTTATTGTGAAATAAATTTTTTTGCAATTTCGACTTTTTTCGCAATTATATTAACGATAATGAACTATAGTGTAGTATAGTTGATCCAAAAGATGGCATAACCCAGACATCCAAAGTGAAAGTTATCTTTCAACACCAAATTGTTCTATATGGTCCACACAATGTCCAGAAAAAAGTCACACCATTTTGAGCGTCGGGTTTGGGGGGGGAGAGGGGGGAGAAATCGGTAAATTCGTAGTTTTTTAAGTTTTTCGCCAATATTTCTAAAACTATGCGGTTTAGCATGAACAACCTTCTATACAAAATTGTTCTACATTAAATTTGAAATAAAAAAGCCCTATGCATAACCCTTCTAAAATGAATGGTTCCAAAGTTACGGAGGTAGTATAGTATAACTGGTCCAAAAAAAGGCCTAACCCAAACATCCAAAGTAAAAGTTTTCCTCCAACACCAAAATGTTCTATATGGTCCACATATTGTTCAGTAAAAAGTTACACCATTTTGAGCGTCCGGTTTGGGAGGGAGATGGGAGAGAAGCCGGTAAATTAGTAGTTTTTTTACGTTTTTCGTCAATATTTCTAAAACTATGCTTTAGCGTAAACAATGTGACATACAAAAATGTTCTACATGAAATTTAAAAGAAAAAATGTTTCATACATAATTGTTATAAAATCAACAGTTCCAGAGTTACGGAGGGTGAAAAGTCGAGGTTTTCGATACTTTTTATATTTTTTTGGGCAATATTTATGATATAACTATACCAAAAACCCAGACATCCAAAGTGAAAGTTATCCTCCAACACCAAATTGTTCTATATGGTCCACACAATGTTCAGAAAAAAGTCACACCATTTTGAGCGTCGGGTTTGGGCGAGAGAGGGGGGAGAAATCGGTAAATATAAAAAGTATCGAAAACCTCCACGTTTCACCCTCCGTAACTCTGGAACCGTTGATTTTATAACAATTATGTATAGAACCTTTTTTGTTTTAAATTGTATGTAGAACATTTTTCTATAGAACATTCCTTACGCTAAAGCATAGTTTTAGAAATATTGACGAAAAACTTAAAAAAAAACTACTAATTTACCGACTTCTCCCCCATCTCCCCCCCAAACGGGACGCTCAAAATGGTGTAACTTTTTACTGAACAATATGTGGACCATATAGAACAATTTGGTGTTGAAGGAAAACTTTTACTTTGGATGTCTGGGTTAGGCCTTTTTTTGGACCAATTATACTATACTACCTCCGTAACTTTGGAACCGTTCATTTTAGAAGGGTTATGCATAGGGCCTTTTTTATTTCAAATTTAATGCAGAACAATTTTGTTTAGAAGGTTGTTCATGCTAAACCGCTTAGTTTTAGAAATATTGACGAAAAACCTAAAAAACTACGAATTTGCAGATTTCTCCCCCCTCTCCCCCCCCAAACCCGACGCTCAAAATGGTGTGACTTTTTTCTGAGCATTATGTGGACCATATAGAACAATTTGGAGTTGGAGGATAACTTTCACTTTGGATGTCTGGGTTTGGGTCTAACTATACTATACTACTATTTAGATGGGAAATAAGCCACAATTAAATTGAAAAAATAATTGTGACTTATTTTTATATTTTATTATATTATAAAAATTAATTTATTAGCAATAAATGAGCATATCAAACTTTGTAATACGCCATTTTAAAGCTTTTCCATGCTTTCAAGATGTTTATATTAGAAAAACCATATTTTCTATTGATTTGAAAAAGAGGAAAAAAGGCCGTTTCTTCCAACTTCCAAACGAAAAAATCATATTTTTTTCAAAAATATTCATTCTAAACCCGTCAAAATATTTGAGGTTCCTACTAATGCTAAAGTAAAAAAAGTCTTATAGGAATTGCTATAAATTTGAATTTTTGTGGAATTAACGATGTTTTATTTTTCACTTTTTTCTAAAAAAATTGAAAGTGTCCTCTTATTTTCACCATAACTTGCTTAATTTTGATGTTATTATTAAATCTATTAACTCATCATTCATTTCATAGGTATATCTGATTACTTTGACAAGTGTTTAATAAGTATATTTTTTTATAAAATACATCGTGTTCCCGATATTTAAGCTTGAATATGTACCTATAATCCGTTTGAAAATTATTGATTGTACAGTTTTTAAGACGCAGGTCATTTGTACCTATTTACGGACGATAGATTTAAGTACTTGCAAGAAAAAAATAGACTTTGAATTAACTATAACTTACTTTGAATTATTATTATTAATATTAAAAGGTTTTTAATTAAGGAATTTATATTGTATTTTTTATTAGCTTCAATTTTGGTAATAATAACTTTAAAACCGATTTAAAACATGTATTTTTTCACAAAAAATTAAAATCTTTGCTCTTTTTCAAAATAACTTAAAAGTTATTAGAGATACCAAAAATCTCAAACCATGAAAAAAGTAACTTTTAAGGGGCCTCATAGCTTTGGTTGCCTAGGGCCTCAAGATTCTTAATCCGGCACTGTTTAACAGGTATTCTAATAAGCGGGTTCGACTGTATTGTGTAAATAAATAAGGGAAATGTTACATCAATAAAGTTATATGATGATCATCTTCTTTTTCCTAGTCGGTCGTCCTTTTCGGACATAGTGCCACCTTGAATTTTCAATGATGTCTTTTAAATTGTTTTCATCTTTTTCTAACGTCTGTAACTCTGAAGCAAAGGTTTAGTGGAGCTTTGACCTCTTTTGTCATGTGGTCCACATAATATTTCAAAGCCAACTTGAAACATGCAGCTCTCTAAATAATAGACTTCTTGCGATGGTTGTTTATGCAATCCAGGGTATTCGTAACATTATTCGGCAGCAAAACATTTTAAAGAGGCTATAAAGCGTTCCTTAAAAGACCAGCGTTAAGTTCACATAGAAAAATGAAGACGACCCATTGTTTTTAAAACCCTTATCTTTGTATCCATGGTAATCTTTTGTCTTTTCTCTACTTTGATGGGCCATGACTTTATTTCTTTGTTGCATCCTCCGGAATTGGTTACGAGTGAGCCCAGATTTACCACTTCGATGTCATTTTTGAATCGCTTATTTATGAAAGGATATAAGTCACAACAATGAAGTTTTGAGAAAATTTTAAAAAAGTGTTTATATTTCAAACAAATAAAAAATTTGTGATTTTTCCTGGAATATGAATTATGTTATTATAAGTTAGATAACAATATTGTATGTATATTGATTTTTTTTAATTAACAGATATTTTATTCAATATTTTATTCGTCTGACTTACATCTTTTCACAAATTAATTAAAAAAATGTCTAAACTATTATTTTTGCCCGTATTTGTCCAAATTAACAAAAAAAAAACGTTTATTGGCCAACTTTATTACCAGTTATTAACACACGAAATATTTTAAACTAAAAAAATTAAAATTAAAAGCAGTTTTTTATAAGATACCCATACTTTCAGTACTTTTACTTCAGTGGTTGGCCAACCAATTATTTCCTCATAAAATTCTTGATAATTTTCAGGAAGATACCTAGTAATCTTTTGAATATCAATGATTTTTATGTTAATTGGAATTTTTTCCATAGGATAAGCTCGTTCCTTTGGAAGTTGAACATTTTCGTTGTTATTACTTTTTAGAACAAAGGAACTGGTTAGTGCTTCATCGATAAACTTCAATGCTTCAAAAAATCTTTTTTTGTATTGTGATTTTAACGGAACTCGAATAAAGCTGGAAACGGCGAATGACTCCTTTTGTGAACGTTTGTAATATTTGGACCACCAATTTTTAAAATCCAAAATGTCATTAGTTCTGACCATTTGTACAGTAAATTTCTTCCTCTTTGCAGAACTACAGATTGCTTCAAAAACTTCCACTGGTGTATACAGCCTATCCATGCGATTGAGTTTGCGTTTGGCAAATTTATGAAACGATATAAGTCAATGACATATCTTTTCATAAAGAAATTGAACATTCTGTTCACTGCCTAGCTATCAACAGTACTGAAGACTTATATTCTTTTATTACTTTATTTAAACGTTAGATAAAATAGTGACTTATATCCTTTCATAAATAAGCGATTAATTTATTCTGACAATATCTGGCTGGTTGTTATTTCTTCTATCTATGATCATAACCTTTGTTTCTGAATTATTTATGAATAATCCTGCTTCCAAACTCACTCGTTCTATTCGTTCTAATAGCTCTGTCATTTCTTCCAAGGATTCGGTGAAAAGCACTGTATCATCTGCTTACCTTAAGTTGATGATTCCTATGCCACCAATGGATATGCTCCCTTTCCATTCTGAGATTGCTTCGAGCATAATGGCTTCTAAATATATATTAAACAGAATGAGGCTTATTACGTAGCCTTTCCTTACACCCTTGCGAACCCTTAACGCCTTTGACAGTTCTCTATGTGTCCTCACTTTTGCCAAGTTATCTACGTAGAAGTTTACTAGCAATGCCACTACTGCCACTAGGTGTTTTAGAGCACCCATTTCCTTAAGGTATTTCCATATTTTGTTCCATCTGACATAGTCGAATGCTTTACTATAATCAATTAATCACACATATGTGCTTACATTGAACTCCTTTCATTTTTTGTGTAGATGATCATCTTGAGAATATGAAACAAATTGTATACCTACCTAATATATGAAATATAATTATCGTAGACGTATTTTTGTTTTTCATTACCTTTTCTTATATTACTCCATACCGGCGAATGGTCACTCATTTGTGGAGGTAGTTCCATTTCCTCAGCTTCTGTGCTTCCGTCATCACCAACATCTTCACCGTATGTTGGATACTTTCTTAACGAGTCATCCCTCATTCTTTGGTAACCTAATTCAGTAATGTTTGGTTAACATGGAGATTATGTACTACCATTGATTGATAAATATAGAGTGTATACTGTGTTTACAGAGAATATACAGAGTATATACTGTGTTTACAGAGAATATACAGAATATATACTATGTATATTTATCAATCAACGGTACCTACTAACATTAAAAAATTGTGTCGTAAACCTGTGGTATTCGTAAAGTTAAAAATTTTTCATTTTGCTTAATCAGTACCCGACCCAACTGAAAGAATAATTATTATCTGTTCCTAACCTGTTGTTGATCTTTGTTTATCCTTGTGTCTATTAATAAGATTAAATAGTGAATAAAAAGTGGTGTAAGTTAGTATAGATTATTATGAAGATTTCCAGAAAAATCGATGGTATGTCACTATGGTACACAGCTCTAAGTACAGACATACGACGGAGATGTAAAGTAGACAAAATTAAGGACTGGACAAGAAAGAGAAGAGTAGCATGGAACGATCGTATAGGCTGAATGACAGCAAATAGAGTAGTAAGGATGGCGAGAGATGCTTTCCCAATAGGAAAACGATCAGTGCGAAGATCAAGAATACGATGAAACGAAAACTTACTGGAGGCACATTAAAAATCGAGTCATATCTACAAACAAGAAGAAGAAAAATAAATCCAGCGTAATAAGGTTTGACGACCTAGCTGGCCATTCTATGAAGTCCCTGCTCCCGATCGATTGATTTAGAAATATTTCGGGTAACAAAATAACGTAATAGATAGATGGAAAACATAACACGTTGTGAAATAAAAAGAGAGGAAACTAGTAGAGGTGAGAAATTATTGATAGAAACCTATAAATATTCATTACATTGCATTGCATTGCATTAAATTACATTACATTACATTACATTACCACTATTGATAGTTTCCCGAATCATAGTAGAAATTATTCTTGGTCAATAATTTAATTTTGGAATAAAAAATTAGATAGATGGAAAACATAACACGTTGTGAAATAAAAAGAGAGGAAACTAGTAGAGGTGAGAAATTATTGATAGAAACCTATAAATATACATTACATTGCATTGCATTACATTACATTACATTACATTACATTACATTACATTACATTACATTACATTACATTACATTACATTACATTACATTACATTACATTACATTACATTACATTACATTACATTACATTACATAACATTACATTACATTACATTACATTACATTACATTACCACTATTGATAGTTTCCCGAATCATAGTAGAAATTATTCTTGGTCAATAATTTAATTTTGGAATAAAAAATTACTACGAATTAAACTGTTTTTGTTTACATTTGCTTTATTGTCTTCAATCAGTTTTTACTTTAGGCGAAATTAAAAAAATGTTACTACACCTCTACTAGTTTCATCTCTTTATATTTCACAACATATTTATTACGTTTTCCATCTTTTGCGTTATTTTGCCGGTTCTTCCCGCTCTCATCACTGTATACTATATTATAGTAAAAGTTTTTATAAAAATTTATAACCAAATATACCTTTGTTTGAGCTATTTGTTGTCTGCATCTCCATCACTGCAATACCATTCCTCCCATTTTTTTCTTTTTCTACTTTCACACTTCTATCTGTCATTTTAGGTTGAAACTGCATCTCCAATGGTTTCAAAACTTCCTTTTTTTCTTTTTGTACTTTCTGTTTACTTTTTTCTACTTCATAAACCTGTTTTGTGATACTATCTGGTGGAACTATAGACCTCTTTTTCTGTTGTTTGGGTTGTTGAGGTTTCGTATGTCTCTTTTTTGGACCAGCTAAATCGAGAAGAAAAAGACCTGCGACTATCAGAGAGAACGTTCCAACTATAGCAGCATTGTCGACTAAACTCTCTGGAACAGAATCTAGCGCGGCGAAGGAAAGGCTTCCTGAAAGATTAAGAAATCACAAAAAAACATAATATATAAAGATGAAAATATATTTTAATTATTTAAATAATTTTGACGTAGGTATGTAGAAAACCATACCAATATAGCAATATAAATATGTTGAATTCAAATATATATTATTATTGCAAAAAAAGTTTTACATCTAATAGCACAGTCTGGTAGGATGTAGAATAACATTTTTGGATGTTGTTTTATGTGCTATTATATTGAAAACTTAGTTTTTTGATAGCAGTTGCCGCTAGGGGATCCCTGCCATTTCGTTCGTTGCAATCCGTGACTGCACGCCGTGGTTTGTCCTAGTTGGGTCAGAGAGAGCAGCATATGTGCCTCCTGATGAGAGACTAATAAGTTTCGAAACCGGTAGAGGTGCTTGCTGCATTCTCTGATTGAACTGGAATAATGATGCGGCTGTAGTTTCGTAGTGCAACGAAATTGAAAATGGTTATTCATTTTTGATTTACATGTTTAGTCCGATTTGAGTACGTAGGGGACCATTCTTGTTGGAACTTTACCGCGCTGAGCAGATGGGACGTGAATTATAATTTGTAAAATTCCCTCATTTTCCTTAGTGTCAGCATCCGTTATGGCTTGCAAATTGTAGAAGCCTCGGAGGTGTTACCAGAGAAGGTTCCCATTGTTTTCAGTCTGGTAGGATGTAGATAATATAGTCGTAATACTAAACGACACCACAATAGAAGCGGTTAATGATTATATATATTTGGGAGAGATAATAAAAATAAATAAGGAAAACCAAACAGCGGAGGTAAAAAGAAGGGTTAGATTAACCTGGGCAGGATTTGGAAAATTAAAATGGGTCCTAAAGAATAAAAAATTACAACAATACTTAAAAACAAGAGTGTTTGACCAGTGCATACTCCCAATTCTCACATACGCATGCCAAACATGGACCTTGACCAAGGCAAACATGGATAAAATAATGAAGACACAAAGAGCCATGGAGAGAGCAATGTTAATGTTAGGATTAAAATTGACAGACAAAAAGCAAAGAAATAAAACAAAAGTCAAAGACGCAGGACAACATATAGCCAGACTAAAATGGAGCTTCGCAGGTCATAACGCTAGACAAACGGACAATAGGTATAATAGCACGATACAACAATGGAGACCATGGACAGGAAAGAGAGCAAGAGGACGACCCCAGATGAGATGGGGAGACGACATTAAAAGGATAGGAGGAACGCACTGGAAACAGAAAGCACTAAACAGAAGCGAATGGAGGAAACTGGGGGAAGCCTATGTTCAAAATTAGACGAATTAAAGGGCAAAAGAAGGATATAGAATAACATTTTTGGATGTTGTTTTATGTGCTATTAGATTGAAATTTAGTTTTTTGATAGCAGTTGCCGCTTTAAAACAAAACTTAAATTTGACATTCTATTTATTTGATAACGTCAAATTTTATACCATCACCCGTGATCGGAGTAATACCCACTTTCTGTTACTTGCTGTTGCGTTTAGTAAATTTTCGACTTATTTCGTATGCTTTAAATGATGACATACGGGTAAAGACTCGTGGACGCAACTGTATCTGTGGTAGTTCTAAGGTTACGCATTGGCACCCAGCGTGGGGCATACAACAAAATACCATTACACTGCCATTTACTTTCACTCTACGTCTCATAGTTGACATGGAGTATTGTCTTGTTTATGTTCAGATACCATGGAAGATATAGAAATGATACATCCCGTTAATAGTAGGCAACATGACCTTACTCCCAAAATTCAATTTTTTTCATTTTTTTACATTCTTTGTGATTAACAAATAACACCAAACACAATTTTAACTTTACTTACATATTCAGACTTACCCATTACTGTAAACAAGATAATTCCAATACCCAGAAATACATATTCTGTTACTCTTTTCGTCGTTGGCAATTCTCCAACAATATGTCCCAGGAATAGGGCACCAGTAATTATCAAATAACCTAAAATCAAAATAAAGCATATTTCCGGTTATATTCTGTAACAACGAACGTATTCACAAGGCAATAATAGAGATGGGCGGGACATATTGCAAGAATGAAAGATAATAGGTGGACGACCTCAAAAGAATTGGATAGCAGAGACGCAGAACAGAAGATGGAAACATCTGGAGGAGGCCTATGTTCAACAATGGAAATATCAATGCTGATTCAGTATGATGATGATGATAGCCATGTAGCTATCATATATTACGGAAAATAATATGTGTCTTTAATTTTCTTTTTTCTTCTTTTGATTTAGGCATATTTTATTATCACTTTCACTACTTTATATATTACACTCACATTCGTATGTGGTTTGTTCTGCACTTGCTTCTAACTGTCTCTATTTATCTTTATTTGTTTTATCCGTCATTCTGTGTCTAATATTTTTATTAGAACTCTTATTTTATTTGTATTCAGGAATTTTTACTCCATACTATGTCGCTGATGCATCAAACTGCAGTGTAGTATCGTACTAGTCCCGGATTAAGAATCTTGAGGCCCCTAGGCAACCCAGGCCCTGAGGCCCCTTAAGAATCCTAGCCTTTCTCAATTTTTAATAATTTTCATTTTTGAAAATGTCCGTTCGCCTGTTGCGAAATAACCCAAAACGACTGTGAAGCCGAAGCAGGAATAAATTTTTTCCCTGCAAGTCTTGAAGCTGGGCTATAAAATATTTGAACTCAACTATCTATCACAGGGGTGGGCAAAGTGCGGCCCACGGGCCGCATGCGGCCCTTTAGACATTTTTTTGCGGCTCTCGGAAAAAGTGAATTATTTTCATTTAAATATTTTTTTGTTTAAGTATCGCTAATATTAATAATTATATAGATAATGCAGCTATTAATAATTAACACTTTCGCAGCGGGTGATTTTTCCGCAAAATTTCCCGTAATTAACCCGTAACTACCTAGTAAGTGTAACAATTTACGGAGCACCAAATTTAAGAGGAGCAAAAATATTGTAATGTTGAGAAAACTTAAAGATTATGTTTATGAACAATTTCCAGAACATGATTACTTTTTCAATGCATAATCCATCAGCAGGAGCAGGTATTGTTCAAAAATGTTTTGAAAGTAGACAACGTCATTTCAATTACAACTAATGTTGTTAATTTTATTCGTTCAAGAGGATTAAAATCATCGTGCATTCATAGCATATTTGGAAGAGTTAGAGACAAAACATCTTTTTCTGATGTCTTATATAGATACCACAGTCATATTAAGTATAAAAAAGGTTCTTAAAAGGTGCTGTGAGTTAGGGGAGGAAATTGCTATATTTTTAGATATAAAAAAATGCGACACATTTGTTAAATTTATAAGTTTTGAACGCAAAATGAAACTTTTAAAATGAAACTAATTATTCAAAACTATTCATTGATCATATAAAAAAGAAAGAATTAGTTCAATAATTTCCCTAATTAAAATCATTAAATAATGTACCAGAAAATAAGTTTAAAATTTATAAAGAAAAGCTTTGTAAGTTGTTGGCAGAATTTGAAAATCGTTTCAAAGATTTTGAAGATATTTACATAATTTTCCTTATCACTTCTAAGAAATTATTTTTTAGTTAAAATTGATTCCGTACCAGTCTACATTGAACTAGAAGTTATAGGTTAATTTGTATATTTTTGCAATACAAGCCATTAAGCCAAATTTCGGACCAATGCTGCATGATACGGGTACCGCCACGGCACCCGTTTCGTGTTACTTTGTTGTGAATCGGTACTAGCAGTCGGATTTGTTTTAGTTCATTCAGATAAAGTCATTTATACGCTCTCTGATGATAGCTTAGGAGCTTGAAACTGGGTAGGGTGTTTATGACACTCTCTGATTGAATTGAAATATAAGATGTTTCAAGTTTTCGTTTTACAACAAAACTGTTATTTTTGAAAGTACATAACTTTAAGACTACTGTTAAAAAATTTCAGTTTGCCCGAAGTAAAATTACCGGAAATACTGCATTCTTAAAATCCCCACCTTCGATTTGCTTTGCAGCAGCTTGAGCGTAGTGAGAAACATTCAACAGTTGCTCCCTTCTCATTTGTAAATTATTCCGCGATTCAGAAACATTTTCTGATGTACATCACTTTACGATTTGACAGACAAAAAAGTTCTAATTTTTCTCAAAACTGCTTTCCACACAAAAACCAATTCAACTAAAAATTTAACTGAAAAGCTACTTGACAGATCCACCTGAAATTTATCATATATTTTCTTTAGACATTTCGCGAGGTAAACCTGTCGAGATATTTTTTGTTTTATGCTTATTTTTTGTTTAACAATACTAAATATGTTGATTTGCACATTTTTACAAAAAAAATTGTTATTTTGGCTTCTGACTTCTGAGTGATATAAAAAACTCAAAAATCGTCATAAAAAACACCAATAATAATTTTCTGTGAATAAAATTCATACAAAAATGCTTAAAATACTGATTTCAAACCACAGCCCCCCCCCCTAAACAAAATTAATAAAAAGTTGAAAATTCGAACATGTAAATGTAAAAAATATTGCGGCCCTCGGTAATAGACCAAAAACATTTTGTGGCCCTTACTAAAAAAAGTTTGCCCACCCCTGATCTATCATGTAGTTTTGAAGCACACTCCTTTATTTGAGTATCACTCAATTTTGTAAAATCACAAAAGACCAAACACTGAGTTCACTGACCCGTACACTGTCAACCGACGACTCAGCTTAGTAATTAGCTTATCGAACATTGGTAGAAACGTTTCAACCTTTAACTTTTGTCCACTCTGTAGAAAAACTTCATTGGAATTAGCATCATCGAAATGTAGTTTTCTTGCTCGCTTTCGTTTACTCGCAGGTCTTCTGCTCGCAGTAAGCAAAATTATCTCTTTGGAATTTTAAGAACTCCAAAAATGAATTTAGAAGCTGAACTGCAGTTTTAAGTTTAATCTCTTTTCTCTGTAATGATTTACTGACAGCGTTGATGCGTTCTAAAATATGTGACATTTCTTTCAAAAAACACTGTTTCAGCTTTCTGATTAGTGTCTTCAGCAAGAGTATGAAGAGCAGATTTGAAAGCGTTGTAATCTTTAGACAAAGGTCCTGTTGCATGTGCCCTTGTAGTCCATCTTGTGCTGCTTGTTCTTTTAAGGACTAGATCGTGGCGAATGAGATCGCGTAGTGGAGTTTCATTTAAGCATTTTATCATAACTTCCCAACCATGAGTAAGGGCTGAAAAAAAGTTGTACACGGACTGAACAAACTAAAAATACGATATTCTATTTGAGGGAGAATACGTAAGCCAATCTCTTTTAATTTTTGTTCCACTGATTTGTTTTCGAAAAACCATAGATTGTGTAAAAATCCTGTAATGCCTTCAAAATTTATTTTTGATGCTAAAACACTTTCAAAGTTTTTACATTCTGAAGAACTTTCCCAATTCAAAATATTCTTACTTCTTCAGTTATTGTATTCCCTAATCCTATGTCGTTTTCCAAATTTACGACCCAATCTATCTTTAACTTCAATTTCTAAGTTAGTTTCGGTTTCTGGTTCTTTAACTTCTTGAACTGGAATAGAACTGTCGTTACATGTTTTTTCATCTTCTTCAGTTACGGAAGCTATGTTTCCCTCAGTTATTTTTATTTCATCATGTGCATTTTCATTGGCTGCAGCTTCACTAGCTATGGATTTCCGTGTGAAACTTAGTTTAAATAAGTTTTGCTTCTGTTTTAGATCTTGCTTAATTTTCTTTCTTCTGCTTTTTCTTGTGTTTTTCTGCTACACTATCGAATATTTTTTTCTTATTTCCATCTGTAGTACTGTTCCTTTCCACCAAAGAGCATTCGTTGGCGATTTATTCTCACAACATAGACTTTCTATGTGAACAAAAGTATGCAGTGTAATGTAATTTTATACGTCCATCACTTTTATGGTATTGCGCAATATTTGAATTTTTTAACATAATATGATTTATAGTTTTTATTTAATTCTAATTATTATTTTTTCGTTTTGTACCATGCGAGGCCCCCTTTGGAGTCGAGGCCCCTAGGAAATTGCCTACTTTGCCTAATGGTTAATCCGGCACTGTTAATCGTACTAAGTAAATCGAAAACATTTTCTCAGAGGGAAGGTGAGTACAGTCTCAAAAAAAGGTAAAGAATAAAAACACCAATGGACCAATGGTTTGGTTGATCGCATTGACGTAGAAATGACTAAGCATAGAGCTGAGTGAAAGAGAGGTAGAGAAAAACCAAGGAGAAGATGGAAGGATGATGTGAGAAGGACTTAAGAGAGCAATGTTTTAATAAAAAAGACACGATGGACAGATATGAGTGGAAAAAGAGTATGGAACAGCCGTTCATTAAGAGAAAATCTGAGAAAGAAGAAGAAGTGGAAGACGTTTTCTCAGCGTAAAAAGCATAATTAGGCTGGTTTTTTGATTTCTATTAATTTTTTAACTATATGTCTGATTACAAATATCACATAGTACCAGATGTTTCATATCTAAATCATTGTTGTTTTAGTCCCATACCTTAAGTATTTTTGTCAGCTTATTTGATTTATTTAGAAAACAGCTTTGTTTCTCTATACTTTTTTTTTTTTTTTTTGTTTTTTATGGCATTGACTTGGGTGTCATTTAGCCAGTCACAACTTTTTTTTTGTTTTCTGTTCATACATAAGGAAGGCAATGAGGTCCTTAGAGTTCCATAGCAAACTCTTCTACAGCTCTCTACTCAGTTCAAAAGCTGGCCGCTGTGGACTGTCCAAGTTGCTCACCACATTTTCCATTATGTATCTTCTTCTTCTTCTTCTTCTTTTTTCATATGTACATAATATACCTAATTATCAGGATTAACAAGTTTAGAGATTAATTTTAGTTTCACAGATAAATTTCATTAAACAATCATATATATTCTTGCTGTTCAGAGACAATAGATAGGATACATTGAAAGGTGGAAAAACATTACATTTTATTAAATCTTGGATTAAATTATATGTGCATGGAATATATTTTGCGCACTCAAAGAAAGTATGATTTAAGTCACCAACCTTCTGACATTCTGTACAAAGATTTGAATCAAAAACTTTAATTCTTGCTAGATGTAGAGGGAAACATGCATGTCCAAACTTCATTCTAATTAATGTTGTTATATATCTTCGAGGTACTACGTAATTTTTAAACCAATATATATTTGGAACAGAAGGTTGAATCAGTGAATACTGAGATTTGGATTGTTTACAAAGATCTCGCCATGATTGACTCCACTGTTTCTCTATACTAATTTGGATTTTATTTTAAGCTTTCTTAAATGAAGATATCATGTTGGTTGTTCTTCACTCTCTATTATTTTTTCATTGGACTTTCTTCTATTTCATTTTTTGTTATTTACGTTAATTCGATTGAGGTTATTTACAATGTTAAAGACGTTTTCAAAAGATATTTCTAAAGGAAGTATCTCGATATCTTCTGCATATGTAACCAAGTTTTGGTTTTTGAGTTTTTTTTATTATTCTTTCTTCTAAACTTTTGCTGCTATGTTCATACGATTTTAATTTTTTTATCAACTAAGTTGTATATCTTCCTCATGTGTATTTTTTTGATGTAGTATTTTCATTTAATTTGTCTCATTCCTTAGTATCTGGATCTATCAAAAGATATGTGTGAGTAAATAAGACTTCTCAAAAACAAAACACCTGATTCTGCGATGATTTATTCTGTAGTAGTCAGCTATTTCCGAAAGACTGTCTTAGCAAATAAAAAACGCACGCTAGGTGTGCAGACTTTTAGGAAGAAATTTCTTCTGTCTGTTTTTCTTCCCTCAGAGAGCACCAGTACCTCTATGACGTTTTCAGCTTGGCTCTGTAGTCCATCCACACCAAAATCGTCACACTAACGCATTTTTACTGATGTTATTCTTTTCACATTAGTTATATTAACCAACACTTTTAAATCAAGTCAAGAAATAAAACAAAATTATTTTACAAATTTACGAATTTCTATTATTATATAGAATAAAAGATTTGTAAAAAATTGTAAAAAAATTCACAAAAACTGGAACTTCTATAAGGGGTCCGATTTAAAATATTTACTTTCAAGAACGCAGACGCAAGATGCAGGAAAACATGCTGCCAAATTAAAATGGAGCTTCCCAGGACACAATGCCCGACTAACGGATAAAAAAATGAAATCACGTAATACAACAAAGAAGAAGAATTTACTGTCGATACTATTATTGATCAAAAATGGTTAAGATTTGTTGGCTATTGCATTTTCAACATTCCATATTATATACATACCCCCATAAGTGACATCTGCTGCAGCAGCTCCAACTTTACTCCAGGTTATATTATTTAACAAACTCCATTCTCTTGACACTTTCTGCAGGTACAAAAACACTCGTGATGCCTCGTCGTCGGTCACACGTTTAAACGTAAGACATACCAAGACCAGTATCTAAAAAACCAAAGTTTAGTCCAAAACAACAAATGTTGATGTCGATATCAAGTCCAAGAAACGATCCAACATCTTACCCAAGACTGCCAGCGTTTGTCGGTGTCGATTATAAAGAGCGCAATGACTCAGTAGAAAATATTATTCACCCGGAATTAGCCAAAAAACTGAGACCTCTCCAAACCGTCCATCTCCCCGATTATCAATATGTCTCCGAGAATGCTTGAGGCCAAATATAGATATTTGAGAAGTCAAATACGAAGAAAATACAAAATGAAAAGTATCCAGACAATACCTATTATTTTCTCTACTACTGGGGTCATTCCTAAAAACCTCCTAGAAAACAAAAAAAGTGAATCTTAATAACCATATCTATAAGACCATGCAGAAAGTTGTACTACTCTTGACGTACAAATATGTACGAAAATTTTTGGAAGATACTCCAGCATACCAAGTCAGCTAGAGCTGTATAACAAGGAAAATGCCCATCAGAGTTCAATCTTTTTGATACAATATAGGTATCTGGAGGGAGCATTACGCAAGAGAACTAAATGAAGACAGAGATATCTATAACACTGATTGACCCCAACGTATACGAGTACACGGCGAATATTGTTTTCACCCATTTTGAAAAAATGTGAAATCTTTGTATTATCCACGTCCGTCTGTCCGTCTGTCCGTAACCACAACTCCTCCGGCAATATAGCAGCTAGAATGACAAATGAGGTGTCAAATGAAAGCTGATAATCCAAGGATGGTACTAAAGGTGAGATATTTGACCTTGGCGGTCTGTCCGTCGGTCTGTACGACCGCGAATATAACTCCTCAATCATTATACCAGGTAGAATGACAAATGAGGTGTCAAATGAAAGCTTATAATCCAAGGATGGTACTAAAGGTGAGATATTTGACCTAGGCGGTCTGTGCGTCGGTCCGTACGACCGCGAATATAACTTCTCCGTCATTATACCAGGTAGAATGACAAATGAGGTGTCAAATGAAAGCTGATAATCCTAGGATTGTACTAAAGGTGAGATATTTGACCTAGGCGGTCTGTGCGTCGGTCTGTACGACCGCGAATATAACTCCTTAATCATTATACCAGGTAGAATGACAAATGAGGTGTCAAATGAAAGCTGATAATCCAAGGATAGTACTAAAGGTGAGATATTTAACTTAGGCGGTCTGTACGTCGGTCCCTCCGACCGCGAATATAACTCCTCCATCGTTATACCAGCTTGAATGATAAATGAGGTGTCAAATGAAAGCTTATAATCCAAGGATGGTACTAAAGGTGAGATATTTGACCTAGGCTGTCTTTCCGTCGGTCCGTACGACCGCGAATATAACTTCTCCGTCATTATTAGAGACTGGAAAATATGCACTAAAAAATGTCTAAAATATGCATGCAATATGCATTTTAAAACAAGCTGAATATGCACAATTAACATGCAAATATGCATTTATATATGCACTTATTTTTATATGAATAATTTTATGGTTTACGTTAAATACATAAATAAATAAAAAATAATAAAAATAAATAAATAGGTTTGAATTTAAACCAAATTGTATTATTATTTCTTAATATATTTTTTTAACTTCAGGTTTTGTGACAAATAAAACGGCAAAATATTTTATTTTGACCACAAGATAAATAAGAGTACAATAAAATAAATGTACATATTTTTATTGTTACAATATTGATTCATATTTTCTAAACTAATATTATAAAAAGAGTACAATAAAACAAATTTACATATTTTTATTGTTACAATAAATAATCATATATTGATTCATATTTTCTAAACTAATATTATGTCTTCTATCTGTTAATATTTGTTTATAGGCAGAAAAAGATCTCTCAACGTCACAAGATGTAATTGGGGCATATTTAAACTTTGCTATTAGAGACGGATCCATATTAATATTTTCATCGAAGTTTCCAAAATTGATTATATTATTTATTGAACGCAATAAAGTGAAACCCTCATTTTTGTTTAAAACGTCATCAAGTTTATCTTTAATTTTTACTCCAATTTCCCCATTCAGATTTGTTATTTTCTGTTTAACCGAATCAACAATAGACATACTATTGTGAAGACATAAATTTTGAGCCTCTAATTTTGTAATTGAACTTTCAATGATATCGAAATTCGATTTTATATACAACAATTGATTTTTAATAGACTTTTCTTTAAAAATATTTTGACAGTTATCAATAGCGGTACAAGTCGGATCAAAACTTGAAATAACGCTTTTGATGTCGTCGTAGTGTTCAGATAAAAATATAGCACTTTTAAGCCAAGTTCCCCATCTGGTTAATACTGGTTCTGGTGGTAAAGGAATATCGGGAAGCATCTCCCTATATACCTGTACACGTAGTGGTGCTTTCAGAAATACTTTTTTTACATTATTTATTAAGGTGTTTACATTGGGAAATTCAATTCTAACTTTCTCTGCAACTCTGTTTAGGCCGTGCGCCAAACATGTACAGTGAATTAAATTAGGGAAAAAGATTTTAAGATTGGATGCAGCTTTCATCATATATGAGGCGGCATCACTAAGCATTAATAATATTTTTTCAAATGGTACTTGATCAGGTAAAAAAAAATTTGTTAGGGATTCGTTAACAAATCTAGCTATTGTAGCATAGTTTGTTTTTTCCAAACATTTTACACTAATTAAGTATGAGTTTTTAAAATCGCCAGAGTCGTTAAGAACTCCAACAATTAGATTCGCAATTTGTCGACCCTTTGTATCCGTTGTTTCGTCGACGGAAATCCAAAGATAATCGGCTTTTAACTGATTTTTAATACTCGTCATCACATCTTTGTAACATGCACTGACATATTTTTTCCGAAGAGTTGAAGAACTTGGTATTTGAGCTGGTTTATCTTTAATCTTGCAATAAGTTTTTAAAAAGTTTTGACACGATTTATGTTCTAACTTGTGCAGAGGGATATTGCAGTTCAAAAAAAAATGGCATAAATCCTTTGCAAAGGTTTCTTGCCCAACTGACGTATTCTGAATCTGCAAACTGTTCTGTAGAATCTGCTGGCGAGGTTTATTATCATTTTTTGATAGCTTAGTTTGGTGAAGTGAAGTTTTTATGTGTTGAACTACTTGGAATTTCTTTTGACATGGAATCTGGAATATAATGATAATGATGTTTTAGATGTTTTCGTAAATAGATACCTACATTAAAATGATCAAACTTTTTAAACCTCCCCCAATTTTTTTTTATTTCTCAAAGTGAAATTGAAATCGTCAAACAATAAAGTACAGTCAGTGTACCGTAGTATACAGGGTGGGCCACTCTCAACACCTCGCTCTGTATAAGCCAAACCGTTGCGAACTTTAAAAAACAGTTTTTGAAGAAATGGGACGGTTTGTCATTTTAGAATAGACAGACACATAGATGTGCAAAGAAGTTTGATAAGTTTAAAAATCTATTGAAGTGGAGAACTTACCTTTTTATCACAAATGGTGCAAAACATACTTTCACTGTCGATAACTTTTAGATGATTGTTACTTCCAATCCAACTTCTGAGAAGACTTGATTTTTCCCTTGCTACTTTAGGCATTTTCACAATAATAATAAAATGATTTTTTTACACAGTATAGTCAATAACTTGCAATCACAAAAGTTGAATAATCGGCGATTGATTTAAGACTAACCATTCATAAAATAAAATAATCTATCCTACCCTTAAAACAGTGTTGCCAACTCGACCAATATAGTATTTGCCAAACCTCACAAGAATGATGGAATGATCAGTTCAACAGTAGGTATTCCATTATCAACTAATAAAAAATCCCTATAGCAAGCATAACCCAGTACAGATAAATTATTTGTTTTAAAAAATGCTGAAACATGATCCTGTAGTTAATAGTAATCTCATGGTCCACAGACATAAGTACTAATATAAACATTATTGAAGGCGAAGGGATTTGCTGATGTAGGTGTGTATGTGTGAATGGTTAAACATTTTTTGTTAGGAATCAGATTTGACTCACTGATATCAGTTTCAAGTTCCTGTGAGAGAGTTCCTAAGTTGTTTTAGTAATTGTAAGGCCAACATAAAAATTTGTTCTGAATTAGAAGATTTTCGATTTTTACTAAATAATTTTTATATTATTTAATATGCTAGAAAATATGCTATATGCTAAACAAGAAATAAATAAGCTAAACAACACAAAAATATGCCAAATCTAGCATAAAATAAGCTAAATTGGCAACGCTGCCTTAAAATTTCGTTTTGGTTGGTTTTCCCAGAATAATTCATAGTTGGCCGACACCAGCAGAAAGTACAGGTAATATTTGTAATGTTATTCAAAATATAATCGGTATTTACTTAGGTAATTTGTAAATTCTGAGAAGTCTATAAATCTTAAATATCCGGATAATGATACCTGCAGCTATAAATAACGCCCATTATGTTTATGGGTACAACAACAAAGGAGCTTAACAGCAAAATATTTACTTTCACATTTTATTTTAATGGATGTTGATGTTACTAATATATACCTTATTTTTAAATGGGGTAGAGTAAATTCCCATCAAAATATGCATTTATATGCTCTTAAATCTCCAAATATGCAAGGCATATGCATTTATGAAAAACATGAGAAATATGCAGCATATATATGCATATGCATTTTGCATATAATCCAGTCTTTAGTCATTATACCAGGTAGAATGACAAATGAGGTGTCAAATAAAAGCTGATAATCCAAGGATGGTACTAAGGTGAGATATTTGACCTGGGCAATCTTTCCGTCGGTCCGTAGGACCGCCAATGTAACTCCTCTGCCATTATACCGGGTAGAATCACAAATGAGGTGACAAATGTCAAAGTTTAGTAAGAATGACTCAACATTAGTAAATTCGTATATCAATCCACGCAAAGTTACACGTAAAATTCAAATATCGTCTTCCAGTTCTACTTTCGATTACTTTGGGTGAAAACCTAGGACTTACGAAGTCCAATTACTTGTGTAAACGTGGAAGAAGAACAAATAAAACAAGTACTTAAATCCATGAAAAAAAAAACAAACCATCCGGGACGGAGAACATACCAGCAGAACTTCTAAAACACGGAACACCAAAACTAATAAGGTATCTTAAAGTGCTATTCACAAGATATTTAAATGGGGAAGAAATCCCGAAAAATTGGAAAGAAGCATGGATTAATCCAATTCACAAAAAAGGCCCAAAATATATTTGTGGAAACTACAGGTGTATTTCGGTCACTAGTACCTTTAGCAGACTGTTTGGTAAAATCTTAAAAAAAATGATTGAGCAAGAATATGAACCTCATGCAATTGAAGAGCAAGCAGGTTTTAGAGCTGGAAGATTTTGCGTAGACCACATATTTAACCTAACACAAAATGTGGATTTCTCACAAAAGCATATGACAGGATTCCTGTGAGAAAGCTGTGGCAGTCTCTTGAACGATCTTCCTTAAATAGTACGATTATTACCGCAGTCAAACAATTATACAATAAAGCTACATCAAAAATAAAACTGAACAACACCATATCAAAAAAATTTCCAGTAACAAAAGGATTACGACAAGGATGCTGCCTCTCTTGAATACTATTTAAGATATATTTAAATGAAGCACTAAAACACTGGAGAAGAGCTTGTTCAGGAATGGGGATGCAACTTGACGACGATACAACATTGTTACGCTACATTTTGCGGGTGACCAAGTCGTAGTACCAGCGGATAAGGAAGATTTAGAACTCATGACGAGACGGTTATTTCAAACATATGAAGAGTTGGAGCACCCATTTCAAACTTTCTGTCTTCTTCTTCTTTGAGTGCCTCTCCTATCGGAGATTGGATATCATTAGGGCGATTCTAATTTTATTTACAATTCGTTAGTGGTACAGACAAACCACTCTCTCAAATTTCTCATCCAGGACATTCTTCTACGGCCTGGATTTCTTCGTCCTTGGATTTTTCCTTGCATTATATTTTGTAGGAATGTGTACTTTTGTCCTCTCATCAGGTGGCCTAAGTATTTAAGTTTTCTCTTTTTTATATTCAGTAGAACTTCTGGCTCGTTATTTATTCTGCGTATTACTTCTTCATTTGTAATTTTATCCACCCAACTTATTCTTAGTATACGGCGGTAGCACCACATCTCAAAGCTTCCAAGATTTTTAATATTCCTCTGTTTAAGAGTCCATGACTCAACACCGTAGAGCAAAGTATTGAATACATAGCATTTTAACATTCTAGTTCGTAGATAAATACTAATATCACGATTACAAAATAATTTTTTCATTTTTATAAAAGTAGACCTGGCAATTTCAATACGTCTTTTTATCTCGTGATTTTGGTCACCTGTTTCATTGATAAGGGTTCCCAAGTATTTGTATTCGTTTACTTTTTCAAGTTGGGTACCTTTTATTGTGATACTTGTGTCATTTATTGGATTCTTACTGAAGGTCATGTATTTGGTTTTTTTGACGTTCACCCTTATGCCGTAGTTATTACATATCTCATTCATACTTTCAACTAGATGTTGTAGATCTTCCGCTGTTCTTGCCATTATCACAGTATCGTCAGCATATTGAATGTTATTGATAACTTCTCCATTGATTATTATCCCTTCGTTTGCATTTGAGAGAGCTTCTTGGCATATTTGTTCGCTGTAGATATTAAACAAGAGCGGTGACAATATACAACCCTGTCGTACCCCTCTACGTATTTCTATTTCGTCCGATGTTTGGTCTTCTATTTTTATATTAGCTCGCTGATTCCAGTACAGATTTAATATTATTTGTATGTCTCTGGTGTCAATGTTCTTACTCTCCAGGATTTCTTTGAGTTTACTGTGGCGTACTTTGTCAAAGGCCTTTTCAAAGTCTATAAAGCAGGCGTGTACCTCTTGGTTAACATCTAGGCATCTCTGTGTTAGAACTTTCAAGGCAAAGAGAGCATCCCTTGTACCTAATCCTTTTCTGAATCCCATCTGTGTATCATTAATATCGATGTCTAGTTTTTGATAGATTCGGTTGTGGATGACTCTAAGAAATATTTTAAGCAGGTGACTCATCAAGGAGAGTGTTCGATGATCTGAACATTGCATTGCCTTAGTTTTCTTCGGTATGGTGACAAACGTAGACAGCAACCATTCTAGCGGTATTATACCAGTACTGTATATTGTATTGAATATATGCAATATTATGGTTACGGATTTATCATTCAAAAGCTTCAGCAGTTCTGTAGGGATTTCATCAGGTCCATTTGCTTTTCCAATTTTAGCGTTTCTTATTGCGTATTCTAGTTCTTCTTTCAATATGTCGGCCCAGTTGCATTGATTATCTGAGTTAAGTTGTTTTTATCGTCTTCAAATAATTCATTCAGGTATTCTGTCCATCTTTTTATTTTATTCTCTAGATCTACAATAAGGTTTCCATCTTTTCTTTAAGTTTACCTATTTGGCATTTCTTTATGCTTCCTGTTATCTCTTTTACTTTTTTGTGCATATTGAACGCATCGTACTTTTTCTCATAGGTTTCCATTTCTTTACACTGTTCTTTAAGCCACGCCTCTTTGGCTTCTTTTATTCTTTTTTATGTGTTTGTCTATTTCTTTGTATTTGTCTAGGTAATTCTTCATTTTTCTTCTTTGTTTCATCAAGTCTAGTATGTCCTGTGTCATCCACCCCTTGTTCTTTGTTGTTGTTTTTGTCAGATGTTTCTTTCCTGCTGTTTGTATAGCTGTATTTATGTACTTTAATTTTAGGTTAACGTTATCTGTATCGTTAATTTGTTGTTGCACTGAACTGAGGTTTTCATTTATTTATTCTCCTGTTTCTTGTCGTATATTTTTGTTTCTAAGTTTATCTAAATCTAGTGTCTTTCTGTGTGGTGTCCCAATCTTTTTTGGTCTCGCCTCTATCACAGTAACTACCGGGTTATGATCTGAGCCTATATCAGCTCCTGGGTACGTCTTAGTACATTTAACAGCATTACGATACCTCCTTGCTATCAGAATGTCTATTGACTTATATTTATATTTGATTTCTTACTATTTTTTCTTTGGTATGTTGTGGAGATGTCCATGTATATAATCGCCGAGGAGGTAATTTGAAAAGGGTGTTTATTATTACGAAGTCTTCGCTCTGACAAAATTGAATCAATCGATCTCCTCTGTCGTTTCTGTTTCCAAGTCCATACTTTCCTACATGTTCTCCTACCTTACCTTGACCGAACTTGGCATTAAGATCGCCCATTATTATGTTAATTTGTTACTTTTTTATTGCTTTCAGCATTTCTTCTAAGTCGTTGTAGAATTGTTCTATTTCATCGTCATATTTATCTGCTGTTGGTGCATAGACTTGAATAAGATTTATTAAGTTATGTCTTTCTTTAATTTGTATTAGTATTAAGCGTTCTGAGTAAGGAGTCCAGGTAATCAGAGAATTTTTACATTTCTTTAAAATGATGATTCCAACTCCGTACCGATGGATGTTGTTGTCGATTCCGGAGTAATAAAATACGCCATCATTTCGTGTTGAACATTTCCAAGATCCTGGCTATTGTGTATCGCTGATTCCTAAAACATCGATGTTTAGTCTATTCATTTCTTGTTCAACATTTCCAGTTTTCCTGCAGAGAACAAACTTCTCACATTCCACGTCGCAACTCTTAAATTTGTTGGTTTCTGCATTTTTGTACAAGGATTTTGCAGGTTTACGACCGAGTGAGCCTTGTAGTCTTGTGCTTTTCTCTCTCTGCCGGATCTTGGTATCCGATTCCCATGATCAGTAGAGTTTCCACTATTTTTGGTGTACACCGTAATGACTTAACTAGGGATACTCTGTAAATAGAAACAAAACGCAATACTTATTGGTTGCCTAAACCGGATGCTATGGTCAAAAGAATTATCAAATCAAAGAAAACATCTCATCTTCAACTCCATATTTAAAAGTATACTGCTTTATGGATGGGAAACATGGTAACTTACTAAAATCCTGAAGCGACGCCTACTTGCATTGGAAATGGACTTCTGGAGAAGACAGGCTAGAAAATCAAGGCTTGAAAGAATACAAAATGACCAAATCAGAAATATAATGGGAGTCAAGTCAACCATCATAGATGAAATTCAAAGGAGAGAACTAATCTGGTATGGTCATGTAGAAAGAATGAACGACGACGGGCTGCTAAAACAAATTTTAAAATGGGCGCCAAGGGAAGAGGGAAGAGAAGAAGGCCGAAGAAGACCGACGAAGCTGGAAACTGGATAATAGGTATCTGGTATAAGTGAATTTTCTCCTTAGATAGAGTAAGAGTCGTATACCTTAAATTTGGAAAATATTAATAGACAGTTTTGATGCACCCTTGTCCATATTATTTACCTTCTATATAATATCCGGATAAATAATACCTGTAATACTCCATCTTGCTCTAACTGTATAAAGAAGGACTATTATTATTAACGAGATCTAAATTGTAAATCAATACTTACCACTTCAATAAGTTTCAGCACTGACCATCTATTAAATTGAGCCATTATAGGATCGCTCTATTAATATATTTATGGCACCCATTTAATATTTGTCTATACAGGAGCAGAAATCAGCAGTACCTACTTCATTGTTCCTAAAAAAAAAAAAAAAAAATGTAATCGTTTAACATCGACCTAGTACCACAATATTTATAATATTTATAACTTCAATTTTGTAATTTAAGGGTCATTTAATCTCATTCTGTGGCTAGTTTCAATTACTGGATATATGGATGTTTTTCACCGTCTGATAGGACTAAAAACGTTCTGAATTTATAAATAAATTTTGGATATTTTTTAAAAAATTAAATAAAATTTTATACTATTTTACAATGGAAGTGTTTACTTCATAGTAATTTTATACACTACAATAAATGGTTTTAATAGAATACAAAAAAAAATACGCTGGATAAAATTGAAACTGGAATACCCTGGACACAAACTATGTACAGTACGATAAACACATATGAATCAAAATTCGGGAAGAAGATCAGAAGGAGAAAAGCCTTTTCTTAGATAAGATAAAAAAAAACGATTATTTTGCTTATTGTTAAATAAAAAAGATTAACTGTGACGACATTCAAATCATATTGACACCAAGAGGAAAATGTATTAGAAGCACACCGAAAAAATAAAATATTATAAAAGGGTACAAAGCTACACGTAGGGGGACCAGATTATAAGAGGTACAAGCGACGCGATAGGTGACGAATCAGTACATAAATAATATATTGGGTAACCGAACAATTATATATGTAATGTTACTAATAATAGCTAATCTCAGGGTTTAGGGTTGTTTATAATGAAAATCACGATAAATGATCAATCGTTGTATTTAGTCTTTACCATACAAAATCTGAACGCTAAGCAAACGCTAAGTGACTAAGAACAGAAACTAATAATATTGTCTGTTTGTCTACTCACATATGCAAACCTTAAAATATAAACACAACGGTCACAAGACCGCACATATTAGGGCACTAGGGCGACTTAAGTATCGGTTCCCGGAACGGCATGTGTCGCTGGTTGACCAGACGCATTCCTTACATAGACGCCGCACAAGGGGCTAGTTTGTTGCAATATATTATTTGATGTATTCGACCGTTACTTGATGGAAATTCATTGTATCTAACAATAAAATACTAAAAACCTTTGTTTTCGATACTTTCACAAAATTTATTATAAGTTAATGTCACTACAGCTGTTTCGGCAGAGTGCCTTTCTCAAGTGATGTATTTTACTATGTTTTTGCACTTTAACACTAGAAAGCCGTAGTTATTGTAGTTTTTTTATTTGAGGCAATAATATTTTCATATTTTATGACTTTTAATATTTTGATACAAAGCCTTATTTAAAAAAAAAATATTGTTTACTAAATTTATTTAATGGTTTTTTTAACAAATCTACCATAGATGTCTAAAGGGGCCGAATTGGCCCCGTGTAAGTTATTATCGTTTTCTGGTAAATTCGACGATCCTTTCTTTCAAATTCGTGTCGAATGGGTAAAATTATATTTATGTATGTTTATTGTAAATGGTTACCTTTATACGGGTAATTATCATCTACGTAATGCAAGTGAACAAGTGAACACAAACATGCAATTGATGGTGTAGAGGACCAAATGACGCGTCTTTATACTACAAAAGCAACTTCAAGACGATGGCCTATGTACGTGTTTTATCATACTCTTGACTTGGAAGCAATAAATGCATGGATTATTTATAACCAAATAACTGGAAGTAGACTCAGTTTCCGTAAGTTAATTCTTCGGCTGTGTGAAGAATTATGGGCCCCATACCTTGTCTCCCGAAATCTGTAACTACGTCTAGCAACACCATCTACCAACAATTATCACTGTTACTATCCAAAAACGAAAAAAATATCAGTTGAAAATATTTTGTAAAGGAAATCATACTTCAAATCATTGCCACGGTTGTAACAAGGCAATGTGTGGCAAATATCAAAAACTGCAAATTGTATGGTGTTCCGAATGTTTTTGATGGGCAGCGAATGTGTTAAACAATAAAAATAAAAAATAAAGTTAGATTCTACCGTCTAGAGTTGATTTAATTCAGAATTATATATATATATATATATATATATATATATATATATATATATATATATATATATATATATATATATATATATATATGGCTCACAAATGATAGGAAGCCCGCTACAACCTGCCGATGAATGGAAGCCCGCGGTTTACGGGGTAAGGGGATTGTAGCACTGTCTTATTCCTACAGTCTTACGAAGCCCACTCGTATAAACGCGTTCACAGTGTATATGGATTACGCATTATACGAAGCCCGACGATGTTGCCATGTTTTAATTTACGTTTAAATAATACGACTGTTCTACGAGATCCTTATATGTGTATATAAGTCGTCATATTGCCTGTTAAAAGAAGCCCAATTCTATTCAGCAATCTATACGAAGCATTTTAGAAGAGTCAAGATAGAACGAAAATATGCATTGTTTCGGAGCAATTCAAACAAGATTATCTTTTTCTAAAACTTTTTTTGTTAGTTTATATACATGTTAAAGTAAAAAGTTCTACTCACAGATTTTGCCGCTAATTGTTTATTATTTGTTTAAACAATAACAATAATTGTTTTGTACAGTGTGTCCAATTAACACGTTGTCGGACACTGCGTCAAATGTATAAGCAAGTGTTGTGACACTCTATGTATTTTGCAAAGTAGAATAGGGAAAAATTCAACGTATATAGACGTTGTGTCACATTACATCAATGGAAATTAGACGACTATAGACGTTCTGTTCGTCAACGTGAAAAGTTGTGCATGGTCTAAATTAAAAATAGAACCATCAGTTCATTTTTTTTAAGCCGTATACGAGATATTATGTCAAAAAATATGAATTTTACTCAAGAGTAAAGTAGCTTTATTATTCAAAATATTAAAAATTGTTGTAATGAAAAGTTGTTTGGAATTAAGAACTATATTCTAATATGCCACTTCATCTTTCGAATTAAAAAAAAGTTGAATTTTTTTTAATTATGGATATACAACATTATTTTCAGTTATTTCAATTATGATAATAACTTCGTTAATAATAATTTACTTATGCTCCTTCTCAAATATGGCCGGAACATTAATAAAAAAAATAAAATATTTAAAAATTCGAAAAACGTCGATTTTTTTCTGTTTCTTTGCTTATAACTTTAAAACGATTCGTTTTGGAACAAAGTCGTAGAGAAATAAAATAAAGATAATTGAATTTTGTATGATATCCGACTGGTCAAAAATGTCTAAACTTATTACCTTTTCTGCAATATAGCAATAAATACAAAATAAGGGGACAAAATATGCCTGTTGTTATTCAATGTTTTTAACCACTTCGGTGGTACTTAGA
Source organism: Diabrotica virgifera virgifera (assembly GCF_917563875.1). Classification (NCBI taxonomy): domain Eukaryota; kingdom Metazoa; phylum Arthropoda; class Insecta; order Coleoptera; family Chrysomelidae; genus Diabrotica; species Diabrotica virgifera. Next base: position 57,106,532 of record NC_065447.1, read on the forward strand.
ACCTTGGTAATTCGCTTAGGAAATTCTTTGTAACATACTTAAACTGTGTACCAAATTTCATTAAAATCGACCTAATAGATTTTGCATAATAAATTTGCAATTTAAATGTTTTTAAAAAAGTTCAAATTTTTTAAAATATTTCTGAACAAAAAGTAGACCATTTAGAAGTTGTCTAATTTTTTTACATTTAAAGAGGTGCTTTACCTATCTAATACACTTTACAGAATTAAAATCGGATTATTTAAGGGGCCTCAGCAATGTTTTAAACTTATAAATAATTTTTTGGCTTATAAACAAATAGCTTTGTTTAATAATAAAAAATTAATTTTTAGCAATGCAAATAATTAAAACCGGTATAATTTGATATAGGGCCGGTTGTTCGAACGCTAATCAACAATGATCATTATCAAATAATTAATTACTGTCAATGTCAACTTTTTTTGGGTTGTTAAAAAGTCTGTGGAGTCTATAATCAATTAATATAACAATAATTATTAACATAATTAATAATAAATCTCATAATTGTAATTAATTATGTTTTCAGCAACCCAAACAAAGTTGACATTGACAGTTTTGGTGCCAGTAATTAAATATTTGATAATGATCATTGTTGATTAGCGTTCGAACAACCGGCCCTTATACTTTCAAATTCTGTCAGCAGAATTGCTATTTTATTTTTTAATCAAAAGTTATTCGTGTTCAAAAATTGCACTTTTTCGATTTTTTGAAAGTTCCACTGCGTTTATCTCGAAAACTATGCATCCTACGAAAAAACTTGTAAGAACATTTTTTGCTTAGACTTACCCAAGAAATATAAAAAAGTGTTTTATTTTGCGAATAATCGATGTTATGTAATTCCTCAAGTTGTTTGTTTATAACAATTTTATTGACATCCGGATCAACTGTTACCCAAAAAAATCGTGTTCCACGGGTCACAAAATACATAAAAATCTTGGGTAAATCCATCTAAATAAAGGTCCCGCAGCACCCCCTCCTGGCCACAGGACTAATTTGTTTATAAGCCAAAAAATTGTTTATAACTTTAAAACATTGCTGAGGCTGCTTAAACAATCCGATTTTAATTCTGTAAAGTGCATTAGATAGGTGGAGTGCTTCTTTATATGTAAAAAAATTGACCAATCTTTGTATACACTAGTTTTTGTTGTGCAAGATTTTAAAAAATTTTAATTTTTTAAAAAAAGTTTAGATTGCAAAATCATTATTCAAAATCTAGTAAGTCAATTTTAATGAAATTTGGTGTACGGTTTTAGCACATTACAAAAATTTTCTAAGCGAATTAGGAAGGTTCCAAGTGTAACCTAAGTGATGGAAAATAATTGAATAATAACAGGCTTGTTTTGCCCCCTTATTTTATATTTATTGCTATTTTGCAGCAAGGGTGATTAATTAAGAGATTTTTAACCAATCGCATCTGATAGAAAATTTAATTACCTTTGTTTTATTCCTATACGACTTTGTTCCAAAATGAATCGTTTTAAAGTTATAAGCAAAAAAATTAGAAAAAAAAAACGAAATTTTTTGAAATTTTTAAATATTTTATTTTTTTTTTATTAACGTTCCGGGCATATTTGAGACGGAGCATTAATCAATTATTAATAAGGAAGTTATCACCTAACTTTATCCGCAAAAATCTGAATGCCACCTCTCACATCCATCTAAAAACAGATCCTTACTGGTCTATTATTAATTATACGAAAAAAAGTTATCCTTTGTAAAAAGTTCTGCATGGCCAAAGACCTTAAATACAACCATCTTATATCAATTTTGATTAATTTTATACGAGGTATGTCAAAAAAGATAAATTTCGATCAAGAATAAAGTACCTTTATAGTTCAGAATATTTCAATGAGAAGGATGGAATATTGGAAGATGGTTTTTAGTGTTGTTCTGAAGCTATTTTCTTGTGGCATTTTTATAATTATTTTGATTGGGAAATAAGCCACAATTAAATTGAAAAAATAATTTTATTAACGTTTCGACGCCCAAATCGGATGTCCTTGTCAAAATACAAAATATTACCGAGTAAATATTAGTAATATTTTATATTTTGACAACGACATCCGATTTGGGCGTCCAAACGCGAATAAAATTATTTTTTCAATTTAATTGTGGCTTATTTCCCAACCAAAGATAGATTCCCAACCTAGCGACCCGGCATTGGTCGCTAGGTAGATTGTTACGCGAGTGGTCGCGCGTGAGATTTTCTCTCACATATCCAAATTTTACCTTTTTTTACAAAATAAAGTTTTTAAAACAGTTTTTAAACTTTTTTTATTAACTAATAATAAGAAAAAAAAATGTAACATAATATAGATAATAATATAATAAAATAAAAAGAAATAATCGGAATTAAACCAATATTAATCAATCTCCGTATCTTGATAATTTACGGCACAGCACACAAATATAACAAGAATGCTCTGGAAAAATTGATTGATGACAATTACAATTTTTTTTACATTATTTTAGGTTTTAAGTGCCAAAATAAAATTAATTTTTATGTACAGTTCGTAACGCGGGTGGTCGCTTGATGAGAGAATGTCTCACTTGAAGCGCGCTGACTCAACAATTGGGTGATATTAGGTCAACTGAGTCACTATCTAAGCGGACGATTCTATTAGATTGTCGAGGGAGGATAGTTAGGAGACTAGAAGGAACTACAGATCTTATAATTTCCCAGAAAAAAAATTCTGTGCAATTTTCTGAAACCGTGAGAGAAAATCTCATATAGCGACCACTGGCGGGTTAATTATGGTTTTTAGTTCTAAACAACTTTACATAAGCACAATTTTCAATATTGTGAAAAATAAGGGTATATTATTTAAGTACTCTTGGGAAAATTCATATTTTTTTTATATACCTCGTATAAAATTGACAAAATTTGATATTAGACGGTTGTATTTTAGGTTTTAGACCCTGTAGAACATTTTATAAAGAATAACTGTTTTTCGTAAAATGAATAATAAAAGAGTTTTCCACCTACCTCTACCGAAAGTATACTTTTCCGGACCTGATTGTAGGGAGCAAAGTTGTACTTTTCCTCCCTAGGGAAGAAAAGTAAAAGTGACCATGGTATTTCATTCATAAAAATATAACTTATTGACGCCCTGTACAATATCTATTTTCTATTACGTAAGTTTGTATACATTTTAACGTTTATTTATAAAACACTCTGTATTTCACAGAATGGTAAAAAACTGTAAATTGTTATTTTGATTTAACAATGTTTACATTTTTATTTTGACTTATATTTGACAGTTGACAGTTATATTGTACGTACTTATTAGTTTTAGTTCTAATAAATTTTGTTGGTTAGTTACATACCTAAATAAATTAAGCAAAAATGAAAAAATGACTTGTTATTTGAGGAAGGTGGAAAAACCATATGTATAACATGGGAGTAAAGTGCCTTTTCTTCCCTTGAATGATTACTGCCCTCCGCTACGCGTCGGGCAGTAAACTTCATTCTCGGGAGGAAAAGAAGCACTTTCCTCCCTTGTTATACAAATATCTATATGTATCATAATTGAAATAAACAACTAAAAATAATGTTGATTAGAAAAATTTTCAAATTTTTTTTTTCCATTAGAAGGATGAAATTGCATATCAGAATATAGTTCTTAATTCCAAACAATCATGTTAAATTATATAATTTAAAATAATTTTAAAAATATCGTTGAATTTTGTTTCTATTTTGTTTTTGATTATGCTGAATCCGAATATGGCATTACAATTTGAAAATGCTTATAAAGAAGCTCTTCTACACTATGTCTGCGTAGCAAGGAACCATATTTGAAACAATTTTATTACAAATTTTACGAAAAAAAGTTTATTCTTCATAAATTGCTCTGCATAGTCTAAAATCTAAAACCCAATCATCAGATATCAAGTTTTATCAATTTTATACGAGGTATGTCAAAAATACGAATTTTGTTAAAGAGTAAAGTACCTTTATATTCCAGAATATCAAAATATGGGTATTATAAAAAGTTGTTGGGAATTAAAAACTATGTTTTATTATAATTACATCATTATAATTGAAAAAAAAATTCAATGTTTTCTCAAATTACGGATACCCATCATCATTATTTTATTTCAATTATTTCAACTATTTTATTATTAATTTTACGAAAAAAAGTTATTCTTCATAAAATACTCTATTCTGGTCTAAAGTCCAAAAAACAACCATCAGATATCAAACTTTTTCAATTTTATACGAGGTATGTAAAAAATATGACTTTTGCTTAACAGTTCAGTATGGTTTGTTCAACAGTAAATGGTTGAGTTCAATTAGTGCGGTCGTAAATATTATTAAATTTATCTGACCTGGCCCATTGTTAAGACCCACCCGGAGCGATAAGCAACCGAGGTAGACAGAGTTGGTCTTTTGACAATTAACACTGACTAGACGGTAATCCCATAATAAAGCAAAGAAATTGTACCAGAAAACATATTTAAATTTTACCTGAAACCGGACCTTTTATACTATTAGGTATAGGTTATTCCAGGATGTTTATAGTGGTAACTAATTGAACTCGACCATTTACTGTTAAACATACCATACCTTTATAGTTCACAATATCTCATTTAGAAGAATGTAATTAAACAGTGAAACATATTTTGTAATTCCAAACAACTTTTTTTAATAACAATTTTCGATATTGTGAAATCTAAAGGTACTTTACTCTTGAGTGAAATTCATATTTTTTTACATACCTCGTATGTCAAAATGTAAAATCGTATGTAAAACCTCGTATGTAAAATTAATAAAATTTGATATTTGATGGTTGCATCTGAGATCATATACGATGCAGAGTATTTTATAAAGAATAACTTTTTTCGTAAAACTGGTAATAAAAAAGATATTAATAGGTTCGAAGTTACGCAGACATAATGTTTAAGAGCTAAAAATATTTTTTTGTTGAAAATTTATTATTGTTCAAGCTTATTATTATATTTATTTTAGGTAAGTTTTAGAGAAAACATTTTTGATTACTTTTTATAAACAATTTTTTAGTTGGTAATTTTCGGTTTTTGTATTAGGTACATTTTTGTTATCTTTCTTAATTTTTGTCAAAAAGGAATAGTTTCATTCATAGTTTCATAGTTTCATTTCTAAAATAAAATTATTGAGTAAATTTTAAAAATACATCAAATGCTTTAAAAAATCACCTATAAAATTGTAAAAAATCTTTTCAAATTTGAGTAATACAGTTTTAAAGTGCTGGTAATTCTGTAAACTACGTTTTTACTTAAAACTTACGTAAAAGTTTTCAAAAATTGCATTTTTGCGTCATATCATTTGAATTAAATTTTTGGCATTTTTTTGAATGAAACATTGTTTAGTAAGATGTTTGAAAGATAAGTTGTGCAAATTTGAGAGCTTTATAAGAAAAATTTTATTAGTTACACATTTTTAAATAATGTTTAAACAAAATTCAGCCCACACCGTACTTATGCCCACACATTTTATTTTTTTTTTTTTATAACCATAAGATAGCTTAATTGTTCTTCTTTCCAATTAAGCTATCCTTTCTTGTTCCTTCTCTTAATTTCCTTCTTTCTTGTCCAATTTGTAAAATTTTATTTGATCCATTAATTAGAGAAATACACTGAAATAACTCAGCCGTGCACTTCGCTAGTTTACAGTGCGCCAATGTTTGTGAGAAGGGTGACTTTAGCGTTATAAATAAAAAATTATAGAAGCTACAGATTTAATTTTATAAGAATTTTAATCTTATATTTAGGTTTTTTTCAATAGTCTGAATTTTTCAAGTCAAGTCAGTTTTTTTCTAAAATTTATATTTTCGGGGTTATTTAAAGAAACATCTAATTTCGCAGTTCATTTGTTTAATAAAAAATTAAGTGCCCACTTCTAGAGTAGAACTTTTTAATATGTTGTTTATTAAACATTTCTTAGGGCCATCGGTACATAATTCGCAAATATTTTAAGGCTATCCCCACTCTTTCTGTCTTTACACGGCAAATTACGTGTAGTAAAATTGTCACTGGTATGGATATGTAAACTTTACTTGACAATTTCATCATTAACTGTAAAGATGGCTTTTGAATGTTCTTGGATAACTTTTACTAGTATAATTAATTGCCTTAATTGTTAATTCAGTTAATTAATATGATTATTTCATATTTCCGACCAATAGAAAGCCACAGAAATACAAATTAAATTGATCATTTTTGATAATATCTCATCGTCAAGAATATTACGTCAGATGCCCTTCGTTGCTGTGAAAAAATACATTCAGTGACATTAATGACAATTACTGTTTTAAAACTTATAAAAGTGATGACTTTCAATCGTCAAATATTTATAACAACTGTGTGTTTAATTGTACTAATTTGTACTTACATAAATAAATTACAATAAAATTTTGGTTTTAAACAGTTTTATTCATGAAATAATCGCAGCAAATTGCAGCTCGATCTCTGAAATTATTATCGAATTGTTTCCCTCGTGCCACTTGACGTAATTTCACTCCCCTTCGGGTCGTGAAATTAATACTGTCAAAGTGTCACTCGGGAAAAATTCGATAATTTCAGAGCTCTTGTGCAATTACTACTGATAATTTTTTCACTACCTATGTATTCAGTAATAATTTATCTACTGTACAACAAAAGCTAATAATCAATCGAGAACAGAGGAAAAGTGATAAAGTGATTTTTTAATAATATATTGTTACTATGAAACGCTTACAATTTTGAACATCTGTAACAACACAATACTTGGATCACTGAATATATCCTGGTGTATTCTCTGCTTTGGATCTTCCATAAATAATAAACAATAAATAACTTTTTATTAAGTTCACGTCTTAAATCAATTATTTATTAAACATATTATCAATATTATTTAATCAACAACTGAAAATATTCCCAATGCCAGGTCAAATATTTAAAATTGTCACTGTCTGACTGACAATATGCTGTCAATATTCTATTTACTACTGACAAAGATTTGGAAAATATTACCACGGACATTGTGTTAATTTTTTTTCAAATCCTAAAAAAAAACAATAAATATTTTTGAAAAATTTAAACGCAAAATGAAAGACTAAATTATTACCGAGGGCCGAAAGTCTCTTACAATAAATAAAAAGTTTATTTTGAATGAGATATTTTGAAATTAAAAGTCACACTAAATTTTCTTTTAGTTTTTTAGCCCTGTAACTTATTAAAATAAACATTATAGAAGTTCTCAGGGACTTTCGGCCCTCGCTAATAACGTAATTCTGAGTTTAAAATTTTTAAAAATAATTATTAGTTTTCTCAGAATTCGAAAAAAAAAATGAATTCCATTTGAGTAGCATTTCAGCAGAAACTACGTGCCCATTCCCTTAATGAAATTAAAAAACATCTATATTGTTTGATTTTTTTCGAAGGGAAAATCTATATGCATTATTGTATTAAATATTTTGTATTTGTATTAAATGAGGCGCTCAGAGCAACAGTGGCACAGTCCACAAATTGAGCATTTTTAGATTAATACATCAATAAAAGCAGAAAAATTGGATATATGGTTCAACAGCGGTCTACACAATCTAGCTCTATATTTGGCAATATGGCACTACATAATGTATTGTTGCCTTGACAAATACCAAAAATACGAATGAAACACTGGCCTAACCCTCAATTGTGTGGCTCAGACCCATCAAACAAGTGTTCATCGTATCAGAATCAGAATAATACGCATAATTCATAAGAGTGACTATTTTTAATTTTATAAAGTAATATTTAATAATAATAACTTTAACCCCGTCTTTGACTGAGTGGTAAGAGCGCCTACCTTTGGATCGAAAAATCCGAATGGTTGTGAGTTCGAATCTCATCAGGGTCAGAAATGTTTCATTTATTATAAATTAATAAATGAAAATAGTTTCTGTCCTTGTGGGATCGGTACTCACCGGAGGAACCGCACATGTTTGGATACAGTTAGCGTCTCTTTGCAAAGACAATGACGTCAACTTTGCAAAGTAACAAGACACTTACTCAACACACACACACACTACACATTACACTAGGTACCTAACTGTAAAAAATTACCGTACCTACCATGCCAATGGCCATTAGTTGTCGAGGCATTAACCTTTTTTAAATAAAAAAAAACAATAATTTAATTTGTCATATTAATTTCCTATTTGGTAGCAAATTTTGTGGCTTATTACAAACTAAAATAGTAAATTAGTAATACAAAGTATTAATTTGTATCAATTAAAATAAATAATTCTTTTGCGATTCAATTTTTAAATCTTTTTTCTGTCGGTATCTTACTGTGTACAGGTAATGCTAAGAATTACCATAATCTGTTCTCGGGAGTCTTAGTACACAAGATTAATGACGATGAACGACCCAAAAATACAAAAAATGTGCATTGCCAGGTAATAATAAAAATGTTTACAAGCTAATAGTACTTTGAGGAATACGCAAAAACGTTGCCAAACTTCAGGGCTTCTTATAATCGGTAGCTCAATGTGGGCTTCCTAACGCTGCTGAACTTCTACAGAGTATATACTTTTTTTCGCAGCGCAAACTGGTGGTAGATACCATGAACTACGAGTGTATGTTTTGATAATATTTCCAGGCATAAGCAGCCCGGGCTTCGTATTGTTAATCATGATTTCAGAGCTACCTATGGTACATTTCTAAAATTTGTCCGAATATATATGAAGCCCAAGCGTATTCACATGTTCTGAGCTTGGTTAAAATATCGAGAGATGGTGTAAAGTACGTTTTTTGGGGAAATAACATTAAAGAATTACGAAGCCCGAATGCGGGCTTCGTAAGGAGGTGTCGGGCTTCGTATGACCGGTGCGATATAGCGTTTTTGGCTTCCTAAAGTCGGAATCCATATATATATATATATATATATATATATATATATATATATATATTAGAGCGGAGTAATTTATATGACAAAAAAAAAGTCATCGGGTCACAATCAGTTTCTGATTCTACAATGAATTCTGTGAAAAAAAAACATTACACCATAGGTATCTGATGAATTTCGAGGCGCCACATTTTTCATTTTAGTTTTGAGGTACATCAGAACTCGTCGTTTTACGACTTCTGATGTACATCGAGGTTGATTGTGGACAAAATTAACTTTTTTTATTACGGAAAAGTTTATTTTAGTAGCTTTTGAGACAAGGAATCCATTTTTGATATCTATTTTTACCAAAATTACTCACCAGGGGGCGCTACAATGCAAGTTTGTGAACGTCAGAAATTGTCATTTTATGACTACTGATGTTCATTGCGATTAATTGTGGACAAGTTTTAAACTTTGTTTACGGATAAGTGAATTTTAGTATTTCTTGAGACGAGAAATTTAAATTTAATATCTTTTTCTACCAAAAACACTCACTAGGGGGCGCTACAATACAATTATATGAATATTAGAAATTGTCATTTTATGACTTCTAATCTACATTGCAGTTGATTGTGGACAAATTTTAAACTTTTTTTTACGGAAAAATGTATTTTAGTAGCTTTTGAGACGAGGAATCCCATTTTGATATCTATTTGTAGCAAAACCACCCACCAGGGGGCGCTACATTGCAATTTTATGATTATCAGAAGTTGTCATTTTATGTCTTCTGATGTACATGGCGTTTGATTTTGGACAAATTTTAAACATTTTTTACGCAAAAGTGTATTTTAGTAGTTTTTGAGACGAGCAATCCATTTTTGATATGTATTTCTACCAAAAACCCTCACCAGGGGGCGCTACAATGCAATTTTATGAGCATCAGAAGTTGTCATTTTATGACTACTGATGTAGATTGCGGGTGATTGTGTACAAATTTTAAACATTTTTTTACGAAAAAGTGTATTTTAGTAGTTTTTGAGACGATATTTTTGATATGTATTTCTACCAAAAACGCTCACCAGGGGGCGCTACAATGCAATTTTATGAACATCAGAAGTTGTCGTTTTCTGACTACTGATGTAGATTGCGGGTGATTGTGTACAAATTTTAAACATTTTTTTAAGAAAAAGTGGTTTTTAGTAGTTTTTGAGACGAGGAATTCATTTTTTTATCTATTTGTACCAAAAATACTCACCAGGGGGAGCTACAATGAAATTTGCGTCATTTGTGAGTAAAACAATGTTAATATTATTATTTTTTCTTTTATTTTTATTTAGTAGATATTAATTCTGTGTTATTAAAAATATTTAACATTAACCTGATAATTATAAAATTTTAAAAAATTAATAATTCTGTTAATGAATTTAATTAAAATATAATAATTAACTAGACCTTAAGCAATTACTTTTATATTAGGTAGGGGAGCCCAAGCGGGGATTTCTGCAGTTACTCGAGCACGTCAGAATATCACATGGGGAGAAACATTGTACCCTGTAAATGTACTCCTACCATATATGGACTCTAACTACAGGGGATTTCGTTAAGGGGGGTCCGAAAGAATTTATCCTTAGAAAATCTCGAAATCATCAGATTAATATAAGGTAAGTTAAGTACATGCAGTATATTTAAAAAATATTGCGATTTGAGCGGATCCGTAAGGAAATGGATGAGTAACAAAATTTCACAACTTTGATCGTCGGAAATGAACGTCAGATCGAAAAACTGAAAACTACGTGTTCAATATTTTTCACAAATCTATCAAATGATACCAAACACGACACCCCACGGACAGAGGTGGAGTGTAACTTTAAAATTTTAAATAGGAACCCCGCGATAATTCGCGAAATGAATATGAGGTCAAAAAACTAAAGAATACGTGTTTAATATTTTTTAAAAATCTATCAAATGACATCAAACACGACCACCCACGGTGGTGGGGTGGGGGTTACTTTAAAACCTTAAAATAGGATTCCCCATTTTTTATTGCAGATTTGGATTTCTTAGGTAAAAAACTTTTATTCGAGACATTTTTTCGAATTACGGATAGATTGCACTGTAATCGGAAAAAATAATTTTTGGAATTTAAATTAAAAAAATGGAAAGTCTCCAGTAAAATGGAAAAGTTGACTTAAGTTTTTTTGGTTTTCGGACTTAATTTTCACAATCCAATAGGTCTCCATAACGCTCGAGTAACTGCAAATTTAGCACACCTGCCTCCCCTACTAATACGAACGTATTACATACTAAAAATACATACAGTTCATTCCAAACCCTTCTTTCAGTGCGTCAACGATAAAATGTCGAAATATACTAAGCTAGAATGACAATTGTAATTTCACCTCTTGACATTGTGAAAGTATGTAACTATTCTTCAACGAATACATAATTTTCTGACTTCTATCTATAATAATCACGATCGAGAGAATTCGGCAAACTATGATGCACAGAAAGAAGGGTTTGGTATTAGCTTTAGTTCAATTAACCAATTCAAATTTTAATTTGACTGTCAAATAAGCGTCAGATCGTTTACGTATCGATCTTAAAATTAGTCTCGATTTTTGCTATTATTACCTTAAATACTAGTTTATAATACTATTTACTCATCAGATAGTAAGTATCAACTGTTGTGTAAAGTGTTAATCATCAAGAGAAAACTGTAACCTCGATCAGTAATAGATGTTTACCTAATAATATTCTATGTTATAGTGTTACAGTGATGTTTTTGCCGTGGCTGGCTACATTCAATGGCACAAAAACATTAACGCTACAAATTAGTCCAGTACTTTTGACTATATAAGTAACAGATAGCAACAACATGTCTGAACTCAACTCTACCAGTAATATTTCTAGTTCACATGCAACTGTTACTGTGTCAAAACCGAAACCTAAATACCTATCCAAAAAAGAGCAAACCATAGGTACTAATCAATGCAGAACCAAATTTACTACTACTCGAATATGTCAAGTACATAGGTAACATTGTTAGTCCCACAAACATTTGCTTAGCCTCAAGAATCTCCAATAACAGAATATGCATCTACCTAATAAACTCTGAACTTGCGGAACAAATTATAACTGAATATTCTACGATTACAAAACTACTGTTGAAGTACTAGTAAGAAGACTAGTAACCCACGCTAAAAGACTTATAATTTCCAACGTTTGTCCATCAATATTTCACGAGATTACATAGAAACATCTCTAAAGGTTTACAACTTGCTTCACCAATGTCATATCTAAAAGCCGTAATCTCCGGTGATGTGTTTGTGAGATTTTTATGATTTGGACGCGGAAATTGATAAAAACTTCAACCAATTTTAATATTACTTGTAGCGGTTTGCGATGTAACAAATATTGTCTAAAATCGTTTTAAACAATTATTATGTATAATTATAAGTTATAAAAATCAGCGAAGGAGATTTAAAAGCCCGGAGTCATATAACTCCAAGACAAAAAAGGTATAAAATTCTTACAATTAAGATGAAGGCGGAAGTGAGCGCTCTAAAAGTATATAGGCCTGGATCCCGCGTACAAAAAAATAGTTGATTAATAGCAAGCTGAAAATTTGTTAATATCTTAACGGTGTCTAGTCGGACAAACTTTGATCTTTGGGAACACTGGAACAGGGGAAGTTTTTGTGAAACAGGTTAAAGTTTGAAACGTCAGATTACGAAAACGTCCCATATATTTTGTCAGGCAGAACTTCCAATTGATTTGTTACCCTTTCATTAAACACTCACACATTTGCGAAAATAAGACTGCTATTTATCACCAACTGGACATTTTAATAAGTCATAAGTCCGACACATAGAACATGTCAAAGGACAGGAATTATGCTTGGCAAAATATTGCCAAGATAATTAGCAAAATCGAAGTATACAATATTTTGGGAATGGAGGAAAATGTAAGAAATGGCATTCTAACGTTTTCTACACCAAAATTTGACCAAAACCTCGTTTTGAATCATAATAATTTGTTATAATGACTTATAATGACATTTTTGAGTCCCTCGTATTAATACCTTATATTTTTCCATTGATACTTTATGATAAAGTATACAAATTGAGAAAAAAGAAGAATACTGTTCGGGCTTAAATGTTTCAGCTCGAGCTTATTTTTACGTTCCTCAGAAGCTATACATCAAGTTTTAGAAAAATCGAAGATCCAAAATTTTTTTGATCCAAAATTGAGTGGTTTGGTTACTCAAAAACATCTAATTTATTATATTTCAAATAAATTTAATTAAGCAAAATATTGTTTAGTAAAGTTTATAATAAACTAATTAATATTATCTATTTTTTGTAACATAAAATCAGGGCCTATTAAATAAAAACGTTGAAAAAATAATATTAACACTGTTTTATCCAAAAAAGTAGTCGTAAAATGACAAAAATTGCACTGTAGCGCCCCCTGTTGAGAACTTTTGGGACAAATAGATATCAAAAATAAATTCCTTGTCTCAAAAGCTACTAAAATACACTTTTCCATAAACAAAAAGTTTAAATATGTCCCCAGTGAACCGCAATGTACATCAGAAGTCATAAAATGACAAATTCTGATGTTCATAAAATTGCATTGTAGCGCCCCCTGGTCAGTGTTTTTGGTACAAATAGATATCAAAAATGGATTCCTCGTCTCAAAAGCTACAAAAATACATTTTTCCGTAATAAAAAAAGTTGAAATTTTGTCCACAATCAACCTCAATGTACATCAGTAGTCGTAAAATGACGAGTTCTGATGTACCTCAAAACTAAAATGAAAAATGTGGCGCCTCGAAATTCATCAAATACCTATGGTGTAAAGTTTTTTTTTCACAGAATTCATTGTAGAATCAGAAACTGATTGTGACCCGATGACAAAAAAAATTACTCCGCTCTAATATATATATATATATATATATATATATATATATATATATATATATATATATATATATATTTAATTCATTGATTTTCATAGATTCTAATAAACCATAGCCAAACACATAAGAAAGAAAGGAATACCAGTTTTCAGAACAAACAACAAATTAGGCAAATATATTAAGAACAATAAGAGCCAAAAGAAAAATACGAACTGGCATGTGGTAACTGTCGAAAAACTTACGTCGGTTAAACTGGCAGAACCTTTGACAAACGCAGAACAATAGCAGAACACAAAAAGCTGTCAATTATAGAAAAACAGAATCTACATACGCACTGCACCTTCTAGATCATGATCATTCTTTAATGAATAGTATCAAATTTTTAATATTCAAAATAAAGGCCTTACTTACAAAATAAAGGCCAACTTGAGACAAAGAGCTCCCCACTCCTCAACTTATTAAGTTAAAGGCTTTAAAGTGCAGAAACATAGGCACCTTGCCGAAAGAGCTGTAGTGACATTAAGTTATAATAAATTGTGTTGAAGTATTGAATACAAAAGTTTTCAGTGTTTTATTGTTAAATTTAATGTATTATTACCCTTTTTCTGTATTTCTTTCTTAAGGCATGCCCTTTCGACATTTTTCATATAGTTATATTGAAAAAATTAGAAAATGTTATTGTAAAAGACCTTAATGATAAGTATGTATTTAATTAGTGGTAATTAATGGTAATGCTAAGTAGTTTCTGAATAATGGATCAATCGAAGACATTAAAAGTCTAAAGTTTATTGGCATAAGCTATGCACTAAATAGGTGTAAACATTAGTTGACAGCGATGTCGTCGTCAGCGTTGACAGCGATGTCGATGGCTATTTGGTTCAGGTTTTGAATATTTTTGGATAACAGTTACGTGTATAATCGCGTAAATTGTTCATTAATTTAATTAATAGGATTATTTTTTCACTTTATATATTATATTCAATGATTATAATAATTTATAAACTATACAATAAAAAACTAATAATGAGCAAAATGAAAAAGTGATAAAATGATGTTACTAATATACTGTTACTATGGAACGGGTAGATACATTTTTGAACACCTTTAACAACTAAAATCGTTGTTTACATGCACTGCATGTCTTGAAATTTGAAATTTGAAATTTGAAATTTAATTTATATATATTAACAATATTATAATGATGGACAATATTGTATGAAAAACTAAGGTCAATATATCATTTTAAGTTCAAAGATTGTTACCTGTAACCTTGTCCATCAGTGTTAATTAAATTTTACTGATTATTAATGAAATGTGTGAAATTATGTAGAATTCCTAAAAATACACCATTGTTTCTTACTTGTTTACCAATTTAAGATTTTTTTAACGTCCAAGTAAATAATACTTATATTTTCAGAAGTTTCAGACGTTTTTAATGATTATTGTAAGAATATTTATAGACTTTTTTCTTCGTTTCCACTGTAAATTAAATATGGTTGTGAGGATATGGCTAAAAATTAAAGAATTAACTAAAAATATTATGCTAAAAAGGGATAGTGATAGTTCCCTGGGTTGGCTGTATACCATATAGTTAAAAAACTCTAACATCGAAGTAAAACAATGTGTATGTAATAGGTATAATAATAAATCCCAAAAAATCCCAATGGATTGAATAAAATGTGTTCAGAACGAACGTTTTCGGACCTATCAGTCCATCATCAGTGAACCTAAAATAGAATAAGTAATCCCACTATTAAAATTGACAAGATGGTTGAAATTTTGAATGTTAAAAAATTGTGGTTATGTTTACTTACTCATATACTTGCTAACTAGCCCCAGAACCAAACAATGGTTGTGATTATAATTCAATCTACATTCTAATATGTTGAAATTGAGAAGGCTAAACGCTGATGTTAGAATAATACCACTGGGAACATGGTGAAACCCTAAACGAAAACTTAACAATCATCTTGGGCCACGAATTTCTGCCAAGTGTCAAAAGTTCATAAGGAAATGATTGAAGTGACAGTGACGGTACAGGACTAAGGTAGTCAATTTTTAAAAATTATAGCAAAATGGATATGATCAAACTAATGACTTTTATTATCATATCATTATTTTGATCATAACCATTTTGTTATAATTTTTAAAAATTGACTATGATTTTTTTAATGAGAATAGTGGTCGTGTGCTAGCTTATTTGAAAGGTTATTCAATTCTCTATTCAGTAATATAAACGTTGACATAATTATTTGTACACGATGTCTAAGAAAAAATATTTTGAATTAAATTAATTGACACATAAGAAGAATGTATGAAATTTATTAAATTCAAAATTCATTTTGCTACTGCCAGAAAACAGAAAAACATGTTTATTTCACAAATAAACATTGTTTTCGCTTAAATTAAATGTTCAAACTGTCAAGAAGCAGATGGGTGGCAGCTTGAAAATTAAGCGAAAAGCAATGTTTATTTATCAAAAAACATTTTTTTCTGTTTTCTCACAGCAGTAGAATTTATTTTGAATTAAATAAATTACATACAGTCTTCTTTTTATTTATATGAATTAATTTAATTCAATTTTTTTTTCTTGGACACCCTGTATAAATAATTATATTAATGTTTATATAAACCAGGACATCTATGTCTGCTTCCTAGATTATAACAAGGCATTCGATACGGTGAAACATAATCCGTTAATAAAACTACTGAGAACAAAGAACATCGACACTCGGGATATAAGAATAATAAATAATCTGTATTATGAACAAGAAGCTGTCATAAGAATAAATAATTTAAACACCAATAAAATAAAAATCAAAAGAGGCGTTAGACAGGGCTGTGTCTTGTCGCCATCACTGTTTAATGCATACTCAGAAGAAATATTCAAAAAAGCATTAGAAGATGAAGTAGCAGGCATACAAATAAATGGCCTACCCATATGTGAAATTAGATACGCCGATGACACAATACTAATAGCAGAAACTATTACAGATCTACAAAGAATTTTAAATAAGGTTGTTGCAACAAGTGAAGAATTTGGTCTGTCACTAAACATAAAGAAAACGAAATTCATGGTTATATCAAAGAAAAATATTAGAAACATCAATCTACACGTAAAGACGATAGAACGAGTTCAGAATTATAACTATTTAGGGACGAACATTAGTGAAACAAACGATGATATCAAAGAAATCCGAATTAGAATAGAAAAGGCTAGAAGTGCATTCACTAATATGAAACAAATATTATGTAGTAGAGAACTCAGCCTAAATCTTAGAAAGCGAGTACTAAAATGTTATGTATTTTCTGTTCTTTTGTATGGTGTAGAGACATGGACTCTCAATAAACAATGCCTCAATAGATTGGAAGCATTTGAGATGTGGACGTATCGAAGAATGCTGAGAATCTCTTGGACAGACAGAATAACCAATGAGGAAGAACTAAGGAGAATACAGAACAGCAGGGAGATACTGGATTCCATCAAAATAAGAAAACTTCAATACTTGGGTCATATAACACGTGGTGACAGATATGAACTCCTAAAATTAATTATGCAGGGAGAGATTCAAGGAAAGCGCAGCATAGGTAGGAAAAAAATGTCCTGACTGAGAAATCTCAGAGAATGGTTTGGATGCAGCTCAACTGAACTCCTTCGGGCTGTAGTGTCGAAAGTGAGAATAGCAATGATGATTGCCAACCTTCGTCGCGGAGATGGCACGTAAAGAAGAAGAATGTTTATATTACTGAATAGAAAATTGAATAACCTTTCAAATGAGCTAGCACACGACTCCAATTCCCATTTAAAAAAATTGTCGATTACGTCACCATGCCCAGATGGATGACGTTACTAGTATCATATATATGCCGAAAAATCAGAATTTAAAAATAACAATCGACCTGTTTTAGGATTTTTCCTTTAAAGTCGCTGGCTTACGAAATAATGAATTTATTCCAAACATTTGCACCATACTGTATATTATACTATATTAAATTGTAGGCATAATATATATTAAATTAATTTAAACCATACGAATGGAATCGAACCGAATAGAATCGAATCTATAAGAAGTATTCACTTCTGTCGGCACTTCGCAAGTGCCACGCTCTAATTTTTTTGATAAACCCAGCGACAGGTCAATTTTTGAATAAAGGGGGATACATTTTTTGATTATGTCTTTAAATTTGTAAATTGGGTTTAATACTTTATTTTATTTATTAAAAATACTTTTAAACTTTAAATTGTATTTACTTGCTTAATTAGTGGATTTAGTACCCTAATGATTTAGATTTTAAATTCTTTCTTCGCCCAGCTTTTGTTAATTTGTCACATTTGTCACACTAAGTAAATGATATTACATAAAACCTAAAGATCATAAAAATAATAAAAGATTCTCTTGTGAATATCAGTTGTAAGCATTTATTTGTGAATAAAAATTTATGAAAACTTTGAAAATTTATTACCATGGTTTTTTCCATTCCTGAAAGACTACCTAGATGGTGTTTTGTTGTATTTTATGGCCAGAAGATGTGCCAATATGACAGCAAAGCAATTTAATAAACGACTGCAGGATAAATACTGCAGAAATACCAGTAGGAAGTATGTTTTGGAGTTAGTAAAAAGATTTAGTAAAGAGTTATAACAAGCCTTATGAGCCACACTTTGAAAATATTTCTACGTATCATCCACAGTAGAAGTAGAAATAAATGTGAAGGAAACCAGGATGAAACACAATTTGGCTTCAGAAATGGACTGGGAACCCGGAAAGCACGCTTTGCACCAAATGTATTATTGCAGAAATGCCTAGATCGAAGGAAATATGTCATTGCTGTATTTATTGACTATGAAAAGGCCTTTGATTGAGTACAGCATCACAAATTCATTAGTTTATTAAAGGATAAAGGAGTTGATAGTCAAGACGTACGAATCATAGAAAAATTATACTGGCGTCAAACAGCGAGAGCTTACATAACTGGAAAATCAACAGAAATATATGTAAAATACAAAGAGGTGTCAGACAGGGTTGTATACTGTCCCCACTGCTGTGTGGAGACCGATATAATATTCTTCAACTTATTATGATGGATAAAATCGAAGGCACAGATAAATTGGTAGAAAACAGGCCTCTTGCTGTATATGGCAGCTGTATATGGAATATATAATCAACGGAACTAGCTTCCGTTTTGAAGAAGAACAAATTCCATCGATATAAAATACTCTTAGTACAGGAACTTAATAGGGATGATTCTGACCACCATTCTATTTACTATACATATACATACTGTTGTGGAATTGTTTTTTTTAAGGAAAGTCAAAAAAATTAAATTTATATCAACGACCATAAAATCATACTTTTTCATCACCCTGTATATGACCAAGATTGTATAGAATTTAATTTTGCTATTAAACAAGTGTTTCGGAAAAATTAAAACGATTAGTGATAATTATTCGACGAAATTTTACATTAACAAACATTTCGGTGATTAGAAAGTGTAGAGAGCGTTGACGGGACAATAACGTTTTTAAGATCCTTCCGGGAAGATATTTTAATGTGGTAAACAAACTGTATTAGTTTTTAGTTGTAAAAGTAAAAAGTAGTAAAGAACTAATTATGATATTCTTTGAAATTTGACAAATGGGAAAAGTTATATGGAAGGATATTTGGTTTCTTAAGAAATAAATGGTTTGAGAGAGGTTGTTGTTTATTGGATGGAAAATATCAGGAGAAGGGATAATGATTGTGAGAGTATGGATTTGAGAGAAAAATAAAGACACTGTGTAATTGACATCTGAAGAAGGCAGTCGAGTTTTAAAAATGTATAATCAGTGTAGAGTGGTGTGATCGGCCTTTGCGAGCAGAATCAAGTTGAAACCAAATCGTCGACCGGTTGAAGAGTTAATTTTCCTGATCCGAGGGAGATTCCTTTGTTTTGTCTAGAACGAGTAGCTGATTATTATCCGTTTGTGCACAAGATATTCGAGCAAGTCCTGTGTGTTTTTCTTGGAAGCAGTTTTGACGAGATGGACTTTTTCGCAACAACCAGAGAGTACGTGTTGAGAGAATCAAGGACGGCGCAATCCAGAAACCGAGGGAGTTAAGAATAAAAGGTTAGTCAAATCATTTGTCTGAATGGAGAAAATTTATTTATATCAAAACCATATTTGTTTATTGAACAATTTTTTTAACGCAGTGAGTCATTTCAAATTTGAGAAATCAATTCAAAAGAAGAAAAATAAAATTCATTCAATTTAGTATCAGTAAATAAGAAATTAATTAAATAAATATGTTTGTCAAAACAAGGAGATATCAGAGTTAGAGTTTAAATTTATTAATAATAATAATAATTGTAATATTAAGTTAGAGATTGTTGCAACAAAGTTAAATTTTAGTATTTTTTAAATCATATGTACACGGCTTAATTGATAAAAACAATAGATTACATTTATATGATTTTTAGTGTTTTCAATTTCCCTGTTTCTACCCTGGAAGAAGTATGCAACTAGAAATACTACAAGCCACATATCACAGGTATTGTATCAAATACTAAATTAGCCCTGAGAGTAAAATTGATTGGAAAAGTTAATTGAAATTTAGTTGTGTTTTTACATAGGCAATAAATAAAATAATTGGATAATCAATTAAATTAAGAATTTGCTAATTAATCTAAATAAATAGAAAAAGTAGAGCAATAACAATACATAATATATTTTTGTGTTTGTCTTGGATTATTGTTATTTAGTACTATTTTAAAACTCAAACTTTTCTTTTATACAGGGTGTCTAGAAACTCTACCGACAAACGAAGACAGGAGATTCCTCAGATAAATTTAAGACAGTTTAACCCAATTCATCTAGTCCGAAAATGCTTCCTAAGGGAGCTATAGCTCTTTGAATATGGCGTCTTATAATTAGTTTTTCTTAAATAACAACATAACGCTTTTATTTAGAAAAATGAATTTTGAATGAATTTTATTGTGAATTTCTATTACCGTTCATAGGCGTCCGTTTTGGGTAGGGCAACAGTTATTTTATCGCATAACTTTTATTTCTATAATTTTTAAGCATTTTTGACACTGGATTATTAAATTGTGAGGTATTCTAATACTAAAAGGTACTCTTGCTTTAAGTCGGTAGGACACAGCGTTTTCTAGAAAAAACAATTTAAAAATTTTTCGTTTTTTGAATTTTCAAAAAAATAAACCATTTAGAAACACGAAAACTGGTACGTTTATTTAATTTCCAGAGATGAATCGATTTCATTAATTGCGAATTTCTAGTATCGGTCATACGCGTCCGTTTTGGGTAGACCAACGGGTATTTTATCGCATAACTTTTTTGTTTTTACTTTTTAAGGATTTTTGATTTTAGATTAATAAATTATGAGGTATTCTAGTACTAAAAGTTACTCTTGCTTTAAATTGGTAAAATACACCGTTTTTTTTTTAAATTTTTAAATTTTTTTCAAATTCAAAAAAACAAAAAATTTTCAAATCGATTTTTCTAGAAAACAGTGTGTCCTATCGACTTAAATCAAGAGTACCTTTTAGTACTAGAATACCTCACAATTTAATAATCCAGTATCAACAATGCTTAAAAGTTAAAGACAAAAAAGTTATGTGATAAAATAACCGTTGCCCTACCCAAAACGGACGACTATGACCGGTACTAGAAATTCACAATGGATGAAATCGATCTATCTCTGGAAGATAAACATTCGTACCAATATTTGTTTTTATAAATAGCAGCGTTCTGGAGGTATTTAAAAAAACCAATTACAAGACGCCATCTTCAAAGAGCTCTAGGTCGTTTAGGAAGTATTTTCGGACTAGATGAATTGGGTTAAAATGTCTTAAAATTATATGAGGAATCTCCTGTCTTCGTTTGTCTGTAGAGTTTCTAGACACCCTGTATAAAGTAAGATATTATCTGCGTTTGTATTGCATTTGCATCGTTATTGGGGTTAAGAAGCCCATTTATTATCATATTTTATAGTAGATATGTGATGGCCACTGAAATAATTTAATGAAAATGACAGAAACTATTAGTGCACTCTTGATAATTAAATTAAAGATAGCATCTCGCTGAATCGAGAACACCTCACTTTTGTTTTATCTTCTAATTTGTGATCATTAAACACGCTCTGAAAAGTATTTGACAAAATAAATTAAATACCTACTCTACAAAAATCAGGCACCAGACGTTTTAAAAAGTAATATACTAATAATTAGATCCTTTCATTTCTCGTTTTGGTTGGGTGGTTAGTGTGAAAATTGTTTGATTTGTTTAATTGGAGATTATCAACGCGAATTATTTCATGCCAATGTTCAAGATTTAACACTTTGTTTCTAGTAATTTTGATAATTTCTTAGAAATCTGAAGCTATATTCTTGCGCATTTTACTTTTGATTCAGTATACAGGCTGATCAAATTTAATTACAAAGTCTGTTATATCTGTTACTACAGGAGATACCATAAAAGGCATTTACAAAAATAGAAGGCAGCTGTAAGATTTATATTTTAAAATTAGATACAAATATACAAAGTCTGTACTGTACCATATCAAAAATAATATGGTTTTAAATTACACACAAATTAAACATCACAAGAATAATTTTTTTTTATATTATACAGCTAAAGGGTAATTAAAAAGTTAGAAGTCTTCAATGATTAGTAAAATTAATAAAAACGATTTTTTCTACGAGCGTGCAAAAATGTCTACTTTCGCGCACGCCTTTTTGTTTAGAAAGTTTCACTTTTCCGCACGCGTGTTACTTTTCCGAACGCGGTTTTTACTTTTCCGCACGCGTGTTAATTTAGATATGTTAATATGGCCTTAAAGTAATTATAATGCATGCAATAAACTAATATTTAGATATTATTTACTAATTTATTTCAAATATATCTTATTGTGTTTCTGTTTTAATGAAATTAACGCGACAATTCGATGAGATAAAATTATTTTGACATAATATTCGAAAGTCAAATCGGTAGACAATA
The DNA here is from genome assembly GCF_917563875.1 of Diabrotica virgifera virgifera. Lineage (NCBI taxonomy): Eukaryota > Metazoa > Arthropoda > Insecta > Coleoptera > Chrysomelidae > Diabrotica > Diabrotica virgifera. The sequence goes on from NC_065447.1 coordinate 57,129,296, forward strand.
ACAGTCGTTTTGAATCATCGTCATGGAAACCAAGATCGTCGTCATGGTAGCTAATTATATTGAAAGTTTGGTTTTGACAACATTGTCAAAGAATTAATTTGTGTATGTATTTTCATATTATAGTGCGGCAGATTCGTGCAAATATTGATAAGAATTGCACATTTAATGATACAAGCATATAATTTGGTCCACATATACTGCACATATAAAGGTTCAAATTTAAATATGAGGCCATCTCAGATTTTGCCTTTTACAAAAATGGCGGGCATTTAAAATGGACGACTATACATATGTGACTAATAGCACAATATCTTTTGAATGAAAAGTCCGATTTGAACAAAATTTGGTACATAGGTTCTTTTTGTGATTTACAAGATAGATGTCGTAAATTGAAAGAATCGGTTTACCAGAAGTTGTATTTTTTCTGGTTTTTTATGTAAAAGTATTTTATATTATGTAAATAATTTATTTTCAATTTTTTCACCCTGTATATATTAATTTTTCAAAATGGTAATACCACCATAAGAATATGTTTTAGGAAATATTTTGAACTTTTTAGTTATGTTAATTACCATTTAATAAATGCATAACGTATCTTCACATGTACCTATTTGTGGCAGATTCGTGCAAATATTATAAGAATTATTGTGCATTTAATGGTAGAAGCATATAATTTGGACCACATATACTACACATACAAAAGTTTAAATTTAGATATGAGGCCATCCCAGATTTTGCCTTTTACAAAAATGGCGAGCATTCAAAATGGCGGCTACACATATGTGAATAATAGCACGATAACTTTTGAACGAAAAGTCCGATTTGAGCCAAAATTGGCATCAAGGTTTTTTCTTGATGAATAAGATCGAGGTCTTGAACCGGAAGAATCGGTTTACCAGAAGCTGTGTTTTTACTGTTTTTTATGTAAAAATATGTTGTTTTTTTTTTCAATTTTTTCACCCTGTATATATTAAGTTTTCAAAAAGGTAATACCGCCATTGAAGAGGGTGTAAAAATATTTTTTAGGAAAGGTTCTGAAATTTTTAGTTATGTTAGTTACCATTTAATAAATGCATATCGTATCTTCACATGTACCTATGTGCGCAAATTAATTTTGAAAGCCAGCCATTTTTGTAAAAGACAAAATCTGAGATGGCCTCATATCTAAATTTGAATCTTTGTATGTGTAGTGTGTGTGGGCCATATTATATGCTTTTACCATTAAATGTACAATAATTCTTATATTATTTGCACGAATCTGCCGCACATGGGTTCATATGTACATATGAAGATACGTTATGCATTTATTAATTGGTAATAAACATAACTAAAGAGTTCAAAATATTTCCTAAAAAATACTTTTATACTCTTTCCAATGCCGATATTAACTTTTTGAAAAAATTAATACATACAGGGTGAAAGAATTAGTAAAAAAACAACATGTTTTTATATTAAAATCAGGAAAAACACAATTTCTTGTAAATCAATTCTTCTGGTTCAGGACCTTGGTCTTACACATCAAAAAAATAACCAACATACCAAATTTGGTTGACGTCGGACTTTTCGTTCAAGAGTTATCGTGCTATTAGTCACATATGTATAGTCGCCATTTTGAATGCCCGCCATTTTTGTAAAAGGTAAAATTTGATATGGAATTATATCTAAATTTGAACCTTGATGGGTGTAGTATACGTGGTCCAAATGATGTGCTTCTACCATTAAATGCACAATAATTCTTATAATATTTGCACGAATCTGCCACACACAGGTAGATGTGAAGATACGTTATGCATTTATTAAATGGTAATTAACATAATTAAAAAGTTCAAAATATTTTTTACAAAATATTTTACGCTCTTTTCAATTGCGGTATTACCATTTTGAAAAATTAATATATACAGAGGGAAAAAATTGAAAAAAAAACATATTTTTACATAAACAACCAGTAAAAACACAACTTCTGGTAAACTGATTCTTTTGTTTCACCATATCCATCTTTTAAATCAAAAAGAGAACGTATATACCAAATTTGGTTGAAATCGGACTTTTCGTTCAAAAGTTATGGTACTATTAAACACATATGTATATGTGTAGTATATGTGGTCCAAATTATATGCTTGTATTATTAAATGCGCAATTGTTTCACATATCGGCCGCACTATTAATTAAATTAATTGATTAAGATTTGGTAATTTTTTAAAGACTCTTAGAAAAAATATTGTTCCTAACTCTTGCAGAAAGTCTCTTTTCCGCACTCGACTGCTTGCCGAACTCCCGCTTCGCGTCGTTCGGCAAACTGCAGTCGCGTGCGGAAAAGAATGACTTTCTGCACTTGTTAGGAAATAGTATATTGTGCAACAAGTGCAGAAAGGTACTAATTTCTCACGAGTTTGAAAAGTTGCGGTACGAGCGCAAGCGAGTGCCGCAATTCAAACGAGTGAGAAATTACCTTTCTGCACGTGTTTCACACTATACTTTTTCTACAAGCACAGTTTTTCCTAAAAATAAAAATCACAATTTCCAAACGACGATTAATTATAATAGGTACAGCCGGTTCCTAAAAAAACTGATACGACTCTTAGTAAGATTTCATCATGTTGAGCAGTGTATTTGATTGATCTGACATTATATTTATTATGACAGACAAATAATAAAATAAACAAACAACAAACAACTGATTCATGAAAAAACTAATAAGTATTTTAGAAAAATTTAAACGCAGGATGAAAGATTACATTATTACCGAGGGCGGAAAGCCCCTTAGAATAAACAAGCAGTTTCTATTGAATGAAATATTTGAAATTAAATATCACACTTTTTTTTATTTTCAGCCCTGTAACTTATTAAAATAAATATTATAGAAGTTTTTAGGGACTTTCAGCCCTCGGTAATAATGTAGTCTTTCATTCTGAGTTTAAATTTTTCAAAAATATTTATTAGCTTTCTCAGGACTCGAAAAAAATGAATACAATTAAAATACATTGAGAATTTTGACATGCGTCACAATTTTGCATTAACTAAATGTAAAATTCTAAACTGTTGAATTCCAGCTTCCCTAATTATTTGACATCAAAAGACATTAGAAACTATTTGTAGATGATTCAAATCTGTATTGAAAACAACTGTTAAAATTGGTCTACGTAATTAAACATATTCCAAAATTTTGTAAAAATGTAATACATTTCAGTTTTCAGCCCAAACTTAGGCCACACACAATGCAATAATGTTCACATTTTTGAACTGTCAATATTTTTATTTTATCATCTATTGTTTAAAAACAATACAGTTGATAAGATACCCTCAGTTGCGGAGAAAATATTAATAATAAAGATTAATAATAAAGTCTAATAACCGTGGAACAGAATAAGCTATCTGACAAATTTTAAGATTTGGCAGTGACATTGACAGTATGTAAATATTAAGTATTTATCCTTCAAAATACACTGCTCAATTTTCTACAAAATACGCGTCAAGAGTCGTATCAGTTTTTTTTGGAACCAGGTGTACCTATGTGATAAATTTTAAACTGTATTTAATTAATACCTACTAATCAATTTATATTCCTTATACCTAAATAAATTGCACAGAAATCAGTTAAAAAATTAATGCACTGCCTTAATTTGTTTAAATTTAAACAATTATTACACATTATTGACATTATGCTTATGTAGTCACGGATTTACACAAAACCTACTTCATTCGACGTCTCTTGCACAGGTTGCTAAATCCTTATTGGTTATTTGATAATTATAAAATGTTTAATAAGAATAAAATTGTAAAATAAAACAGTTGTAACATCCATAATTTAGTTTCTATGCTATAGTTAAATATAATAATTGTCTTATAGGTTATATATTTGTCTAAAGTTTAACCACGGACGTAAACAGAATATAATGTTACTCAGAATGCGGTAGTCCACGGATGTAAACAGAATATAACGTTACTCAGAATGAGGTAGTCAACTGTGCAGAAAAGAACTTTGCGGCACAGAAACGTCACTTTGCGGCACAGAAACGTCACTTTTCTGCACACTAATGTCAAATATCTTATACTGTGAGAAAATATCAAGTTTGCTAACAGAAAACCGTGCAGAAAAGTGCACTTTGAATAGTGGTTGTAGAAAAATAACTATATTTTGCTAATATTCTTTACATTTAATATAGGGTAAGTCAAAATACATTCATTATTTGCACAGTATTTTCAAATGCTTCACCCCAATGTAGTTTTTTTAATTTTCTCTGTCTGTACTTAACAGTTTTGAAGATATTTTAAACTGTAGTGAAAAAATTGGTATTTCATGAATTAAATGTAGTAGTTTCATTTACTTTGTTATTCACAAATATCATAAGTAACGCAAAAAAATGAAATAGAGAAATTTTTAATTTCATCATAAAAGGTGTTTACAAGATATCGTTCACAAATTGACAATTCAGATTTAAATCAAATTGTTTGACACTGTCAAACTGGCAAATATAGTATGGATAATAGCTGAATATATTTAGAACTATTTACTTACAGAAAGAGTATCACCAGCGATATCCAGATTGTCGGCGACCAAATAAGAGAGCATTTCAAAATGACTCAGATCATATATCAGACTAAAGTAAAAACAAAAATGATTACAATAGAAGAAATGAAACTAAATGTTTTGCTGGCCATTACTAAGCATCCTCAAACATGTAACCAAGAGACCCTTCAAGAGAGCAAGACGTTAGTTTTGGATCTTCTCAGAAAATTCTTTTGAGACACCACATGCACCCAAACCATATCCAGATACGCTAAGAATTGACTGCGAATGATTTTGAAAGCGCCGCTTTATCTGAATGGTCACTTCTTCTTTTTCTTCTTAGCCCCCCATCGTCCATTGTTGGACATAGGCCTCTTCCTATTTCCATGGATCTCTGTCCTGAGCAACACACTCAAATTTGTTCAGGCAATTTTTTTAATATAGTGTCTCTTTTGTAGGGCCTCCAATGTTGTATTGTGGCATCCCAACTTTGGTTTTTTTATCTTGCAGTGTGGCCTGCGAAGCTCCATTTGACTTTTGTTTTTGATCTTACCCAGTCGTCCATTTTTTATCTGACAGTCGTATACATAACAATGTCCTTTCCATTGCCCTTTCTGTTGTCACTCTTCTTCAGCCTGTTTGCACCCACTCCTGGACAAAGGCCTTCCCATGAGCTCTCTGTTTTGTGCTATTTGGTGCCAGTTTCCCTCCACTTTGGCTTTGATGTCGTCTAGCCATCGTTTTTGTAGCCTTCCCCTACTACGACTGTGTTCGCGTGGTCTATAATGTACAATGTTTCTCGTCCACCTGTCGTTGTTTTGCCGTGCCACATGTCCTACCCAGCTCCATTTCATTTCATCTTTTGTAACTAGTTTATTTATATTTGTCGGGATTAGGGTCCTGGTTTGACATCCATATGTCGTGATAGAAAGAATGCACAGGTTAAGCAATTTGTTCCTTAAGTATCCAACTGAATTCTCCAAATCATACCCATTCCACTCTTGATCTTCTAGTGATTTCTGCACATTGGTTCTCTTTATCAAGTTTCAGAATTTAGCTTCTTCTTCTTCTTCTTCTAGTTCCATGACCGTTATATATCGTTGGATATCATGTTCGCTATTATATTCGCTATCGTGACTTTATTGACAGCATCTTACATTTTTCAGTCATGATATTCTTCTTCTGTCAGGACTATATTTCTTGGAACTTTCCCTGAATGATCAGATGTAAAATTTCATATTTTTCAGGGTGTCTCATAATACGACCGAAGTATTCATTATTACGTCTCTTTATTATATTGACCAGTTGACCATTTATAACTCTGTCGACCCTGCTTTTTCTTAGCAGTCGTCTGTATACCCACCTCTCAACGGATTCCAAGCGTTTAAGCATAGTCTCACTTAAAGTCCACTCTTCCACGCCATAAAGTACAACTGAAAAGTGGTGTCGGAAAGTTGGCCGAGAACACTTCGTCGACGGAAAATTAGTTGACCAAAGGACCCCGCACAAACCTTATGGAAAATAGGTTCCAGTGGATTTCGTTCATACTTTGGGAAAATACTCTTTGAAGCATGCTGATAAAAAGTTCTCATGGGCACAACTCAATCGTATGAAGAATTTTCAAGATATATAGGTCCAAACTCGGAAAATTATGAGATTTACGGGGTATTCCAATTCCGTGAGTTACTGGTTATTTGGCAACATGTAGAAGTTTGGATCAAGGAAAAGTACTAGTAGTCTAGGATTTTTTCCTGGCTATCCAATGGCGACCTTTACTTTGACCTTGACCTTCAACGGACGTCATCTTCTAGAGTTTCGAGGGTTTTCGGCATTCAATTGATATAAACAGATTACTCACGGGTTTTTGGGATCGCTAAACACGAATATGCCATCAGAATTGCCCTCCGGATGACGTGGTGGCCAAGGCCTCTGCAAGGGACGTCATCTTCTAGAGTTTCGATAGTTTTCGGCATTTAATTGTTGCAAATGAATTACTGGAGGGTTTTTTGAGATCGCTAAACACGAATATGCCACCAGAACCGATTCCCGGAGCACCTGGTTTCCAAAGTCAATGAAAGGGGCGCCTGGAGTTTCGAGGGTCTTTGGTACTACATTAATGCAAACGGATTAGTTATAGGTTTTTGGGGTTGCTGAACACGAATACATGATCAGCACAGACAAAGGTGCACCTGGTGCCTAAGACAGGTTATCTTGTGGAGTTTCGGAGGAATCAAATGGATTACTCTTAGGTTATTGGGATATGCACTATGGCACGTCATCTTCTGGAGTTTCGAGGTCCTTCAAATCATCAATTTAGTACCGAAAACTCTCGAAACCTAAGAAGATGACGTGCCTTAGGCACTAGGTACCCCGGTGTCTGTTCTGATGGCGTATTTGTGTTTAGCAGCCCCAAAAAGTAATGAGTAATACCCATCTGCATTAATTTAATGCCGAAACCTGTCGAAACTCCAGAAGAAGACCTGCCTTAGGCACCAGGTGCTCCGTGGATCAAATATGATATCGAATTTACGTTCAGCAGCCCCAATAACCTGTGAGTAATCAGTTTACATTAATTTAGTACCGATAGCTCTCGAATCTCCAAAGCATGACGTGCCTTTGGCACCAGGTACTCCGATATCTGTTCTGATGGGGTATTCGTGTTCAGCAACTCCAAAAACCTATGAATAATCCGTTTGCATCAATGTAGTACCAAAGAGCCTCGAAACTCCAGAAGCCCCTTTCATTGACCTTGGAAACCAGGTGCTCCTGGAGTCAGTTCTGGTGGCATATTCGGGTTTAGCGACCTCAAAAAACCCTCCAGTAATTAATTTGCATCAATTAAATGCCGAAAACCATGGAAACTCTAGAAGATGAAGTCACTTGCAGTGGCCCTGGCCATCACGTCATCCGGAGGTCAATTCTGATGGCATATTCGTGCTTTGCGATCCCAAAAACCCATGAGTAATCTGTTTATATCAATTTAATGCCGAAAACCCTTGAAACTCTAGAAGATGACGTCCGTTGAAGGTCAAGGTCAAAGTAAAGGTCGCCATTGGATAGCCAGGAAAATATCCTAGACTACTAGTACTTTTCCTTGATCCAAACTTCTACATGTTGCCAAATAACCAGTAACTCACGGAATTGGAATACCCCGTAAATCTTATAATTTTCCGAGTTTGGGCCTCTATATCTTGAAAATCCTTCAAACGATTGAGTTGTGCCCATAAGAACTTTTTATCAGGATGCTTCAAAGGGTATTTTCCCAAAGTATGAACGAAGCCCACTGGGACCTATTTTCCATAAGGTTTGTGCGGGGTCCTTTAGTCGAATGCACAATTCATCGAATGTACAATTCGTCGACGAACATTTGATCGAATCGTGGATTTCTCGTTGACAAAGACCCAAAGGGAATAATGGTGACAAATTATAGTCCTGTCGCCAGGTGGGGTACAACGGCCTCCTTAATTCAGATATACTTACCCAAGTTTTTTTTATGTATTTTGACTTGTAGAACACGAATTTTTTGGGTAACAGTTGATCCGAATGTCGATAAGATTGTTATAAAGAAAGAACTTGAGGAATTACATAGCAGCGATTTTTCGCAAAACAAAACATTTTTTTATATTCTTTGGGTGATTCTCAGCAAAAAATGGTCTTACAAGTTTTTTCGTAGGATGCATAGTTTTCGAGATAAACGTGGTTGAACTTTCAAAAAATCGAAAAAGTGCAATTTTTGAACCAGAATAACTTTTGATTAAAAAATAAAATAGCAATTCTGCTTACTGCATTTGGAAGTTCAAGTCAAATTCTATCGGTTTTGATTATTTGCATTGCTAAAAATTAAGTTTTTATTTGTTAAACAAAGCTATAAACACATAGTGTTTCCCGTGCCCAATGCATGCGGTTTAATGTACGTAATATACGTAGAAATTCTGTATGCGCGCCTACTCGTTCGAGTTCAATAATTAGAAATGCATTGAAACCATCATTCAATTACTATGTGTTTATAGCTTTGTTTCGCAATAAAAAAATTAATTTTTAGCAATGAAAATAATCAAAACCGATAGAATTTGACTTCAACTTTGAAATGCGGTAAGCAGAATTGCTATTTTATTTTTCAATCAAAAGTTATTCGGGTTCAAAAACTGCAATTTTTCGATTTTTTGAAAGTTCAACCGCGTTTATGTCGAAAACTATGCATCCTACGAAAAAACTTGTAAAAACATTTTTTGCTTAGAATGACCCAAAAATACAAAAAAATGTTTTGTTTTGCGAAAAATCGCTGTTATGTGATTCCTCAAGTTCTTTGTTTATAACAATCTTATCGACATCCGGATCGACTGTTACCCAAAAAATTCGTGTTCTAGGGGTCAAAATACGTAAACAAAACTTGGGTAAGTCCATCTGAATTAAGGAGGCCGTTGTACCCCTACTGGCGACAGGACTATTAAGGATTATTGATTTTTATTTTTTTTTCAAGATTTTGTTTAAATTTTCTTCTTCTTCTTAGGGTGCCTGTCCGTTCCGAACGTTGGCGATCATTCTGGCTATGATGACTTTGTTAGTTGTTATACGTAATAGTTGTGTTGAGGTCTTTCTATACCATGCTCTCAGGTTAGCAAGCCAGGATATTCTTCTTCATCCTGGGGCCTTTTTCCTTCAATTTTACCTTATAAAATGCACTGGAGTAGCTTGTATCTGCCTTGATTTCTCATTATATTCCCCAAGTACTGCAGCTTACAGCCCTTAACGAGGTTGACTAAATCAGCGGTTGTGTTCATCCTTCGTAGTACTTCTTCATTGGTGACTTTGTCTGTCCATGGTATCTTCAGGATCCTTCTGTACAACCATAGCTCAAAAGCTTGAAGTTTCGATAGAGTTTCCGCCTCCAGTGTCCACGTTTCTACTCCGTATAGAAGCACTGAGTACACGTAACATTTAAGGAGCCTTATTTTTGTTTTTAGAGTGATGTCATGGCTCTTGAACACAGAGCTCATAGTCAAGAATGCACTCTCTGCCTTTCCGATGCGACATTTAATCTCTTGAGTATTGTCCCACGACTCATTGATTATAGTTCCCAAATAGTTGTATTGTGAGACACGTTCAATTCTCATTTGGTTCACATACAGATTTACTCCAGTTATGTTTTGCTTGCTGATGATCATTAGCTTGGTTTTGCTATTGTTTATATCTAGTCCATATGTTCTACTGGTTTTAGTTATTTTATTCGTTAAGTTTTGCAGCCCTTTTATGGTATTGGAAAACACTATTGTATCATCTGAATATCGCAGGTTACTGAGCCATTAATCCATTTAATAAGATGCCTTCATCAATATCTTTTAGAGCCTCTTCAAAAATGTGCTCTGAGTTCAGATTGAATATCAGCGGTGAAATCATGCATCCCTGTCTCACTCCCCTTAAGATTTTGACCTGATCTGTATATTCTCCATCTATTTGGAACACTGCTGATTGATTCCAATACAGGTTAGCTATTATTTTCAGGTCTCTTCCGTCAATCCCTGTCCTCTTCAGCACTTCCATCATTTATTCATGTCGGACTCTCTCGAAAGCCTTTTTGCAGTCAATCAGGCATGCAAAAACATCACAGCTGACATCTCTACATTTCTGAAACAACACCTGCACGCTAAATAAAGCCTCCCTCGTACCAACGGCGTTCACAAATCCAAACTGATTGGGCGCAATTTGTATATAAACCTTAAATTTTCTGTTGTAGTCTAAAATGTTCATAAGTATCAATTGTCCGGAAATGCTCCGTTCGCAAGTGCGCCGACACGAAAAAGAAGAACGGTACAACATCACTAATTAAAATATCGGTTTATATTTGCTGCCTACTCTCCCACCGCAGCCAATTTTTTCATTAAATTTAAAAATAATTAAGATTTAGAAAAAAAGTTAACAAAGCCCCAAAAAATAAATAAATTCAGACAAAAACCAATAATCCGTCGTTTGTCACCATTAATCCCTTTATCCCAAAGGTAAATCACAGTTTGTCGACGAAAAATCCATTCGAACAATGTTCGTCGACGAATTGTACATTCGATGAATTGTGCATTTGACCAACTGTTTGTCGACCAAATTAATGTTGTCGACTAATTTTCCGTCAATGAAGTGTTTTCGACCAACTTTCCTAGATCCACTGAAAAGATATATAGCCCAATAAATGACCGTTTTGGAGTGTAATTTCTAGGGGCAACTCCGAATTGCATGAAAATTTGGATTTAGGTTCTACTTACCCTCCACTTCAAAGTTGAATTTGTGACGTTGGTTGCTTTTACTTGGGGGGTGACATTTACCTCTTCTCGGGGGGTGAAAAACGCGTGTTTAAAATACGGCCGGAAATGGATAAATTGACTTATTTTAAGCAACTTTTGTTCTATAAACTTTTTTACGTAAGTCAATACTTTTCGAGTTATTCGCGATTTAAAATGTTGATTTTTCGACAAAAAAACTACGTTTTCAGACCGTTTTTTCCAAATAACTCAAAAAGTAAATATTTTATCGAAAAAAATATTTTTAACAAAAGTGTAGCCTATAAAAAAACAAAAAAAATGGTACCAGTAAAGTCTACAAATTGAGTAGAAGCAAAGTTGTAGCTCATGAAAAATACGTTCTTATTCGTCTAATTCCAAATCGAATAATTCAACTCCAAATCACCGAAGAAAGAAGCGTTTTTCGGGAAAACCTGAAGAGGGCGAAACACATTTCTAAGAACTGGTGTTTGGGTCTTTGATTCTATTCAAAAAATTTTTCCCAGCCCGAAATGGTGGATGTGTGAATTATTCGTAAGGGGATTTTTCCACATTCTCTATTTCATTTGTTTGATTTCGTACGAGTGGTCGTTAAACCAGTACCTGTGGATCTTTTGATCACTGAGTGTGTTTCAAAGATCTACATCTTTTGTTTTTTCATAAACATTATCTTACTTACTCTAAAGTAATTAGGGAATTAAAACTTGAGACTGACATTTTCAGGTTGGGCGTAGATTTACGCTCCTGCTATGTCTAGGACTCGGATGTTGTTTTTTGATTGGAATGTGTCTAAAGATATTCAACCTCTCATCTTTACCGACGAGCCCAGGGAGGTTGAAGAGGGCGAAACACATTTCTAAGAACTGGTGTTTGGGTCTTTGATTCTATTCAAAAAATTTTTCCCAGCCCGAAATGGTGGATGTGTGAATTATTCGTAAGGGGATTTTTCCACATTCTCTATTTCATTTGTTTAACCTTATTAATATTTTTAAAGTATCGAAAAAAGCTTATTATTTGTTTTTTACAAAAGTTTACAGCATCAAAAATAAACGAGTTACACTGAAAAAAAAGGTGGCTCCTTTTTTTTGGTAAAAAAGAATCGTGAAAACCTCCCTCTATTTAGCACCCTAAATGAAATTAATCGTTTGGCTTTACCATCTATTTTAACTGTATGTGTATTGTTTATATGATCTGTAAGTTTGATTGGTTTGAAGTGCTTATTTTTAAAAACATTTGGTTTTATATTAAAAAAAAATTTCTAAAAATTTTTGAAAAATTTCATTTTTTCAAAATAGCTTAAAAAGTATTAGTGATACGAAAAATCTTAAAGAGTAAAAAAATGTAGGTTTTGCTATTATAAATATGCTAGTTTCATTTTGTTTCTCCGTAAGACAAAAATTGGTTAAGATATGGCTGTTCAAAATTTGCATACACTCGTGATTAGTGACCCATTCAAGCTTTCTCAATTATAACCCTTTCAAAAATAAACACTTTTAACCGGTGAGACTGACAGATCATATAAAAAAATATAGGTAAGTAAATTGTTTGTAAAGCGGTAGCGATTAATTTCATTTGGGGAGCTAAACACGGCGAGATTTTCATGATTTTTTACAAAAAGAAAGAGCGCCAACTTTATTTTGAGCGTAACTCGCTTATTTTTAATGCTAATACTTTTGTTAACAATTAAAACAAAGCTTTTTATAAACACTTTAAATAAGTTTAAATGGGTTTTTCCCGAAAAGTGCTTAAGTTTTCGGTGATTTCACCTTGAAATATTCGATTTTGAATTAGACGAATAAGAATGTATTTTTCATGAGCTACAACTTTGTTTTTATTTGATTGATAGACTTTACTGATACACGCAACTTCACTGTGCTCGCAATGATTAGAAAGACACCTGGTGTTGATGCCCTCCTGTATGCCGATGACCTCCTAATATGGGCATCAAGTAGCAGTCTGAAAGCGCTCGAGGGAGTAATGAACCAGGCTCTCAAAAATCTAGAAAAATGGGCGGATAAAAACTGCCTAACTGTCAGTACAACCAAAACCGTATATCAAGTACTTACCCTTTCAACAAAGCAGACTGCTGTCAAGCTGACATACAAAGGACTCGACCTGGAAAGAGAGGATGTAACAAAATACCTGGGGGTGTACATAGATAAGAAAATGACGTGGAAACCTCAAATCGACGACATTGCAGAGAAAGCCACAAAGAGATGTCGACTGCTCAAACGTCTCACAGCAACAAAATGGGGCGCCACGCAAGATGTCTTGGTAGCAACATACAAAACCTATGTCCGGCCGATACTAGAATATGGGAGTGAAGCTACAATAACTGCGAGTACAAACACCACCTCCAAGCTTGAAGTCGCCCAGAACACTGCCCTTCGCGTCATCACCGGTGCTCCAAAATCAACACCGATTACATCAATGGAAGCCCAGACCGGTATTGAACCAATACAATGCCGCAGAGAGCAACACGCGTTAACCTTCTGGGAAAGGCAAAGACGAATACTTCCACAAAAATGGGACGAATATAGACAAGCAGCCTCACGTCTTAAAACACAAACCACTCCGCTTACAGTAGCAAATCAAATCATGGAAAAATACCACATTGACCTGTCGAAAGCCGCCCCCTTCCCAGCGCAAACTACACTCGCCCGCTGTCTACCAAACACAGAATTGCGTCTTGAAAACCATAACGACCCGAAGCACTTATCGTCAGACATTGTCCTAAGGAAAGCCGCCCTAGAGACAATACACACCAATTACCCAGCGCATGAGTGGCTCCACATCTACTGCGATGGCTCCTCGATGCCGGACTCGGGAAGAACAGGAGCAGGATATGTCTCAACGTTCTCCAAAGGCTCCATAGCTGTGGGTGCCCCTCTCACCAACTATGATGGCGAAATTGCTGCTATACACGAAGCCGCTAAAAGTCTCGAGAATCTCCAACACCCCCAAAAAGTTGCCTTCTTCATCGACTGCCAAGCCGCAATCCTCGCCCTGTCGACAAATCGATATACCGACTGTGCCCAAACAATATCTTGCCGCGTCCAACTATCGAACTTGCTGGAAAAAGGGTGGCTGATTACTTTACAATGGATCCCTAGTCATGTCGGTGTTGAAGGGAATGAAGCGGCGGATGAACTTGCAAAAGAAGGCACTACTCTTCCACAGCCCCCTAGCTTCCAATCGTACACATCAGCAAAGTCCACCATTAAAAGAGGAATCAAAGCAAAGATAAAAGACCAGCAAATACAAGCCGGTGCTGGAAAATCTTGGGCCCACCTAATAGAGTCACCATTCCCTCACAACTTGCCGAGACCCATCAGTGTAGCCGCGTTCAGAACAACTACGGGGCATGACTACCTGGCCTCCCATCTACATCGCATCGGCGTCCGTGAAAATGACAACTGTCCACTATGTAATCAGCCCCAGATGGATGCTGCTCACCTCCCAGAGTGCCCAGCCCTGATAACAGACCCACCCGAGAAGGATGAAGATCGCCTACGAGAAACGGCTCGTCTATACTGGTCAGCGCGCCGCCAAATGGCTAACATGCCAAGGGTGGGCGTTGGCTAGTAAGTAAGTAAGTAGTACTTTACTGATACACCATTTTTTTGTGATTTTTTTAAGCTACACTTTTGCTAAGGACATTTTTTTCGATAAAATATTTACTTTTTGAGTTATTTGCGAAAAACCGTCTGAAAACGTAGTTCTTTGAACTGGAGGTTAAGTAGAACCTAAATCCAAATTTTCATGCAATTCGGAGTTGCCCCTGAAAATTACACGGTATCGCCGAATTTCCCGTTCATTTACTGGGCTAATAGCAATATCTCATTCTTTAAGAACTCTGAACTGTGTATTATGTGAAAATATAATAAAATATTTTGTAATTTTGTAGATTCTAAGATGTTTTGTTGTTAAAATACTTTGGATTGTATGATTTAGGAATATAATTTTAAGAGCTAGAGCTTGGAGGTCTACGCCAAAGCAATAAATAACCTTTTGATATACCTTTACCTTTACATCCTTATTTTCATATCCTACTGGAATTTTAAAGACCCAAGTCATTGAAAATACACTTTTAATAACTAAAACATGGAAAAAATAAAATGTCCAATTTTAAAAAGAAATGTAGAGAATTCTTTCTCAACCCCAACGAGTAAACTAAATTCCAACTGAAATTAAAAAAAATAAAATTATTCTAAAGTTATTTTCTTGGAGAGCATCTTAATAAAATATATATACTATTTTTATTTCCGAGGTGGAAATCCAAACACCAAAATAAATATATTTTAATAGAGAATTGTGATTTATTCCTAATAAAAATAGTAAATTTCTATGTAAGATTAAAAAGTGTAACGTTTATTTTTAGTTTGAAATCTTGGGTGGTTTGGTCAAATTTATATGGCGAAAGAGAATATTTTATCATCATCATATCATCATACAACCTCTTCTGTCCACTGCTGGACATAGGTCTCTCCCATTCTTCGCCACTCTTCACGGTTCTGTGCTTCTTGTTGCCATTTCTTGGATATTCGTTTAATGTCGTCCATCCAGCGTGTTGGTGGTCGTCCTCTGCTGCGTTTGTCTTCTCTTGGGCGCCAGTCAATTAGTTTTCTGGTCCATCGTGAGTCTTTCAGTCGCGCTATGTGACCTGCCCAATTCCATTTCAGCTTGGCTATACGTTCAACGACATCAGTGATACCTGTTCTTTTCCTTAAGTCTTGGTTCCTTATTTTGTCTTTTTTTGTCACGCCGAGAATCGATCTTTCCATGCGCCTTTGTGCCACTCGCATTTTTAGTGCTGTTGTTTTTGTGAGCGTGAGAGTTTCTGCTCCGTATGTCATAATAGGAAGAACGCATTGGTCAAATGTCTTCCGTTTCATAGCTGTCGGGATGTTGCTCTTAAAGATGTCTCTTAGTGATCCATACGCCGCCCAAGCAAGTGTTATTCGTCGTTGAAATTCGCAGGTCTGATTGTCCTTGCCTATTCTGACTTCATGACCGAGATATATGTACTTTTCTGTCAATTCTACCACTTGATTTTGGATGGTTAGGTGTTCGCTGGGAACTAAATTTGTCATAAATTTGGTCTTACTGATGTTCATTTTTAGACCTATTGTTGAAGACACGTTTTCTAATTCTAGTAGCATTTGTTGTGCTTCACCCAGATCTTCGGTAATAAGTACTATATCGTCGGCAAAACGCAGATGATTGAGCATTTCTCCATCTATCTTTATTCCTCTATTTTCCCACTTTAGCATTTTAAAGGCGTATTCGAGGACCGCTATAAATAATTTAGGTGAGAGAGTGTCGCCCTGTCTCACACCTCGCTTGATATGAATTTCTCTGGTAGTATCATGTAGTTTTACACGCATTGTGGCGTTTTGGTATAATGTTTGCACTAACTTTGTAAACCGGTAATCTATTCTACTATTGTTCAGAGCAGTTATAATGCTGTCTAATTCCACAGTGTCGAAGGCTTTGTGAAAGTCTACGAAGATAAGTACCAGTGGTTTGTTATATTCTATCGACTTTTCTATTAAGGTTTTTACTGTTTGTAGGTGATCGTTCGTTCCGAATTTTGAGCGGAATCCAGCTTGTTCTCGGGGTTGGTAGAAATCTAACTTTTTTTCTAGTCTTGTCGTAATTATTCGGGTATACATTTTATAGATGTGGTTCAATAAGCTGATTGGTCTATAGTTTTCTAGGTGCGCCTTGTCTCCTTTCTTGTGTAGTAAAATTGTTACTGCATTGTTCCATGTTTCCGGTATGCAACAATCTGTTAGACAAAGGTTAAACAAAATTTTTATTTGGTTGAGAAGGACACGTCCACCCATCTTTATAGCTTCTATTACGACTCCATCTTCTCCTGGCGCTTTGTTGTTTTTCATCCTTTTCATTGCGTCCTGGATTTCGCTTAGTGTGATCTCTGGCATGAGCTCTGAACCCTGGTTGATAACTTTGCGTGATGCAGCGGCTTCTAAATTCTTTTGGTCTTCTCTTTGGCTTGTATATAGTTCTTGATAGAAGTCTTCAACTATGTGTAGTAGTTCTTCTCTATTTGATGTGGGGACTCCTTCTTTGTTCTTTAGTTTGTGTATTTCGCATTTTCCATTGTTTAGCCGCCTTCTCAGGACTTTCAGACTTTTATTCTCTTCTATAGTCCGCTGGACTTTTTCATTCTTAAATTTCCTTAAATCTTTCCTTATAGCTTTTGATACTTCTTTGTTTATTTTTCGCAGTTCTTCTTCGTCAGTGCTTTCGTTTTCTTTGATTTTTCTTCTAGTTTCCATTAGTTGCTTTGTTTCAATGGTTATTTTTTCGTCTTGGCTTCTTTTAGGACAGCATTTTACTTGAGCCTCTCGAATAGCTTCTACGATATTTTCGTTTAGGGCATCTACATTATTCATGCATTCATTTTGTTGTAGGATTTTATTGATATTGCCTTGGTATTCATTTAAATTCGTTGGGTCAATCCATATTGGGTTGGCTTTCTTCCTAATCATTTTGGATCTTTCTGTTATTAAGTCTAATTTTAGTTTGGCTCTTACCATTCTATGATCGCTGCCTGTGGTAAAGCTATTAAGAATATTTTATAAGAATCAGTAAATCAAACAAAATCGATCAAGTAAGTATTTTAGGTATAACATAAAATATAAACAATAATTTCAAATTGTGCATACTTTAAAAAACATTCTAACAAATGTTTTACAGAAGTGACAATAACAAAAGGGTTTTGAAATAATGTTCTCATGGCATATATTAGACTGAATATTCTATATTTTTTTGGAAAACCCACTTTATTTGTATCAAATATTGCATGTTTGTGAGGTTGTTTTTTTGTGATTGTCTATTGATTAAATTCCCAAAAAAATATAATATAACTATTATTTTCTTTTATAATTTTATTTTTCTATATTGATTTAATATAAGTAATAAATATTATGTATTGTTTACAAAAAAACTTACTTTTGTCTTTGAACTATCCTATATCAGTTACTTCCAATCAGGATACGAAGCACACTTTAAAACACAAAAATAGTGAATTGAATGTGGCGGTAATCTTACCGTGACCGCAATATTCAGTCGCAGAACTCACCGTTTACAATGAACGCCGAACACCATAAGATTATGGTATCAACTAAATCAAATAACAAGACGTTTAAGCGTCCCTACCTTCGAAATAGTCCGGGTGATTATAATTTAAAAAAAAAATGGATTGTAATGGTCAATTCTCCGAACACGTACATGGCAAAATCTATATTGGGCCTGTTGGGCTGAAGTACTACGGAAAGCAAATACTAGTCAGCTCAAAATTTTAATAGGCTTCTTTAACCTCCATAGACTCTAGCGGAGAGCAGGTGAACCCCACTCAATAATTTTTGTAAATTTATGCCAAAATAATGTTTTATTATTTATTTCTTCTTAGTTATTTGCCAAATAATATGACTGAAAAAGAGATACGACTTGAAAATAATCTAGGTATCCGCTCTCACCAGCAATTACGAAGATGAACTTGTTGAAGCATTCTAAGAGGAAATTGAAAGAGCAAAGATGTAGGAACCTGCCCAATATAATCCGATAACTTGATTTTAACGGCAAATTCGAAAAAAATGTAAGAACAAGGAGTGGTAATCGGAGATTTTGGAATCGGAGTAAGAAATAAAAGAGGAGGAACTTTCAACACAAACTATATGCAATAAACAAAATTTTTTAAGAAGAAACAGAATAGGAAATGGACGTGTGTTAGTCTAGATGGAAGAACTAAAAGCGAATATGATTACGTAATAACATACAAAAAACACATACTTAGTTCAAGATATAAATGTACTCAATATCAGTAGGAAGGGATCATAAACCAGTAAGAACCAGAGTAATGATAAACGTACAAAAAGAAAGAGCAAAGATGATAAGCAGTTGAAAACGCATAGTCAAAATAGCCAAAAGCATACCTACCTTTATAAAAAAATATAGCCGAACCTTTATAGAGTAATAGTCCCAAAAAGCTAGGTAAAGACGATCACAATAAATTAAAAATAGACATAAAAATGCACAACTTAAATTTTGCACGAAAAATTATATCACAAACGAAAATATTAGCAAAGATACGAAAGCTCGAATGGAAATACGACGAAATCTAAGCTAGAAAAAAAGATACTATAGAAAACTAACTAGAAGAATTTTAATAGAAATTGAAAAAGATCTAAGAAGGTATAATACTAATGTAATTACTCAAACAGTAGAAGAGAGCAAATGTTTAAAGATAATAAAAAGAGAATTCACACAAAGTAAAAAACAAATATACACGCCGAGAGACAAATACAGAAAGCTAACAAAAGGTAGACATGACCTTCTGAAAATAATTAGAGAACTTTGTAAAGACCTCTATATTAGCAAAAATTCTAAAGACCACAAGAGAATTTCCCGACACGAGAAAGGACTCTCATTAATTAGGGAACTGGAATAATTTTAGCCATTACAGCATTAGAAATAGAAGCAGCCTTAAAGGAAATGAAGAACCATCGACCGCCTGGTGATGGACTCGTTATTGAGGCAGTAAAAGCATAAGGAGAAATAATACAAAAATCAGTAAGCGAACTGTTGTAAATACGTACAGGAAGGTTCGATTCCAAAACACTGGAAAAAGGCTGTGATAGTCTGATAACAAAAAGGTGATAATCCTAAATTAGAAAATTATAGACCTGTCAGCCACTTAGTACATGTGTATGTACAAACAAAATAAATAAAATAAACAAATCAAACTCTCTATGAAAATCTTTATAAAAATACTAACACTTAAACTTGATTTCTATCAGGTATGGTACAAATGACTACTCGTAGTTGCAAACTATAAATACATTAACAAATAATTCATTGAGTACGCCACTGGTCCTTAAATTTGTCGACTACGAATGTAAAGAATATTTGCTACGCCGGCCCTGACGGATGACTAAAAGAAATGGATGTTCTGACAAACAGCATAGATGCCCGAATATGGATAATGAAGTATTTAATGAGTCAGTCGATATAGTATTTGGTGATAGAAAGACATGTGTACCTAGATATTAGAATAAATGTATTTAATTCTGCATTTGCCTTTAAATATTTAACAAAGCAGCGGTAGGATATTATCCATGTGCTATAGCAAGTGTTAAGTTATATTTATACTTATTTAATAGTGATATTTGTTTAAAAACACAATAACAGTATAATCGTATGTGAATGTTTCGAAAGTGACAAAAATAGCAATGGAATTTTCCTGTAAGAAGTGAACTTGTGAAGTGTTGTTACGTTAAAGTGTTCTACGTGGAATTTTATCCGGAATTTGCACTAAATGCGACGTGTAAATAATATTTAAAGTACGGTGAATCACCTGGGTGTTTTTATGAGTTGTTTTTGGATCAATTTGTGCTGTTTCTTTGCCAATGATGTACATTGTACCACATATTTTTTATGACAGGATGTCTGTTGGAACTTCGAACTTGTGTCTGATGGGGTTAAGAGGATTGAACTGTATGTATTTATCAGATAGTTTATTTAATAGATATTAAAATATTTATCGTGATGTATAAGCTATTCAAAGTGTAGTTAATAGACATATTTCGCGATTTGATTTTGAAAAAGATTAAAATATTTATCGGAATATTTTTATAAGCTATTCAAAGTGTAGCTAATAGACTTATATTTCGCGATTTGATTTTGAAAAAGGTTAAAATATTTATCGGAATATATTTATAAGCTATTCAAAGTGTAGCTAATAGACTTATATTTCGCGATTTGATTTCAAAATAAGTTAAAATATTTATAAGGATAGTATATAAGCTAATCAACGTATAGTATTAAGCTTATATTACCTTATTTAAGTTTGAGAAACTGTTCAACGTGTAGCAACAGACTTCTCTTTTATTAACTTCACAATTTTATTATATTAATAATGTATTATATTTTTATAAGCTATTCAAAGTGTAGATAATAGACTTATATTTTGGTATTTGAATTTGAAATAGATTAAAATATCTATAGGGAGATATAAACTATTCAACGTTTAGTAATATTTATATTTCGCGATTTAAATTTAAAATAGATTAAAATATTTATAAGAATATACACTGCGTTTGGGTTTCAATTAGATATGCGCGCTTAAGGTGTGAGCACTGCCGGTTTTTCCACATTTAATAAGGTATGCGTTATTGTTATAATTTATACACATGCATTTATAAATATTTAGAGTGTAGACGGTATAGTCGTAGAGTGTCAATGTCATTTTTAAAATAGCGGTGACTATGGCTTTAGTTTTTGAATATTCTTTTAAATCCTTACCTACTTGTTAATTGCGTGAATTATTTATTAATTTACATTAATAGCATTATTTTAAATTAATTATTTATTCAGTCATTACAATAATTTATATACTATGGAATAAAAACTAATAATCGAGAAAAGAGAAAAATTGATAAAGCGATTTTAATAACATACTGTTACTATCGAGTAGATGAGTTTTGAACATCTTTAACAGTTAAAAATTAATTTTAAATGTTTAGTAATAAATGTTTGAGGAATTTGAGCAGCCGGTTTATTTACCCACTTGCCGGTAATTTAACAACCATAATACGTCACCTACTCATTGTAGATTAGTAATTTCAGAACCTAAAGTATTATTTGTTTAAATCCGTCGATGGACGATTACGCATCGATACTATAGTGGAATAATAGACAGTGTTGCCAATTTTGGCGCTTCCTTCGAAGTGGTATATCTGGTTGATTGGTGAACGCTCTGTATAAGCTATTCAACGAGTAGTATTGAGCTTATATTGCATTATTATTTAAGCTCGAGAAGTTGTTCAACCTGTAGCAACAACCTTCTCTCAATTTAACTTCGCAATTTTATTCGAATAGCATGAGTATAAGTATATATTATTATATAAATATAGTATATAGAAAGAAAACAAAAGCAATGGGTCGAAGGAAAGGATCCAGGCTAAGTTCAAGTTCAACATCCGAATCTAGCAGTAGTAGTAACGACTATGATTACAAGATAAAACCGACAATATCATTTACATCATCAGACAAGTTCCAAGATTCCCAAATCTAGAGAAACGAACATCGTTCGGGTAGCTTCAGCAAGTACAAGAGTCTCAACACTCCTCCACTACTTGAAATGTATGTTAGTGATAGACTCGATAGATTAGAGTTACTAGTCAAAAAAAGGCTCATCCAGCACCAAGCACAACCAAACGATGCGGTTAATGGAACATTTGTGGAGTCGGAGTGCATTCCTGAATTTTTTTTTGGGATGTTGGGATCTATTAGTGACTGGAACGAACGGCTATGATATTCCACATGTAAATCAGGTTGAGAGGATTGGCTAGAACAGGGTACAATAATTTGAATATATGTCACCTTAGTTGACGTAAGTGAAACTCAAATTGTAGCTAGAGGTATTGATTGTGTTGAAGATAAAAGTGTTTCTTCTGATGTTAGTATAATGACCCGTTCTTTACACAATTCTTGTTTGTTTTCCAAAAATTATGTGTTATGTAATTCAAATTTATCTGAGGAGTAAGCAGTAAAGCTCCTTGACTTACTGAATCAATTTACGTGCTGTTTTTCACAAAACATTAGTGAATTGGGTAAAACAGATATTCTTAAAATGCAAATCCATCTTACTGATGATCGTCCTGTCGTGTATCGTCCTTATGGTTTATCTTACAATGAACGAAAAGTTGTACAGACTATCATAAATGATTTACAGGCTAATGGAGTAATTCAAGAATTTAGTTCACCTTATTCAAGTCCGATTCTATTAGTCCAAAAGAAAAATGGAGAAAATCTAATGTGTGTAGATTATCGTGCATTGAATTCGAAGACTGTTAAGGATCGATTTCCACTTCCACGTGCAGACGAGTTCTTAGAAAAATTAAAAGATTGTATGTATTTCACGAGTTTGAATTTGGCAAGTTCTGCGAAACGTAATTAAAGCCCTTTATGTACTTTTCAAGGCAGACCACAAAGGAAGAACAAAAATACCATTCTCACGAGTTAGAAACCATGGCGGTAGTAAACTCATTAAAACATTTTCGAATATTTTACATCGGAATCCACTTTAAGGTGGTCACAGATTGTAATGCAGTGCGGACAACATTGACCAAGAGAGATATAATTCCCAGAATGAAGAATGGTGGTTAACCATTCAAGAATTCACTTTCGATATTGAATGCCGTTCAGGTACAAAAATGTTCCATGCGGATGATCTAAGCAGAGATACTGTCGCAAAAATTCCAGAGGAGGCACTTACGGTTGAGATAAACCTTGTGAACATCGATCAAGAAGATTGGATCTTACATGCCCAACTAAAAGATGAAAGATGCAACACTATTATAGATCTGCTATCGAAATCTCTCTCAGATGCGGAAGAGAAAGATCCATCAAACTACTGCATCGTAAACAATCGACTATACCGAAAAACTACAGAAGGCAAAAGGTGGGTTGTTCCAAGGCAAGCCCGCAGGCAGGTTGTTTTGCATTATCATGATGGAACTGGTAACATGTTAGTAGACAAGACTATTTGGCAATATCTCAATTGTACTGATTCTCAGGTATGAGAAGATATGTTAAGAAATACATTGGATGTTGTCTAGAATGCTTATATAATAAGGAACCTGGCCAAAAACAAAAAGCTGGACTTTTGCATTCTATTGAGAAGGTTGCAGTACCCTTTGATACACTGCATATAGATCATCTAAGTCCATTTGTAAAGTCAAAACGAAGGAACTCTTATCTCATTGTCATCGTCGATGCTTTCACTAAGTTCTTTTTTTATGAAGGCTGTGCAGTCCACCAAAGTTACCCCAGTGATTACTTTTTGAAAAGTGCAATTGAAAACTTTGGTGTAGCAAGAAGAATAATTAGCGATGGAGGTTTTTGCTATACTTCCCAACGATTCAAGGATTATTGTACATCACTTAATATAAAACATGTTCTGAATTCCACTTCTGCTCCTAAAGTAAACGGACAAGTGGAAAGGTATAATTGTACAATAGTAGCTTCTTTATCATCCTGCAGTGAAGACGAGATTACTTGAGATGAATTCGTTCCAAATTGGGGATTGAATTCAACGAAGAATTCAACAACAAAAAAAACGCCCTACGAAGTAATGTTGGGTTACCAACCAAGAGGTATAGCCGATGCTGTTCTGGCCAACGAAGTGTCATTACAGGAGGCAGACCGGGGCGATCTATCGAAAATATGTGCGGACGTCAAACGAATGACTGATGCAAACCTGGTCAAATAAAAGAAAACATTTGACAAAGTGATTGAATTCAACGAAGAATTCAAGCGGACGTCAAACGAATGGCTGATCCAAACCAGGTCAAATAAAAGCAAACATTTGACAAAGTGATTAAATTCGACGAAGAATTCAAGCGGACGTCAAACGAATGGCTGATCCAAACCAGGTCAAATAAAAGCAAACATTTGACAAAGTGATTAAATTCGACGAAGAATTCAAGCGGACGTCAAACGAATGACTGATGCAAACCAGGTCAAATAAAAGCAATTATTTGACAAAGTGATTGAATTCAACGAAGAATTCAAGCGGACGTCAAACGAATGACTGATGCAAACCAGGTCAAATAAAAGCAAACATTTGACAAAGTGATTGAATTCAACGAAAAATTCAAGCGGACGTCAAACGAATGACTGATCCAAACCAGGTCAAATAAAAGCAAACCTTTGACAAAGTGAACGAATTCAACGAAGAATTCAAGCGGACGTCAAACGAATGACTGATGCAAACCAGGTCAAATAAAAGCAAACATTTGACAAAGTGATTGAATTCAACGAAGAATTCAAGAGGATGTCAAACGAATGACTCCCTAATTACCTGATCCTTATATAATTAAAAAGGGTTTTAGATCATGATCGTTACGTAATCGAGGATCCTCAAGGTTCCGTGAGATCTCAAAAGAAAAATGAAGGTATGTCATCTAACGATAAGATGAAACCTTTCAATACTGACGTCAGTTCTGAATCCAAAGGGGATTTGGATCCTAACGAAGATAACGAGCGATCCACAATTATTGTGATCAAAGCTAGCTGTACAAAAAAAATTACGTATGTCTTGTTTTAATCTGAATTTATATCATTGGTTTATCAATTAATTTTGATTAATATTATAAAACATAAAAAAAATTAGTCAAAACCTTTAACACAGAACTTAAGTCGAAAATAAAAAGAATTAATGAAATTATAAGTAACAATAATAAATACAATCAAACAAGATGCTGTATATGTCCATCGCCAACATCTCTACATAACCTAACTTTTCTTGTTAAGTTGACGTACACTGCAAAGTTGACGTAAACTGGAAAATATATCTGAATTAAGAATAGACATGCGCTGTATAGCTATCTCTGTAATTCAGAGCCACCTGTGATGGCAATAATTTTGGATCACACGTTAGCTAGCTACAAGAGTTCTAACGAAACGAACTTATAAGAGTCCTAACGAAACGGATCTCGAAGATAGCTAGCAACAGAACTCTTACGAAACGAGTTCTTAAAGAGTCCTAGGCGAGTTCTAAAGAAACGAACTTATAAGGGTCCTAACGAAACGGATCTCTTAAGATGGTTGACCAGAAAAGTATAAGAAACTAGCTCTTAGACCACGGCTCTTCCAACCCATGGTAAGGGGTTTGGAGAGGGCAAGTTCTAAAGAAACGAACTTATAAGAGCTCTTTTCTTACTATAGGTACCTATTGCATGTTTTGCTTAATGGAATTTACTAATGAGGCGAACTTATAAGAGTTGTTTTCTTATTGCAGGTATTGCATATTTTAGAGGCGAACTTATAAGTCTTGTACTCTTATGGTCTTATATTCTTATCTTACAACTCTTAGAGTTGTTGTCTTGCTATTAGTATAGCATGTTTACCTATTGCATGTTGTTTTTAATGTAATTTACTAAAGAATCGAACTTATGAGAGTTGCTTTCTTATTGCATAATTTAGAAGCGAACTTATAAGAGTTGTTTTCTTACTATGGGTGTAGCATGTTTTTTTTTAAAGAAATTTACTAGCTGTAGATCTTAAGCTAATATTTCAGGTCCAACTTAAGATGAACTGGATGGATGACTCCTGTTAGATTTAATGTAAAATTATTAGATAGTAGTCCCATTATTAATATGGCATGTGTCTTATTTATTTCATAGTCTTGTCTTTTAAAGTTAACATGTTTTTTATGATCTAGGTAAATCAGTGGCATCGGATCCACGAGGACGTGGATAAGGGAAGCGTGGCCGACTGTAAAGAATATTTGCTACGCCGGCCCTGACGGATGACTAAAAGAAATGGATGTTCTGACAAACAGCATAGATGCCCGAATATGGATAATGAAGTATTTAATGAGTCAGTCGATATAGTATTTGGTGATAGAAAGACATGTGTACCTAGATATTAGAATAAATGTATTTAATTCTGCATTTGCCTTTAAATATTTAACACGAAAAGGCTTTTGATTGTGAGGAGTTTGAAAACAGTACTGGAAGCACTAAAACAAAACTGAATAGATTACAGGCATACGTCACTAATTAAAAACATTTATGAAAACGCAACATAAAGGATACGTCTACTTGAAGATAATCACTGCATCATAACAAACACCAATAAGATGACTATAATGTTTGATTCTAAAGTAATTAGTTTCTTATGTACACACAATCGTTTTTAAATTTTCACGATTTCCATACACTTTAAAATTTTAAAATACTTATAACACACAGGCAAATAAGATTTAACTTTGCATGACCTTGTTTATGAGTTTTATTACATCTCTGACAAATGTATCTCTGTATATGTTACAAAAGTAACAAGAAGGACTTAAACGGTCTTAGACTATCCTCTTTTCTTTATAATTAGATTTTAAAGAAATCAAGAAAATTGTGTACATAAGTTAGGTTATGTGTATTTATTCTGAATTTCTTGAATCAAAACAACATATTGTAAAAAAATATTACTTTTGACCGACCCTCGTATAACAGGTCCCATCTCCACACATACATAGCGACATCGATGTTTCTGGATAAGACGCGATGCAATAGGGAACTTGCATAAATTTTTAAATATTAAAATGATATTAAAAACATAAGGTAACATGATCTTAAAACGCTTGCATGCGAAAAAATTAAATATTTTTAACCCGTACGCTAATTACGACGCTTTGAAAATGCTATAAAATTCAAATATCTTAGGAGGCTCTTGAACGTCCTTCTATTGGTCTGACGTCACGGGTCACGGTCAGAAGTCGGAAACAACGCGATTAGGGTAGGTATCACGGGTATATTACATTTTAATCGTCTTTGGAAAATTCCTAGGTATTATTTATGTCCATCTTATATTATATTGTAATAAGTAGTTCCCCAATCAGCTTAGTTTGAAACTGAAATTGATAAAGTTTAGTGCTACTTTGTAAAGAGTTTAAAACGCATAATATGACGGACGAGGGTAAGTCTTACAACTTACCTACCGTTGATGTCTTCATGGTGACAACTTTTATAAAAAGTAGTGAAAGCAATTCTATTGGAGAAATGCGAGGTGTCAAGGCAAATAAGTAAGAGTTATTAATAAGCATATTTAAACCGTTTATAACAATAGTTTGGTACCATTATATTATAGTATACGGTTTACCCCGTGGGTTTGATCTACCTACTTTTAATCGAAGGATTTCGTATATCCTGGAAAAGATTACGGTGTAATTTGCATTATAATAAAGATTATATTTTATTGTAATGTTTATTAGTACCTACTGGAGCCTTTCATTATTGTGTTCAAAGCCTTTTGAGAAAAGATTATGGTGATTAGCAGACGTACCGATAGAACGTGTACATAGCCAACAAAATCCTTCTTTACAAAGTTAATAATACGCATATATAAGAAGAATCATTATTGTAATTTTACAAGTTAATATCTTTATCATCTCAGCTTATACTTACACCGCATCCCTTATACTTAGAGCGCATACCATAGTAGCACCAATACTTTTTAATTACTCTTACTTTTATTACTAAAAGTTTTGTTTATTTTTAAGTTACTTGTTTCTTCTTTGTTCTTCAACACAAGAAACGACAAAAGTAATTTCATAAAAAAGAACTTTTTGATACATGTCAACAGAGATAAAATGTTAATATTTTGCCTGTCACAGAAAAAATCAAGATACTACCAGGAAAAAGAACCAGAGGCAGACGACCTAAACTAAGATGAAGACAAGTGGAAGAAGACTTGAGGAGTGTGAAATTTAGAAATATATGAAGGACAATCAACGAGAGAGAAGAATGGGGAAAAGTAATGAAAACAGCGAAGTCACACCAGAAACTGTAAAGCCAAACCCAGAATGGGATTACCCCCACACAAAAAAGGACCTTCAAGTGAAAAGAGCTTTATCTTCCTCGGGAACGTATAGCTTGTATATATGTTACCGGCCAAACCCGAGTTCAGGACAAACTAGTTTGGCCTAGGCCAAACTAGTTTGTCCTAAACGCGTTAGGATAAACTAGTATGGCCTAAACCAAACTAGTGTCTCCTATCGCGCGTAGGCCAAACTAGTTTGTCCTAGGTCAAACTAGTTTATCCTGATATAAATACACACACTTCAGGCCAAACTAGTTTGGCCTAGGCCAAACTAGTTTATCCTTATATAATAAAGACTCACACTTCAGGATAAACTAGTACGGCCTAGTCTAAATCAATTTATCCGAGTCGAAAGTAATTTTTTCTACGAGCGTGCAAAAATGTCTACTTTCGCGCACGCATTTTAGTTTAGAAAGTTTCACTTTTCCGCACGCGTGTTACTTTTCCGCACGCGTGTTACTTTTCCACATGCGGTTTTTACTTTTCCGCACGCGTGTTAATTTAGGTATGTTAATATAGCCTTAAAGTAATTATAATACATGCAATAAACTAATATTTAGATATTATTTACTAATTTATTTCAAATATATCTTATTGTGTTCCTGTTTTAATGAAATTAACGCGACAATTCGATGAAATAAAATTATTTTGACATACTATTCGAAAGTCAAATCGGTAGACAATAACAGTCGTTTTAAATCATCGTCATGGAAACCAAGATCGTCGTCATGCTAACTAATTATATTGAAAGTTTGGTTTTGACAACCTTGTCAAAGAATTAATTTGTGTATGTATTTTCATATTAATTAAATTAATTGATTAAGATTTGGTAATTTTTTAAAGACTCTTAAAAAAATATTGTTCCTAACTCTTGTAGAAAGTCTCTTTTCCGCACTCGACTGCTTGCCGAACTCCCGCTTCGCGTCGTTCGGAAAACTGCAGTCGCGTGCGGAAAATAATGACTTTCTGCACTTGTTAGGAAAATAACTATAGCGAACGTGTAAGGACTTTTACATGCGGGGAATTCTCAAATCACGTCCCAACAGGGATGGCAAAAAAATTATACATCGATATATTGTATCATATGATACATCGAATGAAGATATTGATACATGCTATAAATCAATATATTTTTGTATAATTAAATAATATAAAAAATAATAAATAAAAGGATGAGGTTTTCTCCAAAAATTAAAGGAGAAGATACACTTACGAATAAAATCAAGTACGAATTAATATTGTTTTCCACCTACCTCTACCGAAAGTATACTTTTCCGGACCTGATTGTAGGGAGCAAAGTTGTACTTTTCCTCCCTAGGGAGGAAAATATTTTTCCTCCCTAGGGAGGAAAAGTAAAGTGACGTCATAATATTTCATTCATGAAATATAACTTATTGACGCCCTGTATAATATCTATTTTCTATTACGGAGTATCTATACATTTTAACGTTTATTTATAAAACATCCTGTATTTTGCAGAATGGTAAAAAACAGTAAATTGTTATTTTTATTTAACAATGTTTACATTAATAATTTGACTTATATTTGACAGCTGACAGTTATATTGTACCTACTTGTTGTTTTAGTTCTAATAAATTTTGTTGGTTAGTTACATAAATAAATTAAGTAAAAATGACAAAATGACTTGTTATTTGAGGAAGGTGGAAAAACCATATGTATAACATGGGAGTAAAGTGCCTTTTCCTCCCTTGAATGATTACTGCCCTCCGCTACGCGTCGGGCAGTAAACTTCATTCTCGGGAGGAAAAGTTACACTTTCCTCCCTTGTTATACAAATAGCTATTTCCACCTACCTCTACCGAAAGTATACTTTTCCGGACCTGAATGTAGGGAGCAAAGTTGTACTTTTCCTCCCTAGGGAGGAAAATATTTTTCCTCCCTAGGGAGGAAAAGTAAAAGTGACGTCATGGTATTTCATTCATGAATTATAACTTATTGACGCTCTGTATAATATCTATTTTCTATTACGAAGTATCTATACATTTTAACGTTTATTTATAAAACATCCTGTATTTTGCAGAATGGTAAAAAACAGTAAATTGTTATTTTGATTTATCAATGTTTACATTAATAATTTGACTTATATTTGACAGTTGACAGTTATATTGTACCTACTTGTTTTAGTTCTAATAAATTTTGTTGGTTAGTTACATAAATAAATTAAGTAAAAATGAAAAGATGACTTGTTATTTGAGGAAGGTGGAAAAACCATATGTATAACATGGGAGTAAAGTGCCTTTTCCTCCCTTGAATGATTACTGCCCTCCGCTACGCGTCGGGCAGTAAACTTCATTCTCGGGAGGAAAAGTTACACTTTCCTCCCTTGTTATACAAATAGCTATTTCACCAATTTTGAAAAAATGTGAAAACGTTGAATTATCCACGTCCGTCTGTCCGGCCGTCCGTCCATCTGTCTGTCTATCCGTGTACTCAACTCTTCCGTCATTATACCAGGTAGAATGACAAATGAGGTGTCAAATGAAAGCTTATAATCCAAGGATGGTACTAAAGCTAAGAAATTTGACCTCGGCTGTCTGTCCGTCCGACCGCGAATATAACTCAATATTATTGTTTGTTTATTACGAAGAATTATAATTTTAATAAAAATGATTATTTTTCCAAGAACAAAGTATTTTATTCAATTTATTATTTATATTAAGCCGTACTAGTTCGCTGAATTACTTTCTTCTTCTTGGCTTTTTCCCATTATGAGTTTGCCGTGTTCGTCTTCCATAGCACTCTATTCTCCCAGTCGCCATCTCTGATGTCTCTATCTATCATATCATTTCCTATATGAGTTTTCCATCTCACAGCAGGTCTTCCTCTCCATCTTCCTCCCCACGGGTCCCAGTTCAGTAATCTTTTCGGCTACCTGTGCTCCGGCATTCTTTGTACATGCCCGTACCATTTCAGGGCTCTACTTTTACTACCAAAACTTTTATGTAATTGAGCATTCTACATCTATTCTGTTTCATATTTCCTCTGTTCTTATTCTATCCTACCTGATAGTTTGTAGACACCTTCTCATAAACTCCAATTCAACTGTTCGTATTTTATTTCGTATTATTGTTGTCACTGGCCATTCTTCCGCTCTTGTAGGGTAATATTCAGCACTATGCCCTGAAAAATCCTTTTATGTTTTCTTTAGTTAGAGTGTTCTTTCATATCACTCCATGGAGTGCTTTCGTGGCTTGTTTTCCCCGTACTATTTTCATTTTATATCGTTCATACAACAACTGCCATCTCGTTTTATCATTTACCCTAAATATAACCCTAAAGTAATAATACCCCTGATATAAAAACATACACTTGTGGATAAATTAGTTTGGCTTGAAGTGTGCGTCTTTATATCAGGATAAACTAGTTTGGTCTGAAATGTGTGTATTTATATCAGGATAAACTAGTTTGGCCTAGGACAAACTAATTTGGCCTACGCACGATAGGACAACTCAGGTGCAAAAAAAATCGATCCACTAAAAATTTGGTCATTTTTGAAGTTTCGAATTTCCAAAACCTGTTGTTGGATTTAACTGATTTTTTTACCACGTTATACGCTCTGAGCTTCGCTGGTGTCGCTCCTGGCGGATTACTAATTCAACTTTCACTGGTAATTTTTAAATTTATGATTTAATTGTTATCGCTTAATATTTACAACGCTAAAAAGTAATTAAATTGTAATAGATTTTTTTAAGATTTTGCTCATCATTTTGACGTTCTATTGATGAAATATTAATTTCTTACTTCAGATACTTTCACAATTATCGTGTAGATGGCGCTAAGATTAATTTATAATTACATATTACGGAACATTAAAAAAAACGTAAATTCAGTATTTAAATCGTAAGAATATTTAAGGTAAAAATATATACCACAGCTTTTACCAACTAATATTTTTTATAATTAATGTTTTTAATTTTAATTTTAAATCAATCACTTTGACATTTATGTCAAATTTCCGGTAAACGTTTACAGACTTGCCACTACTGGCGCTCGCGAATTTATAAATATCCCCTCTACGTACGAGCTCACAGCGTATAGCCTTATTCATTGACAATATCGCTGTAATAATATTGTTGCTAGACAGTGAAACTGTCATTGTGTACCGGGTGTACGAATCAAACTGTGCCTTTTTCTCAAAGTTCGCATCACCCTGTGGACTATTCTAGCATTTATAAAATACTGAAATTAAAACCTAACTATAGCCCCAGGTTTTCTTAACATTTTGTCTTTCGATTCATTCGCTTATATTGGATAATGAAAAAGGTAGGTACTTTAACAACTGGCCATGTTCGTCATCAGTACAGGGTGTTTCTAAATAAGTGTGACCAACTTTAGGAGGTAATTTTACATGAGAAAATAATCACAATTTGCTTTATAATCATAATGTCCGCAAACGCTTTGATTCCGAGATACGGGATGTTCAATATTTTTTTACAAACTGACGATTTATTTATTGCTTTAAAACCAGTTGAGATATGCAAATCAAATTTGGTGAGTTTTAAGACGTAGTTATTGCACATTTTATGACATACAATTGAGAATTTTATATTCACCATTGGCGCGCAAACGGGTATTATTACCCATAATATTACCCGTACGCACGCAATAACTGTCATTATTTTCATGTGTAAAATTACCCCTTAAAGTTTGCCGCACTTATTTCAAAAAAACCCTGTACTGATAACGAACATGGCAAGTTGTTAAAGTACCTAACCTTTTTATTATCCAACATAAGCGAATGAATTGAAAGACAAAATGTTAAGAAAACCTGAGGCTATAGTTAGGTTTTAATTTCAGTATTTTATAAGTGCTAGAATAGTCCACAAGGTGATGCGAACTTTGAGAAAAAAACACAGTTTGATTCGTA
Organism: Diabrotica virgifera virgifera; assembly: GCF_917563875.1. NCBI lineage: Eukaryota > Metazoa > Arthropoda > Insecta > Coleoptera > Chrysomelidae > Diabrotica > Diabrotica virgifera. Next base: position 57,162,372 of record NC_065447.1, read on the forward strand.
CACTCAGTATACAATAAGGGTTTGACTGTCTAGCAACAATATTATTACAGCGATATTGTCAATGAATAAGGCTATAACGTGGTAAAAAATCACTTAAATCGAACAACAAGTTTAGGAATTTCGAAACTTCAAAAATGATGAAATTTTTAGTGGATCGATTTTTTTGCACCTGAGTGTAGTTTGGCCTAGGTCATACTAGTTTATCCTAACGCGCTTAGGACAAACTAGTTTGGCATAGGCCAAACTAGTTTGTCCTGAAATCGGGTTTGGCCGGTAACGTATATATTCTTATTACATCTTATCACATGTACTAAAAACTTCCGTATTCATTGTGCAAGACGCTAACTAACAAGTAATACATAAAACTATATACAAAATAATAGCGTCTCACCCATAATAAAAATTACTACGTTTAAATTGTTTTTATTAAGGACTTATTTATTATTATTGCCCCACCTTAAAAGATGTGTGGCATTGAGGACGATGAGTTATATTTTTATAAACAACGCTCGTTATTATTTCTTGTTTGTATTATACGATTATTTACTGCTGCAATTACATACATAGTGTAAAAGAATTACATATTCATCACGCGTATTTCGTAGAACTATTACTAGAACAACAATGCATGGTGTAATATACTAAGCCCTAATTTGCGAAATAGTGTTACCGCTGTTTTAAACTACTTAAATTACTATTAAAGAATGTACTTTTTCCGCAAATCGCCAGGAAATTTTGACATTCCTGTCAAAATTTCTTGAAGAAAAAGTCAGGACTTCCTTACAGTAAGGAAATGTCATTTCCTTACTGTAAGGAATAGTATATTGTGCAACAAGTGCAGAAAGGTACTAATTTCTCACGAGTTTGAAAAGTTGCGGTACGAGCGCAAGCGAGTGCCGCAATTCAAACGAGTGGGAAATTACCTTTCTGCACGTGTTTCACACTATACTTTTTCTACAAGCACAGTTTTTCCTAAAAATAAAAATCACAATTTCCAAACGACGATTAATTATAATAGGTACCTATGTGATAAATTTTAAACTGTATTTAATTAATACCTACTAATCAATTTAAATTCCTTATATACCTAAATAAATTGCACAGAAATCAGTTAAAAAATTAATGCACTGCCTTAATTTGTTTAAATTTAAACTATAGGGCTTTTCATCGATTGTCATTTGTTTGGAGCTTCTGTCATGTGTCACATAATATTAATATATCTACGACATACGTCTTTGATTTGTATCATTGGTATTACCAATAACGTATGACGTAGATATATTAATATTATGTGACACATGACAGAAGCTCGAAACAAATGACTGTGAATGAAAAGCCCTATTATTACACATTATTGACATTATATTTATGCAGTCACGGATTTACACAAAACCTACTTCATTCGACGTCTCTTGCACAGGTTGCTAAATCCTTATTGGTTATTTGATAATTATAAAATGTTTAATAAGAATAAAATTGTAAAATAAAACAGTTTTAACATCCATAATTTAGTTTCTATGCTATAGTTAAATATAATAATTGTCTTATATGTTATATATTTGTCTAAAGTTTAACCACGGATGTAAACAGAATATAACGTTACTCAGAATGCGGTAGTCCACGGATGTAAACAGAATATAACGTTACTCAGAATGAGGTAGTCAACTGTGCAGAAAAGAACTTTGCGGCACAGAAACGTCACCTTGCGGCACAGAAACGTTACTTTTCTGCACACTAATGTCAAATATCTTATACTGTGAGAAAATATCAAGTTTGCTAACATAAAACCGTGCAGAAAAGTGCACTTTGAATAGTGGTTGTAGAAAAATGATATTTCCGTACAGTTGTTAGTGTTAAATTTATAAGCGTCAAGTTTGACAATTCAACCTCAATACGTTTCCATAGTAACCCAAGTAATTTTATTAGGAATTTCAAAGCACCATTTATTTGGGAATAAAATTATCGCGTTTTTTTTAAATCAATCAATATCTGTCGAATTTTAAACGATTTGCGGAAAAATAGTATGTTTACCTCGTAGGAAAAGCCACATTCCTGGACTCTGTGTTGCTAAGTCTCGGCTTGCGCCTCGAGCAATCTTCACAGTCGTCCAGGAATGTTAAGCTTTTCCTACCCGGTAAACAATGTACTATTGTTTTCATTGTAGTCTTATATGAAATTTTTGGAGATAAAAATGTTTTTCTGTTGTATCTGATCTCGTTTCTATCGAATATCTCATTATTGGTCTTACATATTTATGAATTATATTATTTTAGTTCTACTCCTAACTGGGTATGGGGGACTATTTTTCATTGGAATTTTTCTGCGCTGGACAGGCGAGAAGTGAAATGCAACTATTAGATTTCCCTCAGCCTTCTTTGCTCTGGCATTCGTCTTAGTTTGCAAATTTTAGAAGCCACGAAGGTGTTATCAGAAAAATGGTCCTAATAAAGTTTTAATTTGATATTATTTTATATTTTATTAAATTAAAAATTTTGCTTGCATTTAGCAGATGTCGCTACGACATTCATGCCACTCAATATGGTTTTATTAGTTGTTTCAGAGAAAGTTATATATACATTCTCTAATGATAACCTAAGAAGGTTTAAAACTAGTTAGTGTTTATGACCCTCTCTGAACGAACTGAAACTAAACACCTTGCTAAAAGCCTTGCCTTGCCTTGCTCCAAGAGACCTAGCTCCAAGAAAATTATGCATACATGGCAGCTCAAACAAATTAACACATATCGCACCTCCGATCAAACAGTGTCATAAGTCAAAAATGAAAAGTATCGAGAAAACGGCGTTTAAAATTAGTGCTAGAACTTTTCCGGGTTTAATTCGAAATATTTATTAATAACTATTTTTACTCTGGGCTAATTAGCAAAATACAAAGAAAGGTTATTTACCAGCAATTTTATTGTTACAATCGAATCTTATGATTCTACATATTAATAATATGCAAAGTCTGATATTTGACTATGCAAAGTCCGCAGATGGTGTGATACTTTTTTTATAAACAAAATGGCGCCCGAAAATCGTATTTTTTTTATTTTTGTTCTATAACTCCAAAGATTTTAACTTTACACCAAAAACACTTAAATAAAAATCCACCGTAATTAAATTCTGCATAGAAAAGTGTTTTTCCCGATTTACTTCGACGAAAATTTTCCCCGGAGAATAAGGGTCCCCGACAAAATCTTTAATTTTCAACTAAAATTTTAGATAAGTAATTGTTTATCAATAATTAAATAACTTGGTAATATAGAAGCTCTTTTCGCATAGATTATAATTTCAGAAGCCGATGGAAATTGAATGAACAGTTTAGCAACAATTGAATTGTTAATTAAAAATTTACGGTCGCTATAATAACCAGAATAATTATGATACATAATAATAACTATGATTTTTGTATAAAAAGACACTGTACCTATCTAATGTAGTTTAGAGAATTGAAATTTGACTGTTTGAATGGCCTCAGGAATATTTTAAAATTATAAACAATTTTTTGGCTTATAAACAAATTGAATATCTCGGGAAATATTAAATTAAATTAAATAATAAAAACGGTATTGAAAGAAACGCGGCAGGACACTCCTTTTAAAAGCAAAAAGGTTTAATTGTAATAAGTGGTTCCTGAGATACAACCGGTCAAATTGACCGGCATTTCCGGCAAATATACATATTATAAACAAGAGGATCATAATTTTCGAATCATCTTTTTATTTTGTCCTCTTTCTCCACACTAATTTTTATATCTTTAAAATACTCATAACATATAATTATTATAATAAAAACTATAGATATTACGAGTGAAAATTGACAAAAACAGCAAAAATTAGGTTGGAGAAAATGTAATCTCAAAGTTTAAAATCGGTATACGTTAAAAAATTGCGTTTTCTCGGCTTCCCATGGAGAAATTTTCTTCATTATTTTTCTGTTCCCAAGTAACTCGAGTAGGGTCATCTAACTAACGCATTACTAAATGTCAAACTTTCTTTTGTTTTGTTATAATAGATTAATTTATTTATAAGAAAAGAAAACTACATATTTTTTCCAGTTGCAGACTTTTTTTAGATAAACTTACTACAACTACAAGTGTACCTTTTACCGTTAAAAACACAAATATTCTCATCTGAAAGTTGTATAATTATTTAAACAATCTTTATTTAAACAAATTAAAAATTTTGTTATACTAAATAAATTAATTTATTATAACAAAACAAAAGCAACTTTGCCATTTATTAATGAGTTAGTTAGATGGCTCTACTCGAGTTACTTGGGAACAAAAAAATAATGAAGACAATTGCTCCATGGAAAGCCGAGAAAATGCATTGTTTAACGTATACCGATTTTGAACTTTTAGATTACATTTTCTCCAACCTAATTTTTGATTGGAATTTTGTTATTTTTGGCACTTTCCCTCGTAATGTCGATAGTTTTTATTATAATAATATATGATATCAGTATTTTAAAAATATAAAAATTGGTGTAGAGAAAGAGGATAAAAATAAAAAGGTGATGGTTTAAAAATTATGATCCTATTGCTTATATCTTTGCCGTAAATGCCGGTCAACTTTGACCGGTTGTATCTCAGGAACCACTTATTACAATTAAACGTTTTTTCTTTTAAAAGAAGCGCTTGCCGGTTTTTTCCAATACCGTTTTCATGATTTAATATAATTTAATATTTCCCGAGATATTCTATTTGTTTATAAGAAAAAAAATTGTTTATAATTTTAAAATATCCTTGAGGCCGTTTAAATAGTCCAATTTCAATTCTCTTAACTACATTAAGTAGGTACAGTATCTTTTTATACAAAAATCATAGTTATTCTTATGTATCATAATTATTCTGGTTATTATAGCGACCGTAAACTTTTAATTATCAATTCAATTGTTGCTAAACTGTTCATTCAATTTCCATCGGCTTCTGGAATTATAATCTATGCGAAAAGAGGTTCAATATTACCAAGTTATTTAATTATTGATAAACAATTACTTATCTAAAATTTTAGTTGAAAATTAAAGATTTTGTCGGAAAAACCCGCATTTTCCGGGGAAAATTTTCGTCGAAGTAAATTGAAAAAAACACGTTTCTATGCAGAATTTAATTACGGTGGATTTTTGTTGGGGTGTTTTTGGTGTAAAGTTAAAATCTTTGGAGTTATAGAGCAAAAATTGAAAAAAACACGATTTTCGGGCGCCATTTTGGTTATAAAAAAAGTAGCACACCATCTGCGGACTTTGCATACAGCTGAGTCCGCGAATCTTTACCCGTGCGTCATCATTTAAAGCATACGAAATAAGTCGATGATAAGTCGGAAATTGAAATTTACTAAACGCAACAGGAAGTGGCAGTAAGTGACTTGCTGTTGCGTTTAGTAAATTTCAATTTCCGACTTATCATCGACTTATTTCGTATGCTTTAAATGATGACGCACGGGTAAAGATTCGCGGACTCAACTGTACCTTTATTATTAATATATAGAATCATAAGATTCGATTCCAGCAATAAGATTGCTGGTAAATAACTTTTCCCAAAAATGGCCTATTCATCGATAATCTGCCCAGACTATTTAGTCAGTTACAAAGGATCTTGAAGCTCTACAAAATAGTGTATTAATTCTGCTAAAAAAATTTTTTTTTAATAAATAACTATACAGATAAAATAACGAAAAATTTACGAAATATTATTTATCAAAAGTGGCCCTTGCAGTACAGAACATACCTAATATCACTATTATTATCTGGTTAACAGACTTATAGTCCTGTCGCCAGGGGGGGTACAACGGCCTCCTGTATTCAGATGGACTTACCCAAGTTTTTTTTATGTATTTTGACCTGTAGAACACGAATTTTTTGGGTAACAGTTGATCCGGATGTCGATAAGATTGTTATAAACCAAGAAGTTGAGGAATCACATAACAGCGATTTCTCGCAAAACAAAACATTTTTTTGTATTTTTTGGTCCATTTTAACCGAAAAATGTTCCTACAAATTTTTTCGTAGGATGCATAGTTTTCGAGATATACGCGGTTGAACTTTCAAAAAATCGAAAAATTGGAATTTTTGAACCCGAAAAACTTTTGATTGAAAAATAAAATAGCAATTCTGCTTACCGCATTTGAAAGTTCAAGTCAAATTATATCGGTTTTAATTATTTGTATTGCCAAAAATGTATTATTTTATTGTTAAAACAAAGCTATAAACACCTAGTGCTTGAGTGATGTTTCAATGATTTCTCATTTAAAATCGAACGAGTACGTAGAGGAGGTAAAAGTGCAAGCGGGGCTATTTCAAAGTAGCATGCATTAAAACGCATGTATTAGGCACGGGAAACAGTATGTGTTTATAGCTTATTTTAACAATCAAAAAATAAATGTTTAGCAATGCAAATATTCAAAACAGATATAATTTGACTTAAACTTTTAAAGGCGGTAAGCAGAATTGCTATTTTATTTTTTATTCAAACGTTATTCGGGTTCAAAAATTGCAATTTTTCCATTTTTTGAAAGTTCAACCGCGTTTATCTCGAAAACTATGCATCCTACGAAAAAACTTGTAGGAACATTTTTTGGTTAGAATGACCCAAAAAATACAAAAAAGTGTTTTGTTTTGCGAGAAATCGCTGTTATGTAATTCCTCAACTTCTTTGTTTATAACAATCTTATCGACATCCGGATCAACTGTTACCCAAAAAATTCGTGTTCTACGGGTCAAAATACATAAAAAAAACTTGGGTAAGTCCATCTGAATTAAGAAGGCCGTTGTACCCCCCCTGGCGACAGGACTAATTAGTCGACAGATTGGAAAAAAGTGCTACAGTGCAGTTAATTTTAGATGATGTGTCTGTGAACTTCTATGAATCCAGTAAGGGTGGTATATTCTTGTTGTTGACTTAATCTTTTAGTATTGCTAACGAGAGTCTATTACATGCTGTTGGTGGGTTTACAAGACGAAGATGACCTCAGTTTTATGATAAGGAAACTGGAACAGGAATACACAGAGAATGGGAGGGAAATAAACCTAAAGAAAACTGAATACCTTACAACGGAGAATGCAGAAATAAAACAACTGAAAATAGGCTAAGGTAAACAAGTCAGAGGAACATAAGTACAAGTATTTAGGTTTAATAATATCAAACAAAGGAATAACCGAGGAAGATATAAATAATAGACTAGGACCAACAAGAGACTGCATACGAAAATTGAACCCGATACTAGGGATGGACTCGAGCCGAGCCGAGCCGAGCTTTTGAAAAGCTTGTGCTCGGCTCGAAATTTCGAGCCGAGCTCGAGATAGAAGCTCGGCTTGAACTTCGAGCTTGCAGGTTGAGCTCGTGGCTCGTGCCGGCTCGGCTCGAATAGTTCGAGCCGAGCCGAGCCGAGCTCAAAAACATAATAATGAATGTAAAATATAACATTCGTAGTAATTTTTTTACTTATAATAGTCAAATATAAGAAATAATAAGAAATTCACTAAATGCTTTTCACATAATAGCTACATACTCTGTCATAGTAACGTTAGGAGACAAGAAGAGTGAGATATTTTTTTTCTTAGATTAATGAACAAATAGGAGAAATTAAAAATGTTTATTTCACAGTTTGTCTTAATTTCTATTTAAAAAACTATGATAATGTATGATTTTAGTGTTCGTCCTGAAATAATGTCAGTCTTTTTAAAATAACCCGATTTAAAGGAAGCCAAGAAAATAGTTTTATCGCTGAGAAACTATATAGGTAGATATATTACGATAGTTTAATATAAATTTCAAATAAGATGGCATATTTGTATTAAGTATTATGACAAGATAGTGGATGAATTGTTTGATAACACCCGGATTTCGTATAGTGTAGTGATAATAAATAATACAAATAACAATAAAAAGTAAAGTCTAATACGACCAGACTAATCCATAAATAATCGGAGTAATTGGCGTTAATACTTTGAATATTGACATTACAATAGTAAAATGTGTTCTTACCTTAATTGTTAAGAAATTATGAAGTGGTCCAGCTTTGCTAGTTCCAGGTTGAGACAGCTTTGGAACAATAGTACCATATTCCTTTGGATGTTTACTTAATAAGTGCCTTTTTAAAGTAGTTGTAACGGAAAGTTTTACTTTAAACTCACTTTTAATTTTTCGTTTGTTACATAATTTGCATGTCGCTAATTTGTTTATTTTGTCAATAATTTTAAACTCAAAAAAGCATGTAAACTTGCTCCGAAATGTCGAAGTTTCGTCAAGAGTATAATCGCCGCTAACGCTTTCAGTCGACTTAGTTGACACTTCACTATTTTCACTTGGACTTGGAGAAGGAAGATTTGTGTCCATAAAACTATCATCACTATCGTAATTAAACATTTTAAAAACGCGAAAAATTTGGAATTAGGTTCCTAAACAGAAATGGACGAACAGCAACTTCAACTTCTTTCTCAAGACTGAAAAGATTGTAATAACTATTAGATTTCTTTCCTACTACCCGTAAAATACAAACGTGCTAGTTTTCTTAAAATCGGAATTATTTTCTTAATACCTACAGATTTAGCAAAGTTTATACTGAGAAATAAGTTACAATAAAACATTCAACTGTACAGATTAACAGTAAATTTCTATTGTTAAATTCATATCATTATGTCCAAAACCATTCAAGTATGGAGGTGTACGAGGTAGTAGTACCTTTCCTTTAATAAAATTATTATAGAGATTCAAATTTTTGGGTAGATTATATTACCCCATGAACATATTTTTTTGTTATGGTAAAATGTAAATATTCGCATTCCTAGAAGTTAGTCTTTTTGATAAACAAATTCTTAAGAAGGTTACAAGAGGCAGTTTAAGTTTATGGAGGATTATAAAATTGGGATTCTACCTACATTAAAATTTTTACCTCTTCCGAGTAACTATAGTAAAAATGAAAAGTACATAACTGCATTTTATAAATCCTATTCAAATATTTAGTGACTATATTAGGGATAATCGAAATGCAAGAATATTATTTAAAAAGGAATTTATACAGAGTGTCCGTAAAATATCTAATAAATTAGATACTTCCTTAATCCTTTTTAAAAATATCTGGAATTCGTGGAGTTTTAATTTTAATGTTCTACCTTCTACCATAAAATTTGATTATACAGGGTGATATACATTAAGCTGATATGTATGAGGTAAATGTACACTCTGTACCTACGTTGTGACATTTTTAGATCGATAAAAATGAGCTGATGTTAAAAAGGTATGATACTTTAACGGACAGAATTTCAAAGATATGCGCTATGAAAATAAATTTTATTGATTTCAAATTATTAATCTAAGAATTTGAAAGTAATCCAGTAATTGATACATGACTTTATCTTAAATTTTCACACTCCCACGTCTTCCAATCCACCTGTTCGGAAAAATTTCGTCTACGTACCTTGGAACATCTATAGCATAATGCGGAGGCGCAATATCCTATTGAAACCATAAACTTTCATCAAAACCTCCAGGATTAATTCTACTGGGAAATAAATAAATTAAAGTAGGTGCGAGATACCCCGTTAAAGACTGATGTTATGCGACTCGTTTCAATTACCTTTGAAAAGTAGGGTCCGATAATTGTTAGCCCACATATTTACCTTTTGCAGGTATTGTGTATGAAGCTGTTATATTTACAAAAAATCCGATGGCGTCATCACCTTTATGTGTATCACTCTGTGTAATTAAATTTGGTTGTAAAATGTAGATCATTAAAATTAAAAATCGACGTGTTTTAGATTTTTTTCAAAAGACTTTTAGTTCAGGAAATATCCCATTTATTTAATACATTACGGACACACTGTATATTGCAAATACATATTTGTCGTCTAAATTACTTATTCTCAAACAAAAGTATCAGTGGTATCAAAAATAAATAGAAAAAATATTAGAGTATTAGCTAAAATATTGACAAGCTCGTTAAGGAAAGCTCGGCTCGTTTCCAATTCAGCTCGGCTCGGCTCGAAAAAAATTTGGCTCGGCTCGAAGCTCAGCTCGCAAGATACAAACAGGCTTGAGCTCGAAGCTCGGCTCGTCAAACGAGCCGAGCCTCGAGCCGAGCCGAGCTAAGCTCGAGCTTGTGTCCATCCCTACCCGATACTGTGGGATAAGAACATCAGCATAAAAACGATAAGAAGAATATATAATGCCATGACAAGAAGTATCCTCACTTATGGTTGTGAAAATTGGACAATAAATAAAAAAACCAAAGATAAAATAAGAGCAACAGAGATGGAATTACTAAGGAGAAGCTACAAAGTAACAAGGAGAGATAGAATAAATAACATAGAGATTAAGAGAAGAATGGGAGTGAACTCAGACATAATAGACTACATCGAACAGAAGAGATTAAACTGGTACGGACACGTCAGAAGAGCAGACCAAAATCGTTGGATAAACCGAATAACAAAGTGGAGCCCGATAGGAAAAAGAAAGAAAGGCAGACACCAAAGATCCTTCAGAGACGAAATGGACAAAGCAATGGAGAGAAGAAATCTAGAGGAAGGGGACAGAAAGAGCTGAAGGGAATGGTTAAGTGAAGGAATACAGTGAGAACTGTGGAAATCCTTGGTATATGGTGGGTTTGCTACACATTTTTCTTCATTAAGTAAGATGGTGTTTATTGTTTTGTCTATTTGCACCATTCGCTTCAGGTTATCTGTGTTATCTGAGTTCAGGATTTTTATTTGTTTTCTGTTCATCTTTAATTTTTGTCTTGCCTTTTTAATTTTGTTATGATTTTGTCCATTAGTTAGTTGAAAAGTGGTGGACAAGCTATCTTCCTGCTAGATTCCCGGATTGATATCTGCTTATATTTATGATAGTTTATGTTCGATATTATTTTCATTTTGTAGTCATTATGAATGTCGTTTATTGTTTTTCTCCTTCTGTTTGACTGATTTTTATTTTAGTAATTTTAAGACATCTTCTAATCTAACACATCAAAGAGTTTGGTTAGATCTACAAAAAATCTGTTGAAAGTTTGGGTTGCAGGTTTGGGTTGGACTTTTTCCCATAAACTTTCTTATCCGTCACAGATTATGATATATTTTTCATTATTCTCTAACATGTTCTGTAACGTAGAGAACTGCATATCTAGAAGACAATATAACTTTAAGATTTATATAAAATCGCAAACGGCAGGGATGTAAGACGAGCAGAACACCTATCAAGAGAGAACGAAAACTTCCCTCCCTGACGAACTTCATTAAAAATTCCTGTTATAAATAGGAGTAGGGTGCAAAAGTGACGTGGAAGGTGGTGCAGACAAGAATAGGATGAATATTAGCTCTGAAAATTGGCAATAGTTAGCAATGAAAAGTATAATAAAATATAAAAATATAGGTAATAAAATATATGGGTATAATTATCGACTCACACCTAAGGTGGGATAAGCATATGAACGAACTAACAAAATGTTTGAGAGCTATAGTTCCTAAATTTAAATATATAAAATCAATAATCGATGTAAAATACTTAAAAATACTATGTTGAAAATCACTCACATGTTGAGTCCAGAATTAGATAAGGAATACTTGGCTGGGGTGGTGTATTAAAAACATAATTAAAAAAAGTTGACATATTACAAAAGAGAATACTAAAAATAATATTACATAAAGGTCTTGGTCTTGCAAAAACGCAAGAACAAGACCAAGACTGCAAGACCAAGACCGATTTTGGGCAACACTACGTTGATCTCGTTGTAGACTCCATCCTATCCATAAAAGACATTTTTAACAAGGTGGAAGGAGCAACAAGTGAAATAGGGCTGAAAATTAAAGGAGAGAAGACGAAATATATGTGTATAAATAAAACGACACGAAGAGACAGGATAGGACAAAAAGTGACGGTCAACACCTTCAATTTCGAAAGAGTACAACGTTTTAAGTATCTGGGGGCCAAAATCACAGCTGACAACGATGTTACTGAAGAAATAAAAGACAGAATACAATCGGCAAATCGCTGTCTACTCGCACTGGATAAGTTTATAAAATCAAAAAATCTTACAAGAAGTTCAAAGATCAAAATCTATAAATCCATCGTCAGATCAGTACTAACATATGGATGCGAAACGTGGGCCATGACCAAAGCAAACGAAGAAAAGCTCAGACGTTTTGAACGAAAAATACTCAGAAAATTTTTTGGACCTCACCACGACATCCCCACAGACCGTATTGGATCAGAACCAATATCGAATTAAAAGCACTATGCAATGACTCCGATATTCTCCAAGAAATTAAATCAGAGCGACCAAGATGGGCAGGTCACGTGCACAGACTTCATAACGCAAGACTTGTAAGACTGGTATGGGAGGAGATTCCATTTGACCCTAGGTTGATGGAAGTCCGAACAAATTGGAAAAAAGTTGTGCAGTCAGCCAAGACTAGAAATTTAAAATTTCCGGAAAAATTGGGTGCAGGAAAAAAACCTGTTTTTTCCGGAAAAACGAGAAAAAAAAAAGAAAACATACGGAAAAATTTAAATTTGTTACAATATATTAAACAAATTAGTAGAATCGGATAGATCTATATTATCAGAAGTGCCTTTTGTCCTTAAGTATATAACAGACACAATATGAAATATTCCCCAACAAGTTGACCAGACTAGTTCTCTTATCGAAAGCTTGCTAAAATATGTTGAAGAACGCTACGAATTTTGTTCTAAGCCGATTCACTTTGCAGTAAATCTTCTTGGTGCTCGCTTTAAAGGAGAACAATTGAATGAAGACCAACTAATGGAAGCTATAGACTTATATTTCTGAAATGGCTTATTCACTAAATCTAGATGTAGGGAAGGTGGTGACAAATGTGTCCTAATTCAGAACAAAAACAGGATTCTTTTGGTCGAAATTCTTTATGGGATAGTGCGAATAGTACTCATCCCGTTATATGGTGGCAAGATTTGTTAAATCGCAGACACTTATGCCAATTGCCTCTCGAATTTTAAATGGATCTTCCACCTCTTCAGAAAGAAACTGGTCTTTATACGGCCTCATACATACAAGTAAGCGAAATATATTATCACAGGATAAAATTCAGAAGTTGTTGCTATTCATTTAAATTTGGTTATAAACGAAAAACTTTTAGAAGAGACTGACAAAAATCATGCTGTTTTATCCGTCCAGGAAGATGAGGCGGGATTCGAGTCTGAATCAGATGCTTGGTCTGAATATTCAGATTCAGATGAAAATATACCACTGAGCGCTTTGGTTAAATAATGTGCTTTCTACGTTTGAAGTTTCGGTTTTGATAGAGTGAATTATTAGATAGGTAATAATTATAATTTTTGACCCTATATACATGTTTGTAGTTATATCTTAGATATTATGGTTATTATCTTTACAAAATATATTTAAACGAGTTTAAAATTGATATTTTTTCACGTTTAAAGTCTCAATGAAAAAATATTTAAATTTTCCCATTTTTTAAATTTTCCAATGGTCTGAAAAAAAACGGAACAAACCTGTTCTTTCCCAATTTTTCCCGTTTTTTTCCGACATGTCAAATCTCTAGCCAAGACCCATCCAGGGTTGTAGCGCTACGTGATTATGATGAATAAAATATTTTATCCACTGTATTTAGCGTTATATGTTAGGACATTTTTCTAATTAAATTATGTTCAGTAAAATCTCTTGTTATCTATATTTTCTATTTAACAGTAAAAATATTTACTACTCGACTATAAGATCAAATATTTACTACCTTTCTTTCATGTACAGAGAAAGTCTGATCGTTAAAGATTAATAGCAATTTCTTTGTAGATAGTTTAAACGCTGAATTTTACTTTATTTTTCGGTTTAATGTGAGACTGAAATAATCAATGAAAACCGTACTAGTGTCAATGCTCACTTATTGGAGCGTTCTTAATCAAATCGTTGGTATTCTTAGAAGTAAGATTCTTTGAAAATATTCAAATGCATTTAAATTTCATTATTTATATTGAGACTTTCCTTTCAGTTTGGTACAAAATCTAAGAAAATAACACATTTACGTTAGGGTTCATAAAACATTTTTAGCAAATTAAGAGAAAATTATTTTCAAAAAGTAAATTTAGTTCAGATTGTGGAAGGATCTTAGATTTAGCGGTATTAAAGCACGTCAACTGGAGTTTCGAGGATTTTCGGCACTAAAATGCAAACAGATTACTCGGGGTTCTTGGGGTTGCTGAACAAGAATACGCCATCCCTCCAAACTTCAGAAGATAACATGCCTTAGCAGTGATCTTGGGTACCAGTTGGTCCGGGGGTAAGTTACGATGGCGTATTCGTATTCAGCGACCCCTTAGTAATCGAATTGTATGCATTCAGTGCAGTAAACCTTCTAAACTCCTGAAGCTGAAGATGACGTCTTTAATAGTGGTCGTGGGCACCAGGTGCTCCGGGAATAGATTATGATGGCGTATTCGTGATCAGCAACCCCAGAAACCTCCCTGTAATCTGTTTGCATCAATTTAGTGCCGAAATTGTTCGAAACTCCAGATGGTGACGTGGTGATGACGTGATCCGTGACCCTAGATACCAGGTGCTCCGGGTGTCGTTCTGATGGCATATTCGTTTTCAGAAACCCCAAAAACTCCCCAATAAATACCTGTTTGCATCAATCTAATGCCAAAAACCCTCGAGAAACCAGAAGATGACGTGCCTTAGCAGTGACACTGGGCACCAGGTGCTTAGGGGGTTGGTTCTGATGGCATATTCATGTTCAGCGAAGTCAAAAATATCCAAGTAATCCGTTTGCATCAATTTAGTGTCGATAACCCTCGAACCTCCAGATGACGTGCCGTAGCAGTGACCCTGGGCATTAGGTGCTCCGGGGACCGGTTTTGATGGCGTACTCATGTTCAGCGACCCCAAAAACCCCCGAATAACAAAATCTGGCTATGATTATTCTGATATGTTTATGCACTTTTGGATGCATTTTATGCACTTTTCAATGCAATTATGCATTTCCATCCATTTTTCTATGGTAGTCTCTAGGTATAGGTACCTACTGTATTTAAAAATCGATTTTGTCAATAGATTGAAGTACCTGGGATGTTGGATCGATAGCAGCCTAAATCCTGAAATAAGATCGAGAATAGAAAAGGCCAGAAAATCTTTCGAAAAAATAAAAAAACTGCTTTGTTATTTTCGAATAAAACTCGAAATTCGACTACGTTTATCAAAATGCTACGTCTGATCGATTCTTCTCTATGCAATTGAGACATGGAATCTTAAAACATCAACCGTAAATAAATTAGAGGCCTTTGAAATGTGGATATATCGGAGAATCTTCAAAATTTCGTGGACATCGCATACCTCAAACGAAGAAGTGCTGCATAGAATAGGCAAGGAAAGAGAACTTTTCAACACAGTGAAAGTTAGAAACCCATCATACCTAGGCTGCATACTGAGAAATAATAAGTAGTACATTCTTTGCCGGTTTTTGCGGTAAATTTTAAAGGACCGCTTGGATTGACTTGAAATTTGGCATACATACACATAATATGTCAAAGAAAAAAAGTGATATTGTGCCGATGTGTGCTTTTGCTCTGGGGGTGGGCACCACCCCTTCTCGGGGTTGGATACATTTAACCTCAAAATAACCTCGTAAATTGATAGATATTTCAATTCTTAGTAAAAAATCTTATATACGACTTTTTCGGTAAATTGATATTTCGCAAGTTATTCACGATCGAAATTGATGATTTCCTACATGAAGAATGCATGTTTTTCAGTGAATTTTCAAAAATAACTCTAAAATTATGCATTTTTACGAAAAAGTCATTACAGTCAAAACGAAACCTTTTAAATTAATGAATGGAGTGGTGTTCTTTAAATTATTATAGCAATAACACAACCTAAGTTACAGCCTACTTAAAATCGGAGTTTTTTCGACTTAACCTTAAATCAAACATTTTATCATTAAGTAACGCAAAAAATAGAGATTTTTAGAAAAAAATTATGGAGGTATAATTTTAAATATTTTACTGATACATTTAAAAGGTGCTACGATAAAAGTGATTTGGATAAAAAATGGCCGAGTTACTACAAAAACAAAACGATTGTCGTTGAAAAAACAAAAGAATAATTACTTAAATTGGTGAATTTTCCACAAAAATAAAAATTAACATTATTCCATAAACAATTAAGTTTATTTATAAACTGATTAAGTGTTCTGAGATTTTAACCAGTTTAAAGTGCTTAGGTTTGAAAAAAATTTCTATTTAGTATTAAATTATTTTTTAAAATTTTATAAATGTTTTCCATTTTTTCAAAATTACTTGAAAACTAAATAAAATTTGAAAAATATATATTAATACTAAAATGTAGTATTCTTCATACTGAAACTTTTTCAGTTTTTTCAATGTCTCTATGATAAAAACTGAGTGAGATATTTCTATTTTAAGTTTGCACGTAGTGTGAGAAGCAGTTTCCTAAGCTCTTTTAATCGCATGCTTTAAAAATTAAATACCTCCAGAAAGTTTAACTTTAGAAAACTTTTAGCAATTCCCCACAAAATAAGCTTTGGAACAATGAAATATCTTGAAAATTACAGAAGTTATCGTTAAAAAACCATAATATTGAAACTTATGTCGAATACTTTTTAAGCGTTGATATAAGTACTTATTTTTTTTTTCATGTAAAAGGCGCATCGTATGAAAAAAAGGGAATATATATTTTCTGTCACAAATTAAATAAGTAACTCATAAATTCTTTTTAATTTGAAATACCTCAGTGGCGTACTATTTTTTTTAATTCAGAATAGTACCCGTATGCGCGCCAATGGTGAATATAAAATTCTTAATAGTAAGTCTGTCAACAAATGCGTAATAACTACCTCTTAAAACCCACAAAATTTCATTTGTTTATCTCAACCGGTTTTAGAGCAATCTATAAATCCTCACTTTCTAAGAGAAATCTGAACACCCCGTTAGTTTTTGAGTTATTTGCGAAAGGCCGTCTAACAACGTGGTTATTTTGTTGAAAAATGAACATATTCACTCGCAAATAGCTCGAAAAGTATTGACAGTGAAAAAACTCTATAGAACAAAAGTTGCTTAAAATTTGTCAGTTTATCCATTTCCGGACTTATTTTAGACCTATATTTTTCACCCCCGAGAAGGGGTGAAAATCACCCCCAGGGCAAAAGCACACATCGGTACTATATCACTTTTTTTCTTTGACTTATTAGCTATGTGAATGCCAAATCTAATGTCAACCCAAGCGGTTGTTTAAAATTCACAGGTTTTGCAATATTTTACCGTGAGTAAATGATCTAATAAATGTCTTTGTAGGGGTAGTTTATAAGAGATGAAAATATTAAGTACTTAATAAACTAAATTGCAAACATAAAATAAAGTTTTAATCACTACAAAATACATCATTACCTAATTTAAAGTTACAAAATATTTTTTATACAAATTCTTATTTAGAGGGTAGTTTTTAAGAGTTTAAAAATAGTTATAAACTATAAAATATATTTCAGTATGAGAAACAATCAAATTCGTATATTTAACATACTATTTAACATACCTACACATAATTTAGATTTAAATAACGGTTATATCGGCTGTTTTTAATTTTTGGTAAAAAGTGTAGTTTTCACCATTTAAAAATAAAAATCACACATTGTAGTCATATCACTTTTGAAGAGGAGGACAATATGAGCTTATTTGCAAAATTTCTTCTAAATCGGAGCGGTTCTTTAGAATCTAGAGGTTTTGCAATATTTTACCGTTAAAGAACGTACTAAAGTACCAATATGCTCAACTTATAGCGAAAGGAATGATCGAGGGAAACAGAGGACTAGGAATGAAAAGGCCATCGTGGCTCAGAGACATCCGACAATGGATAGGGCTAAATTTTGAACAGCTAATAAGAACAGCTGAAGACAGAGAAGAGTTTTCAATTGTAGTAGCCAACCTCAATTTAAAACGCAGGGAAACAGAGTTTATTTTGCCTTCTCCCATATATTTCGGTCTAAAAATGTCCACCGAAATACAAAGATGAGAATGTATAAAACCTTAATTCGACCAATAGCATGCTATGGCAGTGAAGCATGGGTCCTGAAAGAAACATCCAAAAACAAACTCGACACATTCGAAAGGAAAGTACTGAGGAGAATACTAGGACCTGTGACGGAAAACGGTGTCTTCAGAAGTCGCTACAATAACGAGCTTTATCAACTTTATAAAGAAACACCCCTGTCAGACTTCATTAAAATACAAAGATTGCAATGGGCCAGACATGTGATAAGAATGGGAGAGGATAGGCTACCAGAAAGAGCACTGAATGCTAGAATGCAGGAAAAGAGACCGGTTGGAAAGCCAAGAAAGCGCTGGGAAGACACAGTAAACAGCGACGCACAACCCCTTTTAGAAGTCCGTGTATGGAAAAGAGCAGCCACAGGCAAGCAAGGGTGGAGGCAAAACATAAAGGAGGCCAAGGCTTAATTTGAGCTGTAGTGCCGTAGAAGAAAACGAAAAACCTTCATTGAGGAGAGGGCACTTTAAGAAGAAGAATACAACTACTGTAGAGACAACGGAATCGGCGTGGTTAGTACTCCACCTTATACATCCCATAGATTACAAACTCTAGATATGACATTTTTTGTTTCTTTAAAAATGACATACAGTCGCCATTGTAATGCATTCTTAAAATTAAAGATCAGAAACTCAGAGTTTGAAAACAAAATATCTTCATACGACGTTGCCAAGATAGTAGAGATGTAGTAAAAGATGTTTTCTTATTTTACTGACTAAAACAGTTAACATCAGAGTAGTAGTGGTCTATTGGAACACCATTGTGAAACTTGCTATAACTTGTTACCTGTTGTTAGACTTAAGCCTAAAACTTAATATAGGGCAACTGTATTTTAACATAGCTTATTCATTTTAGCTTGTTCAGTTTCTGTAAGGCCTGATGATGGCGTATAAACTGTAAACGCCGAAAGCGGTGGCCCAAAAACTGTTTAAATAAAAACCTTCAATAAGATTGTGAGCATTAGACTTTCTATATCCGAACATTTATACAATGTGCTCATATTCAACAACATGTTCATCATGTAGTAAAGATTTTAAACAGGATGCAAATATTGAAAAGGCAATTCCTGGATTCCAGGCTTGTGACATTTGTTTGTTAAACAGTGATAAGTTCACAGGTGCTGGCTTTGCTAGCTGTTGTTAGTTTGAAGGTTGTTCACAGGTGTTGTTAGTTTGGAGAGTGATGTTTGTCTTTCATCACTATCTACAGATGAGGCGACTTTATCCTTTGAAAGTCTTTATTCAGATTTAGAAGTTAGAGATGATAAGTTAAGGAAAAAATGACAAAATTTCAAGCAGCTATGTAAGCAAATTACTGCGGGTCCAATAAAGTGAAAACCCCAATCAACATAACAATAAGCAAAAGTTGACGGGTCCCAACATAATTTTTTAAAACAAGGGCAATTTTATTCCATAAGTACTTTCCACACTCTATATTCGTATACATACATACTACCTAAATACATAATAATTATATTACTGTCGATGTTCATAGCTATCACAAATTCCCTTTCAACTGACAATGCTTCGATCCACAGTATCATCGTCACCACAGAACAAAGCAGAATTGTTTAAAAGCATTACTTACAAATTGTAATGTTTGTCTACGGTACAAAAACTCATTGTTTTCTGCTTAATTATTATTAAAATAAACAATGTTTTAAATTGGGCGCGTAAAGTAGAGGTCACAGGCTAGAGGTATACCGGGTGGTGAATTGGAAAACAGGCCATAGGAAACTCAATGTAAAATTCTAAACTGTTGAATTCCTGCTTCCCTAATTATTTTACATCAAAAGACATTAAAAACTATTTGTAGAGGATTGAAATCTGTATTGAAATCAACTGTTAAAATTGTTCTACGAATTAAACATATTCCAAATTTTTTTTAAAATGTTATACATTTTTCAGTTTTTCAGCCCAAATTTAGGCCACACACAGTGCAATAATGTGTCACAATGAAGTTATTATTTTCACATTTTTGAACTGTCAATATTTTTATTTTATCATTTATTGTTTAAAAACAATACAGTTGATAAAATACCCTCAGTTGCGGAGAAAGTATAACAATAAAGATTTTTTATTCAGTCAATGGTGTGAGCACTGTCAGTTAAATAGTAACGTGTGGCCTATCTTTTACACACATACTTACTGTTGCAAACGTATCATATTTTTCAAAATTTTGGAATGCGTTTAAATCGTAGAACAATTTTAACTTTTGATTTGAATACAGATTTCAATTCTCTACAAATATTCTCTCATGACTTTTGATGTAAAATAATTAGGGAAGCAGTAATTCAACAGTTTAGAATTTTACATTGAGTTTCCTATGACCCGTTTTACCAGGGGCGTGCGGTCCATGGAAGCAAGGGAAGCATTGCTTGGTTTCCGTAATAATACCGTACCAAATGAGTAACTGAGATTATTTAAAAAAAAATTGAACAAACACATAAGCAGGATTTTAAGTTGCATACGAGAATATAATTATGTAGTACAAGCAGCAAGCAATAAGAAAAGGAAAACGTATTTTACTCTATTTTTGTCATACAGTAAGTAACAAAGCAATGAAATAGTCGTAAGCAGCGCTGCATATCTAGTTTTCCTTCTGTAGCGGACCCATGATCGTATTTCTACGTGGGTATTCCGAGTCGGTAAGACCCCATTTTACCAGTCCCCGTTTCAGCGGTTCTCGATTCCACCGACCCTTTTCAGCAGTCCCCGGTTCAGCGGTACCCATTTCAGCAGTCCCCGTTTCGGCGGTTCTCGATTCCACCGACCCGTTTCAGCGGCGTTTGGTTCTGCAGCATGCCGTTTGAGAGGCATCGTTCAGGAAAATGGGTAAAATCAGGACCCTCTTGGGGACAGTAGTTTTAACAATAAAAATGAATTTTATAAAATAAACAATAAATTGTCCCAAAATCACCCTATATATAGCTTTGCAATTGCATAAAAAGTAGGGTAATATAGTAAATAATTTGCAAAAAATTTTTTAGATTATTTCATGCAATAGTTTTTGTAAAATTGTAAAAGTTTATCCTAGAGGCTAAATATTTATAACATTATTCTACATAAACCAATTTACTTAGGATGATTCTGCGGGTACCTATCGAAAGAGGGAGAGCGGGTTTATTAAATCAATTTGTTAGAAGTAAAAAAAAATATTTTTTCTACTAGCATGCGGAAAATCACATTTTCCGCACCAAAAAGAAAGTGAGTAAAATCCATTTTTTTACAACCACTACTCAAAAAGAGCTTTTTCTACGCCCCATTTTTAAAGTTCCTAATATTACACCGGTTTGTTGCACTTAAAACAGCTGTTTATAGTTAGAGTGACAAAATGTAAAAAGGCATTAAAAAAAATGCCACAGCGTTAACTTTATTTCACGGTTTCCATATGCGAACACAATTATTGATTAGTCCAGTTAGTCCACACCATACCGAAAATAAATTGTCAAGTCACCTTTGACTTTGACAGCATATGAACTACACATGTTTTTACGTGTGTAAGTGACTTACAAAATAATAATAATTGTAAAATTCAATAACTTTTATAATAAATGTAATCAATTTACTTTTCAGGGATTTTCCATTATTTTAAAGGGTCCTTACTTTTTATTATTTCACTGCATATAAAATCCATAAATTGGATTATAAAATGTAGATTCTTATATAAAATCTTTTCAATTTTCACCTATTAATATTTGTAAACAATTGAAAAATGATTTATTAAAAAACAAATGTTAACTTGAGTTCTACTGGTCATATAAAACAATTTTTCTCTTTTTTAATGTGTATTTTTTACGATATATTTATCTTAATAATATACTTTATTTAATAAAATTTACAGAATTCTTACGAAATAATTGTAAAATTCAGTAATTAAAAAAAATGTAATTAATTGATTTTTCCATGATTTTCCATCATTTTAAAGGGTCACAACTTTTTATTATTTCACTGCATAGGCAGTTCATAAACTGGATCGTAAAATGTAGATTCTCATATACAATCTGTTCAATTTTCAGCTCTTAGTTTGTATGAACAACGGAAATATGATTTATTAAATAATAAATGCTAACTTGATTTCTGTTTGTCATATAAAATTATTTTTTCTTTTTTTATATGCATTTTTTCATCAGCTTTTCATTGAGCCTACATGCAAGTACGGAACATAAAAAATATCTAAGTTATTCTAATTGTTTATAAGCTAAAAAGTCAGGTCTTCTTCAAACAGTTTTTTTAATAACAATTTCAATAAAATGTTAAACAATTTTTAATACGTCTTAAAACTAAAGGAGGTCTGGAGAATATACTACAAGGACAAAGATCCGAATATTCCAGTCAAATGTTATGTCTGTTCTACTCTATGGATGTGAAACCTGGAAAGTGACAAAATACCTTACAGACAAATTGCAGGTCTTTGTTAACAAATGTCTACGAAGGATTGTTCGTATTTTCTGGCCAAACACCATCAGAAACGAAGATCTGCTACACCTGACCCAACAAAAGAGGGTAGAAAATGAAATAAAATACAGAAAGTGGGGGTGGATAGGTCACACACTCCGAAAAGATAGTTCCAGTATTGCAAAAAATGCCCTAGAGTGGAATCCCCAAGGAAAGAGAAAAAGAGGTCGCCCAGCACAAACTTGGAGAAGATCCATCATGGACGAGATAAGAAGTCAAGGAAAGTCTTGGAATGAGGTGAAGACCCTAGCGCAAAATAGAACCCGATGGCGCGTTTTCACTGAAGCTCTATGCTCCACTTAGGAGTTCAAGAACATTATATATATATATATATATATATATATATATATATATATATATATATATATATATATATATATATATATATATATATATATATATATATATATATATATATATATATATATATATATATATATATATATATATATATATATATATATATATATATATATATATATATATATATATATATAAAACTAAAGTCTCAAATAATCGACTGCGATCTGCTAAATATCTCACAGAGTCACTGTAGGGCAAGAACAGTTGTATAAAAAATTGCTCTCTGGGATAAACAAACTGAATAACTTATAAACTATTTGGTCGATCTGGTTGAAATTTAGCACACTTAAATAACTCCTTAATTGACATAATTTAAAGTGATTAAATTTTACGTCATTGTGCAAAAAATAAAGTTATTAATATTTATATTTTACTGCAAAAAATGAGGGTTTTTTGCAATTATTTCGGTCAATTGTTTATATATTACAATATGCTTACCACCAAATTAAAGAACTTTTTAAGATCTACATTTATTTGAAATTTTTTCTCTAAAATGTACAAGAAACGTTTTATAGTCAAAAACTGCTTTTTTCATTCTTTACAATTGTTTAAAAAAAAGCAAAATCAGCTGTAGATCTTCACGGAATTATCATCAGTTATCCCTCATCTACCATTTAAAACTTTGAAAACCCTGTAGAACATTTTTACGTGAAATCGATGATTTTTTCCCTATTAACTGGGGTATATACCAGATACTTAGATATTACCTGCATATTTTCAAACAAGAATGGGTTAAAATAATATCTTACAATAAAACTAATTACTTATCATTGTCATTTATTTTCTTATTGAGACCGCTCTATTGGGGACCGCGCTTATGGGGACCGCTGAATGGGGGTGAAACCTCCGAGTCATGTCGGCAGATAATCTGATTTCAAATTTGCTTCTCCTCAGCGGCCTCAGCCTATGTAAAAATCACCAGGGTTACACGCTGAGTAGCGAGTTCAAATTTCGGGCATATCTATCGCTTATAAGTAATTTTGTCAATTGCATACATGACAATGTTTTGGTGAATTTAAATGGGATTTACTAGCATTTGACAATGACGGGCTTCGTCGACTGATTTTGTGGAATTTTGAAGAATGATTTTAATTAAATATTTATATAAGTAAATATATTAGCCCGAGGCCTACAAGGCCTGTTGCGCTTAATAAATAAATAAGTAAATATATAGAATTATTATTTATATTATAAATATTAAATAATTATGTAAATATATTATAAATATTAGTGTTTTGGAGAATAGTGAAACCATAAATAGAAAATCCTTAAGAGGATTTTTGGACAGTTTAAAAAATGATTTTAATTTTGTAACTTTGCTTTTTTTAGAAATATTTCCACTCTCAGATAATTTATTTAATGTATTGCAATGTATGATAAACGAGATTGGTTTCTATGTAAAAAAAATTAGCGAATTTAAAGATGTTATTAACAAAAAGAGAGAGATGACTTTAAAAAATGCTGGAATAATATGATGGCAAGAAGTTTTGAGCCTAAAAGCAAACGCATACGCACTGATACTGATAATGTTGGAGATGTCGAATCGTGCTATAATAGAAAATAGGTTTAAGAATTTTGATGACCTAGACTTTCTTCAGGTGTGCAATTTTAATATATTCAAAAAACACGTTTTCCTGAAAAACAAACAAAATCTTTGATGCGTCTTTATGGACAATATTTTTAATTGATTTCATTACATTCGGAACTAACAGCTTTATATTAAGACTGATGATATTGAGTATTGACACAAAAAATGATGTCAGTGAGTTACTAATGTTTTTAAAAACAACTTCTTTGGACAAAGCTTTTTCGGAGGTAATGAAATTATTCGAGTTAGTACTGACCTTTCCAGCTACTAGTGCCTCTGTAAAACCTAGTTTTTCAACTCTAAAACAACTAAAAAATTACTTGCAAAACTCGACAGGACCAGATCGACTCTCTAATGTTTCTTTTTTAGCAATTGAAAATAATCTGGTTAAAGAAATGTCACAATATCCACGTTTGTACACGGAAGTTATAGATGAGTTTGCGAAAAATGGTAGAATAATTGAATTAACATTATAAATAGGTGTTTTTACAATTTTTTTTTATAAATTTCTTCCCTGTACCACCCGGTATATGTAGAAAAGATTTTGTGATTAATTGTTTGTTTTAAAGGATTTTGACATTATGCATAGTTATTCCAAAACAAAGAGTGTTTATAAGGTTATAAACTAAAGTAGAGTGTATGTTCGAGTCATTACATGCGTGAAGGTGAAAAGTTCAAGGACCTAATTTTCTTAAGAAATACAAAATTGTTTTACCTGGAATTATGTATTTATTTCTGATCTTTCTGTTGCAGCTGCTACAGGCATTAGCAAAGGCTACGCGTCTACGATTACTACTAGACGAAGCAAAGAATCACTAAAAAGCCCAAAACCTAGGAATTTTGTGCATTAAGATGAATCGTCGTGCAACTTTTTGCATTCAATTGGAGAGAGTGTCAGGCAATTTTGTGAACTAAATTGATCTCCGGCAAAAAATTTTGTGCATGAGAAAATGCATTTTCAAAGTGCATCTCGAAGAGATGAAAAATGAAAAATTTAGAACTCAGATTGACGAAAATGAGTTCAATTTTTGTATTTGGGGGTTTTGGAGGTCAGTGAACACAAATTTCATGACGGCGATGGTCTCCGAGGTACCTGGTGCCCATGGTGGAGCTCGTCGCATGGGACGATCGAATAATTCGCGAAATGAAGATTGGATCGAAAAACTGAAAAATACGCGTTTAATATTTTTCAAAACTCTATCGAATGGCAGTAAAGACGGCCCCCTACTCCATCCCCTGGAGGTGGTGTAGAGGTAACTTTAAAATTTTAATCGGAAACGCCCATTTTTTTTATTACAGATTTGGATTGCTTACGTAAAAATAAGCAACTTTTATTCGAGAAATTTTTCGAATTGTGTATAGATTTATCGTGATACCATAGGTAAATTATAGAAACGGTCGAATATCTCAAGAAATACACTTCCAAATAAAAGGCCAAAAAATACGTATGTAATGTTTTTCAAGAACCTATCGAATAACATCTAACACGACTCTCCACTCCACCCCCTGGAGGTGGGGCAGGGTGGGGGTTCTTTACAATCTTAAATGAGAATCCCCATGTTTTATTGCAGATTTGGATTCCGCATGAAAAAATAAGTAATATTTATTCGAAACATTTTTTAGAATTGTTAATAGATGGCGCTAATAAGTAGTGTTTTTCCGATTATAGCGCCATCTATCCATAATTCGAAAAAATGTTTTGAATAAAAGTTACTTATTTTTACGTAAGGAATCCAAATCTGCAATCAAAAATGGGGCTCCTATTTAAGATTTTAAAGTTACACCCCACCCTACCTCCAGGGGGTGGAGTGGAGAGTCATGTTTTATGTTATTCGATAGGTTCTTAAAAAATATAGTACACGTATTTTTTGGTTTTTTATTTGGAAGTGTAATTCTCGAGATATTAGACCGTTTATATAATTTACCTATGGTATCACGAAAAAATCGTTTTTTCCAATTATAGCGCCATCTATCCACAATTCTAAAATGTGTCTCGAATAAGAGTTGCTTACTTTTACGTAAGCAATCCAAATCTGCAATAACAAATGGGGTTTCTATTTAACATTTTAACATTTTAAAGTTACTTCCAGGGGGTGGAGTGGGGTGGTTGTGTTTAGTGTCATTCGATAGATTTTTGAAAAATATTGAACACGTATTTTTCCATTTTTCGATCCAATTTTGATTTCGCAAATTATTCGATCGTCCCGCGAATTACTTGGTCGTCCCAGGCCCAGGCGACGAGTTCCACCCTGGGCACCAGGTACCTCGGAGACAATCGCCGTCATGAAATTCGTGTTCAGTGACCTCCAAAACCCCAAGTATAAAAATTGAACTCATTTCCGTCAATATTTCCTGAGTCCTAAATTTTTTATTTTCCATCTGTTCGTGATGCACTTTAAAGATGTTTTTTCTCATGCACAAAATTTTTTGCCGGATATCAATTTAGTTCACAAAATGGCCTGACACTCTCACGAATCGAATGCAAAAAGTTGCATGACAATTCATCTTGTTGTACAAAATTCCTAGGTTTAATGCTTTGTTGCCTCGTCTATACTGTATTTCGCCTATTGATGATGTTCAAACAAGCAAGCAATAGTGTGTAACCCAGCCTGAGAGACTTGCATACCCCTTGAGAATAACATTCGGGTGATACAATTCATGTGGGCGAGGAGGATTAACTCATGTAAGCAGTACGACTCCACCCCAATACTCCAGAGATCCAGAGCATTCACTTCTACTCCGAGAGGGCTCTGATGCGCTATAAGGTCTCTATATCAGCAAAGTGCTTATCATGTAAGGCTCATTTCGCAACAAGCGAGTCTAATCGAGTCCAGTCCTGTCGAGTAAATTCAGTCAAATCAAGGCAATCATTAACTTTCACACAAAATGCGTTTCGTGAAGTCATCAGTGAAGACACTTATGATTAAAAATGGATTTAGTTGTTCAAAGAGTAATACTTACTTAATTTCCGTGTCCGGAACACCAACAACTTTAAATTCTGTATTTCCAATGGTTGACCACATAGATGGCCCTGTCATTTGCTATAATTAAGTCTTCTTCTGTGCAGGTCTCTCTCATCTCTGTGCATGATAGCAGATGCCGGCTGGTCTGAACCGCGCCACAGTCTCAGGTATCGTCCTCCTGGTTTCCATATTTTTTCAGGTTACTAGCACAACGTGAAACGCCTGTTCTTAGTCTGTTTAGCGCTTTCCAAGTCGGATACGGTAAATTGTGTCCAGCAGCCATTTCCTCTGAGGGAGGAAAATGTGTCGCGGTGGCTGACGCTTGCCATAGGTGTATTCGGCGCGTCTCTGGCGCTTCGGGGATGGATCTTGATGCTTTCAGGAAGCTTTTCCGAGATCTTAGTCTGCTTGGCTGAGTTTGGTCGTCATATAAGGGGTGTCTTCGGTCCGTCTCCTGCTTTTTTCGTTCTACCTCTGACGTGACCTTCCTCCTGATAGATGGTGGAACGATCCCAGCTAAGGGCTCTTCGATAGGTGTCGGTTTCAGGCAACCCGATATTATACTAACCTTTTCATTTAGAGTCACGTCGACGTTCTTTGCGTGAGTAGAGTTTGCCCATACTGGTGCTCCTAACTCCGCAGTCGAAAAACATAATGCTAAGGCAGAAATGCGGAGAGTGTGTGGTTGTGCTCTCCATTTTGTATTAGTTAGCTTGCGGATGATATTATTTCTGGCACTTACTTTCTTCTTCATATCTTAACAGTGGTATCGGTAAGGCAATGTTCTATCCAGACAGACGCCAAGGTATTTTGGCGTCTCGTTGTGTTGAAGTATCTGACCATGCCATTCCACCTCCAGCGGCCTTCGGGCATGCTTGTTTCTAAGGTGGAAAGCACATACCTGGATTTTTGTGGGATTGGGTTTCAGATGGTTTTTATCGTAGTATAGAGCTAAGTCTCCCTGGGCATCTGTCAGTTTCACTTCGACTTCATTGAAGGTTCTTCCCTAAGCTGCTACAGCTGTATCATCAGCGTAAATAACTTGCCTTGTTTGTTGGTGCATGGGTTGGTCGTTGGTGTATATGTTGTATAGAATCGGCGCGAGGACACTTCACTGTTCTTGAACTGGAGCGTTACGTAGAATCGTATATTCTGGAGGAGACATTCTAACCTTGTTAGTCGGAAATCCTTTGTAGTTTCGTAGAGTTTTGCGAGTAACCGTTGATGGTTAACTGTGTCATAGGCGGATACCATCTTCGATATGTTGGGTGAGATTAAGAATTTGACTGCAGCATCACTTTCCGGGTCTGAATCCTGCTTGAGGGCTACCACTCTAGCTTTCCTCCAGATTTTGAAGATTTGTAATGTACGGATGCAGCAATTCATCATTTTTACGAGCTACTTTACGGTTCTTATTCCAAAGTTCTTTATTTGTTCTGTTCCTATGTCGTCCAGGCCAGCCGCTTTATTATCTTTCATCTGGTGGATCGCGTCACTCATCTCCTCTAGACAAAAAGAGGTACCTAGTACATCTCTTTCTTCGTCGAAGTTACGTTGAGCTCTCA
Source organism: Diabrotica virgifera virgifera (assembly GCF_917563875.1). Classification (NCBI taxonomy): domain Eukaryota; kingdom Metazoa; phylum Arthropoda; class Insecta; order Coleoptera; family Chrysomelidae; genus Diabrotica; species Diabrotica virgifera. Next base: position 57,191,348 of record NC_065447.1, read on the forward strand.
CCTTGTTCTTTCTTGATGTCGTCTTGCCGTTAATTAGAAGACGATGGGCTATCTGATCGGGTGTGACTTCTGTCAGGTTGACTGCCGGGGCAGCGAAATCGTTTCCAAGATTCCGGATCAGCTTCCAGGCACGTCTGCTGTTTTGTTTCATGTCCAGACTCGTGACCAGCTTGCACCACCTTTCCGTTCTGTTGGCGGATATCGCATGTAACATTTCCTCCCCAGCCTGTATTGTTGCTTCCGAGAAAGGGTCTTCTTCATAAAGCTGTTCATATCTTTTAAGTAGGGGTTTAGATTATTCATTGAGCCTCGCTATGTACTTAGTTCGACAACCTCTAGGGATAAATTTCCGTGATACTTGCTTTACGATTTCTACAAATTTATCGTATGAATCAGGGCAAGGTTCTAGCTGGAAAACTTCTTGATCCAATGCTTCAGAGAATTTTTCCCATTTTGCTTTAGTAAAGTTGAACCTTCTCTTGAAAGGAACAATTTCGTATCTGATTGCCGCGTTGGAAAGACAAATTATGGGTCTGTTCTGTGTCTTTGGGAGGGCGCTTCCAACGATTTTTGTTACCTGGTCTCCAATTCTGTTGCTGACAAATATATTGTCTGGGTTATAATCTCTGTGCCATCTTTCGCTGTTGAACGAGAATCGTGAATAAGTTTTAGGTTCATGTTTTTAGCCCATTTTTCTAGTTCTTTGCCATTGGAATCTGTTTTGTTTTAACCCCACGCGACACTGTGACAGTTGAAGTCACCCAGTACGAATTTGATTTGCTGTGATTGAAAGTTATTCGGTTCCTCAAAAGCAAAGTCAGCGTTTGGTGGTTTGTAGATTGACGTAACTGTACAGGAGTTTATCTCCACTGTGAGGATCTCGATGTCATTTTGATCTGTTAGAGATGTGGAAGCTACGTCGATATCTGGTCTGACGAAGACTGCGCTACCATATTGGTCGTGTGGTCTCTCCAGTATAAGCTTCATACCACCCCGAATCCTTGGTCTTCAGCTTACAGTACCTCTATGAGTTTCTTGAACCAGTAGAACATCGACACCATGTTCTCTGCACATATTAGACAATAGATCATCTTTATCTGCTGATAATCCTTCAATATTAATTGAGGTCGTCATCAAGAATGGCCTTGATAAAGACCGTTTTGATTCTGATTTCACCGGTGTTGAAAGGATTAGCCGACATTACTCGTTTCCAGGGGACGTCCGATTGTATTCACAAGTGATCACAATCAACGTAGAGGCTCCTTTCATGTCCCCCAAACAGTAATGTAACATCGCCTTCGAAGAACGAGAATGAGGCAATGTGAAAACTATTTTAGGCCCATCCCATAAATACTAGATCTGTTTTTGGTTCATTCAGTCATATGTTTGCTGATTTACTAGATGATCCTAAAAATTGTTACAACTATTTTCGAATGAGCATTAAATTTATCCTCCTGAACTAATAATATCAGTTTTTCAATATCCATTATTAAAATGTGAATATCGTGCAGTGACTGAACAACACTGATGTAAAAATTAGACCTGTCGAATAATGAAGAGTCTTAACTCGACGCGACTCGACTCGATTGGATGTCATTGGGTCAGTGTGTAACCAAACAGACGAATTTGCTTTACTTTCGTATTAACGCAGCTGGACGAATCTTCGAGTGTCTGACTGGATTGGACGTGACTGGACTGGACTCGCTTGGTAAGAAATGAGCCTTAAACTTCTTCTTCTTTTTCTTTTTATATAGACATTACTCTGTCTGTTTTTCAATGTGCCTCCAGTAAGTTGTCATTCCATCTTTTTCGTGGTATTCCCACTGATCGTCTTCCTATTGGGGAACAGTCTCTCGCCGTCCTCACAACTCTATTTGTTGTCATTCGGCTTATGTGGTCGTTCCATTCTACTCTTCCTGCTTTTCACCCAGTTATTAATGTTGTCCACCTTGCATCTCCTTCGTATATCTGCACTTCTAGCTCTATCCCACAGCGTCTTACCATCGATTTTTCGCAATGTTTTCATCTCTGCTGTTTCTAGCATTCTTTTTGTCCTTTCTGTATCAGGTCGTGTTTCTGCCGCGTATGTCATTATTGGTCTGATGACTGTTTTGTAAATTCTGCCTTTCACTTCTTTTCCGATGTTTTTATTTCTCCATATTGTTTCATTCAGGCAACCTGCGGCTCTGTTTGCTTTATTCACCTGATCTTCCACTTCTGTTTCGAGCTTTCCGTAGCTGCATAGTGTGATGCCTAGATATTTAAACTCCATGACTTGTTCTATTATTTGACCCTCCAGCTCTAATTTACACCTTATTAGATCTGCTGTTATAACCATGCATTTAGTCTTTTTTGGGGAAATTAACATGTTAAAATTTCTAGCCGTTTTATTAAATTCGTGCAGCATACGTTGTAAATCATCTTCACTTTGAGAGATTAGTATTGCGTCGTCTGCGTAGCAGATTATTTTAAGTTGTTTTTCTCCCCTTTGGTATCCTTTTTTTGTTCTTACTTTTTTTATTATTTCGTCCATGATCAGGTTGAACAACAGAGGACTCAGGGAATCTCCCTGTCTTATCCCATTGCCAGCTTCAATTGGGTCACTTAGTTCTTCATCTACTTTTACTTTTATTGTATTGTTCTGGTAGATATTTTCGATCGTTTTAATTATTCCTAGAGGTACCTCTCTTGCGTACAATAAATGGATAACGTCCTTTAATTTGACCCTGTCAAATGCCTTCTTAAGGTCCACGAAACATAAGTATCCATCGTTAGAATACAACAAACCGGCATAGCCTTAAAGTCCTGCGTAAAAAGCTCCCAAACGATATCCTACCCCGAACAATTTAGTCCAGCGTGAGGCGCTCTATTCCCGCTATCTATATACCCCAGGCTGTGGGTGAAAAATAGGTCGATTTCAGGATATAATTCAGGAATTGTTGAAACCTATTAGGTGTTGTAAAGGACGATACCAGGAATAACTTCTACTAAAATGTAACCAAAAATATTGTGCGCTTTTTTTTTATTGCGATTTTCAATTGTTAAATTTGCAATTTTTAATGATTTTTAATTTTGCCGCTTAGGATATTGATTTTAGAGAAAAACTTTTTAATAGAAAGTTGTAGTAAATTAAAAAACCTACAATTTGAGGTACAGTAAGTTTAATTTGGTTAATTGGTTATTGCAAAACAGCCTGCGAAAGTCCAAAATGGCCGTTTTTTATAATTGCATTATTTATTGAACAAATAATTTTTTTGTATTTTTTAAAGCTTTAAAATGAAGATCTCTTAATTCCAAACATAAACAAAATTTTAAAGCCAGATTAACGAATTTGTTGCTTAGATATTATAAATTGTTTATCCCAAGAGGTCAAATGTCGAAGGCTATAACTTGAACAAAAATCGTAGAGAGTTGGTGAAACCTCTAATCTCCTTCTAAAGAGCTGTATTTTCATATTTTGATGTAAATAAATGCGTAAAACATTTTTAAACCTCTAATTTTTGGGTTTGAAAATAAGGGGGCAAATTTCGTTATAAACATTTAGAGCTGAAGCGGCCCTGTACATCCTATGAGTTTTTAACTTACATATTATGGTTGCTGAAGATAAAACGAAGATTTATAAAAAAATAAAAAAATTCTACAACCAACTGAAGCCGAGTTAACTTTTGGGTTTAAAAATAAGGGGGGAAATTTCGTTATAAACATTTAGAGCTAAAGCGGCCCTGTACATCCTATGAGTTTCTAACTTACAGATTATTGTTGCTGAAGACAAAACGAAGATTTATAAAAAAATAAAAATTTTCTATAACCAACTGAAGCCGAGATAATTGTTTTTTTTTTAGTCGTAGTGCCTTTATTAATAACAATTAAGAAATTACTTTATAGTCATTGACTAAAGAAAGACTTATATTATCTTAAAATAAAAATTACTATAAAATATAATTACATTTATTTATTAAAAAATATTTTTAAAATCGGTGCTTTTGCGAGCGGCCGAATTTTGCAAATCGCCCGGCTCGCTTCAAATCCGCGCGATCGGTAAATTTTTACGTAACTTGTATTAAATTTTGACAGAAAACAATTTAATAATATTACCATTATAATATACAGTCTATTTACCACTGTATTTGTTTTTCTTGATAAACTTTTATATGTGATATTTCATTTCTGAAGAAATAATATTACAAAAATGATACATATATATGAAATATTTTTAATTTTTTCATTGTTATATAAATATAATAATAATAATGTTACTTCTTACTATAATATACAATATAAAACTTTTTCTTCTTGTAGTGACTATTCTTTTTGGATTTCACATATAAAAGTTTATCAAGAAAAACAAATGCAGTGGTAAATAGACTGTATATTATAATGGTAATATTATTAAATTGTTTTCTATCAAAATTTAATACAAGTTACGTAAAAATTTACCGACCGCGCGGATTTGAAGCGAGCCGGGCGATTTGCAAAATTCGGCCGCTTGCAAAAGCACCGATTTTAAAAATAATTTTTAATAAATAAATGTAATTATATTTTATAGTAATTTTTATGACAACGGGTAGACCTAGAAATAGTGCTTTCGGGGGATGGAGGAAGACAGATTTTAATCAAAACGAAACCGTAGATTTTCTTATTTTGTTAATGGCATACTCTGCATAGAGTACAAAGACTCGTTTCATATGGGCTCTCTGAACCGCAAAGTGGAATGTTTTCCTGGCGGTGCCTTTTGGTATGTTATACCTGGGTTTAGCAGAAAGCTTGAATTGAGTCGAAATTCATTTCGCTTATTCCCCGTTAGAGGGCGTTCTATCCATACTGCGATATAAATTATTTTAATTTATATCGACAATCTACGGTCGGAATGGTAAAAATCTGTCTTCCTTAGAGCCTCCTTGACAACGGGTAGACCTAGAAATAGTGCTATCGGGGGATGGAGGAAGACAGATTTTAATCAAATCGAAACTGTAGATTTTCTTATTTTGTTAATGCCATACTCTGCATAGAGTACAAAGACTCGTTTCATATGGGCTCTTTGAACCGCAAAGTGGAATGTTTTCCTGGCGGTGCCTTTTGGTATGTTATACCTGGGTTAAGCAGAAAGCTTGAATTGAGTCGAAATTCATTTCGCTTATTCCCCGTTAGAGGGCGTTCTATCCATACTGCGATATAAATTATTTTAATTTATATGGACAATCTACGGTCGGAATGGTAAAAATCTGTCTTCCTTAGAGCCTCCTTGACAACGGGTAGACCTAGAAATAGTGCTATCGGGGGATGGAGGAAGACAGATTTTAATCAAAACGAAACCGTAGATTTTCTTATTTTGTTAATGCCATACTCTACATAGAGTACAAAGACTCGTTTCATATGGGCTCTCTCAACCGCAAAGTGGAATGTTTTCCTGGCGGTGCCTTTTGGTATGTTATACCTGGGTTAAGCAGAAAGCTTGAATTGAGTCGAAATTCATTTCGTAAATAGACTTTATATTATAATGGTAATATTATTAAATTGTTTTCTGTTAAAATTTAATACAAGTTACGTAAAAATTTTCCGACCGCGCGGATTTGAAGCGAGCCGGGCGATTTGCAAAATTCGGCCGCTTGCAAAAGCACCGATTTAAAAAATAATTTTTAATAATTAAATGTAATTATATTTTATAATAATTTTTATTTTAAGATAATATTAGTCTTTCTTTAGTCAATGACTGTAAAATAATTTCTTAATTGTTATAAATAAAGGCACTACGATTTAAGAAAAAAAAAAAACAATTATCTCGGCTTCAGTTGGTTGTAGAAAATTTTAATTTTTTTATAAATCTTCGTTTCATCTTCAGCAACAATAATCTGCAAGTTAGAAACTCATAGGATATACAGGGCCGCCTCAGCTCTAAATGTTTATAACGAAATTTGCCCCTTATTTTCAAACCCAAAAATTATCTCGACTTCAGTTGGTCGTAGAATTTTTTTATTTTTTTATAAATCTTCGTTTCATCTTCAGCAATAATAATATGTAAGTTAACTTATAGGATGTACAGGGCCGCTTCAGCTCTAAATGTTTATAACGAAATTGCCCCCCTTATTTTCAAACGCAAACATTAGAGGTTTAAAAATGTTTACGCATTTATTTACATCAGAATATGAAAATATAACTCTTTAGAAGGAGATTGAATGTTTCGCCAACTCTCTACGATTTTTTTTTTCAAAAAGTTATAGCCTTCGACATTTGACCTCTTGGGATAAACAATTTATAATATCTAAGCAACAAACTCGTTAATCTGGCTTTAAATTTTTTTTTGTTTGGAATTGAAACATCTTTATTTTAAAGCTTTAAAAAATACAAAAAAATTATTTGTACAATAAATAATGCAATTGTAAAAAAACGGCCATTTTGGACCTTTCGCAGGCTGTTTTGCAATAACCAATTAACCAAATTAAACTTGCCGTACCTCAAATTGTAGGTTTTTTTAATTTACTACAACTTTCTATTAAAAAGTTTTTCTCTAAAATCAATATCCTAAGCGGCAAAATTAAAAATCATTAAAAATTGCAAATTTAACAAATGAAAATCGCAATAAAAAAAAAGCGCACAATATTTTTGGTTACATTTTAGTAGAAGTTATTCCTGGCATCGTCCTTTACAACACCTGATAGGTTTCAAAAATTCCTGAATTATATCACGGTTTTTCACCCACAGCCTGGGGTAATAGCAATGTTTTTCAATGTGTGGGTCGCGACCCCCCGGGGGCTCGCGAAGCCTTTCTTGGGGGGTCGCCGAATGAAAGAAAAAGTTGATGTTCTCAATACACAATTTTAGTGGGAAGGATGTGCTTGTTTGCTTTTCAAAAGTTTATAAAATTGTGGTGTTATTTTTGAAAGGTTAATCAAATCATTTTCTAATTGCAGTCTATTTCTCTTTTTAGTTTTAATGTCTATCATTGAAGCAAATGTCAGTTCACACAAGTATGAAGTGGCGAATTGCACTAATAATTTAAGAGCTTCCCTTGTCAGCTCTGGATATTAGTGTTTTCCTTTCATCCAAAGTACGTCGACACTTTTGCGAATAAAATTATATTTTAAGCATGTGATCTCCAACTAAATCTAAAAGACATTCTTTCATTTTTTTGGTGACATCAGTCAGATCTATTAGTTTGTCCAAAAAAGAGTTTAAAATCCACCTACTCCCATTGTCAGCTTCAGAGTGCAAGTTTGGAAGGTACGTCAAAAGTTTCTTCTTCTTCTTCTTCTTCTTCTTCTTCTTCTTCTTCTTCTTCTTCCACTTTGTAAGCAATCCAACTTGTTCAATGGCGGATTGATACCTCTATGGAAGGTTATCACTCCATATTTTGCGCGGTCGACCGATACTTCTTCTACCGATTGGTGATTTATCTCCTGCTATTTTGACGTCTCCTCCATTCTGGTTATGTGGTTATTCCATTATTTTTTCTATTTAGTGGCCATTCGTTTATACACTGTACGTTACATTGTCTTCTAATGCCTTCACTCCTCTTTCGATCTCTCAGCGTATTTCCTGTAATTCTTCTCAGTACTCTCATGTCTGCCGTTTCCAGTAGTCTTTGTGTTGTGGCTGTATCAGGTCTTGTTTCTGATGCATATGCCATTATTGATCTTACACTAGCTTTATAAATTATTGACTTCATCTTAGTGTTAGTATGTCGAATTTGCCATATAGCCATATCGCATTGCTTTTTGTACTTGATTTCTCACTTCTTTGTCCAGGTCTCCATAACTTGACAATGTATTTCCAAGGTATTTACTTCCATTACTTATTCAATACTGATACCATCAATATCAATTTCTATTTTACATCTGGTTGGTTCTTTATCGATTACTGTTGTTTTAGTTTTCTGAGATGAAATTGTCATATTGAATTCTTTTGCTCTTATGTTAAATCTGTGGACTAATCTTTGCAGACTATCTTCATCTTGGGCTATCAATATTGCGTCGTCTGCGTACCAGAGTATGTTTATTTCTTTGTTTCCCATTCTATATCCTCTTCCTCTGTTGACGTTTTTGATAATTTTATTTCTTTTTTTGAATAGTAGAATTCGCTCGTTCTCCATTATTTCGGTATTTTATTGTGTTTTATGATTTTGTTAATTAATGTTGTTAATTCTTTTGTCATGTCAAAAGTTGCTCTTGTAAATTATGCAAGGAATGTGAGCCGATACTGCAAAACTTTGGTCCGTTGCATTATCTTCATCAATCTTCTGAACACATGGAAAAGACTCAAACATTTTGTTTTGCAGAGAGGTTGACCACAAACAAAGTTTTACGTGAGATGATTTTACTTTATCTTTAGCTGTTAAAATTTTCTCTTCTCGCTTCCTTGAAGGTTCTTGTTCAAATTGTTAAGGTGGCTAAAAAGATCTGCCAAAATGCTTATTTCAAGAGCCAATAGGTTCAGAAAAACGATAAGCATATTTAGATTTTGCATCTTGTAAGAAAATTAACAATTCAGCTCTCAGTCCCAGAACTCTTGCCAATATTTTTCTTTTGGATAGCCACCTGCCCTCTCTGTGATAAAGGAGGATTTTGCTGAAGCGAGCCCATATTTTGCAGTAGTTACTACAGTAGTATTTGCAGGAAGTGCTTTGCAAAATAATATTTCTTCCATGATACTGTCATCTGCTTCAAAGCGCACAAATACTACAAACAGTGCACAGTCGGAAATATTTGTAGATTCGTCAAACTGCAAAGCAAAATGCTGGCTGTTCTTTAATTGTTGGCTCGCGTGAATAAAAGATAAATGTAGCAAAATAGGAAAAAATTATTACCTAACGTATGTAGGTTTTAATTAATTTATTTCTTTGGCTTTCTATGACACCAGCCGGTCGCCAGAATATGTCAACCTGTAAAGGGGTCGCGAAATCAAAAAGATTGAAAAACACTGATTTATAGTTATTTGTCATCGATCTGTAGTGCTTCCTCGGATCTCGTATCCTCGCTATGGGCTACGTCCAGTTCGATGACTCGGCACTCGAGGATGTGGGCCCCTCCTGTCCGTTTTGGGTCTTGTTGGTATCTGTTTGTGGCTTGCGCCTTTTGTTATGAACGTCTACACATGTCCCGACGGTGCCATCCGACACGACTGAACTCCCCGTTTATTCTTGTTAGGGTGACACGTTTCGACGATACTATCCGATAACACTGAACTTCCGGACCATAATTGTTGCTACACACGTTCTAAGGAGGAGAAACGTTCTACAAACCTTGGAAAAGGTTCGTCCTTTCCCAAAGGCTGCGAACAGGAATAACTGCGTTCAACGTAAAAAACGCAAATCAGCAATACTCACAGATACTCCTAGAGATGCATCAAGTCAAACTAGTTTGATTTTACTCAACAAACTTGACTTGACTTGAAAATCAAACTTTTTTTATAAAAAAGTTTGACTTGACTTGATTTCGATATGTGTAGGTTTGACTTGAATTCAAACATCTTCAAACAGTTTGAAAAGTTTGAATATTACGCAACGTGTTTATTTTCAATTTTAAATGAGACCGCCTACGCCTTTGTCCAAAAATTTTTTTTGACAAATTTCAATAAACATAGAAATGTATTAGGGAGGGTTCAAGTATTACGTACCGCGATTTTTGAACATTTTTATCCCCCCCCCACGTAACGCACTCTTATGGGAGTTTAACTATTGCGTAACGCAATTTTTGAAGATTTTTGACCCCCTCCCCCAAACTGCGTTACGTAATACTTGAACGGTCCCTTAGCTGCTATGATATTTAAACCGCAGACAGACAAATAAAACCCAATAAACGCGCTAGTTAGGATAATTAAGAAAGCTTAATGCATATTTCGAGGGGTTCGAGCGAAAACCCGATAAATACCAAAATTATGAAATCCGGTATTTTTATTTCTGCTGTAGTAAAATATGTCTCCTACCACTGGTAAATGTTATTATTTGATATTAACATTTTTAAGCACAATAACTAATAAAAACCAAACATGGTAAAAACCGTTAACTCATATTTTCAAATAACACCAACCCGATATATACCTTTACTGATAAAAATACTTTGTTGTAAACATATTTATAATATGAGAATCCGGTAGAATCATTTATCTTCTTTTTCCTGTGTAAAGTTACTAATTTTATTAGAAACATTTCTAAGTTAAAAACTGATAACTCATTTTATCGGAGATGAAGATTACAAAATTGTTCATTTTGACAAAATATCGACACCTGATATGAAAAACATTGTAACTCACTTTTGCTTAGTTTACAGGAGAGCGATTTAAAGAAATTTCCAAAACATTTTATTTTTTTACTGTGTCAGCTTTTATATTTCTTGTAATGTTCTTAATCCATATTTTATAACTTTTTCTCAGCTTTTCACTTTTACATATCACATTGTTGTCAACATTACTGGTCCTGATTTAGGTCGAGTTACAATAGCAAATTTTTTCAGAATTTTAGGTGAAGATCATTGTAAGTGGTTCATACAATGATATTTCAACACAGTATGTTTCTTTGGTTAGGTGCATATAAATTGTAACTAATCAGTAAATATCCAAATAAAGAGATTATAATTAATTTATTTTATTGGTTTTACGTGAAACGTGATTTTTTTGCTCAGCAAGTAGTATTTAAGAATTTACGTCATACATACTAACAAGAAGTAGGTAAATAAAATAATATTTTTAGATTTATTTATTACAAAATGAACATTTACAAATTATAAAACAGTTTATATTCTATTAAAAAATAAACAAAATTAACCCTTAGCAAACTTTTATTCAGAGTCATCATCCGAATATTCTGTTTGTTGAGAGTGGGGAAGATTTAAATAAAAACTGCAATATTGCTCTGGTATAGGTTTACCAGAGCACAAAGCAACACGATCTTTATATTTTGAAGTGGTTATGGGAAGTAACCCATTATATGCTAAAGGAATTTGTACTTCCCATAAATCGTGTATATTTTTATTCCTGGATTTGGTAGCCCTTTTGCTCGATGTCGGTTTGTGTTCTAAGTTTATAAACGATAATTGATCAGAAATAAGATCCTACTGAAAACTAATAATATGTGGTTGATCTTTATATATTTTTACGTATTGTATTTTCGACCAGAAAACTTGGCGTTTATCTATATCTAAATCCCAATTCGGTATTTTCTTTAACATTGATTTAAAGACCAAGATGTCATTTTAAATTAGTTCTTTCAAATCGTATGGTTTTCCTGTGACTTTAGCACACCTTATCAGTGTATACCACTGTCGTGGTACATAAACAACTTGGTTCTTTTTTCTTCGCACAATAAGGGCGTGCATTGAATCACCCTCAGATTGAGAGTGGCCCACCTCAAAAAACGTGTGTGTAATATTAATATTCATGATCTTAGCTGCATAAATATACATTAAAAATATTATTCGATTTCGATTTTGTCCTCCACAAGAATCTGAATAAATTCTAAACTCTAATGCTCCACCAGCAACTTTTCCCTTAATAAAATCAAATAGCGCACTACTTATTTCAGTAGGCCCCTTTTTACTTGTGGTTTCATCCCATGCATAAAAATAACCTTCCGCAGATCCAAGATCAAAGATAGTAAAGTTGTACACTTTAAACTTCCTTTTATAATAAAACAATGATACCTCTGATTGGAGCGTAGTTAATATTTTTTGCAAATCAAAGCAGGCAGTTACAACCGTTTCTGTTTTCTTAGAAACCTCTTTATCGCGATTTTTGGTTTCACGTGCAACACATTTATTTACAATATGTAAAGTATTCTTTTTCTATTTGGTCTTTCATTGCTTTAGTGTTATGTAGATTGCAAGTAACACACATATCTTTTTTCGGTGCAAAAAAACCGATATTAAACTCAGTATTGAATATGTTTCTGTACTGACTTTTGGTGGCTGGTTTATCGCATGGGTGATTCTCTAACATCCATTCATTATAATAGTGAATACAATTTGGAAAAAGTTAAAGACAGAGTAACAGAGTTTATATGAGCACGAATCGAATTTTTAATACTTATACTTATACGCCCTCCGCCTTCATGACTATCAATTTTTTGAATAGTGTAGTTAACCACATATCTGTTATGTTAAAAGTGTCCAAAAATGTTTTCTTACAAACTTGAAGTCGATGTTTTGCCAACTGCAAATTATATTCATATGTCCAGTGTCTTCTGGACTCTTTTAGCTTTGCAACTTTCCTCTCTTGTCTGAAAACATATCTACATAAATATTCGCTTTGTTGGTCATGATCAGCCATTGACCAAAAATTATTAAATAAATTGAGTCTATCATTTTCAGATAATTTCGATTTACATTTTCTGATACATTTATCGTTACATCCAGGTCCCAGTTCTCTAATTTTTGATCATTTTACAGTTTTTCCAGTATATTCTCGGCCAGAGTTCCTCAGTTTCTTCAAGACATTCATTTTCCAAACACTAGGATCCCTTTGCTCTTCCTTCCAAGATTTTTCTTCTTGGGGTATTGTTTTTTCTTAGCAGACGTATCTAATGGTGAACTTGTATCTTCGGTGCATGTAGAAGTTTCCACTGTCGATGTATCTTGAGCGTGCAATCCACTGTGACCATTGATTTTCCTGAGTTTCATCAGTAGAAGTTAGTTCAGCAGTGATTGATATAAGTGTTATTATTTTTGTTTGAAATTCTAAACTAGTATTTTTACGTGAGTTTTTACGATTTGAGGCATGCTTACTATGCTCAGCAGTTAATAATATAGAATTTACTTCCTGACTACATTGACTTACAATGTTGTTCATCGTAATATTCCACTACATTGCTTTCTTGTATCACAACTTACAATGCAGTTATAAAAACTTACTCAATAAATGTTTCGAGAAAAACATTGTATCCAATGTTACAATGTTTTTGTAAAAAATTTTCATCAATAATAAAAAAATTTAATATTGTAACATTGGTTACAACGTTTTTTCCACCCAGTGATAAAAAATTTGCACTTACAATGAGGTTATTTTGTTAAATAACTTTATAATTACATAAAATAGGATAAAAGTTCTTAGACCAAATTGAAGGTTATCGTTTATAGATGCTATTTAAGCCATAGTTGAAAAACATTGTAAGTGGAGATACAATGTTTTTCATATCAGGTGTCGATTATATTCATGCGAAAATCCGATAAAGAATTTTAGAATATGATAGTTTATTAAATTTCAGCACACTTTTTTCCTGCGAAAACCCAGTAAAAGATGGCGTAAATTGACAATTGAATATTACGAAAACAAAAAAGTGGTTAGAATGGGGCTATATTTATAATGAAAAACAAACTCAGAGCTACCAAGCTACCACAGCAAATCAATTGTAGTAAATTTAAATTTAAGTGCACTGAAGAGTTGTCTGAAGACTATTGAAACTCTGTAGAAATTACTGGAATCTAGTAGTAGTAGTTTAGTCTAGAAAATTTTTTATTTTGCACAATATAACTGTTAAACTAAATTGGACAAAACTTGTCCCTAAAACTTCCCAAAGAAAGGAACGAACATTTAGTAAGAAATGTTTCTTTCCACTAGCTTAACATGAATGAATTCCAGTGTGTCAAAAGTTTTTTAAAAAACGCTGTGTATATGTATTCTCAAATGATATAATAAATGCTGTAGCTAACAGTGATTCTACTGGATGATATTCTAAAGAGGACAATAGCGGAAAACGGTAACCAGTTAATAAAAATATCAGACGATATTGGTTTGAATTAAAAAAAAATCATACTCTACGCCCTAAAAGGCTAAAACAAAATTCATCCCAAAAAGCAACCATAGACTTACCAACTCCGGGCAATTTACGAAAGTTGTATAAAAGTACCTTTCCAATAAGTGAAGCAAAGAAAACCGATTTGATAAACATGTGCTAAGAAAATATTCTCCAGAAGAGGTGCATGCTTGAATAACAAATTTAAAAACCGGTAATTATATCGTAGATCGAATTCCAGATTCCAGGCGTAACGATGTGAGAAGAATCGGAAGAAAACACATTTTACCTTTTAATTTTCTAAAAAGAATGCAGATTTATTTATTTTTGTTGGAATAATATACAATTAACTTTTATTTTATAATTAAAAAAATTCAACATAAAAACCAATAAAGTCAAATGTTATACATATTCAACGAGGTAAAACCCGATAAATATCACGTTTAATTTTTTTTGTAAAGACGTTTTTATAAATTAAACTTATTAAAATTATTCTAACTAAATATTAAATTCTCTACCATTTGGCTATAACAAATATTTGATAAAACTTCCTATGACGATTTTAAATCTTCTTCAAACTTCCAAAAATCTTTAATCGCGATTATCTCTAAACAATGGTTTTGTTAGTTATCGGGTTTCCGCTCGAACCTCTCGATTTATACATTAATTTTTTTTAAATTTAAACCCAACATTTGTAGCTTCTATCCGAAAAAAATTTAAATTGTAGATAAAAAACCCTATGGTTAGTTTTGAATTTTAAAGAAATACCAAAGAATATACAGCAATACAATGGCAATGGAATTTTGTATTGTGGTGTCTTCGAGGGAACTTGGTACATCTTGGTACCAGATGTTTTTGGAACTTAAATAAATGCCTTTTTTAATAAAAGAAAGTCATAAAAATTCCAAATCATTTTATTTTGAGCTGTTTATTGAAAAGCCCAATAGTATTTTTTTATTATAAATTGTAACCCTTCAGAACATTGGCGTAACATGTTGCCTGTCAAAATGTTCAATGTGTTTTAAATGTATTAATTTTTTTCGAATCCTGTAAAAACTAATAAGTATTTTTGAAAAATTTAAACGCAGAATGAAAGATTACATTATTTCTGAGGGACGAACATCCCTGAAAACTTCTATAATATTTATTTTAATAAGTTACAGGGGTGAACATAACAGGGAAAATTTACTGTTATTTTTAATTGCAAATATTTCATTCAAAAGAAACTTTTTATTTATTCTAAGGGACTTTCGGCCCTCGGTAATAATGCAATCTTTCATTCTGCGTTTAAATTTTTTAAGAGTACTTATTAGTTTTCTCAGGATTCCAAAAAAAATGAATATCTACATTTAAAAGTTTTAATTTAAAACACATTGAAAATTTTGACAGGCGACATTTTGCGTCTTTCCCTTAACGAGAACTTGGAGTAATAAGTGCTTTATTCAGACAGAAAGTCAAACTATCCGTGTATATTCATTTATTCACATTAAAAGTTGTAAGACCCCCGTTAAATATTTCAAATTCAAACATTCAAGTCAAACTTGTGCAACTCTATTTGGCAAGTGTCTCCCCAGCGCGTGCTGAAAATTAAGTTTTTTCAAATTTTCATCAATAATTGTATTTCCTTTTTGGTCGAGATGAGAACCAAAATAATCATACGGCAGGATGACGTCTGACAGACGTTTGCTGAGAGGGGCCATGCGTCACTCAACTCGGTTGTATGCGCTCTACCGAGCGCCCAGAAGGTTTAGACAATATAGGTCCAGGTTGTACTACTTATTTAAAGTGTTGAAGGCAAAGTTCTTGACTTTCCGGTAACATGGGTTTTCATACGGCCCCACTGGCTTCACGCTGTTCGATTCTGTCATCATAAAGAGTTTGAATGCAGAAAGTTTGAATCAGAAAGGTGTTTCAGAAAAAGGTAACACCGTCTCTAGCATAGGTGAAAAACTGGAAAATAATAATTGAATTTGCTTAGTAAAAATTTTTGTATAACGAATAATATACGATGTTGCCAGTAGTTTCGGCAAAATCGTAAAAAATGTGTAAAATTTTTTGTTCTTCAACGCCCTGTACAGTGAAAACGCATGCCGTTACAAAAAATTTTTACTAAGCAAATACCAATTACTTTTCAGTTTTTCACCTATGCTAAAGATGGTGTTACCTTTACCTATCCTAAAGCTGTATCGATAAAACGGAACTTGCCAGCAAGCAGTTCTAAGCATACAGGAATAATTTTCAAGAAGTTTAAATTTACGACCCTATTTTGATTATAATCGCTTCTTGTATTAAGTTACTTTTATGTGGCACTCACTGTATTATTAATTTTCTTATCTTAATTGGCAACTAACATGTCAATCTCGACAAAAAAGTATATCTACTGTGTTCAAACTCTTTCAAACTAGTTTGACAAACAGTTTGAATTTTCAAACCTGTACGATTGACCAGTTTGACTTGACTTGAATTATTTGTCAGAAGGATTGACTTGAGTTTGACTTGAAATTAAGTCAAACTCAAGTCAAGTTCAAACATTCAAGTCAAACTGGTGCAACTCTAGATACTCCAGTCAAGGATGAAATTGTGCAGGACAAAAAGTGTAGGCAGAACAAAAAAATATTCAAAAAAGAGAAAAGCGTTAAAACAAATACGTCTTCTACCCAAAAACAACGTAAGGCCAAAAAAAAAGAAGAAATTTTATCGTAAGAAGAAGACCTATACTTACCTATGTCTTGTTTGCGGAGAACTTTATAGGGCTTCTATTTTAACGTTACATTCTATTGGATTACGTTTTTTAGTTATTACTACTAAAATATTTTTAATTTTTTAACCTTTTTTTATGTCAACCTGATTTATCTTTGTTGAATTAAAAATCCAAGTTGAATTAAAAATCGCCAGATGTCATTGCGCCGGTATGCATTTTGGCGGAAAAGTATATTTTTGATCCTCAAAGTAGGCCAGCAACAGTACAAGTATTTGTATTGCTGGCTGTCTGGTTTCAGATAAGGCGGGCATTGAAATAATTGAAAAAACCTTACGAAAGAAGTTGAAAATGAAGAGACCTAATGATGGTCAAATTAAGTTCATGAAAGAATAAAGTAGAAGAGAACATTATATACACAGTGACAAGAAAATGGGTCGGACTTTATAACAATCAGTTTGCCAAAATGAAGAACAAGTAGCAGTAGCAAAACTAAAGCAGAAATGTATACAAATCTATACCATAAAAACTTTAAAATAGGGAGAATAAACCAAAGATATATTTATGAATCAGTCAAATAAGTCTGGATCCCGCGAACGAAAAAAAAGTTGATTAATAGCAAGCTGAAAGTTTGTTAATAGCTTAAGGGTGTCTAGTCGGACAAACTTTGATATATGGGAACACAGGAACAGGGGAAGTTTTAATTGTGGAACAGGTTAAAAATTTGGAACGTCAGACTACGAAAACGTCAGATGTATTTTGTCGGACAGAACATTAAATTGATTTGTTACCCTTTCATTATACTCTCATGTAAAAATCAGACTGCTATTAACAACCAACATGATTCCTGTCTTTTGACATGTTCTTCGTATTCCACTCATTAAAATGCCCAGTTGGTGATAAACACCAGTCTGATTTTTGCATGGGAGTCTAATGAAAGGGCTACAAATCAATTGGATGTTCTGTCCAACAAAATACATCTGACGTTTTCGTAGTCTGACGTTCCAAATTTTTAACCTGTTCCACCATTATAACTTCCCATATATTCGTTCCCATGTATCAAAGTTTGTCCGACTAGACACCGTTAAGCTATTAACAAATTTTCAGTTTGCTATTAATCAACTTTTTTTCTTATGCGGGATCCAGACCTAAAATATAAAACAAAGAGAACACAAGATCTTAATCAAATTAGATGTAGGTATCCAAGATAGGGCTTTTCAACGATTGCCATTTGTATAATATTAATATACACGGATTATACCAAAACCTACCCTTTGTCTATACCTTTGTCCAAAAAAATTTGTGGGGAATATTTGTCCGGGATTTTTTGTGGGGAATATTTGTCCGGGATTTTTTGTGGGGATTTTTTGTCCGGAGATTATTTGTTCGGGGATTTTTTGTCCGGGGATTTTTTGTCCAGGGATGATTTGTGGGGATTTTTTGTCCGGGATTATTTGTCCGGGGATTATTTGTCCGGACCCCCTATTAACATAACAAAACAGTAGTTCAGGTAAAAGATGTTTCATAGTTTATTAAATGAAGAATTTGACAGAAAACCAGTTGACTAATAGTTTAAAACCACGTTTTTTTATTTTTGTTGTCACCAGAATATGGTTTGGAAATAAATATAAAAAAAAACCAAAGTAATGATAATTGATGAAAACAAAAACAACCAAACAGAGATAAGAAACATGGCACGGTACCAAGTGTCAGAAAATTTAATTACTTAGCCTTCGTCACCACTAATGGCTAGATCCACAATAGTCAAACTCGCAAAAATATTGAAAAACACTGACATTACGAAAAACACAAAAATTACACCTTGTTCGAGTATTAATATTTCCTATCACTGCCTTCGCTTCAGAAACATGGACGATCAAATAAGCCGATTCGAAACGTACCTATTATAATGGAATTTGAAACATGCGTCGACCGTATAATGTTGCGCACCATGGACCATTACCATGGACCGCACATTGCGCAAATAATTCAACACTAGAAGAACTTTATATTAAAAGTAAACTCATCACAATTATCAACCAAAATCTACTGAGATATTTTGGATGTATAATTGACCGAAGAGAAGGCATGGAACCAATGATATTTGAAGGCAACGTAGGAACTGGTCGGACCAAACAATGGACATAACTGGTTACTCATTTTCTCAAGCACAACAACACGCACAGGAGAGAGATAATTGGAATTTTTCTTTACGTGCCATCTCCGCGACGAAGGTTGGCAATCATCATTGCTATTCTCACTTTTGACACTACAGCCCGAAAGAGTTCAGTTGAGCTGCATCCAAACCATTCTCTGAGATTTCTCAGCCAGGACATTTTTCTCCTACCTATGCTGCGCCTTCCTTGAATCTTTCCCTGCATAATTAATTTTAGGAGTTAATATCTGTCACCACGTGTTATGACCCAAGTATTGAAGTTTTCTTAGTTTGATGGAATCCAGTATCTCCCTGCTGTTCTGTATTCTGCTTAGTACTTCCTTATTGGTTATTCTGTCTGTCCAGGAGATTCTCACCATTCTTCGATACGTCCACATCTCAAATGCTTCCAATCTATTTAGGCATTGTTTATTGAGAGTCCATGTCTCCACACCATAAAAAAGAACAGAAAATACATAACATTTTAGTACTCGCTTTCTAAGATTTAGGCTGAGTTCTCTACTACATAATATTTGTTTCATATTAGTGAATGCACTTCTAGCCTTTTCTATTCTAATTCGGATTTCTTTGATATCATCGTTTGTTTCACTAATGTTTGTCCCTAAATAGTTATAATTCTGAACTCGTTCTATCGTCTTGTTATTTACGTGTAGATTGATGTTTCTAATATTTTTCTTTGATATAACCATGAATTTTGTTTTCTTTATGTTTAGTGACAGACCAAATTCTTCACTCGTTGCAACAACCTTATCTAAAATTCTTTGTAGATCTGTAATAGTTTCTGCTATTAGTATTGTGTCATCGGCGTATCTAATTTGACATATGGGTAGGCCATTTATTTTTATGTCTGCTACTTCACCTTCTAATGCTTTTTTGAATATATCTTCTGAGTATGCATTAAACAGTGATGGCGACAAGACACAGCCCTGTCTAACGCCTCTTTTTTTTATTTTTATTTTATTGGTGTTTAAATTATTTATTCTTATGACAGTTCATAATACAGATTATTTATTATTCTTACATCCCGTGTGGTGTGTCGATGTTCTTTGTTCTTAGTAGTTTTATTAACGGATTATGTTTCATCGTATCGAATGCCTTGTTATAATCTAGGAAGCAGACATACAGGGTGAGTCATGAGGAACTGTACATACTCCTACCTCGTATAGAGGCTCCTATGGGGAAGAACAAATGACCATTAAAAAGTGTCTGCTCCCCTTGTTTAATAATATACAGGGCGGGTTTCGCATTTTGACAGATATTTATATTCGTCATAATTTTTGAACGGTCCGATCGATGTGTCTCTTATTTTGGTCAATCGTTACACTATTACCACCTAATTAACTGATTTATTCAAGAAAAAAATCAGGTCCGGCTTTAAAAAATTTGTTCGTTTGGGTCTTAGAAAAAATTTCACCCTGTATACGCTTTTTGAAAACTCTAATATGAATTTTACAAATTAGACAAATAGGCAATTAAAATGGCATATCTATTGTTTTCCCCACACGATTACTAAATTTTTTATAAAAAAATCTTTGACTATGAATTAAAAGTTTGGTAAAGTAAACCATAGATTTAAAAAAAGTAACTTTTATTACAAAAATTAATTTTTTTTTAACAAATATTTGATTTATGTTACCACCCAATCAACTGATTTATTCAAACTAGAAAAAATCAGGTCCGGCTTTAAAAAATTAGTTCGTTTGGGTCTTGGAAAAAATTTCACCCTGTATACGCTTTTTGAAAACTCTAATATGAATTTTACAAATAAGCAATTAAAATGGCATATTTATTTTTTTCCCCACATGATTACTTAACTTTTTATAAAAAAATCAAATTTGACTATGAATAATAATTACAAGTTTGGTAAAGTGAACCACAGATTTAAAAAAAATTTACTTTTATTACAAAAATTAATTTTTTTTGAACAAATATTTAATTTATGTTACCACCCAATCAACTGATTTATTCAAACTAAAAAAAAATCAGGCCCGGATTTAAAAAATTATTTCGTTTTGGTCTTAGAAAAAATTTTACCCTGTATAAGCTTTTTGAAAACTAATATGAATTTTACAAATTAGACAAATAGGCAATTAAAATGGCATATTTATTTTTTTCCCCACACGATTACTTAATTTTTTATTAATCAAATTTGTCAAAATCGGAATTTTAACCTAAAAATGAAAAAAAAAAAGATGAAATCACGGTTTAACTCGCTACAATGTTCCATTAAAATTTTTTTTTCTGAAATTTTTACAGCACATATCTCTTACCATTGTGAAGACTATGACAATTGTTGTAGACTTTCAGTCTTCTTCTCGTAAAAGTTATGAATTTAAAAAAATAAAAGGTGCAGCTTCGTGAATTGCAAAGTTAAATCGCAAAAATTAAGTGAAAAAATTTAAAATTTATCTATTTGATCACGTCTATGTTAAACTATAGAGTCCAAAGAGAAGTGTTATGGGGAGTTTTAGATCTAGACGTGTTATAGAAAAAAAAAATGGTGAAACTTTTAATTTTAAGAAAAACGTTGTTTATTTTTTTTTTTTATTTTTATGGTAAAATTGAGATTTTGACAAATTTAATTTTTTAATAAAAAAATTAAGTAATCGTGTGGTGAAAGAAATAAATATGCCATTTTAATTGCCTATTTGTCTAATTTGTAAAATTCATATTAGAGTTTTCAAAAAGCGTATACAGGGTGAAATTTTTTCCAAGACCAAAACGAAATATTTTTTTTAAATCCGGGCCTGATTTTTTTCTAGTTTGAATAAATCAGTTGATTGGATGGTAACATAAACCAAATATTTGTTTAAAAAAATTAATTTTTGTAATAAAAGTTAATTTTTTTTTAAATCTGTTGTTCACTTTACCAAATTTTTAATTCATAGTCAAATTTGATTTTTTTATAAAAAATTAAGTAATCGTGTGTATACAGGGTGAAATTTTTTCTAAGACCCAAACGAACTAATTTTTTAAAGACGGACCTGATTTTTTTCTAGTTTGAATAAATCAGTTGATTAGGTGGTAATAGTGTAACGATTGACCAAAATAAGAGACACATCGATCTGACCGTTCAAAAATTATGACGAATATAAATTTCTGTCAAAATGCGAAACTCGCCCTGTATATTATTTAACAATGGGAGCAGACACTTTTTAATGGTCATTTGTTATTGCCCATAGGGGCCTCTATACGAGGTAGGAGTATGTACAGTTCCTCATGACTCACCCTGTATAGGTCCTGGTTTACATCTAAACATCTCTGTATTAGCACATTTACTGCAAATAATGCTGATAATTGGACAGAAGTAGTCAAACAAATTCATGAAGACCGCGTCCCGCCATCAAATAATTTGATCAAACTGGTTTGAGCAAACTGAAAGTGACAGTTAGTGACGTCACATCCTGAGTGTTCATTGTGGATAATAATGAAAAATTTTAATTTTAAATAAAGTACAAACAAGTTAGACAACTCAATACAAAAAATTTTATCAAACTAGACTGATAGTGAGATTTTTAGAATTTCAAAAAAACTGCAATTGTGACGTCACTTTGACGTACTTCCTCAAGTACGTCAAGTTTGCTCAAACTGTTTGATCAAATTATTTGATGGTGAGACGTGGCCTCCCCTACATCCTTATCAGGGAGAAAAGATAAAGGAGGAGGAGTCGCCAGTTTCCCATTATTGTTAGTCGTTATTTTAGCCCGAATCAAAGGAGACAAACAACACACAACAATATTTGGCATTACGCCGTAATATGTCCTATTCGCTTACATTTATTATAGAGTGCTTGGCGAATAATGAATAATTGTGATTCAACGAATACCGCACGTCTGTACCCGGCTTAAAGTATATTATTATTTAAACCACAGAATTAGAAACTACTTTATAAGTTACTTAAACTGCGCAACCTTCATCACAGGAGGTGGTATTTTTGGTTGTCTGCTGCAAAACCAAAAGAATAAAAAAGTATTTTTTGTAACTATCGTAAAAATACTAAAATTTTTTAAAAATGTAGATAAAAAACATGTGAGACAGTACAGGTTGATTCCATGTAGGTATTATTAAAATAAAAGGAAAATAATTGATAATTTCTTGATAATCTGAAGGGATTGTGAAGTACCTACTAGGTCGATGACCTACCAACTCATAACTTACTGATAGTCGATTTTAATAGTGAAATTTAATTCACAGCATAATTACCTAATGCAATTTTAAAACTCAATAAAGTCTAATTAAAATGATTTTAGATTTATGTTATTAAATATCATTAGCATGTTTTCCGATTTAATCGACGCAATTCTAAAAAGATTTGAATATCCATATATTAAATAATTATTGGGTTTTATTTACAGCTGCCGACAAAGTAAAAAGTAGCTTTTCCATATTTATTGTATTTTATAATATCATGCTGTAAAAGTGTGTATATACGGGGAGGTAAATAAACTACAATTTTGAAAAAAGAAACTCAGAAGCAAAAAAATACAGCCTTAAGGACGAATCATATTATCCGTTCGGGCACGTAGCGTTTCGTTTCCGAAAAATATAAAAACCTGATTTTACAAAGAGTTGTCTGATACTATACGCTCCGTATAGTATGAATTATTCATATTTAAAACCATAAAAACAATATTTTTCGGAAACGAAACGCTACGTGCCCGAATGGATAAATATGAATCGTCCTTAAATGTAAATAAAGAGAAGACGCGTATAATTGAACTAAAGGAAAAAAGACACCGAAGACCTCATCGAAGTGGTGATAGATCAACACAAAAAAGCAAACAAACATACACAAATACCTGGGGACAGTAATAAATAAAAGAGGAATAAGTATCGAGGACAATCTGAACAATAGACTAGGTCTAGAATCTAGAGCTAGAGGGCACAGGAAAACTATTCCAGGACACTAAACAGAGAATTCCGCTATAACCAAGGTACCTATATATCAAGAAAATCGAAGATGACAACATACGAAACAAAGTCCAACGTTGATATACGGAGTAGAAAACTGGATTTTAAACAGTAGATATCAGATAGTATTTAAGCGGCAGAGATGGAATCCCTCAGGAGAAGGATATGGGCAAGAAGGGAAGATGACGAAATAAAGATATAGGAAATATCCTTAAAACAAACCGTCGCGCAAAACAATAAAGGAGAAATAATTAGTATGGTTCGGCCATATATCATATGTCATGAATGGACAGTAAAAGGCAAGTGAAAAAAGTGTGGGAAGCTAAAACAATAGGGAAAAGCTGAATGGACAGCTGAAAATTACTGCAAATTAGAGTAAATCTAGGCAAGAAGTAACACAAATGGCAAATAATAGAACATTTTCTTCTTCTTCTTCTTTTTGTATAGACATGACTTTCTCTGTTTTTTCAATGTGCCTCTAGTAAGTTGTTGTTCCATCGTTTTCGTGGTCTTCCCACTGATCGTCTTCCTATTGGGGAACCGTCTCTCGCTGTCCTGACTACCCTATTTGTTGTCATTCGGCTTATGTGGTCATTCCATTCTATGCTTCTGTTTCTTACCCAGTTATTAATGTTATTCATCTTGCATCTCCCTCGTATATCTGTATTTCTAGCTCTGTCCCATAGAGTCTTACCATCGATTTTTCGAAGGGTTTTCATTTCCGCTGTTTGGAACAATATTTTTGTCCTCTCTGTGTCGGGTCGTGTTTCTGCCGCATATGTCATTATTGGTCTGATGACTGTTATATAAATTCTGCCTTTCATTTCTTTTCCGATATTTTTATTTCTCCATATTGTGTCATTCAGGCAACCTGCGGCTCTGTTTGCTCTATTCACTTGATCTTCCACTTCTGTTTCGAGCCTTCCGTAGCTAGATAGTGTGATGCCTAGGTATTTAAACTCCATCACTTGTTCTATTATCTGACCTTCCAGCTCCAATTTACATCGTATTGGATCTGCTGTTATAACCATGCATTTTGTCTTTTTTGAGAAAATTAACATGTTAAATTTTCTGGCGATTATGTTGAATTGGTGCAGCATACGTTGTAAATCATCTTCACTTTGAGAAATTAAACCACCACTTTGAGAGGTTGAACAATAAAGAACTCGAGGAATGCCCCTGCCTTATCCCATTGCGGGCTTCAATTGGGTCAGTTAGTTCATCTTCCACTTTTACTTTTATTGTGTTGTTCTGGTAGATGTTTTCGATCGTTTTAATTATTCCTAGAGGTACCTCTCTCGAGTATAACAAATGGATAACGTCCTTTAATGTGACCCTGTCAAATGCTTTCTTAAGGTCCACGAAACATAAATATGCCGGTTTGTTGTATTCTAACGATTTCTCTTGAACTTCTTCTTCTTAGGGTGCCTGTCCGTTCCGAACGTTGGCGATCATTCTGGCTATGATGACTTTGTTAGTTGCTATACGAAATAGTTGTGTTGACGTCTTTCTATACCATGCTCTCAGGTTAGCAAGCCAGGATATTCTTCTTCATCCTGGGGCCCTTTTTACTTCAATTTTACCTTGTAAAATGCACTGGAGTAGCTCGTATCTGCCTTGATTTCTCATTATATGCCCCAAGTACTGCAGCTTACGGCCCTTCACGATGTTGACTAAATCTGCGGTTGTGTTCATCCTCCGTAGTACTTCTTCATTGGTGACTTTGTCTGTCCATGGTATCTTCAGGATCCTTCTGTACAACCATAGTTCAAAAGCCTGAAGTTTCGATAGAGTTTCCGCCTTCAATGTCCACGTTTCTACTCCGTATAGAAGCACTGAGTACACGTAACATTTAAGGAACCTTATTTTTGTTTTGACCATAGAACAAATAATTCATTTTAGGAGAGCTAAAAGTTAGCCAACGACTCTCCAGTAAAGTCCATCTCCAACAATTAAAATACTTTGGACATGTTATGAGAGCAAACATATAAAACATGGAAAGACTCATTATACAAGGAAAGGTGGAAGCCCGAAGATCACGAGGAAGATCCCCAACAAGATGGATCGATCAAATTACAGGAATATGCAAAAGACCTATGCATGAGTTAAAAGAAATGACCAGAGACAGAGATCTTTGGAGACGGACAATACACGACATCACGTCGACCACTACACTCCCTCCGGGGGTCAGGATTGAGGAGAGAGGGATTTTTGTTTTTAGAGTGATGTCATGGCTCTTGAACACAGAGCTCATAGTCAAGAATGCACTCTTTGCCTCTCCGATGTGACATTTAATCTCTTGAGTATTGTCCCACGACTCATTGATTATTCTAGTTCCCAAATAGTTGTATTGTGAGACACGTTCAATTCTCATTTGATTCACATACAGATTTACTCCAGTTATGCTTTGCTTGCTGATGATCATTAGCTTGGTTTTGCTGGTGTTTATATCTAGTCCATATGTTCTACTGGTTTCAGTTATTTTATTCATTAAGTTTTGCAGCCCTTCTATAGTATTGGAAAACACTATTGTATTATCTGCATATCGTAGGTTACTGAGCTTGACTATATTTATTGAGATGCCTTCATCAATATCTTTTAGAGCCTCTTCAAAAATGTGCTCTGAGTACAGATTGAATATCAGCGGTGAAATTATGCATCCCTGTCTCACTCCCCTTAAGATTTTGACCTGATCTGTATATTCTCCATCTATTCGGAGCACTGCTGATTGATTCCAATACAGGTTAGCTATTATTTTCAGGTTTCTTCCGTCAATCCCTGTCCTCTTCAGCACTTCCATCATTTGTTCATGTCGGACTCTATTGAAAGCCTTTTTGTAGTCAATCAGGCATGCAAAAACATCACAGCTGACATCTCTACATTTCTGAAACAACACATGCACGCTAAATAAAGCCTCCCTCGTACCAACGGCGTTCACAAATCCAAATTGATTGGGCGCAATTTGTTCTTCCCATTTTCGGTAAATTCTATTATGGATAACTTTTAAAAACAGCTTGAGAAGATGGCTCATTAGGCTCATGGTCCTATAGTCTTCACAAACTTTTGCTCCTGGTTTTTTGGGCAACGGTACAAACTCAGATTTGAGCCACTCTGCTGGTATTTTTCCTGCCTTGTATATGTCATTAAATATTTCAGCTATTATTTTTATTTGTGCTCCATCTAATAGCTTTAGCAGTTCTGCAGATATTTCATCAAGTCCCGGTGCCTTTCCATTCTTCATTTGTCTGATGGCTGTGGTTACTTCTTCTGGTAGGATTTCGGGACCTGAATTATCTTCAATGGTGGGTTTTTTTCCTGTTCTAAGGTCGTGGAAATTTTCCCCAAGTATTCTTCCCATACTTACTTTTTATCTTCTTTGGTTATGGCAAGATTGCCTTCATCATCTGTTATTTTTCCGCTGCTGCGTTTTCGGAACTTTCCAGCTATTTCCTTCAACTTTCGATGGACATTGAAATTGTCATATCGACTCTGATACTCCTCTATTTCTTGACATTATTCTGTTTTTTGTTTCTCTTTTGCTTCTCTTATCTTTCTTCTGACTATGGTATATATTCTTTTATATTCTTTGAGATTTTCTTTGTTCTTTTTTCTCTGATCCATAAGCTCGAGTATTTCATCGGTCATCCATGATTTCCGTTTCTCTGTATCTTTCTTCAGGTGTTGTTCTTTTATTTCTCTCACTGTTTCTTGTATGATGGTTAGGCTTTCATCTATAGTTCCTGCATTTCTGCATTTTAGCATCTTTGTATTGAGGTTTTCACTCACCTTCAGTTGAACATTGGGATCTTTCAGTTTTCTAATATCATACCCCTTCATCGAATTACTTGTAACCCTCTTCATTCTGACTTTGAAATTACCTACATCTGGTAAATGATCAGAATTTATGTCTGCCCCGGGGTATGTTTTGACATATGTACAGCTGTTCCTATACCTCTTATTTACTAGTATGTAATCAATCTGATTTCTCACAATCCTTCCCACAGAATTCTGTGGAGATTTCCAGGTATACAGTTTCCTTGAGTGTAACTTAAACCAGGTGTTCGTTATTACTAATGTAGGCTTTTATCTTCTGTTGTCTAGGGTTGATTAATTAATTGGCCACAGGTCGATTTAAGGATACAGCAAACACTTTATTGTAGAACTTGAACTCGTAAATTACAATCATAATGTAACTAAACGGTAATTAACACTCGAAATCTAAACAGGGTTTTATAGCAAGAATATGCAATCGTTTTTCGTTGTACGTCGTTATAAAGATGAAGAGGCCGTCTGCTCCTGTCATCCAGCGTCTTACTGTCAACTCGACTCTACTCTGACTGACTGACTACTGTCGCTTGGCAATGATATGCTCAACCTAGATCTATCGTGTTTTTTAATTATTCGGCAAATGCCACTTAACTGGCTTTCGGCTCGCGTTTATGATAAATAAAATAACTTAAGAGTTCGTAACGGAAAATATAAAGTATTTGCTAACAAATGCAATCCTACACTAATTGATTTGCTTCCGCAAAAATTTCCAATGTATCTCCCCGATCGTTCCGGTTTCCTAGTCCAAATGGTCCAACTGCAGATGATGTTTTGCTAGCCCCAACTTTGGCATTGAAGTCACCCATGACAATTGTTAGGTCTTGCTTTTTTAACCTTTTCACGACTTCATCAATGCTACGGTATAGTTCTTCTACCACTTCTTCTGTTCCTTCTGTTGTAGGTGCATACACTTGAATTATATTGATGTCGATTGGTCTTGCTTTCAGTTGTATGAGCATAACTCTTGCTGAGACTGGGATGAAGTTGTCAACAGATTTTGCAGCTTCTCTTGTCAATATAATACCGACACCTAATTCATGTTTGCCGTTATCTGTTCCAGAGTAGTATACGCGGTGTTCTCCGATATTTGATTAAGACCTTTCGGCATTTCCTAATCTCTCCAGAGCTTTAGAAAATTAGAGCTCCAGAGCTCCAGAGCTCTCAATATAAATGTAGCGTCAGTGCATGACCTTCCCGACCTAAAACCTTGTTGTTCTTCTGCTAATGTTATAATTTCATTAAATTTGTTGGTTATCACTTTTAGTTGTTAATTTTAATGTTGTGTTTATTAATAGAACATAATGGACAAAATTCCTCAAAAGCTAGACGCAACTTTCTCGACAACTAATTACAGTAAAAGTATCCTTGTTAGGTCTTGTTTACATAAGAGCGGTTTGCCAACATCGACGCCGCGATTTACCAGTTTAAACGCTGGTAAACTGGCGGTTGCATGTGTTCGACGTTGAGCGGTTGCATTTGTTTCTATGTTAACTTGACCCACGGCGGTTGGGTTTTTCAGGTAAACCGCGACGTCGACGTTGGCAAACCGCCTGCATATGGACAAGCCCTTAGTATCCTTAAAAATTTGTCCCATTTTCTACTGCACTAATCAAAAAGCAACTCAAAACAAAATTTGAAGGAATTTACGCAATCCAATTATAAGTTTATTATATAAATAATTAATATTATAAAATAAATTTTCCTAAGTATATATTAATGGTTCGTGAAATAGTTCTGAGAAATCGTAGTTCTGTGAAATAGTATGTCCGATAGTTGCCTTATAAATACCGAATGGGCACTAAAAAGGGTCCAACCTGATATTTGGTAATATTCATTGCATTTTGTGAAAATATTAAAACAGGTCGATTTTTATTTCAAAGTGGACATCTTTTAGCGACATAGATATATGTTGTGTGTCAAACCCCTCCCTACCAATACCACAAATCTTTAATTTTAAATATATCATGTGTGGCACATCATTATACAGATATTTTGCTGGAGAATTCAGACATGCATAATATTTTTCCATATTAACTCTATTCTAGTGAAAAAGTATTAAAATATTATACAGTGATGAGCGCGCTAATAACCGACAAAATAGCGCAAAAGATGGAAAACATATTACATTGCGAAACAAAAAGAGATGAAACTAGCGGAGGTGGAAATGATCGTTATAAACTTATAAAATAACATTAAATTGCATAGTTTCCCACCTTTAAACATCTGCGACAGGTGCGGGAGCACGCCAAATAGAATTATATTTTAGTGACGTCACGTTGCCTAGCAACCGTCGATTCTCCCATTATGAAATTCTATTTTGTGACGTCAGCAAAATAGAATTCTATTTGGCGTGCTCTGGGCCCTGGAGTATTTTATAAAATTCTACTGTCACAGTGACAGTTGTCATACTCCCCTGATAAGTCTAAAGGTAGGAAACTATGTAATTTAATATTATTTTAGACGATTATGACGATCATTTCCATCTCCACTAGTTTCATCTCTTTTTGTTTTGCAATGTATTATGTTTTCCATCTTTTGAGCTGTTTTGCCGGTTATTAGCGTGCTCGTCACTGTATTATACAGTGATGAGCGCGCTAATAACCGGCAAAATACCTTATAAAAATAAGGTGGGAAACTATGTACTTAATGTAATGTTAATTTATACGTTTATAACGATCATTTCCACCTCCACTAGTTTCATCTCTTTTTGTTTCGCAATGTATTATGTTTTCCATCTTTTGAGCTATTTTGATAGTTATTAGCGCGCTCATCAATTATATAATCATTAGTATTAATACAGGGTGATTGATTAGTAGGGTTCAATAGCTCAGCTATAGTAATAGATAGCAATAAAAGTGAATACCAAAAATTTTAGCCACCTTTGAGCTTCACATTACAAAATTAGTTATAATGTTATAATGTCGATAACACAGTGGCAGACCTAATTTATGTTTTTTTAAATGGAACACCCTATATTTCATTTTATATTCGAAATTCTGTTAACTTCTCCATTACAAAAATATAAAGGTTTGTAATGTTATACAGGGTATTTACAAAGTTATTAATATTACAACCAATTTTGTATGAAAATCGTAACAAGTTCAACTCCTTGTATAAATAAAAATGAGCACAACAGCAATGGTTTATTAATGCCATATTTTTTTATTTATTGTCAAAATTTTTAAGAATTATTGATATTAATAATTTTCTTTATATCAAATACAGGGTGAGTCAAAACGCAAGTACATTATTTTCTCAGTAATGTTAAATGGAACACCCTGTATTTTATATCATTATTTAAAAGTAACATTAACTTACTTTAATTTTTATATAACATTCCCTATGCCCAAATTTATTAGTTTTCGAGATATT
This sequence comes from Diabrotica virgifera virgifera, assembly GCF_917563875.1. NCBI lineage: Eukaryota > Metazoa > Arthropoda > Insecta > Coleoptera > Chrysomelidae > Diabrotica > Diabrotica virgifera. The sequence goes on from NC_065447.1 coordinate 57,222,050, forward strand.
TTCATTTTTCAGAGCAAATTATTTCAGGTGTTTAAATTTATCTAAATTTTAAGTAAGCCATGACTGAATGTAACACTGTAGGACTGTGGCAAATAAATAAATAAAAATAATTTATTAGTAGCTAATACATTTTACAAACAAAAACACAACCACGACATGCAACATTTTTGAAACAATTAAAAACTATCTTTTTATGTAAATGCAACAAATAAACAAAGAAAATTAGTAGTAAATTTTACAAAAAAACACACAAACACAAAATACAATATTTTGTGAAGACAATTAAACACTACTTTTGTATGTAAATGTAACAATGTAACAAATAAAGAACGAAACATAATTTATCAGTAATACATTTTGCAAAAAAAAAACATGTTTGAAAAAATTAGAAGCTACTTTTAATAAAATATTTTTAATATTTAATTACATAAGGTGTTCAAAATTATCTCCTAACACATTTATGTACGCCTAAAAACGATCATTGAATGAGCTACAGTGGAACCTCGATAAGTCGGATTAATCGGGACCGAGACCGATCCGGGTTATCGAAAATCCGGGTTAGCCGGAGAATATGGTTAAAATTAATAAAACACGGTATATGTACTTATAGATAAACTCCATTATAATAATTGCAAAAACATGAACTACATTATGCACGGTACATCTAAATTACGTACAGTTGTATACAGTATTGTTTATTTCTTGGTAAAAAACTTGGTCAAAGTGAAAAAATGTTTGTTTTGTGTGATGAAAATTGGTCCGGGTTAGCCGGACTTCCGAGTTATCGGAGTTCGACTTATCGGGGTTCCACTGTACTTACTCTACGGAGCATTTGTAAATTAACACATCGAAATATACTTTGTATTCTATTTTTCATCTCATCCCTTGTTGTTGGAGGTATTTTATAATCTTCGTTATTAACGTAACCCCAAAAAAATCAGTCCAGTTTATTAAATTCTGGTGATTTGGGTGGCCGGTGGCCACGCTACTGGTCCATTGAAAAATGAAAATATCTCGAAAACTAATGAATTTAGACATAGGGAATGTTATCTAAAAATTAAAGTACGGTAATGGTACTTTTCAATAGTGATATAAAATACAGAGTGTTCCATCTAAAATTACTGAGAAAATAATATACTTGCGTTTTGACTCACCCTGTATTTGATATAAAGAAAATTAGCAATATCGACCATTCTTGAAAATTTTGACAATACGTTAAAAAATATGGCATTAATAAACCATTGTTGTTTTGCTTATTTTTATTTATACAGGGAGTTGAACTTGTTACGATTTTCATATAAAATTGGTTATAACCTTAGACCATAAAAACTGATAGACACGCCGTAATGCTATTCTCTCGTCTCGAAGAGTGAAGCCAACATAAAACGATTCATATAGCTGTGCGTGACGTCAGTTTACGGCAGAAAACGTTAGAGATTAGAAGTGTTTATAGGCTTTGTAAACTTTTTAAAGCGTTCCAATTTAAAATTTTTCCAATACACTAATTTTTTAATTATGGTGTTATCTTGCAGAGCATTTAATTGTACGCAGCGACAAAAAAAAGGGGAAAACACCTAAAATCCATTTTACAGCAGCATAATAAACAAGCGATTTTTCAAAAAATTGAAGAATTTATAAAGTATCTTAATTCACTCAAATATTCCAACAATGGTGAACCACTGCATCTAAGCCAAAAATAAACGGGTTTTATTGGCATGATGCGAATGCGAATTTGGAAAAATTACGTGAAGGATCATATGGATGGAGGTCTGAAGTATCTTTCGGCCTATAAACTTTCTCAGTATCGCTTAGAAGTTTTCTTTAGTTCTATTATAGGAGTCATGGAGGTTACAACAACAACCCAACGGCAAAAAAATTTGAAGATGCATATAAAAGACTCTTAATGCACACAAGTGTTACAGGATCTACCCAGGCTAATTGTATAGAACAGGCACCTTCCACAATTTTAGCAATGAGCACAACAAATACTGTGAAAATGAAAACTGTTGATCATCAACTCATTGACAACTCTAGAACTGATGAAAATAATAGGGAAATAATAACTAGTAACCATGATTATACTGTAAATAATTTAAGTTTTTCAAAAAGAGTCATCTTATGTTTGTGATGTTGTTGACTATATCGCTGGGTTTGTAGTTAAGAAAGTTAAGAAAACATTACATTTTGACATATGTTTGTGTGCAATCGAATGTGATAATTTACAATGTCCATTCATAAACACAAAAATTATAGCATATCAAAAAATTTTTAATTCAACCTTCTAAAGACGTCATTCATATTTGCAAAATTGCTGAAAGCGAAATTAGAATTATGTAGGTACAATTCAAAAAAATTGAACGATTCTAAATTATTGACAAAATTGATCTTAAACGTGCATGGTTCTGTGTTTAGCGAATACAAAGAACATGTTTGATCATGATTTTGAAACAAACCATTTGTTTAATCGAATAAAGATAATATGTTCGCATTATTGATACATCAGATTGTACCACGAAGGTGAAAAACTAAATAATGTAATAAGAGTTAGAAGTAAGTTAACAAAATGTATTTTGTTTTGTGGTCATTAATTAATAGATTTCCTACATATTTTTTCACCTAACGTGAAAAACACCCAAAAGAAAATTACTCTCCTTTAAATTTATTTTTGATTATCAAACAAGAAGAGATATACCAACGATATAATTTCAAATAAAACATTTATTTGTACAAAATTACGTTAAGTCAAAAATATTTATTAATTACTTTGCTAAATGATTGTTCTTCCATATTTTTTACAAAATATTAAGTTATACCACAGATTAACCCAACATTAAAATTGGGTAATTTTATTAGTGCTTTGCTAAGAATCCAAACGAGTTCTTGCCGTATTGTGACGTCACTTTCGCGGAAGGTCTTTGCTTCAACGGTTCGGTACAAGGCGTGTCTATCAGTTTTTATGGTCTAAGGTTATAACTTTGTAAATACCCTATATAACATAACAAACCTTTATATTTTTGTGATGGAGAAGTTAACAGAATTTCAAATTTAAAATGAAATATAGGGTGTTCCATTTAAAAAAACATAAGTTTGGTCTGCCACTGTGTTATTGAACACCCTGTAACATTCTAACTAATTTTGTAATGTGAAGCTCAAAGGTGGCCAAAATTTTTGTTTTGTACTTTTATTGCTGTCTATTACTATAGCGGAGCTATTGAGCTTTACCCTACTAATCAATCACCCTGTATACGTATTTAAAGTGTTACACATTTTAAAAACCAAATGTAAAGTCTATGTTTTGCTAGTGTCAATTTCAAATCTTGGTTTTAAATAATATCCTAGAAAGGAGTCCAGTAGAGTTAAATCGGGAGTCCTGTTAACCATTCAATAAAACCTCTTAGTACAATCCACTGTCTTGGAAACAGTTCACTAAGGTTTCGCCTGACATTCATGCTATAATACGGAAATGCGCCGTGTTGTTGGAAAAACAAATGATCGTTTAGATACCACTTATTATTTTCAATTAAATCTGTCAAAATAGGATAAATTGTGTCTTCTAAGACTTCTAGATACTCTTTTCTGTTCAAATTTCCTTTGTGCAAAAATAATGGCCCAATAATACGATCCCTATAAATTCCTGCCCATACGTTTAAATTCAGCGTCGGTGTTTAATGTATGTATTCCGTGGAATCGTATGTATCGGCAATTACATATTATGTCAACTTACAGTACCCTTTAGAAAAAATGGGAAGATTGAATTACTACTGTTTTCACCTAATTTTGAAAAAAAAAAAATAGGTGAAAACGTTGAATTATCCACGTCCGTCTGTCTGTCCGTTCGTAAACTCAACTCCTCTGTCATTATACCAGCTAGAATGACAAATGAGGTGTAGAATGAAAGCTTATAATCCAAGGATGGTACTAAAGGTGATAAATTTGACCTAGGAGTTCCGGTTTTAGAAATGCGACCGGAAGTACTGTTTTAAAGCCACCGGAATAGTACAAGTGATAAATTATTCGACGCGCCTTCGCAAGACGAGAACAAATATATACTTCCGGTTTCATAACTGTCTGTCCATATGTCCGTCAGTCCGCGAATATTACATTTCCGTCATTATACCAGGTATAATGGCAAATGAGGTGCCGAATGAAAACTTATAAGCTAAAGATGGTAGTAAAGGTGAGAAATTTGACATCTGCCTTCCGGTTTTCGAGTTTCAGCCGGAAGTACTGTATTAAAGTCACCGCATCAGTATAAGCAATATATTATTCGACGTGCCTCAGCAAGATAAGAACAAATGTAGGTATAATTTTGCTTATGGAAGTGCTATATGTATAATCGCAGAAATAGTACATGTGACATATCAATCGAAGAGTATTGAAATGTCTAGATTGACTCTTTAGTCCCAGTTTTGAAATAATTCCCGTTTTAACAATTATGACCGAAAGTTTAGTAAAAATCACTCAAAATTAGTAAAATCGTATATCAGTCGTTCAAATATCGACTTCCGGTTCTACGTTCGATGACTTTAAGTGAAAACCTAGGACTTACAAAGTCCAATTACTTGGTTATTTTCTCAGTAATAATCTAATTTCACAAAGTAATAGTCACTTGTCTCTTGTCTGGATCATCTCCATTTATTTCTGGACCAAGTATATTTTGTAGTGATAAAATTTAATATATAGGGTGAGGCAGATAAAGGGCCTATTAGAAATATCTCGAGAACTAAAGGTAACTGAATTATGAAAATTGAAATAATGGGGTTTTGAAGACTGATCTATTTAATGAAAATATTTTCATCTACTTGGTACTTCCGGTTATACCGGAAGTTGCTTATAACTTCGTTTTTTAAATGGGACACCCTGTATGCTTTGACATTTTTGGATTCTCCTCGATTTCTTCTTTCTTAAAATATAATGTTTTGTAACATTATACAGGGTACGTTAAAAGATAATTACGTTTTCTTATTAATTTCGTAACAATATTCACACCCTGTAGGATTGTAGCAGTTTGACATAATAAACTCTATTTATGTTCAAATGATTTTCAATATAGTCTACTATAGTTAGCAATTATTAGTATAGCTAAATTTTTAATTTTAGTATACAGGGTGGGTCTAAACTCGGAATGAGTATTTTCTGAGTTTTCTTAAATGGAACACCCTATATTTTAGTATTGTAATGAAATGATATTTCATGGTAATTTTTTATTTCTTAAGCATTCCCTATACCTAACTGCTTTAATTTGTGCTTAATTGTTAATCGCACTAACAATCTTAACTTCGATGGTATTTTGACAGTTCAACCATTATTGGCAATTTTAAGTATCAGTTTAGATTAATATGTATTTATTTCCAAAAAATTATTTGTGATTGAATATTTTCACGGCCAACCTAATACAATTTCACATATTTTGTGTTTCAATTAATGTTTTGTTTCAATCACCAATAACTCACAAATTAAAGCAGTTAGGTATAGGGAGTGCTTAAGTAATTAAAATGTACCATAAAACAACATTTCATTACAATACTAAAATACAGGGTGTTCCATTTAAGAAAACTCAGAAAATACTCATTCCGTGTTTCGACCAACCCTGTATACTAAAACGAAAAATTTAGCTATACTAATAATTGTTAACAATAGAAGACTATACTAAAAATCATTTGAACTTAAATAGAGTTTATTATGTCAAACTACTACAAGCCTACAAGGTGTGAATGTTGCTACGAAATTAATAAGAAAACGTAATTATCTTTTAACCTACCCTGTATAATATTACAAAACCTTATATTTAAAGAAAGAAGAAATCGAGGAGAATCCAAAAATATAAAAATATACAGGGTGTCCCATTTAAAAAAACGAAGTTACAATCAACTTCCGGTATAACCGGAAGTAGCAAAGAGACCAAAATATTTTCATTAAATAGTTCACACCTCAAAACCCCTGTATAACAATTTTCATGATTTTCTTACCTTTAGTTCTCGAGATATTTCTAATAGGCCCTTTATCTGCCTCACCCTGTATTTAGTACTCTGCGGACAGTATTGCGCGAAAAACCAGATTCTTGAGCTAAGTATTTCTTTTAGTACTTGAAGTAGATTCCAAATTAACATTACCTAAAATTTCTCTGCCGCTTCAGAATTAAGACGTTTTTCATACTCCTTTTTGTATTAGCTACTGATCCCGTTTCCGGAAACTTTTTTACTAGTTTTAATTCGTATGGTTGACGAAGTTGCTTATCTTGATGAAGTTAAGTAAATAATTTCGCATATTTTACTTATGTTGGTACTATTGTTGTTAAACGCTCCCAAACTATCGATATCAATTCAGATAATTAGGGGAGTGCAATTAGAACGAAAACATGCATTGTTTCGGAAAAATTTAAACAAGCTTATATTTTTCTAAAACTTTTTTTGTTGTTAGTTTATATACATGTTAAAGTAAGAAGTTCTACTCGCGGATTTGGCCGCTAATTGTTTAGTAATTGTTTAAACAATAACAATTGTTTTGTATTAATAATTTTAGAAATATCGTTAAATTCATTCAATCATTTTACTTTGATCAAATATGTTTCTATTTTGTTTTTGATTATACTGAATCCGAATATGGCATCGCAATTTGAAAATTCTTATACAGAAGCTCTTATACAGTATGTCTGCGTAGCTAAGAACCACATGGTATACTTTTTTATTATCAATTTTACGAAAAAAACTTATTCTTCATAAAATGCTCTGGATAGTCAAAAATCTAAAACTCAACCATCAGATATCAAATTTTATCAATTTTATACGAGTTATGTCAAAAATATGAATTTCGTTAAAGAGTAAAGTACCTTTATATTTCACAATATAAAAAAATGCTAGTATAAAAAGTTGTTTAAAATTAAAAACTATGTTTAAATATACAATTACATTATTCTAATCGAAAAACATTTTTCAATTTTTTCTAAAATTACGGATACTCATCATCATTTTATTACAATTATGATAACTATGTTATTATCACTTTTACGAAAAAAAGTTATTCTTCATAAAATACTCTCCCTGGTCTAAAATCTAAGATACAACCATCAGATATTAAACATTTTTAATTTTATACGAGGTATGTAAAAAATATGAATTTTTGTTAAGAGTTAAGTATTATTATTCACAATATTTTAATTAGAAGGATGTACATAATTGAACTCTAAAACAATTTTTTAAATTTCAAACAACTTTTCTTTATAACAATTTTCGATATTGTGAAGTTTAACGATACTTTACTCTTGAGTGAAATTCATATTTTTTGACATACCTCGTACAAAATTCATTAAATTTGATATTTGATGATTGCATCTTAGAATATATGCGATGCAGAGTATTTTATAAAGAATAACTTTTTTCGTAAAACTGGTAATAAAAAAGTTATCAAATAGGTTCCAAGTTAGGCAGACATACTGTATAAGAGTTAAAAAAAAATTTTGCTGAACATTTATTATTGTTGAAGTTTATTATTAAATGTATTCTAGGTAAGTTTTACAGAAAAAAGTTTTGATCACTTTATATAAACATTTTTTTAGCTGGTAATTTTCGGTTTTTGATTACATTTTTGTTATCTTTCTTAATTTTCTCAAAGAGGAATAGTATATTTCATTTCTAAAGTAAAATAATTCAGTGAATTTTAAATATTACATCCTAAGCTTTAAAAAAGCATTTATAAAACTGTAATAGATCTGTTCAAACTTGAGTAATACCGTCTTAAAGTGGTGGTAATTCTATAAAACTACGAAGATTTCAAAAATTACATTTTTTAAGACGTCATATCACTTGAATTAAATTTTTGAGATTTTTTTTTTGAATAAAACATCATTTAGTACGATACTTGAAAGGTAAGTTGTGCAAAATTGAGGGTTTTGTAAGGAAAATTGTATTAGTTATACATTTTTAAATCATTTTTAAACAAAATTCATGTAAGGCTCACTTTCCACCCCCACCGTACTTATGCCCATACATTTTATTAATTTTTATTATAGCCATAAGATAGCTTAATTATTCTTCTTTTAGGTTCAATTTGTAAAATTTCATTTTATCCATTAGTTAAAGAATTACATTAAAATAACTAAACCGTGCTCTTCGCCGTACGCTAGTTTACAGTGCGCCAATGTTTGTGAGAAGGGTGACTTTAGCGTTATAAATAAAAAATTATAGAAGATACAGATTTAATTTTAGAAAATTATTTATATAAGGTTTTTTTTCTGAATTTTTCTGAATTTTTCAATGGTTAGTCAGTTTTCTTCTAAAATTTATATTTTCGGAGTTATTTAAAAAAAACATCAAACTTCGTAGTTCATTTGTTTAATAAAAAATGAAGCACCCACTTCTCGAGTAGAACTTTTGATATGTTGTTTATTAAACATTTCTTAATAAAATTACAAAAAGTTCTATCTTGTTTGATTTTTTCCGAAGTGAAAATCTATATGCACTCCCCTAAATAATTTTTTGGAAATTTTCTTTAATGCAGTTTTTGAAATGACGGAAAATATTTGTCTCTAGCACTAAAAGACCATAGGCGTTATGTTTAGTTGTTAAGAGTAGTACCAGGTAGAGTAAATTAATACTTTTTCACAAAATAGAGTTAATAGTAAAAGAAAAATCACGATTGTTATACTGGAAGGGAGGGGGCTGAAGAAGTGGGCCCCTTTAAAAAAAAAACGAAATGTTCCAGCATTTTCACGAAATCCAATTTCGTTTTGGGGGCCAACTCTGTATATATAATAATTGAAAAATTACCACTAAATGATAGGTAATAGTAAGCGCTTTTTAGACAGATTTTCTGTTTGTCGAATGTTCCTGTTTTAAAAAATTTTAAGCACAAAAACTTTCTAATTTTTGTTTTCTTATTTTTAAAATGGTTTCTGGCAAAAATCATGTTATTTCTTTATTATTCATCTAAAACTTTAGTATCTTTGTTATTAGACCAGTAAGGATCTGTTTTTAGGTGGATGTGAGAGGTGGCATTCAGATTTTTGCGGATAAAGTTAGGTGATAACTTCGTTAATAATAATTGATTTATGCTCCTTCTCAAATATGCCCGGAACATTAATAAAAAAATAAAATATTTAAAAATTTCAAAAAATTTCGTTTTTTTCCAATTTTTTTCCTTATAACTTAAAAACTATTCATTTTAGAACAAAGTCCTATAGGAATAAAACAAATATAATTAAATTTTATAGCAGATGAGGTTGGTTAAAAATGTCTTAATTTATCACCCTTGCTTCAAAATAGCAATAAATATAAAATAAGGGGGCAAAACAAGCCTGTCCTTATTCAATGATTTTCCATCACTTAGGTTACACTTCGAACCTTCCTAATTCGCTTAGAAAATTTTTGTAATGTGCTAAAACCGTACACCAAATTTCATTAAAATTGACTTACTAGATTTTGCATAATTTTGCAATCTAAACTTTTTTAAAAAATTAAAAATTTTTAAAATTTTTCACAACAAAAACTAGAACATACAAAGATTTGTCAATTTTTTTACATATAAAGAAGTATTTCACCTATCTAATGCACTTTACAGAATTGAAATCTGATTATTTAAGCAGCCGCAGCAATGTGTTAAAGTTATAAACAATTTTTTGGCTTATAAACAAATTAGTGCTGTGGCCAGAAGGGGGTGCTACGGGCTCCTTTATTTAGATGGACTTACCCAAGTTTTTTTATGTATTTTAACCCGTAGAACACGAATTTTTTGGGTAACAGTTGATCCGTATGTCGATAAGATTGTTATAAACAAAGAACTTGAGGAATTGCATAAAATCGATTTTTCGTAAAATAAAACATTTGTTTTGTATTTCTTGGGTAATTCTAAGCAAAAAATGTTCTTACAAGTTTTTTCGTAGGATGCATAGTTTTCGAGATAAACGCGGTGAAACTTTCAAAAAATCGAGAAATTGCAATTTTTGAACGCGAATAACGTTTGATTAAAAAATAAAATAACAATTCTGCTGACAGCATTTGAAAGTTTAAGTCAAATTATACCGGTTTTAATTATTTGCATTGCTAAAAATTAATTTTTTTATTATTAAACAAAGCTATTTGTTTATAAGCCAGAAAATTGTTTATAAATTTAAAACATTGCTGGGGCCCCTTAAATAATCCGATTTTAATTCTGTAAAGTGTATTAGATAGGTAGAGCACCTCTTTATGTGTAAAAAAATTAGCCAACTTCTAGAATGGTCTACTTTTTGTTCAGAAAGATTTTAAAAAATTTGAACTTTTTTAAAAACATTTAGATTGCAAATTTATTATGCAAAATTTGTTAGGTCGATTTTAATGAAATTTGGTACACGATTTAAGTATGTTACAAAAAATTTCCTAAGCGAATTAATAAGGTTCTAAGTGCCACCAAAGTGGTTAAAAAATATTGAATAACAACAGACTTATTTTGCCCCTTATTTTGTATTTATTGCTATATTGCAGAAAAGGTAATACCTTAATACAATTTTTACCAGTCATACATCATAAATATTCAATTATCTTTATTTTATTTCTCTACGACTTTGTTCCAAAACGAATCGTTTTAAAGTTATAAGCAAAGAAAGCAGAAAAAAATCGATATTTTTCGAAATTTATAAATATTTTAATTTTTTTATTAATGTTCCAAGCATATTTGAGAAGGAGCATAAGTCAATTATTATTACTGAAGGTGTCACCTAACTTTATCTGCAAAAATCCGAATGCCACCTCTCACATCCAAAAATAGACGTTTTTTCGCAGTTCCTTACTGGTATATATTGTATGTGTAATAAAAAAGTTTTAAGTAAGTCTGATTTTAGCGGAAGGAAGAGATTTAAATCTTCTTGTGTAATTTTTACGCATTTTTATCTAAGCTTTTATGTAGTCAGTATTATTAATCTTTTGATATTATGGTAGGTTGCGATTTTCGTTTTATTACATTTTTGATTTTTATTAATTTTACTTTAAAGGAACGACTATTAACAACTAAAAAATACGAATAAGCATTAACACTAAAATACGAGGTCTATGTGCTAAACTTTATTATTTTCGGAACCATAAAAAAGGTTAATACTGTAAGAAATTATTTACCTACTGGAACTATAAAGGACATCTCCCAGGTCAAGAACATATTATTTAAAAACAGGTAAGAGATAACTTCACATCAAAAACATAAAGTATGAAAAAGATCATACAATTACAACTACAGTAAAACCTCCGTTAACCGAAACCTTTTTAACCAAAACATCGTTTAACCGAAACATCTATATACAGTCTAACCCGCTTATTAGAATACCGGTTAGAGGAATATTCCGATTTAAGGAATAAAAATTTGAAGTACCAAAACGTTTTTACTAGGCATATATGATCGGTTATTAAAATATCCCGGTCATAGGAATACTTTTGCTCGGCACTAAGGCTATTCCAATAAGCGGGTTCGACTTAAAAATATACAGAGTGAGTTTTATGTATCCAAACGCTGTGTCTCGGAAAGGGCTTGTACGATTTTTGTAGATTTTGGTGTGTAAGGGTTTTCTAATAAGGCCGATATTATAGTGCTAATTAAATTGTTGTCAGATTTTCCGTTATTCTAGAAATCTAATGAACTTTCTTATTTCAAATAGAACATCCTGTATATTTTTTGCAATTTGAAGTCCTTAAGAAATACTGATTAGTTTTCATGTTTTATTCCCTATACCTAAATGCCATAATTTCGAAGTTATTTCTACATTTATTAAAAAAAAATTGAAACAAATTATAAAAATAATTTTTTTCGGCCCGGGTAAACATTATTTTAGGTTGTTTGGATCGTTGGGAACAAAACAGATCTTTTGTAATTTTTCTCTAAAATTAATCGTTTCCGAGTTATAAACAATTTAAAACTGAAAAAAAAAATCAAATAATGACGATTTTCAAGGTTCAAAAACACAAATAAAAAATATTATTTTTAAAACTGCGATGTACCCAAATATAAGTTCAAGCAATATTTTATCAGTTACCGATAAATGATTTGAGCTTGTTTCATTTTAAAATATTGTTATTTAGTTGTTATCGCCGGCCCTCTCATACGCACTTCATTACAATTAAAAAGCTGTAGAATAAAACGAGCCAAAAAATCTTATGGCAAGCTATTAGAAGAAGAATTGAGCTGGAATTTAGGTGCTTCGTAATTTGAAAAATTATATTTCTTACTTGTGTTTTTGAACCTTGAAAATCGTCATTATTCCATTTTTTTCAGTTTTAAATTGTTTATTACATACTCGAAAATGATTAACTTTAGAGAAGAATTACAAAAGACTGTTTTTGTTTCCAATGATCCAAAAAATGTAAAATAATGTCTACCCGGGCCGTACAAAAGTGATTTTTATAATTTGTTTAAATTTTTTTAATGTACCAATAACTTTGAAATTATGGCATTTAGGTATAGGGAGTATAGCATAAAAAATAATCAGTATTTATTGAGGACTTCAGAACGCAAAAAATATACATGGTATTCCATTTGAAATAAGAAAGTTCATTAGATTTCCAGAAAAACGAAAGATTTGACAACAATGTAATTAGCACTATAATATCGGATGCATTAGAAAACCCCTACCTACCAAAATCTATAAAAATCGTCCAAGTTTTCGTGCCGTTTTTGAGATAATTGAGGGTTTCCATACTCACTCTGTATCGCTGCAAAACATGGTTTTCGACGGAAAACACAAAAGAAAATTAGTAGATTAACAAAAAACACTTTTTATACATGTTCATTTTTCTTAATTTAATTGGTATGTTCTGTATTTACATATTAAAGAAAACATTACAAATTCATCTCATAGTATTTTTCAATACCAACTTGGACCAAGAATAATGAGTACCTAATGTAACACAAGAAGAATCCAAAAACAATGTTGTTTTTCACCGAAATTATTGTTATCCGAAACGGCCTCCCCCAATTATTTCGGTTAACGGAGGTTTTCATCATCATCATCATCATCATCATCATCATCATCATCATCATCATCATCATCATCATCATCATCATCATTATCATCATCATCATCATCATTCAACCTGGATCTATCCACGGCTGAATAAAGGTCTCCCTCAGTCAGTTCCATGTATTTCTCACGGAGGCTTTAGTGTATTACACATATGTACCTATCCAACTTTTAAATAAGCTCTAAAAAGCTTATTCAGTCTCTTTTAGTAGAGGATCCGATATAAGGTCGATCTGCACCGATCTGTTTGATGGATAAAAATTATTGGATACGTAATTTAATATGTTAACAACTATAAAAAAATAAAGAGTACCCATTTAATTTTGTTCTGACTATAGTTAATTAATAATTAAAAAATGACTTTTATCTACTCTATCTCATATTATGTAAATTTTTTAGTTTGTGAAAACTGTCATTATAGATAGCAGTGTGTGAAGGGTTTAAAGTGTGCGTGAAGTAACAATGTATTTTAAATGGAATTTACTTTTTCACACTGTTTTTTACACACTTTCATATAATCAAATATCCTTAACTTTCGCGTTGTCGCACATGTGAGCAATAAATTACAACAAATGTTTTGACAGTTTTGTGGATTGAAAGAAGTTTGAATTTTTAAATGTCAAAGTTCTAAAAATTGTAGAATAGAAATATATTCCAGTGACGAAGAGTTGCAGTTTTTTTATTTGTTATTTGCTGATAATAGTTATTTATGAAACAGTTCGTGAAGCATGCTTTTTACGAACGCACGCGATGTTTAGAGTTATACATCGCGTAAGTTCGCAAAAAGTACTTCACGCGTAGTTTCCTACAATATTTTATCTACGATAAACAAATAAAAAATACACGCTTCTAATTAAAAAAAATTGCAAATATTTCTCAAAATATGGACACAACCTAATTTTTATTTATTTCACATATGATAACTTTTTTATTATTAATTTTACAAAAAAAAGTTAATCTTCATAAAAAGCTGTGTATAGTCTAAGACCTAAGTCTAACCATCAGATATCAAATTTTATCAATATTATACGAGGCATGTCAAAAAATATGAATTTCGCTCAAGAGTAGAATACCTTTTAGTGCAACCGATAAGTGAAACAATTGTGCATTTAATAATAGAAGTATATAATCTGGACCACATATACTACACATATAAAGGTTCAAATTTAGATACGAGGCCATCTCAGTTTTTGTTCCTTTTACAAAAAAGGCGGGCATTCAAAATGGCGACTATACATATGTGACTAATAGCACGATAACTTTTGAACGAAACGTCAGATTTCAACCAGATTTGCTATATAGGTTCTTTTTTTGATGAACAATATCGAGGTCTTGAACCGGAGGAATCAGTTTACCAGAATTTGTGTTTTTACTGTTTTTTTTTTATGTAATAATCTGTTGTTTCTTTTTCAATTCTTTCACCCTGTATATATACATTTTTCAAAAAGGTAATAACGCCATTGAAAAGAGTGTAAATATATTTCTTAGGAAATATTTTGAACTTTTAAGTTGTGTTAATTATCATTTAATAAATGCATAACGTATGTTCACATGTACCTATGGGCGGCAGATTCATTTTGAATGCCCGCCATTTTTGTAAAAGACTAAATCTGAGATGTCCTCATATCTAAATTTGAATCTTTGTATGTGTAGTATGTGTGGTCCAAATTATATGCTTCTACCATTAAGTACACAATAATTCTTATATTATTATGTGCACGAATCTGCCGCACATAGGTACATACCTACATGTGAAGATACGTTATGCATGTATTAAATGGTAATGAATATAACTAAAGAGTTTAAAATATTTCCTAAAAAATATTTTTACGCTCTTTTCAACGCCAGTATCACCTTTTTGAAAAATTAATATATACAGGGTGAAAGAATTGAAAAAGAAACAACATATTTTTACATAAAAAAAAAACAGTAAAAACACAAATTCTGGTAAACCGATTCTTCCAGTTCAAGACCTTGATATTATTCATAAAAAAAAAGAACCTATATAACAAATTTGGTTGAAATCTGACATCTCGTTCAAAAGTTATCGTGCTATTAGTCACATATGTATAGTCGCCATTTTGAATGCTTGCCATTTTTGTAAAAGGAACAAAAACTGAGATGGCCTCGTATCTAAATTTGAACCTCTATTTGTGTAGTATATGTGGTCCAAATTATATGCTTCGACCATTAAATTCACAATAACTCTTATAATATTTGCACGAATCTGCCGCATATAGGTACATGTGAAGATACGTTTTGCACTTAATAAATGGTAATTAACATAACTAATAAGTTAAAAATACTTCCTAAAAGATATTTTAACGCTCTTTTTAATGGCCGTATTAACTATTTGAAAAATTAATACATACAGGGTGAAATAATTGAAAAAAAACAACATATTTTTACATATAAACCAGGGAAAACACAACTTCTGGTAAACCGATTCTTCCGGTATAAGACCTCGATCTTATACATTAAAAAAAGAACCTACATACCAAATTTGGTTGAAACCTGAAGTGTCGTTCAAAAGTTATCGTGCTATTAGTCACATATTTATGTATAGTCGCCATTTTGAATCCCCGCCATTTTTGTAAAAGGCAAAATCTGAGATGGCCTCCTATCTAAACTTGAAACTTTATATGTGTAGTATATGTGGTCCAAATTATATGCTTCTATCAAATTAAATGCACAATTCTTATAATATTTGCACGAATCTGCCGCACTATTTATAGTTCACAATATTTCAACTAGAAGGATGTAATTGCATATTAAAACATAGCTTTTAATTCCAAACAATTTTTCGTAATAATTATTTTCAATATTGCGGAAAATAAAGGTGCTTTACTATTGAGCGAAATTCATTTTTTTGACATACCTCGTATAAAATTTGATATCTGATAGTTGAATCTTAGGTCTTAGAATATACAGAACTTTTTTCATAAAATTAATAATAACAGATTTATAATATGTCTGTATAATAAATAAAAACGATATTGAGTATCCATAAATTAAAAAAAAAAATTGAAAAAAAATTGCCATTTTTTTTTCGATTAGAAGCGTGTAATTGCATATTTGATCATAGTTTTTATTTCCAAACAAGTTTTCATAATAATAATTATTGTCGATATTGAGAAAAATAAAGGTACTTTACTCTTGAGCGGAATTAATATTTTTTTGACATACCTCGTATAATATTGATAAAATTTGATATTTGATGGGCGAATATCAGGTTTTAGACCATGCAGAACTTTTTATAAACAATAACTTTGTTTCGTAAAATTAATAATAAATAAGTTTTCCATATATGCTTCCAACTTAAGTAGACACGCTGTATATTATATTAAATATTTCGGCTTTCTCAAAGTTTCTTTTTGTATAAATGACTGTTCAGTATTATTTAGAAATGGATACTCTACTCTAAGTATATCACGAAAAAGAAACAAAAAATTGTAAAAAGCCAAATGGGGGCCCATATTAGGACCTTTCCGTCTAATTTCTATCCATACATTCTCCCTTGCCAATTCTTTTCTATTATAATATTGAAAATTTGATCTATTGTTAATCAATATAATATTTGGTAGAATATTCTAGGGTATGTTTGAACATGTCGTTATTCTTTTGTAATTCTTACACAGTGGCCTTGCTGATAGTATCTTGCGCTATTTGGCATTCCTTGTCATTTCGTTGCATTCGTCAGCATTGTTTTCGTTTTATAGTTTTCTTTTCGCCTGGGGAGGAAATCGCAACTTTATGTAATTAATTAATCTTACTAAACTGTTTTTAAGGAATCAAAAGTCTAATTTTTTAAATAATATTTTAAATAATATTTCTACAATATTCCCTTAACCATAGATTTAAACAAACCAAGTTCTATTAATAATTGTTTAAACATAACTACTGCTCTCATAAAACACGTTGAATCCAACGCATATTGAAAATACAATTAAAAGCAATATTAGAGAATCTCCTACATTCATTAGTATATTTCAACCTTTGCTATTCCTTGATTGTTTACCATTTACACTGACACCGTTGTTTTATTAAACTTTTAAATTTATGCGAAAATTTACAGAATTTACCGAAGGAGCGGCATTTCGTTGGGAGACAATACTGTCGTCATATTCATGATTTTCAAAAAGTCTAAATTATTCTGTACATATTTCATAATTTCATAATAAACTGTTCGTCATAAGTCATAATCGTGTTTAATTATTGTTTTATTACTGGCTAAATGGTATTTTTATTGAAACAAACGTTAACCACTAATAAAATTAGAATTACCATTGGTACTAACAACTTTAGAACTGTTTGACAAACTTTATTATTTTCGGAAACATTAAAAGAGATTGTAAAACTATAAACACTTATCATTTTAAATGAATCGATCTAAACGAAGGCGAAAATAGCTGTATTTTAGCAATATGTAGTTGGAATAAACATTTTTAAATGAAACAACAAGGAGTCAGGAGATCTCTTTGATGGTGAATTAGCTGAACTGCAAATCCAAGCTATTGGACAGTGTTAGGAAATAGCTATTTGTATAATAAGGGAGGAAAGTGCTACTGTTCCTCCTGAGAATAGGGCAGTAATCATTCAAGGGAGGAAAAGGCACTTTACTCCCATGTTATACATATGGTTTTTTTACCTTCCTCTAAATAACAAGTAATTTTTTTATTTTTAAATAATTTATTTATGTAACTAACTAACTAAATTTATTACAGAACTAAAACTAACAAGTAGGTACAGTATAACTGTCAACTGTCAAATATAAGTCAAATTATTAATGTAAACATTGTTAAATTAAAATAACAATTTACTGTTTTTTACCATTCTGAAAAATACAGGGTGTTTTATAAATAAATGTTAAAATGTATAGACCTCACTTTTACTTTTACTCCCTAGGGAGTAAAAGTACTTTGTCTCCCTAGGGAGGAAAAGTACGACTTTGCTTCCTACAATCAGGCCAGGAAATAAATACTTTCGGTATAGAGGTAGGTGGAAAAGCTTTTATTCCAACAATACATCTAAAGTTTACCCTTAAAAATCATCATATTTTGCACTTTTTCGTAGATATAGACATTGAAATAAAAGTAGGTAAACCATTGCATTTCCTTTCAACTCGAGCTCCATCGTTGTTCTACAAGTGTTTTGAGGTTTCACTTCTCATCAGGGAGACGTGTGGTAGTTGGAACTAAAATGAAATGCTATTTATCTATAAGGCTATTATAGTAACGTAACGTGCCCTAGTACGCAAGTAGCGACCTCTATATGAAGCTACAACAAGTCAGGCGGCTTCTCTTCGATGGCAAATTAGGTGTACTACAAATAGGTACAAGCTTCGTGGAATAGGTGAAACCTCGAAAAAGCGTAGAATAATAATGGAGCTCGATATGAAAGGAAATCGATCGCCTACTTTCATTATAACGTCTTTTCTTTACGTAAAGAGTACAAAGGTGATGTTTTTTAAGGTTAAACTGTAGATATATTGTCGGAATATAAGGTTTTTTCTAATACCGTCCAATTGCTTCAGATGGACTTGGAAGGTCACCTAATTTGCCATCAAGGAGAAGTATCCTGGCTTCTTTTTATTTCGTATAGAGGCCGTTACTAGCGTACTCACACATTTTATATTACCTCGTATACATGAAAAGTATACATTTCAGTTGGATAGCACAAGTATTTCTAATGAGAAGTCAAACCCCTAAACACATCTAGAATCATGGTGGAACTCGAACTAAAAGGAAAGTAAATCGTCTATTTTCATTCCGGAAATTTTTCTTAGCTCCAAAACATTGTGTCCAACCTTCGTCCTTTCTGTTTGATTGAAATCGCCCTTCACAAAATATGCACTCTGCATTTTAGTCGTCTATTGACTATAGTGTCTTGCCCGACGTTCTCAAAGTCAACATCCAGCTGGGAAAATTGTTCAAATGCTGCGAAACCGCCCTTACTACTAGTGTCGGATATTTTTGATTTCTTTTGGATTTTTCTTTTTTCGGAAATGTTTGGCCCACATTTCCTGATTTTTCAAATCCTTTCTCTTTGCGCAATCAAATATTTTGTTTGGAGTTCCATCGAGAGCATCTTGTAAGTCGGTTTTTCGGGGGGATGAGGTAATTATTGGTGATTTGGAATCTTTTAGTCCAGGAGCGGATGTGGCTTTTTAAGATTGTTATGGGGAATATGGCCAACGGTGGCACAAATCTTGGAAAAGTTTTCCTGGAGCATGAATTGTATGGCTCTGTGGACTATTACTCAATTAATTTGTAGCATTGTAGCAGGTATAGGTTCTGGTTCCATCAGATTCTCTTGTAGAGAATCAGAAGCTGCTCCTTTGGGGAAAGTATTGCTGGTTTCCGCATTAGAGCTTTCTAAACATGTTTTATTTTCGGGGACAATGATGTTTGACAATGTCATAATACACGTTTTCAAGGTTTCACATTTTTCTGCTATAAAGTCTACAGGAAAAATGTTCCATACCGTCACAGGGAGACCGTATGGTTTCCCTATCACCGTCATCTCTGTCATCAATGTGCGTCAGCCCGTTTTTTTGTGTAAATTTGATGGCCTTGGCCGAGCCAATTAGTCAGACATTTTGATATTTTAAAAACAAACATTTTTTTTTCAATCAGAGGAATTTTTTCTGTATTTTTAACTCTAAATACATAACAAACTAACATATTACAATTAGGTATTATCTAAATAATACACTGTTTTGGTTGTAAATATTTTTTTGTAAATACATACTTATTTTTTTGTATTTGTTTATTATATTTTTAATTTGTTTTTTTTTATTAATATTTTTTATTATTTTTTATTAATTGCTTTTTTCATTACGCTAAGACATAAACCCGATTCAACATCTCGTAGGTTTATATCTTCTTAGTTTTTTTCTCTTTTTTTTTTGCTTTTTTCCCTTTTTTTTTTCTTTTTTTTTTCTTGTTCTTTTCTTTTTTCAATTATAATATACAGTAAATACTTAAATCTACAGAGTTTAAAAAAATTAACAACAAAACACTTTAACAAACATACCTGCTTTGATTTAACAAAATTGCTTAAATACAGGGTAATTTTATTGGTACAATTTATATTTACAGTTTTTAATATGTTCGTAAATTGTTTTTAATGTATTAATATCATCATCATTCTCTTTGCCTTATCTCTATGCGGGGTCGGCTTCCCTCATTGCATTTCTCCACACAATTCTATCTTGGGTCATATCAATGTCAATCCCCTTTACCAACATGTCCTGCCTTATCGTCTCCCCCCAGGTCTTCTTTGGTCTTCCTCTCCTACTCCTTCCAGGAATCTGCACTTCAGCTATTCTTCGTATTGGATGATTAACGTCTCGACGTTGAACATGACCAAACCATCTTAACCTATGCTCTCTCATTTTGGCATCAATTGGTGCCACACCTAGACTTCCCCTAATATACTCATTTCTAATTTTATCCTTCTTTGTCACTCCACTCATGCATCTAAGCATTCTCATTTCGGCCACATGTATTCGTTGTTCGTCTTTTTTCTTCACTGCCCAACATTCAGTTCCGTACATCATAGCCGGTCTTATGGCTGTTTTTTAGAATTTTCCCTTCAGCTTCATTGGAATTTTTCTGTCACACAACACACCACTCGCTTCTTTCCACTTCATCCATGCTGCCCTAATTCTACTGCATGCATCTCCATCTATTTCTCCATTACTCTGCAATACCGATCCCAGGTACTTAAAACTATTGCTTTTTACAATCAGTTCACCATCCAAAGATACCATTTTATTTTTAGTAACTCTATCTTTAAATGAACATTCCAAATACTCTGTTTTTGTCCTACTAAGTTTTAAACCTTTTTCCTCCAGAGCTTGCCTCCACTGTTCCAGTTTTTGTTCTAAGTCTCTTTCACTATTTCCTACCACGACATCATCAGCATACATTAAGCACCATGGAATGTTACCCTGTAGTTTAGCTGTTATCTGGTCCAAAATTAATGAGAATAAATACGGACTAAGCACAGAGCCTTGGTGCCATCCTACTTTCACATGAAATTTATCAGTCTCTCCCACACCTGTCCTAACACTAGTCGTTACTCCCTCATACATATCCCTCACAATCTTTACATATTCACTCCTTTCTTATTGAGTTCCCACCGCAGAATCTCGCGAGGAACTCTATCATATGCTTTCTCAAGATCAATGAATACCATATGAGCATTAAATAGACCTGCTAGCCACCGTATTCCTGTCTCTCCCAATGCTCTCCATACTTCCCCAGGAATATCATCTGGTCCTACCGCTTTTCCTTTCTTTATTTTTTTAAGCTCTTGAACCACTTCCTCGTTTGTTATTTTGCTGACCATTGCTGCTACTGTCTCCGTTGACTCTACAGGCTGTCTGTCAAATTCTTCATTTAATAAGCTGTCAAAGTACTTTCTCCATCTCTTTTTGACATCCCTTTCGTGAACTAGTATTTTATTATTTTCATCTCGGATACATCTAATCTGATTAAAATCTTTTGCTTTCTTTGCTCTCTGTTTGGCTATTTTATATATCTTCGTTTCGCCTTCCCTGGTATCAAGTTGATTATAGGTTTGAATACGCTTCTGCTTTGGCTTTGGCTACTGCTATTTCGCTTCCTTTTTCGCCACCATATAGTTTTGAAGATCTGTGTCGGATCTGGTTTCTTGCCACTTTATATATAATTTTCTCTTCTCTTTTATTTTTCCTTGTACTTCGTTTGACCACCACCAAGTCTCTTTATCCTCAAACTTTTTTCCTGACGTTTTTCCAAGTATTTCAATGACAGTCTCTCTAATACTACTGGCCATTTTTCTCCAAATTGAATTAGGGCTTCCTTTCATGTTCCAACATATTTTTTTAATGTATTAATATCTTCAGAAATAATCAAATTGTTCAGGTAGACGATGAAATTATTTGAAATTATTTGGATGCGAGAGCGCGTTGATTTCCATGAATAGAATTTTTTATTTCCTTGCTGTAGTATATGCCTTGTAGGTGCCCATGTAGTTTATATCAAAATGTTGAAGCTTATGTGTGGCACGAGGATGTAGGAAAATCATAGAAACAAATTTTTGTCTATGCAAATTAACTTCTGGCTATAATAGCCGTCAAGTACTAGAATAAAAGGAGACTCTATTGTTGGTTTCACAAATTTTATAAAATATTTCATCCGTTCTGTAAACAAATTCTGTTGTATCCAACCGCTTGTGTGACCTAGTTGGAGCACCACGCAGTAATTATATTTCGATTTTTTGGGAGAAAATCAAATTTGTCATTTTTATTTTCTTCACTCGTGACTGTTCCATCTTATTTTTTCATGTATGAATTGCAGTTCGGTATCCCCTTTCATTTTTTTTGAGTTCCTGATAAATCGACCGTATTTCTTTGTTATGAAATCTCTTTCCTATTTCTTCTATTATTTTCTCCTTATATACTCTTTTCTTTCGTCTAAATACTATTCCCTTTGTCTTTCTGGGATAATAGATCTTTATTTATTTTGTTGATACTTTCTTTTTATTTCCACTTATCCGCTTATATTTTCTTCATATCGACTTTTTCTCTTTGAATTTGTTTTTCTCATTTCTTTATCTTATGGGTGAGTCCCAAAGTTTCACAAAAAAAAGCGAATATTTCGCGAAATGAATGACAGATGATACCAAAACGAAATGCGAAATCGCGAAATGAATGATACCAAACACCCACGGAGAGGGGTGAAGGGTAAATTTAATATTTTAAATACAAATCCCGCGATATTTCGCGAAATGAACATCAGATCGAAAAACTGTAAAATACACTTCAATATTTTTGAAAAATATATCGAATGGCACCAAACACGAATGGTTACTTTAAAATCTTAAATAGGAGCCCCCATTTTTTTATTGCAGATTTGGATTCCTTACGTAAAAATAAGTAACTTTTATTCGAAACATTTTTCCGAATTATGGATAGATGGCGTTATAATCGAAAAAAACGATTGTTGGAAATGGAAAATTAAATTAAAAAAATGGCAAGCGCCCTCTAAAATGGAAAACTTTACTTAACATTTTTTTGGTTTTAGGATCTACTCTTCACAACCCAATAGGTCCCCGTAACGCTCGAGTGACTGCACATTTAGCATACTTTGCTCCCCTACTATTACATTTCTTATAAATTTCGTGTAGTTTATTTCCATTAATACGTGATCAATCTGGTTAACCGTCCTTCCATCAGGAGAAATCCTGGTTACCTTATGTATTTCTGTTTGTTCTTATACTGGGTGCTGCCCACCGCCATATTTTTTCCACCTCAAAATTGATGAGTTTTTGGCCATTATCATTTGTCACTTCTTGCTTGCTATGTATTCTAGTTACTGCGTTATATTATAATCACCGATGACTATCTTGATTTATAAATAATACTACTGTTGTTTAATGAAAACAAGTTTAGAATCTGTAACATAGCTGTAATAACCTGTAATCATTTTTAGTCAACCAATTAATATAAAAGAAATCTTAATTACCATTAAGGGCGAAGGCGCAAATTTTCGCGCCATTGCGTTTTAAATACATTAATTTTAAGTATGTATTGTTGAAAAATGTAAACGCAGAATGAAAGATTACATTATTACCGAGGGCCGAATGTCCCTTAGAAAAACCAAAAAGTTTCTTTTGAATGAGATATTTGAAATTAAAAATCACTCTTCTTCTTCTTAAAGTGCCTATCCGTTCCGGATGTTGGCGATCATCATGTCTCTCTTGACTTTGTTTACAGCAGCGCGGAACAGTTCAGTGGTAGCCGTGTTATACCACTTTCGTAAATTTTTAAGCCAGGAAATGCCTCTTCTTCCCGGTCCTCTTTGACCATTTACCTTCCATTGGAGAATCAGTTGGAGAAGGCCGTAACGTTCTTGATTTCTCATTACATGTCCTAGATATTCTAATTTTTTAGTTTTCATGGTCATGAGAATTTCACACTCTTTCCCCATTCTACGCAGGACTTCCACATTAGTAATTGGGTCAACCCAGAATATACGTAAGATGCGCCTATCCTACAACACCACATTTTCACCACCAGTAGAGCAGAACTGTGAATATTTCAACAGACGATATTTTGTTTTTTATGATATGTCCCGACTGTTGAAAATGGGTCTCATTCGCTGTTTAATTTCTGTTGAAATTAAAATTCGCTTTAAAAATTGGGTATTATTCGCTGTTTAATTTCTGTTGAGTGGCCCTATTGGCTATATTTAATCACACTAAATTTTCTCTTTTTTTTCACCCCTGTAACGGTAATAATGCAAATTTTGATTATGTTTCTAGTTTTTCAAAAATACTTATTAGTTTTCACACAATTCGAAAAAATGAATGCATTTAAAACACATTGGCGCGAAATTTTGCGCCAACGCCTTTAAGAAGCAACTCTGTTTTTTTACTTCCGTCATATTTACTTCCGGTGAAAAGTATGAAAATCCTTTAGCTTCGGGTATTTTTTTTAAATGAGCACTTTTGAAAAAATAAATATGTCTTCCCTTTCCATTAACATCACCATAGTATCCCAACGGACCCTCTCGTCTTGCCAAAAAAATATCACGCAAAAAACGACAGGAAAAGAAACTAAAAGTAGCAAAATTACTCTACAAAGAATGTTTTGCCGTCGGCGAAAGGTGTCGACGAAAAGTTAAACGAACATTCACATATGACCAACTCTTATCAAAATTCGTTAATGCCTCTGCGTTGAAACAATTTTTAAATGGAAAGTGAAGTCTCCAAAGATGAAGGTTAATAATACCTACTTATATTAGAAACCAGTGGTAACAACGTGTCAGGCATATAACCATGTTGGTAATATCAGCCCCGGTAAAAATCGAGTTGCTTCAACTGTACCTGATCGGTACTTTTTAATTTCAATTTTAATTGAACCCTTTCGCTGACGGCGTTCTAAATTTAGTACATACTCTATAAATATTTATCGTACCGAGTTAAATTATATTTAATCCTTTGGTTTACAATGTAGTAGTTGTAGCATATGCAACATTTACTGTTTAGGCTTCTCTTTTCCGAAAACAATCACAAAATGTTTTAAAACTCTACTGATCCATGCTGCCCTGTCTATTTATTAGATAGTAAACAAACCTTGTTATGAGAAGGATTTGTAGATTCAATCTTTTGCAGATACATTTTCAAAAGATAAGTATAAATATGTGTTTTGTTTAAGGAATAAAGAAATACTGAATACTTCCAACTAATTAGTTCCCAAATCAGCATTAAATTTTGAATATTTTTTAATACATAATCTATCCCTAAATATCATGCTGGATGGCATTGTTTATCTAACAGACCAGAAAACAGTCTATGTATGATAGTAGTTGTGCCAATTTTATAATTAAGAAGCTAGCTAAAATATTTGAATTATTGTACTATTCAAACGAGCGTTCGTATTTATATACGACTTTATTAATTTATTTATACAAGTTTTATTTACAAATCTCTAGCTTAAACTAAACTCAAATAACAGCGCGCTCCGCTTAAATATCAAATAACGTTATTTCCGATCATTCAAGACTTCGCCACCTCTAGCTATTGTGTGACCTTCCACATGCCGCATGTCTCTCTTCACCGATTCCACGTATATCGTGCTTCCGCCAGAATGTTCTGGAGATGGAACCGTTTGGAACTGCTACTTGCGGCCGGCGATTCATTATTTTGCTACATTGCTACCCTCTTAAGATCTGAGCGTCCCGATTAGCAACTCTAGATAAAGGCCCAGGATGGCGGAATCTACACCACTCTCCAACTCTGCATTCACCCTTTAAGAAGAAATAACAGTCTACTCTGTCTTTGAAGGGCACAACACCTTCGGGTTCATGCATCACACAGTAATTTGTACGCCAGTTTCTCTGAAGATCACTTCAAGCATGCTTCTCACAATCTTCCAATCAAGATTTTGTATTGCATGGCCTATTTTTGGTAAAGCCAAATCTTTGATGTCATAATTACACACGATTTTCTTCAAATTAGTTAGAGCACGCTTCGTAGCTTGGCGTGTCCGTATAAGCTTTCTGTAGTTCACTATCTTTCAGCCAATTGACGAAGGTATCTACCGCAATTTCTTCTAAAACGCTGTCTGGCACCTCTTGATAAGCCAACCGCACCACACGAGCCACATCTGCTTCAAATTTCAAATTCTTGCAGATTCTCACTTGCTCGTTGACTTCTACTTCGCAGTTGTGATTTGTATAATTGTTGTTGATGGGCATCTCCATACCGTTTTTCTAGACAAGTGAACAAGGTCTGGTAACATTTTTCTTGACCCTTAAGAATTGACCTTAATATATCTGCAGCATCACCTTGTAGAGCAGCAGTCAAGGAATTAGTCTTTTCTTGTTCGGTCCAATGATTGGCGGTCGCAATAGCTTCGAATTGCCTAAGGTATATGGGCCAAGAGGACTTTCCGTCAAATGGTGGTAATTTAAATCTCATATTATGCGACGTTTCATCTCTCGGTAGTTCATCCTTCACTACAGGATCTAAAGCTACTGCATTAACTGACGGTTGCACTTTTGTATCGGTTCTCATGCTCTCTAATTCTTTGATCTTCTCTTCTACGGCTAAAACTACTGCATAAGCTAAGGGTAGAACTTTCATGTTGGTTACCATAGTCTCTAGTTGTTTAAACTTCTCTTTTGGCATTTCTTTATTGTCGTTTACACTTTTTTGTATCTTATCGAGTGTTCTAGAAACTTCTTCGAATTTCTCGTTGTTCTGTCTACAAACTTCTTCAAGTTTTTCGTTGTTCTGTCTACAAACTTCTTTAATTACTTAAGAAACACTCAAATTTCTCGTCGCTTTTTCTAGAAGTTTTATCAATTTTTTTAGAAACACTTTAGAATTTAGAGAAGTGTTCTGCTGACTGGAAATGGAACGTCTTTGGGTCATCTCCATTTTTCTTGAGGACCTCCTCGAGTCGTGCTTTCAGGACTTCCTTGGACCCACTGGCGTCTAACTCGTACCCTTCTAATTGTTTCGGAGCTGTTTTACGGAAAGTTCTTCTAGAAGCATCTTTGGTCGGCACACACGTACTTTTCACAATGTCTTTTAAGTCTTTCCGAATACCGAACAATTGACTCACTTTAATTCTTCCCGACGAATAAAGTTCAAAAGTCTTTTAAAAGTCTCTCTAATTCACTTATTTATATCGCACTAAGTTTACCGAACACCGGACACCACTGTAATATTCAAACGAGCGTTCGTATTTATAAACGACTTTATTAATTTATTTATGCAAGTTTTATTTACAAATCTCTAGCTTAAACTAAACTCGATCATTCCAGACTTCGCCACCTCTAGCTATTGTGTGACCTTCCACATACCGCACGTCTTTCTCCACCGATTCCACGCATATCGTGCATTCGCCAGAATGTTCTGGTGATGGAACCGTTTGGAACTGCTACTTGCGGCCGGTGATTCATTATTTTGCTACATTATACTTAAAGGCCAAAAAAGATCACCCAATACATGGGTTTTGATTGTAATTACTTAGATTCAAACTGAAAGCTATTATGCCTAGTTGCCTAGCAAGGATACCTTTCTAGAACTAGCAAACATAAAAAGAGATAATTGTGAATTTAGTCGTAATATTTAGAGTGCACTATCTATACGATTTTTATAAATATTTCTCTTCTTATTTTAGTTCCATGACTGTTCCATATTTGTTATCGCGTCTTATTGTCAGCAGCACTAAAAAATAATGTAGTCCATATTCCAAACCATTAGATTTTTTAGCGATGATGTTCCTCCTCTACCAGAACCAAGTTTATCTTGGATCTTTCCCTGACTGATGAAATGCAAAAGTACATATTTCAGGGGTCACATAATGTGACCAAAGTATTCCAGCTTGTGTCTCTTTAATATATTGACCAGTTGTTTAATTCAGCCGTCTAAGGACCTCCCCTTTCTAACTTTGTCGACTCTTTGTCGAGTGTTATGGTCTGCATTATAGGACGTAGAGAAGTAATATCTGTCAACCAATAAGAATTTGAGATTGTGGTAGTCAAGAATGACTGATTTAAATTGAAATCGAGTTGATATAATGAAATGTATCAAAATCAATAAAAGTGCCTATATTTCAATATTTTATTCTGTTCATTATTTTATTTTTTACCACCTCACGTTGACTTAGCAGAAAAATAAAATAAGAGGAACTTATTGCACAATACTAAGACTACATATCTGCGAATGGGGGGTTTTCATGAAACAAGATAAAACAACTAAATTGTTGAGATACTAAAATTCTCCAAAAAATTTAAGGTACGGTGTGTGACTGACTTCCATGACCAATCACCAGGGCCGTAACTACCATTGGAGCAACCGGGGCAGTGCCCTGGGGCCGCCGGCCAAGAGGACCCCGCAGGTGCTCCTTTTTTGACCGTGCATTTTAATGAGGATAATAAAAATATGTATTTTAAAAGCCGATCCCAACAAAATATTTTCAAATGACACAATTTTAAAAAGACCTTACAGGGGCACACTAGAACTGAACATAAAGTTTTAATTTTTCACTGGGGAAATTAGTATTTTCGACTAAAATGCAATTGGAACAGAACCCTTAGGGCCCCTGAGGCCTGAGTTAAGCTGGGGCTCCCGAGATCTTAACATACAAATTTAAATTACTACGTTGCCAATGAGCAAGGCACATTGGCATCAGCCCCACCAGTACCACAGCATAATAAATCTAATAGTAGTGACGGTACTCGCCTTCGAGAGTGTCACTGCTGAAGGTGCCGGATATCGTTTTCTAATATCCTCGTCAAACAGGAGTCTGCTCTCATTAGAGCTGTATACAATTACTTCCCGACGGTCTCGTCCTTTTTGACATTTTCCGATCTCCTTCAATTTTTCTTCCACTTTTTTCATATCGAATTTTACTGCATTCTTGAATTTTTCTTCCACCTTTTCAATTTTCTGTATCTCCTCAGCAATCTGGTTTACCTCTTCCTGCATTTTCTCTAAATAAACCTTCATATCTTCATATTTTTCCATTTGGTTTTGAAGTTTCAAGAAATTTTCTTTTTATTGTTTCATATTATCTCATTTTGTTTTACTATCTGTCTATTTTGTTGTTTTTCTTTTAAATTTTTGAAAGCGAATAAAAAATAAGGTGATTTCAAAATTTTTGTGTTGGTCAACTAAAATAGCAATATGTAGGTACAAGAAACTTAAGTCATAGAATCCATTAAAATGCATTTTCATGGGGTTAAATATCAAACATTTTTCCGGACCCCGCCTTCCGCTGGGGGGTAAACACCAGACCCCCCGGCAGGTGGCCCCCAGACCACCTTTGCCTCGGGGACTCAATTGAAGGTGACAATGCGAAAAAAAGAGGGATTCCCTATGCCCTCTATCGTTCAAATGGAATAAAACCAACTTAATGATCTACTTAGCTTATGTATGCAGACGACCGCGACGCAATTATAACCTCTTAAAGTGTAGATAATTTACAATGAATGCTGCAATAATTTAACATAACCGCCAGAAAATTTAACGTATTAATGTCCCCAAAAAAAGAACAAAATGAGTGGTAATAAATTGGAACTGGGGGGTCAGATAATAGAACAAGTGATGAAGTTTAAACATTTTAGCATCAAACTCTCTATCTCTAGTTACGGAAAGCTCGAAACAGAAGTGGAAGACCAAGTGAATACTGAACAGAGCAAACATAGCCGCAGTTTTCCTGAATGAAACAGTATGAAGAAATAAAAATATAGGAAAAGAAATGAAAGGCAGAATTTATAAAACAGCCATAAGACAATGAATGACATCTGCGGCAGAAACACGACCTGATACTAGGAGAACAGTGAGAAGAAATAGCAAATATGAAAACGAAATCTGATACGAATTAAAAAATATTTTCCCTAGTTCACAAGACTGAAATTCTCTAAAGATCGTACCTACATTAGATGGATGGGCTTTCACAAAGCTTATCTTAAATTTTTCATTGATTCATACTAAAGACTAAACTGTTTGTTTTTGAATGAAGTAACACAGACTTACAATCATTTAATTTACTTCGACGACCGGTTTCGATCCCTACAATATACAGATCATATTCAGGTCGGCGTTACAAGTGATTAAATGATGCCGTTATAAGGGATGATTTGTAAGTTCATCAGTAACATGTTTAAACATCCAGATTATGCTAGTAGGATAGCTAGGTGAAGGACTGGGTAGGCGGACATCCTTCGTAGGTCAAAACACAGTGAATTGGAATGGATCCTGAAGGCAGATGTGTGATGTGATGTGAAACAGAGGTAGATGTATTAGTTATGTTTGTTTTTGCTTTAAAATTAAGACGTATATCTCATTGTATCAACTGATGTCTTCTTCTTTTGAGGCCTATTCGTTTCGAATATTGGCGATCATTCTGGCTATAATTATTTTATTAACTAATGCTTTAAATATATTAGTTGTTGTGGAGAACCATTTCCTCAGGTTCTTTACCATGATATTCTTCTTCTCTCTATACCTCGCTTTCAGAATACTTTGCCTTAAAGGATTATTTTCAGTAATCTGTATATAGTGCCGTTTCTCATTATGTGTCCGAGATATTCTAACTTTTTTTTTAATTGTAAACATCACTTCTCTTCTCTTTCTTTCCCCATTTTTCGTAGTACGGTCTCGTTGGCTATCTTGTCCGTCCATGATATCCTTAGGATTCGCCTGTATAGCCACATCTCGAAGGCTTCAAGTTTTTTCTTCATCGCTTCGGTGAGTGTCCAGGATTTAACTCCGTAGTACAATACTAAGAAGATATAACATCGTAGGGGCCTTACTTTTATTTCCAGATTAAGGTTGTGGCTTTTAAAGAGTTTGGCTATGTTGTTGAATGCACTCCTAGCAGTGGCGGCTAATCAGGATCGTCAGGGTCGGCAGTGCCGACCCACACATTTATGGACACATTATTGATTTTTTTAAATATTTAATTTAATCAGAGTTGATGATATTCGTTTCTGTGAAATAAAAAAAATATCTGTGAGATAATACCGACTAAATTTTATTCATTGTTTTTAAAAGAATTCGATGGATCTCATACTTTAAGTGATCCCTGTGCGCTGTGCGTATAGGATCATTTTCAAAAATGATCCTATAGCCATGCACCCGTTTGCGATTGTGTGTTTTCGGCAAGCCGTCCCCAGATTGGAGATTTGCTTGTAATAAGAAGCTATGGAATATTAGCCGATAGGCAACCAATTATACATTTCCCGTATTTATTTGAATGGCAAGTACGGCAGAAACCAATCTGCCAAGCGGTGATCTGCAAACGGTAGCAAAGCACCTACCTAAGCGCGCCCGGGATAAAATTATGAAATAGGTAAGTAGGTAGTTTTACGTCGTTTAATGATTGATATTGTATTTTTTTAAGTTATTAGGAATTACCATTTAGGTGACTGGATGAATCGGAGGATTCGTTACATCAAGAGAACAAATAAAATTGTTTAACAATTTTTCTAATTTACTTTCTGACTAGAAGACATTTAGTGGCGTACCTAAAACAACACAGAATGAAAGGATCAATTAGTAGTTACATTTTCAGGCTTTTCGGTAGAAGTAGACGAAACTACTGTTAGAGGTAACATGTCATTCACAAGTATCAATTACTGTTACGCGTTACGTCTAATATTTATGAGAGGCTTTTAGGTTTTCAGACGTGAGTAGAAGCCATAAGAGAGAATATATTTTTGGTGTTTTAAAGGACATATTAATTTTTTTGATATCAAAAATAAATTGGTAAGGCAAATTTATGACGGCGCCGCCTTGATGTCCGGTGAATTGTATGGGGTCCAGGCAAAAGTTAAAATTATTGCACCAGGCAAAACTATTATTTACTCACTGTTATAAGCCATTGACCTCTTTGACGATTCAAAATTTAAAAGTTACGCTAAAAAAATTTCAAAATATCTATTAGACAAGTTCATTAAAAATTATATCCATCATTCTTTAATCAAATAAAATAAGATAATGGATTACCAGGTTTATATGCTGATCCAAATATTTTCGGAAGATGGGGTAAGTTACAAAATATGTATAATTTTATATACTGCAGTTCATTAGGTACATCAAACTGTTCCCGAAATTAATAAATTATTGTGCTCAAATGTGGGCAAATTCTGCCTCAAATGAACGGGATTTCTCTTGTCTCAAAAGAGTCAAAACGTATTGTCTAAACACCATAAAACCAGAGAGAATGTCAAACTTGTCTCAAATTTCAAATGTCAATGGAAAAAAAAACTTTTAAAATCTCTCCAAAGCAATAATAAATTTTACAATGACGTTATAACCCATTTTGCTACTTCGAAACAACATAGACTAAATATACTTAATTTATAAACAGGTTTAGGTTCTAAATTTATAGGAAAAAACAAAAAAAAAAACAAAAAAAAAATAAAAAAAAACAAAAACCGAGAATCTCCTATGAAATTAAAGCCTTCTGTTTCCTAGCCTTCTCTATTCTATATTTTACTTCTTGTGAGTGATTCTATTATTCGTTTACTATTGTTCCAAGATAGGTATACTGTTTTACTCGGTCCACTTATGTATTCTGGATAAGCAGTTGGACGTCTCTAATTTTATTTTTGCCGATGATCATAAATTTAGTTTTTAATAATGTTTACTTGTAGTCCAAATCTTTCACTTACTTCATTTACTTTGTTTATGAGTTGCTGTAAACTGTTCAAAATGTCTGCAAAAATAGAGGTGTCGTCTTCATAGCGGATGTTGTTTAGGCATTCTCCATTTAGTAGTATTAATTTCATGTTCGCAATTTTCCAAGGCTTTACTAAATATTTCCTCTGAATATAGGTTAAATAATATAGGTAAAAGTATACATCATTGTCTAACGCCTCACAGAATCTGGGTCGTTTCCGTCGGTTCCATCTCCAAGATTTGTCCTTATTGTGGCTGATTGGTTCCAGTATAAATTTTGTATTATACGCCGCTCTTTATAATCCATTTGGGCTTTTGTTAGAATATCCATCATTTTTCGGTATGGAACTGTATCAAATGCTTTTTGGTAGTCCACAAAGCAGGTGTAAATATCGCAAGTCATATCTCTGCATCTTTGGAATAAAACCTGTAGAGTAAACAGTGCATCTCTCATACCTACACTTTTCATGAATCCAAACTGTGTGTATTGTATTCTCTCTTCGTACAGCTTGCATATTCTGCGATGTATAATTTTAAGAAAAAGTTTTAATGTATGGGTCATTAGACTTATATTAGCCTATATTTCTTTCTTTGGTAACGTAATAAATTCTGAAACTATTCAATCTTTTCGAATATTGCCTGTGTCATCTATAGATATTATTGAAGATTATTCAGATCAACTGAAGTAATTAATCCTAATTGAACATTTTTCTTTTAATATTATAAAATTGTGCTGTTGTCAAATCAGTTCTCCTCGATCATAGGAAACAAGTAAATGGCTAATGCGACCTCCCAAGAAGCACAATAAAAACATTTTAGTTTTATTTGAGGTTTATAAAGGTTTTATTGTGGTAAATAAGAAGATAATGGTTTTAAAGTTATCTTATAGATAGATTTACTGCCAGAACTTTAAAATTGTTAAGCATTTGTCACTAGTTTTAAAGGATCTAATAAGAGTATCAAAAGACTAAATTAATCTTAATAGATAATTTGTCTTATTGTAGTTTTAAAATGGTTTATTCTGAGTTCACTTTAAAACTAATCAGTTTTATGAAGAACTTCTGGACTGTTTGGTTTTATTAGATTCTACTTTGTTACCTTTAAGTTTTATTGCAGTTTTAAAGATTCTCCTAATATGACTAATAAAACCTATTATTAAAACTACTTCATCTCAAGACTATTATGTCAGTAAAACATATGCCTTAAAACTATTTTTTTAGTTTTCTTTTAAAGTTGCTTTCTTAAAAGCAATTAGCAGGCTATATTAAAACCAAACGCTCTGAAATGAATCAATTTGGTTATCGTAAAGACTAAACTATGCTTCTTGTTAGAAACAATAAAACTAGACTCGTCCCCTCTTCTTTCATGTCCAAAATGGTCGGCCATTTGTTTTAGAGCGAAACAGTGGTGCAGTGTGTTGTAAAAAGTGGAAGTACAGCAAGTATGAAAGAAATAAGTCGCAAGTACTTAAAATATAAACGGACTGGTCATTTTAAAAGAAAAATACAACACATACAGCACTACGACGTCTCGACTTTAGGTTGGATTCACATTAAAACCGAGTGGCATTATTAATAGCAGCATTAAAATTAAACGGTTTTAATTTCAAGGCAACCTTGCTTTTATGTAGGATATATGCTCTTGAAAAGGTATAAAATAAAACCATTTGATCTTAACAACAATTCTCTGTCGATAGACCAAATAGTTTTATTTGGATTTCGGCCATATTGCTTTCTAGAGATACTGAAACCATGATAGATTACAATATAAGGCTTACATAAAATTTTTAAATAAGCGTCTTAAAGACATAAATTCGATTTATTTTAACATAGAAACATTAAAATTGTAGATAAAATTATTTTTCTTTCAAATTAATATTTTTCGGATTTAAATTTTTTTATTATTTTTATTTTTTAATCGCCAAAAGTCAGAAATTTTAGGGAGCGTGAGTTATTTAGACCTATTTTTGTTAACGTTATCAATAAAGTTGGGTGCGCAAGTGATTTTCTACATTGACAATCCGTCAGTCCGAAATAACCAAGTACTTTTAATTATTTTATGGTTATAAATACGTATCTAACTATCATAACACATGTAAACATTTTTTGGCTTATATGGAGTATATGGGTTTAAAGAATCATTTAATATGGTAAATTGTCTTTAAAAGTCTAAATTTAAGAAACCTTTTTAAGTTTGCTATAAAACTGCCTGCACTTAAAATGTCTTTTACCATGGGTTTAAAAGCACCTTCACAGCAGCTAAAACCAGTTGCTTAAGAAAACAAAGTTTTAAAAAGGTTTTTATTTTTGGTTTCATTGACCTCTTTCAGAGTGGGTCCTTTTATGTTGAAAGCGGTTTTATTGCAACCTTAAGGTTTACTTAAAAACCAAATGGTTTTAATTTTAGTTTTATTCTACAGTTTTAAAGCATCCTTAAAATACTTAATAAACCCGTTCGGTGCAGGCTACTTGGGCTTGCCAAAACGAAAAATTTTTATCTACGTTATTTTGTAAGGCAGAATTTCTTAGGATTTAATATTGCATCTGTAGTAGAGTTGACCCCCTCCTTCCGCATACCAACCTAACGGGACGCACCTTACCTCACCTTTCAAGTCGACCTACCAGTAGAGTGTAGAGTGTAGTGTTCTCGCTAACCTGACTTTAAAAGTGTTCAGTGTTTATTTTTGAGCTATATTCGGTGAAATCTGAACAAAAAATGTGATTTTCCTCAATGAAATCAACGAACATAGTGCAATAATTGGATATTAAACTAGTATTTATCGGTAAGTACTGCTTAAACTCAAATAATATAAGAAAATCTGGGTGTTTTGCTTATGTAGCAGGCCGCATTCCTTAGAAAATGACGTGATGTCAACGATAGGTCGAGTCAGAAACCCAATATTGTGTTGAAAGTGTTCAAATTTTGTAAAATAGAAATTTGTAACTGTAAAATATTTATAAAAAACAGTGACTACGCCTTAGGGACCTATTTGCAAGTGTCCTTATTTATACAAGTATGTTGAAAGTTAAGAAACAAGCAGGAAAACATTGATAAATTATTCTGAATGGGTTTGTTTTGATACAAAGACCATGGAATGTTGGATAATAAAAAAGTATGAAACATTTTTTACATTTAAAGTTTAATTTGCTTTATGTAATAAATATACCAATTGACTCGTATGTAAATAACAGTTTTATTAAGCAGTTGAGTATAATGTATTTTTTAAGAAATTTTTAAGAATGGTTTTTAATATGTTGCAAGAACGAATTTTGTACTAAAGGTGGAAATAATTTTAGCGTTGTTCAAATTGGAGAAAACCAATGCTATTGACGTTCTTCAATGATCTCGAACTTCAAAAAAGAAGGGCAAGCACTAGAAAAAACTTATCAAAGTAATAATATTCATACCTAAAAATACGAAATAACCTCTATATCAAAAGATACTTTCTAATTAATGTATTTTTTCTTTCTGACTTCTGATTCTCAGGTCTGAGTCTCAGGTGTATGCAGAAAGATCAGAAAATAGCACATTTTAAACTGTATCCTTGTTTCATTTCGGAGTTTAACCTAGGATTTCATATTTTTAGTACATTCTTTCACGGGTTTTGCTGTGAATTTTAAAGAAGCGTTTGGATTGACATGAAATTTGGCACACGGATAGCTAACACGTCAAAGAAAAAAAGTGATATTGGCAAAGTGATATTGGCTTAGCAAAATATAGCCTGTAAAAAACTGAAAAAAATGGTGTATATGTTAGGGCTCTATACCTAGCAGAAGCAGAGTTATAGCTAATGAAAAATAGGTTCATATTCGTCAAATTCCAAATCGAATATTTTATCGTGAAATATCCAAAAAGCACTTTTTGGGGAGAACTCATTACAACTTTTTTAAAGTGTTAAAAAAAATCTTTATTTTCATTTTATAAAAAAATTTCTATCATCAAAATAAATAAGTTACGCTCAAAATAAAGTTGGTCAAAGCCTTTTGTTTTTGCAAAAAAAAAATCGGGAGATCACCCCCTAATTAGCAACTTAAATGAAATTAATCGTTACCGCTTCACAACTTACTTTACTTATGTTGTATTTATATGATCTGTAAGTTTCATTAATTCAAAGTGCTTATTTTTGAAAAAATTTGGTTTTAAAATATAATTTAGAAAAATTTTTATTTTGAAAAACATGCTTTGTTTCATAATTACTTAAAAATTGTCAGAGATACCAAAAATCTTAAGGAACAAAAAAATTCGGCTATACTTTTCTGAATATTTTGTATTTTTTTGTTTTTATGTAAGACAAAAACTGGTTAAGATTTGGTGTTTCTAAATTTGCATAATACACTCGTGATTAGTGACTCGTTTAAATCCTTTTAACTGCAGCCCTTTCAAAAATAAAAACTTTGAACCGATGAGACCTACAACAGATCATATAAACAATACATATACGAGTAAAAAAATTTGTGAATTGGTAACGATTAAGTTCATTAGATATGCTAAAATTAGGGAGTGATTTTCCCCATTTTTTTATCAAAACAAATGGCACCAACTTTATTTTGAGCGTAACTTGTTTACTTTTGATGCTAGAAATTTTTTTATAAAGCAGAAAAAAAGCTTTTTTTAAACACTTTAAAAAAGTTTAAATGAGTTTTTCCCAAAAAGTGCTTTATTTTTTGATTATTTCTCATTGAAATATTCCATTTTGAATTTGATGAATATGAACCTATTTTTCATAAGCTATTGATGAGACTGTTGGTAGAGAAAAACTTGGATAAAAGGGACGTCAGAATTATCTTCAATATTTACTATAACCAGAAGGCGAATATTAGAGTAGAACGGGAAACAACCGAGGAACTCGAGATCAAAAAAGGCGTAAGGCAGGGATGCATACTTTCACCAACCTTGTTTAACTTATATTCAGAAGATATTATAAACAGAGCCCTTGCTGACCAAGATATAGGGGTTAAAATAAATGGCACTTTAATAAACAATTTGAGATACGCTGATGACACAGTATTAATAGCAGACACCCCGGAAGATCTCCAAACACTGATAAACAGAATAGTAGAGTGCAGCGAAAAGTTCGGTTTATCACTTAACATCAAAAAAACAAAAATAATGATGGTGTCGAAATCTCCACAAAATTTTTCTGACATAACCGTACATGATCAAAGAATTGAGCGTGTCAGAAAATATAATTACCTGGGAACTGTTATTAATGAAAACAACGACAACTCTGAAGAAATCAAGATCAGAATAGAAAAAGCTAGAGCTACTTTTACCAAAATGAAAACAGTTTTATGCGGAAGAGAGCTAAGTTTAAATCTTAAAATTCGCCTCATGAGATGTTACGTGCTGTCAGTTCTTTTCTATGGAATGGAAGCTTGGACACTGAAAAAGATCGATACAAGGAAAATAGAAGCATTCGAGATGTGGATGTACCGCAGGATACTGAGAATATCGTGGACAGAGAGAGTGACAAACATGGAAGTGTTGCGAAGGATGCAGAAAGAAAAAGAACTTGCGCTTACTATTAAAAAGCGCAAAGTGCAATACTTGGGACATATAATGAGGGGACAAAAGTACCAGCTACTACAATTAATTATTCAGGGAAAAATAATAGGTAAAAGATCCATTGGCAGAAGAAAACATTCATGGTTGAAGAATTTAAGAGATTGGTACAAGTGCAGCAGCTGCCAATTATTTAGATCTACGGTATCAAAAATACGCATAGCCTTGATGATAGCCAAACTTCGGAACGAGGACGGCACCTGAAGAAGAGAAGATTGTTTTGATTATTATTTTCCTTTCCTTTAAAAAGTTCGGTCAAGTATCTTTCCCATTATTTTGCTGGTATGTTATTGTATTCCTTCAATTCTGCCATTTCTTTCCGTTGGTTTCTTATGAATCTCCATATTTGTTTTTGTGCTCCGTAGTCGATTTCCATCCTTTTTGTAAACTGTTCCCAGTGTTCATTTTTTGTTCTTCTTACCAATTGCTTTGATTTATTTCGCATTCTTCTATAGTTATCTCTGGATTCTGGAGTGTTTGATGTTTTATACTTCATGTAGGCTTCTCGCTTCTCTTTACGTGTCTCTTTTATTTCTTTTCTGAACCATGGTGTATTGTTGGTGTTTCTTTTGTTCAGTATGACTTTGAGTTTTCCTAGAGCTTCTGTTGCTGCCTCTTTAATGTTGTTTTTAATTTTCTCCCAGCTCGCGTTTATATCTTCGATGTGGTCTATTTGTTTCAGCTGTATATTGTTCTATATTGAAATTTTCCTCGGTGATTTGCTGTATAAAATGTTTTGGTGTTCTATTTCCCATAAATATTAATAATAGGATTAATTTGAAAGAGTAGGTAGGGTTTATTAGCTCTTACATAGACACTACCAGCTTTAACCTATCTATCTGCATTCATTCCTCATTCATCTTATGGCTCTATAGCCTAATACTAATCCTGGTCGCTCATCAAACCTCTCCATGTCATTACAGTCTGTAGTCATTCTCCTCCACAATCGACTCCCA
The DNA here is from genome assembly GCF_917563875.1 of Diabrotica virgifera virgifera. Taxonomy (NCBI): domain Eukaryota; kingdom Metazoa; phylum Arthropoda; class Insecta; order Coleoptera; family Chrysomelidae; genus Diabrotica; species Diabrotica virgifera. Next base: position 57,261,236 of record NC_065447.1, read on the forward strand.
GGGAGATGTCTTATGTCTTTATCCATATCATCCTCCCATCGCTTTCTCGGTCTTGCAATAGGTCGCTTCTACTTCATCATTGCATTTAGAAGTTTTTTGAAGCTCTGTTTTCTTCCATCCCAAATACATCGCCTGCCTATTGAAGAAACTGCAAGCGGACATACTGAGATAAAAGTGTTTCATTATATTTATTATAAATTACAAATTACATGTGTAATTGTATCTGATTCGCCACCAGTTGTTCCCATTTGTAGGGCCTATATATTATTCGTCTTAGTAGCTTTTAGCTTTCTTCCAAACATTTCCATGCAGTTTACAGATTTTTGAGTCAATATCCAAGTTTCACATCTATTATCGGTCAGATTATCCTCTTGTAGATTCGTATTATAGTTTTTTGATGTACGTTTCGTGATTTAAAAATTTGGTTCATCTGGATCTACATATTTACGTCTCTTTTTTAATTCCTTTTATTCTGCTCATTTTTGCTATGGTCATGCATCGCGGGTTTGTAAATATCCTTCGAATTTTGAAGGTACATGAATTTGTAGTCTTTCTTGTGCTCTTCTATTTTCCAAGTAAGATGAGATTATATCGTGGCTGATTTGCAAAAAGGGTCCAAATAACATTTTTATATTTTTCTTAAGTAGAACTTAGCTCCTATTTACACAATCAGTTTAAAAACAATGTTACTTTGCTCTAAAAAATGATGAGACTATTATATCTCAACAAGAATAAGTAATACACTTGACCCCTTTTTACTGAATAGGTAGAACCTTCCTACCCATAATTTTTGCACATAACTCTTTTGAATACAATGTCAGTTGGCACCTTTTTGCAAATCAGCGACGATATGGTTCCACTGTCACATTATATTAAATATTATGTATTAGACCCATATGTCAGCAATGGTAGAATAGGTGTCATAATGATTGTAAGTTTGGTTTTATTTATTTAAGTTCTGTTCTTAAGATGTTTGCTTAACCCAAGATAACACCTGTTTGCTGGTAGTATTTTCAGAATATACATAACTGGATAAATAATTAACCACCGAAAATATACAGACGATGCATGTAGTATTAATAGAAGAAAATCCAGAGGAATTATAGTTAATGTTAACTGAATTGAAAGAAAAAATTAGAGAATGTATGATTAACTACATATTATATCTTCATTTTTACGGATTCAATAAGCGTCTCTTTAAAAGACAATGAAGTCGACTTTACTAGGTAACAAGAAATTAACTCAACACACACCCTACTCATTCTTCTAGATGTATCTATCCGAGAGGATTATTTGCGATCATCATGGCAATCTTTATCTTATCTGCAGTAGCGCGAAAAAGCTACACCACTGTTGTGTTGAACCAAGTTCTGAGGTTATTTAACCAGGTTGTTTTTCTTCTTCTTGGACCTCGCTTTCCAAATATTTGGATACTAGGGCATGATAAAACACAATAACAGTAATGAAAGGAAATTTACTAAAATGGATGCGATAATAATAGTTATGGAGAACTTTTTTGCAATGAATATGAAGGAAACAGTAATAAAAACTTGAACAGAACTATTGTTTGTTTTTTAACCAAGAGAAGTGATTCAAATTTACCGCGCCGTAATGCTTGTTTCTAATTGGTCCAACCGCAGGCAAGTTTACTCCACTGTTATTAAATATTGACACTAATGACATTTATGAGATTTTGGCACTTCTGTCATTTTATAGGTTTATTAAGTATATCGGCGATTTTTTGTGTTTTCTGCATTATTCCTTTAATTTTTAGATTTTTAGTCTACTTATATATAAAAACAGTTGTTTTTAGAACTCTTTAGCGATGTGTTAGTATAATTTAATATGTATGGATTATCATTGAAAGCTGATATGATCAACGAGAAAAAAAGATGAATTTGGTGACTTTTCTAGTAACTTTCTTGGGTGTGAATCTGTCTTTTTAATTTACTCCTCTTGGTTAAAAAATCAACATAGAAGCAGCTAATATGCCTAAATAAATAAAAGAAATTAAAAAGCTAATACCTTCAAAAAAAGTATAAGTACCAAAAAAAAACTGCACAGACATTAAAATACGAAGTTACAAAAGACCTCTGGAGGCCATAATAAAACGCTGAAGAGTATAAAACTTGACACTCGAATTTACAAAATGGAGAAATAACTGACTGAACTCTTCACACCTTAAACTGGTAGAGTAAGTATTTGATTATGTTTGTATATGTAAGAAAGTAGACTCGGTACTAACTCTAACTGGGCATTTACAAGAAGACATCCATATTTGGACAATGTAAAATGCTTAAGAGTAAAAGTATCAATCAAAGTAAAGTTATAAAAGGTATTCTGCATTTAACAAAAACAATCTCCTTCACATTCCTGTTATTCTTGACAAGTGTTTATATTTTCTAAATTTCTCAGTATGAGTGACGAACACAGTGAATTTTAAATGTCCACGTATATAAATATTAGGTTAGAGAAACTCATTCATGACAGAAGAATTTATTACAAAAGACGTGATCTCGAAGGACGTTTTAATTAGTTCTTAATATTGTTTTTCGTTTCTTAATTTCCATGAAATTAAAGAAACTGTAAAATTAAATTAAAGTAATGACAAGTTAATCACGTAAAAATTGGAGCAGGTAACATACATACAAAATAATTAACTATTTGGCAAATAAGGACTAGTTAAATGTATATTTGTTATTTATGTGGGTACAATGTGCAATATGTAGCAGACGCGGGAGTAAATTTCTGAGGCTTAAAAAACTGAAACCATACAGCCTAAGGAAGTAAACTCGGACAGAAAATTCTTCTCCTCCAGGTTGGGCAATGGGCCAGTGACCCGTCACCGTAAAAAGTACAAAACCACGAAACTTTGATAGGTCATATTGGTCATATAATATAACCTAACCAATACAAGAAACTAAATGACTAGGAAAATACACAAACTGCCATGGATTGTGTCTGAATAATGTCTTGATCAACAAGACCGTAACAAGCATACAAGATGTGAAGAATCAAAGAGGGCACGTTGCAAATCTGACCATTTCCTAGTACCGATAAATTATAGATGCAGAATTCAGAGAAACAAAAGGGACCAAACAACAGAACAACTAGACGTAAAAAAAATTAAAACAATAAGATATCAAACAGCACTATGAGTCAGCAATAACAAAAACACTGACAAATACAGACAGTTTCGGTATCGAAGAACATTGAGAAGGTATCAAAACAAAAGACCAAAAAGAATTGTTCAATGACAAGTGTAAGTAAAGTGACCACAGTAAAAAACAAGAACACAAGAAATATATGGAAAGAACCACAGAGAGCCTATGAAATATGCTGAACAAAAAAAAATAAAACGGTAATTACAAAAATGGATGAAAATCTTGAAAACAAGGATATAATAGAAGGATATAAATATCTACGCAATTAAAAAGAACGACACAAACCCCTAACAAATCTTGGCAAAAATCAAGAAGAAAAAAAATAGAAAGGCTCCAGGTATTGAGAACATCCCATTGGAATTATAAAAATCATGCACTCATAAGCAAGATTTGGAACGGTGAAAAAATTCCTGGTGTATACATGATACCATGTTTGTATTTGTACTTACATTTCTATTCAAGAAACTACTCCAACAATTAACTGAAAATGTTGTCGAGGAATAGCAAATAGGTTTTCGGTTTATCAAATTGGACACAAAATATTAATTTTGTGACTGACAAGTCCAGGACGAATTTCAGAAAGATATGATTAATGAGGACACTACTAAACAATACTTTAGATGTTCTCAAACCAGAACTAAAATTATTTGTACAAATATTTTATTTTAGGGTGTAAATTGATTTTAAATGGCGTCCCGGTGAGGTACGTCCCTATGCAAAAATTTGTTTTTTACTGATGAGTTTTATAATCACATCATCAAACAGAACAAAAATAGAAGAACGAATGAATTTTACTTGATCAGGGGTTTAGATGAGAATTATGAGGTGATAAGTTGCAAGAATTTCTATTTACTGTTAGATGCCAAAATAATCAAGTAATAAAAATAATCACTTAAACTATATGCCCTGAAAATTAATTAAATATCTAGAGACTATGTGTTCTAGAAGTCAATAAAAAGAAAACCAAATACCTGTACATTGGAGGACAACAAAAAGATCTCATTAGACGACATGATCACGACTACAAATATCTAATAGGTATCAATATTTCGCACCTCTCAATGTTAAAAAGTATTTTATGGGACCAATCCATCAGCAAAGAAAATAAAAAGAGGATATATGAGACTATAGCGAAAATTATACAGCTGCAAAGTATGGCTAATGCAAGAACGAACACTTCCAACGCTGAGAGCAATAGAAATGGACTTTTGGAGAGGAGTAGCTGGAAGATATAGAAGAGAAAGGATTACCAACGAACGCAATAGAGAACTAATGGGATGCAAACGAAAAATCACAGATGATTTGTCAGCGAAACAACTGATCTGGTTCGAAAGAATTGATAAAAAGCGAATACCAAAGGAAATACTCACATGGCAACTAAAAGGAAAGAGAAAACGAGGTAGACCGAGAAAAAATTGGAGCGAAGAAACAGACTAAGAGGTGAGAGAAAGAAACTTATAAGCGAGGATCTATGGAACAACAGAACAAAGTGGTGATGGGAAGTCGGAAAATGTCGAAGAACGTTATATACCGATCTCTCTCTCTCTCTCTCTCTCTCTGTCTTGTCGTTTCCCCATTACTGTGGATCGTGATTTCTTCCAATATTCCTAACAATGTTTCTCCATTGGTCTCTATCTTGAGCTGCTCTAAGAGCTTCGCAGAATGAGTTTTCAGCTGAATGCTTTATTTGGTCAGACCATCTAGTTGTTGATCGTCCTCTTGATCTTCTCCCCGAAACGTTTCCAGAAACAATTAATCTCTCCAAACTGTCGTCACCTCTGCGAATCACGTGACCAAAGTATTGCAGAATTCGTTGCAGACATATTGTGGACAGCCTTTTTTTAATATTGAGTTGGTTTAGAATGGAAACGTTTGTCCTATGAGATGTCCAAGGTATGCGCAGCATTCTTCTCCATCAGCACATCTCAAAGGAATCAAATTTTTGGCGCTCGCATGCGCGAAGAGTCAAAGTCTTTGCTCCGTATAGAAATATTGAGAAAAGGAGGAATTCACCAGCCTCATCTTGATATTTTGAGAGATAGATCTGTCTTTCCAAACTTTAATTAGGCGACACACCGCATTTTTTGCCATACCAGTACGTCTCCGAACTTCTGCTTTACAGTTACCATCATTAGTTATACTAGACCCGAGATAGATAAAGGTGTTTACTATATATGGTATTCCTGTAATATGTTAGTCAGTTAAATAGTGTCGAATCTGTCGACCACCATTATTTTTGTCTTAGATTTATTGGTTTTTAGACCAACTTTATTGCTTTTGCACTCAACTCTTCGCAGAAGATCAAACATTTCTTGCTCATTTGCTGCTATAAGTGTAGTGTCATCAGCAAATCTTAAATTGGAGATTTTCCTACCAGCTACTGTTACTCCACCGGCCCATCCTTCTAAAACCATTCTCATGAAATGTTCACCATAAATGTTAAATAAGTCAGGTGACAACACGCATCCTGGTCTAACACCTCTCTCGGTCTTGAATGGTTTGAGAACTTCTGATCTAGTCGTACTGTCGCTATATTAGACTGGTACAGATTTTTATACACGATCATATTTAATTTAAGTGTCACCAGGTGCATTGGTGCGCCCATTTCTATTAAAATTGACCACAGATTTATCCAGCTTACACAATCAAATGCCTTTTGGTAGTCAACGAAACATATAATCATAGGTACTTGAAATTCTCTAGATATACCGATACCTATGTAGTAATAGTATTAAAATAATCACTTGTGTCAAGTCTCTATATAAGTGTAGATGATGAATTTTAAAAGATATAGGTACATATGCCCCAGAACTCAATCCTACATTATAAAAATAGCCTCAGGAAGAATGATGACACTGAATCTATTGACAGACGATTGTATGCAGACAATAATTTTATAACTAAGAAATTAATTTAACAATGATATTTAATAATATATAAGTATTATTATTAAATTTCATATTCTAGACAGATGTTGTCTAGTCTAAAGTATTAATAATAGAAACATTTTGTGACCATCGAGTAGAACGAACTTTTTGAAATAGTGGCTTATATTTTTAATTAACTAGTCCTAAAACCTCTACCATCCAGTATTTAATTTCTGTTCTATTTCTTCCATATACGATTTCAGTGATATAAATTAAAGTTTGCTGAACTACATTTTTTTATTAAAATTTAATTCGTTATTAAATGTTTACGTATTTCTACACGGTGGCCCAATTATCCACGCAAGCGTATAATGCTTTAATACAAACATTAATAACTAAGATATTTATTAAGGAGGGCATATTATGTAATGTGTGCTAAAATTATTATTACTTTCAATAAATCATATGTAATGATAGAGGTGTATAATCCAACTAAATTAGTTAACATTTATAAAATGAACGCAAGTAATTTTGGTTTTACAATGTAACAATTTAAAAATGTTTAGGGGGTTATATAATTTTAGTAGTAATTGTATTACACCTTAAATGTCACACATTAATCAAAGGTGACAGATTAACCAGCTATGAAAAACATATCAGAGGACTGGTATGGACATAGACATAATCATTATGTACTAAAAAATTATATTTTAATTATTTTGCTGCTTTTACAACTATAAATGCTTTCTTTGCCTTTAAGTATTAAGTAATCTTTAACCATTACATTTTCATTGAGTCGTTAAAATAATATTTAATTTACAATAAAACTATCTACTAAAGTGTTTAAGCCGAGTACAGACTTATATAACATTGTAATATAAAATATCCTATAACATTATCACCTGAATATTTTTTGATGATTTTAATTTTCAATCGTGTACTAAGATTTTTATCACGTGTTTAATTCTGTCCAATCATATTATTATTATTCTGGAAGTTTTCTACCTAGATTATTATAGTGAGAATATTTTTAGGTAGATTGTTTCTGTTTATTTACAACGAATTTCCTAGTTTGACAACTGTCACATTTAAGAAACTGAACCATATTAAACTTTTAGTTCTGCATCCAATGTCAAATTATCACAAATAGGCAAGTTTAAGCGCTCGGTTGTACGTCTGTAAGATTATTTCATAAATAAAGCTGTATTTATAAATAATTTTAACTAATATTTTATTGATACCTTCGTCTGAATATTTGCTAAACTGTGCTGTTCACTTTGACAAGTTGAAAAATGTGTGTCACATTAATTGGAATAAATGTCACTGACTGTTTTTATACAAAGACTTGACTTTTATATGTAAGTATTAAAAAATAATCAGTCGAATATCACACAATAGTAAGAATAAATAAAAAATTAAAGCTCCATTTTTTTAAACTTGTTTCCAATCGGCAATAGTCACTTAACCCTTCCGTGCTCTCGTGTCTATTGCAAGGCAACAAGTTTTCGAAAAATTGTCGCATTATTGTCAATTTATTCTCACTCTCTTGTGATATTAATGTTGATAATAGTATAGTTTTATGATTATTTTTTTATGATTATAATTTCAAATCGTGTATTAAGAATTTTCATCACGTGTTTAATTCTGTCCAACCAGATTATTATCATAGTGGGAATTTTCTAGCTAGATTATTATAGTGAGAATATTTTTAGGTAGATTGTTTCTGTTTATTTACGTACAACGAATTTCCTAGTTTTGACAACTGTCATATTTAAGAAAGTGAACCATAATAAACTTTTAGTTCTGCATATAATGTCAAATTGTTATGAGTACAACACAAATTATTTCATAAATAAAACTGTATTTATAAATAATTTTAACTAATATTTGATTGATGTATTCGTCTTAAGATTTGCTAAACTGTGCTGTTCACTTTGACAAGTTGAAAACTGTATGTCACTTTAATTGGGATAACTGTCACTAAGGGCCAGTATTTCCAACCGCACTTAAGCCAAAGCTTACTTTAAGCCTGAGCTTAAGCTTTGATGCCTGTATTTCCACTTCAATTTGAGGCTTAAGCATAGGCTTAAACCAAATAATTTTAAGCTCGCGCGGGAGTTGGTTTAAGCCTTTTCTTAAAATTTGTTTTCTCTTTTTTGAGGTTATGTCTATAGATTAATAATTCTCAAGTTATTTTGAAAACCAACTTTTGCGTAATAACATTATGACTGGATTATTAACGACTATTAAAATAAAATTCTTACTCCATTTGGAAGGTGTAGGCATATGAAAATAATTTATTTCTACAATGCTTGGTATATTTATTTTACAAAAGTAAATTTACATTTCAATTTGACATTTTAAGGAATATAAATCCAATAAACAAAATTACAAAGATGGATCTATTGCTTATGCAGAATACCAATAAAAAATATAACAGAGAAAATATATGTATGTACACAATATACTAACAACTTGCTAACAACACATTTACCATGTACACAAAATTATGTGAAGTAAAAATAAGACTGACACAGATGACAATATAAAATTTTAAATGTCAACAGTAGTGGTTTTTACCTCAGAATAGTTAGATCTGGCATTTTGACGTATTCAGAGGTACCAAACCAATTAACTTGACTGTTGAGGACGAGTTTAGTTGAGGAAATGATGGAAATACGTCACCCAGCTTAAGCTTCTCCTTAACTTATGACAGAGGCTTAGCTAAGAAAAAGCTTAAGTAGCTGTTGAAATACCGGCCCTAATGTTTTTATACAAAGACTTAAATTTTATATGTAAGTATTAAAAAATAATCTGTCGAATATCACACGAGAGTAAAAATAAATAAGAAAATAATGCTCCAATTTTTTTCTTAAACTTGTTTCCAATCGGCAATAGACACGAGAGCTCTCCGGGCTTGTTGCCAGGCAACAGGTTTTCGAAAAATTGTCGCATTATTGTTAATTTATTCTCAGTGACTTGTGATATTAATGTTGAAAATTTTTAATAAAACACCCAATATGTCCTGATAATAGTCGCCAATGTCATACAATTTGTTTAAAACTTGTTTTATCTTTGGTTATACTAATTATTACGAAATACCGAATGAAATAATAAAGCTCTTCGAAAATTCAGGTAAAAGATCTCTCCTTCATCTTTTTAATAAAGTTTATCAAACTGGCTATATACCAACGGATTGGCTGCTGTCGACTTTTGTGACGATACCTAAAAAAGCAAACGCGAAAAGATGTAGTGACTACCGAACCATTAGCTTGATGAGTAATGTTTTAAAGATATTTCTACGAATTTTGCACTCTAGGATGTACCAAAAAATAGAAGAACAGCTTGGTGATACACAGTTTGGATTCCGCAATAACCTTGGGACCAGAGAAGCACTGTTTAATATTCAGGTTATGGTACAGAGATGCAGAGATGTCGGACATCCGGTTTATATGTGTTTCATTGACTTTGAGAAGGCCTTTGATCGGGTAAAATATACGAAAATGATTGCTATTCTTCAGAAAGTGGGTATTGATGATAAAGACCTACGCATTATCAAAAATCTTTACTGGCATCAACGTGCAAACATCAGGATTGGCTGGGACACGTCTGAAGAACTTCAGATACAAAGAGGAGTAAGGCAGGGCTGCATTTTGTCCCCACTAATATTTAACATCTATTCTGAGTTTGTTTTCAATAAAGCAGTGGATAATGCTCAATGTGGTATCAAAATGAATGGCGTCAATATTAATAATTTGAGATATGCGGATGACACGGTGTTAATTGCGAGCAATTATGAAGAACTTCAACATCTGATTAATAGGATTACCACAACGTGTGATGAATATGGACTCAAGCTAAACACCGCAAAGACCAAGGTGATGGTTGTCAGTAAGACGCCAATACAACCGGAAGTAGTAACAGCTTATGGTGAACAATTAGAGAGAACTAACAGTATCATCTACCTTGATTGTAATCTAAATGAGAACTGGGACATGAGCAAAGAAATTAGAATACGTATAGAGAAGGCCAGAGCTGCATTCTTTAAGATAAAGAAACTTTTATGTAGAAACAACATTACTTTGAATCTTAAAATTAGATTAGTGAGATGTTATGTGTTCTCTACTCTTTTGTACGGTGTCGAAGGTTGGACTTTAACAGATACTCTTCTCAAGAAATTGGAAGCCTCTGAAATTTGGGTATACCGAAGAATTCTACGAATAAGTTGGGTGGATAGAGTTCGTAACGAAGTTTTTTTGCACCGGATGGGAAAAGTCACAGAAGTCGTCAGAACAGTTAAAAATCGAAAACTTGAATATTTTGGCCATGTTATGCGACACCCAGAGAGATATAATATACTCCATTTAATAATACAAGGCAAGGTAGACGGAAGAAGAGGGCCAGGTCGAAGAAGAACGTCATGGCTTAAAAACCTGAGAGAATGGTATAACAGATCCTCTGCATCCCTTTTCCGAGCTGCCGTTAACAAAGAAAGTTGCTATAGCCAATTTGATAGCCAACGTTCGATAATCGAGCACGGCACATGAAGAAGAAGATACAAATTATAGGCGTACGAGGTCAGAATTGTTATTAATTTGGTCTTCTTAAAATAAATATAAGTATAGCCCAGTACTCTACCAGAAGAAAATAAAATTTGGCGTTCATTAATAGCCTTAGTAGAAAATAAAACTGTAATGTATCAGCGCTAGCTATTCAGCTGACACGTGCTCGAGACGTTACAACTTTAAATAAAAGCCGGACATGAACGGACTATTTTTATTGTACAGTTGAAGTAACATACAAGAGGTTTAATACAGGTTACAATTGTCTTATATACTGTTACAGAGTAGTGGCATGGTCACTGCTGTCAAAAATGGGCAGTGACACCGCGCGAAATACGAATAACCTAAAACCTAGTATATCACAAAAACAAACCCAAAAAAAAAAATGAAAAACAGTGAAGCTCCCAGAGGCGAACAAGTAGCAATAGAAGCTGTTACTAAACTATTTATGTAAACCTTCTTCTTCTTATTGTGCCGTCTTCTAACGAAGGTTGGCGATCGCTTCTTTAAACGCTTCTCTACCTTTTGCAACGTGAAATATCTGTTCAAAACTGAGGTTAGTCAAATCTCTGATATTCCTCAGCCAAGATTGCTTGTTTCTTCCCAAGTCATTTCTTCCCTCTACTCTTCCTTACATGAATACGTGTAGCAGAGAGTATTTATCGTTTCGAAGTATTTGGCCCAGATATGATGTATACGTAAATCTAGGTGTAAACAAAAATCAGACAAAAAGTTTTCAATCTAATAGCACATAAAATAACACCAAAAATATTACTCTACCTACATCCCACCAGATTGAAAACAATGAAAACGTTCTCTGGTTACACCTCCGAGGCTTCTAAAATTTGCAAGCCATAACGAATGCTGAGACTAAAGAAGATGAGGAAATTTTACAATTTATAATTCACGTCCCATTTTTGCTCAGCGCGGTAAAGTTCCAACGAGAATGCTTGCTAATTTAAGAAGCCTCGGAGGTGTAACCAGAGAACGTTTTCATTGTTTTCAATCTGGTGGGATGTAGGTAGAGTAATATTTTTATTGTTGTTTTATGTGCTACTAGATTGAAAAGCGTTGCAGGAAATGAGATGGAAGAACGAAGATATCTGGGAATATGGAAAATATCTAATATGTCATGGTAATTCAAAAGGTGGACAAGGTGGGATGGGCTTCATAATAAGTGAAAGATACAAACATGCGGTAAAAAGCTTTACTAATATAAACGAAAGGATAGCTATTCTGAAAATGAAAGGCAAGTTCTTTGATATTAATTTCATTAATGTGCACGCACCTACAGAGGACAAAGAAGCAGAAGAAAAAGAAAATTTCTATGCCAGATTAGACCAAGAAGTGTCAAATATAAACAATTATAGCGTTAAAATACTTTTAGGAGATTTAAACGCAAAAATAGGAAGAGAGGAATTATATCAGGGAACAATAGGTGCACATAGCCTGCACGAAATAAGTAATGACAACGGGCAAAGAATCATAGATTTTGCAACAGACAAAAAAATGGTGATAAGCAGTACAAAATTTCCACATAAAAATATCCACAAAGAAACATGGGTTTCTCCCGATATGAAAACAAGAAACCAGATCGACCACGTCTTAATAGGAGCAAGACATACTTCAGACATTTCAGATGTGAGAAGTCATCGAGGGGCAAACAGCAGCTCCGATCACCACCTTGTGCTAATTAAATATAAACAAAAAATTACCGCCAAAGAAACAGAAGAAGGTGAAAAAAAGATCAAATACGCCTCAGATATATTGGCCTCTAATGAGGAAAACAGAGCAAGATATGAAACGAAAATAGAGAACATAATTGAACAGTATGATCAAGTAAATGAAAATCAGGTCAGAAATATCGAAGATAAATGGAGGGTCTTAAAAGAAGCAGTGATAACAGCTGCAAAAGAAGTAGTGGGGGAAAGCAAAGAACCTAGTCAAAAAAGATGGTATGACAAAGACTGCCAGAGACTAATGGAACAAAAAAACCAAGCTAGGCTTAAAATGCTGAACAACAGTACGGAAGAAACCAAAGAGGAATATACTACAAGAAGACGACAATTAAAAAAACATCTAAGATTTAAAAAGAGGAAACACAATAAAGATAAGATTGAAAGGCTAGAAGAATATGAACAAAAACGTGAAATAAAACTATTTTATAAGGAAATAAATCTTGAAAAAAAAGGTTTCCAACCAAGAACAAAATTATGCAAAGATAAAAATGGGGACTTAATAGCAGACGAAAAAGGAGTGCTAAAACGGTGGAGAGAACATTTTAATGAACTGTTGAATAAACCAAATCAACGTTACGAAACAGAAGAGCTAAGATTAGTAGGAGAGATTGAAGTAGACCAATATGCACCAACAGAAGCAGAAATAAAAGAGGTAATAAAAAAAATGAAAAATAACAAAGCCCCAGGATGCGACACAATAACTGTAGAAATGTTAAAATATGGAGGACATAGAATACAGAGTGAAATATCAAAGTTAATACTAGAAATATGGACCACAGAAATAATGCCGGAACAATGGAAAATTGCAGTGATATGCCCTATACATAAGAAGGGAGATAAGTTAGATTGCAATAATCACCGAGGAATATCACTACTAAATGTTGGATACAAAATATTTAGCAAAATATTGGAATTAAGACTAAATAATATAATGGAACAAACAACAGGGGATTATCAAGGAGGTTTCAGGAAAGGCAGGTCAACTATAGACCAAATATTTACAGTAAGGCAAACGCTGGAAAAATTCTACGAGCGGAATACCGAACTACATCATCTATTTGTAGATTTCAAACAAGCGTATGACTCAATAATTAGAAAGGAATTATATAGCGCAATGCAAGAGTTAAATGTACCAAAAAAACTAATCAGATTAGTAAAACTATGCCTAACCAACACCAAAGCAAAAGTAAGGATCCAAAATCAACTGTCCGATGAATTTAACATTAATGAAGGTCTAACACAAGGGGATGCACTGTCAACAACACTTTTTAATCTTGCGTTGGAACAAGTAATCAGGAAAACTCCTATAGATAGGGATGGTACAATATTTACAAAGCTCAATCAGATCGTTGCCTACGCAGATGATATAGACATAATCAGCTGGACATTAAAAGACCTAGAAAAAATTTATACATATTTTAAAGAAGCGGCACAGACTATGGGTCTAGAACAGCGGTTCTTAACCTTTTTGAGTGATGTACCACCTACAGTTATTTTTATTATTTTTGGTACCACCTATATGTTTAAATTGTATTATCAATACTTACTAAGTAGTACTATTTTAATTTTTTCTGTGTTTTGTGTACCACCGCCAATAATGATATGTACCACCAGTGGTACATGTACCACAGATTGAGAACCTCTGAGTCTAGAAGTTAATGTCTCAAAGACAAAGTACATGATAACAACTCGGGAAAAAGTACAAACGAAAGGCAACATATCTCTGAGCGGGCAAATATTTGAAAGAGTGGACCGTTTCAAATATTTAGGATCAACAATAACAGAAGGAAATAAAAACAGTGATGAGGTAACAGCAAGAATTTCGCTTGGAAACAAATGCTTCTACAGCCTACAAAATATCATAAAGTCAAAATCAGTATCGATTAATTCAAAAGTAAAAATATACACAACAATAATGAGACCTGTAGTAATGTATGCATCAGAAACATGGGCCTTGACTAGTGAACAAGAGGAACAACTTCTTAGATGGGAAAGAAAAATCTTAAGGAAAATATATGGACCTATACAGGAGAATGGAGAATGGCGTATAAGAATGAACCACGAAATAAACAGAGTGTTTAACAGACCTACTATCACAAAAGAAATACGAAGTAAACGACTGAGTTGGTTAGGACACGTAGAAAGGATGGATGATAAGAGAAATACAAAAAAAGTACTTAGAAAAGAATTAAATGGGAAAAGACCGAGAGGTAGGCCTAGAAAGAGATGGATTGATGGTATTAACCAGGATTTGAAAGACCTAGGAATACGAGAATGGGAAAAACAAGCAAAGGAAAGAAAAACATGGGCAGCTATAGTCAAACAAGCAAAGCACACATAACGGCGAAAAGACCTCCTCAAAAAAAGAAACAAGAAAGTAATATTTTAGATAAATATCGTTTAGAACTTTTGAGGAGTTATGCGTGTGGCTGGCCTCCACACCATGTAAAACTTTAGAGCCTAGAAACCCCAACGGGCGACCATGGCCCTCCATGGGCTGTCAGCGGTCACCGATGATGATGATGATGATTGAAAATTTAGTCTTTTGCCAGCAGTTGCCGCTAGGGCATCTCTGCCATTTCGTTCGTTGCAATACGTAACTGCACGCCAGGGTTTGTCCTGGTTGGGTCAGAGAGAGCAGCATATGTGCCTCCTGATGAGAGACTAATAAGTTTCGAAACCGGTAGAGGTGCTTGCAGCACTCTCTAATTGAACTGGAATATGATGCGGCTGTAGTTTAGTGTTGCAACAAAATTGAAAATGGTTATTCATTCTTGAAAAATATCATCATTATCCAGCAATCTGCGTCCAAAATTTGACATAGGTAGTCTTCCCCAATTTCTTCCAGTTCTGTTGGTCGTGAGCTTTCATTCTCAACGATTTTTTTGACCCTGTAATTCTCCATACTATAATTTTTTGGATCCACTGCCCGTCATTAATTCTGGCCACATGCCCGCCCAGTTCCAGATCTGTCATGCACTGTATGTTTAAAAAAATTTAAGTTCTAAGCAACTTCCTTACAGGCGGCTTCTAACTCAGTAAGCACAGTTTCAATCTCTTTTAAGTTATGTGTTATCGGAACTTTGTCGTCTGCTAATCGTAGAGGTGTGAGAGCATTTTGCCATCGACATTCATTCTTTTGGTATCCCACTCCAATTGTTTGAAAGCATATTCCAGAACTGCCGTATAATGCCCCCGAACCGAGTTTTGGGGATAATGTATCTCCTGGTCTAATTCTTCTTTTGATTTTTATACATTCTGTACAGCTCCCGCAATGAACCATGGCCGGTGGCAAACACTGTCGTCGGTCTACACCCACCTAATCTTTATACAGACAGGGTTTCTGGCAGGGTTTCACCGGTCATGGATCGCTCCGGGAGCTGTATCTTTGTGTAGCCTTACGGTCATGATCGCATTATTGTATGTTTAAATAACACAGACATACACCTTCAAAACACAAAAAACATGAATAATTTAGTACTAAGTAATATTATGAGAATAGGTGGCAATAAAGTAGATACATCAGATCTGTAGCTATATTTTTTACTTGGACATGAACCAAGGGCGGATCCAGGGAGGGGGCCATGGGGGCCATGGCCCCGTCCGAGAATTAAAAAAATATAAATTTAAATATTTGTAGTTCAAATGTTTTTAATTTCAAACACATATACAGTGAGCACGTAAAGGTTGGAATAAATTCATTTTCTCAAGAATTGACGATTTTGGAAAAAAATCCGGAAACAGGTCAATTTTTATTTTTAAATTGCGACTTTTTGGCATATATATCATACTAGTGACGTCACCCATCTGGGCGAGATGACGTCATCTACGATTTTCTTAAATGAGAATAGGGGTCGCGTGATAGCTCATTTGAAAGGTAATTCAATTCTCTATTCAATAATATAAACATTAACATAATTATTTATACAGGGTGTCCAAAATAAAAAATTTTGTATCAAATTGATTGACATAAAAAGAAGAATGTGTGTAATTTATTTAACTCAAAATACATTTTACTCCTATCAGAAAACAGAAAATAATGTTTATTTAACAAATAAATATTGTTTTTTGCTTAAATTCAGTATTAAAGCAGCCACCTACCTTCCTCTTGACAGTTTGAACATATAATTTAAGCAAAAAGCAATTTTTTTCTGTTGTCTGAGAGCAGTAAAATGTATTTTGAATTAAATAAATTACTTGCATTCTTCTTTTTATGCCAGTAAATTTAATCCAAAAAATTTTTTTGGACACCCTATATAAATAATTATGTTAATGGTTATATTACTGAATAGAGAATTGAATTACCTTTCAAATGAGCTATCACGCGACCCCTATTCCCATTTAAAAAAATTCTCGATGACGTCATCACGCCCAGATGGATGACGTCACTAGTATGATATATATGCCAAAAAGTCGTAATTTAAAAATAAAAATTTACCTATTTCGGGATTTTTTTCCAAAATCGTTCATTCTCGAGAAAATGAATTTATTCCAACCTTTATGTACTCACTGTATATGTACAAAACAGGGGATAAATATGTTTTCTGGACTAGAATTGAACAAAGACAGTAACAGAAGCTTCACGAATGACATACGATGTTTTATAAATCAAAATGTTGATAATTTTACAAAGTGCCAATTGTTCGAACGACTTTGACAGCCATCAAAATCGTATCAATTTCCATATTCTATACACACAAAGAATGAAAAAGAAATGAAGCGTTACTTGGGTCACTAGCTCTTAGAACAAAGGAGTTAGTTAGTATTTTCGCACAGTCAAAAGGAATTGTTTTACAAGTATTAAATTTTATTTTTCTAATGAAAAATATGGTCACAATAAAGGGATGATAGCCCAAACCCTTGTCACGAAACCTTTAACATCTTTCATCAAACTCATGAGCAAATACAAACCCACGAAAAAACATCATACCCCAAGGAGTGCGTTCAGGTTGAGCTGGATTTTCTACAAAGTTATCGCAACCCTCAAAAGTCAGTCATTAACCAGATAGACTCTCAGAGGTCTAAAGAGATACAAAAAAAAATAAAGAAAGACTACTACCAATACTAAGGTCTATAGTTATAGTGTTCTTATCTTAGGTCGACAAAATATTCCTCTAAGAGACCATCGTGATGATGGCTTTCTGCTTCTGGACGAAGATGCTGGACCTAGCAATAAGGGGAATTTTAAGGTTTGAAATCGCATCAGGATATAAGACTCTTAAATAACACCTATCCACAGCATCTTCCTGAGCAACATACATTAGTAGCACCAGTCAAAAATCAATTAATTTTGTGGTGAAGAAATAATCGAGCAAATAATGAATCAGGTTCAAAGTGTAAATTATTACTCTGTCATATTTGACGAGACGACCGACGTATCCCACGTGGAACAGCTTTCTCTAAATTTGAGATACATGCACAATAACAACATTCGTGAAGACTTTGTCAAGTTCATTGACGCTTATGAGAATCTAAAAATAATAATTAGTGAAAATCAAGAAAGAGGGAAAGAACAATGCCTGACAGAAGAAGCATTGGGAAAACAGTATTAAATTTGGTGAAAGAACTGCACTTGGATCCGAAGAAATGTGTAGGAATCGGTACTACGGCAGGAATGGTGAATTTTAAGGCACTTCTCACACACGGTAAAAGTGTGTGAAAAGTGCCTTAATACTCACCATTGTAACCCTAATTTTTAAAAATTACCCCCGTACCTCCGGTACCTCTCCCCAAAAACAGTTTATGACCCCTACCGAAAATCGGTCCTGGATCCGCCCTTGACATGAACTTAGAATAGGAAAAGACAATAAAATCTATGAGATTCAGCGTCGAATAGTTTGAGATAGGTATCATTTAGTTTTCCTAAAAAAAGTTTACAACTCATGTATAGCGCCAGTAATAACATATAGTTCCGAAATATTAACACTGACTAAAAATATGTCATTAAATTAAAGTAACCAACACAGCAATGGAAAAAACAATGCTGCAGATAACAACCAGAGGTATATGATACCGAAAAGGATTGTAAGAGAAAGGACTAAAACAGCAGATGTAATAGAAAAGATTGCACAGGGCAAATGGATATGACCGGCCAGCATATTTACAAATGCTCCTATACTAAGGCACCAGAGTGCCGAAATCGGTTAGCCTTTGAAATACACTATTACGCTACAAACCCTCATTGATTTCGGCACCTATTAAGTTATAATACTTCTAAATATTAAATTTTGGTGTCAAAAAGGTTTTATTGCAATTAATATTATTGTAACTATTGTATATTTATATTTCAATTTACTGCTTGAAAAATAGGAATAGAAATGTCTTTTCTTTTCTGAAAAATGTCTTTGGCAGAGCCAATTAGCCAGACTTGTTTGTGATTGATTGCAGATTCATAGTCATAAATTTCTTATTTCATAACATAACTCCTACAATATTATTTTTTTGACCCTAACCC
This sequence comes from Diabrotica virgifera virgifera, assembly GCF_917563875.1. NCBI lineage: Eukaryota > Metazoa > Arthropoda > Insecta > Coleoptera > Chrysomelidae > Diabrotica > Diabrotica virgifera. The sequence goes on from NC_065447.1 coordinate 57,280,022, forward strand.
GAGAAACAAATACAGTCGAACCCGCTTATTGGAATAGCCTTCGTGCTAAGCAAAAATATTCCTAAAACCGGATATTCTAATAACCGATCAATGGTGGCTACTACAAACGTTTCGGGTCCTCAAATTTCTATTCCTTAAACCGGGATATTCCTTTAAGAGGCATTCTAATAGGCGGGTTCGACTGTAAAACAAAAATTATAAAAAAAGCCATTGAATAAAAAAGAAATAAATATTTTTTATTTTTATTTATTTATAGGTACAGATATAATTACTCGTACACAGTGCGTCCATAAAGTATCGCAAAAATTCATTATTAACTAAATAAACAACATTATTAGAAATTACCGAAACAGATCGACTTTTTATTTTAATTTATGATATTTGGCATATACAGTAAGAGCCACCGTACTAGACACATGGCAAGGTAACTAATTGCTATGCTTATGGGCTAATCCGGTCCGTTCTCAGTTGTGACTTTCATCCCTGTCATGTTACTGCCAAGAAACTATTCAAAATAACTGTTTTTTGATACAAAAAATACATTGGTTAATAGTATTATTACTCTGTTTTAAAAGAACTTTATTCAAACACCAAGAATAGTACAATACTTTAAAACTGTTACACCATGCCCCGCGCACTATAATAAAAAACATGTAATTGTATTTATTTTCCTTCCATTTTGTGAGAGGCGCTGATGTCGGCATTGTGATTGGTGGAACATGACTTTTGACAAATCCTGCGCTATCTGTGAATCTGTGTTCAGTGTTCGTGTTCGTTCGTTCGTTGTCGTTCAGTTATTTTATATGTTCGGTTATGTGATGTGTTTGTGTCACCATAAAAAGCTGATATTCAGTCGTGTTTTTTGATATTTTTTAATCGAGTACCTTTTTAAAGGTAAGTTTTTCTGATTGTAAGGTAGAGATTTTCTGATTGTAGGTACTGTTTATCCAACAGTTTTAAAATACACACTTTATTTCGCGTTTTGTTGTTAGGTCTAATGGCTCCGTTCAGCTGTTGTGTGTGCAGACGGTGGAAAAGTTCAACAAGTAAACATTTATTTAATCCAAATTAAATACTCATACTTCTATGTAAAATGTCACATTATTTTATAAATAAATAAGTAAGAAACAAAAGTTGTTTGTGTTTTACCTTTATTGTCCACTTGAATAAAATATTAAATATTGGAAGTATCGTATGGAGGCTATGTACCTAGCATGGAGGCTAGATTATGGCACCCTTCCTATCCAATCAACAACAAGAACGTTTAAAATTTCACACCTATCATGTCGAAGCTACAGACCACTTATGTGGAGGCCAGATTTGTAGTATACCTCCATTTAACCAGGTGCTGAGATGGCGCTGAAATACGTGACATGTTTTTTACAGAGTAAGATCGCATTCTACCAAATCACACAACACTTTTTTCTATGTGTTACACTTGTCCTCCTCTTCCGTGCCTATATTCACACTGAATGTCATCATAGATTTTCGATACAATGTGTTAGAAAGAGATGCAGCAAACCAGTCCATGAGATCTTGTCGTCAGGAAGCGCGGAAGGTAGGCTCCCTCTATGTTAATATATACCTCTATGCTTTAACCGTTTACAACTTTAACAAAATGACAACTGTAGGTAAACGTCAAAATTAGATCAGCTGTATTTAATACAGCTGATCTATTTTTTTGTCAACTTTCTATGTTAATATTCAGTTTTTATACATTTTCTGACGTTCTAAACATCACTTGTCATAAAAATAAACATTGCAACAAGTGAAGAGTCCAGGACTGTAATAGCTCAATCTTCCTATGTGTCCAGTATGGTGGCTCTTACTGTATATCATACTAGTGACGTCATCCGTCTGGACGTGATGACGTAATCGATGATTTTTTAAAGGAGAATAGGGGTCGTGTGCTAGCTCATTTGAAAGGCAATTCAATTCTCTATTCAATAATATAAACAATAACATAATTTTTTATACAGGGTGTTCTATTTTTTTTACATTAAATTAATTGACACAAAAAGACGAATGTGCGTAATTTATTTAATTAAAAATGCATTTTACTGCTGTCATAAAAAGAAATAAATTTTTTTATTTGGAAAATTAACATTGCCTTTCGCTTAAATTAAGGGCCGGTTGTTCGAACGCTAATCAACAATGATCATTATCAAATAATTAATTACTGTCAATGTCAATTGTTAAATCATAATTAATTACAATTCTGAGACTATAATCAATTAATATAACAATAATTATTAACATAATTAATAATAAATCTCATAATGGTAATTAATTATGTTTTCAGCGACCCAAACAAAGTTGACATTGACAGTTTTGGTGACAGTAATTAAATATTTAATAATGATCATTGTTGATTAGCGTTCGAACAACCGGCCCTAAATGTTCAAATTGTCAAGAGGCAGGTGGGTGGCAGCTTAAACATTGAAATTAAGCAAAAAGTAATGTTTATATTTGAAATAAACATTTTATTTCTGTTTTCTGACAGCAGTAAAATGTATTTTGAATTAAATAAACTACGCAAAGTCTTCTTTTTGTGTCAATCAATTTAATTAAAAAATTGATTTTGAATACCCTGTATAAATAATTATGTTAATGTTTATATATTATTGAATAGAGTATTGAATTGCCTTTCAAATGAGCTATCACACGATCCCTATTCTTATTGAAAAAATCATCGATTACGTCATCACGTCCAGACGGATGACGTCATGATACAAATGAAAAAAAATCATAAATTAAAATCAAAAATCGACGTGTTTTGGTAATTTCTAAGGATGTTGTTTATTTAGTTAATAATGAATTTATGCGTTACTTTATGGACGCACTGTATACGAGTAATTATATCTGTACTTATAAATAAATAAAAATAAAAAATATTTATTTGTTTCTTATTCATTGGCGTTTTTTTTTAATTTTTGTTTTATTTGTTTCTCGGGTTAGGGTCAAAAAACACATTCTTAAGTATGCTAGGTTTATTGCAATTTCGACATTTCTATTTGAATACAATAAATTGAAATACCCAATACTTACAATAATATTAATTGCAATAAAAACTTAGGCACCATAATTTAATAGATGTCTTATACTTTAATAGGTGCCTAAATCAATGAGGGTTCGTAGCGTAATAGTTCATTTCAAAGGCTAACCGATTTCGGCACTCTGGTGCCGTAGTATAGGAGCATTTGTAAATGTGCGACCGGCCATACAGCACGTTTAAATGATAACGGTGGATCAAAAGACTCATTGTGACCAATAGATACCAAGGTAAACCATCAATAAGATGGATGGACGACTAACGAGAAACAGCAGGAAATTGGATGCAGAAAATATAGGTTAGAGGACAGTGGAAGATGATGGAGGAGATCTTTATGTCAAACAGTTGGATGCCAGAGGATGACAGATGATGATAATGGGTGCGTTCGGACGACCATAGCGGCTGACTGTCAGCAGAAATCGGCTGAGTGGTTGTATCCAGCCGTGATAGGGAAAGCTTAGTAAATCTCTCAGCGGCTGACTTCCAGTGGCGACGTCTGACAGCTACTTCTGGCTCAGCTGTCCAGCAGCTGTGGTCGTCCGAACGCACCCATTTATTCCTGGGATTTTCCTGTTGAGGAATGTATAAAGAGACCTCTATAGGTTTGCTGTTGGTGATAATGTGAATATAGCTTCTAGAAATTTTTTTCTACAGGAAGAAAGGTAGATGTTACAAAATACTCTCAGTGTGACACCTCAAAATAGAAAATTCTTTGGTTTACATGAAAGTCATTTTTATAGACAACCGCAATTTAAATTCAAAAAGTCGTGGTCGTTTAAAACCGACCATGACTATATGACACACATTTATTTAAATTAGCGTAAAATTTCTCTATTAACAAAATAATTATTATTCAAATCTAAACAACTTAAACTGACACAAGAGGTCATTGTCAACAATACGATTGCAGAGATTATCATCTACCTAGATTTATTATAAGTTAGGTAAACGGTCTGTTATTTAGCGACCACTTAATACACTGCTCCAAAAAATTAACGCACCACGTTTAAACTTACATTCCTAACATTAAAATATTAACCGAAATGAAACACATTTTATTTCGTATTACATACTTTGTAAAACAAAAAGATTTGTTGATATTGTCACTAACTATCTTCAATATTCATAAACTTAATACAACGTTAAAACAATGAACAACAAAATCACTAATTCTAAAAATTGAAATTGTTCAAATTTTTTTACTTAATAAGACGTATTTCCACCCCTTAGAAATAATAGAAAGACTTAAGAATAATAAATCATCTCTACTTTAATTAAACAGCAAAAGTCAGAGTCGGTAAAGAACTTTCAGGGGAAATGGAGATAAAAAGAGGCGTAAGGCAACGTTGCATACTCTCCCCCTTATTGTTCAATCTATATTCAGAAGAATTAATTAAAAAATCACGCGAAGATGTAACAATTGGAATAAAAGTCAACGGCAGACCCATCAACAATATCAGATATGTAAAGACTGAAATAGTTTCGTACACACTTATGACAACAGGTAAAAGGGGGAGAAGTGTACTTTTGAAGTGTGTAAAATTAATAATTCTTAGCTGAGCGCTTTCGGCTTATAAAGCCATCTTCGGAGCTATGCTACAATAAAAGATCTCTAATGAATAATTGATCTTAGAATTCAAAGTTTAACTTACGTCAAAAAGGTCAAAATACCACTATGAAGAGAGATGGGTTCCATTTATGATATGAAATACTTCTGTTTCTTATGTAGTTTTTTATTGGTTGGAAAAAACCTTGTCTGTCTGTTTAAAAAATTGTTCAATTTGCTGTTGGTTATTTTTGTATCCAGAAAAGTTAAACATCAAGAACTAACACAAAGGACTTTCACACGAAAATTACATTATATATAAAACGATTATTTGATCATGGTAAGGTCAAAAAGACCTTACCATTTGACTACTGCGGTGTCAGATAGCAGAATGGTCGCCTCGCATGGAGGATTTTTAATGACAGTCGATGTAGACAGGGTGTGCTCGTTAAGGTGTCTTCACATTTTCTCATATAAAGTGACAGTTGACATATGACATTTTTAGCAATTGGATTGAACAACTTTTCAACAAAGTCTGTAGTTACATAAATCTGGTTTTTAAAAAATAATGAAATACATATTGAAAAGAGACTTAAGGTCTAGAATAAACCAATTTACACGTTATCCTCCACAAACCAAACTCGAATCGGTTTTGAAAATTAATACATGATGTAAAGAAACTTGATGGTGAAGTTTTTTAGGAAGATGGGAAATAAATTAAGATAAAATCGACAAACTAAATAAAAGTGGTATTTACAAACTGTCTTGTGGGGATTGTAACATGACTTATGTGGGCAGGACTATGAGGACCCTATCTCAGAGGATCAAAGAACATCTCAACAATCCAGAAAAATCAAATTTGGTTATCATGTTAAATTTAGCAACCATTCCTTCTCTCCTTCCGAAAACAGTACAATTTTACATAACATCCCAATCAAAAACTATAGACAAATGAACCTTTTAGAAGATCTAGAGATAACTAAAGAAATGAAACTTAATCCTGATTTTTGCTTGAATACACAAATCAATCTTAATTACAACTATAAACCTTTGTTCAGAATCTTGTGGGAGACTCTGGAGGAAGAAGTTTGACCTCATGCAATCAAAAAATAATTTTTAAATTTTTTAATTCTTTACTAAAGCATCATTTAAAACAATATTTGTAATAAATCATTTGGCAGCTTATTCTTTAAAAATGACATTTCACAAAATTCATTGTTAATTTATTTCCCATCTTCCTAAAAAACTTCACCATCAAGTTTCTTTACATCATGTATTAATTTTCAAAACCGATTCGAGTTTGGTTTGTGGAGGATAACTTGTCAATTGGTTTATTCTAGACCTTAAGTCTCTTTTCAATATGTGTTTCATTATTTTTTAAAAACCAGATTTATGTAACTACAGACTTTGTTGAAAAGTTGTTCAATCCAATTGCTAAAAATGCCATATGTCAACTGTCACTTTATATGAGAAAATGTGAAGACACCTTAACGAGCACACCCTGTCTACATCGACTGTCATTAAAAATCCTCCATGCGAGGCGACCATTCTGCTATCTGACACCGCAGTAGTCAAATGGTAAGGTCTTTTTGACCTTACCATGATCAAATATTCGTTTTATATATAATGTAATTTTCGTGTGAAAGTCCTTTGTGCTCGTTCTTGATGTTTAACTTTTCTGGATACAAAAATAACCAACAGCAAATTGAACAATTTTTTAAACAGACAGACAAGGTTTTTTCCAACCAATAAAAAACTACATAAGAAACAGAAGTATTTCATATCATAAATGGAACCCATCTCTCTTCATAGTGGTATTTTGACCTTTTTGACGTAAGTTAAACTTTGAATTCTAAGATCAATTATTCATTAGAGATCTTTTATTGTAGCATAGCTCCGAAGATGGCTTTGTAAGCCGAAAGCGCTCAGCTAAGAATTATTAATTTTACACACTTCAAAAGTACACTTCTCCCCCTTTTACCTGTTGTCATAAGTGTGTACGAAACTATTTCAGTCTTTACATATCTGATATTGTTGATGGGTCTGCCGTTGACTTTTATTCCAATTGTTACATCTTCGCGTGATTTTTTAATTAATTCTTCTGAATATAGATTGAACAATAAGGGGGAGAGTATGCAACGTTGCCTTACGCCTCTTTTTATCTCCATTTCCCCTGAAAGTTCTTTACCGACTCTGACTTTTGCTGTTTAATTAAAGTAGAGATGATTTATTATTCTTAAGTCTTTCTATTATTTCTAAGGGGTGGAAATACGTCTTCCTAAAAAACTTCACCATCAAGTTTCTTTACATCATGTATTAATTTTCAAAACCGATTCGAGTTTGGTTTGTGGAGGATAACTTGTCAATTGGTTTATTCTAGACCTTAAGTCTCTTTTCAATATGTATTTCATTATTTTTTAAAAACCAGATTTATGCAACTACAGACTTTGTTGAAAAGTTGTTCAATCCAATTGCTTAAAATGTCATATGTCAACTGTCACTTTATATGAGAAAATGTGAAGACACCTTAACGAGCACACCCTGTCTACATCGACTGTCATTAAAAATCCTCCATGCGAGGCGACCATTCTGCTATCTGACACCGCAGTAGTCAAATGGTAAGGTCTTTTTGACCTTACCATGATCAAATATTCGTTTTATATATAATGTAATTTTCGTGTGAAAGTCCTTTGTGCTCGTTCTTGATGTTTAAGTTTTCTGGATACAAAAATAACCAACAGCAAATTGAACAATTTTTTAAACAGACAGACAAGGTTTTTTCCAACCAATAAAAAACTACATAAGAAACAGAAGTATTTCATATCATAAATGGAACCCATCTCTCTTCATAGTGGTATTTTGACCTTTTTGACGTAAGTTAAACTTTGAATTCTAAGATCAATTATTCATTAGAGATCTTTTATTGTAGCAATACTCCGAAGATGGCTTTTTAAGCCGAAAGCGCTCAGCTAAGAATTATTAATTTTACACACTTTAAAAGTACACTTCTCCCCCTTTTACCTGCCAATATCAGATATGCCTATGATAATATACTAATTGCAGATAAAATTCAAGAATACAAGACCTACAGGCACTCTTAGATAATGATGTAAATGCTAGTGAGTAAAGCGGACTAAAGCTTAACGCTAATAAAATAAAATTTATGACAATTTCCAAAACACAACAACAAGACATTTTAAACGTAAGAGAGCTGCCAATAGAAAAAGTTAAAAAATACCTTGGTACAATTATTAATGAAGATAATGAGAATACAGAAGAAATAAAAATGAGAATTGGACAAGCCAGATTAACATTTAACAAGATGAATAAAGCAGTATATTATGCAGTAGAGACAGAGACCTTAGTCTGCAAATCCAAATAATAATATTACGTTCATTTATGTATTTATGGTGCTGCTGTATGGGGTGGAGGCCTGGACCTTAAAAAATAAGCGATCGACTTAAAACATTCGAGATATGGACCTACCGAAGAATATTAAAAATAAGTTGGGTAGCAGAATGACAAATGTTGAGGTCTGAGAAAGATGAAAAAGGAAATCATGAATACTATTAACATAACATTACAATATCTTATGCCCTTTCCACGTTAAGGCTCCTCTCTTAAGGCCACGTTATGAGAGGGGATAAATATGTGTTGCTACAAACCATAATGCAGAGAAAAATTCAGGGAAAACGAAGTATTGGAAGTAGACGCATCTCCTGGCTCAATCTCAAAAGTGAAAATAGCTGTGATGATTACCAATCCCCTTAGAGGAGACGGTACCTAAAGAAGAAGAAGAATTTCCACCCTTGCTACGAATTTCAAACCCTGCTTGGAATCGACGATTAATACTCGAAGAACAAAACGACCTTAAAGTATTCTCATTCAGTTCATTCCAAATTTGGACAAGACGTTGTTCCAGTTCCTGCAGACTGTTTGGTTGATTGGGAGAATTCCGCAGACGTCTACCAAGCAAGTCCGAAATATTTTCTATAGGATTGAGATCGGCACTATTCGCTGACCAACACATAATGTCGATTATAACTTCCTCTAGTCTAGATAATTTTGCACTATATTTGCAACGTGCGGTCGTGCATTATCATGCATTAAGGGGCAAATGGCACAACATAATCTTAAAGAATGTCAATGATATATCGGTGAGCGTTCATGGTACCGTTAATCAACACCACCAAGTCTGTACGACCGGACCTCTTAAAGAAACGCTTCCCCAGATCGAAACCGACTTTCCACCGAATAACGTCATTCCTCGCATGCTCTTCGGTATTCCCATCAGCCTCCAACTAATGGACATGATTTCGTGCAAATTCTGAACGCGCTCTACGATGAGTTCCGGTTAAGGCTGGCCTCTGTTAGGTATACGATTTACCAAATTACCTTCCTTGAGACGTTGGCGAACAGTTATACAGCTGATTTGATCATTATAAACATCTTCAAGTTGAAATTGTAAGCTTCTGGTAGTTACAAATTGTTGTCTTAAGGTGTGAAGTCGTAAAAACAGTCTGAAAGAAGCATTGTTACATGATGTCGACCTTGTCCTGGACGCCTAGAAGGACTGCTGGTGTCTCTGTAGACTCTGTACCGTTCCCTCATTCGTGAGACCGATGTACGGTCTGTAAATCTAAACGTCTGTAAGTCCAACAAAACAATAGCATTTATTTATCGTATGGCATAGATACAATAAGAATACATAATTAAAAAAAAAGTATATAAAACGTTACATGAAGTATCACAAACGAACATCTAATGTACTAATGTAATGTAAAACATTTTCGGTCGCATTCAGGAACTCATCGAAAACTCCAGGGTGTCGCCTTCGGGGGCATTCCTCAATAATGTGACGGACGGTCTGCCGTTGCGCACCACAGTCACACTCAGTAGTAAGGGCCTTTCCCCATCTATGCAATCTGTCAGCACATCTACCGGTATCTGTTCTTATTCTGTTCAGCTCCATCCACGTATTGTGGGACAGTTCAAAGCCTGGCGGTTTCTGATTGATACAGGCCATTTGGTGTGCTTCCTGTGGTGAGTCACTCTCCCATGTCTTCTCCAAGCGTTGGTGAGGTCGAAATGTTCCTGATGTAAGAAGGTGGCCCCCAGCAATGGAGGATATCTAGAGCGCAGTATGTTCATTTCGATATCAAGCTTATCATGGTGGATGGGTAGTTGATGGTTAGCCTCGATTTTTCGATATCCTCTGACAAGACAATGACTTCTTAGTTTCGGCGGTGGAATGTGACTCAAAATGGGAAGCCAATAGTTCGGTATTGGTAGAATTGTACCTGATATCATTCGCATTGTCTGGTTTAATTGGGTGTCAATAATCTTCGTGTGTTTGCTATTGAGCCATACCGGCGAAGCATATTCAGCCGCCGAGTATACGAGTCCGAGAGCGGATGATCTGAGTAAGGAGGCTGAGGACCCCCATGTGGTGCCACAAAGCTTTTGGATTATATAATTTCGCGTCTTCAGTTTTTCTGCCCTTCTTTGTAGGTGTTCCTTAAAACTTAAAGTTCTGTCAAGAGTCACTCCAAGATATTTTGGTGTTGAGTTATGAGTGAGTAGTCTATTTCCAAAGTAAACGGAGAGTTTTTTGTTGGCTTGGGAATTATTCAGATGGAAACAGCACACTTCGGTTTCCGTTGCATTGGGCCGTAGCCTCCATTTGCGAAAGTATTCACCCATGACAGCAAGGTCATCCTTCAGTATTGTTTCTGTAACATCCATATTATTATGTCTTACTGCAATGCCCCAATCGTCAGCGTAGCCAAATTTTTGTGAAGTTGTTCTAGGTAGGTCCGCGATGTATAAATTAGAGAGTAAGGGTGCCAAAACAGATCCCTGTGGCAGTCCATTGCTGAGCTAAATTTGGACACTTTTTAAGTTGTCCATTGTGACGTGAAAAGGTCTGTCGGTGAGCATGCTATCAATGAGTTTGGTTACCTTTTGGCATGGAATGGCACGGATTAGTTTGCAGATTAGTCCTTGTCTCCAGACGGTGTCGTATGCAGCTGATAGGTCAATGAAAGCAACGGATGTTTTTTGCTTTCTTTGAAAACCTGCTTCAATATGTGTTGTTGGACATAGAATCTGACCTGTACAGTTTCGGTTAGGTCTGAACCCTGCTTGCTCAATAGGTATCAACCCAAATATGTTGTTACATATACAAATACAGGGTGTTTGGTAAAGAATGGGCCATAGCTTAACCTCAGGTTCCTAAGGTTAAAATAGGCCGATTTAAGCTAACTTACCTTAGTACAAAGTTTATAATAACCGAGATGCAGGGTGTAAAGTTAAACTTTTTTTTATTTATTATTGAATATTTCTTGACAGGTATGAGATAATAACATGAAATTTGGTATGTGTGGGTTTTTTGGGTCGAGAAAACTAAATTCCCTACCAAAAATTATGTATTGCCCAGAGGGCGCCACACACGCCTTTCAGCACTCATTTATTACGTTCAATTTTTTTTATCCCTCACTCTGTATAATTTTGACATTAAAATTTGTATTCTTCTATTAGTTTTACTTAAAAAAGGTATACTTCTTTTATCTCTCTAAACTCAACCGTTTTCGAGATAAACGCATTTTAAATCTGCGATACACCATCATTTTTAGCATAATATCATTGTAGTTACACCCGAAAAATAACTTAAAACCATAAAATTATCCAAAAATGTATCGCAAATTTCTTCAAATGGAATTTGCGATGCAATGACATAAATTTGAGAACTGGCACAATTATTATGGTTTTAAGTTATTTTTCGGGTGGAACTACATACAATGATATTATGCTAAAAATGATGGTGTATCGCAGATTTAAAATGCGTTTATCTCGAAAACGGTTGAGTTTAGGGAGATGAAAAAAGTATACCTTTTTTAAGTAAAACTAATAGGAGAATAAAAATTTTAATGTCAAAATTATACAGAGTGAGGGATAAAAAAATTGAACGTAATAAATGAGTGCTGAAAGGCGTATGTGGCGCCCTCTGGGCAATACATCATTTTTGGTAATGAATTTAGTTTTCCCGATCCAAAAAACCCCCACATACCAAATTTCATGTTGTTACCTCATACCTGTCAGGAAATATTCAATAATAAATAAAAAAAATTTTAACTTTGACACCCTGTATCTCGGTTATTATAAACTTTGTACTAAGGTAAGTTAGCTTAAATCGGCCTATTTTAACCTTAGGAACCTGAGGTTAAGCTATGGCCCATTCTTTAGCAAACACCCTGTATAAACAATAGCAAAACATTAACGACGAACAGCAATAGTACACAACGAAATGATACTAATGGTAGGGGAGCAAAGTATGCTAAATGTGCAGTCACTCGAGCGCTTTGGGGACCTATTGGGTTATGATTATTAGGTCCTAAAACCAAAAAAAGTTAAGTAAAATTTTTCATTTTAGCGGGCGCTTGTCATTTTTTAATTTAATTTTCCATTTCCATTAATCGTTTTTTCCGATTATAGCGCCATCTATCCATAATTCGAAAACATGTTTCGAATAAAAGTTGCTTATTTTTATGCAGATAATCCAAATCTGCAATAAAAAATGGGGGCTCCCATTTAAGATTTTAAAGTAACCCCCCACCCCACCTCCGTGGGGGGTCGCGTTTGGTACCATTCGATATTTTTTTCAAAAATATTAAATAAGTGTATTTTGCAGTTTTTCGATCTGATGCTTATTTTGCTAAATATCGCGGGAGTTGTATTTAAAATTTTAAATTTACCCCCCACCCCTCTCTGAGAGGGGTCATGTTTGGTACCTTTCGATAGATTTTTGAAAAATGTTGAACGTGTAGTTTTTAGTTTTTCGATCTGACGTTTATTTCTCGAAATATTCGTTTTTTTCTTGTGAAACTTTGTGACTCACCAATTTCCTTACGCCCCGCTCAAATCGTCAGATTTTTTAAAAATACACTGTTTTGCATGTACTTAACTTACCGTATCTTAATCTGACAATTTGGAGTATTTTTAAGGATAGATTTTTTTTTTTCGGGCCCCCCTAAACGAACTCCCCTGTGTTAAGGGCCAATATATGGCAGAGGTACATCTGCAGGGTACCACGTTTCTCCCCATATGATAATCTGACGCGCTCGAGTAACTGCAAAAATCCCCGCTTGGGCTCCCCTACCATAAATTCTTATCAACATTAACAAATTTACAGCACCGTTGTTTTGTGTTCCTTAGAAACTGGTTAAAACAAAAAAAACAATACAAGTAACTGGATAAAAACATTCCAAATACATGGTACATTCAATACAAAAATGAATACAATTAAATTTAAAACACTAATGAATCGCTTTTTTCATTTTTGTAGACGGTGCGTTAATTTCTTGGAGCAGTGTATGTACTTGCATACTGTCAATTTAATGTGCTAGTCGCGTCCTTGACTCCGATTTTGCACCATATCTTTCAAATTTTTTACTATTACAAATTCTGTGGACAGTATCGCAAGACGATTTGAATTCTAGACGATTTGTTTGTACTGTTATAAATAAACTAATTCGTACATCCGCTGACTGACTCTAATTTAACACGAATACTAATGATTTGTCTTGTCGGTTGTCGGTTTCTGTCGCCTTGATGATAATATTTAAAACAAATAAAAAATATTTGAAGTATCTTTAAAGGTACTTTCTAAATTTTGACTTGACGTGACTTTCATCTGATATCGCTGTATTCTTTTCTTATTTGATATTGTTAACAGATATACTCGCTAATGGATAAGTACAGTAGAACCCCGCAAATCCGAACTAATTGGGGGGACAGCCTGTTCGGATTCCGAAAAGTTCGGATTATCCGAAAGTTAGCCTTAAGTAGTAGTTCAAAGCTTTCATTGTGATTTTGAGTAGCCAAACATTCTCGCAAGAGTATGGACAATATTTTTGTACTCAAGTTGACTACAAGAGAACCAAAGTAAGTTTGTGTTTAACCTTTATAAACACTTTATAAACCTATATGTATATTAAGGTAGGTATAATATTTATTTTTGAGAAATTTTAAATGTCAAAGTCCTAGTAATCATTACATTGTCCAATTTTCTGGCTTTACTCTGTATAATAAACATGTTTTTAAGTTTCTGTCTTGAATTTTTAAATTTTTTTCACTTTCCGTTGGTTCGGATTTGCCGAAAGTTCGGATTTGCGGGGTTCGGATTTACGGGGTTCTACTGTAGTTCCAATCGACGACTTGTGTGGTTTAGATCCTTTTGATATTACTAGTGTAAAAACAGCGTGTTTGAATTTATTTTTCTACGATTTGTCATACTAAATTATAGCGACTTTCAACAGGAAATGACACCAAAAACTTGAAGTACAATAACTTAAAGTAAGATGTTCAGAAAACCGGAAGCTTTGGCTGGGGAGAGTGAAATCAAAGGGGTGAATGTCTAATCGAATTCGAAGAAAATGAATGTGTCGTTACAAATATCGGGTATCAACTTCCAGAAAGACATCTGTACACGTGAAAAACTCTCTCAAGATGGACAATAAGGTAGAATAGTAGGGAATCAAATATTTTACATCTTAATAAACCACCGATTTCGAAACAATGTTATAGATGTAAGAACTTACTTCGGCGCTGATATAAACTCAAATCATAATTTACTCTTTTCCAAAATACAAATTAAATTAAAGAAATAACAAAGCCAACTAAGCCTATTAAGATATATCTCTCCCTTAGTAACCCCCCAAACACGTGAACACATATCACAGCAAATAAATAGAAGAATAAACCATAATTACACCAAACGAAAACAGAACCATAAACGACTGTAGGTACATACTACGTAAAAAACTCGATTTTAGAGAACGTAAGAGAGTTAGAAACCACCTACAATACGGGCAAAAAAGAGTGGATGACACAGGAAATCCTAGACCTGAAGTTCGACAGAAACATAAAAATACAATATTAACAAATACCGTGAAATCAACAATCTCATAAAAAGAAAAAATAAGCCAGCCAAAGAATCGTGGCAGGAGAACTCATGTAAAGAAATAAAAGACTTTCAAAAAACCACGACAGTTCAACCTTCAAAAGAAACTTAAATTTACGTTTGGAATTAGAAAACTGAAAAATATTCACGTACTGAAAAACGCAAACGGAAAAATTTGTGATCACGACCACACGAGTACAAAGAATGGGACCGATACAGCAGTGACCTTTTTGACGATTCTTGTCAAGAAAATGCTGCTCATACGTATACTATGTGTGACAACCACTTAGAGGTCCCAATAAAAAATAATAAAGCACCTAGACCAAATCAACCAGAGGATTGGTTGGAGTCATTGATATTGTTAGTAGATATCGTCGTCGTCACAGCAAAACTCACTAAGTCCACTTTTGTTAACACGTTGACGGACATTGAGTCAAAAGTGTAAGCAAGTGTTCTGACACTATATTTATGTATTTTGCAAAGTAGAATAGGGAAATTGTTAAATTTCTTAGTTTATGGAAACAATGATTTTTTAACATTTATTGTAAACATGTGGACGACGACCATGGACATCGTGTCACATTTAATATGCAAATGATAACGATTTTTATCACAACTCGATATTTTAAAAATGACGTCGATAGACGTTGTGTCACATTACATCAATGGAAATTAGACGTCTATAGACGTTCTGTCCGTCAACGTCTTAAAATTGAGTTAAGTGTCCTGATTGATTCACAATATCAATTTTCATAGTCTGGCAGAAATAGCGAAGTCCTAGAAAGTACGTAGAGATGATTGCCTAAGTCCCTGAATACGCATAAGTCCAAAATTACCATTTTGTTGCCAGGCAGAAGTCACTAAATGTTCGTTTTCTCAGATCTGTTATTTTGGACTTAGTGACTTTTGCCGCGACGACGACGATATGCTCACTAATGTATAAGTATTTCCAATGAACGATTGGTGTGGTTTAGGTTCTGTTGATACTACTAATGATAAAACAGTGGGTTTAAATTAAATATTTTTCTATGAATTGTCATACTAAATTTTACGTGACATTCAACAAGACATGACATCAAAAACTTATAGTACAATAACTTTAAGTACGATGTTCAGTAAACTGAAAGATTTGGCTTCTGAGAGTGAAATCAAAGAGGTGAGTGTCTAATCGAATTCAAAAAAAATTACGTCATTACAAATACCGAGTTTCAACTTCCGGAAATGTTGAAATTCCCTCAAGATGAACAACAAGGTAGAATAGTAAGGAATCATTACATTTTAATAAACCACCGATTTCGAAACAATGTTAAAGATGTAAAAACTTACCCCGGCGCTGATACAAATTCAAATCATAATTTATTCTGCTAAGCCAAGCTAACAAAGCCATCTAAGCTTATTTAGTAAGATATATCTCAACTCCCTTAAAAATCCCCAAACACGTGAAAATATTACAGCAGATAAATAGAAAAATCACAAAATAACTACAGTGGAACCCCGATAAGTTGGCCCCCGATAACCAGGAAGTCCGGCTAACCCGGACCGATTTTCATCACACAAACATTTCAACAATAAAAATGTATGTAATATAATATTTGAGAGATAATGGGATTTGTGTAATTTGAACTATACGATAAAAAAATGACTCTTGGCAAACGGCGGCAGAGCGACGTTCATTGTCTCGGAATATCGCAAACAACAGACACCTGTTATTCCTGTATTTATTTCAAGTTGTCTTAGCATTGTTTAAAAAGGACCAAAAGACTATTTAAAAAATTCTTTTTTAAATAATGGTCTTCAATGTTCTTAAATAACATACCTGTTATCTGTTTTAGAGTTTATCTGTAAGTATACCGTATTTTAATAACTTTTTCCATATTCTCCGGATAACCTAGATTTTCGATAACTCGGATTGGCCGTGGTCCCGATTAACTCGAGTTATCGCGGTTCAACTGTAATATACCAAACGAAAACAGAACCATCAACGAATGTTAATACGACATAAAAAAAACTCTAGTTTAGAGGAAGAAGTCTTTGAAAACACCTACAATACTGTCAAAAATTAGTGGATGACACAAGAAATCATAGACCTATTGGAAGTTCGACGAAAATACAAAAATGGAAATATTAATAAATGCCGTGAAATCACAAAACCATAAAAATCAAAATTGCAAGCCAAAGAATCTTGGCTCGAGAACTCATGTAAAGAAATAGAAGACAATTTTACCTCCACAAGAAACTTAAATATAACTCCGGAATTAGAAAACTTAAAAATACTCTCGTACTTTAAAATGCAGATGCAAAAATTTGTAACCACGAGCAAAATGCAAAGAATGGAAGATACATCAGTGACTTTCGCGACGATGCTTGTCAGAAAATGCTACACATACTCATACTACATGTCACAACCAGTTAGACAGAGATCCCAGTATACTGACATCAGACGTGAGAAAAGCAATACAGCAAGCCAAAAATAAAAAAGCACCTGGACCAGATCATATTCCTGTTGAGCTACTTAAACTTTTGGTGAAGGAAACCATTATCTACTTAACCACTTTCTTTAACAAAAATTACAACAGAAGATAAATACCAGATTGATTGGTTGGAGTCACTGTTTATAACATTACCAAAGAAAATCAGGTCCACGAAATGCAGCGATTTTAAATTAATCAGTTTGATGAGCCACACACTTAATTTTGTTCGTGCGGTCTCTTACAAAAAAGTTTTTTAAGTCCCGAAAGAACGTTTATGTTTGTTTCATCGTCTTCGAGAAGGCACTCGACCGAAAACAACACCATAAACTTTTCTATTGCCTGCGGGTAATGCCAGTATGATATAAGAATGCTAAAATACTTACAATATACAATCAAATTGGAGATAGTCTACTATCTCCAATCTACCGTGGGAAAAACTACCCATCAAACGTGTGGTACGACAGGGTTGTGTTTTGTCACCCAGTCTTTTCAATCTATACTCTGAAGAAATCTTCAGGGAGGCTTGGAATGACAGACAAGAGGTAGTCAGACAGACGGAAAAGTAATAAAAATAATATCAGATACGCTGTCTATACAGCAGTTCTTTCAGAAAATTTGCAAGATATCCAGTTAATCTAGTCAGTGAAATAAGTTAAGAGGATCGGTACGTATTTTCGGCTGCAATGCTTTTCAAATGGGGATTCATTTTTTTCGAATCCTGAGAAAACTAATAAGTATTTTTGAAAAATTTAAACTCAGAATGATAGCTTACCTTATTAGCGAGGGCCGAAAGTCCCTGAGAACTTCTATAATGTTTATTATTATTACAATAAGTTACAGGGGTGAAAAACTAAGAGAAAATGTAGTGTGATTTTTAATTTCAAATATCTCATTCGAAAGAAACTTCTTTTATATTCTAAGGGACTTTCGGCCCTCGATAATAATTTAGTCTTTCATTTTGTGTTTAAATTTTTTAAAAATATTTTATTAGTTTTTTCAGGATTCGAAAAAAATGGACACCTTGTCCGTGGAAATCGAACATTCGCTATCTTTGTCATACAACGCACTCAGTCGAATATAATGTTATGACAAGACTCAAGACAGTGACAAGTAGAGATGTGTCCGACCCGCTATTTTGATATAGCAGTTCATTCTGCAACTGCTTTTTAACGCTTTTACGATGATAATAAAATCAATCAAAGAGTTGTTTATTAAATAGTATTGATAGTGTATTTGAAAAATAATAATTTATTTAAGGCGTACAATTAATAAATAGTACATTGTTTACCGGGTAGGAAAAGCTTAACATTCCTGGACGACTGTGAAGATTGCTAAGTCGAGGCTCAAGCCGAGACTTAGCAACACAGAGTCCAGGAATGTGGCTTTTCCTACGAGGTAAACATACTATTTTTCCGCAAATCGTTTAAAATTCGACAGATATTGATTGATTTAAAAAAAAACGCGATAATTTTATTCCCAAATAAATGGTGCTTTGAAATTCCTAATAAAATTACTTGGGTTACTATGGAAACGTATTGAGGTTGAATTGTCAAACTTGACGCTTATAAATTTAACACTAACAACTGTACGGAAATATCATTTTTCTACAACCACTATTCAAAGTGCACTTTTCTGCACGGTTTTATGTTAGCAAACTTGATATTTTCTCACAGTATAAGATATTTGACATTAGTGTGCAGAAAAGTGACGTTTCTGTGCCGCAAAGTGACGTTTCTGTGCCGCAAAGTTCTTTTCTGCACAGTTGACTACCTCATTCTGAGTAACGTTATATTCTGTTTACATCCGTGGACTACCGCATTCTGAGTAACGTTATATTCTGTTTACATCCGTGGTTAAACTTTAGACAAATATATAACCTATAAGACAATTATTATATTTAACTATAGCATAGAAACTAAATTATGGATGTTACAACTGTTTTATTTTACAATTTTATTCTTATTAAACATTTTATAATTATCAAATAACCAATAAGGATTTAGCAACCTGTGCAAGAGACGTCGAATGAAGTAGGTTTTGTGTAAATCCGTATCTGCATAAATATAATGTCAATAATGTGTAATAATTGTTTAAATTTAAACAAATTAAGGCAGTGCATTAATTTTTTAACTGCTTTCTGTGCAATTTATTTAGGTATAAGGAATTTAAATTGATTAATTAATTAAATACAGTTTAAAATTTATCACATAGGTACCTATTATAATTAATCGTCGTTTGGAAATTGTGATTTTTATTTTTAGGAAAAACTGTGCTTGTAGAAAAAGTATAGTGTGAAACACGTGCAGAAAGATAATTTCTCACTCGTTTGAATTGCGGCACTCGCTTGCGCTCGTACCGCAACTTTTCAAACTCGTGAGAAATTAGTATCTTTCTGCACTTGTTGCACAATATACTATTCCTTACAGTAAGGAAATGACATTTCCTTACAGTAGGAAGTCCTGACTTTTTTTTCAAGAAATTTTTGACAGGAATGTCAAAATTTCCTGGCGATTTGCGGAAAAAGTTATTTATTGTTTATATATTATTTATGGAAAATCCAAGTATTTCAAGTCATTAAAGTTCAAATAAGTATTATTTTATAAGAGTTTGTTCCGATAACCGTAAATAGGTACGAGTTTAGCTATAAAGTAAAGTACCCATGGTGGCATAAAATGTAGTAAATGCTAATGCTTCAAGTACGTACTACATTTTTGAAGATTTCACTACGCTTAAAAAGCATTTGCTGTTCTCCGTAATATTTGCTACTATTTACCAGCCTACATAGAAGAATGTACTACGCTTTTGAAGTATGTGCTTTTTAGTATTTTGCTTCAGTTTAAGCGAAGTTGGTGGGTGGACGTCTTCGGCGTAGGTGTTTTTTTGTTACAATAAATATGGCAGCATTTATGAATGTGTGTCATAGAAAAATTTACAAACTAAGAAAAAGATTCTTAATTTTTGAGGTCATTCTTTTATCAAATAAAATTTAATAATTGTGAAGAAGATTAACAAATAACAATTGTTCATTTTTATCCTCGCGTAACTCTTTTGTCGCTTTGGAGTCACTCATTTTTACTCATGTACAATTCTAATAATTTGGTACCTAAAAATGTGAATTCACAAATCACAAGCAAATGGAAAACTAATTCCATCACGATTGGTGTAATGCAGACACGGCTGGCGCTATGCTTTGTAGTAGATACTTCTGGTCAGTAGTAGGTACTTCTGTTGTGTAGTAAGTTCTTCTTAACAAAAGCACCTACTTTTATGTAAAAGAAAATGCTACAAAGTAGTGACTATTTGCTGAAGCAATAGAATCTACTACGTTTTATGCATTCCGCCCATTTTTTTGAGTGAATTATTAAATGTTGACTTTATATTTTAATGAGATGATTTTAAGATTTTATAATTAAAGTCTTCGCTTTTTACGGAGAGTTTTAACGCCTTTTTTATTCGAAGAAAAATAATAAAATAATATTTTCGGTTCCTTTTCCTAAGTGACTTCTCTATTGAGGTTGGCGGTCAATATGGCAAATTCCTCTCTATTCTGGGCTTAATGAATTAAGTCATTTCCTGTTGTGTGGTTCCAATCTCTGATGTTTCGGAGCCAAGATTTTTTCTTTTTTCTTTAACCCCTTTTACCTTCGATCTTGCCATCTAATATTACCTGGAGCTGCTCAAATTCCCTATGGCGCATTATGTGTCCTAGATATGACGTTTATCTAATTCTGATAGTATTGACCAGATGAGGACGTGTCTTTATTATTTTCAGTAATTTTTCATTCGTGGTTCTGCTGGCCCAGCTTATTCTTAACATTCAGCGGTTCATCCACATTTCGAATAAATTCAATTTGTTAACATCATACTGTTTTAATGTTCAGGTCTCGCAACCATATAGTAATAGAGACCACACATTCACACATAACACTTAGTCCTGTCGCCAGGGGGGGTACAACGGCCTTCTTAATTCAGATGGACTTACCCAAGTTTTTTTTATGTATTTTGGCCCGTAGAACACGAATTTTTTGGGTAACAGTTGATCCGGATGTCGATAAGATTGTTAAAAACCAAGAAGTTGAGGAATCACATAACACCGATTTCTCGCAAAACAAAACATTTTTTTGTATTTTTTGGGCTATTCTAACCAAAAAATGTTCCTACAAATTTTTTCGTAGCATGCATAGTTTTCGAGATAAACGCAGTTGAACTTTCAAAAAATCGAAAAATTGCAATTTTTCAACTCGAATAACCTTTGAATAAATAAAATAGCAATTCTGCTTACCGCCTTTAAAAGTTTGAGTCAAATTATATCTGTTTTGGATATTTGCATTGCTAAAAATTTATTTTTTGATTGTTAAAAAAAGCTTTAAACACATAGTGTTTCCCGTGCCTAATATATGCGTTTTAATGCATGCTACGTAGAAATAGCCCCGCTTGCACTTTTACCTCCTCTACCTACTCGTTCGAATTTAAATGAGAAATCATTGAAAACATCACTCAAGCACTAGGTGTTTATAGCTTTCTTTAACAATAAAACAATAAATTTTTAGCAATACAAATAATTAAAACCGATATAATTTGACTTAAACTTTCAAATGCGGTAAGCAGAATTGCTATTTTATTTTTTAATCAAAAGTTATTCGGGTTCAAAAATTGCAATTTTTCGATTTTTTGAAAGTTCAACCGCGTTTATCTCGAAAACTATGCATCCTACGAAAAAATTTGTAGGAACATTTTTTGGTTAGAATGGCCCAAAAAATACAAAAAAATGTTTTGATTTGCGAGAAATCGCTGTTATGTGATCCCTCAACTTCTTGGTTTATAACAATCTTATCGACATCCGGATCAACTGTTACCCAAAAAATTCGTGTTCTATAGGTCAAAATACATAAAAAAAACTTGGGTAAGTCCATCTGAATACAGGAGGCCGTTGTACCCCCCCTGGCGACAGGACTAACTTTAGTGTTCTCAATCTTATTGTGACTGATAGCTTGGGGTTACACAGCATTTTACGCATGTTCATGAAACCAGACCTTGCTATTTCCATGCGTCTTCTGATTTCTCTTCAGTGGTCTAGTTGACTATTTAGCTCTTAGTACTTACTTCAATTGAGCTAACCGTCTATTTCTTCGATTTTCAGTAACACATTTCTTGTAACAATGTCCCATATTTTAATTTGCGCAAATAAAGAAATAAATAAAGTCTTTATAAATTCATTTAGTAATACTACATTTATACAACGCAGTTCTTCACATGTTCAAACCTTATCTAAGCTTTCCATGGTGACAGTACATTATTAAAATAACTTTACAACTTTTTTCTTTTTCGACTATTTGTATAGTATATAAATAATGGTAACCACTGAATACATAATTAGTGAAAAAATAATATTATCATTTATACAAGGTTATCCAAGAACATTCAAAATCTAAACGAAACCGAAATAGCCATATCTACCTTTCTAATGATAATGTCACTGTCAACCTAATGTTTACATCTGCAGTTTCCATACCAGTGAGAATTTTATTACACTTAATTTGCGGTGTAAAGACAGAAAAAGTAGGGATAGCCGTAAAATATTGGCCAATTATGTACCCATAGCCTTAACGGAGAGGCTTAAAATTAACATTTCAAATGTAAATTTGGATCGCAGTTGATGAACTGAATCAGGTGGCAGTTGGAAATTTTAATATAAGTATAAACCGTTATTTTTGCAATAATTTATTAATAACGATAATAATAAGTCGGAACGTGGTTTAAGCTATCACGACTAGTGGCAATCGATTTATCGTAGAAAAATACTATGAAAAAGACTACAAACTTACAGTGGATAGCGCATTATTTCGAGCTTTTCGGCGAATAAACAATTATTGTGTCATTAACAAAATAAGAACATATTTTGAGTATCTAATCGCGACTAGTAGCATTTGATTCAGCGAACAAAAATACACCAAAGAAGATCTTAACACTATCAATTTATTTACAGGGCTTCTAATAATTCCTGAAAAATACCTAATTTTACAATAATTTGTTAATAACAATTAAACGCACCAGATTTGGGCTTCCAGACCTTTTCCATTGGATTCAGCGACCCAAAAAACCTATAATACCATCATCATCAAATCACGGCGAGCTAGAATTTCCCACGAGACCCCTATGTTGCGACTAGACTACTAGACTAATATAATTAGAAGACTTAAATACCATCTAAAATACTTCACCTTATAATACAAGGAAAAGTGGAGGAAAAGAGATGTCTTGGTCGAAAGAACGTTCATGGCTGCATGATTATAGACAATAGTGGAGTGTTCCAAAAGAATTATTTCACGCAGCCGCCGATAGAAAAATATTATTTCACGAAATTGTAAACAAGATGACTGTCAACGTCCGAAAATGGACAAGGCACCTAAATAAGCAGTTGTTCAGAAGATAAAGTGTATTTCAGTCCTTAGTTAAAAGACCTGTTCTAGGTATTTATAACACTGGTCCTGTATTACCAATTTAGCTTAAAACTACCCTACTATCAGTAATTTACTTTGTACAGAGGTACAAGACATATTGATAGACAAATAAATAATGTAAAAAGAAAAGTAATGTGTCTACAAAAAAACGAGATGGTTGACTATCAGTAAAGGTTATCATTAAAGAAAAACCAGCATTATACTTAATTGAAAAAAGAGAAGACGAATTGGTGGAATTGCGAGCGAGTGAATTGAATAGTTCCTAACCTCACTCACATCTTAATCACACTCTTTAATCAATTTAATGTTCGTTTTCCAAACTTAATTTCACATTACTTTTATTTTCCGTTATAGATTCGTACACTTTCCCTTAATTCAGGACAGTTTATTGACTTGGTCTAAAAATCTGTTCATCACGACTTGAAGAGTTATTATTATTACATAGCACATTTTTTGTCTTACTTTTATATGTATATTAGTATAATTTGGCGTTATAATTTTGTGGTCGATCTTGAACGTGCAATCTAGATTTAATGCATTTGACATTGAATTAGTGTTTGGGTTCCTTTAGTTTGTATGAAGTATTTAACTTACTTTCTAAAAGTGTATATTTATTTTTTGGCATCTTTTTTATATTCTTGATGGTCTACATTAACCAATGCAGTTCGATCGTGCTTTACTAATTAGAAATTTTGAATAGTGGTTAAAAGGAAGGTGATAAATACAAAACAAATTAAATCTAAAATAAAATCTAAGAGAAAAACCACAATTGATTGCAATGACAATTACATTTACTCTGGGCTAATTAGCAAAATACAAGGAAAAGTTATTTACCAGCAATTTTATTGCTGGAATCGAATCTTATGATTGTATATATTAATAATATAGGTATGCAAAGTCCGCAGATAGTGTGCTACTTTTTTTATAAACAAAATGGCGCCCGAAAATCGTGTTTTTTTCAATTTTTGCTCTATAACTCCAAAGATTTTAAGTTTACACCAAAAACACCCAAATAAAAATTCACCGTCATTAAATTCTGCATAGAGACGTGTTTTTTCCGATTTACTTCGATGAAAATTTTCTCCGGAAAATGGGGGTCTTTCCAACAAAATCTTTAATTTTCAACTAAAATTTTAGATTAAAAATGGTTTATAAATAAATAAATAACTTAGTAGTATAAAAGTCCTTTTCGTATAGATTATAATTCCAGAAGCCCATGGAAATTGAATGAACAGTTTAGCAACAACTGAATTGTTATTTAAAAATTTACGGTCGCTATAATAATCACAATAATTATGATACATAAGAGTAACTATGATTTTTGTATAAAAAGACACTGTACCTATCCAGTGTACTTTACAGAATTGAAATTGGACTATTTAAGCGGCCTCAGGAATATTTTAAAATTATAAAGAATTTTTTGGCTTATGAACAAATAGAATATCTCGGGAAATATTAAATAAAATTAAATCTAGAAAACGGTGTTGGAAAAAGAGTGGCAAAAAAACGTTTATTTTGATGAGTGGTTCCTGAGATACAACCGGTCAAAGTTGACCGGCATTTACGGCAAAGATATAAACAATAGGATCATAATTTTCGAACCATCACCTTTTCGTTTTCGTCCTCTTTCTCCACACCAATCTTCGTATCTTTAAAGTACTCATAACATATATTATTATAATAAAAACTATCCATACTACGAGTGAAAATTGACAAAAATAGCAAAATTCCAATCAAAAATTAGGTTGGAGAAAATGCAATCTCAAAGTTCAAAATCGGTATACTTTAAAAAATGCATTTCCTGGCTTCCAATGGAGCAATTTTCTTCATTATTTTTTGTTTCCAAGTAACTCGAGTAGAGCCATCTAACTCACGCATTATTAAATGTCAAACTTGCTTTTGTTTTGTCATAATAGATTAATTTATTTATAAGAAAAGAAAACTACATATTTTTTCCAATTGTAGACTTTTTTATATAAAATTACTACAAGTAAAACACAAATATTCCCATTTGAAAGCTGTATAATGATTTAAACAGTCTTTATTTAAACAAATCAAAAAGTTTTATTATAACAAATAAATTAATTTATTATAACAAAACAAAAGCAAGTTTCACATTTAATAATGCGTTAGTTAGATGGCTCTAGTCGAGTTACTTGGAAACGAAAAAAGAATGAAGAAAATTGCTCCATTGGAAGCCGAGAAAATGCATTTTTTTAACGTATACCGATTTTGAACTTTGAGATTTCATTTTCTCCAACCTAATTTTTGTTTAGAATTTTGCTATTTTTGTCAATTTTCACTCGTAGTATGGATAGTTTTTATTATAATAATATATGTTATGAGTATTTTAAAGATACTAAAATTGGTGTCGAGAAAGAAGACAAAAATGAAAAGGTGATGGTTCAAAAAATATGGTCCTATTGTTTATGTTTTTGCCGTAAATGCCGGTCAACTTTGACCGGTTGTATCTCAGGAACCACTTATCAAAATGAAACGTTTTTTCTTTTAAAAGAAACACCTTGCTGCTTTTTTTTCAATACCGTTTTTTAGATTTAATTTTATTTAATATCTTCCGAGATATTCTATTTGTTTATAAGGCAAAAAATTGTTTATAATTTTAAAATATTCATGAGGCCGCTTAAATAGTCCAATTTCAATTCTGTAAACTACACTAGATAGGTACAGTGTCTTTTTATACAAAAACCATAGTTATTCTTATGTATCATAATTAGTGTGGTTATTACAGCGACCGTAAATTTTTAATTACCAATTCAATTATTGCTAAAATGTTTATTCAGTTTTCATGGGCTTCTGGAATTATAATCTATACAAAAAATGCTTTTATACTGCCAAGTTATTTAATTATTGATAAACAATTACTTATCTAAAATTTTAGTTGAAAATTAAAGATTTTGTTGGAAAAACCCGCATTTCCGGGGAAAATTTTCGTCGAAATATATTGAGAAAAACACGTCTCTGTGCAGAATTTAATTATGGTGAATTTTTATTTAGTGTTTTTGGTGTAAAGTTAAAATCTTTGGAGTTATAGAGCAAAAATTTTAAAAAACACGATTTTCGGGTGCCATTTTATTTATAAAAAAAGTAGCACACTATCTGCAGACTTTGCATACCTATATTATTAATATATACAATCATAAGATTTGATTAAAGCAATAATTGCAGCAATTGCTGGTAAATAACTTGTCCCAAAAATAGCCCATTCTCCGATAATCTGCCCAGATTAATTTTACAATTTGTTGTTTAACGTTTCGATTTTCACTCCTGAAATCGTTTGCAAAAAAGATTATTGTTTTCACCCAATTTTAAAAAAATTTGAAAACGTTGAATTATCTAGTCCGTCTGTCGGTCCGTTCGTAAACTCAACTCATCCAAATGAGATGTCGAATGAAAGCTTATAATCCAAGGAAGGTACTAAAGGTGAGTAATTTGACCTAAGACTTCTGGTTTTAGAAATGCGACCGGAAGTACTGCTTTCAAGTCACTGGAATAGTACAAGTAATATGTTATTCGACGCGCCTTCGCAAGGCGAGATCAAATATATACTTCCGGTTTCATGACTGTCCATCAGTCCGCGAATATAACTCCTCCGTCACTATACCAGGTAGAATGACAAATGAGGTGTCGAATGAAAGCTTAACCGTCGAAATGTAACGGGAAGTACTGTTTTAAAGTCACCGGAATAGTACAAGTGATAATATTATTCGACGCGCCTTCGCAAGCCGAGAACAAATACATACTTCCGGTTTCTTGACTGTCTGTCCGTCCCTCCGCGAATATAACTCCTCCGTCACTATACCAGTAGAATGACATGAGGTGTCGAATGAAAGCTTATAACCCAAAGATAAAGATGAGAAATTTCACATAGGACTTTCGGTATTAGAGTTAAAACCGGAAGTACTGTTTTAAAGTCATCGAAATAGTATAAGCGATAATATTATTTGACAAATAAGAACAAATGTATACTTTTTAGTTTCGTTGGCTAGTGCCTTGCATAATACCTTCAGAGTACAAGTTAAATAGTAATGGAGACAGAATGCACCGTACCCTTAATTTAATTTTGATTATTGTAACAAGGTTAAAAACATCCTGAACAGCACATGACACATGGGACTTTCACAAGAACATATTAACATTTTTGAACATGGTAGGGTTCAATAGTCCACAATCATAAGTTGAAGCAACTGGCAGAATCAGCTGTTCTGGATGTTTTTAACCTTTTTACAATAATTTTTAATATAACAATTCAATACCGAACCAAGTTTTGCTAAAAATACATCAGGAATTTTTTCCAAAATTGTTTTCAACAAAAAAATGGGATCCCTCTCTTTATAGTGGTACTGGAACAGCTTTGTAAGCCGAAAGTAGTTAGCTAGGAATTAATAAATTTTACACACTTAAAAAAATACTTTTCCCTGTCATTCAGTTGTCACAAGTGTGTACAAGAACATATCAGTCTTTACAATATCTTGTTTTCATGTCTGTTTATTTTATTTTTTGTTATGATCTATTGACTATTTATTACAAGAATAAAAAACAGCTAAACGCCGTAAAAATGAGTGGCGCATATAATATTCCAGCTACAAAAGAGCTTTATTTTAATGGAAAATAAAATTCTAGTTTTATTTTGAAAGATTTTTTCCATAATATTTGATGTTTGAAGCAAAACGCTCCACAAAAGAGCCTCAAAATGCAAACTGTATCAAAGTTACTCTTTTGTGGCGCATTTTACTTCAAATTTAGCAAATATTATGGAAAAATCTTTTAAAATAAAACTAGAATTTTGTTTTGCATCAAAATGAAAATACATGTTTGCGCCACGTAATATTCATATCAGCTCTTTTGTAGCTGGAATATTATATGCGCCACTCATTTTTACGGCGTTTAGCTGTTTTTTATTCTTGTATCAGGTGTTTTTCAAAGTTTTTTATGTATATAAATTAAATGTATTAAGTTGAATGTAATGTTTCTCGATTATACGCTAAGCGTTATAAATGGTCGCCTTTCTTGCATTCTCCCCCAAATGATCTAGTCGTTATGACACCAGACTTGTGATAAGACAATCCGAGTTCATATCCCAGCCATACTAATAATTATGGCCGGCAAATGAACTCGGATTGTTCGATAAAACTTAGCGTCGTAACCACTACTACACAAACAATTTCGGCGATAATGGTTAAATGGATTATACTTTTGGAGCTCAATAACTTCTGAACGGCTTAACCGATTTTGATCATTAAACATGAGTTTAAAACGTATTAACAAGCAGTATCTGATGTATCTAAGGTCAAGTATGATAACTGAAGGTATTACAGGAATTATTCAGCTTGAAAAACCGATTTTCCCATAAGAAATAGATTTGAGTATATTTATGAAGCCTATAACTTAAAAATTCGAATTTTCACAGATACGAGGTATACACCGATAGACGCATCTAGAGTCCTCCTACAAACGCTCAGTTATTGGCGCAATTCGTAGGTTAAAATTTTGAGTAATTGTCGGAAAACCAAAATTTTCAAAGTTTAATTTTTTAATTTTTTGGCTATAATGAGCCGTGTGTAGGTATGATCGTGACCGCTTAGGCACCATTTGAAAGCATAACTCAACACTATTGATTTGGTGTATTTGCGGTTTTCCTGCCTCTTTTTGAACCTAAGATATATACAGGTGAACAGGGAAAGTGTACTTTTGAAGTGTGTAAAACAAATAAATCCTAGCTGGCGCTTTCGGCTTATAAAGCCATCTTCGGAGCTACTGTCAAAAGGTTCAAAATACCACTATGAAGAGAGATGAATCCCATGTACGATATACAAAAAATACTTCTATTACTTGTGCAGTTTTTTAATTGATGGAAAAAATATAGAAAAAAACCTTGTCTGTCTGTTGAAAAAAGGTGGTCAATTCTTGCTGTTCTTAGTCGGAAAAGTTGAAAAAACATATATGTTACAAGCACAAAGGACTTTCACGAAAAACTACACTACATATAACAAAAATTTGATCATCTGATGTGTGCTGTGTCAGTGTATTTTTTGTATATCGTACATGGGATCCATCTCTCTTCATAGTGGTATTTTGAACGTTTTGACCATAGCTCCGAAGATAGCTTTATAAGCCGAAAGCGCTCAGCTAGGATTTATTTCTTTTACACACTTCAAAAGTACACTTTCCCTGTTCACCTGTTGTCATAAGTGTGTACAAAACTTTTTCAGTCTTTACATTTTTAAGATATATACGCCCAAAAAATATGCGATTTTGTATCTACCTAGCCCTACCTAGCTTATGGGTGGTTAAAATCCACAAACTCCACCGGTTCTGAATCGGCCCTGACCCTTCTTGAAACACAGAAAAAAAATTCAGATCGGTGTAACTTTTCCACATACATACATACATATATCCACAAACATTTTCGTCTTTTTAAATAAAAGTTGAGTCATACTTCTGAGCTAGGTAACTTTTGAATGGTATAATCTATTTTCAAAATGAGACATGCGTTGAAAAGGTAATGATCACTACTATCAGAAGCCGCAAAGGTCGGACTTAAATTTTTGAAATTTTTGGGAGTTTTGGGGACGAGAACGAAAAACAGGCACTAAATGGGAAGGGCCGTAAAATACACACCCTTGGACCAAAATGAATGGTTGACATATGGATGGGCAAGTCTTTTCCTAAACTTTAAGATGGGAGTTGGGCCAATTTTCAATTCAGTCAGATTTAGAAAATCGAAAATTTCGTGTATATATAGTGTCGCTTGTAGGGGTATTGCATAGGCGTAACCAGGGGG
The DNA here is from genome assembly GCF_917563875.1 of Diabrotica virgifera virgifera. Taxonomy (NCBI): domain Eukaryota; kingdom Metazoa; phylum Arthropoda; class Insecta; order Coleoptera; family Chrysomelidae; genus Diabrotica; species Diabrotica virgifera. The sequence goes on from NC_065447.1 coordinate 57,310,315, forward strand.
GGTTTTGGGGGTTATAACCCCCCCATTGGGATGTACTTTGAGCTCTGTACGCTTAATACCATAGCCCTCAGAGACCTTCCAGTAGTTGTAACCCCCCCTTTCAGGTAGTTGTAACCCCCCTTAGGATCATCCTGGTTACGCCTATGGTATTGTGCGCCACTGACGAGAACTGCCGTTCTCTGGTAAAACATTTATATTTAACTAAAGAAAGTATTTAATTTTTAAAATATTCTAAAAAGATCATAGGATTCAGTTTGATTGCAGGCTTTTTGGTGTAATATGTTATTCTGTTATTTATATTCTTGTTGAACTGGGTGTGTACTTGTATAGTGGCTTTTTCTGTCTCTTTTTGCTAATAGCCAGTTATAGCATTGCGAATACTATATGGTGAATAGTGAATGGTAACATTGAGGCCTGAATTTTCATCGTAACTTTATGCATTAGTCTGGCAACCGCGACCTGACAGCTACTTTTGATATAATTGGAGGTTGCAAATTCTCTTAAAAAATTTATAGAACGTTTGAATTCTTTGCAGAATTAGAATTCACGATCTCTTGCTTATAAAGCGACTATCCACAGTACCTATCCACTACAGTCGACTGTCCAATCCGACAAAATGATTTATAAGTTTGCAAAGCATACATACAAAGCACATAAGTTTGTATTTCTTCAATATGCATTTTTTTATATCGTTTATAATGAGCTTCCGCCACCTCGGTCTTAGATATTTACCTTATTTCTGATAAAAAAATGTATTTCCTCAATTTTATTTTTGATGCGAGTAATGCTAACGTTTATTTACGTTAATAAAGACGAAGACAGAAAACAGATGTCTTAAAAGCTCATAAGAATTTGTCAGAAAAGCTCAAGAATTAAAGTCATTGTTTACTCTCACAAGTGTTTACTACATTTATAATATATTACTTATAGTGTACTTAAAAACAATATACAAAATATTTGAAGATAAACCAACTTGTTTTATTCTGCAGAATACGCAGAATTTACAAGTCTGTTAACATGTTGAAATTTGATAATATTTGCTTTTTTTGGCTTATCGAGACCTAAGGGAAATATCAAATAGATAATATTATTAAATAATAGTCAACTAAGCCAATTTTTAACAGGTTGCTTTTAATGTATACATACTTGAAAACAAAATATTTGAGAAAACCTTATCTTACTCCTATTACAAAGTCATTTGTATTTGATTATAATTTTCTATAATTTAAAACCGTCCAAATTTCCAAAATTTTTTAATTAGGATTTATCGGTTCTGGTAACATATAGATTTTCAACAATAGAAGATTTATAAGGGGGATTATTTTTATTACTTTGCCATCATTTTAAGAGGCCATTAGGATAATGAAGGCACAATATTTGTGAACATTCTATACCAGTTTTAAAAATGGTTCAAATATCAGTCTTACTTTGAGTGAAGCAATCATGAAATCTCAAAAGATTTTCATGCTTCCTTAACGTTCAGCCCGGAAGTGTCTTGTTAATCTACCTAGCAATGTTACATAGTATTTTTTACATTAATTACATAATATTCCTATTCTTTATTAACTTCATCATACAAGAGTTATGTATTTAAAAAATAAATACACTTATTTATTAAATTTTGCAGATAACACGTGAGAAAACACTTTAGAAAGTGTACGACTGACTGCAATCGCCATGTTACTCGTAGTACTAAGTCGATAATAATATAAAGTGTGTAGAATTATGTAAGTAAACCACATATGGATTGCAAAATTCAGAACAATAGAAGATTGAAAACATTAAGTTGTCTGGGAAGAAAATAATATGGCTGCTTACCAAAAATGTTTAAGCAATTTAGCTAACTGTTCCTTATAAGGCGTATATTCATTTCCTCATCCGTTGAGGGGAATAAACCATAAAGCAGCAGGTTTTTATTTTCGTAATATTGTTGAGGCTTTTCTTCTTCTTAAAGTCCGTCTCCTATCAAAGGTTGGAAATCATCACAGCTATTCTTATTTTACTGGCGGCCGCCCTAAATAGGTCGATGCAACTGCAGCCGAACCATTGCCTCAGATTTCTTAACCAAGATATTCTGCGGGTACCGATACTTCTCTCACCCCTAATTTTACCCTGGATGATCAGTCTCAGCAGCGAGTATTTGTAACCTCTCATATCATGGCCAAAGTATTCAAGCTTTCTTCTTTTAACAGTAAGTACAACTTTACATCCTTTTCCGATCCGACGTAAAATTTCGGCATTCGTCAGGTGGTCCATCCAAGATACACGTAGCATTCTACGGTAACACCACATCTCAAAAGCTTCAATGTTTTTAATGCTGCCCATCTTCATGGTCCATGACTCAACTCCATATAATAAAGTGGGGAAGATATAACACCGCAGCATACGCACTCTCAGATCAAGATTTATGTCACGACTACAGAGAAATTTTTTCATCTTGTTAAATGCTGATCTAGCTATTTCTATTCTTGCTCTTATTTCTTTTGTTTGATCGCCTGTATGATCCGGGCAAGCTCCAAGGTATTTATAGGAGGATACCCTTTCTATAACGGTGTTATTTACCAAATAATTCCTGGCGTGTGGATCTTTTGTTATTACCATCCATTTAGTTTTTCTGAGGTTTAAAGTAAGTCCGTAGCTGTTGCAGTAGTGGTTAATGCGTTCCATCAGTCGTTGCAGATCTGCAAGATTGTCTGCTCACATCACTGTGTAGTCAGCGTATCTCACATTATTGATTGTATTTCCGTTGATCATTACACCACAACTAACCTCCGACAGAGCTTCTTTAAATATGACTTCGCTATAAAAATTAAACAAAAGAGGAGACTGAATACACCCCTGTCTCTACATATTTCATCATCGACCTTGACTTGTGCTGTTTGATTCCAATACAAATTAGTTATTATTCTAATACCTTTTTCATCAATGTTCTTTTCGATTAGAAGTTGTCTCAGTCGGTCGTGTTGGACTCTATAGAAGGCTTTCTCAAAGTCTATAAAGCAGGCGTATACATCCTGATTGATATCCAAACACCGCTGAAATAGTACGCCCACACCAAAGAGCGCTTCCCTCGTACCAGGGCCGTTCCCTCGTACCAAGGCCGTTCCTGAAGCCCATTTGTGTTTCACTTATATCTTCTTCAAGTTTGCGAAAAATTCTATTATGAATGATCTTTAGAAAAACTTTAAGCATATGACTCATCAAGGCAATCGTTCTGTAATCCGAGCACTCTTTTACATTTGATTTTTTAGGTATTAAAATGAATGTGGACCTTAACCAGTCTTGTGGTATTATTCCAGTATCATATATGTTGTTAAATAACTCGAGTATCATGTTCATCACTTCTTCATCAATAAGTTTTAATACTTTAACCGATATTTCATCAGGCCCTGGTGTCTTACCATCCTTGGTGTTTTTTAAAGCATATTCCAGTTCTTGTTTAAGTATCCTTAAACCCTTCATTTCTTCTCGTTTCACTGTTATTAATTCTCTTTCGTCGTCAAAAATTTTAGGCTTTTATTAGTATGTAATTAAACGATTATATTATATTGGCTGTGATTAGTGTTTTGTAAATGTAGTTGTTCTCTAGATGTAGTTTTGCATATTATCATTAACAATCAGGAAGTTTTGGAATATTATATACATCTCCTCATTCCTTGAGCCCATGTCAGGGCGTGATGAAACTCTAAAAATTGTTAGCTTGGTGTGTTCATTAGCTGCGATCTTGTGTGAGATAAACGGCTTTATTTAGAAATTCTCCCTCCAGAGTCTTCATTTAGTCTGCCCATCGTGTTGGACTAATCTTGGTGTTCGGCCTTCTCCCTTTCCTTCTACTACCCATAGTTCCATGGTCTGCGTTCTTTTGACTATGTTGCCTAAGTAATTTAGGTATGGTCGGTTTAGTTTTTAAAAGCATATCCAAGATACTTGTAGAATTTTTTCATAGACCCACATTTTGAAAGCTTCGATATTCTATCGATTTTTTGAGAGTACAGATTTCGTTTTGCGTGTGTAGCAATACGAAAAATAAGACCACTAACCAACGCGCGCTTAGTTTCCGTTGTTATTCCTCGGTCTTTTCATTAATTTGGCTGGTACTGCTTATTGCGACAGATTTTTTTCCAGTTGTAGACTTTTTTTAGATAAACTTACTACAAGTGTACCTTTTAACGTTAAAAACACAAATATTCTCATTTCAAAGCTGTATAATTATTTAAACAATCTTTTTTTAAACAAATTAAAAATTTTGGTTATAATAAATAAATTACCTAATTTATTATAACAAAACAAGAGCAACTTTGACATTTAATAATGCATTAGTTACATGGCTATACTCGAGTTACTTGGGAACAAAAAAAGAATGAAGAAAATTGCTCCATGGGAAGCCGAGAAAATGCATTTTTTTAACGTATACCGATTTTGAACTTGAGATTACATTTTTTCCAACCTAATTTTTGATTGGAATTTTTCTATTTTTGGCAATTTTCACTCGTAATGAGTATTTTAAAGATATGAAAATTGGTGTGGAGAAAGAGGACAAAAATAAAAAGGTGATGGTTTGAAAATTATGATCGTATTGTTTATATCTTTCCCGTAAATGCCGGTCAACTTTGACCGGTTGTATCTCAGGAACCACTCATAACAATTAAACGTTTTTTCTTTTAAAAGAGGCGTCCCGCCGCTTTTTTTTCAATACCGTTTTCATGATTTAATTTATATTAATATTTGCCGAGAATTCTATTTGTTTATAAGCCAAAAAATTGTTAATAATTTTTGAAATATTCCTGAGGCCGCAAAAATTTCAATTGTGTAAGGTAAATTAGATAGGTACAGTGTCTTTTTATACAAAAATCATAGTTATTCTTACGAATCATAATTATTTTGGTTATTATACCGACTGTAAATTTTTAATTAACAATTCAATTGTTTCTAAACTGCTCATTTAATTTCCATCGGCTTCTGGAATTATAATCTGTTTGAAAAGAGCTTTTATATTACCAAGTTATTTAATTATCGATAAACAATTATTTTTCTAAAATTTTAGTTGAAAATGAAAGATTTTGTTGGAAAAATCCGCATTTTGCGGGGAAAATTTTTGTCGAAGTAAATCTGGAAAAACGCGTCTATGCAGAATTTAATTACGAATTTTTATTTGAGTGTTTTTGGTGTAAAGTTAAAATCTTTTGAGTTAAGAGCAAAAATTAAAAAAAAAACACGATTTTCGGGCGCCATTTTGTTTATAAAAAAAGTAGCACACTATCTGCGGATTTTGCATACCTATATTATTAATATATACAATCATAAGATTAGATTCCAGCAATAAAATTGCTGGTAACTAACTTTTCCCAAAAATGGCCTATTCTCCGATAATCTGCCCAGACTAGCATGGGTATAATAAAATAAAATAGAATGGAATTAACATATATTGACAAAAGACACAAAACAGAATGGCATGAGACAAACCAGGACAAGTGACGAATCATTGCGGGAGGGAACCAAAAAATAGTGAAATGACTACTTAGGTAAGTGGCGTTTAGATGCCGAGATATTGTGACGATAAATTTCTACGATCTATTGATCTTTTTAAAGCTGTTTAGACGCAGCGATATATTGTCGCGATTGCTTATAAACTGAAACAACTCGATCGTTTCAATAAATTGATGCCATCCGATACCAACTCCAATCCAAGATCAATTCCGACAAATCGCTGCGATGTACCGTTTACACACAACGATAAATTGAAACAACTCGATCAATATCGATAAATTGCTCGGATTTATCGCGGTGTCTAAACGCTACCAAAGAGGAGGATACCGTAAAGTGAGGCTACTTTGTGACACATGTGGTTACTTTGTGACAGTGGCCTCTAAAGTTAAACTTATTAAAAAATCCACGAGGAAAAAATTTCCTGTAGTTGGCTGTATACCATTCATTACAAAAAACCATTAAATCCTTTAGAAAAGGTATATTTGTTAAAATCCCTATACAGGGCTATGTACATCATAAAACAAACAGAACTAGTTTTCAATCGGTTGACCGATCATCATCAGTGTTTCCTAAAATGTGTACAACTTGAATCAAACATGCTAACCACCAAAGTAAAATTTTTATACGTTCCTATGACGGATTAAGTTTCATTAGTTTTGGACCAGATAACAGCGAAACTACAAGGTAACATTCTATGGTGCTTAATGTATGCTGATGATGTGTTAATAGGAAATAGTGAAAGAGACTTAGAACAAAAACTGGAACAGTGGAGACAAGCTCTGGGGGAAAAAGGTTTAAAACTTAGTAGGACAAAGACAGAGTATTTGGAATGCTCATTTAAAGACGGAATTACTACAAATAAAATGGTATCTTTGGATGGTGAACTGATTGTAAAAAGCAATAGCTTTAATTACCTGGGATCGGTATTACAGAGTAATGGAGAAATAGATGGAGATGCATGCAGTAGAATTAGGGCTGAATGGATGAAGTGGAAGGAAGCGAGTGGTGTGTTGTGTGACAGAAAAGTTCCAATGAAGCTGAAAGGAAAATTCTATAAAACAGCCATAAGACCGGCTATGATGTACGGAACTGAATGTTGGGCAGTGAAAAAGAAAGAGGAACAACGAATGCATGTGGCGGAGATGAGAATGCTTAGATGAAGGAGTGGAGTGACAAGAAAGGATACAATTAAAAATGAGTATATTAGGGAAAGTCTAGGTGTGGCACCAATTGATGCCAAAATGAGAGAGCATAGGTTGAGATGGTTTGGTCATGTTCAACGTCGAGACGTTAATCATACAATACGAAGAGTAGCTGAAGTGCAGATTCCTGGAAGGAGTAGGAGAGGAAGACCAAAGAAGACGTGGGGGGAGACGATTAGGCAGGGCATGTTGGTAAAGGGGATTAATATTGATATGACCCAGGATAGAATTGTGTGGAGAAATGCAATTAGGGAAGCCGACGCCGCATAGGGATAAGATAAAGAGAATGATGATGATGATGATGATGTTCCTATGACGGATTAAGTTTAAAGGGTTTTTACCCTAATATTTTTACTTTGGTGGTTAGCATGTTCGATTCAAGTTGTACACATTTTAGGAAACACTGATGATGATCAGTTAACCGATTGAAAACTAGTTCTGTTTGTTTTATGATGTAGCCCTGTATAGGGATTTTAACAAATATACCTTTTATAAAGGATTTCATGTGTATTTTTTTAACTTATTAACTTGGCCGAGCCATTAGAAATGCTGGAATAATTAAAATGTTTTATTTCAATAGTAGACTATGTGCACTATCTAGGGAACAATAACCAAAGTTCCTAGTGCAACTTCGCTCGTCATGCCACAGCTGATTTAATCATCGTCAAAACAGTTGATTTTAGGTTGGCGTGAAAACTTTGACTTTTGAAGAAGAATTTTTAGAAGATATTTCTACCAAAGTAAATTTATATTTTAACACAATATGTTACCTCCATTTAACATTAAAATGTTGTCTGTAAAAAATGTACGGGTGTTTCTTTGTGTCACATCACAGTTAGAATTCCATATAAATATCGCAGAAAAACTTACGTGTCACGAAGAAACCCCCACCTATGGGGCGACTTTGTGACAACTTTTTTTGACGTTTTCTTGATTTCTATCACATATAGCGCATTCTAGTTTTCACTGAACATAGAGGAAAGAGTGAGCTTTCAGGTGATATTTTTAAAATTATAATAAACCGAAAGTAGATGTACTATATCATCACAAAACCTAAAAAAGTGTCACAAAGTAGCCTCACTTTACGGTACCGAAGATTGAACACATTGACGTATTGCCTATTTTATTTTAATAAAGAAGAAGATATTATTTTCAGTGAATATTTAATTCAAAACAATTGAAAAGTGATGTGTTTATTGCGGAAATAATACATGTATTTATATATGTGACTTTGCAATTTGTATATTGTTTAACAATTATTTATAAAGATGTTTCTAACAAATAAATTACCATATAGAATCTATTTTTGGCATGAGATGATGAGTCATAGTGGGATAGAAAATGTCAGAGAAGTGTAATCCTTGATGTAATCACGACACAGTCTTTAAAGAATTATATCCTGCTTATTTTTATAAAAAACAATTACAAATATTCTTTAATGTTAAACAGCGTATAAATACAAATAGTTCGAGGTTTCTTTGGCATTTGTGTCATTTTCAAGCACGATTTATACGGGGACAATTATTTTTAGTGCATATTTAATTTAAAATTGCTGCGAATTGAGGTGTTTCTTGCGGAAAATTATTTCCACACAACTTACCTAAAATAAATATATTATACTTAATGTACATTTTCTGTTTAAGAAAACAAGCTTGATTTCATGGATCCTGATTTCCTGACATCTTCTGTACCTACAGTCAATATTAGCAGCGTTCGCGCTGTACAAATCGAACGTATTCAGAGTAAGTTCGGGATTAGTTTCCAATGCGCAGGCGTCAACGTAAACTTATCCTGGACATGCTCAGGATTTTTCGCTCCGCGAACAATTTTCGGATTCGTAATGTAATGACGGGTTGCATACATTAAGGTTAGAGAAGGAAGCCTTTTGTTATCCCTTATCCCTTTCTTATTTCGAAATCAATGTTAAAAAAAAAATGCAAATGCAACAAATTTGTATGTCAACAAAGAGAAAGAGAAAGAGAATAAAAGCAACAGGCAAAGGATTAACTTTCTATTCATCAATGCCTTTCTTAGAAGTTAGAAATTTGATTAGCGTCTTTCTTTATTATTTCCATATTATTTCGATAATATGGTATTTCCACGCCAAAATCCGGCTTACATTTTTGTAGAGAGTAAAAGATTGTTATGTATCACTTGGAAATGGCAGCTTGATATTTAGATATAAAAATTACCTTTAACTTCCTGGGGTTCAACATTATCTGAAGGAAGGAATAATTTAGTAAAGCAATCACTTCCAATTTTGATATTATATGTATTGAATTTGATAGGTTGTGACATTGTGTTGTGGTTTATTACACCACAAAAATAATGAAATATAACAAGACACAATAAATAGTTTCAGAATAAGTTTGATATGTTGTTTATGTTTTGATATGTGTATATTCAATAAGAGACTAATTTAACTCATAAATTAAACTGAAAAATAAACCACAAGAATATGTAGGTACTTATAAGCTCATCTAGATAGAAAAGAAATTAAGTAAAAACAGAGTACACAATTTATTGTAATACATACTACCGTAATAAATAATTATCGAATATCGAATGAAAATAATACTAGAAAAGGTACCTACTTATTTATAAGCAAACTAATGGAAAACATTGACAAACACAACTAAAAAAGCTTTAATATAAAAAATATTAAAATTTGTTTGAAGAATATTTAAATGATACAACACTTTACATAATTTTAAAACTTTAAAAACCAGAATCTACATCTACAAGTTGTTTAACAAATAAACAAAACAATATTTTAGGTTAAGAATTGGAAGGAGTAAAGAACAGAATGTCAAGAAATTCTTCCCAAATATTTTGTGCGCCTGTGCGAACTTAAAATCCGAAACAAAATCCTCGAACGTCGAGAGCGTATCCCGGACACGTTCAGGATCTTTTTTCTGTACTGCGCGAACACCGAATTAAAAATCCGGAGGGTGTTCAGAGGGAAAGATTTGAACTCCGCGAACGCTCGATTTTGTAATGCGCAGGCGTTCTCCCTCTGGGTATACCCAGGATGTACAGCGCGATCAAAGCTATACATTTGCCTTGATCTTACGCTATTCTCATTAATTGTGTGTGGTACATTTAGTCGAAGGTACTACGGACCATAACAAATGCCCCTTGCTTTATACCAAACAGGGAAATCCGAGACGATCTCCAAGTAGCTACAGTTAAGTAAATAGTAAGTGAATATAGCAGCCGGTATTTGGTAAAATTGGAAAACCACCCAAACAATGTTGCACTAAACCTGCTAGGCTAGATAATATTGAGCAGACTCGGAGACCGAAGAAGCACAAAACCATTGGAGCTACCATATTACCCCAGGGAAATAAGGCAAAAATGTATCATGTTCTTGACACTTGATCAGCCAGGTTGCAAATGGGTTTTTTGGGTACTATATACCTAATACATTACAAATTCAAAAATGCCCGTCACAGTTCGGACGAGAATTTTAGTTATTAACAAAAGGGTCAAAAAGGGCAGTTTTTTCATTTAACCCTGCTGTCCCGTTCGAGTTAACTACACAAATGTACTGTTCGGGTCAATATGACCCAACTATGGTTTACGCTCCTTAATCAAAATAAAATAAGCTAATGGTGATTAATAAAAGTTTATTAAAAAGAAATTATGGTTAATTAAACAAAAATTATGTTGTAATATTGTATAAATTATATGTAATAAATTATATTGTAATAAACCTTATTAATAAAAATAAAAGGTATTTTTTTTTCAAAAAAGCCTAGTAACAAATATCTACAAAAATTTAAATCAGATTACAACTGGGACGGTAATAAAAAGAATGTATTTTACAAATATGTTTATGATATATTATACAACATAGTAATTTGTCTTGTTATCGTTTTTAGGGCAAGTTTACAGCGTGCTCGTTTAGCAGGCGGAGTTAGATTGTCCATAGACGGTTCACTAGCATTTCCATCTTATCTACTTTTTTCTGCTCGTGTCCTTTTTACAAGTTCGTGAGAACCTTTAGTTCTTGGTAAATTTTTTCTGGAAATGATGACTGGTGTCATTAGTTTTTTCCCAATTCCTCAAGAAAAATTCGCCGTTTTGCCAGTTTATTGGTATCCCATTGGATATTTATTGATGCCCATAACACGAACGCGTTGTAGGCAGAAATGTCCAGCAGACTATAAAAAGAATTATTGGCCAGCGATTTATCTCTTCTCACATGTATACGTGCCAACAAGCTAATCTGGGCATCTAGAGTACCACTGCTCCATTATTGGAATTGTAATCTAAAATAATTTGGGGCTTTTTCATTTGATGAAAGTGATGCATGATGCATCGATTCATGATGCAAAGTACTCATAAGAACAACATTTTTATTATTTTTAGGAATATGTACATATTGTCAACAACAGTGGTATCTTGCATGAGGCAAAACAGACGAGCTATGAACTTCTTTATTCGCGATTTTTACTGAAAGCTCCGGTATTGTATGTATCTACTTTGTTTTAGAAAAAATTGCTCTAAATTTTACGATGTAAAAAGTTATTACACGTAATATTGTAGCCTTCCAAATCACTACTCAAGTCACACATCACACGCATTCCTGTATAGATCTGCAATTTTACAGCATAATAAAGTTTTACTGTTTATAATTACATAAAACCCAAATTATTGTGCCATATTTCGCTGGCTTGCTAGGCACTTCGCTAGGCAACTAGTTGCTTATCGACGGTAACATTTTCATCAGGGTTAAAAAAATTTTGGTACATTTTCTACCTATGTTTCCTAAATTTCACGTATTGCAGCAAGTTTATCAAAACGTCTCCTATCCTGTCTAGTAGTTTTGTTATCAAAACGTATTACTTGCAAACTTTTTGTAAATATATCAAGCGACATTGTTGATTTAAATATACTACACGCACTTCTTCATTCCACAAACTTTTAGTTGATTCACCATGGGACTTATAAACTCGAGCTAAAAATAAAAGACCAATGTATGCTTGGAAACCAACTTTATTCATGTCTTTCCAGTTGGTTCCAAAGACCAGCTGTTTTTCCATGTTGGTCATATTTACAATTTGATTTGCAACATCGTCCAGCTATACTACAGTTGTTTATTTTACAAGTTCTAGCTTGCAGAAACCTGTTTTTATTTACAGACGTATCTGGCTGACAAACACACAGGTACTACCAATATAGAATACTGCCAACTAAATACACATACACAGGTAATTTTTAACGGTTTAAATACGCGGGTCATATTGACCCGAACATACCCTAGGTAACAATTTCATTTTTATCAAAAAAAATCAGGAAGTTGATTATTTATCTCATATGCAATTGAAAGACCTCATATTAGGTAATAAAGTCACGAAACACCAAATCGTTACGCCGGGTAATATTTTGTAAAATAAGAAATAAACTATTTTTTGGGTCAAATAGACCCGAACAGGACAGCAGGGTTAAATCGCTATACATAGGTAAAATAGGGTAATTAAATATATTATTTATAGTATAGTATTCGCCTTTTAGTAGATTAGCAAAGGTTTAAAACAGTAGTTTTTGAATTTTGGTTCGATCGTTTGTGGCTTCGGAAATTGCAAAATTGGACTAAAATTCTACTGTTATTAACTACAACTTCCAAAGTAAGATTGAATAATGAGGTGGATAAGGAGTCACCTTGTCTCAGACTCAGAACAGAAAATTCCTCCGATGTCTGACCTTGCGAGGCAATTTCACGTTTCGTGTTAGTAATGGTCATTTTTATCCCCTTGCTCAGCTTTTTCGGGATTCCAAATTCCTTGTCTGTCCACCATGTAGCAAGCTTGCCTAAAGTCTATTAATAAAGCATATATAGTGAAATTACTTTTATAACACGTTGTCTGAATTAATCTTTGGGAGAAAATTTTAATAATCGTCGATCTATTACTCCTAAATCTGGCTTGGTATTCTTGGAGGATGGTTTCCATCCGTTCATTCGTGCCAGTATCTTGTACGTGGCTTTTGGTAGAGCTATGACCCCATAGTTGTTAAATCTGAATTTGTCACCCTTCTTGACTAGTGGATATACGAGTATTCGGGCTTTATCCCAATCACTTGGCATTTTTTCAGTATTCCAAATTTGTTCTAACAGTTCATAAATTCTTTTATAATTATTGTACTCCTGATTTGACCATGTCTATGTAAATTTCGTTATTCCGGACTTTTATATTATTTTTCATTTCTTGGATGGCCATTTTGACCTTCTCTTCTATCGGTTGGTTCACTGTTGTTACTATATTCCTCGACATTTTTCCATAATCCTTTTCACTCTACTATTATTTCTTTAGGTTCACTAATTAGTGTTTCTTCCTTGGTTTTCATCTAACTGCAGTAATTTTAATAACCTTTTCCCATCTTTTTGACCTCCTGGTAAAATGAATACACGTCTCTGTTTTGAAATTTTTCTTCTATTTGAGTTTGTTCTCGCTTTATTGCCTTTTCTTTTTTCTGCATATCTTCTTGAGTTTATCTTTCATTTGTTTTTGTACTCTTCTGTTTTGTTTTCCGTAATTACTGAAGTATTTTTATTTTTTCTTTACTATTGTTTGGTATCGTTCTTACTATATTGTTCTGTTTACTGTTGTTCATTATCAAACCAATCTTTACTTCGCTCTTATTGTTGACTCTTGATCATTTTCTTATTTGCTTCTTGTATTGATTTTTTATTTGTTGCCACGATTGTTGTATTTGTAAATTTAGAACACTCTATTTTAACTTTTTCATGTACGTTTTTTTTTATTCTTGTACCCTTAATTATTGTTCACTATTGTATTTTCTTGTCTTTCTGTTAACGTTAGTTTTGTTTTGTTGTGTAGATTATTCAGATATTCTAGTCGATTCTAGTACCAGAAAATGGTGCGAATTACAATCTGCCCTCTCTTAGGGTCGGTTTTTCAGTGCTGGGTTAACCTATTTATTTTTCGGTCGCCGAAATATTCATGGTTAATCAGTTTTTCAGTACTAGGTTAGAGTTTAAACTCGTTTAAGTTAACCAAGATTTTAACCGATCCTCGTTAGATGGTTTAACTCCGAATTTTGCGGTTACGCTTGCGCATGGGTGCAGTGAATGCATCATGTTTATTTTTTTGAGTACCTGCACCTGCCTGACAGAAGATATTAGTTGGTTTATGTTATTTTGTTTCATCGCTATCGCGGGAAGTATTCTGATACCTCCTTATTATTATAATAGGTCTGGATCCCGCGTATGAAAAAAAAGTTAATTAATAGCAAGCTGAAAATTTGTTAATAGCTGAAGGGTGTCTAGTCGGACAAACTTTGATATATGGGAACACTGGAACAGGGGAAGTTTTAATTGTGGAACAGGTTAAAAATTTGGAACGGTCAGACCACGAAAACGGCACATGTATTTTGTCCGACAGAACAGACTTAAACTCTCCGAACAGAGATTAAACTCTCATGCAAAAATCAGACTGATATTTATTACCAAATGGGCGTTTTAATGAGTGGAACATGTAGAATATGTCAAATGACAAGAATTATGACAGGTGATAAATAGCAGTCTGATTTTATTGCATGAGAGTTTAATCTCTGTTCGGAGAGTTTAAGTCTGTTGTGACGGACAAAATAAATGTGCCGTTTTCGTGGTCTGACCGTTCCAAATTTTTAACCTGTTCCACAATTAAAACTGCCCCTGTTATAGTGTTCCCATATATCAAAGTTTTTCCGACTAGACACCTTTAAGCTATTAACAAATTTTCAGCTTGCTATTAATCAACTTTTTTTCATACGCGGGATCCAGACCTATAAGGAAATTATTATTATCGAAATTATAAATTATTATCGTTATTAGGTATATACGAAGGAATTACAAGGAAATATATTTAAATATAATTGTAACAGGTACCTATGTTTACACTTACTGTAATAGGATTTAATGCCTGATTCCTAGTAAGATTTTAAAAAGATTATTTTATATTTGTCTACACAGCAAAATAATTATTTACCAAACTCCTTATTTCCTGGTCAATCTGTTCAAATAGTGATAAGACCGTGGTCTTTGACAAACAAAATCGGAAAAAAGTCTAATTGACTTTATGAACTAAACAAAGATTCCGAACTTGACATTGCATTGCATTAATCATTTTTTTAATTTGGTTATGAAATTGTTTTTTATTTATTTTTCTGTCAAATTAATCATTATTTCTCGAATTGCACATGCTCACGTACAGTTACTGCTGCCAACAGAAGAAAAAAAGTGGTTAGCTAACCGAGATTTTCTTAACTTGGTTTAAAGCACTAAAAACGCTATGAGGGTTAAAATATTGGTTAAAATTTAAACTAGGTTAGCTAACCAAAATTTTAACCGCTCACTGAAAAACCGGGCCTTAGAAGTTGACTTTCGTCATTGACTTTCATTTAGTATTGACGTTACACATATAATTCAACCTATTTATTACAAACAACCAGTACCTGTAATTAAAATATTGTTTCTCGGTTTGTTTACTCAACAACACAAAATTATAGATAAGACTTATTATACATAACTACGAAACCATAATCTTCAATGCCAGTGTTTTGCATAAACTATAACAGCCGTCCCTAACCTACCTGACATATCACTCACTGGCTCATTAACTATACTAGGATAACAACAAAATATGATAGCTGTACTTTTTCATTGACGTACTGTACTGAATTGAGTTCTATATAGAACATTTGGTTTACAATTTTTTCTCCATTGTCCTCACTACAACTAAAGCTATTATTAAAAAAGATTTAACAACTACCGTTTTTATACAATACAAACAACAGAAACAAAGATTGCTTGCAACAAAGGTTTTGTATTTTATATTTAGCACAGTTGATTTATCTGTATTTTATAAGGGTACACCTCCAACAGATTAGCTCAAATGATAAGGGGACAATAAAATAATGTAGGAATCATCTTCCTGTCAATACTGGATAATGAAATCTAAAATATACAAAAGAATTGAAGTGTTATTAACTTTTCACTGCTCATTAGATTTTTAATTAATTTTTGGAAGTTTTGTGAAAATTAGCTTATCATTTTGTATCGGAACGGGAGAGTTATTATGTTTGTAATAAATAAAAATGATATTCGGTATCGGTAATTTGAGAAAAATTTGCATTTTTTTAATTAGAATTGCATATTAAAGCATAATCTTTATAAACTTTTAGTAGTAATTGCACAAGAGCTCTGAAATTATTGAATTTTTCCCGAGTGACACTTTGACAGTTTTAATTTCACGAGCCAAAGGCGAGTGAAATTATGTCAAAGTGTCACGAGAGCAAAAATTCTATATTAATTTCAGAGGTCGAGTGCAATTTGTTGCGATTATTTCATGAATAAAACTGTTCAAAACCAAAATTTTATTGTAATTTATTTATGTAAGTACCATTAAACACACAGTTTTTATAAATATTTGACGATTGAAAGTCATCACTTTTATAATTTTTAAAACATTAATTGTCATTAATGTCACTGAATGTATTTTTTCGTAGCAACGAAGGGCATCTGACGTAATATACTTAACGACGGGAGATTATCAAACATTATCGATTTAATTCAGATTTCTGTAGCTTTCTATTGGTCAGAATCTCCTATGAATGAAATAATCATGTTAACAATTTTCGATATTGTGAAATATAAGGGTACTTTACTCTTAAGGAAAATTGAAAATTATTTACATTCCTCGTAGAAGATTAATAAAACTTAATATATGATGATTGGATCTTAGGATTGAGACAACGCAGACTGTTTTTAGTAATATGTATTAATAATAAAAAAGTTTCCCATAGGTATGTTGCCAACTTTGAAGAAACGCTGTATATTTTAGACGTGGGTACTTCAACTCCCGACTAAGGCCTTTCTGTTTACAGTATCAATCACTTTATCCAACTGTCTAAGTGTGTGCTTACTTATTTTTATGACAATTATATATTCCAAAGTTGTACTCTCACACATCCATCTTCCGTTAAAGACTGCCTGATGCACATAAATGATTTACTAATGTAGACAAATAAATTAAAAATAATATTGCTATTCATTTGCCAGGCTACATGGTATCTAAACTCTAATCTATTTCAGTTTTCTGAAACGTTCGAATCATGTTTTACAACTATTTTATCAACAATTGTTTTTTCGAAATAAAGCGCAAATTATAAAACCACATATTTATTTCACATTTAAGTTTCTGAATTTCAGTTTATTTGGTATGAAAACCCAAAATTTAATAGTACATTGTTTACCGGGTAGGAAAAGCTTAACATTCCTGGACGACTGTGAAGATTGCTAAGTCGAGGCGCAAGCCGAGACTTAGCAACACAGAGTCCAGGAATGTGGCTTTTCCTACGAGGTAAACATACTATTTTTCCGCAAATCGTTTAAAATTCGACAGATATTGATTGATTTAAAAAAAACGCGATAATTTTATTCCCAAATAAATGGTGCTTTGAAATTCCTAATAAAATTACTTGGGTTACTATGGAAACGTATTGAGGTTGAATTGTCAAACTTGACGCTTATAAATTTAATTGCTGGTGTTCTCGAAAGTAAAATGATAAGTGATGATGAAATTTCCATTCCTGGGACTCCTCCAGAGCTGGTTGAGGCAGTGAATACTGCTTCATTAGAATTATTGCCAAAGAAATCAAGAGAAAAGTACGAAAATGCATACAGACGTTTTATGGATTATCGCATGAGTAAAAATATGTATTATCATTTATGTAGAACACTAACAACTACGGAAATATCATTTCCTTACAGTAAGGAAATGACATTTCCTTACAATAAGGAAGTCCTGACTTTTTCTTCAAGAAATTTTGACAGGAATGTCAAAATTTCCTGGCGATTTGCGGAAAAAGTATTTATTTTATAATTTTTGCATTATTTTTAACGAACTATTTGATAGATAATATTTGCCCTCTACTATTTTTATCAGATTTCTTAATGAGGTTTTTATTTATAAAATGATCTTAAAACGTATAATGCGGGCCATATTAATGAGTTAAAACAGCTCATAAACAAAATTCTGTAAATAATTTATAAGCATTATACATAGTACACTGTTTACAAAATAATACGTAAAAAAAGTAAAAACTAAATTTAATATACCAATTACAATTTTGCAGTTTTCCTTGTAATATACAGCCAACCGCGGGAATTTTCCCGTATTTTATTAAACGCTTTTCTTTACTTCAATAGTTTGCATCAAATCTTTAGACGTTAATTTGACTGCCTTTTCTTCAATGCAAATGAATGAAAATTTGCAGACATATGCATTCGCGGAAACAATACACGAATAGTCAATAAAAAAAAGTTTTTTATATTTATTAATTGTTTAAATAAAAAAATAACGATTTTAATGGAAAATGCTTAAATTCTCTTATTTTTTACAATGTAGAAACTTGAAACTTTTACGAATTGTAGCTAATGATATGAACTATACATAATTTCACTTTTTACGTTAATTGTTTACGTTATGCTTCATAAATAAACAATAAAGTTTCAAATTTTAATCGCTCATATATTTGTTTATATATAAATCGGCGTTTATTCGTGTCAAATTTCAATACGATACGAATCAAAACTTCAACCAAAACTCGAATTCAAAAAATTCGTGTTTTTATCGTAGTCTTAGAAAATCCACCGGTAGAGACGTTTTGTGCTACAATTAACATTAGAATTCGTTTTGCTGTATTAATTAATTAAACGCTTTTCTTGAGTTCAATCGTTTGAGTCAAATCTTTGGACGTTAATTTGACTGCCTTTTCTTCAATGCAAATGACTAAAATTTGCAGACATATGCATTCGCGGGAACAATACACGAATAGTCAATAAATTTTTTTTTTGTTTATTAATTGTTTAAATAGAAAAACTATTTTAACGGAAAATGCCTTAATTCTCTTGTTTTTTACAATGAAGAAACTTGAAACTTTTACAGATTGTAGTTAATTATATGAACTATACATAATTTCACTTTTTACGTTAATTGTTTACGTTATGCTTCATAAATAAGCAATAAAGTTACAAATTTTTTGCCGATTCCGATTACTTTTCATGTTTGTACATCATATGTTTTATACATATCTTAATAAACATGACGATACATTTTATTGTTTGAAAAGTGTAAGACTAAAAAGTAAAAATAAAAAAATATGAAAAAAATATTTTTAAGAAACGCTTTTCTTTAGTTACGAGTTACTAAAATAAAACATGTTATAAAAAAATCAACTAAAAAGGAAAAAATAAAAAAAATTGAAAAAATCTAACGCATTCGTTAAAGAAAAGCGTGGTGCGAAAACCGTTTATTCGATGAAGACGCGGCACGCTTTTCTTTGACGAATGTGTTGATTTTTTTAATTTTTTTTATTTTTTTCTTTATAGTTCATTTTTTTATATGTTTAATTTTAGTAACTCGTAACTAAAGAAAAGCGTTTCTTAAAAATATTTTTTTCATATTTTTTTATATTATATATAGATATTTATCATCATCAATGGCGTTACAACTCTTCGTCAGTATTTAGCGCATTTACTTTTGCCTCCAATTCTTGTAGATCCTGTTCCACTATTTTCTATTGTTTCCGGATCCTCCTTGACTGCATATTTCCACGTTGTTCTAGGCCGCCGTCTTACAGACTTTCTCTCATTTGATCTTTCTCAAGACGAATAAATTGGTTTATAAGGTGATTATGGTCTAACTCGTTGTTGTGTCTGCTCCTTCATTCGTTTGTCACGCTTATTGTATCTCTACAAGGGCCATGTATTACTCGAAGGATTTTACGTTCCCACATCTTGTCGGTCGTGTTATGTTTTTGTATATCTTGATTTTCCACCTCGTGAAGGAAGTTTTGTCCTCAGTAGATGATTATTTTTCTCTATAGATTACACGATTAGATCTTCCATTTTTTGTACTTATCGGTTAATAAACTTCTTAGCCTTTTTATACATGTTTTTCTTCATTGTGATTTTTTTGATACTCTGTGGGATTTCGTCTTTTAAGTGGGCTGTTCTCCATCTTTTGTAATACTGGCTAATGTTTTAGTATGTAACTTTAGATAACATTTCTCCGATGTTTTTCCAATTATTATGAATTGTTCTATTTTTGAGTTCGATGTGTTTAATTTTTTTATTACCACCTCCTTCATCTTTGGGTCTTGTATATTCTTCATGTCTGGTTTTGTTTTACAAGTTGTGTTCTTTTGAGCTTTTAGTTTGATTTCTATATTGCAGGGGTGGCCAACATGGCCAACATGGCCTGGGGTTCCACATGTGTTTCAGAATATCTTTTAAATTACTGACAACAAATATGAAAGACCAAATGCAACTTTGTAACAAATTCCATTTCCATCCAAGCTAAGAGTGATATGACAAATCGAAAACTGCACGAAATAATATTAAGAGTGGCGCGACATAATAGTCAGTAATCAGCCCACTCCAGACCGATTTGTATACCTAATTAGTCATTTTACTCGACTTAATAAAAATTGTTACAATAATAAACTAGAAAAACTTAACGAGTAAATAAAAAATCCAGAAGGAATATTGACCTAAGTCCAAAATTTATTTCAAGACTTAAAATATTTTAAATCGTCGCTTCATTTTTTTCTCAATTCATTTGAAATAGATATAGTCCATAAGGTTAATTTTTTATTACCAATATATGACCCAAACAATATCAGGAGAATTAAAATTAATAGAGACGCAAGAAGATCATGCTTGAAAATAAAACTATGCGACGCCGATTACTGAATTTTGGAAATTTGTACCAAAATCGAAGTACATTCTCTAAATTATAGTCCTGTCGCCAGGGGGGGTACAACGGCCTCCTGTATTCAGATGGACTTACCCAAGTTTTTATTATGTATTTTGGCCCGTAGAACATGAATTTTTTGGGTAACAGTTGATCCGGATGTCGATAAGATTGTTATAAACAAAGAAGTTGAGGAATTACATAACAGCGATTTCTCGCAAAACAAAACATGTTTTTGTATTTTTTGGGCCATTCTAACCAAAAAATGTTCCTACAAGTTTTTTCGTAGGATGCATAGTTTTCGAGATAAACGCGGTTGAACTTTCAAAAAATTGAAAAATTGCCATTTTTGAACCCGAATAACTTTTGATTAAAAAATAAAATAGCAATTCTGCTTACCGCATTTGAAAGTTCAAGTCAAATTCTATCGATTTCGAGTATATACATTGCTGAAAATGTATGTGTTTATTGCTAAAAAAAGCTATAAACACATAGTGTTTCCCGTGCCTAATACATGCGTTTACATGCATGCTACGTAGAAATAGCCTCGCTTGCACTTGTACCTACTCGTTGGATTTTAAATGAGAAATCATTGAAAACATCACTCCAGCACTAGGTGTTTATACTTTTGTTTAACAATAAAATAATAAATTTTTAGCAATGCAAATAACTAAAACCGATATACTTTGACTTGAACTCTCAAATGCGGTAAGCAGAATTGCTATTTTATTTTTTAATCAAAAGTTATTCGGGTACAAAAATTGCAATTTTTCGATTTTTTTAAAGTTCCACCGCGTTTATCTCGAAAACTATGCATCCTACGAAAAAATTTGTAGGAACACTTTTTGGTTAGAATGGCCCAAAAAATACAAAAACATGTTTTGTTTTGCGAGAAATCGCTGTTATGTAATTCCTCAACTTCTTGGTTTATAACAATCTTATCGACATCCGGATCAACTGTTACCCAAAAAATTCGTGTTCTACGGGTCAAAATACATAAAAGAAACTTGGGTAAGTCCATCTGAATACAGGAGGCCGTTGTACCCCCCCTGGCGACAGGACTATTAAGAAAGGATGCTTGTCAAATTATTTCCATATTAGAAACAACGTACTTGCATGGACCATTTAATTCCATTTTAAAATTCGTGAAATCCTAACACAAATCAGTATAAACTAACCAGCATCTGAAATAATTTCTGAGAAGTGCTACCACAAATTATTCACCAAATTTTAAAGAATTACCAAAAGAAGAAAAACAAATGTTGGACAGGGAAAGGAACGAAAACATTAGAAACATGCAAAGACAGGGATCAATAGAGAAAAAAATTGAAAAAAGAAACGTGAATTGGTTTGGACATATAACTAGAATGAACGAGAACAGACTAGTAAAGAAGGTGACAGATGCCAAGAGACAGAGGCAAAGAAGAAGGAGCATACCTAGAAAGGAGTGGATGGAACAAATCCAGGAAGTCGGAACCAAGAGACGGAAAACAGCGCAACAGGTGAATGAAACGGGAAGAAGACCGGAAGGCGTGGAAGAAATTAGTAAAAGATGGATAGGTGATAGCAAAGATCGACTCTCTTATTGGTCATAAGGACAACTAGAAGAAGAATAAGGAAAACAAATGTAATTAAGTTTTAATATTTCGTAATTTTATTTCTATTTTCAATAAATAAAACTTGTTAAAAAATGTTAAAAAACATTGTGCATACCTTCTTTATATACTTTTTGAATACGTTTTTAATTGCGGCTCGCGAAAAATTTTAACTTGTGGAAAGTGGCTCTGGCTATCAAGGAGCTTGGCCACCCCTGCTATATTGGTATGTGTATTAAGCTATATTCCTCTTCTTAGTCTTCTATCGTCCATTTTTAAACATATGCCTCTTCTAACTCCTTCCATCGATTTTTATCCAATAGAGACACATACTACCAATTTGTTTCGGCTATTCTTTTCATATCATCTGCCCACCTCATCTGTGGTCTTCCCCTTGGTCGTTTACGTTTGTAAGGTCCCAATGTTGTATTGTGGCGTTTCAATTTCGGTCTTTTTGTCTAGCAGTGTGGCTTGCGAACTCCATTTAAGTTTGGCAATTTTTGTTGTGATATGTTGTATTAAGCTCTAGCTAATACACTTACTAAAATCATATGGACGATACTGATGACAGTAGAAACAGACAGAGACCAGTAGAACTTAAAGGAATTGCCCAAGGAATGTCCAATATAATCAATAGAATAAGGTGCGATGGATATATTTGATAGGTTATTTGTAAAGTCGTAGTTTTTTCTATTATGTAATTATATTAACTGACTTTGCTTTTATATATATTTTTTTCAAAATATATTTTTAAACTATACACTAAAGTAAAAATCTTATTAAATCTTATTAAGAAGTAACGAACAAAGGCCTTGCATATACCTTTGTTTTGTGTTTGTATATTTTATGTTTATAAAATTGTTATTATGTGCGTCATATAAACTATGTATATTAACGTTTTCAATAACCGTGTTAACGGTGTTTACAATGTGTATGTATAATTTCTGAGAAAACTAATTTTATGTACTTAAGTATGTAAGAATTCGATTAGGTAATACATGTAATTAAATCAATGCATGTTATCTCGATTCGAGTTAATAACATTCACCTCATAACATACACATCTGAGATTTTTCTTGAAGGTTGATCGTTGCATTGGCAACAAACGTTATCCTGACATGCTCAACGTATGTGTCATTTATTGTTCGCAGTCACAAAGAAAAGGTGGTTCAAAAGTTGAGAAATAATGTGCTAAAAGTCTAAAGCAATATCTACTAAGTAGTATTGAAAGGTTTGTTGCAACACAACTTGACCGTGACAAATGGATCAAGAAATAAGTGTGTATTGCTTAAAATTTATTTGCTACTATTAAATATTTCTTTATCTACAAAACAATACATAAATATTATCTAATTGACAATATGCTTTCATATTAGGTGGCGCATCTTGATACATTTTGGATCGAAAAAAAATCTTTTAAATCGTCTGTTTATTGTTTAATAAAATAAAAATAACAACGTTTATTGCCCTAATAATATGTACATGTCAAAGAGCATTTATCATATATCACAGGGTTCTTTCTTCTTCTTAAAAGGCTACGGCTCCACGGGCGAGAAATTGACGCTAGCAGTAGCAGTAAAATGAACTTAAGGTTCCGCGGAACGGAATAGGAATAGCCGAACTGTACCGACTACAGGACTTGTGCGTAGTCGGTTCAGTTCGGCTATTCCCATTCCGTTCCGCGGAACCTTAAGTTCATTTTACTGCTACTAACTGCTAGCGTCAATTTCTCGCCCGTGGAGCCGTAGAAACGTTCAACAGCTGCATCGCTTAGTTTATGGGATCGTATCATCTTCGGGATCCTAATAGGCTTCTGGGCGTCTACTTAATTACTTATATAGATAGTAACCACAACCACCTATAATCCGTTTGAAAATTATTGATAGCACAGTTTTTACGACGCAGGTCATTTGTACTTTATGTTGCATTTTATTCGAATTTTATGACTTCGAGTACAATGCAACCTACAATACAAATGACCGGCGTCGTAAAAACTATGCTATCAATAATTTTCAAACGGAGTATAGCTAGGCCGTGATTAGATGGTCAATCAGTTTGTGGGTTTCACGATGTATCCTCTGAACTCTGTTTCTGGCATTTTAAAGAGTCTTCTTGTGGCGCGGTGGAATAATTTGTTGGTCCTGTTCATGGTCACCTACCGCAGTGTTGTAAGTATTTCAGGGATATTTGCGTTTGCGAACTGTCAATTCTTTAATGGAATAATCTTGCAGAACAGCAAAAGATACATAGATAGAAAAATAAAAAAAAAACTATAAAATAAAAGTTTCCGAAATAATGTATAGGAAGAAAATACATATATATTGTTTCAATTATTCAATTTAATATGCCAGGGAAATCAGGCAAATACAGGGTGAGGCAGATAAAGGGCCTATTAGAAATATCTCGAGAACTAAAGGTAAGAAAATCCTGAAAATTGGAATATAGGGGTTTTGAGGTATGAACTATTTAATGAAAATATTTTGGTCTCTGATACTTCCGGTTATACCGGAAGTTGATTGTAACTTCGTTTTTTAAATGGGACACCCTGTATATCTCTGCATTTTTAGATTCTCCTCGATTTCTTCTTTCTTAAAATATAAGGTTTTGTGATATTATATGGGGTAGGTTAAGAGATAATTACGTTTTCTTATTAATTTCGTAGCAACATTCACACCCTGTAGAATTGTTGTAGTTTGACATAATAAACTTTATTTATGTTTTAATGATTTTTAATATAGTCTACTATTGTTTAGAATTATTGGTATAATTTAATTTTTCATTTTAGTATACAGGGTTGGTCGAAACTCGGAATGAGTATTTTCTGAGTTTTCTTAAATAGAATAACCTGTATTTTAGTATTAAAATGAAATGCTATTTTATGGTACTTTTTCATTTCTTAAGCATTCCCTATACCTATCTGCTTTAATTTGCTAGTTATTGGTGATTCAAGCCAAACATTTAGGAAAACACAAAATACGTGAAATTTTATTAGGTTGGCCGTGAAAATATTCAATCACAAATAATTTTTCGGAAATAAATTCATATTAATCTAGACTGATACTTAAAATTGTCAATAATGGTTGAGCTGTCAAAATACCCACGTAGTTAACATTGTTGGCGCGATTAAAAATTAAGCACAAATTAAAGCAGTTAGGTATAGGGAATGCTTAAGGAATAAAAAGTACCATACAATATAATTTCACTACAATACTAACATATAGGGTGTTCCATTTAAGAAAACTCAGAAAATCCTCATTCCGAATTTCGACCCACTCTGTATACTAAAATTAAAAATCTAACTATTCTAATAATTGTTAACAATAGTAGACTATATTAAAAATTATTTGAATATAAACAGAGGTTTTGATGTAAAACTACTACAATTCTACAGGGCGTGAAAGTTGCTACGAAATGAATAAAAAAACGTAATTATCTTTTAAACTACCCTGTATATTATTACAAAACCTTACATTTCAAGAAAGAAGAAATCAAGGAGAATCCAAAAATGTAAAAATATATAGGGTGTCCCATTTAAAAAAACGAATTTATAAGCAACTTCCGGTATGACCGGAAGTACCAAATAGATGAAAATATTTTCATTAAATAGATCGGTCTTCAAAACCCCTTTATTCCAATTTGCATAATTCAGTTGCCCTTAGTTCTCGAGATATTTCTAATAGGCCCTTTATCTGCCTCACCTTATATATACCATGTTCGGGACATTTGAGCAGCCAGGTTGCAAATAGGTTTTTTGGGTACTATATACGTAATGAAATTATAAATACAAAAATGCCCGTCACAGTTCGGACGAGAATTTCAGTTATTAAGAAATACCTAAGTGTCAAAAATGGCAGTTTTTTCGTTTAAGGCTGATGGCTGGATGATGTAGAAGAAAATATAAGAGCAATGAATGTTAAAGCCTGGAAAGGTCAGTACAAGGAAAGGAAAAAATGGAAAAGGATCACGACAGCAGCAAAGACACTCAAAATACATATATTACATAATATATAAAATTAACATACAATACCTAATAATCCCTTCTTTTTTTTTTCGTTGAAACTCGTCATTATGTCCACTAATTATTACATTTTTAAGTTATTTTTTTGTAAGACAAAACATTTTCTGTTATTTTTTTAATTGCTACGCCGCTGTTTTTGATAAGGGAAATACAGCATAACAAATTATTGTTAGTTTTCGCACAAATGCTCGTGGATTCGTGTGAAAGGCAATACCCATTATTACGTGAAATGAACTATGTTTTGAAACTATATTTTTTAAATTCGCTTTCGTTCGAACAGTTATTAATCATATAGAACTGAAAACAACGTGATTTTGAGTAGCGGTGCATAACACACTATTGTGTCTGCTGGTGATAGCTTGAGTAATGGACGAACACTTTTATACCATATGGTCCATCTGATTACAAACAGGTTTGTTTATTAGTGAGTTTAATCTTAAAAGAATCAAGTTCTGGTTGAAGGTATTAAAATTCCAGAGGGTATTTTTGGAAGCAATTTATATCAAAGGTGGAATGGTGGTACCTACTGGTACTAAATGTAGGTGGTTTGCGTGTTATAAATAAATAATGATTTTGGATGGTATAAATCCGTTTAACTGGTTTAAAATATACCTAATACCTAGATTAATGACCGTTTCCTAAGCTCACACAAATATTTCCATTTTGTACCTACGTTGAGTTTCATATTATATCAGAACTGAATGTGATTCCGAAGTGCGTAAAGATAAGAAAAGATATTATTTAAAATCTTTATTCGAAATACAGTAGAACCCCGATTATCCGTGCTCCTCGGGACCGAAGGGTGGCACGGATAATCCAAACATGTATTTCTTATGTATAATACATATGTATGTATACACACACATAATATGTACCTACCATAAAAAAATAACAGAAAAAAATAAGTATTTCATTATGAGTCTCTCTTTCGTCATATAGAGTTTCCGTCAAGTGATTTACGATGACGATATTTTGATAAAACCTCAAAAACGCAACTTGAGTAACAGAAAATCATAGCACGGATAATCGGCAGCACGGATAATCCGCACCCGGATAATCGGGGTTCTACTGTAATGAAAAAGTAAAAATTAAATGAATGATTTTTGCTTGTTGAACAATTTAATCGAAAAATTAAAGAAATTCATGATATACATAAAAATATGTGAAACAAATTTTCAAAAATGTGTATCATCATCATCAAGACCCCTGGTGAGTCTTTTCCTGTTAGAATCAGCGTTAGTTCTTTGCTCTCCTTCTTGGTTTTCCAATTTGGTACTGTAACACTGGAAAGTCGTCTACCACCTGGTCCTTAAACCGTTCTCTAGACCTGCCTCTTATCCTCTCTCCAACCGGTCTTTGGTTAGAAATGTGTTTTGACGGCTTCATTTCGTTCATTCTCTCTAGTGGCCCAACCACCGCATCTTCTTTATTTTGATGGACATACCGATAGCAGATTCACGATAAAGGCAGTAAAGTTCAAAATTATAGCGTCTACGCCATAGTCCGTTCACCAGCACGGCTTTATAAATATGTCTGAGATTTTATGTTCAAACCAGCATAAACGTTCTTCATCGCTCTTTCTCATCATCCACGTTTCTGGCGCGTGAGGATGGGCTTGATAAGAGTTCTGTAAATCACTATTTTCGTTCTTTTTATATGATCTTTCATGATAACAGTTTCGTCAATCCATATAGTAATGTTTTATTTGGTATAAAAATACCTCTGTTGATTTCTGCAGTTATTGTGTTTCTGTGGTTGATTTGTGAGTCTAGATTTTGAACTGTCTTCTTCTTCTTCTTCTTCACGTGCCACAGCAGAATTAGCCGACGTTGCCGAGTTTGCGAAGGTTTCTGGATGTTCTGCAATATGGAATTATTGTCCTGCATTTGATATCTGAGTCCATTCACGAATGTTTTTTAACCAAGAAACTTGTTTTCTTTCTACACCTCTACGGCCCTATATTTTGCCTTTATGGGTCAGTTGTAATATTTTATATCGACTTCCCCTCACTATATGTCCCAGATAAGACATTTTTCGATGTTTAACAGTCTTTAGCAGTTCTCTATCTTTGTTGACCTTCCTTAGTACTTCTTCATTAGTTTTTCTTGCTGTCCAGGGGATCTTCAGCATCCGTCTATGAATCCACATTTCCAATGCTTCAATTCTGTTCATGATCGATACTTTTAGCGTCCACACTTCTGCACTATACAAAAGTACGGACCAAACATAGCACTTAACCATTCTTTGTCTTAGTTCTAAACTGAGATAATTATTGCAAAGAAATGACTTCATTTTCATAAAAGTAGTTTTAGTCATTGCTATTCTACGTTTTATTTCTATGTCTGGATCTAGTTGGTCCGTTATCACAGTTCCCAAATATATCATTTTGTGAACTTTCTCAACTTGGACTCCGTTTAATTGAAGCATTGCATCTGGATGTGGGTCACGACTAAACACTAAAAATTTGGTTTTGTTTAAGTTTATTTTAATGCCCATTTCCTCTCCTACCTCGTGAATACGATCAAGCAGAATTTGGAGACCTTCAATATTATCTGACAGAATTACTGTATCGTCTGCATATCTTATCACATTAAGTAGTTTTCCGTTGATTTTTATTCCATATTGCTGTCTCTCAAGCGCCTTTTTAAATAACTGTTCCGAGTAAACATTAAACAATGTTGCTGACAAAATGCAACCTTGTCTGACTCCTCGTTGTATGGAGATTTCATCGGTGTAGTTATCTCCAATTTTGACCGTAGCAATTTGATTACAGTACAAATTTTTAATGACACGAATATCTTTGTCATCTATTCCGATATTTTTCAGTATTTGCATTAATTTTTCATGCTGTACTTTATCGAATGCCTTTTCGAAGTCCACGAAACATGCAAATACATCTTTTCTTTGATCACGGCATTTTTGTAATAGGATGTTAAGCGCAAAAGGTGCCTCCTTGGTACCCTAGCATTTCTAAAACCAAATTGGGTATCTTCGTGATATATAACTGTGTTACTCCTTCGAAAGTATGTGTTCCAAACGTAAGACTTTCAAGTTTTGCTAGTTGCTTATTGTTTATCACCTTCATATACTTTGTTTTACTAAACTAAATTTACAATCAAGATGCAGTAGAAATAAACAAACCAAGACACGTTAAATGCTACTAGGAGCACTCCAGAATCATAATTTACAATGTATTAACTTTGGAAATCATGGTTTGGGATTTACAATGTATATACATTGTAAATTATGATCCGGGAGTGCTAGCTCGTAGTAGCATTTAACATGTCTTGGTTTGTTTTATTTCTACTGCAGCTGGATTGTAAATTTAGTATAGTATTAACGTGTAGCCCCATTATTTTGACTATTGCTTCTAATTCCGTGAAAGATTGGACCTGGTCCGCCTTTTTCTTGCTATGATAACGATGCCATCCGCATACGCTAGTATTAGTAAACTACTATTAATAGGAATGTCTGAATTGACAGAAATTCCCGTGTCAAAAAATAACTTTGAGATAGAATTGAATATCATTCAGTAAATAGCAGTAAACAATGGGTACAAAGAGCAAACAATTAATACGATTTTAAAACAAAAACTGCATAAGAAAGCCTTGAAATTAGTCTTCCCACCGCACAGAAAAAACTCAGTACCTTCTGCTCTATCACATATATAGGCAAGATATCAACGAAAATAGCCAAACACATAAAAAATAAGAAATAACACCAGCTTTCAGAACAAACAAAAACTCAGCAAATAGATACATGACATGAGCAATAACAGCAAAAAAAAGCAATTACATATAATAGCAGTGTTGTAGCACAATTAATTTTATGAAACAGCCCCACGCATGGAAGCCATTTGATGAAACACGACAAAGAATGGAAGTCATATGGGGCCATTTTAATGTAAGACAAAAGATAGCCCCTGTTGTTTTATGAAACATGACTAATTAAGAATTGGACAAAATTCGTGCTACATAATTTATTAAGTACCTCGGTTGCTACTGTCTCAGAGATTTTAGGGAGTGGATTCTTTAATAGAAGTTATGATATACTCTTATTAGCTTAGAAAAATTAGAAAGATAGAAAAATCGAAATAAGGATGTGAAATAAAAAGATAAAAAAAATACAAAAAATAAAATATTGGGCGCCATTGGTTACCTAAGGGAAACCAAACTTTATACAAAAAAAATAGAAATAAAACAAAGAAAGATAAATTAAAATAAAACAAAGAAACATAGTCAAATAAAATGATATACATAATATACAAAATGTTATAATGTAACTTACCTCCTTTACTTTATATTCAAAATTATATACTCAGTCAATGTTTTGTTGTTCCTACGATTCAAGAGAGAAGGGAAGAAAATAAATTATAGGTATGTTGAAAATCAAACATTATTTATTAAAAACAAAAAAATTAATCTCTGATCTCTCTGTTATAATTAGAGACCAGATTACCAATTAATCAAAGATGAAACGAACAGTTTTACAAATATAAAAATTATACCTTAACAATTAGTGTCCTGGCTTCTTCCTCGTAGTTTGATTGGAAAGTCCAAGGCGCTATTGCACTCGCGAAACACTTACTTCACTGTCGTTAATTACAGCAAACAGTACATTGTTTATAAACAAACATTATTATAGAAAAATTCAGCTTTCACTTGAAGATAAATAGTTTAAAAGTTCGTTAAACTGGATCAAATTTTACTTTTACTCGAATAAAATTATTTAGTTAGACTCGAACGTGATTATTGAAAGTTCATTAACTTTGACCAAAATAAAATATGTGAGCATACTACATGTTTTAACTGCACTGTTAAACATAGCAATGAGAAAATTGAAACTCTTCTCTCCTACTTCTTATTCTGACTGCTTAAATAAAATTAGTGGATACCAAAATTGGTATAAAATTTTAACGACGATTTGCTTAGAAACAGCGGGAAAATCGCCGGAGTTCACGATACACCATCACATTCGCCGGGCTGGAATTAACCTAGCCGGCTGGGAAACTGGAAAACTACATTCCGAAACACTTAATGGAACTCAACTCCATGACGATGGCCCTAAGGGAACCAAAACTCAACTTAACTCGATGATGGCCCTGGGAGAACTCTTCTTCATGACGATGGCCCTAAAGGAACCAAAACTAAACTCAACTCCTTGATGGCCCTGGGAGAACTCTTCTTCATGACGATGGCCCTAAAGGAACCAAAACTAAACTCAACTCGATGGTGGCCCTGGTGGAACTAATCTCTAGGACCGCTAACTCGATCCTTCTAAAACTTGGGTTCCTCTCCCAAAAAAAGGTGACTTCTCACTTAGACCAATAGGAATCATACCAGATATTTCTCTACCAATCAAATGGTCAGAAAAACTCTCAAGACATCCCTCGAACGCCATGATGGTTTTACCCTCAACCAATTACAAACACTTAAACTTCTCAACAACAAAATCTCTTGAGTTTACACGAAATGCCTGACTCATAATTTTACAGTTAGTTTTGAGAACCAATATTACTAAAGACATCGGCTTATTTTAGGTTGAGCCTTCCGGTCCCGATACAAACATTCAATGTATTTCTTGTCTGTAAATATCATAAACCTTTATGGCTCTAGTCTGCAAATGCCATAAAAGCCTTTATCTTGCAAATACAACACTGCAGGGATTCTTCCTCTATATAGATATTTGGATACCGACGAAACATATAACCGACAAACCAAAACTGTAAATATCATAAAAACCTTTTTACCTTGTAAACTACAACAATTCAAGGGTTTATTGAAAAATATTCCGTTTCTTAAATGCGTAGGATATAAACAATTTGGGGCACCTTTGTACACCAAATTTCAAAGAATCGCAAAAACCGAAATAAACATCCAAATCCCGTGAGAATTGAATAACGCCATACTCTGCACTTTGCGGAAGATCGATATACAGGGTGTAGCGAAAGTGTACAACTGTAAACTGAGTCGGAATTTTCAAATATTTAGACGGAGGACTTTCAGCGTGTTTCAGTGTATATAAACTGACATGTACCATCCGGAAGAAAAGTGACACAACTCAAAATTCTTAAATATCTTGTTAAATTGACTCCAAATATCCTATACTTTTATCAGGAAAAATGCCACATATATGTTTACTTCCAACTTCGAAAGATGGCGGCAGTGTCATTATTCCTTTGATGGTAAAATGAATACTTTTATTCCGGAACAATGACACTTTTCAGTTATGCTCTGACATTCGACGTGAACTTATCGTTATTTATCACAAAAATCGTTGTATTTCGAGAAGTGTCTTAGATATTTTTCGTTAATTTAAAAAAAAAGTGGCCAATGTTTTAAAATAAAAGTTACATAACTCAAAATTTTGATCTTTTTTTCTTTGTTTAATCAGATACCATATTTTTTTGGTTTTGCCTCTTACACAATTAGAAACATTCGCTTATCCATATTCTTCATTTTAATTTATAAATTTGAACAGTTACCATTTAAAACTTACAGTTAAATTAAGATCTAAAAAATCTATCTTTGTCTCCCCTGAAAAAAGTGGTTTTTTGAGTTGGGACACTTTTCTTCCGAATGAGCGATGTGGTGACTGTCCATAACCTACATCATCATCATCATTCTCTTTGCCTTATCCCTATGCGGGGTCGGCTTCCCTAATTGCATTTCTCCACACAATTCTATCTTGGGTCATATCAATTTTAATCCCTTTTACCAACATGTTCTGCCTTATCGTCTCCCCCCAGGTCTTCTTTGGTCTTCCTCTCCTACTCCTTCCAGGAATCTGCACTTCAGCTATTCTTCGTATTGGGTAATTAACGTCTCGACGTTGAACATGACCAAACCATCTTAACCTATGCTCTCTCTCATTTTGGCATCAATTGGTGCCACACCTAGACTTCCCCTAATATACTCATTTTTAATTTTATCCTTCTTTGTCACTCCACTCATCCATCTAAGCATTCTCATTTCCGGCACATGCATTCGTTGTTCCTCTTTCTTTTTCACTGCCCAACATTCAGTTCCGTATATCATAGCCGGTCTTATGGCTGTTTTATAGAATTTTCCCTTCAGTTTCATTTGAATTTTTCTGTCACACAACACACCACTCGCTTCTTTCCACTTCATCCATCCAGCTATCCAGCTTTCACTATTTCCTACTAACACATCATCAGCATACATTTAGCACCATGGAATGTTACCCTGTAGTTTCACTGTTATCTGGTCCAAAACTAGTGAGAATAAATACGGACTGTCCAAAACCTACATCACCTACAAAACTTACATCTGGCAGAAGTTTGACAACCTTATAGTAGAACAGAAAAGGACTTCCAACAATACAAAAACAGATTGTACCATCGCACTTCATCTTCTAGATTCTAGATCATAATCATTCTTTACTCCTCAACCTATCCAGTTAGAGACTTTAAAGTGCAGACACATAGTAAACTAATTGAGGAAGGCACTCTGCTCAAACAGCTGTAGTGACATTAACTTATAATAATAAGTTTTGTAAAAATATTGAAAACAAAAGTTTTCAGTGTTCTATTGTTAGATAAAATGAATTTCTATCAATTAACTGTCCAATCCATCAACAACTAGGTACATATTAATATTTTTCTCTTACATACATCTTATCTGATAGATCTCCTATATTTCATAAATACGATCAACTTTCCTACTACATACAAATATTCGTAGCTTGAGGATTTGATCTAATGAATTGTATAATTTTCTGACATAGTTACCGTTAACACCTGATTATAATTACAAAATGGTTATTACGTTACCGTATAAGAAATATTTTATATAATATCTGGTTGCGAATCAGGTTCACATAGATACATTTTATATTTCATGTTTATATTATCTACTAGGATCAAGGTTTTCTTGCTTTTAGAAATAAGTTATGAATATTTGATTTTCAATATAACGTTATGTTGCACTTAGTTATTCTTAGCTAATCTCGAACAGGTCTTTAATAAAAAAAAATATATTTAGCACAAACTAATTCTAATTTTGTTTTAAGAAATCTTGTTGAAATAAAAACTTTTCCGTCAAATGTCTTTGGCTAAGCGTCTTCATCATTATTAACAGCTATTCCACCCATTGTCGGCTGTAAGTCTTATTAATCTTAAATCTTGAATGGAATGAATGGAAACACTTAAGGCTGCAGCTGTGTGTCCATTCATTTCAGGTTGTTGTTTTTTGCATCTATTCATAACCAGCTTTTCACTTGATGCCATAAGTCCATCTGGTTTAAAGTCTGCCTCTACTTCTCTTACTTGGCCTTGGTCGTCATCCAACAATTCGCTTCGTCCAAATTTGTCTTTAATTTCTTCCTATGAATCCTGTCTGGTTTCATTTTAATATTGCAATTTTTTGGACTGCCGTCCATCTTTGATCCTCCTCCTAAGTGCCTCCTCTGTTGAGATTGGCGATCAATATGGCAAATTTCTCTCTGTTCTGGGCTTGATGAATTAAATCATTCCCTGTTGTGTGGTTCCAATCTTTGATGTTTCGTAACCAAGATTTTTTCTTTCTTCCCATTCACTGAGGATATCGATGTTACCGACCAAACTCGATTTCAGGACAAACTAGTTTGTCCTGAAATCGGGTTTGGCCGGTAACATCGATATCGTCAGTGAATATGGATAATTACTTAAAAGGATAAAGAAACACTAATAAATATGGATAAATAATAATAGATTTTTTGATAAAAACTGTAAAAACCAAAACGTTTGTCACTTCAAACACAGAAGTTAAAGAAAAGATCATGTTAAACTTTTTTGGAAGAATTTGAAATAATAATTTTTAAAGAGGTTATTAAATTTTCGTCTACAATCAGCAAACTTTAGTACAAACAGCACATTGTAAATACCATCGATTTAAAAAAGGTTTGTTAAAAAAATCACGTCCGAACAATTACCGTGCGAAGAAACAACGAATTGATGACGCAAAGCCAAGTTTGAATAAGAGAAAGGTCGACCCACAAAATATCTAGCGCAAGCGGAAATAATTCTTTTCCTCTTTGGTACTTTGGTACACCCTCTTTTGTACTTTGCTGGTGTTGTACATAATAATTATAGTCATTGTCGATTATATTGAGGAAAAATCTCAGAAACTTTAGAGTTTTCTTAAGATTATGTCACAAATTAGATCAAGAAAAATATATCGACACAATATTTTTCAAATGGTAGATTGGCTATCGATAATACAATTTTCTTCATCACCATACTGCGTTGGTTAGTTGGTTGATTACTCCTTTAAAATATTTCTTGATAAAAGATTTTTGTTATTGCATCTTTCTTATTGGGTCAATTATTCATTAATTTAATTTAAAATTTAGTACTTCCTTTATATCTTCAACTTCTCTTATAACCGACCATTAACACTTAATTGTTGTCCCATTCTAACTTTTTAATCCTACTAAAAGTTATATTAAATGACTTTGAATTCAGTACAAAATACTTGCATTCAGATATAAATCTCACTTTCTTGAGTGATATCTTATGAACCTTTTGACAACACATTGCTGTCACACAAGGAATTGTGGAAACGAAATTTCGACATACCTTACCAACCTTCACTAGATAGAGTGACTAGCTAAAGTTCTCAAGTTATGCCTGACGGATAAAAAGCTCGTAATTGTTCATTAGCATTAATACTTCAAGTAATTAACATCCCTATACTCCTAAATCAGATCGAAACCCTCAGTAAAAGGTACGTTTTGAGAACAGTCAAAAACTTCAATTTCAGAGCAAAGGAGATCCGTAAAACACCATACCATCGCTGAGGAAAGAACTCACCTATTCACCAACTCCTTCCAGCTAAGCGTCTAAACTAAGCAAGCAACGAACTTCCTAATGAGCCCTTTGATACACTGAAATCAACCCCCTATAAATACTATTGCAGGCAATAACCTGCATTTTCCAAACATGCTGATTCAAGAGCCGTTCAGAAAACCATTGTAGAGCTTAGTTGTACCAAAATAGGATGTTTTTCACTTAGCAATGAAATACAGGTCCACTACCTTCCCATTATTGCTTCTACCAACTATCTTACCACAGCCAACTCTAACCACAACGTCTACTCTTTATTTGACCCCCAATCCAGTCTTCCGTAGATATTCTTAACTTGTTTTACATCAAAAAGTTTTTTACTGATAATTTTGTTACAAAAAAATGTATGCTTCCTTTTAAATCGTTTAAACACTATCTCTCATTGGTTCTTCTAATATGTCCAAATTATTCTAATTTTTGTTTTGTATTGTGACAAGCACTTCATGTTATTTTTACATTCTGCTCTCATATATCTCGTATAATTGGCACTCATTGATATATCACTCTCAAAATCTTCACATAATTACCAAAAACCGCTTTCTTATTGAGTACCCATCATAGAAACTTGCGATGTGCTTTTTTTATGCTACATAATATATTAACATTTTCTTTACGTTTCTACATTCTCCTATTTTCCCTTCCCAATGAAAATTGCATGTGCTAGGACCTACCTTGCATAACTCCGAACTGATTCTTGGACATTCCGGTTTCCTTGGACATTCGTTTTAATTATTCTCTCCCAAATGTTAATGGTGTGATTGAGGCGTTTTATGTCCCTGCATTTGTTGCACTGTTAAACTGTGTTTTTATTCATATGAGAGGTGAATCAAAAATATGAACCGACCTTTGATAATAACTTTTTATTGAATTATAATTACAACAATTAAACAATACCTCATTTTTCTATATACATTCCTTCCTTCTGTATGCATTTTTCCCAGCGGCTAGGGAGTTTCTGCATTATATTTACATAAAGAGAATGAGGGAGGGTATCTAACCAATTGCTCACGAATTACTCCACTTGATTATCATCATCAAAACGCGCTCCGCCTAGTGCATCTTTAATGGACCGAACATATGGTAATCCCGTGGTGAAAGATCAGGACTGTATGCAGCAGGATGTTCAACGAGAGTCCAATGCATTTCCGCTATTTTTTCTTGTGTAAGGGCAGCTGTATGTGGTCGGGAGTTGTCATGCAAGAGCAACACATCTCGTATAGGACATCGCTGTCTTTTGAACCAATAGGCAACTCGAACACGGTCCAAAAGACTACAGTAATAAGCGGCATTAATGGTTCGTCTCTCATGAAGAAAATCTAGCAACAAAACGTCACGATAATTCCTAATCAGTCGCTAAAACTTTGCCGGTAGACAAACGAGTTTTCGCCTTTATCGGACAATTTTTGGACGTCGTTAAAGACTTTTGTTTTGCACGGCATCTCCTCCTTCACGAACTTGTCTATGCCAAAATTTCACTTGTGTGCTGGAAAGTGTTGATTCCCCATATTGATTTTTTAATCTTTGTTAAATTTCAGCGGGACAAACATTTTCTTTTGCAAGGAATTTGATAACAATGATTTATGCAACCGAACATGACACTACTCTCACTCTGATCGCAACATTAACTGACTGCACGTCATTAGAGAGCAGGAGGTAGCGCGCAGTCACACATTAGACTAGACTATAATCTTCCACTACAGGACTAACTTAGATATATTCACCAGTTTATGCTAAGCGGGGACGGAAAGGTCGGTTCATATTTGATTTACCCACGTACATTACTTTCCTATTCATTGACCATTTTTGCCCCTTCCCTGATTTTATTAAATTAACCTCTTGTCCAACGTCTTCCTGTCTCTCCGAATACTCACACTTCCAGAGGGAAATCATCTAGTCCAACATTTACAGAGGTAACACAGACGGGGCGGCGTACGTCGACTGAACCGCCGCTGAGATGTCGATAGCGACGCATCCCTTACTATACTTTGATGCAGACGCACACCAGACGCTCTTAAAATTTTCGATGCAGCGGCTTTCTGGCGACATATCCTGGAACCCATCCACCGCCAATCGGTTTTATGACTTCGACGGCATATAATAAATGCGTGTATCGTGGTGCAACACAGACGTTTCAGTTGTTTTCTAGCGAATTCTGTAGTGAGTGTTGTCAGATCGTGTTTTTGTGATGGGAAATACACATTTAGAAAAATTAATTAATGAAATTCAGATGAGACCAGCTATTTGGGATATGCGCATTGATGAATATTCAAACAAAATAATGAAAAACCTTATTAATTATTATTTATTATTTTATTTATTTATTTATTATTTTATTTATTTATTTATTATTTTATTTATTATGCTCTACAGGCCTTGTATTTACAATTTTAGATACTACAGTTTATGCTAATAATTTATATATAATTTTATTTAATGTCTATGTAAAAATTGCTGAACTATGGTTCTCCACTATATCCTATTTTTCAGCTCCTCTTTCCAGTGTGTAATTTCCATCGATACCTTCCTGAAACTTTCTGCCGTCTTTTTCTTGGTCTACCTCGTCTCCTAGTCCCAACTGGTCTTCTGTGCAGTACCATATTT
Source organism: Diabrotica virgifera virgifera (assembly GCF_917563875.1). Classification (NCBI taxonomy): domain Eukaryota; kingdom Metazoa; phylum Arthropoda; class Insecta; order Coleoptera; family Chrysomelidae; genus Diabrotica; species Diabrotica virgifera. Next base: position 57,348,825 of record NC_065447.1, read on the forward strand.
GGCATTCTTCCCTTATCCATTCCCTCGACATGACCTGCCCACCTGATTCTTTATGACTTTGTGTATCTTGTTACACTTGGTTCCTTGTAAAGCATCCTTAATTCTTGATTGGTGCTTCTATGCCAGCCGTCTTCTGTATCTGTATTCTTTCCCCTGAAAATAGCTCTTAGCACGTTCCGTTCTCAACTCGTATATCTTTTTTTCTTCTGTTTTATTTAGCACCCATGTCTCACATCCGTAGGTGGCTGTTGCTCTTATTACGGTTTTGTATATTCTGGTTTTCGTCTTTCTCGATACGTACTTTGGCTTTAATTTGAATAATTTTTTTAATCAATTTAACACCTGTATTTGCTCAGTGGCGTACCATAGAATGGAATGCCTCTTAGCGTTATAAATAGTTTTTCTTAGGTGATATGCTTTCCCTCATAACGGTGTTATTTCTTAAACACGGCTTTTTAATACTCACTAATAACTCCTGAAAAGATTATTTAGACATTCTTGTAAAATTAAAAAACATCTCTGGGCCTTAATTATATTAATTTCGTTAATATAATGTGTAAACAATCCCTTATAATTTCGTTCCTTTATGATCGGATGTATCCAATATCTTCGTTTCTTTTTTTCTTTTTTCTAAGATAAAATAAACTTGTATTTATTACAAAAGACAAATCGTCCTAACTTTCAGACATCGCACCGTACAGCAGCTAACACGCGACTAAATTTGGCAATAACGAAATACAAATACTTTATTATCGTAGCATAGCTGCCGCTGTTATTAGAGGTAGCAAGGACACACCAGGCGGCGCGCGTCGAATCGACGTCGAGGCAGCGTAAAACACATGGCGCGGTATTACAGCGGCAGCTATGCTACGATTTAAAGTATTTGTATTTCGTTGTTGCCAAATTTAGTCGCGTGTTGGCTGCTGTACGATACGGTGTCTGAAAGTTATGACGATTTGTCTTTTGTAATAAATACTAGTTTATTTTATCTTAGATTAAAGAAAAAAAGAAACGCAGATATTGGATACATCCGATCATAAAGGAACGAAATTATAAGGGATTTTTTACACATTATATTAACGAAATTAATATAATAAAGGCCCAGAGATGTTTTTTAATTTTACATGAATGTCTAAATAATCTTTTCAGGAGTTATTAGTGAGTACCTACTACAAAGCCGTGTTCAAGACATAACACCGTTATGAGGGAAAGCATATCACCTAAGAAAAACTATTTATAACGCTAAGACTCATTCCATTCTATGGTACGCCACTGAGCAAATACAGGTGATAAATTGATTAAAAAAATTATTAAAATTAAAGCCAAAGTACGTATCGAGAAAGACGAAAACCAGAATATACAAAACCGTAATAAGAGCAACAGCCACCTACGGATGTAAGACATGGGTGCTAAATAAAACAGAAGAAAACAAGATATAGAGTTGAGAACGGAACGTGCTAAGAGCTATTTTCAGGGGAAAGAATACAGATACAGAAGACGGCTGGCATAGAAGCACCAATCAAGAATTGAGGATGCTTTACAAGGAACCAAGTGTAACAAGATACACAAAGTCATAAAGAATCAGGTGGGCAGGTCATGTCGAGGGGATGGATAAGGGAAGAATGCCAAAGATGGTATTGCACAGAAGACCCGTTGGGACTAGGAGACGAGGTAGACAAAAAAAAGGACGGCAAGAAAGTTTCAGGAAGGTATAGTATCGATGGAAATTACACACTGGAAAGAAGAGGTGAAAAATAGGATATAGTGGAGAACCATAGTTCAGCAATTTTTACATAGACATCAAATACAATTATATATAAATTATTAGCATAAACTGTATTATCTAAAATTGTAAATACAAGGCCTGTAGAGCATAATAAATAAAATAATAAATAAGGCCTGTTTTTTATTACTCTGTTTGAATATTCATCAATACGCATATCCTAAATAGCTGGTCTCATTTGAATTTCATTAATTAATTTTTCTACATCTGTATTTCCCATCACAAAAACACGATCTGACAACACTCACTACAGAATTCGCTAGAAAACAGCTCAAACGTCTGAATTGCAGCACGATACACGCATTTATGATATGCCGTCGAAGTCATAAAACCGATTGGCGGTGGATGGGTTCCAGGATATGTAGCCAGAAAGTCGCTTAATCGAAAATCTTAAGAGCGTCTGGTGTGTGTTACTGCATCAAAGTATAGTAAGGGATGCGTCGCTTTCGACATCTCAGCGGGGGTTCAGTCGACGTACGCCGCCCCGTCTGTGTTACCTCTTAATATGCTTCTACTTTAGTTTTTTTTATAACCATTTTCGTTTTCTTTTTAACGACCTTGAAACTTTCAATATCTGTACCAGACCTAGTTTTTGGCCACTCTGTATACACATTTTGTTTTGACTTTTACCATGACTCTTTATTCTTAATTTTTTTACTGGGGTTTTTTAGTATATTATATTTCTCCAAATTGTATTAACGTTATAAGTTTCACCTTATTTTTTTATATTCTTAATAAAGATTAATATTCAATACGAGCAATATAAAATATATGTGGTTAACTCTCGAATTTACTAATCATTACCTCGCAATCCTTACATTCACGTATTATTTTCTTGTGGTCAAATAGTCTATATTCAATTTGGATTTATAAGCTGCCAGCTTTACTATGTCTTTTCTAGGGAATTGTTTTAAAATTGTCCCAGTAATTAAATCAAACCCAAAGGTGCTTTCCTGGGGTTGACATTTGCTTTAATTTCGTTGGGTATTTCTTTGGAATAACTAATAGTTTATTTTCACGTTCTTCCTGTGTGACGTTTATCCATTCAAGTGTGTTATCACCTTCATTTGGCTGGAATGTTTGTTCGAGATATTTAACAAACTTATTATACTTCTGTTAATTGCTTTTGGCCCAGCTTCCATCTGTATTTCTCAATGGAGGATTTTGCAAGATCGGTCGTTTAAGTTTCCAGAGGGAATATTCAGTTGTGCTATTATTTGTTAGTTCTTGTAGATAGTTACTAGTTGATTCGTTTTTATTTTTTCTAATTTCTCTTTTAAGCTGTTGAGTAACATTATTTTAAACTAAAAAGGGGTAGTTCCCTAGGTTGGCTGTATACCATATAGTTAAAAAACTTCAACATGAAGTAAAAACCACTTCTATGTAATAGGTATATTTATTAAAAATTAAAAAAATCCCAATGGATTGAATAAAATATGTCCAATTCAGAACGTTTTCGGACCTATCAGTCCATCATCAGTGAATTCAAATACTTGCTAAATAGCCCCAGAACCAAAGAATGGTTGAAATTATAATTCAATCTACATTATGTTGAAGTAATATTGATCAGGCTAAACGCCGATGTTAAAACATATAACTTGATTTGGTAGTCAACGTTGGCCTAAGATGGTTCTTGATAGAGTTTCACAATGTTCCCGGAGGTTATATCTTTTAACATCGGCGTTTAGCCTGATCAATATTACTTCAACATAATGTAGATTGAATTATAATAATTTCAACCATTGTTTGGTTCTGGGGCTATTTAGCAAGTATTTGAATTCACTGATGATGGACTGATAGGTCCGAAAACGTTCTGAATTGGACATGTTTTATTCAATCCATTGGTATTTTTTTAAAATCTTAATAAATATACCTATTACATAGAAGTTGTTTTTACTTCATGTTAGAGTTTTTTAACATTATTTTATTTAGTTTAGTTTTATCATAATGGAACTCTATAGGACTGCCAGATCCTTCTTGAGTTTTCTTTTCTCCTCGATAAGTTTGCTGATTTCCTTATGGTAATTATTACCTTTAATGTAATGTAGTGTGAATCAGTTTAAGCGAGTTATTCCACGCAGCTTGCTGAATGTGTTCCAATCTAGTTTTTAGTGAAAAAAATCTTATATTTTTTATTGAAAATTTTATTAATAATAATAAACAATCTCATTTTAATTGGCAATATTACCTACTTAGTATTATAAAATTGTCTCTCTTATAGACGATTATACAATTACACACAACATCTGGAATAGGTATAACACCATGAAAAGTGAAAGAGATGATACCATATTTTTATCCACTACCAATCATCAGTAGAAACTACTAATATGCTTTCACTAGAAACACGTGATAAATTGGTTTGAATGCAGTGTTTATTCTCTCGCCTATTAAATAATAATATTTCATGCACATTATTACAATGTTGTACCATTAGGGAGTCAATTGAATGATTAGTCATTCATCGGTTGTAGTGAATTAAAAATATTGGTTGGATGGAATGCAAAACTGACCTTGGGATTCATTGAAAACAGGATTCTTGTTGTAACAAATGGCTTTTGTCTTGGTGCTTAATGTTATTAATAACCATGAACGTATCTACCTGTTTCGGTAAACCTCTGAAACTAAAATTTTGTTGTTTCTAAAGAAATACAAAACCAATCATTTGCAGGTAAAATGTTTTTAGTATAATTAAAAAAAAGTAAATATGTAGTACTAATAATTGAAAAGTTCTGGAAGTGATCCCCTTTTACCTTCAAGCATTTTAGTTTTTTTTTTTTTTTCAATTTTTCAGTGTTGTTGAAAACAGTGTTGTTTCCAGTTCATGAGAAAAGTCAACTAAACAAACTTCTAGCGTCGCGTCGGTATCTTCATTTGGATTGTACATGCTGACTTGGTTAATTGTTTGGAAGCGATTTTAAGGCATTCAGCATTCTTCTATCAACTTTTCATATTTCCCCACACTTTTTTCCCAAGTTGCAGGAGTAGCAGTATTTAGTGCTTCTTACCATCTTTTCAAAGCTTCTGCGTCACTGTAACCGTTACGTCCAATATAGTTATTTTAGTAAGTTTTGCATATTTCTCGAATATGTTCAACGGGATTGAATTCACGATGGTAAGGGGGCAGTGGATTTTGGACATTATGTCCAAAACTATGTATAGTTTCGTCTACTATAAAATATTTTGGTTTTTTTTATTCCTTTTGGCTCATTTTAGTAATTTCACCAGCGGTTCTCAACCACCGTGTCGCGACACACTGGTGTGCCGGAAGAACCTATCAGGTGTGTCGCGAGATTTACGAATACGATATTTTTATTTATATTTTTTTACTTGTTAGAATATATCAATCATGCATTCAACCATTTTTTTAACTATTAGTAATATACCACGTTATACCAATCAATAAAGTACCAATCCGTAATTGTTTCCTAATATATTCATCTGTACTTACCTACCACTAGCAAAATTTTGTACATATAAGGGTGTCGCGAATCTGTAAGGAGTACGTTAGTGCGTCGCTGAGTAAAAAAGGTTGAGAACCGCTGGCTTAAATCCTGGGGAAATGCAATATATTCAAATTCTTTTATTTTATGTATTGTCCAGGAATTTGTTGGTTACTTATTAAATATTTCCAAATGGTGTGGAGCATTATCCAAATCTATAACAGATGGTTCATGTTGGAAGCATTTTTTCTTTCGTCCATTTCACAAACATCTCTGTATTCATATTCATATATGGACGGCGTTATGCAGAAAGTTACCAACCCTCAATAGTGGCAAACTGAGATAATCAAGTTTAAAATTTTTATTGATTTAAAAAATCTGTAGGATATGTTGCTACTACTTTGTAACTTTTTTTTACTGTGGATAAATATTTTGGTATTTTCTACATGTTTAAATATTTTAATTGTAAATTAAAAAGAGAAATGGCAAATTTTTGTGGATTGGTAGGTTTCTGCATTTTGCAAAGTGGAAAATTAATACCAACAATAATAAATAAAAACAACAGTAAAGTTAGAAAAATTGTTTTTATTTACAGGAAAGTTAAGGATATGAATATTTAACGTATTAATTTAATAAATTTTAATATTAATCTACTTCATCCACTATAAAATCTAGATCTTCAACATTGACATTTTAACCCTAAACATCTTCAGTTACATTGGCACCCTGCAAATTTTGATAAAAAGTCGATGCATCAACAGGAATAAGGTGCATCATTTCCTTTAAATTTTGTAATTTCGAAATGGGTCAGACTTTTCTATTTTGATTGACCTAATCTTCAAAAAATTAATTTTTTCTTTATCTTCGGTCACTTTGCGATTAGCAATTTTTTAGCAATGTTTATTACGCCTAAAAAATCTTCGACGTGCATTTGGGTTACTACCAATGGTCTCTGCTTTCTACAAGAACGCATTACCTCGATATAGTCATTTGGGGTCCTATATAATCTTCGCTGTCGTTTAAGAGCCGACTCAATATCACTGAAATCAGTGTCGTTGGGCAAAAAACTATGACCAGAACAGAGATATTTTACGGTAATGCTTTCTAGGTTTGTGCGTGTCCCATGCAAAATTGATTTAAGCATAAGTAATAACTTAATATTTCGATTTTGCCCACCGCAAGAATCACACCAAAGCGTAAGATGTTTGACTTCTGGAGTTAATTTAGTTGTAACATGTTTTATAAGGCAAGAGCCTATTTCTTGGGCGCCCCTTCCAGCTGAACTTTCTACCCAAACGTAGCAGTATCCTCTATTTTCTTTAGCACTGTGCATTCCTGCATTATACACCCACAACTGACGCTTATAAATACGATGCCTGTAGGTATTCTGGGAAGCGGTAAGGTTTTTTCCAAGTCAAAACTTAAACACGCTTGATCTGTTTGTTCAGTCGCTATCTTGAAATCATCTCTTCTCATTTTCTGTTCCTCCTCTGCAACTTTCAAATGCTTCGTATGTTCCTGCTTGAACTCTCCTTTTTTTTCTCCGTCCTTTTCATTATCTATTTTCATTTTAAAAGTATCGCGAACATTACAGGTGTCTTTTTTTAATGGCTTTATATTCAAATTAAATTTCGTGTAGAATATGTTCTTGTATGACATTCAGCTTACGGGATTGGTTTCTTCCTGCTTGTATATTTTAAGTAAACAACCTAATTTATTTAGTCTAGTTTGTTTAGTTACAATCCGTCAGTAAGCTTTTGTACCAAAATTTGGAGGATAAAAATTAAATATAATAATACAAGATACTTGCCTGAATTTTCCTGTATTGCAAGAGCAGCCTTTAAAATCCTAACACTTCGATTACTGTACATTATCCTTAATAAAAAGTGTAATTTCAACCACTTTTTCACTGTACTCAAAGTTCTTTTGAACTATCTAGAAATCTAGACTCTAGACAATCTAGACCACTACTAAAACCCATTAAACACGCCCGTAATCCGGTAAACCACACGCAAAACAATACATAAAATTATTAGGTTGGGTTATTATAACTGTAGAGGTGTAGAGCCCAATATTTGCAGAAAGCTACCAACCCACTTGGATGCAAGTGGCGCTTTATTAAAATTCTACTAAGTGGGTTGGAAGGTTTCTGTAAATTAAAAGTATACTACCAAGTGGGTTGGTAGGTTTCTGCAAATTAGAATATCAGATAAATTTAAGATGTGGCTTAGCATTTTTATAGTTTTATAGGTTATAATATTAATCTAGAGGTGGTAGGTTTTTACAGAATGCAGAACTCGTATTTTGTTGTCCAAATATGCATCCAACCCAATATCTGATATATTGAGGGTTGGTAGCTTTCTGCATAACGCCTTCCATATTATGTGTCGTTTCCTCAGTATCGGTGTTTTATGGATTTATACTCCCGCCTGACAAATCCGTTTTAGTCCACCTTTTGCAGAAATCTACATTTCGTCTAAATAAACAAATGAATCTTTTTTAAAATTGTTATTTCTTAAAAACTCGATTATTTTATGAAACACACTAGCACTTTCTTATAAGGCTTTTTGGTAGGGGAGCCCAAACGGGGATTTTTGCAGTTACTCGAGCGCGTCAGATTATCACATGGGGAGAAACCTTGTACCCTGTAGTACCTCTACCATCTAGTGGCTCTTAATACAGGGGAGTTCGTTAAGGGGTGTCCGTAAACGAAATCTATCCATAGAAAAACTCGAAATCGTCAGATTAAAATAAGGTAAGTTAAGTACATGCAAAACAGTGTATATTTAAAAAATCTGACATTTTGAGCGGGGCGTCTGGAAATGGGCGAGTCACAAAATGAGTCACAAAAAAAACGATTGTTGGAAATGGAAAATTAAATTAAAAAAATGGAAAGTCCCCCACTTTATGGAAAACTTAACTTTTTTTGGGTTTAGTACCTACTCTTCACATCCCAATAGGTTTCCATAACGCTCGGACAACTGCAAATTTAGCATACTTTCCTCCCCTACTATTTCTATTGTCCTTCATTTTGACCCTAAACCCAATATTAACTTTCCTGAGACTTATCCTGGAATGTATTTAGGTCTTTTAATTTTTTTACCACCGACTCTACAGAAACATGTTCTTTCTTTTCGCGCATTTTGTATAATATTATAATGTTTTCAACCATACAACCATCAGGAAGATTTTTAGTCTTAGGGCGCGGTCTAGGTTTATATTTTGCGACATTTACTTCACTTTTTGCACTTTTCCTGTTTTTCAAAACTGAATTGAGTTTTGTTTCACTAATACATAATGTATCACACACACGTTTATGTACGGATTGAATTGATCATAAAGGGATTCCAATGGCTTTTTCAGCCATTAGAAATTGACTGAAAAAGACACCGATTAAGAAGTTAAAGTAGACTCCATCTTTCAAGTAGAATTCATCAAGAAGAGACCGTTGATCTAGTGGGGGCAATTGGTGAGGATAGATAACCCAAGACAAACCAAAAAAAAAGTATGAAAAGCAAAAAAGAATAAGAAAAAGAAAGACCGGAATGCCAAAAATAACTTGAGCAACGAAATAACTAAAATATTGGATAAAGAAGGAATGGCATGGAGGCATGAGGACGGAAAGGAAAGATATACAAGAGTGAGGTGGGACCTTCGTTGGTGTAAGGTGGTGAACTGGGGCCTAGGAAGAATATTTAGAAAAAAAAGATGAAGGCAGCTGAAATGAAAATGTTACGGTAGACGCTGGGTAAGACTAGAAGACATAGGATCAGGAACGACTTGAATAGGGAATAGTCGGGGTGACTACAGTCTCAAAAAAGATTAAAGAACAAATACTGAAATGGTATTGTAATTCTTCACTTTCTGGTAAACATAAAGGTGTTTCATCCATTTGTCGTCTTCATCGGCAAAAAGTACTTTCTGAAATAGAATAAAATTTCCCATTGAAGAAGTAATATTATGTCAATAAATAAAATTTATTTATTTCCACTAAAATAATATAGGTAAGTTATAAAAAATGCCCTCGAAAATTCCTAAATAAATAATAAATCTTTGACAAGAAAATAACAAAAAATTTGGGAACAAGAAACCTACTACCCCTCTGAAAATTATACTCATAAAACATACCACAAGAGTGGAATTCTAAGTTACATATTGCATGATGTCCACTCTAGTGGACATGACTTCAAGGTGATGTTTTCAGTGAGTTTTTTTAATTATTTTGAAATTATAACAAAAGCTAATTGTGTAAAATACATAATTCTATAAGAAAAATAGGACACGCGCCAACTCGTAACTTTTAATGACAAAAATTTTCAAATCAAAATGTACACCGGCCACTTTGTAACTTTTCTATTACCTGACCTGCCAACTTTCTTCAGGTGAATTCGAAACCATTGATTAAATCTAATACCTTAAATCTAAACCGAATGTTTCTTGGTTTGTTTAAAAACATTATATATTATTATATGTGCCTACAAAAAATAGCAAAAATTGTATTTATCTTAATAAAATAATTGAAACAATATTATAGTGTTCCATTAACACGTGTTATAAATATTATTTCCATCAAGTATAGCTCTACACGAGCTTGGTTTTTATCAAGTAATTGTAAATTCAATATTTAAATGTTTAGCAATGATAAATTATTTATATCCGTCTGATAATTTAAAAGCAAAGAGATTTTCCATATTATGTTTATTTCAAGTCTAAAAGATTATACCTTTATTTAGTTACGAATTCACCGGTAGTTAATTGGTTACCGAAAAATTACCTGAGGGCCAGAGTTACCAATTGGCCTGGAATTAGGATGGAGGATTAAAATAGTTACGAATTCACCGGGACCCGAAAAATATTTTCTTACCCTTTTTTTGCTTTTCCATAGAAACTACGGGCACTTATTTCAGGCAATTCACAGGTGCCCATCGCGGTCAGGTGATGTATAGATACTATAACATAAACAAACTTCGACTTTCAAAAAAAATATTATAGATGGCGGTAGAATTACTTGATTAGAGTCCATTGAAAAGGATTTCATTCATTTTGCATAGGTTTCATGGAATTAAAATATATTTTTGGAGTTAAAAAAATCTGGTCAAAACGGCAAACAAGTGTATGTTCTCAAAAAAATTGATAGTGTGTAAAAAATGTTTTATTATCAGCTAAGTACTTTCAACACATAACGTGCCATCATCAGAGCTTCGTCCTCTTATAAAACGTTCATAGAAGAGCAGTTGCTAACGACAAAATAAAAAACATAGCTTCTGGGCAAAAGCCACAGATATCGGGTATAACAACCCCTTAAAATGAATAAATTCACATCTAATTTCTTTTTTATTTTAAAAAGAAAACATGGCTAGTCAAACCATTTTGAGCCCACGTGAACAGCTGAGGAGGACTGAGGTTTGACTCAGCCATGTTGTCTTTTTAAAATAAAAAAGAAATTAGATGTGAATTTATTCATTTTAAGGGGTTGTTATACCCGATATCTGTGGCTTTTGCCCAGAATCTATGTTTTTTATTGTGTCGTTTAGCAATTGCTCTTCTATGAAGGTTTTATAAGAGGACGAAGCTCTGATGATGGCACGTTATGTGTTGAAAGTAGGTACTTAGCTGATAATAAAACATTTTTTACACACTATCAATTTTTTTGAGAACATACACTTGTTTGCCGTTTTGACCTACTTAGAAGTGTGTACAAGTCTTACAGTCTATTCCAATTTCCAATTTAAAAAAATCTGTCCACTGGAGTGGACTCAATGCATGAGAGGGTTATACTGAAATGGTTTGGTCTTGTTGATCGTAAAAATCGTCGTAGAGCTGTTACAAGTTGATGGAAGGAGAAGTAGAGGGAAATCTAGCAGAAGGTGTATGGACTGTGAAGCAAAAGATGGAAGGACTCTGAGGCAGAAGATGGAAGGTCTGTGAGGCAGAAGACTGGAGTGAGAAAGGTTTAGGGAGAGAAGACACGATGGACAAAAATGAGTGGCAAAGAAGACTAAGCAACAGCGACAGCGACCCATGAAAATGGAAAAGCTGAAGAAAAACAAGAAGACAAAAGTAAAAGGGGATATATAGGGTGAGGCAGATAAAGGGCCTATTAGAAATATATCGAGAACCAAAATAAAGAAAATTATGAAAATTGGAATATAGGGGTTTTGAGGTGTGAACTATTTAATGAAAATATTTTGGTCTCTTTGTTACTTCCGGTTATACCGGAAGTTGATTGTAACTTCGTTTTTTTTAAATGGGGCACCCTATATATTTTTGCGTTTTTGGATTCTCCTCGATTTCTTATTTCTTAAAATATAAGGTTTTGTAATATTATACAGGGTAGATTAAAAGATAATTACGTTTTTTTATTAATTTCGTAGCAAAACTCACACCCTGTAGAATTGTAGTAGTTTTACATCAAAATCCCTTTGTATGTTCAAATGATTTTTAATATGGTCTACTATTGTTACCAATTATTAGTATAGCTAAATTTTGAATTTTAGTATACAGGGTGGGTCGAAACTCGGAATGTGTATTTTCTGAGTTTTCTTAAATGGAACACACTATATTTTAGTATTGTAATGAAATGGTATTTTATGGTACTTTTTAATTTCTTAAGCATTCCCTATACCCAACTGCTTTAATTTGTGCTTAATTGTTAATCGCACCAACAATCTTTACTACGTAGATATTTTGATAGCTTAACCATTATTGGCAATTTTAAGTATCAGTCTCGATTAGTATGTATTTATTTCCGAAAAATTATTTGTGATTGAATATTTTTACGGCCAACCTAATAAAATTTCAGGTATTTTGTGTTGCAATTAATGTTTGGCTTGAATCACCAATAACTCACAAATTGAAGCAGTTAGGTATAGGGATTGCTTAAGAAATTAAAAAGTATCCTAAAATAACATTTCATTGCAATACTAAAATACAGGGTGTTCTATTTAAGAAAACTCAGAAAATACTCATTCTGAGTTTCGACCAACCCTGTATACAAAAAAGGAAAAATTTAACTATACCACTAATTCTTAACATAGTAGACTATATTAAAAATCATTTTAACATAAACAGAGTTTATTATGTCAAACTACTACAATTCTACAGGGTGTGAATTTTGCTACGAAATTAATAAAAAAACGTAATTATCTTTTAACCTACCCTGTATAATATTACAAAAACTTATATTTAAGAAAGAAGAAATCAAGGAGAATCCAAAAATGTAAAAATATACAGGGTGTCCCGTTTAAAAAAACGAAGTTTTAACCAACTTCCGGTATAACCGGAAGTAGCAAAGAGACCAAAATATTTTCATTAAATAGTTCACACCTCAAAACCCCTGTATTTCGATTTTCATAATCTTCTTACCTTGAGTTCTCGAGATATTTCTAATAGGCCCTTTATCTGCCTCACCCTGTATACATTAGATGCCAAATCGTATTACCTACTTATATTTCGCTACATTTTTAAAATCATTGTACATATTATTTTTCTATCTACTCGTAAGTGACTCAAAGTTGACAAAAAAATCAATAATGATTCCTAGACAGAGATTCCTTCTTAAATGGTTGAAAATCTACATTTCATACCGTTGATAGGCGTGCATACATTTTTAATTGGCATGCTATTATCTGCAAAACAGTTACTCGGTCGAGCGGTTAACACGAGAGCCGTCTTAGATTTCATTGGACAAAAAAGAAAATGAAATTTTACCGGAAATCGGAATTACCGTGATTTCATTTGTGTTTTAAATATGTATTCCGTTAGGACAATTATAAGGTTTCTAATACTGTTCAGCTCCTAAATGGGTTCATTAATGTCATAACATTATTCTAATCGAAAAGAGATTAAATTTTGTCGGAACCAATAATGAAAATATTTTTGATGGAGAAATAGATAAAATAACATAAATTAAAAGCAATTAGTTATTATAAATAATGGTAAGTTTTTGCTCACTTACTCTCTCGGATTTTTACTGTGTTGTTTTTGACAGATGTCTTAGCAGATGTGTTGACATTGCAGGTATATTTATTATGTTAAGAAGATTAACTTAAGTAGTAAAATAATATTACCATAACTGAAGAGAACAATTTTATTCAAACTGGAACATGAAGTAAAAACCACTTCTATGTAAAAGGTATATTTACTAAAAATTTTTAGAATCCCAATGGATTCAATAAAATGAGCTCATCAGAACGTTTTCAAACCTATCGGTCCATCATCAGTGATTTGAATACTTGCAAAATAGCCCCAGAACCAAACAATGGTTGTGATTATAAATAAATCTACATTATGTTGAAATAAATTTAAAATGGCTAAACGCCGATGTTCAAGGATTAAACCTCGGCGTTTAGCCATTTTAAATTTATTTCAACATAATGTAGATTTATTTATAATCACAACCATTGTTTGGTTCTGGGGCTATTTTGCAAGTATTCAAATCACTGATGATGGACCGATAGGTTTGAAAACGTTCTGATGAACTCATTTTATTGAATCCATTGGGATTCTAAAAATTTTTAGTAAATATACCTTTTACATAGAAGTGGTTTTTACTTCATGTTCCAGTTTGTTTAACTATAAGGTATACAGCCAATCCAGGGAACTACCCCTTTTTAACAATTTTATTATTTTGAAATATTCATAACGCTTAAAGTTTAGTGTGTCGTTTTTTTTTACTGTCTTAGCAGCTGTACAGGTGTCTTCCTTTCACGATTTTATAATCTATTAAGGTGCCGCTAAAAATATATGTGAATTTAAGACTTTTACCTGTACTCATCGTTATTGGGGAAATACAGCTGACCCTTTATTAATAATAGCCGATTCTTATTTTAATCTCTTTAAAGACACAGGCAGTCGTGCTTTTGGAATAATTCTGGGGTGTTTGTTTGAAGAAACACCGAACCAAACACCCCAAACCACAAGCACCCAAACATCGAAAAAATCGAGTTAGCACCCAGGTCGCGTTAGGCCGATGCCACATTATGCGTTTTGACCGGATGCGGTGAAAACGCATCCGTTTCCAACGCAACCGGACCGACCTGTCACACTATGCGTTTAGTCTGGTGCAGTTTGTAAGCGCGTACCGATGACTCAAAACGCATCCGTTTCCAACGCAACCGGACCGATCTGTCACAGTATGCGTTTTCACCGGATGCGGCGGAAACGCATCCGGTCAAAACGCATAATGTGGCATCGGCCTTAGGTTAGGTATATTTCATCAGCAATAAAAGGATTAAGGGGATGGGTACGTATTTTTGGCTGCAATGCTATTCAAATGGGGATTCATTTTTTTCGAATCCTGGGAAAACTAATAATTCTTTTTGAAAAATTTAAAGGCAGAATGAAAGATTACGTTCTTACCGAGGGTCGAAAGTTCCTGAAAACTTCTATGTTAATTTTAATAAATTACAGTGAAAAACTAAGAGAAAATGTAGTGTGATTTTTAATTTCAAATATGTCATTCAAAAGAAACTTTTTATTTTTTCTAAGGGACTTTCGGCCCTCGATAATAAATAAGTCTTTCATTCTGCGTTTAAATTTGTTAAAAATATTTATTAGTTTTTTCAGGATCCGAAAAAAATGGACACCATGTCCGTGGTGATATTTTCCAAATCGAACATTCGCTATCTTTGTCATACAACGTACTAAGTCAAATAGAATATGATGACAAGACAGTGACAGTTTTAAATATTTGACATAGCATCGGGAATATTTTGAGTTGTTGATTAAATAATATTGATAGTGTATTTGAGAAATAATAATTGATTTAAGACGTGGACTTAATAAAAAGTTTATTGTTTATTATTTATGGAAGATCCAAGCAGAGAATACATCAGGATATATTCTGTGATACAAGTATTTTTTTGTTAAAGTTGTTCAAAATTGTAATCGTTCCAGATTAACAATATATTATTAAAAAATCAGTTTAACACTTTTCCTCTTTTCTCGATTAAGTATTAGTTTGTGTTGTACATACCGGAGGACGTTTGAGTTAGAATAAATTCATTATCTCGAGAATGGGTGAATTTGGAGAGAAATCCTGATACAGGTCGATTTTTATTTTCAAATTGTGACTTTTTGTCATATTTAATCATATTAGTGACGTACTCCATCTGGGTGTGATGACTTAATCGATGATTTTTTTAAATACGAGTAGGGGTTGTGTGATAGCTCATTTGAAAGGTTATTTAATCCTCTATTCAGTGGTATAAACATTGACATAATTATTTATACAGGGTGTCTCAGAAAAATTAATTTTGAATTAAATTAATTGAGAAAAAAGAAGAGTGTATGTAATTCATTTAATTCAAAATACGTTTTAGTGCTGTCAGAGAACAGAAAGAAATGTTTATTCGACATATAAATGTTTATTCGATAAATAAATGTTCTTTTCGGTTAAATTCAATGTTAAAGCTACCACCCACCTGTCTCTTAGCAGTTTGAACATTGAATTTAAGCGAAAAGCAATGTTTATTTGTGAAATAATAGCTATTTGTATAACAAGGGAGGAAAGTGTAACTTTTCCTCCCGAGAATGAAGTTTACTGCCCGACGCGTAGCGGAGGGCAGTAATCATTCAAGGGAGGAAAAGGCACTTTACTCCCATGTTATACATATGGTTTTTCCACCTTCCTCAAATAACAAGTAATTTTTTCATTTTTACTTAATTTATTTATGTAACTAACCAACAAAATTTATTAGAACTAAAACAACAAGTAGGTACAATGCAACTGTCAACTGTCAAATATAAGTCAAATTATTAATGTAAACATTGTTAAATCAAAATAACAATTTACTGTTTTTTACCATTCTGCAAAATAGAGGGTGTTTTATAAATAAACGTTAAAATGTATAGATACTTCGTAATAGAAAATAGATATTATACAGGGCGTCAATAAGTTATATTTCATGAATGAAATACTATGACGTCACTTTTACTTTTCCTCCCTAGGGAGGAAAAATATTTTCCTCCCTAGGGAGGAAAAGTACAACTTTGCTCCCTACAATCAGGTCCGGAAAAGTATACTTTCGGTAGAGGTAGGTGGAAAACATTTTTACCTGTTTTCTGACAGCAGTAAAATGTATTTTAAATTAAATAAATTGCTTACATTCTTCTTTTTAGGTCAATTAATTTATTCAAAAAAAAAATTTTTTTGCCACCCTGTATAAATAATTAGGTTATTGTTTATATTACTGAATAGAGAATTGAATAACCTTTCAAATAAGCTATCACACAACCCCTACTATCATTTAAAAAAATCATCTATTACGTCATCACGCCCAGATGGATGACGTCACTAGTATGACATATATGCCAAAAAGTCATAATTTAATTGGGGGGCGTGGCTCCCCCCAATCTTTTCGGGTGCTCTAAACTATATTATCAAAAATCATAGTGTGCAAAATGTAATGTGCAAAATCTTCACGTCTGCCCCCCGGCCCCGCCTGAAAATTTTTATATGGGCGCCCATGTACCTAATCTAATTATTTGATTTTGATTCGTTCCGTTTATATATTGTTTAAATTTTGTTCTTAATGACGGCTTAAAAGTAAATAATGTATATTTATATGTTTTTAGATATACATATCAGAACAGTTTAATATTAATTGTGGTAATTCTTGTTACAGACAATAGAAAATGATCCGTGATACATACAAACCGTGAAAACCATTTTCAAAATGGACTGGAATACAGGCGATTTAATTTGGTTCGACCCAGGAGTCGGCCACTGGCTACCTGGAGAAGTACTTGAGTGCCACAAAAGTGCCAATGTTCTCACTGTTCAAGCAATCATCAGTGGAAAGGTAAGTGCTAAATTATAATAAAATATTTATAAACGACAGAACTTGTAAAAGTATATAAATACGAAGTATGGCTATTAAGTTCCCAGACTGTTGATATAACGTCTTTATTTGGCAATTTTGTTTTTCCACTTGGGCACTCGAAGCTAGGACCAATAATTCCCGGACAAATAATCCCGGACAAAAATCCCCACAAATTATCCCTGGACAAGAAATCCCCGGACAAAATATCTCTGGACAAATAATCCCCTGACAAAAAAATCCTCACAAAAAATTCCGGACAAATATTTCCCACAAATATTTTTGGAAGCTATATAGGACTAATTATCCCCGGACAAATATTCCCGAACAAAAAATCCCCACAAATTATCCCTGGACAAAAAATCCCCGGACAAAAAATAACCACAAAAAATCCCGGACAAATAGTCCCCAAGAAATATATGGTGCCGAATAGTTCTCTATAGGTTTTCCCGAAATTTTACCAAATTTCGAATTTCAATTCCATGCTGAAAACTTAAAATTTTACATGACAAAGGAGTGTGAGTTTTTTTAAAAGTGGAAGATATGGGGAATGAGCTAAGGCCCCGTTCTCATGACAGGCACTTATTGCGCGTTTTTATAACGCGCGATTACAACTACAACTACATACATTTAGGTCATTAAAACGCGCGTTGGCATGTGAACGGTTTCAAGTAAAATGTATGTAGTTGTGATCGCGCGTAATCAAAACGCGCGTTAAGCGACTGTCAAGAGAACGGGGCCTTGGCTCATTCCCCATATCTTTAACGATTTTTGAAAAAATTCACTCTTTTGTCATGTATATTTTGAGGTTTTCAGCATGAAATTGGAATTCGAAATTTGGTAAAATTTCGGGAAAACTTTTAGACAACTATTCGGCAGCCAATATTTCTTGGGGATTTTTGTCCAAGATTTTTTGTGGGGATATTTTGTCCAAAAAAATTTGTGGGGATTATTTGTCCAATATTTTTTGTGGGGATTTTTTGTCCGGGGATTATTTGTCCGGGGATTTTTTGTCCAGGGATAATTTGTGGGGATTTTTTGTCCGGGCTTATTTGTCCGGGGATTATTTGTCCGGACCCCTTTTTTTGGACAAAATATCCCTACAAAAAATCTTGGACAAAAAATTCCCAAGAAATATTTGCTGCCGAATAGTTCTCTAAAAGTTTTCCCTAAATTTGACCAAATTTCGAATTCCAATTCCATGCTGAAAACATCAAATTTTACATGACAAAAGAATGTGAGTTTTTTCAAAAATCGTGGAAGATATGGGAAGGCTAAGGCCCCGTTCTCATGACAGGCGCTTAACGCGCGTTTTGATAACGCGCGATTACAACTACATACATTTTACTTTAGACCGTTCACATGCCAACGCGCGTTTTAATGACCTAAAACGCGCGTTAGCATGTGAACAAAACGCGCGCTGGCATGTGAACAGTCTTCAGTAAAAGGTATGTAGTTGTAATCGCGCGTTATCAAAACGCGCGTTAAGCGCCTATCATGAGAACGGGGCCTTAGCTCATTCCCCATATCTTCCACGATTTTTGAACAAACTCACACTATTTTGTCATGTAAAATTTGAAGTTTTCAGCATGGAATTGGAATTTGAAATTTGGTAAAATTTCGGGAAAACTTTTAGAGAACTATTCGGCAGCAAATATTTCTTGGAGAAAAAATTTGTGGGGATTATTTGTCCGGATTTTTGTGGGGATTTTTTGTCCGGGGATTTTTTGTCCAGGGATAATTTGTGGGAATTTTTTTGTCCGGGATTATTTGTCCGCGGATTATCTGTCCGGACCCCATTAAGAAGCTGTCTTGACTTTAGAATTTGCTTATCTGTACTTTTTTACTCTCGGAAAGTTTGGGGTCTTAAAATATTGTATTTATATGGTATTAAACCCCAATTAATTTTAATTAAAATTACATTTTACATATGTGTTAGATATTTTGATCTCCAATCCGGAAATCGTTTTCAAAAAATTTTTATAGGTTAAGAAATTATACTAACCTGACAGTTGACTTATTTGACCTCAATCTTGTAGACAAATTGCCATCTTTTGAATTGAAATTCTGAGGGTGATGTTGTCCTCTGGAATAATTGATATCCAATTTTAATCTTTATCTGCATTTGCATTGCATATGTAGTTAATTATAGACGATATGTCTCTATTCTAGTCTATTCTATTTAACCCTATTTAACCCGTTACTGTCAGTAATCCGAGCCTGCTTCATTCTGTTGATGAGTTTGCTACAAATCTTCCTTCATTTATCATGATTAAGGCTGATTTTTTGATTTTTCTCTTTACTGTGTGTTTCTTTCATGCCTATTGATACTTCTTTCCGTTGTACTCTGTGCTCATTGTCCCAGGCATGTTTGAATATCTGAAATGGATCTGTCAAACTCTCTGTTTTTAATAGACAATTTATGCTTATTTATCCTAACACATATTGGTCTTGATGTTTCTCCCACATAGACAATATTGGATTCGCAAGATATTTTATACACGCAGTTCTTGGATCTCTTCTGTGTATTATTTGGTTGGGTTTTGGAAACATTAGATCTTGATGTGATGGTATTTTAAAATTTTGTTGTGATATATTATGTATTTCCTTTCCATTTTAATTTTTCTGATAAACCCTTTACATGTGACATTGTGAGTGTTTCTGAATGGATTGTGTTGTTTTGTCGTTTCCTTTCTTTAAACTTATGAAATTCCTTGTTTATAAATAACAATGGATAATCATTTTTTGTGAAGATCTTTGTTAGCACGTTTTTTCTTCCTGAAACGTTTTGGTTTTGGTTTGGGCAGGTGTTTTGGGCTCTATCATGTAATTCTTTGATGATAACCATTTTAATATTTCTGTATTTTGACCAGGGCCGTAAGTACGATGTTGGGGCGGGGCAAACGTGATCTGGGGCCCCCTACTGGGAGGTCTGGGGAATTTACCCCCCAGCGGAAGGAAGGGCCCGGAAAAATGTTTGATATTTAACCCATTGAAAGTGCATTTTCTCTCCTGTGTGAACACCACACTCTCTTCTTTCTTTTTTTCAGCATGTTCTGCAATAACTATAAAATTAGCAGTGCTAATGATTACATCTTCATCTGTACCTGACATTGCGTACGGATCATCAACGAATGCGTTGATGCCAACCAAGCGAACACCTACGAGTTCGTTCCTTCGTTCGTGTTCGCTTTTCGCTTTGATTTAAATGCACTTTAAGATGCTTTAAGCAACCTTAAGAGCCAAACACACTCAGTGAAGCTGGTCAGTGTATTGGTGGGACTGATCTTAATGTGCTCATTCTATCTTCTATCTAAATCACGACATCTTGATTAAAAAACTAAATTTCTATGGAATTAGAGGTATTTCTTTGAATTGGTTCCAATCCTACTTAAATAATAGGAAACAACTAGTTACAGCAAATGATACTGACTCTAGTCTCAAAAACATTGTATGTGGAGTACCGCAAGGTTCAGTATTGGGTCCTCTTCTGTTCCTTATCTTCATAAATGACACCACTTATTTAAAAATCAATGGGAACATTTTTCTTTTTTTTTCTTTTTTGTTCTTTTTCTTTTTTTTTCTTTTTCTTTTTTTTCTTTTTTCTTTTTTCTTTTTGCTGATGATACCAGTATCACTTGGAGCAACTCAACTATTGCATCTCTTCATGAAACTATAACTTCGGATCTACTGACGATAAAGACCTGGTCTGACTCTAATTTACTCTCTTTTAATATAGACAAAACAGTAGCATTATCCTATAAAGGAGCTCTTCAACCTTTGCCTCTTAATAACAGCCAGATCAGTACCATTGATTCTGTAAAATTTTTTGGTATTTTTTTAGAAGCAACCTCAAATGGTCCCTTCATATCGATTGGTTAAGTAAGAAACTCGCCTCAGCTTGCTATGCAATAAAATCTGTCTCAAGGGAACTCAATTTAGCATCTTCTAAAATAACATATTTTTCGTTGTTCGAGTCTCATCTTCGATATGGTCTTCCTTTTTGGGCTTCTAGTACAGCTGCTCAATTTGATGTTATTTTTAAATTGCAAAAAAGAGCAATAAGATATCTGTTTGGCCTCAGAACATCTACACATTGCAGAAGTTACTTCAGAAATCACGAAATTTTAACACTTCCATCTTTATATATTCTAGAAACGGTTTGTTTAATTCGTAAACACCTTCATGTCTTTCCAGCAAGGCCCAATCATATTTACTCCACCAGAAATTCAATCTTTGATATTTATTTACCGATCCCATCCACTGAGTTAGTAAAGAAATCTATATTATATTCCGCAAAAAAACTTTACAACCATCTCCCTTTACAACTTAAATCTGCAACATATTTCCCAAAGTTCCGTAAAATGACCAAAGCCTATCTATCTAAAAGACCATATTATTCAATAGAAGAATTGCTTAATGAATAACTAAGAAAATTGGGTTTCATAGGCAGCAGCTTAAACTGTCAGTTCCTAATGTTGTATTTTATTTGTTGTATGTTCAATGTGCAATTTATATAAATTTTGCAATTATTGTTTTTGTCTTTGGTTTTATATCATATTTACTGTATATTGACGATTTATCTAATTTTAGTAAATTGTAGTTGTTATTTGTTATTTGTTGTTGATATTATTTTTCTTTTGACTGTATGTAAGCTTTGTCCATAAAATTGTAAAAATTTTCAGTGACAATAATGCATATTTCTATTCTATTCTATTCTATTCTATTCTATTCTATTCTATTCTATTCTATTCTATTCTATTCTTACCTATACCTTTCTTTTCAAAATGTAGTACCTACCATGTGGTTCCTTTCACGTACCAAGATGTGGTCTGGGGTAAATTAGTTAAGACAATGTAGCTGGGACCTGGGGCCCCTATTCCGGTTGCATTTTTGTTTTTTTTAGCCAAAATAACTAAATTTCCTCAGTAACAATTTATATCTTTACCAAAGGTCTCGGGGGCCCCAGTTTAGTCCGGGCCTCCTCTTTAAAAAGCAGTTTAGGTTTTATTACGCCGCAAGAACTAATTTCCTAAGTAATAATTTAAATTTTTATGTTAAGGTCTCGGGAACCTCAGGTTAGCTCAGGCCTCAGGGGCCCCAGTTCTGTTTCAATTGTATTTTAGTCGAAAAGACTAATTTCCCCAGTGAAAAATTAAAACTTTATGTTGCGTTCTTTTTGAAATTGTGTCATTTGAAAATATTTCGTTGGGATCGGCTTTTAAAACACATATTTTTATTTCCCTTGTTAAAATCTATGCACGGCCAACCAAACGGGGGCCCCCTTGATCGGGGGCCCCGGGGCACTGCCCCGGTTGCCCCAATGTTATTTACGGCCCTGATTTGACAGTTTTCAATACAAACTTATATCATGTTACTATTCGTATTTTGGGGTTTTTTGTTTAATTAATTTTTTTCTTTTTGTCATTCTTACGCTCTTTGTATTCTTCTTCATAACAAATATCTGGGAATAAACCTTTATCGAGGCGAGAGATCATATTTCTTACCGTGTGGACCAAGAGCTAGCAACGTCGAAAAAAAAATTATTTTAAGACGGCTGATTCTTTCATATATTGTTCCCTATGCTTCCTCGAACACCGTACCGGCCATCTGGCTACTGATACAGGTTGCGTTCATTACTGCGCAGCACACTTGTACAGGTAAACATATCGAATTTAAAATTATTGTAAGACGAAAAATTTTTTTGTCATTACTTTTTAAACATTATTATAAATATGAACTGTAATTGCCAGACATTTCTGTGGTTTAAAAAGTAATGACCAAAAAAATTTTTCATCCTAAAATAATTTAAATTCAATATACAGGGCGATTGATGAGTGTGATAAAGCTCAGTAGATCCGCTATAGTAATAGATAGCAATAAAAGTTAATAATACAAATTGTGCCAACTTTCAGCTTCACATTACGAAATTGGTTAGATTGTTAAAGGGTGTTCGATAACATAGTGGCAGACCAAACTTATGTTTTTTTTAATGGAACACCCTATATTTTATTTTACATTCGAAATCCTCTTAACTTCCCATCACAAAAATATAAAGGTTTGTTGTTATATAGAGCTTTTACAAAGTTATAACCAATTTTTTATGAAAATCGTAAAAAGTTCAGCTCCCTGTATAAATAAAAAAAGCACAACAGCGATGGTTTATTGGTGCCCTATTTTTTTGTTGATTGTGAAAATTTTTAGGAATTGTTGATATTGCTAATTTTCCTTATATCGAATAGAGGGTGAGTCAAAACGCAAGTACATTGTTTATTGTTTAGAAATTTTAAATGGAACACCCTGTATTTTATATTACTATCGAAAAATGTCATTACCATACTTTAATTTTTGTATAATATTTCCTATGCTTAAATTTGTCAGTTTTCGAGGTATTTTCATTTTTCAGAGCAAGTTATTAATTACACAATAGAACACCCTAATTAGGGTGTTCTATTTTAAATTACTGTGAAAATAATCTACTTGCGTTTCGACTCACCCTGTATTCGATATAAAGAAAATTGGCAATATCAACCATTTTTATAAATTTTGACAATGAGCAAAAAATATGGCACCAATAAACCATTGCTGTTGTGTTTATTTTTATTTATACAGGGAGCTGAACTTATTACAATTTTCATAGAACATTGGTTATAACTTTGTAAATACCCTGTATAACATAACAAACCTACATTTTTGTGATGGGGAAGTTAAGAAGATTTCGAATATAAAATAAAATATGGAGTGTTCCATTTAAGAAAACAACAGTTTCTTCTACCACTATGTTATCGAATCTTCTACATTCTAACTAATTTTGTAATGTTAAGAGCAAAGTTAGCTACAATTTTTGTTATTAACTTTTATTGCTATCTATTATAGCGGATCTACTAAGCTTTTTCACACTAATCAATCACCCTGATTTTGTGTTTACCTGTACAGGTGCTGCGCAGTAATGAACGCAACCTGTATCAGCAGCCAGATGGCCGGTACGGTGTTCGAGGAAGCATAGGGAACAATATATGAAAGAATCAGCCGTCTTAAAATGATTTCTCGAAAACGTTGCTGTCGGACAAACTTTGATATAAGGGAATACATACTGGAACAGGGGAAGTTTTAATTGTGGAACAGGTTACAGATTTCGAACGTCCGACTACGAAAACGTCCCATGTGTATAGCAATACCGATTTGTCTGCAACCGGGGGGAGAAGAGACGACAGACGTTCGTTTATGCGGTGCAAGTGACCTTGAGGGTTTTTGTTACCTCTGTTATACTGTTGTTCCGAAGCTATTTTCTTGTGGAATTTTTATAATCAAGTATATTCAAATGGGAAATAAGCCACAATTTTACCTAAAAATGATTTTATTAACGTTTCGACGCCCAAGTCGGGTGTCGTTGTCAAAATACAAAATAATATTAAATAAACAAAAATGTTGTTGCTTAGTAAAAAATTCTTCTAATAATTTATTTAATCTGACTCATTTATATCGGCAATTCAGACACGTATTATACATTTTAAAGTAGACGACTTTAAAAATGATATTGCCAATATTGATGAGTTGCGTTCCTGGGACGACTTTACTAAAATATAGTTCATTCGATTACATGAAATCAATCCCAACTCAAGAATAGCCGCCATAAAAAATCATAGCATGTGATATGTTAATATTGGACAACTTGGACGTTGAAACGTTAATAAAATCATTTTTAGGTAAAATTGTGGCTTATTTCCCATTTGAATATACTTGATTGTTATACTGTATTTTGTCGGACAGAACTTCCAATTAATTTGTTACCCTTTCATTAAACTCTCATGCAAAAATCAGGTTATTTACCACCAATATAATTACTGTCATTTGACATGTTCTACGTGCCGGACTTATTAAAATGCCCAACATATTTTTCGGAAAAACATGTCATATATTGTATAAAGTTTGCTATTGAATAAACTGAAAAACAACCTGCTAGTTTTTACAATTATAAAATTGTCAGGATGACATGTTCCGCAATTAAAATCACATTCCACAATTAAAACTTCCTCTGTTACAGTGTTCCCATACATCAAAGTTTGTCCGACTAGACACCGTTAAGATATTAACAAATTTTCAGCTTGCTATTAATCAATTTTTTTTGATATGCGGGACCCAGACCTATATGTCTGACAATCGTGGGATTCGAGTCATCAACTCAGTAAACTACACATTTCAAAGAATTGCCAGGCCACTGTGTAATTAATCCATGGCCGTAACTACCATTGGGGCAACCGGGGCATTGCCCCGGGGTCCCCGGACAAAAGGGGCCCCGGAGAGGCCCCTTTTTGATTGGCCGTGCATAGATTTTAACAAGGAAATTAAAATATGTATTTTCAAAGCCGATCCCAACGAAATATTTTCAAATGACACAATTTTAAAATGACCTTACAGGGGCACCCTAGACATAAATTTTTAATTTTTAACTTTGGAAATTAGTCTTTTCGACTAAAATGCAATTGGAACAGAACAGGGGCCCATGAGGCATGAGCTAAGCTGGGTCCCCCGAGACCTTAACATAACAATTTAAATCATTACTTAGGAAATGAGTTATTTCGGCGTAATAAAACTTAAAATGCCATTGGAAGAGGGGCCCGGGCTGAGCTGGGGCTTTCGTATAGATATAAAGGATAGAAGGATGAATTAGCGAAATCTGAAAACCATGAAGTAGAAATTTGCCATAACTCTAAAGAAAATGATCAAAATCTGCGTGATCTGGAAGCAGAATCAATTACTAAAGAGTCTGGTCGTAGTGAAGATGCCATTCCGATTTTAGAAGCAACCTCTACAGATAAAGAAGTAAGCTTGTGCGATATTTTCTCAAAAACTGTGCATGAAAGTAACCTGAGACCTGAAGCGAAAACTTATCCAGGCCGGACCTTTTCAGCATGATGGACCTTTTTCAGAGATAAAAATCAACAGGGTAGATGTTCCTCAAACCACTTTTACACCTTCATCACTAAGGGGTAAATGAAGCTAAGAAGAAATTGGTTGTGCTACTCTAAAATAAATGATAGTGTTTAGTGTCTTCCTTGCTGGTTATTTTCTGACCATAAAGAAACTCCTGTCATGGAATGCATTGAAATGCGTTTTCAAGAGGTTAAATATCAAACACTTTTCCGGACTTTCTTCCCCCCTTCAGCTGGAGGGTAAACCCCCAGGCCCCCGATAGGGGCCCCCAGATCACGTTTGCCCTGGGGCCCCTAACATCGAACTTACGGCCCTGCATTAATCTAACTTAAATTTATTGTACATTTTTTAAACAATTATTTTTTTAGAAGTCTTATACATACTTATTCTGTCATATATTATAGAACGGTATAAAAATATCACAATAATTAATTGTTAGAGATGTTTCTATCTTGTTCCTTTATCAAAAATAAATTTTTAAAACTGAACTAGGTAATACAAGGAAATTACTTCATAAAAGTGTTAAATGTCTGTTCAAATAATAATCAATGAAACTCTTTGTTGGTAATGAAATAATTGTAAAATAAATTGGTCTGAAATTGTATTGTTAATTCGCATCTCTTTCTAGCCACAAAACTTCGCCCTGGCAGAAGGAGAAGGCCAAGTTAGGCGACGCCAAGACCTGGGCGTCAAAGGTGTTGAAGACATGATCCAGCTATCAGACCTTCACGAAGCAGCTCTCCTATGGAATCTTAAATTACGTTACGACCATGATCTTATTTATACATACGCCGGCTCGATTTTGATAGCAGTTAATCCATATCGAAACTTCGATGGAAGTTATGGCTTGGAGACTGCACAAAGCTATAGGGGTAGAATGATTGGAGATTTACCGCCACATATATTTGCACTAGGATCTGCTGCCTATTCAGCCCTGCCTGTACCTCAAGTAAGTAAAAAATAGTACATTTTTTATCTTTATTTTGTTTTACAAAAGTTGTTGTGATTGATGTTTCTTTATTAACATAAATAGTGATAGTAACCCGCATTTCCTAATGTTTGACAACATGGTAGCTTCATTATATATTCAAAATGAAAATGATCTCGTACAGAGTGATTCTAATATTATTACTTCGGTTAGCTTCCAAAGTAATAGACCAAGAGGCAGAGCTGAAAAATCTATTTGAATTTACTAAAGCTAGATTTTTCACAGTTGATTACTGTGAGTGTGTAGAGAAACATACTCCGGTCGGTCAAGCGAAACGTAGAACAAGGGTTACTGAGAGAGTATCAAAGTTGCTTTCCTACGAAGCTAATTATTTTCATTTACTAAGGCTGAAAATCAGTACACACATTCTAAATTAAATATAAATAAAAATTATTATAGTCGGTCAGCTGTATGACGGGACAGAGCCGGCCGGTCGGCCTCAATAGTCGATTGAGGAAATGAAGCATTTTTTCTCGCAATTTTTTCGTCCAGCATGGATTTACTTGAAATTTTCACAGAAGGTAGGGAATAGTCCAAGGATCATTTTCTATATCATGCCGCTATCATATGCTAAAACCTTGGGGGTGGTTGCCATCCCATCTCGGGGGTGGGAATTTTTTATTACATTTTAATCATGTAATTCGATGTAAAAAGTGATTCTAAGAAAAAAATGTTTTTTACATTTTCTTCGTAAAACTAATATTTTTCGAGTTATTCGCACTTGAAAATAACAGTTTCGAAGAAAAAATCGACTTTTTTAGAGGGTTTTTTGAGAATACCTCGAAAAATATGCATTTAATCAAAAAAACTGTTGATATCGAAATTGTATCTTTTAGTAACACAAACCAAATTATTTTCCTATAATATCTTTAAGACCAATACAAACCGAGATACGGCATGTAAAAGGTTAGCTTTTCTCGTCAAATGCACAATTTGAAATACTCAAAGCCAAATAATGGGAAAAATTTGCATTTTTCGAGGAAAACTTAAATAATCTTTTTTCAAGTATACAATTAGACCTTTTAAAAAAATAATAATAAAAAGTTTCTAGCATGAAAATTAAGCGGCTTACAAAAAAATGTCGGTACCTGCTTTTCTCTACGAAAAAATCAGTGAAAACAACTCCCTAACTACCTTCCTAATTCAAAATTGGTCTCCACCTTTCTGTAGTTCCTTTTATATTTATATTATCAATACACTCAAGGAGTTTGACCTATTTAAAATGCCTAATTTTGGAAAAATTGGAGTTTAAAGAAAAATTGATTTTTTGCAATTTGGTATTTTTCACCTTTTACTTCAAAATATCTCCGAAAATACTGAAAATATGAAAAAAATTATAAACGACTAAATTGTAGCTTTTTTAATGGCTAAAATTACCCTGTCCATCGATTTTCATTACAGTGAATAGTTAGCCAGATATAGCTGTTTAAAACCTCTATTTACCAGCAAACACCCCCTTATTCGAGCCCTTTAAACCCGCCCCAATTAAAAACTAAGGCATCTTACCGAATTTAATTTACACAGTCTTATAGCTCTTTAAAAATCCTACAAAATCATTTTTGAGGGGTCTCATTACTGAGAGGGTATCAAAAGTTGCTTCACTACAAAGGTACTTAAATCCATTTACTAATGCTGAAAATCAGTACACAGTGATATAATAATATTTTTCCAAAATTAGGCATTTTAAATAGATCAAACTCCTTGAGCGTATTGATAATATAAATATAAAAGGAACTACAGCAAGGTGAAGACCAATTTTGAATTAGGAAGTTAGTTAGGGGGTTGTTTTCATTGATTTTTTCGTAGAGAAAAGCAGGTACCGACATTTTTTTGATTATAAGTCACTTAATCTTCATGCTAGAAACTTTTTATTATTTTTTTTTGAAAGGTCTAATTATATACTTGAAAAAAGATTATTTAAGTTTTCCTTGACGAAAAAAGCTAACCTTTAACATGCCGTATCTCGGTTTGTATTGGTCTTAAAGATATTATTGGAAAAGAATTTGGTTTGTGTTACTAAAAGATACAATTTTAATATCTACAGTTTTTTTTATTAAATGCATATTTTTCGAGATATTCTCAAAAAAACCCTCTAAAAAAGTCGATTTTTTGGTCGAAGAACTGTTATTTTCAAGCGCCAATATCTCGAAAAATATTAGTTTTACGAAGAAAATGTAAAAAATATTTTTTTCTTAGAATCACTTTTTCCATCGAATTACATGGTTAAAATGTAATAAAAAATTCCCACCCCCGAGATGGGGTGGCAACCACCCCAAGGTTTTAGCGTTTGATAGCGGCATGATATAGAAAATGATCCTTGGACTATTTTCTACCTTCTGTGAAAATTTCAAGTAAATCCATACTGGACGAAAAAATTGCGAGCCAAAATGCTTCATTTCCTCAATCGACTATTGGCGCCGACCGACCGGCTCTGTCCCGTCATACAGCTGACCGACTATAATAACTTTTATTTATATTAAATTTAGAATGTGTGTACTGATTTTCAGCCTTAGTAAATGGAAATAATTTCCTTCGTAGGAAAGCAACTTTGATACCCTCTCACTAACCCCTGTTCTACGTTTCGCTTGGACTGGAAAAATGGATAAAGACTGTCGAAAACCTTGACTTCAAAAAATCAAGCCGGCAGGCATGGTCCTTGTTGCGGAAAATTGGAGGAGCTAACCAGCTGGAATCCAGAGAGTCTAAAATGTCTCCTAACAAGGTTGCCTCCCATATAGTATCTCTATCCAGAGCTCCACGAGATCGAACACATACTACCAACGTGAAAAGAGACTTAAGGGCATTAAAACAAATGTACAGAACGAACTCCGAATATTCAGCAAGAATACTTATTTCTGAAATCACACATGCGCTGAAAGAAATGAAATCAGGTTAATCACCTGGCTTTGATGGTATCCATCCAGAGTTCTTGATACACAGTGGTGCATACACGAAACAGTGGCCTGCAATGTTCTTTAATGATATACTTCAGTCAGGTAACATTTCTTTCTCACTTAAGCGAACAAAGATAATTGCAATTCCGAAACCGGGCAAATCAAACGATAAGCCAGAAAACTACCGCCCCATAGCTCTACTCAGCATGGTATATAAACTATTAGAAAAGCTTCTCCTCAACAGAATTAGTCACAGGATACTAGAAAATGTCCCCATTGAACAAGCTGGCTTCCGCCCTCATCGAAGCTGTACGGACCAAGTGCTGTCATTAACAACTTTTATAGAAGCTAGTTTTCAAAGGAAACAAAAGACAGCAACAGTATTTATAGATCTAACAGCAGCATATGATACTGTTAGACAGGGATTAATATATAAACTGGCACGCATTATCCCCTGCAGAAAGATAATTAACCTCATTGACAACATGCTGACCAACAGAGCCTTCCAGGTTATAATGGGAAAGGAGACGAGTAGACAGATGAAACTTAACAATGGTCTTCCACAGGGTTCTGTCCTTGCCCCTTTACTTTTCAGCCTCTATATTGCTGACATGCCTGAAACCGAATCTCGGAAGTTTGGATATGCTGACGACTGGACCCTTGCAACAAGCCACCAATCTTTAGAAACTACAGAAATCACTCTCACGAATGACTTATCCATCCTCAGCGAATACCTTAAGAAATGGAGACTACAGCCAAGTACTACAAAAACTGAAGTATCAGCTTTTCATCTAAACAACAAGTTGGCAAACAGAGAATTGCGAGTGTATTTTAATAACAAGCTGTTAAAACACAATAAATACCCGAAATACCTTGGGGTTACTCTAGACAGAACGCTCACATTCAGAGAACACCTGACGAAAACAGCAGCAAAATTGAAAACACGCAACAATATAATACAGAAACTCTGCGGCACTACATGGGGGTCCACAGCATCAAGATTAAGATCCTCTGCTCTTGGCCTGATATATCCGGTGGCAGAATACTGTCCTCCAGTGTGGCTAAATAGCAGGCATACCCACCTGGTCGACACCCAACTAAACCGTACTATGCGTATGATAACAGGCACAATTAAGCCCACCCCTACAATGTGGCTACCTACCCTTAGTAATATAGCACCACCCAACCTACGCCGCGAACATACATTGGTTAAAGAATATAACAAAATAATGGACAGTCGCCAGCTTCTAGTCCACAACGACATCCCCGATATTCTTGGAAACCGTCTCCGATCCAGGTTACCCCCTCTACAATCTGCTCAAGCGCTGCAGCAATCCAACTTTGACTTAAATACCCGATGGAGAGAAGATTGGGAAAGTAGGACAGATCCGCATTACCATAGTCTACCGGACATCATAGGGAAACCTGGCGAATTTGAATGTCCCCGTAAGATTTGGGCAGCCCTTAATCGAATTCGAACAAACTGTGGAAGATGCGCCGACTCCTTCCACAGATGGGGTAAACTCCCCTCGCCTTCTTGTGACTGCGGCGCTGCAAGACAGACTATCAGTCACATTGTTCAGGACTGCCCACGCAGAGCATACACAGGCGACCCTATAGACTTTGTAATGGCAACCGAAGGGTCAATCGAATATATAAAAAAATTGGACATCTGTTTGTGATGCATTGTATAATGCATAAATCTAAATATATTCTGTGATATACTTAAGCCATACGCTAAATAAATAAAATACGTTTCCGACCGCAGTTTGTTTCTCTACACAATCACAGTAATCAACTGTGAAAAATCTAGCTTTGTAAATTCAAAGAGATTTTTCAGCGCTGCCTCTCCGTCTATTTTCAGACTCCTAATCGGTGGATTTGTCCATGTTTGGATTCGGTAGTGGAAATTAATTAAAATTGGTTAAAAATTAATTTATAAACAATGACAAGCTACGACGATACGACAAACCCACTGAACAGGCGTCTGAAACTGACGTCTTAGCTTACCTTGGAAGCGAACGAAGTATAGTTCAGGTTGTTTTCCATCTAATGATGCTAGAGATGCATATTTTGCATCTATAGCGAGAAGTTGGTTTTTACTTCAACTTGGTGTCCGGGATTAAGGAAGAAATATTTGTTGTTTATGAGATATGAATCTTCTTGTACTAAAAATATTATATTTTATTTCATTGTCTGCGTTTGTCGTTCTTTCTATCACGCACTCATTGAAAATTAAAAATAATGTTCTTCTTGTTTAAGTGCCGTCTCTATCTACTGCTGCTCTGAAGAGTTCTACATAACTGCATTTAAACCAGTCCCTTAAATTCTTCAACCATGACACTGTTCTTCCTATACTCCTTCCGCCTCTTATCTTTCCCTGTCCCGTCCCGTCAATTATGTGTCCCAGATATTGTAACTTTCTTATTTTTATTGTGTTTATCATTTCGCATTCTTTATCCATTTCTCGCAATACTTCCGTGTTAGCTTTTATCTGGTCCATGCTATTCTAAGCATCCTTCTGTAATACCACATTTCAAATGACTGTAGCTTATTTATGTGTTCTTTCTTCAATGTCCAGCTTTCAAGTCCATATTGCCGTATCGAGAACACGTAGCATCTCAAAGCTGTTGCTCTCAGTTCTGAGCTAAGGTCTTTGTTGCAGAGAATTGTTTTCATTTTTACAAACGCATTTCTTGCTATTTCTATCCTGTTCCTTATTTCTGTTGTTTGATCATTTTTCTCTGAAATCCAGGTTCCTAGGTATTTGTATTTATCAACCCTTTCTATCGGTACATTTCCCAAATGTATGTTTGTTTTCTTAGTTATTGTCATGTATTTGGTCTTTTTTATATTTATTTTTAGTCCGTATTCTTCACAGAAACTGTTTGTTTTGTTTAGAGTTGCTCAGCAGAGCTTGTCATAATCACGGTGTCATATGCATATCTTATGTTGTTAACAGATCTTCCGGTAATGCTTCTTTAAAAATGGCTTCACTATATGCATTAAAGAGTAATGGATACATAATACATCCCTGCCTAACTCCTCCCATGATTGCAATTTCTGGATTGCCTTCGTTATCCATTAAAATTTGTGCTCTTTGATTTCAGTAAAGTTTTGTTATTATTCGTTAGTTCCTTTTGTCTATGTTTTGTCTGTTTTATTAGAATTTGGACTAACTTTTCATGTCTCACTTTGTCAAATGCTTTCTCAAAATCAATGTAACATACATGCACATCCACATTCATGTCCATGCATATTTGAGCTAACACATTATAAGCAATAAAACAATGTTGGATATTTATATACTATTGTCTTGTTTTACCCCTGACTCCTCACGTGTTAATTGAGTTCGTCTTTCATTAAGCTGAGTACTTGCTATGTAGTTGTTGTTCAAAGTCTCTTATTACGTTCACATACAGTTTTTCTCTCCTTTTACATTCGATTAAATGCTTTTTTCGAAAATATAAAATTTTATCTTGGATTTTGTCGACCTTGTCTTGTTTGAGTCAGTTGATAGCCTCCAAAATATGTTTGCCGTCTGCTATTTAGTGGTTCGCGCTGATTCATTGCTTCGTTAAAGTATAAATCACTCATGTTTATTTCTCTTGCACAACGTAAGATTGCATAAATTTTTCCTGGAAATTCGAAGATATATTCTTTAATGAAATAGAAATATTTACATTTCCACCAATTTTGTATTATAATACCTACGCCCGACTCTTTTGGAGTATTAGACCAATATGTGTTTCATGGATACCTCTACAGCTTATGCGGGTTATATGTTTTCCTGTCCTATTCATCTTGTGAGCAGAGACCAGGCAAGGTCCTTTAGGCTTGTATCTGGATACTATATGGTCAGATTCATCATTCATACGGTATCCCTAATTTGATTTATGTTGTTGCTGTGTAATAATATAACCATTACATTGCTCAGGCTGTTTCGCAGTCTGTAATATCCCCATTATCGCTTCCCACCTTATAACAATATGCAGAGGAAGAAGGTCCAGTAGGAACACCACAGCTGCTCTTAGTGTGCCAGTCAGAGCTCCTGTAAATCCAAGGCAAGTCCTTTAAGGATAGCACTTTTTGTTGCATCTTGGGCTACCGGACTCAATAAACATAATATATTGTTAATTTTACTACCATGATATGAATGCAAATAACATGTCACATTTTTTGTGCATCTGGCTTCAAGGTAACCTCCCCTCTCTAGCTTATTCGTTCAATCGGCTGATTTCAAGTAAGCCTCGGATCTAATATTACGCCAATATACTTTTTTCACTTACCACATCTACAGTCAAAGGACCTAATCTCTCTAAATTCCTCTTTTTGTCAAATTCCATGCTTTTGGACTTACGGAGCATATGTTAAGCCACGAATTTGAAGTTAATTCTGTACCCAGAGCTTATGGCATTAAATTTTTCGTAGAATGGGATGATAATATTCTCTGAAGAGCTCGGAACGTGATATCTGTCGTAGGTGAGTCTAGATATTAACCGATCTATTCCTGGGGACACTGTCCCCAAACATATCACACTGCTCTACAGCATACACTCTATCAACCAGCAGCTTATTTCGTATATTCCTTTTAGCCTAATTCGTCTAGGATGTTATCGAATGCTCCCTTTAAATTGAGAAATGTATCCAGTATCATCTCTTAGTTCTCCAGAACGTACTTCACCTCGGTACAAGGTATCGTCTGCGTAGAGAAACCTGCTCTATACGCATATTGTTCCTTATGTATATGTATTATGTTTTTTAAAGTCTTCAGTAAAAACGGCATTCGAATTATCGGTCTTTGGAATTCATGTTTTTGCCCGGCCATTTTTGCCAGTTTTAGGTTTAAAAACTTTACTATTACTTTGGTAGTTTTTAATTACTAGTATTTGATATGGACTTACATCTTCCCTAATAACACCAAACATTCCAAGTATGTTCCTAGAATGTACACACATTATATTGAAAACATTCCTGGAATGTCCTCAAAAGCACAAGAATGTCCCCTAAATGTCCCAGGAAAGTCCTCTGTCAGCATTTTAAACATTCCTTGAATGTCTTATTGAAACATTCCATGAATGTCTACGAATGTTCTTTGGACATTCACAGTATATTTTTTATACATTCCCTGGATATAGTCGCTGATGTGACATAATACCTCCGATTTGTTTTTTCATGAGTTTTTCATATGATATTTTTCTATTTTCATATGATATTTTTTGACATGATTTGTAGTAAATTCATCTATCTATTTACTACAAAACATGTCAAAATTTACATGTGAAAACAGGAGATGACCCTAAAAATGGTTTTTCGTCTCCTACAAAATCCATGAAAAAGTAGAATTGTCACATCACCGACGATATACCAGAAGTATATGTGGCCATACCAAATAATACATCCTTGATAAATATAAACATTTTTATTGCACAAAATATTGTCATATATTTTTTCCATAATCATCACTACGATGATGATTCATTGTATTGAATTGTACATTACAATTACAATCTGGTCATAACTGACCAATGAGTAATTTTAATTTAACCTAAATTACTACTGTTCCTTAAAAGAAGAGCTTACCCCATAGCGTCTCTTATCTAATCTAACAAGATCGTGCACTATTCTAACATATACAGGCACTCAAGCACTATGCTCTGCTTTTCACTATCACCTATCACTCAAACTAGTTCAAAAGGCTTTGTCCTCTTCAATCTTCTAGTTTGTCCAGTTGTATCGAGGAGCTGGATTTCTTCAATATTCTTGTAGGTACTTATGAAGTTGTTGCTCGTGACTTCCAACTTTACTCCAATTTTAAAAACAAATCCAGCTGTAAAATATTTATATGCCTGAAGGCTTTTGTATGCTTTCATCTGCTGCTTAGAGTAGTAACTGTGAGACTCTACCAGATATGTATAAATATCTATAATAGTAATTTGGTGGAATGCACTTTACTGTAAAATCCAATTCTGACCGAATTGTATATGGATCTAAATCCCCAATTATTTTCAGCTTCAATAAATATCTAAAACAATAAAAGAAATAATGCTATTGCTTCCAAAATTCATCAATATTGATAAATATCAGGGAAAAATGAACAGAATGTAAGTAAATAAAAATTGTTTCCCTACCTTTCTCCAACATCTGGAGTTTCCAATAATAATTTCCTTAAAAATAATCACTTTGCATTGTGGTAAAGTTTATAAAGTTCACAAAATACAGCAAACGAAATCCAAATGAATCCAAAATAGACAAAATACGACGATAAACAATGAAAAATAGATATTACAAACGTAACCTCTGTAACTTTTTGTATGCCATCATTGATACACGCGAGGCAAATTTAAAAATGAACGCAAATTGAATAGTGAATGGCCTCTCTTAAAATATAGGACACTGGTAGTATGTTCATAGAATGTCTTGTGATAACATTCCACCAATAATTTAATCAGATGTTCACCGAATGTTCCTTGAATGTCCAGGACATTAAAACATTAATAGAACTTTGATAGTACATTCCTGGAATGTTTTGTGTTATTAGGGTAGATACCTCAAATAATTTTTATCTGTTTTTTCTTTCAGGTGGTGGTCATAAGCGGAGAGAGTGGCTCTGGTAAAACTGAATCCACAAAACTGGTAATGCAATACTTAGCTGCGGTAGCTCCTTCAGCACCGAGAAGTCAAGCACTGGTTACGGAACAAATTCTGGAAGCTACACCTCTTCTTGAAGCCTTCGGAAATGCCAGGACTGCGAAAAACGACAACAGCTCCAGATTTGGAAAATATTTGGAGGTTTACTTTAAACATGGATCGATTATAGGTGCCAAAGTAACAGAATATTTATTAGAAAAGTCGAGGATAGTCACACAAGCTCCAGGAGAGAGAAATTATCATGTTTTTTATGAGCTGTTAGGAGCACTAAGTTCTTCTGAAAAACAAAAATATGGACTAATAGATGCTGACAAATATTTCTACCTAAATCAAGGTAAGTGAAATAGTAGGTATATACGTTTTAAAATACGCTACAATAGTTTCAAGTTTAGTGAGTATATACTTATTGTAGATTTAAGAAGTTTAAATTTTTAAAAAATATATATAGCACATTGAACAACTCTATTGCATAAACACATAGATATGCGATGGTATATTATATTGAAATGCGAATTCTGGCGGGAAACAGAAGATCTTTCTTTGCAATGCAACATCTAATAAGTGAAAACTTGTAATCCGAGGTGAAAAATACAGATATACACATAATACGACCAGCAGTTGCGTATGGCAATAAAACACTTATGGTAACAAAAAAAGAAGTAAATAAATTACTGGTATGGGAAGTTAAAATTATTTGAGGAATATAAATATAGCTCTTGCAGAGCCTGATAAACGAATGGAGGAGCAGATACAGAAACGAGAGAGTCCACCTTTGGAAAGGAAAGTCTAGTGGAATATATAAAGGACAATAGAATAATATATATGACTAGAACATATAACTAGAAGAAGAGAAGATAAGGAACGAATGATAGTTGAAGATATTTTTAGCGGGCAAAAGTTCCAGAGAAATATCTTCAGTACGATGGTTGGAACAAATAAAGGACATGACTGGTTATTCATTCTCTGAAGCAAAACAACACGTACAGAAGAGAGATCTTCTTCTTCTCTAGGTGTCGTCTCCACTTCGAAGGTTGGCAATCAGCAGGGCGATTTTTACTTTTGAGACAACGGCTCTAAATAATTCGTTGTTACTACATCCAAACCGTTCCCTAAGGTTCTACAACCATAAGTGGCGTCTCCTTCCACTGGATCTTTTTCCCTGAATTTTTTCTTGCATAATTACCTGGATTATTAGATATTTATCGCCTCTCATCGCATGTCTAATATATCTGTTTTCTTCTCTTAATTGTTAGAAGAACTTCACTTTCTTTATGCATACGTCTCTTCACCTCTACGTTGGTTATTCTATCTGCCACGTATATAGGAGAGAAATGATTAGAGAGAAATAGTCAAACGAATTGCATGGCGCCATTACATCCTTTCCAAGGCGAACAGATAGAGGAAGAGGAGACTAAGATAGGCAGGAGATGTGATATGTAGAAATAACAATCGTTTTACACACTTTGTTTTTGAAAAGACTAGATGGAAAAAGATCGAATACCTAGCCCTAACTATCGATCTCTAACTGATGCTGTTTCTATTTAACTTCGTAGCGCTGGAATCCAGATCCTGTTTAGATCCAGACACCCTTTTTTATGATTAAAGTTTATCGGATCTTTTTGATTACGATGGTCTCTCTTAACAAATGCGGATAGTAAGTATGCAGGGTTAAGTCCAATTTTTCTTCGCGTTTGGTTTATTGGATCTGCGTTCAGCATCATCTGTATAGGTTGCCACAGTTGTTTCTTCAGTAATGAGTATATCTGTAGTATACTATAAGTACAGTAAAGGACCCAATAGGCTGCCTTGCGGAACATCAGATTTAATGGGATGAATATCAGGGAGATTATTATTTTGTTTAATACAGTAATACTTTTTTCTTCTAAGTCACTGTTCGTCTACAGATGCCATAGATTGGTCTAACCGAATGTATGGACTTGTTCTATCATTCCATGTTTGTTTCTGAATCCAAATTGATATGAGGCAAAATTTTGCATTTTTCCGTTGTCAGTTTGAACCTTTTTGCATATATCTTCTCAGAAACTTTGGATAACATTGGAAGCAAACTTATTGGTCTGTAGGATATTTGACATAATCTGTCTTAAGAATCTTAACAAGACATAAGAAATATCATCATCCCCATCAATAATCCGCCCTGATATGTCCATTGTTGAACATAGGTCTCATCTAGATATTTCCGTCTATTTCTGTTTTGCGCCTCTGCTATCGAGTTGGTCGTAATTCTTTTGAGGTATATCGTGTTACGAGTTTTCTCATGCTTCGCTTGTCTGCCCGTGGTCGCTACTCAAGCAATTGTCCATCTGCAATCTTTCATTCTTGCAACATGTCCCGCCCATGTCTTAAGAATTTCATGGGTGTACCGGGTGAATATAAACAGAAGAAGAGGAAACTTTTCATGGGTACAATAAATATTTTTGTTTCAAATACCTTTTCCCAGATTGTTTATAGATGAGTTTTAGAATTTCTATATTAGTTCGTAATAAAATCTTTTAAATTTATAATGACAATTTCAGAATTTTTAAAATATAAATATAATTTTAATTTACTATTAACTAATACAGTAACAGCTGATAACTAGCTGTACATATTATAATGTATGCAAATATTTAAACTTTACCATTCAAGGTCATGGTGACAAATATGTTAAAATTTCCATGCATTTACTAATGTAGGTAGCCAGGTCATAATTTCTGTATACAACTAAAACGTTTGTTTTTCTAAAAATTATTAAATAATTTTTAATTGTTATAGTATAACCGTTATGATCCTTTTTATTTTTATTTGATGAATTTATTTATATTTTTATTACTAATTTTGTTGTTGGTTTTTTATTGGTGTCAACTCCCACATTTTTAACGTTTTTCAACGAATAGTTTAGTTAATTCTAATTGATCAACACTTTTTTTGTAAATTTAAAACTTTTTTGATTGTTGTTTTATTTTTAAATTATTACCTTTGATTATATTTTGCCGACTTTCCACAGTAACAGGGTATTTATTTAACACAGACCCACAAATATCGAAATTTGAAAATAAAAAAGGGGTTGAGAAATCATTATGATAAAAATTTATGGTGCCCTGTATTTTGTGATAGTATGTGGATGCAGAGGCGTTTAGATTTAAAACGAATCCAATATCTACTGATGGTGCTACTATTAATAATGCAAACCACCAACCTAAATTAACTTCTCAATAATATTTTGTGGTAAAAATTATATCCTTTCGTATAAACGAAATAATTTTGACGCTGTTGATCACTGAAAAACTCGTATGGTTTTATTGCTATATAGCTACGATTTATAAATTGGTCGGCTGACTAAAATATAGCTAAACGAATTTTACTCAGTCTTGAGGTTTTCAATTTTTTCTATTGTTCCAATAAAATCAATAAATCCTACTAGACCAGTGTAAGGATCTGTAAAAAAACGTCTATTTTTGGATGTGAAAGGTGGCATTCGGATTTTTGCAGATAAAGTTAGGTGACACCTTCAGTAATAATAATTGACTTATGCTCCTTCTCAAATATGCCCGGAACATCAATAAAAAAATTAAAATATTTAAATATTTCGAAAAACGTCGATTTTTTTCTGCTTTCTTTGCTTATAACTTTAAAACGATTCGTTTTGGAACAAAGTCGTAGAGAAATAAAATAAAGATAATTGAATTTTGTATGATATACGACTGGTCAAAAATGTCTTAACGTATTAGCTTTTCTGCAATATAGCAATAAATACAAAATAAGGGGGCAAAATACGCCTGTTGTTATTCAATGTTTTTAACCACTTTGGTGGCACTTAGAACCTTAGTAATTCGCTTAGGAAATTCTTTGTAACATACTTAAATCGTGTACCAAATTTCATTAAAATCGACCTAATAAATTTTGCATAATTTTGCAATCTAAATGTTTTTAAAAAAGTTCAAATTTTTTCAAATCTTTCTGAACAAAAAGTAGACCATTTAGAAGTTGTCTAATTTTTTTACATATAAAGAGGTGCTCTACCTATCTAATACACTTTACAGAATTAAAATCGGATTATTTAAGGGGCCTCGGCAATGTTTTAAACTTATTAAACAATTTTTTGGCTTATAAACAAATAGCTTTGTTTAACAATAAAAAAATTAATTTTTAGCAATGCAAATAATTAAAACCGGTATAATTTGACTTAAACTTTCAAATGCTGTCAGCAGAATTGCTATTTTATTTTTTAATCAAAAGTTATTCGCGTTAAAAAATTGCAATTTTTCGAATTTTTGAAAGTTCCACTGCGTTTATCTCGAAAACTATGCATCCTATGAAAAAACTTGTAAGAACATTTTTTGCTTAGAATTACCCAAGAAATACAAAAAAATGTTTTATTTTGCGAAAAATCGATGTTATGTAATTCCTCAAGTTCTTTGTTTATAACAATCTTATCGACATCATCAACTGTTGCCCAAAAAAATCGTGTTCTACGGGTCAAAAAATACATAAAAATCTTGGGTAACTCCATCTAAATAAAGGAGCCCGTAGTATGCCCGAACACCCCCTCCTGGCCACAGGACTAATTTGTTTATAAGCCAAAAAATTGTTTATAACTTTAAAACATTGCTGAGGCTGCTTAAACAATCCGATTTCAATTCTGTAAAGTGCATTAGATAGGTGGAGTGCTTCTTTATATGTAAAAAAATTGACAAATCTTTGTATGTTCTAGTTTTTGTTGTGCAAGATTTTAAAAAAATTTAATTTTTTAAAATAAGTTTAGATTGCAAAATTATTATTCAAAATCTAGTAAGTCAATTTTAACGAAATTTGGTGTACGGTTTTAGCACATAACAAAAATTTTCTAAGCGAATTAGGAAGGTTCCAAGTTTAACCTAAGTGATGGAAAATCATTGAATAAGGACAAGCTTGTTTTGCCCCCTTATCTTATATTTATTGCTATTTTGCAGCAAGGGTGATAAATTAAGACATTTTTAACCAATCGCATCTGATAGAAAATTTAATTATCTTTGTTTTATTCCTATACGACTTTATTCCAAAATGAATCGTTTTAAAGTTATAAGCAAAAAAAGCAGAAAAAAAAACGAAAATTTTTGAAATTTTTAAATATTTTATTTTTTTTATTAATGTTCGTGGCATATTTGAGAAGGAGCATAAATCAATTATTATTAACGAAGTTATCACCTAACTTTATCCGCAAAAATCTGAATGCCACCTCTCACATCCACCTAAAAACAGATCCTTACTGGTCTATACTCCATTTCATATCAGGTAAATATTTCGTGATATTTAGTAGATGTGACTTAATTATTGAATTGTACTTAAGTCTGTCAACAGTAAAACTATTATTACCAGGACGGTTCGATAAGTACTTAGTCTAGAAAACAAAAACAAAAATGTTGTGAAAAGGGGTGATTTATTTCTGAACTTAGTCTCCTTTTTAGCTCAGTATACTGCGAGGTCTGCAAAGTAGGCTTCCGTGGCGGTGATG
The DNA here is from genome assembly GCF_917563875.1 of Diabrotica virgifera virgifera. Classification (NCBI taxonomy): domain Eukaryota; kingdom Metazoa; phylum Arthropoda; class Insecta; order Coleoptera; family Chrysomelidae; genus Diabrotica; species Diabrotica virgifera. Next base: position 57,390,831 of record NC_065447.1, read on the forward strand.
AACTCCTTATTCGACTTAAATTTCTGCCCGATGAGTGACTTTTTCATGTTTAGAAACAAATATAAGTCTAACAGGGTCAAATCTGAAAAATTCAGAGGATAGGACAGCAGTTTCTAACCCAACTAGACCAATTTTGTCATTGCAACAACGTAGGTGTGAGCCGGCGCGTTGTAATGGTGGAAGAGCACTTTTTTATTCGTCAAATGGGGCCATTTTTCCATCAATTCGGCGTCGAATCTCAGAAAACGCTGGCTAAGATCTTTCTAATCGATATTATAGTCTACGCCTTCTTCTAAGCACATTCGCAGGTTGACGTTCACTATTTCGACTGTTTCTTGGATTCTGGTGTGTACCAGTGGATCCATGTTTTGTCGATGAATATTGGATGACGCTTCAACAGCTTCAAACACTATTCCAAATTGATAATTGATTGATTTTCATTGCTCTAAGATCCTTAGACACGCCTGCGCCCGCTTCCACAGGCGATCAAAAAAAAACTATGTGTCCGATTTGGTTTAAATAATTTTGACATATGCCGCCTACAAGAATCATCATCATCATTACGTAGCGCTACAACCCTGGGTGGGTCCTGGCTTACTGTACAACTTTTTTCCAATTTGCTCGGTCTTCCATCAACAAAGGGCCTACAAGAATGTATTATACGATAGTAGATTTCTCTTGTGATAGTAGCGCCATCGTATCGTAAGGCTAAGTACTTATCGGACAACCTACTCACGACAGAATGTAGGTAGAAAGCATAATATAAGCTTATCACAATAGCTGTTTGTTTACAATTGAATAGTGAATTGTTTATTTATATTTGAGACATGAGGATATGATGTGTTTTTCTTCTTCTTCTTATACTTGTGGATCTGTCGATCTGTTAATTCTGACGTTGAAGTATTTCTTGAGAGGTAGACTGCCAGCTATCTCTCCATCTTTTTGGTGGTCTTCTCGGTGGACGCTTGCCTGCTGGTTTTCCTTCTAACGCAATTATTGATAGTCTGTGCTCCTGCATTCTTTTTACATGACTGAACCACTCTCTTCGTCTTTGCCTGCGCCATCTGACTACATCTTACACGCCACATTGTTCCCTGATGATGTTGTATCGTATTCTATCTCTTCTTGTCTTCCCTGCTATTGCTCTTATTGTCTTCATTTCGGCTGTTCGTAGCATGCTTTTGGTTTTATTGGTGTCTTCTCTTGATTCAATGCCATAGGTCATAACAGGTCTGATGCAAGTTTTATAGATTCCAACTTTGCTGTCCATTCTCATATATAGGTTATTCCAGACCACATCTCTCAAACATCAGGACAAGACAGCCCTGTTAATTTGTCCTTTTTGGTCTCTGGCTGGGTCATGATAACTTGATAACCCTACACCTAGATATTTGAGCTGGATTAGCTGTTCTATGGGTTTCCCCTCTACCACGAGCTTACATCTAATTGGGTCTTTCGCAATTGGGTCTTTTTGTTTTCTGCGTGGATATGTTTATGTTGAGTCGTCGACATGCTTGATAGAATCGATAAAGTTGTTTTTGTAGGTCATCCTCGTCCTCTGCAATCAAGGCTGCATCATCCGCATAGCATACTGTACTGACTCTACTGTGGCCGAGTCTGTATCCTAGTTGTAGCGATTCCACATCTTCTATTATTTCATCCATTAGCATATTGAATAGAAATGGACTGAGGCTGTCTCCCTGACTGATTCCTCCTGGTGTTGGTATGTTGGCCGTAGTGGTGTCGTTTGTTTTAATTTTTATCGTGTTGTTATTGTTCATTTGTTTTATGACTTCAACAATGTTTGCCGGTATCCTTTTTTGCTTAATTTTCTTTATTATATCGCTAAGTCTGACTCTGTCAAATGCTTTCGTTAGGTCTACGAAGCAAATATATGCAGGTTTGTTATATTCTATCGACTCCTCTTTCACTTGTTTCGTGACAAATATTGCGTCCGTCGTCGACCTGTATTTTCTGAATCCTTGCTCCTCTTCTCTGTTCTTTATCTGTGATTCCAATTTATCCTTGAGTATGCCTGTGAATAACTTCATTGTCGTATTTAAGAGAGTTATTCCTCTGTAGTTGCCCGAACATGATATTTGTCCTTTCTTAAAAATCGGTATTGTGATACTGGTGTGCCAATCTTGTGGTATCTCTGCTCTGTCTAAGATTTTGTTAAACAATGTTGTGAGACAATTAGTGAGTTTCTGACCGCCGTATTTTAGCAGTTCGTTCGGTATTCCATCAGTACCTGGCGATCGTCTATTCTTTAAGAAAGAAAATAATCGTTTCGTTTTGATTCAATTCGAGTCTCTTGCCATCCTCTGACACCTGATGTTTCGGAATCTATTCCTTGTCAAAGAGGCTTTGCAAGAAGACTGAATTGGACCATAACGAAACGAAGAAGATGGTGCAAATATTAAAATATTTGCACCCGAGTATGGTTAGACTGTCCTCTAACGGGGAACGATGAAATGAGTGAAAAATAATTTCGACCACGAATTTTTCACTTCTTTCCGCCATAAATGTCTTGATCCATGTCAGTTGTGAACTTGATCCAATCCTCTCCTTTTATTGCTCTTATTCGGCGAATTTGAATTATGTGTCTCTAAACTCCATATATTTATTAAGTGTATCGATCATAATATTTTTATTGTTTTTTATTACGTTTTTGCAATGTTTAGGTAAAATGTCAATATGTAATTATTTTATTTAATTCTCATTCTAGGTGGGGGAGATTGTGGACCAGGTCATTCAGGATCTGGAGCTGACTGGAATGCTCTTACAAGGGCCATGCAAGTTTTGGGAATTGGAGAGGCCGAACAAGAGGTAGTCATCAAGATTTTAGCTTCAGTGTTACATTTAGGAAATATATATTTTCACAGGCGACAATTAAGGTAATCATTTGTTTAATCGATTATAATTTAGTATAACTGATATAAGAACTATGTCATCGTCATATCGAAGATGATTTAGTTTCTTTTCATCTCTTCAAAGAGTTAATACCCTTTAAGTTCACCTCTAATCGTCTATATGCATACTCCATGACTGTTATAGATGGTTTTGGCGACAAAATATCTCCCTGATGTACCCCTCTGCACAAGGTGCATCAAAAAAATAAAAGTTGGAAATGTTAAATCTAATAGCGTGAAAAAGTTGCTAGTGTTATTTTTCAGCATATTAGTATTTGTAACTTTTTTTTTCTAAGCGAATTTTCTGCCCCCGAACGACCTTGAATGTTATTAATTATCTGATTTTTATGAAAATTTCAATTTATTATGTTTGGAATAAAATATGTGCTAACTCGATCTAAGATCAATTAAAGAAAACTTAAAATGTTGTCAGTTACAAATTTAAACGATATTTAAAGTTTTATTTGTTTTTTTCAGTCTCCCCAACCCCTTTGAAATGTTCCGCTTCGTGAGTCCGTGCGTGTAATTTTCACTTATGTTTGGTGCGATGCCTTACTTTGTTAATACTGTTGTTTGTAAATTACAGATTTTTAAAATAGAATAGATAACCCAGGACCATGGGAATAAAATCAAGATGTGTTGTGGACCGCCCAATTTTTGGGCAATCACCAAATAAACCTGAAAATGTTTTACCGAAATACAAACAAGCGATGAAGTTGTGTGGTTGCAAGAGGATAAAAAACTCAGCAAGAAAGATCCAGAATTTTCTAGTATTGCCGAACAGGTTGCAATTAAATTGGAGGAAATATGGAAAAAGGCTTTAATTCCAATAATTTAACATACAAGAATTATTCAGCTTTTAAAAGCCTATCATGACAAATATATGAAACTTATGAAACCATTTAAGAACAGACAAAAATGCTTTAAGAACAAAAGTAAAACTACACGTTTTGATCTTGCAGCATGCAAATGTGACACTCTGATTAATTGTCTTCGTAGCAAATCTTAAAAAGTGCCTCTGGATGAGCGCGAATTTCTAATAAATCAAAGAGGTCCCAGAAAAATGGTGATAAGCTCGATTGATAGGGAAAACAAAAACAAAAATATAATCAGAGAGAACAACGGTAAAAGAAGAAAGTTACCGACGCAAAGACAAAACTTTAGCGCAAGTAAAAGACAATACCAAGTTTTATGGTCAATCGATCGTGGAAGAACACGTATCACTTGTGCATGAGCCAGGGTGCAAATATTTCGGATAACGGTATCCGCTGTCTGATATATCAGAAAGTATCAAATCCAGCCATTGCATGTGACGAAACAGCCGTAAATACTGGCGTTAAGGGTGATGTAATACGGCTGTTAGAAGAACATATATTAAATCAAAGAGGTCCTATAAAAATGGTGATAAGCTCGATTGTCAGGAAAAACAATAACAAAAATATAATCAGAGAGAACAACAGTAAAAGAAGAAAGTTACCGACGCAAAGACAAAACTTTAGCGCAAGTAAAAGACAATACCAAGTTTTATGGTCAATCGATCGTGGAAGAACACGTATCACTTGTGCATGAGCCAGGGTGCAAATATTTCGGATAAGGGTATCCGCTGTCTGATATATCAGAAAGTATCAAATCCAGCTATTGCATGTGACGAAACAGCCGTAAATACTGGCGTTAAGGGTGATGTAATACGCCTGTTAGAAGAACATCTATTAAATCAAAGAGGTCCCATAAAAATGGTGATAAGCTCGATTGACATGAAAAACAAAAACAAAAATATAATCAGAGAGAACAACGGTAAAAGAAGAAAGTTACCGACGCAAAGACAAAACTTTAGCTCAAGTAAAAGACAATACCAATTTTTATGGTCAATCGATCGTGGAAGAACACGTATCACTTGTGCATGAGCCAGGGTGCAAATATTTCGGATAAGGGTATCCGCTGTCTGATATATCAGAAAGTATCAAATCCAGCTATTGCATGTGACGAAACAGCCGTAAATACTGGCGTTAAGGGTGATGTAATACGGCTGTTAGAAGAACATCTATTAAATCAAAGAGGTCCCAGAAAAATGGTGATAAGCTCGATTGATAGGGAAAACAAAAACAAAAATATAATAATGTAATATATAATAATATAATAAAAATAATTTTACTCTCTTTTCAATGCCGGTATTACCTTTTTGAAAAATTAATATATACAGGGTGAAAGAACTAAAAAAGGAACAACATATTTTTACATAAGAAAAAAACAGTATAAACACAACTTCTGGTAAACCTATTCTTTCGGTTCAAGACCTCGATATTACTCATCAAAAAAAGAACCTATATACCAAATTTGGTTGAAATTTGACATCTCGTTCAAAAGTTATCGTGCTATTAGTCACATATGTATAGTCACCATTTTGAATGCCGCCTATTTTGTAAAAGGCAAAATCTGAGATGGCCTCATATCTAAATTTGAACCTTTGTATGTGTAGTATATGTGGTCCAAATTATATGCTACTACCATTAAATGCACAATAATTCTTATATTTGCACGAATCTGCCGCACATAGGTACAAGTGAAGATAAGTTGCGCATTTATTTCATGGTAATTAACATAACTAAAAAGTTCAAAATATTTCCTAAATTTTTTTTTCGCTCTTTTCAATGCCGGTATCACCTTTTTGAAAAATTAATATATACAAGGCGAAAGAATTGAAAAAAAACAACATATTTTAACATAAAAAATCAGAAAAAACACAACTTATGGTAAACCGATTCTTCCGGTTCAGAAACTCGATCTTATACATCAGAAAAAGAACCCATATACCAAATTTGGTTGAAGTCGGACTTTTCGTTTAAAAGTTATCGTGCTATTAGTCACATATGTATTGTCACCATTTTGAATGCCCGCCATTTTTGTAAAAGGCAAAATCTGAGATGGTCTCATATCCGAATTTGAAGCTTTATATGTGTAGTATATGTGGTCCAAATTATATGCTTCTTTCATTAAATGCACAATTCTTATAATAAATTGAAGAATCTCAGATGCAGAATCCACCAATTTAATAAGAATTAAAATGGTAAATAGTATTTTAAAACTGAGATTTTTCGTGTTGAAAGTTCTTACTGGTACATCCTTAATCTGCGACTTTTTCAATTAATAAGACAGCAGACGACGAATATAGAAAACGAAAGGGAAACGATCACATTCCGCTTTCATTCGTCTAGGAAAAACGGACAGCAGAGGAACTTTCAGTACTCAAATCCGAGTAAAGGAAATAAAAATAATAAATGATGGTTTTGCTTGTTTTCGATTCAGAGGGTTGCACACCAGCTAGACAGGCTCTGTTTCTACCATTTCAGGCGTCCTCAGTAGCTTTCGTTAGTGTGCCTACCTCTGGACCGAAAAACAGCTCTACCATCATTTTAAAGGGAATCTGAAAAATAATTCAAATTTCCCATCAGACGCGATACAGCGACATCTACTAACAAATTGAAGAATCTCAGATGCAGAATCCACCAATTTAATAAGAATTAAAATGGTAAATAGTATTTTAAAACTGAGATTATTTTTAATTCTTATAATATTTACACGAATTTGCCGCACTAAACTGCAACCGCTTACTTTTCATTGCGCCATGTTTCCTTGCTTATCTACTTATTTTTGCTGCCATATTTTTCTTGCTTATCTACTTGTACACGTGGAAAGATTAATGAATATTTATATTTTTAAGTAGTATTATAGTGTTTATACTTTACCATCATCATCATCACCATTGGTTGTAAGTCTACTGCAGGACATAATCTTTCCCATTTATAGGTATCCACAGTGCACGTTCTTATGCAGTATGGATCCAATTTTTCGTTATCTTTTGCAGATCATCTTGCTATCGTGTAGGTGGGCTTCCTTTACGTTTATTTTCTTGGTTTCCATTTAGCTAACTTGCGTGTCCACCTTCCATTATCCATTCTTGCTACTTGGCCAGCCCATCTCGATTTCAATCTGCATTATATGTTCACACTGTAACTCTAGTTATGTTTCGTAGGTCTTCGTTTGGGATCTTGTTTTTTATTGTTACCCTTATTATTGAACGCCTTATCCTCTTTGTGCTATTCTTAGTTTTGTGAGGCATTGTTTTTGTTAGGTACCGTGTTTCTGGAACGTAGGTCATTACTGACAGATCACACTGATTGAAGACTTTCCGCTTCCAGATTAATCGGTATGTTACCGTCTTTAAATACGTTTTTAAGAGCTTCATATGCTGCCCGTACATGAGATATTCTTCTTGACAGTTCACCTGTTTGGTTGTCCTTGCCTATTGTAATTTTATGTCCAAGGGATTTATCAACAAATTGTACTTCGTCTTTCTAAATTTTTAAATTGTTACTTGACACGACGTTCGTCATGCATTTTTTTTAGGGATATTTATTTTTAAACCGATTTCTCTGCAGGCTTTTCTTCTAACATCATCATCATCATTCTCTTTGCCTTATCCCTATGCGGGGTCGGCTTCCCTAATTGCATTTCTCCACACAATTCTATCTTGGGTCATATCAATGTCAATCCCCTTTACCAACATGTGCTGCCTTATCGTCTCCCCCAGGTCTTTTTTGGTCTTCCTCTCCTACTCCTTCCAGGAATCTGCACTTCAGCTATTCTTCGTATTGGGTGATTAACGTCTCGACGTTGAACATGACCAAACCATCTTAACCTATGCTCTCTCATTTTGGCATCAATTGGTGCCACACCTAGACTTCCCCTAATATACTCATTTATAATTTTATCCTTCTTTGTCACTCCACTCATCCATCTAAGCATTCTCATTTCCGCCACATGCATTCGTTGTTACTCTTTCTTCTTCACTGCCCAACATTCAGTTCCGTACATCATAGCCGGTCTTATGGCTGTTTTATAGAATTTTCCCTTCAGCTTCACTGGAATTTTTCTGTCACACAACACACCACTCGCTTCTTTCCACTTCATTCATCCAGCCCTAATTCTACTGCATGCATCTCCATATGTTTCTCCATTACTCTGTAATACCGATCCCAGGTACTTAAAACTATTGCTTTTTACAATCAGTTCACCATCCAAAGATACCATTTTATTTGTAGTAACTCCATCTTTAAATGAACATTCCAAATACTTTGTTTTTGTCCTACTAAGTTTTAAACATTTTTCCTCCACTGAAAAACATTTTTCCTCCACATTTTCCTGAAAAACTCCACTGTTCCAGTTTTTGTTCTAAGTCTCTTTCACTATTTCCTACTAACACGACATCATCAGCATACATTAAGCACCATGGAATGTTACCCTGTAGTTTCGCTGTTATCTGATCCAAAACTAATGAGAATAAATATGGACTAAGCACAGAGCCTTGGTGCAATCCTACTTTCACATGAAATTTATTTTCTTCTAACATGGTGTTGATTTGGCCTAGGTCATCTCCTATCAAAACTATGCCGTCAGCATAACTCATGTGGTGCAACCCTTCTTCGTCGACACTTTATGGCTCCAATCTAGTGTTTTAAAAATTTTGTGGCACCTTCTAGGGCATATAAAAATTTTGGTAATAGTGTATTATTCTGTCTGACACCTCTTTGAATTCTTTACTTCGTCAATGTTTTCGAGTAACTTTATTACGTTTGTCGCATTTCTATAAAGATTGTGATTTCACTTTTTCATGATACAACATTGGATTTTGAAAAATCTGTTGTTAATAATTTGTTGGAAGAAAAACGACTCTTTAGTCGTTAGTCCTTTCTAACTATGTTAATACAATAAAAGTAACAATTAATCACTGTTTTAAAATTAGATAGACAATTTCGAAATTTTATTGCGCATTCAAACAATTAGGTACCTACATATGAATTTCATCTCCTATTGTTTGTCATAATATCATTTATTATTCCAGGCATGGTCAGGAAGGCGTGGAAGTGGGCTCGGAAGTCGAAATCAAGTGGGCTGCTCATCTCCTGCAAATTTCTTCTTCGGGATTGCAACGAGCCTTGACGTCGAGGATAACAGAGGCGAGAGCTGAGAGAGTTTATTCAGCGTTAACGATTGATCAGGCGTTAGATGCCAGAGACGCGTTTGCGAAATCTTTGTATTCGGTATTGTTTAACTGGTAAGGAAATTGAATAGATTATTGTGTATTAATAGTCATGAATTAATAAGTGTAATATACAAATTATTTCGTTAACTCATTAGAGTCTTCGTTCTGTGTAGGCCAATTTACAGATTTTTTCCGTTTTTAGTACAAACCGATATATTTTATATGTTGTATAAGATTTTCATTATACAGTCGAACCCGCTTATTGGAATAGCCTTCGTGCCAATCAAAAGTAATCCTATAACCGGGATATTCTAATAACCGATCATTGGTCGCATGGTCGTTAGTAGAAACGTTTCGGGACCTCAAATTTTTATTCCTTAAACCGGGGTATTCCTTTAAGAGGTATTCCAATAAGCGGGTTTGACTGTATATAAACAGGTTGGCCCATCCTGTATGTGTCGGTCTCTACAGGGTGATTGATTAGTGGGGTAAAGCTCAATAGATCCGCTATAGTAATAGATAGCAATAAAAGTTAATAACAAAGTTTTAGCCACCTTTGAGCTTCACATTACAAAATTAGTTAGAATGTTACAGGGTGTTCTATAACACAGTGGCAGACCAAACTTATGTTTGTTTTAATGGAACACCCTATATTTTATTTTAAATTCGATATCCTGTTAACTTCTCCATCACAAAAATATAAAAGTTTGTTATGCTATACAGGGTATTTACAAACTTATAACCCACTTTATATGAAAATCGTAACAAGTTCAATGCCATATTTTTTTACGTATTGTCAAAATTTTCAAGAATGATTGATATTGCTAATTTTCTTTATATCAAATACAGGGTGAGTCAAAATGCAAGTACATTATTTTCTCAGTAATTTTAAATGGAACACCCTGTATTTTATATCACTATTGAAAAGTACCATTACCGTACTTTACTTTTTAGATAACATTCCCTATATACTTAAAAAGTTGTGACTGGCTGAATGGCAAAAGCCTGTGCCAAAACTAAAAAAAAACATTCCCTATGTCTAAATTTATTAGTTTTCGAGATATTTTCATTTTTCAATGGACCAGTAGCGTGGCCACCCAAATCACCAGAATTTAATAAACTGGACTGATTTTTTTGGGGTTATGTTAATAATGAAGTTTATAAAATACCACCAGCAACAAGGGATGACATAAAAAATAGAATACAAAGTGTATTTCGATGCGTTAATTTACAAATGCTTCGTAGAGTAAGTAGCTCATTCAATGATCGTTTTTAGGCATGCATAAATGTGTTAGAAGGTAATTTTGAACACCTTATGTAATTAAATATTAAAAATATTTTATTAAAATTAGCTTCTAATTTTTTCAAACATGTTTGTTTTGCAAAATTTATTACCGGTAAATTATTTTTCGTTTTTTATTTGTTACATTGTTACATTTACATACAAAAGTAGTGTTTAATTGTTTTCACAAAATGTTGTATTTTATATTTGTGGGTTTTTTTGTAAAATTTATTACATTTACATAAAAAAGTAGTTTTTAATTGTTTCAAAAATGTTGCATGTTGTGGTTGTGTTTTTTTAGTAAAATGTATTACTAATAAATTATTTTTATTTATTTATTTGCTACATTGTTACATTGATTACCGGATTGATAATCAGTAATCGGCAATTGCCAATTCAGTCATGGCTTACTTAAAATTTAGATAAATTTAGACACCTATAATAATTTGCTCTGAAAATGAAAATATCTCGAAAACTAATAAATTTGGACATAGGGAATGTTATATACAAATTAAAGTACTGTAATGTTACTTTTCAATAACGATATAAAATACAGGTTGTTCCATTTAACATTACTGAAAAAATAATGTACTTGCGTTTTGACTCACCCTGTATTTGATATAAAGAAAATTAGCAATGTCAATATTTCTTGAAAATTTTGACAATAAATAAAAAATGTGGCATTAATAAACCATTGCTGTTGTGCTTATTTATATTTATACAGGGAGTTGAACTTGTTACGATTTTCATACAAAATTGGTTATAACTTTGTAAATACCCTGTATAACATAACTAACCTTTATATTTCCCCTGCTGCTACACTTCCACCATGTGAACAAGTCAAATCACAGCTCAGATGTTACCTGGGGCATATTAGCAAATATTTCAAACATCCACGCCAAGTCAGTATTTCCAATCGATGTTTCCTTAACGGATTACTTTTACAGGACTTTGACCCTAATATTTTTGTAAATTATATCTTGGTGGTTAGCATGTAAACTTCACGTAAGCACTGATGATGACTGGTAAACCAGTCGAAAACTAGTTATGTGATTGTGATGTAACGCTTTTAGGGATTTTAAATATACCTTTTATAAAGGATTTTACTATTCTTTATATTTTTGTGATGGAGAAGTTAACAGGATTTCGAATATAAAATAAAATATAGGGTGTTCCATTTAAAAAAAACATAAGTTTGGTCTGCCACTGTGTTATCGAACAACCTGTAACATTCTATCTAATTTTGTAATGTGAAGCTCAAAGTTGGCTACAATTTTTGTTATTAATTTTTATTGCTATCTATTACTATAGCGGATCTATTGAGCTTTACCCCACTAATCAATCACCCTGTATAGGGAAAACTATAAAGAAAAAAATGTCTAAGAAACACCACTATTATTCCACTTTTTTCAATAAAAGCTTTTTTGTTAATACATGTAATAACGTCGAAGCCGAAGAAATAACAGTCGAAGACATAATTAGTTTTTGTTAAGACAGCTATTTTGAGCAAAACAAACAAAAATGGCAAATTATTTCGTTATTTGAATCTACGACTTGCGAAGGAACTATTTTTAATAGATCGACGCAAATTCTCGCATTCACTGACGATATAGTTATAGTGGGCAGAAGTATGAGAGACATGGTGCAGTGTTTTACAAGGCTTGCGGACGCGCCAAGTGAATAAGAACTTGTGTTAAACGAGAAAAAACCAAATATATGTTGGTTTCTAAAAACTCCCGAAACATCCAACAGAGAATTAAAATCAACAACCATACCTTTGAGCAAGTCAAAGAATGCACATGCACATATCTTGGATCGCTAGTAAACGAAATAAAGAGACATTTAAGAAACATTTAAAAAATAATAATATAAAACGTGCAGTAAAGCTCAACATACAGAGTGTTCCAACGAAAATTTGACCCCCCCCCCCCCCCAGAAACTAAGAGTTGCTTCAGAATTTAAAAAAACATGTCAATCTGTATTGGACGGGGGACAAATTTTCATGCAAAATTCATCCCCCTTTCCCTGGCCCGCATCAGCCGCCAGTTTTTTTTTTAAATAGCAAGTATAGTTGAGTGGCACATCATTTGAAAGGTATTTTTTTTTCTCTACAGGACCCTCTAATTTTTTTTAATTTGCGGAGTAACTGTAAAGGTTATTTTTGATTTAACTAATTTATAATAAATTTGGTTAAGTCCAAAATTATCTTCAAACTTATTACGTAAATTAAAAGAAAATAGAGTGTCGTTTAGAGAAAAAAATTATTTTTCAAATGATGTGCCTCTCGACCACATTTGCTATTTAAAAAAAGTGGTGGTGGATGCGGGGCAGTAGGGGGTTACATTTGAGGGCATGAATTTTGGGTGAAAATTCGTCCCCCTCCCATTAAAAATTGACGTGTTTTTTTAAATTTTGAAGAAGCTTTTGGTTTCTGAGTTTCTGGGGGGGTCAAATTTTCGTTGGAAAAGACTGTATACAAGACTTTAATAAGATCGGTTTTGATACATAGTGCTGAAATATTTATCTCAAAATGATGAAAGACTTGGTATTTTTGAGAGAAAAATTCTTAGAAAGATTTTTGGAGCCGTAAATGAAAATGGGCTATGTCGTCGAAAATACAACTTTAAACTATATCAGTTATACCTACACCAGATATTGTAAAATTCGTTAAAGTGCAGAGACTTAGATGGGCTGGACACATTGCGAGGATTTTAGATCGCGAATACACGAAACGATTAACATTTTCAAAACCAGAGGGCACAAGAAGTAGAGGATGACCACGAAGAAAATGGATCGATGATGTGGAAGAAGACCTAAAGATTCTAAGGGTTAAAAGATGGAAGGAAGTTGTCAGGAATCGACTTCTTTGTGAGCAGGCCAAGATCCAAAACGGATTGTCGAGCCACTTATGATGATGATGATGACTTGCAAATCAGGAATTGTACTTAATTCTCAACGCGAGATAAATGCATACGGAGGGGAGTGTCCAACTTACCACGTCAGACGGAAAATAATGCTAACCACATTCAACACATGTCATGTGGGGTTGTGATAAATCGATAAATCCCATCCTCATTGGGTAGGATGGGATTTATCGATTTCGTTCAACACAACAAATCGTCGGGCTTCGGAACCCGTTCAGCTCACATGTTCCCATGGGTAGGTAGTTATTCTCCGTTCAACACACCGAGAATTACTAGTAATGGATTTCTGTTCGGTCTTTTATACTGTCATAGATTGTATAGGAACATGTTTTTTGAATATATAGGCGTACTCTAGACTCTAGACGATAAGAATATAATACATATTATGTATTGTTACATACATAACATGCTATTTAAAAACTTGTCCTCTACAAATGCAGGTATGTGGTTTATAGAAGTCAAGAAAGAATTATCCAAACTCAACTCTCGAAAGACTCCAGGTTATGACTTAATCTCGGCACAAGTACTAAAACAACTTCCTCGTAAGGCCATTATTATGCTAACAGTAATATTTAATCGCATGCTAAGTTTATCATACTTTCCAAAAATATGGAAATTTGCAGAAATCATAATGATCCTTAAGCCAGGCAAAGCGCCCAATGTAGTAACATCATATCGACCCATCAGCCTACTCCCGATCGTTAGCAAAGTTTTTGAAAGATTGCTGCTACAAAGAATATACGCAGATCATGAATTCATAACATTACTACCAGAACATCAGTTTGGTTTTCGGGAAAATCACTCTACTACACAACAAGTCCATCGAATAGTAAATGAAATATCAAAAACTCTCGAAGAAAAGAAATACTGCAACGCTGTATTCCTAGATATCTCACAAGCGTTTGACAAAGTTTGGCACAGAGGTCTGCTTTACAAAGTAAAATTAGCACTATCTAGTAACTATTTCCTCTTAATCAAATCCTACTTATCAAATAGATATTTCTCAGTAAAATTCAAAGACCAACAATCCAGCCTCTGTCCTATTAAATCCGAAGTTCCGCAAGGTAGTGTTCTCGGGCCGCTGCTGTTCTCACTCTACACAGCCGATATACCAGAGTCTCATAATACTACGATCGCTTCCTTTGCTGATGACGTAGCAATACTAGCTGTAAATGAAGATGACATACAAGCCTCACAAGACCTGCAATACCATCTGGACATACTCAGTGAATGGTACACAAAATGGCGAACAAAAGTTAACAAAACAAAATCATCTCAAATAAGTTAACCAACCGCCACAACACATGCCCACCTGTAAGAATGGAAAATGTACGAATACTAGCAGTAACAGACGCTAAATACCTTGGCCTCCATCTTGACCAACGTCTTACTTGGAAAAAACATATCCAGACCAAAAGGAGACAACTAGACTTGAAATTCCGACAAATGTATTGGCTTCTTGGACGCAGATCAAATCTCAACATCCAAAACAAAATTCTTCTGTACAAAGCAATAGTCAAACCGATTTGGTACTACGATCTACACCTCTGGGGCTGTGCAAAGTCAACATCACTGAATATCATCCAACGATTTCAGTCTAAAGTTCTACGATCAATAGTAGATGCAGCATGGTACGTAACTAATCAAACACTTCATCATCATCATCATCATCTTGGTGCTACAGCCCTTAGAGGGCCTTGACCTTCTCAAGCTTTCTACGCCATTCTGTTCTGTCCCTGCTTGCATTTTCCAGTTGCCGTATCCGATCTTCTCGGCATCTTGTGTTACCCCGTCCATCCACCTCAGCTTTGGTCTACACCGTCTCATCATTCCCACGGGTTGCGCTGTTAGAATCTTTTTTATCATGTTCGATTCAGGGGCCCGAGCTACATGTCCTGCCCACTGCAGGCGGTTTCGCTTAATTATAGTGATAATATCTTTTCCACCAATCAAACACTTCACGAAGACTTAAATATACCTTTAATCAGAGAAGAAATCCATCGAGCCACGGAGTCACAAAATGAGCGTACCATTCACCATGACAATGAGTTAGTAAGGGAATTATTATATAATGGTACTGCCACAAGCACACTAGATAGAACCTGGCCTCAGAACCTATTTTAAAACTTAAACATAATAGAAGACATCATTGGAAGTATCTTCTTCATGCCCAAAAACATGGAACATTCCCACGGGTTGCGCTGTTAGAATCTTTTTTATCATGTTCGATTCAGGGGCCCGAGCTACATGTCCTGCCCACTGCAGGCGGTTTCGCTTAATTATAGTGATAATATCTTTTCCACCAATCAAACACTTCACGAAGACTTAAATATACCTTTAATCAGAGAAGAAATCCATCGAGCCACGGAGTCACAAAATGAGCGTACCATTCACCATGACAATGAGTTAGTAAGGGAATTATTATATAATGGTACTGCCACAAGCAGACTAGATAGAACCTGGCCTCAGAACCTATTTTAAAACTTAAACATAATAGAAGACATCATTGGAAGTATCTTCTTCATGCCCAAAAACATGGAACAAATTTACTTAATACTCTTTTAATGATGTAGATTGTAAATATACATAATTACATAAAAAAAGGTATGTGGTCAAAATGCCAATTGCACTGTTTTATGAAGTCAAAAGTGACAGTCAAATTCGTACGAACTGTTTCAAATTGTAAAGGAAAAATATTTTTTATTTACAAATTTAAAGTCAGTCTGTATTTATTTTAAAATTTTACTAAAATATCAAACGCAATAAAGTCATGGAACGTCGGTATTTAATACAGAGGTCGTCAACGTGAAACTACTCCTCGACAGGATCGGTATGTGGTAGGATTAGCTCTATATAAAAAATAAAGTGAAAAAAAAATACCCATAACATTACTCTATGTAACCAAACCTTTGAAGAACATATTACATAAATATGGTTACCTTGCTCGTCAGACATCCATTCAGGGTTCCAATGTTACCTTATCGAAATCGTGGATTCGGATTATGGTGGAAACAACAACATGTGTCTTGGGGCTTACTAGAATTGAGTTCTGCATTATTGACAGATGAAGCTAGGTTTTGTCTCTACTCTGGGGTGAGAGCACGCCAAATAGAATTCTATTTTAGTGACGTCACGTTGCCTAGCAACCGTCGATTCTCCCATTGTGAAATTCGATTTTGTGACGTCAGCAAAATAGAATTCTATTTGGCGTGCTCTCACCCCTGATTTAAGAGTAGTGCGTTGTAGAGAACTTGGTCCGCAAAATAGATTCAGGCGGATATATGGTGTTTTTATATATTGATGGTATCTTAAAACCTGTTGCCCTGATATTTTGTCTTATATTTTTAAAAGCTATAACGTATATTTTACTCGCATAGCACACTCTAAAATAGTGTTATAACACTTTGTCGTTTTTTTTAGGTTAGTTACACGTATTAATTCCATAATCCAAAAGGGAGGTCTACATGACGCTGCAAGAATATCTCTATTGGACATTTTTGGTTTCGAAAACCTCAACGAAAATTCTTTTGAGCAACTTTGCATAAACTTTGCTTCGGAATCTCTGCAACTATATTTCAACAAACACGTTTTCAAACTTGGTAAGTTCCATTTTTATTACCTATACATACACTGTGTTTATTTGAGAAGGACCCACACTCAGGGTGGGTCTTAAAAAGGCCAACAGATCCGTTATTGCATTGGCCAAAATTCATAAATTAACGTTCATTGTCTTAATGAAATAATACTTTCTTCGTAGCAAAATCCGCCGTTGATATGAAACTATCTTGTAACAAAGGCATCCCAGGAACTCAAAAATATTAACAATATCATTTTAAAACCATCTACTTGGAAATGTATCGTATATGTCTGAATTAATATAGTCCTCTCGCCAGTGGGTGTACAACGGCCTCCTTAATTCAGATGGACTTACCCAAGTTTTTTATGTATTTTGACCCGTAGAACACGAATTTTTTGGGTAATAGTCGATCCGAATGTCGATAAGATTGTTATAACCAAAGAACTTGAGGAATCACATAACAGCGATTTTTCGCAATACAAAACGGTTTTTTGTATTTTTTGGGTCATTCTAAGCAAAAAATGTTTTTACAAGTTTTTTCGTAGGAGGTATAGTTTTCGACATATACGCGGTTGAACTTAAAAAAAAAATCGAAAAATTGCAATTTTTGAACCCGAATAACTTTTGATTGAAAAATAAAATAGCAATTCTGCTTACCGCATTTGAAAGTTCAAGTCAAATTATATCGGTTTTTATTACTTTCATTGCTAAAAATTAATTTTTTTATTGTTAAACAAAGCTATAAACACATAGTGATTGAATGATGTTTTCAATGCATTTCTCATTTGAAATTGAACGAGTAGGCGCGCATACAGACAATTTCTACGTAGATTACGTACATTAAACGCATGCATTGGGCACGGGAAACACTATGTGTTTATGGCTTTGTTTAACAAATAAAAACTTAATTTTTAGCAATGCAAATAATCAAAACCGATAGAATTTGACTTGAATTTTCAAATGCAGTAAGCAGAATTGCTATTTTAGTTTTTTAATCAAAAGTTATTCGGGTTCAAAAATTGCACTTTTTCGATTTTTTGAAAGTTCAACCGCGTTTATCTCGAAAACTGTGCATCCTACGAAAAAACTCGTAAGATCATTTTTTGCTAAGAATCACCCAAAGAATATAAAAAAAAAAACGTTTTGTTTTGCGAAAAATCGCTGTTATGTAAGTCCTCAAGTTCTTTGTCTATAACAATCTTATCGACATCTGTTACCAACTGTTATCAACTGTTACCCAAAAAATTCGTCTTCTACGGGTCAAATACATAAAAAAAACTTGGGTAAGTCCATCTGAATTAAGGAGGCCGTTGTACCCCCCTGGCGACAGGACTAAAATGAATTATAGATCGTGAATACGAATTGGTCGTGATGTCATATCATTGTAGTATTGGATGTCCTCGCCATTAATTTATTAGGTTTGGCGTTCGTTTTGACAATAAGTTTTATAAATATTTTTATAGTTACTATTTCTGACTAATATTTGAAATATTTAAGTGTTTTTGTTAAGACAATTTTTAATTAATATTTGAATGTTTTTATTACTTAAGACAGTTTTTTTTTAATGACTGAAGAGGGTTTTCTAAAGGCCAGTCTGATAACTTACTTATACTAGATATATGTATGGTGGCCACATATTTTCAAAAGGGTGAAATTTTTTCCGTTGGAGAAGTTGGGGGAGTTAAAGCAGATAAGTAAGTACATAATACGTATGTTATACGCCGTCTTTTATCGGCTGGTAATCCAATAAATACTTTATTCGGGTTTTTAATAGTTGTACTTTTACAAAATGGCACTAAACAACACTTATAGTGTTTTCTTTTATTTTCTATAGTAAACCTTCTTTCCTTTCTTTAAAAACCTGTATCAAACTGTATACGATAATGTCATTAAAATATAAATATAACCATAAACATAAACATAAATAAAATATGATATGAAAATTAGGGTCGTTTGAAATGGTTTAAATACACAGAAGATTTTAAATTTGAACTTCTAGATTATTATGAGTTTTTGAAGCGTGAAATTTTATAACTCTCATTTTTAAACAAAACTGAACATTATGTAATAAAAAATGTGCAAATTTCCTATTTAACTGAAGAATTTCTGTATTACTAAATAACAATACAGCATTTGTTTAATTTGTATTTTACAAACGATTTCCGAAGTGGAAATCGAAAAAACAAAATAATCATATTTTAAACTAAAATAGTGCTTAATTCTCAATAAAAATAGTCTTTTTCTTGTGGCGTTGTCTCCATTAGTGGAGGTTAGTGACTGTCACTGGTAAATCTGGCGCCTATCAGGACCCCGTTTTCTTTCCATCTTCCCCTGGACTATCATTTGCGCGAGGCGGTACTTTTCGTTTCTCATTATGTGTCCTAGGTAAATAAATGTAGTAAGCTATTAATTTATGTGCTTGTTTTTTTCTTTTGTAGAACAACAAGAATATGCCAAGGAAAGACTGGAATGGACTAATTTAACATGGACTGACAACATACCAGTGATACACTTATTAGGAAAAAAACCTGTCGGTATTCTACATCTTCTGGACGATGAAAGCAATTTCCCGAAAGCATCGGACTCTTCGTTTTTAGAAAAGTGTCACTACAATCATGCTCTAAATGAGAACTATTGTCGTCCTAGAGTAGGAGGAAGAGAATTTGGAGTAAGTATCAGAATATTTTGGAAGCAAAAAATAAAATACCTATTTTAGTCGAGGAAATGAAGCATTTTGGCTCGCAATTTTTTCGTCCAGCATGGATTTACTTGAAATTTTCACAGAAGGTAGAGAACAGTCCAAGGATCATTTTCTATATCATACCGCTGTACGCTAAAACCTTGGGTGTGGTTGCCACCCCATCTCGGGGTGGGAATTTTTTATAACATTGAAACCATGTAAATCGATGTAAAAAGTAATTCTAAGAAAAAAATGTTTTTTACATTTTCTTCGTGAAACTAATATTTTTCGAGTTATTCGCGCTGGAACGTAACAGTTTTTCGACGAAAAAATCAACTTCTTTAGAGCGTTTTTTGAGAACACCTCGAAAACTATGCATTTAATCAAAAAATTTGTAAATATCAAAATTGTATCTTTTAGTAACACAAATCAAATTCTTTTTCTACAATATCTTTAAGACCAACACAAACCAAGATACGGCATGTTAAAAGTTAGCTTTTTTCGTCAAATGCATAATATTTAATGTTAAAAGCCAAATATCGGGAAAACTTTGCGTTTTTTAAAGAAAATTTAAATAACTTTTTTAAGTATACAATTAGGTCTTTTAAAAAATAATAATAAAAAGTTTCTGGAATGAAAATTTAGCGACTTATGATCAAAAAAAGGTCGGTACCTGCTTTTCTCTACGAATAAATCAGTGAAAACAACCCCCTACCTACCCTACTAATTAAAAATTGGTCTTCACCTTTCTGTAATTCCTTTTAAATTTGTATTACCAATACACTCAAGAAGGTTGACTTATTTAAAAGGCCTAATTTTAGAAAAATTGGTGTTTAAAGAAAAATAGATTTTTTGCAATTTCGTATTTTTTACCTTTTACTGGAAAATATCTCCGAAAATACTGGAGTTACGAAAAAAATAATAGACTACTAAATTGTAGCTTTTTTAATAACTAAAATTCCCTTGTACACAGACTTTAATTATAGTGAACAGTTAGCGAGATATAGCTGTTTAAAACCTCTATTTACGAACAAACACCCCCTTACTCGAGCTCTTTAAACCCACCACAATTAAAAACTAAGGGATCTTACGGAAATTAATTTACACAGTCTTATATATCTTCAAAAATCCTACAAAATCTTTTTTGGAAAAACTTTTTATCGCCAAAAGTGAAGGAGATATTTTTATAACACAAATTTTTTTTTTCGAAAAATTCGTAGTTCGCTTATGTATTATTCGTAGTTCGCATTATAGAGCGTTTCCAATGTATGTATAATACCACAGAACCGGTTCGTATAATGGAAGAGGACTAAAAAACTATTTGTATTTGTATTTGTGCATACATATTTGTAAATTCGTATTTTTGTGTAAATAAATGTTTTTGTAATTATTTAATTCTACTTTTTTTCCATATATATCTATTAAATTATCTACTTATAAAAATTGTAATGTTATTAAGGGTGGTTTCTAAGGGTTGAAATATTATGATATTATATCCTAAAGCATAAAACAATAATTATTTAACCAATCAAAACCAAATTTTACCCATATTAAAGTTTACAATGTTTTTATATAATTTTTGAAAATAAGGGGTAGTTTACACCCCTATAAATAATCAACGCCCTTGCGCATGATATAGCATATAAAGTACAGGGTGAGATGATCCTAATCCTAAATTTTTATGTAAATCGATGCAAGCAGAAATTATTCTTTTAGGATAAGTAAAATGTTTTATATATAGCTCCAACAAGGGTGGTTTTAACGGTTGAAATATTATGGCAGTATATCTTAAAGCATACAACAATCATTATGTAACTAATAAGAACCAAATGTTGACAATATTAAAGTTTAAAATATTATTTTATAATTTTTTACAAGAGGGGTAGTTTTCACCCTTAAAAAACCAAAAGCGTACAACGGCTCAATATAGAAAATGAACTAGAGGGTGAAATGAGCCTAATCCCAAATTTTTGTACAAATTGATGCTGGACGAAAAAATTGCTAGGATTTGCCATTTTTTCAGCTTCATTTCCTCGACTATTTATTTTTTAATCCTCCTCTATATTTTCTCCTTCGTAAGGATGTGGTGCCGTCATTTAATTTGTTTGACTATTTCTGGCCTTTTATTTCTTTCCTGTGCGTGTTGTTTTGCTTCACAGAATGAGTAGCCAGTCATGTCCTTTATGTGCTCCGACCATCGTGCTGGAGAATTAGAAACCTTTACCGGAATCAGACTGCAAACCTAAGAGTAGACGGTGAACACACCGAAAATGTAAAAATCATGCGTGGAGTGAAGCCAGGCTGCATTTTGTCCCCCCTAATTTTCAATCTTTACTGTGAAAGAATATTTATCGAGTCTTTCCACGAAACTGAAAAAGGTATTCTACTAAAGGGTACCGGCTAAATAACATCATGTATGCAGATGACACCATAGTCTTTGCGGACAACCTTGAAGACCTACAAGTCCTCATGAACAAAATCACGTATTACGGTCAACAATAGGGACTCAATATAAACTTAAGGAAGACAAAGCTTATGATCATTAGCAAGAAAAAGATAACAGAAGGTCAACTGTACATCAACCAAACCCCTGTAGAAAAAGTGACGCACTACAACTACCTCGGCACCATAATAATTGAAGAATGGACCAACAACCAAGATATAACGCGCGCATCGGAAAAGCTAGATCAACCTTCAACCGTATGGGGACCTTGAACGAAGATACCTATGTGCCAAAAATTGGAATCATTTGAGATGTGGCTATATCGGAGAATTCTTAAAATCCCATGGACTGATCGGGTCACAAATGAGGAGGTCCTTAGAAGAATGGGGAAGAACCGAGAGGTACTAACCAATATCAAATCTCGAAAGTTGGAATACTTTGCGACACATTATGCTAAATGAATCCAGATTTGCCCTCCTACAAGCCATCCTGCAAGGAAAAATATTTGGAAAGCGAGGTCCAGGAAGAAGAAGAACATCCTGGTTAAAGAACCTCAGAACCTGGTTCAAAACAACATCTGTGCAGCTTCTCCGCGTTGCTGCAGATAAAGTGAAGATTACTATGATGATCGCCAACATTCGTCACGGATAGGCACATCAAGAAGAAGAACGTGCTGGAGATCTTCCTCCCAATGTTTGGCCCGCCACGTTGCCTCATAACTATCACCATGCCTCCTCTTCCTCTAGTTATATGTCCAAAATAACTAAGTATATTTTGGTTGATAGTTGTGGTGATTCTAGTTTTTGTGTTAGGACGTTTTTCGAGTATCGAATTATTAGTGCGATGTTCGATTCATGGTATGAACAACATTCTACGTAGACCCACATTTCAAATGTTATTAAACGCTTCGAATCGGCTTTTTTGATGATCCATGGTTATGAAACGTAGGTAGTGATAGGAAATATTGATGCTCTAACGAGGCGTAATTTTTTGTTTTTGTGATGTTATTCTTCCGTATTTTTTTGAGTTTGACTCTTGCCGATCTGACCATTGGGATGCGTCGACGGATCTCGCTTCGCATCCTGCACTTTTAGTAATAACGGAATCTAAGTAATTACATTGTCTGACCAGTTCGTAACCTGCCGTGTTTCTCATCTCTATCTGGCTCCTTCTGATTCTATCGATGATCATCACCCCAGTTCTCTGTATATTTATTCTCAAACCATATTCCGTACTCACCGTGACCACCCTATTTACAACTTGTTCCAGTTCTTCTGGTGAAGAAGTTTTCTGCAAATATTTTTAGTATTTAATGTTTATTCTGTATACTAAATTTACAATCAAGATGCAGTAGCAATAAACAAACCGAGATACGTTAAATGCCACTAGGAGCACTCCCGAATCATAATTTACAATGTGTAAACTTTGGAAATCATGATTTGGGATTTACAATGTATATGGGTGATTCGCCACAATAGACGGCAATTTCGAGGTAGAGAAATTTAATTTAAAACATGGTTTAGAATTATTTCATTTTTACAAATTTTTTATAAAATGAGCTATTCAGCTTACCCATGATACCAGCAGAGATCATTTTTAAATATTTTCCAAAAAACGGACATGTTGTGACTTCGGAGTTGACTAAGTGTCTATGGTGTTGACGTAATTCTCTGTTAATTGAAATTTATGATCGTAACAATTAAATAAAAATTGGTATGTAATAAATCTATACAAAACACTTCCGTTTTGATATAAACTACTACAGAAAAACATGAAAAATGGGTAAAATATCAATTGCGTCGGAGTTGATTTAGACCGGCCTTCGTGTTGGCAAAACTTTCCAATATGTAGCCGTGTCTTCGTTAAACTTCAAAAATCTAAGCTGCTTTTGAACACAACAATCTTGGCATTTCCTTTCTATACATTCTTCTGTCTTTTCTCCATTTTCTCCATGTCAACATAATGATTTGTTATCCGCTTCCACACATGAGCTCCATGTTTTCACATAATGTGCCTTCATAGACAGATGTCTCTTTTATCAACATTAGAGAAGACTACCCAAAATGGTATATTTTCACATAAATAAGCATAGCTGCATAAAATATTACTTTCTTTCATAAAATCTTTATTTAACGATTTTGGGGGGCTTTCGCCTTCATTTTTCCGTCGTACTCCAGTGTATACAAGCCATTTGCTATAAAAAGAAGATAATTACCAAACCGACCGAAACATCTTGAGAGCTTATTCAGTAACCCTTTTCTTATATCAGACTAAATTTAAATTGTTTTTTTTTAAAGGTAATGGTAATAAAAATGGTATACATTTTTATTTTTATTGTATTTTTTTAGTTTAATAATGACCACTCACACACTTTCAACAACTCCGAGGCACGTTCGTCAACTCCGAGGCACGACTGGGCTTCGGAGTTGATTGCTTCGGTGTTGATGATTTCATCCATTTTTAATTCTACTTTCTACAAAATATTAAAAATAATTTTGCTTTATTCATCGTGTGTCAAAAAAACTTTATACCGCATACTTAGAAGAAAAACATATTAAAAAATTAGCAAAATTAAGCTTTTACGAAGGCTTCGGTGTTGACTGTATAAAAACATACGCTTAGCTTAAGACACCTTGAAAAATTTTCTATCGCTTAACGATATTATGTTCATCCACTTTCTTCCACAATTTGGGTTAGACTGAAGCGTTCCTCTCTTGTCAATCTGCCTGCCATACAGTATAGTGCAGTTTGGCCTAAATTTTCGTATATTTTCATGAGGCCTCGGTGTTGATGCACAAAGTTGGTTACAGTTTTTAGTAGTAGATTTTTATGGTTTAATTTTAAAAATAAAAGTTATTAATTTGACACTTTTAAATTACATTGGGTTTTTAATTAATTATTGATAAAATAATCTGCACTTTTGTAATTTTTCAGCGTGTAATACTATAAAACAGATCAAAAAACAAGGTGGGTTACAGCCTCGGAGTTGATATTTTGACTATAAAATTGCATAAAATGCTTGTAAAAATACTTTTTTTAAAATTAATGTTAAGTGGCGTACATTCATCTATTGTATAACTTAACTTTGGCAACACAATTTGAAACACAGTATGTAAAGGACTTAAGAAAAAAGCGAGTTACACAATATGCCGCTTATTTTGGCGAACCACCCATATACATTGTAAATTATGATTCGGGAGTGCTCCTAGTGGCATTTAACGTGTCTTGGTTTGTTTATTTCTACTGCATCTTGATTGTAAATTTAGTATAGTTATAAACCATGAAATGATATGAGAATACCTAGGCAGAACAATATAGGACACTATTAGAAATTTTTATTAAAATGTATTTGTTTTATAGATAAGGCATTTTGCTGGGCAAGTTTGGTATTCGGTGGATGGATTCCTGGACAAAAATCGAGATGCTTTAAGACCTGATGTTATAGAACTCATAGCGTCAAGTAAAAATGACTTAATCAGTGCTATTGCCAAACCATTATTACATCACACTCAAACTAGGACTCTTCCCAGAGGAACTAATGGCAGATTTGTTACTATGAAACCAAGAACACCAACTGGTAAGAAGATACCTACTGTTTGTTTTAAACTCACTTCTGTATTTAATAAGTATTAACAATTATCTGTATTTTTATTTTTAGTTGCTGCCAGGTTTAGCGATAGTCTTCACACACTGCTAGAATCAATGTCGAGGTGTAACCCTTGGTTTATAAGATGTGTCAAACCCAACAACGACAAAGCGCCTATGAGATTTGACATGCCAATAGTTCTGGAACAGTTGAGATATACTGGAATGCTAGACACGATTAAAATTAGACAATCGGGTTATCCGGTTAGGATGAAGTTCCATCATTTTGTAGATAGATATAGGTAAGAAAATTATAAAATGATTTGTAATATTTTTTTAAATTGAGAAATTTTATGCATATGAAGCAGAATGCTGTATCAGTCTTTGGTACTTCCATATCATAAGAATCGATCATCATCATCATCATTAACCTCTACACGTCCACTGCTGGACATAGGTCTCCCTCAGCTTTTTCCATCTGTCTCTGTCTTGTGTGGCTTGCATCCCGTTATTGATAACACGCTTCAGATCGTCCCGTCGGTACATTTGGTTGCTGGGCGACGAATGCATGCAAATATGCATTCAGCTCCCGGGCCGAACCATGGCGGGTGAGAGGAAACCCTGTCTGCATAAAATTTAGGTGGGCCTACGATCGACGACAGCGTTTGTCATCGGCCATGTTTCGTTCCGGGAGCTGTAGGTGTCTACGAAGTTAAATTCAGATATCAGGATAATCTGTTTTACTTTTCCATCGTAGTAGTAGCTTACAAAGGCGCCACTACTCTAATGGTCTTAGATGAAATCTATTTTTGACTTATTGTTTTCTGTCCTTTATTTCAGACGGAGCTATATGCAAAATAAATCTTTTAAAAAAGGTTTTTTGTAACTTAAATTAATAGAGGATAGTAAATTTAATGTTCCGAAACACAATGTTTTGCCCATCTTTGTATTTGAAAAAAATTTAATATGTACGAAACCTTTGTTTAGTAATACTTATATATCTACCTCTTTTTCCTCCCCAGCTGTTCTCTTTCCAGGTGTTGCTGCTCCTTACTCATTTTCGTCGTTCTCCCTCTCTCTCTTTTAAGTCTTCTGGGTCGAAATCCCTACATCTTCTCCTCTAGTTTTCTCTCTCTTTCCATCAGCTTCTAACAGCTCTGTAGTAAGACAGGCTCTTTCCCTAATTGTCTTAATCCTGTCCTAAGCATTCTTTCTAGTCTTACCCAGTATTCACCGTACCATTCTTTGGTACGTTTTCCTACCCTTTTCGTTTTTACAGGCCGTACACTAACGCACGTCTCTTATATAGCTTTCCTTTCAGCCCTTTCCCAATTCTTCGACCACAGGGTACCTCACTCATTGAATTGGCTTTCCGTTAAACCAACCAACCTGTATCCTGTGGGCAATTTGTCGATATAGTGTCCCATTTTCTGTTCTGTAGGAACCAATGTATTTAAGTTCCCCTACTTGTCGTAGTTTTTCTCCAAGCAATTCGATATCCCCAACCATTCCTGCTCCTCCCAACCACATATAGTAAGTTTTCGACCTGCTAACTTTAAGTCTTTCCTCTTCAATAGCCCTTCTCTAACCCCCCGATATATCTTGGCCCTCTTCTACTAACACGATAGCATCAGCAAGGAGTATTGACCAAGTACCTTATAGACGGGCTGTATCGTCGCCCCCGCTAGCGAAATTATTCCGATTCGATTTTTTTGCACAAACTTACAATCCGACAAGCGAGATCTGGCGGGTGACCTTCTCGTATTGTGTACTTCTCTTTGTGTATTTTCACTCAAGGTCACCCTCCAGGTCTGACTTGTCTGATTGTACTCAAAAAGAGGTCCTTATAACAAATCCACAAGGTGCCAGGCGGTGCCGTGGTCAAAAAATTGTTGTAGTAAAAAGTGGTGGGGGGAGCATAATTACTGAATTGAATATTTTTCCGAGCTGCCCCAAATTTTATAATTCTCTCCTTTAGAGGAGATCAATAGTAGTGTAAATTTAAAATCTGACTGAAATCCGCGGTTGCATTAGCCGCCATATTGATTTTAAAGGAAATCGTTGTTGCTTAATATCTCCGCCATTTTCAACTTTTCGACAAAAACCGTAGGAGCTAAAATTGTTGGAAACGCAATGTCCTACCATTTCTTTTCCACAATTTTTTTATGCGATCAATATTCTCCGAGTTAAGGAGGAAAATAGTGGAAGCGGAGGGGAAGCATAATTATTGAATTGTCTCATTTATTATTAACTTTATGACATAATTGTACATAAACAAAAATAAAGAGAATTATATTTTATACAATTTTTGAAACTTTCAATGAAACACCAACCAAACTAAGTACATAAAAGACATAAATAATAACTGATATGCATTAAGTTCACTTAATTTTATTAACTAGCGGGTTTTATTGGTTGAATTTGTCTGTCAATAATTAAGTTTCATGTCAGCTAACATATTTTAATATTTCAACAATTTTTTTTTAAATTGTGGACCCTGTTTGGGTGGAATTTCCCCATTCCCCCCTCTTAGACCCGCCACTGGTTCTCTCGAAAAATTGTAGTAAATCGTAATTGCAACAATTTCAGTCCTTACACTTTTTGTCGAAAAGTTGAAAATGGGAAAGATATTGAACAAAAACAATTGCTTTAAAATCAAGCAGGTCTTACGCTCGTGCATTTACCGCATACGTACTACCTTAAATATTGATTTTATCAAAAAAATGAAAGAGATGAAAATTTTACAAAATCTAATTCTCTTCATTTTTGTATAGGTTAAAATTTGTTGTAAAAGTAATAGTAAACGAGATAATTCAATAAATCAATAATTATGCTTTAACTGTCACTGTTTTTTCTCCATAACTCGGAAAATATGGACCGCACAAAAAAAATTATAATAAACGAAATTATATGTAGAAAATCGCATTTTCAACAATTTCAGTTTTTATGTTTTTTGTCGAAAAGTTGAAAATGGCGGAGATATTGAGCAAAAACGGTTCTCGTTTAAAATCAAGATGGCGGCTAACACAACGGTCAAATTCAGTCGAGATTTTAAATTTATACTACTATTGACCTCCCCTAAAGATTAGAAAAATAAAATTTGGGGCAGCTCCTAATGCAAGGTCAAATGATATCCCGACTGGGCTATTTTGACTTTAATAATAATAATTTTTAATCGAGTTATTAAGCTTTGAAAATGGCCATTTTCTTATTTTTCAAATTTTAAATCGCGTATAACTTGTCAACAATCAATTTAAAAAAAAGGACAAGAGACCTTTTTTACTCAGAATGAACCAATTTATCTAAAAAAATTTGTTCGAAATGAAAAAACTATTTTTGTGAACTTGTTTAAAAAAATTGTTTAAACAATTTTTCGACCACGACACCGCATGGCACCCTGTGGAATTGTTATTAAGGGCCTTTTTTTGAGTAAGTTTGTGCAAAAAAGTCGAATCGGAATAATTTCGCTAACGGGGGCGACGATACAGCCCCGTCTATTACCTTCTCTGTCAGTATATCCATAACAAGATTATACACGTACCTGAGGTAGGGACTAGAGAAGAGCCTTGATCCAAACCAACAGTTACTGGAAAACTTTCCGTCAATCCGACACCTGTCCTTACTTCTAGTCCTATCCAAGAATATTGCTTTTTGTTCAAAAATTGATACAGAATTAAAAAATAAATATTTGCGGCCAATATACAAATTTATAATAAATGCTGCACAAACCCGTAATACTGGTTAAATTTTTCAAAAGTTAGCTGATATCAAACTATTACTTTCTTAAGGACCATATTTTTCACCAAATTAAAAAAAAAACTATAAACTGCTCTAACCTAGCTTTAATTTTGGTGTTTTAATACACTATACCTCTTTCTTTAATGATTCATGTTCATTTATCTAAATTCATCACTTATCTAGAGGTCCTTGAAATAAAACGCTAATTGCCAAATACAGAAACACCATGTATATCTTATTCGTCATATTTGTTATTTTCAAAGTGTTTATTAGAATTAATTTTTTCAGGTATTTATTGACCAGGATTCCTAGAGGAGCTCCTTACAGAGACTTATGTAGAGCCATTTTAGACTTGATACCTCCTACGGACACAGGTAGATAAATTAAATAAATAAATTTATACACTGTATAATATAATTTTTTATTTTTAATGTAATTTTGTTTTCTATGCTATTTTCAGAGGGTCCAGATTACCAACTAGGAGCTACAAGGGTTTTCTTGAGGGAGAGTCTTGAACGAAAATTAGAATCAACCAGAGGCGAGTCCCTAAAAGGGGCAGCAGTGATGATACAAAAGAACATAAGAGGATATCTCGCACGAAAGAAATACAAAAAGATTAGAACCAACGCCATTACTATTCAAAAACACTGGAAAGGATACAGTCAACGAAAACGATATCAAGCAGTTAAAAAAGGTGTCATTAAAGCACAAGCATACTACAGAGGTAGGCTCGAAAGAAAGAGATTTGAAAAAAGGAAAGCTGAATATAGAAGAAAAGTCGATGCTGAGAAAGTCGCCAAAGAAAGAGCCAAACAAAGAGCTGCCAGAGAAGCGCAGCTGCAAGCTCAAGCACAAGCGCAGGCGCAAAAACAAGCCGCAGCGGCTAAAGTATCCAACGCCAAGGTCAACATCAACCACCTAGAAATTCCAGCAGAACTAGCTTTTATATTTTCTAAATTGGAAAATTATACTCCCCCTCATACGGAGAAAAGTCTTATGAAGGTCTTGGGTGGTGTCACAGGATCTCCTCAACCCTTGATTCTGCCATCTGATTTAGATCAATTTGAGTTTTCTAAATTCTCTTCAGTATACTTTAAAGGTGCTGATATGAGAATGAAAAAGGAGCCGATTACGGTTCCATTTCTATCCAAAGCAGCAGCTAGGGACGAAGATTTTCAAGATGCAGTTGCTCTATTCAAACTAATACTGCGTTGGTCTAACGATTCCCATTTGCACGGAACTAAAGAAAAGGCTTTAGCTGATTATGTCGTTCACAAAGGCTTATCATCAAAAGGGCTGAGAGATGAACTGTTGATTCAGTTGTGCAATCAGATATATCAAAATGATAATTCAGAGAGAATTTGTCAACTGATGGCTCATTGTTTAAGTTGTTTCCAACCAAGTCCTTCGTTGCACAAGTAAGTATAAAGTATTGATTATAAGTGAAAGACAGTTTATGTTTCCTTTCGATTCAGAGGTGGTTCACCATCCCCAGACAGCTGTTTCTGTCTCTAGACGTCTTCATTGGGGCACATCTGCGTATTTAAGCAGAATTATAAAAATAACATAATCCAGTTTTAAGAAGCTACTTACTTACTTTCCGTGTCCGGAACAACAACAACTTAAAATTCTGTAAATCCAATGGTTGGCCACATAGATGGCCCTGTCATTTGCTATAATTAAGTCTTCTTATGTGCAGGTCTCTCTCATCACTGTGCATGATAGTAGATGCCGGCTGGTCTGAACCGCGCCACAGTCGCAGGTATCGTCCTCCTGGTATCCCCATTTTTTCAGGTTACTAGCATAACGTGAAACGCCGGTTCTTAGTCTGTTTAGCGCTTTCCAAGTCGGATACGGTAAATTGTGTCCAGCAGCTATTTCCTCCGAGGGAGGAAAATGTGTCGCGGTAGCTGACGCTTGCCATAAGTGTATTCGGCGCGTCTCTGGCGCTTCCGAGATGGATCTTGATGTTGTCAGGAAGCTTTTCCGAGATCTCAGTTTACTTGGCTGAGTTTGGTGGTCATATAATGGGTGTCTTCGGTCCGTCTCCTGCTTTTTTCGTTATACCTCTGATGTGACCTTCCTCCTGATAGGTGGTGGAGCAATCCCAGCTGTGGGGTATACCTCTTCGATAGGTGTCGGTTTCAGGCAATCCGATATTATACGAGCCGTTTCATTTAGAGCCACGTCGACGTTCTTTGCGTGAGCAGGCTAAGGCAGAAGTGCGGAGAGTGAGTGGTTGTGCTCCCCATTTTGTATTAGTTAGCTTGCGGATGATATTATTTCTGGTACTTACTTGCTTCTTGACATCTTGACAGTGGTATCGGTAAGACAGAGTTCTATTATCCAGACGGACGCCAAGGTATTTTGGCGTCTCGTTGTGTTCCAGCATCTGACCACGCCATTCCACCTCCAGCGGCCTTCGGGCATTTTTGCTTCTAAGGTGGAAAGCACATACCTAGGTTTTTGTGGAATTAAGTTTCAGATGGTTTTTATCGTAGTATAGAGCTAAGTCTCCCAGGGCATCTGTCAGTTTCACTTCGACTTCATTGAAGGTTCTTCCTGAGCTGCCACAGCTGTATCATCAGCGTAAATAAATTGCCTTGTTTGTTGGTGTATGGGTTGGTCGTTGGTGTAAATGTTGTATAGAATCGGCGCGAGGACACTTCCCTGTGGTAGCCTATTTTTGGTCCCTTCACCGACTGTTCTTGGATTGGAGCGTTACGTAGAAGCGTCTATTCTGGACGAGACATTTCACTAACCTTGTTAGTCGGAAATCTTTTGTAGTTTCGTAGAGTTTTGCGAGTAGCCGTTGATGGTTAACTGTGTCATAGGCGGAAACCATCTTCAATATGTTTGGTGAGATTAAGAATTTGACTACAGCAGCACTTTCGGGGTCTGAATCCTGCTTGTTCTGGAATCATTTTAGTCTCCACATAAGCAGCGATCCGGTTCAATAGCATTCTTTCAAATGCCTTGAAAAGGTGGCACAAAAAAGAGACAAGTCTAAAGCTCCTTGTATTCGCCGGATCTTTCCCTGGTTTTAAGAGGGCTATCACTCTAGCTTTCTTCCAGATTTTGGGGATTTGTAATGTACGGATGCAGCAATTCATCATTTTTACGAGCCACTCTACGGTTTTTAGTCCAAAGTTCTTTATTTGTTCTATTCATATGTGGTCCAGGCAGGCCGCTTTATTATCTTTCATTTGGTGGATCGCGCCTCTCATCTCCTTTAGACAGAAACAGGTACCTAGAACATCTCTCTCTTCATCGATATTCCGTTGAGCTCTCACCTTGTTCTTTCCTGATGTCGTCTTACCGTTCATTAGAAGACGATGGGCTATCTGATCGAGTGTGACTTCTGTCATGTTGACTGCCGGAGCAGCGAGATCGTTGCCAAGATTCCGAATCAGCTTTCAGGCACGTCTGCTGTTTTGTCTCATGTCCAGACTCGTGACCAGCTTGCACCACTTTTCCGTTCTGTTGGCGGATATTGCATGTAACATTTCCTCCCCAGCCTGTATTGTTGCTTCCGAGAAAGGGTCTACTTCATATAGCTGTTCATATATTTTAAGTAGGGGTTTAGATTCTTCATTGAGCCCCGCTATGTACTCAGTTCGACAACCTCTAGGGATAAATTTCCGTGATACTTGCTTTACGATTTCTACAAATTTATCGTATGAATCAGGGCAAGGTTCTAGCTGGGACACTTCTTGATCCAATGCTTCAGATAATTTTTCCCATTTTGCTTTAGTAAAGTTGAACCTTCTCTTGAAAGGAACAAATTATTGGTCTGTGCTGTGTCTTTGGGAGGGCGCTTCCAACGATTTTTGTCACCTGGTCTCCAATTCTGTCGCCGACAAATATATTGTTTAGGTTGTAACCTCTGCGCCATCTTCCGATGTTGAACGACGCAGGCTGCTTTGGATCGTGAATAAGTTTTAGGTTCATGCTTTCAGCTCATTTTTCTAGTTCTTCGCCATTGGAATATGTTTCGTTATAACCCCACGCGACACTGTGACCTTTGAAGTCACCCAGTACGAATTTGATTTGCTGTGATTGAAAGTTACTCGGTTCCTCAAAAGCAAAGTCAGCGTTTGGTGGTTTGTAGATTGACGTTACTGTACAGGAGTTTATGTCCACTGTGAAGATCTCGATGTCATTTTGATCTGTTAGAAATGTGGAAGCTACGTCGATATCTGGTCTGACGAAGACTGCGCTACCATATTGGTCGTGTGGTCTCTCCAGTATAAGCTTCATACCCCGAATCCTTGGTCTGCGGCTTGCAGTACCTCTATGGGTTTCTTGAACCAGTAGAACATCGAAACCATGTTCTCTGCACATATTAGACAATAGGTTTTCTTTATCTGCTGATAATCCTTCAATATTAATTGAGGTCGTCATCAAAATGGCCTTGATAAAGACCGTTTTGATTCTGATTGCATCTGTGTTGTTGGTGCACCGGTGTTGAAAGCATTAGCCGACATTACTCGTTTCCAGGGGACGCCCGATTGTATTCACAAGTGATCACAATCTACGCGGAGGCTCCCTTTTAAGAAGCTGTAGCGACATCTCTTAAAGAAAAGATGAAAAGCCCAGATGCAACTCTGACCCCTCAAATAGCTGCTGGGGATGGTGGACGACCTGTGAATCGAAAGGAAACATAAACTGTCTTTCACTTTTATCTTTACTCAGATTTTTAATACTCGAACAATCTTTCGGACCTTTTCCTAGGCGAACAAGGCAGAATGTGACTGCATGTTTTAGAGTCCTTTTTGCCTTCTTTATTCGTCGTCTCTTGTCTTATAAATTGTAAAAGTCAGAGATTAAGGATGTTACCAGAAATTAGTCCCACGAAAAGTTTTCAGATTTAAATTATTAGTTATTATTTTTAATAATTAATTTTTGCAGCTGGATTTTTCATCTTTTATTTATTATAACTCTCTATTTATTTATTATAACTCTATCTCTTCTCCTTCGTAAGGATGTAGTGGAGTCATGTAATTTGTTTGACTATTTTTGTCCAAGTGTCTCTCTCCTGTGCATGTTGTTTACCTTCGGATAATGAGTAACCAGTCATGTCTTTTATTTGGTCCGACCATCGTACTGGAGATCTTCATCTGGATCTTTTGCCCGTTACATTGTCTTCAACTGTTATTCGTTCTATGCCTTCTCTTTATAGTTATATGTACAAAATATCCCAGTATATTTTGGTTGATATTTGTGGCAAGTCTAGTTTTTATTTAAGTTTTTCTAGTATTGAATGAATTATTTGTGCGATGGTATGCGCAACATTCTACAGGCCAACATTTCAAATGCCATTATACTAGTACGCTTCGAATTGGCATTTTTGATGGTCCATGTTTCTGAAACGTAGGTGGCTATAGAAACTATTAATGCCCAAACAATGCGTAATTTTGTATTTTTTGTAATCGCAGTGTTCTTTCATAAATTTGTGAGTTTGACTGTTGCCTATCTGTCCACTGTGATGCGTTGACGGATCTCGTCTTCGCACCCTCCATTGTTAGTGAGAGCCTAAGAAATTAATATGTCTGAACACTTAGTAACCTGCCATGTTTCTTATATCTGGTTGTTTCTGTTTCTATCGATGATCATTACTTTGGGTTTACATAGGTATTTATTTTCAAACCATATTCCGCACTCACCGTGCCCAGCTTGTTCACAATTTGTTCCAGTTCTTCTGGTGAATCCGTCAATGTAACCTTGTGATCAGCATATCGTAGGTTTTTGATTTCTCGTCCTCCTATAGTTCCTCCGCCTTGTCATTCCTTAAAAACTTAACGCTTAATGTGTTCACCATATAAATTGAATAGAATTAAGGATATTATACATCCCTGCCGAACACCAGATTTCAATTTGCAGTTTTTCGAAACCACTTTATTAACGCTTACATTAGCAGTGTTATTTACATAGGATCCTTCTAGTGAATAGTTTAGATATTCTGGCGTACCCAAAATATATTATATGCCACATTTTATATTATTTTACGTTATATAAGACAAAATAATTTAACAATAATTATTTTCATTTATTTTGTAGATACCTTCTAAAATACGTCAGCGATCAAGTTCCGGATAATATAAAGGAAACCCTTCAAAGAAAAATAACCAGAGGCGTGCATAAGTCACCACATGCAAGAACGTATCCGCCAACTTTGCTCGAATGGAGAAGCATACGGCAGGGGTACAACACAGCTTTAACTTTAACACTTGCGGATAAAACCATTTCAACCGTTAATGTGGATTCTTGGACCACATGTGAAGAAGTAAGCATAAAAAATGTAATATAGGAAATATAAATTTGCTTCATGTGCTATAGTTTGGCGTCCATAAAATCAATCTCAGACTTTTAGTTTGAATTTCTTAGACTTGATTTTATTACTAGGTACTTTATTTAAGTAAGATCATTCTATTAGCTTTTGTTTTCTTCGTAATTTTCTACCAAACTAACTAAGTATACAATATTTTTGAAATTATACTTCTTTACGCGCGATATGTGGGTGAATTTTTATATGTTAAAACCTACGATCCGGGCGCATGCGCATTATAACTTTGTTCTGATTGGATGTTCAAATGACATGTCAAAAATTTTCCAATATGGCAGCTGTAGCGCAGCTGTGGTTTGGACGGTTGACGGTTTGGTTATGTATGGTTGTTGCGTTTTAAAATTTATGCGAAAAGAAACAACAAAGGTTAGTTAATAGTTATACTGCCTTTTTAAATAGGTTTCATATTATATTTTTGAAGTTATACCTCAAAATGTTTTAATTTATGTATGTATCAGTCCAGAAAAGATGTGGAAAGAATATATTAGTGTTTTTAAATATATTTTTCTACAAACGTGTTAAAAATGCAATTTTTAGGACTCCATAGGAGCGTTAAAAATGTTACTTTAAGGCACTAGTGCTTTAAAAATTTTAAGGCACTGCAGTTAAAAGTGAATTGTCAAATTGTGAAACGTCAAAATATTTATATTTCATTTATTAACATTAATATTAATAATATAACTTGCGCAATTTGAAAAAGGTGGTTTAAAAGGTTTTTTATTATAATTTTGTGCCTTTGGATTTGTCTTCCTTGGACGTAAAATAATAAAACATCTATTTTTATATTTCACTTGTCACCGTGATGTATAATTATGTATATCTGAAAGGTAAGTAGCATGTGGCTTGATGGCCTTGTTGGTAGAGCATTGGATCAGAGATCAAAAAATCGCGAGATTGCGGGTTCAAATCCCGGACGATTCATACTTTTTTCTTTTTTTTTTTTTTTTAATATTTGGCATTATTAAGTTTTGGTTAATTATTGGTAATTATTGTTAATTTTTTGTATTGTAACTGTTAAGTAGGTATATTTAT
This sequence comes from Diabrotica virgifera virgifera, assembly GCF_917563875.1. Taxonomy (NCBI): domain Eukaryota; kingdom Metazoa; phylum Arthropoda; class Insecta; order Coleoptera; family Chrysomelidae; genus Diabrotica; species Diabrotica virgifera. The sequence continues at coordinate 57,427,390 of NC_065447.1, forward strand.
TTCGTTGAAATTATATTATAATAGAAGTATAACTTCTTACATGCGTACAAAGTACACACACATTCTTTCTTTTTTTTTTTCTTTAAGTTTTGGATTTTATGCTTTCATGTAAATCCACCTTTTATAGATTAATCCGTTACCTTATCTTTTTACTAATCATATTTTAAAACAGCTTTTTTCTATGGATGCTATACAATGTGCCAGTTTTTTCACTACCTACATACATTCAAAACGAAACATTTCTCTTTTTCACTGGTTCTCCGCCGGTTTTCCATACACATGATCGCCGTTTCCATGGTAACATGCACAATACAAACACAATTATTTTGTCAAACAAAATGTGTTGAAGCAAAACTTACCAAGAATTGCCTTTTAAAACTGTTTAAATATAACTGTGAATTATAATTTTAAATAAATACTTTTAGTCCAGGGCGCATCTGTTTTGAGATGGACGTTGAGAGGTGACTCAATTTTTTTTACAGACATTGCTTGAAAATATCTCAAATAATAATATTTGAGTTATCCTCTCACTTAAAATGGTCAGGAACATTGTTTAAATAATCAAAATGTCAAAATATTAAGGAAAAATTCGATTTTTTTATTGGTTTTTTGATTATAACTTTAAAACTATTCATTTCTGAGAAAAGTTGTACTGACATAAAAGTTGCGTAATTAAATTTCCTACAATACAACATAGTTTAAAAACTTAAAAAATAGTCACCCTTGTTGCAAAATAGCAATAATTGCGAAAAAAATCATACAAAAACAAGTATTCGCATTTTACGTTTTTAAACCATTTACGCTACACATAGTGTTAAAACTTAATACATAATTTGTTTAATCCTAAATAAGGTGGCAATGACATATTTGCTGATATTTAGTAAGCTGCCGATTGTCAGAATGACAAGATCCAATAATTAAATTTCATTACGTACACCAACGAAAAGCATTTTGTATTTTAGAAGAATAAATGTAATAAATTGAAGATACATTCCTTTTATTAGAACCACAACAATAATACAGTCCACCCAAGATATTTATACATATTTTTTGGTCCTTCGAGCCGGATATTTTGAAAGTCAATTGCAACGATCTATTGAAGAAGAAGCCACAAGCGAAGTCTATAGTAGCAGTCAGTGGCCCAGTCAAGTAGTGAACAATTTTAAAGAAATTATTACACAAAGAGGTGATATTCAATAAAATCAATTGCAACAATCTATTGAAGAAGAAGCCACAAGCGAAGTCTATAGTAGCAGTCAGTGGCCCAGTCAAGTAGTGAACTATTTAGAGAAATTATTACACAAAGAGGTGACATTCAGTCTACAAACGAATTGGTCAACTATAAATTACAGTGCAAGAACGCTATTAAAATTATAACACGAAGATATCCTTTTAAACTATTTTCTGATCATATTACTGTAATTAAGGGTTTGCAGTTTTACATTATTTTGATTACCCCCTTTTTTCAACTTTAAAACGATTATTTTGAAGTCATTTAGAATATCTATTTTTGAATATTTGTCAAATTGACATTTCGATAACAGTTCCAGTTACTTAGAACTTGGAACTGATTTCATTTAACGTTGGTGTACATTTCTAGGTCAATATTGCATTTTTTCCTATTATTTCAAAATTGATACAATTTTCAAGTAAAATACAATTATTTTTGATGAAATAATGTGTCCATTTACCATTGCACAATAATTACACTTGGGATACTATTTTCATAAGTTTAAGTTCAAGTTTCAAGTTCAATATAAGTTCAATATAAGTTCAATTTTAACAGGTCTATTTATACCTGTTTTCAATCAATTGCCAATTTACCATTTCTATATTACGAGGTACGATTATACGAGGATTACGAGGTAGATACGATATTACCTCTATAACAATACAAATACAATTATTGTCAAAGGTCTATTTATACCTTTGTCAAACCATTGCTAGATTACAATTTTAACAGGTCTATTTATACCTGTTTTCGATCAATTGCCAATTTACCATTTCTATATAACGAGGTCGAGGTACGAGGATTACGAGGTATTACGATTTTACTTCTATACGAATACAAATACGAATAAAAATACGAATACAAATAATACAAATGCAAATACGAAAAATACAATTATTGTCATAGGTCTATTTATACCTTTGTCAAACCATTGCTAGATTACAATTTTAACAGGTCTATTTATACCTGTTTTCAATCAATTGCCAATTTACCATTTCTATATTACGAGGTACGATTATACGAGGATTACGAGGTAGATACGATATTACCTCTGTTACAATACAAATACAATTATTGTCAAAGGTCTATTTATACCTTTGTCAAACCATTGCTAGATTACAATTTCTATTTAGCCTATATTTCCATTTTGATTATTAATATGTCTATTAAACAATTAATAAGAAACAGAAATTCATTGACTCAAGAACTAGCAATGTTAAATGAATTTGCTACAAGTATAGATACCAATTTGCCTACTATTCCAGATGTAGAATACAGGTTAACTGGTTACAATGATTTATTACAAGAATTTAATCAACTCCAGAGAACTATAGAGGAGAAATGTGATGAAACAGATCTAGAGACTCATTATGAAACACGAAAGCAATTTAAAACATCATTTTTTGATGCTATGGCAATATTAATGAACTATGTGAATAAAAATGCAATTAATGTTACTAATGGTACAACTTTCCCCAATTCAAATCAATCTTTTGACTATATAAAAAATAACTTTTTACCAAAAATAAAATCAAATATAATCCATACCAAAGATCAGTGTAGACTAGATAATTGTAAAAAATGTTCAAAAAAGCATAGTACATTGCTGCACATTGATTCTCAAATTAAATCAACAATAATTTTAGAGCCATCTACTAGTCAAACAAATTTATTAGTTGATAATAAGATTCCAGTTACACAAGTTTTGCTGCCTACTGTAACATTTCAAGGTAAGGATAAATACAACAATTTTCATAAAGCTAGAGCAATTTTAGACAGTGGTGCACAATCAAATTTATTCACTGAGCCTTTTTGTCAAAAAATTAATATTCCATTGATCAATAGACATATTCCAATTATCGGTATTAACCAATCTGAAAGCATTACTCATAAAAAAAGCAGCATCAATATAATTTCAAGCAATAAACAGTTTTCTACAATTTTGAACTGTCCAGTAGTACCAAGTATTAGCACTGCTACTCCATCATATGTCTTAAACAATTCTCTGTGGCGCATTCCTGAAAATATTAAATTGTCAGATCCGTCTCATTATGAGCCAGTATGCATAGACATACTAATTGGAGCTAGTGAATTTTGGTTTTTGCTATCAAAAGGCCAAATAAAATTAGGGAAAAACTTACCAATTTTACAAAATACAATGCTATGTTGGACAGTAGCAGGCTTAGCACCAATATCAAAACCCATTTCAAGTCAACACATTTTCAATTTTTCTGTTATTAAAAGTTTAGATGAGCAATTAAAAAGGTTTTGGGAATTAGAAAAAATTCCTGAAAGTAACTTTTTATCACAAGATTATATTGAAAGTAAACAATTATTCTTAAATACTACATCTAAAGCTCCCAATGGACAATTCATTGTTAAATTGCCATTTAAATATCCTCCAGAAATATTAGGCAATTTCTTTGATACTGCGGTAAAACGCTTCTATTTTCTCGAAAAAATACTCACAACCAATCCAAAGTTAAAATACTTATACAAGCAATTTATTGATGGATATCAAGAATTTGGTCAATTATTCAATGTTACAAGGACTATTGATACACAATTTCAAACCTATTACTTTCTTCATCATAGTGTATACAAAGAATCAAGTCTCACTACTAAACTAAAAGTAGTTTTCGATGGAAGCTGTAAAACTACTAGTGGTTTGTCTCTTAAGGATATACAATATGTGGGTCCTAAGATCCAAAGTAATATATTTCCTATTTTAATCAAATTCAAACAATACATTTACGCAGTTTCAGCAGATGTCAGCAAAATATATGGACAAATTCAAATGATCCCTGAACATGAATCACTACAAAGAATTATCTGGAGAGATGATCCAGAGAGAGAACTTCAGGTTTTGCAGTTAAGTACAGTCACATATGGCACTTCAGCTGCTCCATATCTAGCCATACGATGTTTAAATCAGTTAGGTATTGATCATTCAAATAAATACCCACTTTCTTCCAAAACTGTTTTAAAGGACTTCTATGTAAACGATCTATTAACTGGTGCCAAGGAGCTTCAAACACTTAAAAAGGTTTATAAAAGACTATATGATATGCTTTAAGGAAAAGCCTACTCTCTGTACAGCACTCATGTCTAACTTACCTGACAAACGTGTTTTGCAATCATTTCCCTTTCAGCATAGTGGTATAGATTATGCTGGTCCATTTTCAATTGCAGATAGAAAGGGAAGAGGTAAACTAATTACCAAATGCTATATATGTGTTTTTGTATGTTTTTCAACCAAGTCAATACATCTTGAATTAGTTTCAAATTTAACGAGTGAAAATTTTGTGGCATGTACGTAGATTTATTTCAAGACGAGGTATGCCTTCAAATATATACTCAGATAATGGTACTACTTTTATAGGTGCCTACAATGAACTTAAGGAGTTGGGTCAATTTTTACAACAGCATCAAGGTGTTGTTTTAGATTTTGCAGCAAATCAGGGTTTCATCTGGCATTTTATACCTCCATACTCTCCCAATTTTGGTGGCCTATGGGAGGCTGCTGTCAAAAGTACAAAATTTCATTTTAAAAGAATTTTGAAAGATGCAATATTGACATATGAAGAGTTTAATACACTATTAATTCAAATTGAAGGAATATTAAATTGCAGGCCGTTATTTGCATTATCCAATGATCCTCCTGACCTAAATCCTCTAACTCCTTCACATTTTCTTATTGGACGGATCATCACAGACCCTCCTGATGCTGATTTTCAAGAAGTTCCATCTAACCGACTATCTAGACTTCAATTTGTGCAACAACTGAAGCAACAATCTGTAATCGGTTTTCAAAAGACTATGTCATTCAACTACACAAGCAGTATAAATGGAACGAACCTGCATCTCCAATAATAGTGGACAGTTTTGTCCTCATCAAGAATAGCCAGTTACCGTCTTTCCGATGGAACATTGGACGAGTGTTAAAATTTTTTTTTTTGGAAAAGACAATATCTCTAGGGTAGCGGAAGTTCGGACGTCCAATGGTGTTTTAAAACGATCTATTAGAGACCTCTCTTTACTACCATTACAGGACTCACATGTGTAATGTAGTTAATTTTGTTGTGTTTTATATTACATTAATATTATTATTATTTGAAGGTTCCCTTCAAGGTGGGGGCTATGTTAAAACTTAATACATAATTTGTTTAATCCTAAATAAGGTGGCAATGACATATTTGCTGATATTTAGTAAGCTGCCGATTGTCAGAATGACAAGATCCAATAATTAAATTTCATTACGTACACCAACGAAAAGCATTTTGTATTTTAGAAGAATAAATGTAATAAATTGAAGATACATTCCTTTTATTAGAACCACAACAATAATACAGTCCACCCAAGATATTTATACACATAGGATCTTCATATTTTACTCAGAAAAACTTTATGATATAGTAAAATAATAGGGCAAGTTTAATTAAGATAGGTTTAATAGATTTTGCAAAATAAATTTTGCAATCCAGCTTTCCCGAGAAAATTTAATTTTTTTAAAATGTTGCAGGACTGAAAGTAAAGCAGATAGCAAGTTTAATTTCTTTTAGATTATAGAAGTGTACTGTACCTTTCATTTGCAATTTGCAAAATTAAAATCGATTAATTACGACGGCGTCTGGAAATTTTTTAAATAAACATTAATTTTTGGTGCAACGCGCAGGACAGCGGTGTTCGATTCACACAAGTTGATTTCCACCAAAATTTCTTCCAATCTTTATCTAATATATTATTTTATTACTTATTATAACTTATGTTATCGAATTGGTAAACAAAACAAGGATAAAGCTAGGGCTGTGTATCTTAAATTAAATACAATCGAGAATAAGCAAACAGTCTACGCTAAGAAGAAGCTACTAAAGGGTACTGGGGTAGTTATTAAGGAAGATCTCACTAACTTAAAATTGGAATGGGTAAATCAGCTAACCAGTCTTGTGGGTTTAAAAAATGTGTGGACTGACAATGGTAAAATCTACGTCTGTCGAAACGGTAACGTAAAAATAATAAAAAATTCTAAAGACTTTGATGAATACAGAACCCATTATAATTTGTAAATAATATGTGTTTTATCAATTGTATTATTGCTAATGCTCTCTAGGTTTTAAGGCTTTAAATTTTTGTTTTCGATACCATTTTTCTATTTCGCTTTAATAAACGATTGATTAAATTTTGGGATATCAGGTACAATTTATGACTAAATGCTTGAATATCTAGAAATTTTAGATAATAGTCAGGAAATCGATACAAAAGAATATAATAATTTTCAAGATTACTTACTTGAACTGGAGAGGGTAAAGTGGGAGAATGGAATTGGTGTGATTCACTTTAATATTCGAAGTTTACAAAAGCATTTTGATGAACTGCTCATATATTTAGAATCAGGTAAGGATCTTTTGGACATAATTATTTTATCCGAAACTAGGGAGGTAAATATAAATGATTTTCATATTCCGAATTACGGAATATATTATAATGAATCGTGTATAAATAAATGCGATGGTACGGTGATTTATATAAAAGATAGTATATCATCTACAATTAGTACTATAGAGATAAATGATAGTAAATTTCTCCGCGTGAAATTTTTAACGAAACATTTAAATACTTATTATTCAGTTGGGATAACTGCCTATTATCGACCACCTGCAACAAATACTCAAATATTCTTAAACGATCTGGAACAATATCTGCAGCAGTTGGATATGCAACATCTTGAAGTTTATGTAGGTGATATAAATATCGACTTGTTAAAATCCTATACACCCGATACAACTAGGTATCTAAACATATTAAATACATATGGTTTCATCTCTTATATAAATAAACCTACAAGAGTTACTTCTGATTCTAAGACAACAATAGATCATATATTTATTAGGAAAACTAATAATATAGAAAGTAAAATTGATATAGATTCGATAGTTTTTCAAACCGATATGACAGATCATTTTTCGCCATTTGTTTTGATATCCTTTAAAAGCTGTGACAGTATAAATACAGAACATAAAGAAAAAAATTACAACAAAAAAATTGACTTTAAAAAAATAAATAATTATTTAAAAAATGAATCATGGTCTGAAGTAATTAATAATAATAATGTTCAAATTTCTTACAACAATTTCATTAATAAAACTAGACAACCCGGTGAACTTCGTTGCACCTTAGATAGTGTGTCAGAATTAGATAATGTGTCATATTTTGATTCTAGATCAATTGCTTGAACGCAATTGCTAGAGATCAATTACTCAAAATTAACCACTCGAAAATGAATTGTTCGACATAAAAATTGATTGAAATACAAATTGCTCGAATAAAAAAGAAAATTATATGTCCAAATATTCATTCATAATAATGCAAAGTTTGTAGGTACATAATAAAGATACATTTAATATGACAAATTATATGATATTCCACGTATACAGTACGTAAATCGTTCAGCTGGACATAGGGAACATACAATATAATATATATTTAGATACGTAAATACATACATTGTATTATTTTGAGATAATTGTGGCAACTGAGCTGTCTCGATGACAATATTTTCGGCCTCATATGAAAAGTGCCTAAGTCCCAGAATAAGCAAAAATGAGATTTTTTGCGCCATCTGATTAATATTTATGGTACGTATGCATAGCAAGGTAAAAAAAGAAAGAGTGTACTTTTTACGCACGTAAGAAGTTATACTTTTATTATATGATTGTAACGAAATGAATATACTTTAAATAGTTTATTTATATTTAATTGAAATATTAAACTAATTTTAATACTTACTACTTTCCAATAATTAAAAAAATAAAAGAATAAAACACACACAAACACATTGAAAAATGCCACAAAGAAATGATTTCTGAACAATAATTGTTGCCAAAAATTTTAATTAAATACGTATTTCCTGGAAAAAATTATATAATAATATACTTACAATCATAAAATGTATAAAACAATAAAAAAAATAATAACTTGCATTGGGGCTCGAACCCGCTTCCCGTCGATCCCGCCGCTCGAAAGTCAAAGCGACAAAGTATATGTCATGTGGAAATGTACACCAACTGAACGTTTACACCATAAACTTTTTGACATTGTGTTTATTTATATGAATTTAATCAAATTATTAGTTTGATTTTTGTCGAATTAAAATATTAAAATGCAACAAAATATAGAGTGAGAAAACGATATATTAGATGAAGATTTGTAGAAAGTTTGTTCGTAATCAGATTATGTAAATTAAAGCATTGCCTACTAATAGGTAAGTACATTATTTTTTTTAGATTTTCCAAATAGGTATGAAGATAAGTTTTTATTGCAATACAACTGAAACATTTAGAATTACGTATCTGTGGCTTTTCAAAACTATTTAGAAAGTCACTACAATTGTAAATTTGATTTTATTTCTGTCCTCACGACAATAAAAACTAATATAATATACAACATTTTTGTTTACCGATAACCTCCATATTGAACAATTATTGACAGATCATTTTAACACCCAATCAGAGCCTGTATAACGACTAATACCATACTGTCGGTGTGCGCATGCGCCCAGTAAAATAAAAATTCACTCCAAATCGCGCCTAAAGCGGTATAACTTCAAAAAGTTCAAAAAAGCCAATAGATGTCGCTAGAACCACAAAAAAGAATTCTATCCAACTCCATGGCGTTGATGACATTTGGAAACATGATTTAAATGTTCGAATTGTCTTCAGGAACAGATTAGAATCCGGATCTGTACCAGTTAGTATACCGTTTAATGGTTCAGGCGGTGTTTCAATTTCAGGAAGTTTCACCTTTCCTGATGCGCAACACATTCCGGCTGGCTCATTTTCAAATTTGAGGGCAATGCGGGCATTCTTTATCCATAGCACTAATTGTTACTTTTGAATGAGTATAATATTCAATATTTGGCTCATACTTGAATGCTAAACGCAGGAATGAATCAGACGTAAATACTCTATTTATCTGTTGGTGTTGTTGGTCATTGACCAGATATGCCAGATATGCGCCTCCGCCAAAATTTTGATTATTATACCAGAAAGATGGTCCTTCGGCAAAATTTTGAAATATTTTTTGGTACATTAAAAATAGTAATCGTAAAGTTAAAACTTCATATTTTCACTGATTTTAGTACAATTTTCGCTTGTTCTTCTCGTGTGCTTAGTTTCGTCCCTCGTGCTCTCGTATTGTCCTAGGGCCTCGTTTTGCTATCTCGGAAACTAATTGAGCTAGAGAGACGATTTATACACCGTTTTTTTCGCATTTAAGCAAGGAGTCCACCTGCCAAATTTCATGAAAATCGGTCAAGTGGTTTCGGAGGAGTTTGGCAACAAAGCCTGCGAAAGAGAATTTTATATATATAGATGTTAAACCACGAAATTTTTTTAAAAAAATAACGGTTAAAGATAGAAAAGTGAAAATTTAGGATTATATGTATCTTTTGCTTCTGAATCATATACAATTAAGAAAAATCGGTTTGTCGAAAAATAAAAAAAAATTATTAGGGGGGCAGAGCCCCCTTTAGACGTACGGCTATGAAATATAGATAACAACCTACTCCCTCTCCGGTCGAGTCCACCTGCGAAGTTTCATGAAAATCGGTCAAGTGGTTTCGGAGGAGTACGGTAACAAAGCCTACGAATTAGAATTTTATATATATAGATAAACACAATTACAAACTCTTTCACTAAAATTGTTGTCAACAAAAATAACAAATACAAAAAATTACAACCATGGATATCTACGGCAATAATAACATCCATTCATAAACGTCATATCCTCAAAAAACAACTAAATAAAACGCCTACACCCATTCTAGAAGCACAGTATAAGGAATATAGAAATAAACTTAATGTGTTAATAAAAAAACAGAAAAATGATTACTATAAACAAAAATTATACGGTACTCATGGGAATGTTGTTCTGAAGCTATTTTCTTGTGGCATTTTTACAATTTTAACTATTTAGAATGGGAAATAAGCCACAATATTATCAAAAAATGTATTTGCCGATATAAATGAGTCAAATTAAATAAATTATTAGAAGAATTTTTTTACTAAGCAACAACATTTTTGTTTATATTGATAGTATTTTGTATTTTGACAACGGCACCCGATTTGGGCGTCGAAACGTTAATAAAAATCATTTTTTGATAATAGTGTGGCTTATTTCCCATTCTAAATAGTGAAAACTCATGGGAATACTAAAAAATTATGGAATATTATTAATGAGGTTGCTGGAAGTAAAAATACACTAGATATTTCTAATATTGATATTGTTAATGAAAATGGGGACTGCGTTAAAAATAATACAGATAAGGCAAATGTGTTTAATAATTTTTTTATAAACTTAGGAATGAAAATGGCAAATAAAATAGAAAATTCAAATTTACCTGATAATTTGTTGAGAGATGTTTATATAGAATCGTCTATTTTCTTAAAACCGGTAACGCAGGCCGAAATAACTATTTTGATATCTAATTTAAAGAATAATTGTTCTCCTGGTCCCGATAAGATTAGTAGCAAATTAATAAAATATATTCATCTTAATATATTGGGCCCATTAACCCATATAATAAATCTCAGTCTCTCAACAGGACAAATACCTACGCAATGGAAGCAATCTATAGTTTCTCCCATTTTCAAAAGCGGTTCTAGAAATAAACTAACTAATTATCGACCGATATCTGTAATAAATAACTTTGCTAAATTATTTGAAAAAGTATTAACAAATAGATTGGTTAGCTTTCTGGATCAGCATAATGTTCTTTCTAAAATTCAATACGGTTTCAGAAAAAATCCTGTACAGAAGATGCCGCATTGAATCTAGTTGAAACAATAATTAAAGCACTCGATAATTCTAAAAAATGCCTAGCAGTCTTTCTGGATTTGGCTAAAGCCTTTGACACGGTATCTCATGCCAAACTGTTAGGTAAATTGAATAATTATGGTATTCGGGGTATTGCATTAGATCTTTTTAAAAATTATTTAACAAACAGAACGCAGCAAACTAAAATCGGTGACAAAATAAGCACTAATATTAATGTTCAGATGGGGATACCACAAGGAACGGTGTTAGGACCTATTTTATTTCTCGTATACATAAATAGTATTGCAACAATCCAGAATTTTGAGGGACAGTTGGTATGTTACGCAGATGATACTGCACTCATAATTACAGGAAATACTTGGGAAGAAGTGCATTTTGCGACAGAGGTTTGTCTTAAAAATATTAGAATTTGGCTAAATCATAATCTTTTAACTTTAAATGTCGAGAAAACAAAATATGTAACATTTTCCCCAACAGTTACGGACCAACCATCTTTAAAGATTAGACTGCATAATCCCAGATGTAAAGATAATATATGTGATTGCCCCATACTAGAACAAACCCCTGTAATAAAATATTTGGGTGTTATGATTGATCATCACACAAGGTGGTCACATCATATTACCTATGTCTCTAAACGTATAAGAGCTTTAATACATAAATTTTATAAAGTAAGGTTCATCCTATCTAAGTCCAATCTTATTATGATGTATAATTCATTAGTTGAATCAGTTCTAAGATATTGTATAACTATTTGGGGTGGTGCATTCTCTACTAATTTAAAAAATTTGCAAACTACACAAAATATTTTACTTAGAATAATATTTAAAAAACCTAGATTACACTCAACATCTCTACTCTACCAAGAAACAAAATTATTCAAAATACGTCAAATTTATATACACCAATGTCTCCTAAGGACCCAATTTTCAAAAGTAAAAAACAATAAAAAAACTTCAATTACTAGAGCAGCTACTAATCTACATCTAAATACTAATTTATTTAAAAAAAACTGTGACGCAGAGATCATTTTCCTATTATGGTCCTAAACTATTTAATATGTTACCAACGCATTTAAAAGAAATTAATATAAGACATAAATTTAGTAAAGAAGTAAAGAGTTTAATTATCAGTAACCCGGAAATGTTTAAAATATTTGAAAATGTTTGAATTTGATTTGCACAACCAATTCGTATTTTCTCCTTTTTTACTCTTTCATCTAATCATCTAATAATCATCTAATAAAAAAAAAAAACTAAATCACATAAACAGTTAAAATCTAAAAAGAAATGTATCGATTTGCTATTGTTATTGAATGTTTTGATTTATATTTTACTTTAATTTATACATATTGTAGACAGTGTATTTAATAAATTATATGTACATTGTATATTATATTGACTGACATCAGTGGGAGGTATCCGACAAACAGATGCCTTGTGTCTAGGTCTGCCTCCGGATGAATCAGTCAGTATAAGTATATTAATTAGGTCTATTATATGTATATTGTATAATTAACTATTAAGTGGTTGAATAAAAATTATTACTCTATATTTTGTTGTATTTTAATATTTTAATTCCACAAAAATAAAACTAATTTTATTATTGTCTGTGAAATATTGTTTAAACAATTGCATATGTTTAAAAATAATAAGCTTATTCTCTAAGTTAAAATATATGAACAAAGAAAGTTTTTGCTAAAAAAAGTGTTATTTCAAAAGATAGAGTATGTGTTTTTATTTTGCAATAAACAAATTTATTTATTTATATCGAAATGTAATAAAAATTAAATTGTATCAATTATTATCAAAGGTCATTGGAATGCCCAATCAGAGCAAACTATCCACTGTCCTGCGCGTAGCACCAATAATTAATGTTTATTTAAAAAAATTCCTGACGCCGTAGTAGTCATTCGATTTTAATTTTGCAAATTGCAAATTAAAGTTACAGTACACTTCTATGCACAAAAAAAATTCAACCTGCTATCTGCTTTATTTTCAGTCCTGTAACATTTTGAAAAAATGAATTTTTTTTGCAAAAGCTGGATTGCAAAATCTATTGAACCGATCTTAATGAAATGTACAGTATTGTTTTACTGTATCATATAGTTTTTCTGGGTGAAATATTAAGGTCCTAAGTGTAGCATAAATGGTTGAAAAACGTAAAATGCGAATACTTGTTTTTGTATGGTTTTTCGCAATTATTGCTGTTTTGCAACAAGGGTGACTATTTTTTAAATTTCTGACCAATTTTATGTTGTAGGAAAGTTAATTACACAACTTTTATGTCAGTACAACTTTTCTCGGAAATGAATACTTTTAAAGTTATAATCAAAAAACGAAGAAAAAAATCGAATTTTTCCTTCATTTTTTGACATTTTTATTATTTAAACAATGTTCCGGAACTTTTTGAGAGGGAGGATAACTCAAATATTATTATTTGAGTTATTTTCAAGCAATTTCTGCAAAAAAATTTGAGTCACCTCTCAACGTCCAAATGTACTAATATTTTTACAGATGCGGTCTGGTCTAATTATATAAATATTAAGAATATTAACTACCTACACATGTGTACTCGTATATGTATTTTATTTCAATTTAGGCATATAATAAAGCTAAAAGCACCCAAGTTATTTTTTAATTTTGAAGTTTGAACTCTTGACAAAAACGCATCCATAGAAAAAGTACAGTGTACAACACGTGATAAAATGACATATTTCTCCTTCGCTTGATTTGCGGAACTCGCCTCGTGGCAACAAATTTCTGCGCTCGTGAGAAATATGTCTTTTTTCTCCCTTGTTGTACGATATACTACTTCTTGTGTTAACCGTTGTAAGAAAATTTTCGCTTATCTCATACAAAGCATACTCATAGTATCATGTATAATTTGTTAAAGTATTGCTATCTAACAAATAGCCAGCAGAAAAGTTCGTATTATTCCTTTTTCTGTATTGACGATGTATTCTCAAACCTCCATTATATTTCTCTGTGTATTTTTCTCTTCCGTCTTTCTAAAAGTTTTATGCATTTCTGATTTTTTTAAGCAACCATGTTTAGCATGTATATGTAGCTGTAAGCTTGATAATTTTTATAGAGATATATATTTGGATTTCATTAATGACTGCAATGCTCCATACTTTTTATTTTCTTTTGGTATTCATACTTCTATCTACCGTTCCCCATGACCATTTTCATTTAATTTTTACATTCAGGAAAGTAAAATCTGAAACTCTTTTGAACATGCATATATTTTCTCCATCTATTTCCAATGTAAAATTGTCTTCTTTTTCTTTATCTCTTTCTCCCAACTCTTTCTCCCTTTTTTCCTCAACTGACACTATTATTTAATAAATTTTTATTAATATTTTTCTTCTGTTGCTTCTTCTGAATGCTTCTGCTGTTTTTTGGCATTGCTCATCATAACACTTTTTGTTTACTTTATTCGTGTTTAAAACTGCTTCTTTTATGCGTTCCCACCTTTTTCCGGGTCAAATGTTTCTGGTTGTTCGTTTAGTCTGCTGGTTATCCTTTCTTCCGTACTTCTTCTCTGTAGTATTGTATTTTAAAATATCTGTGTATTTAATTGTTGTCTGATTTCTTTATTTGTTTTATTGTCTTTCTGTGTAGTTCTGCGCGTTTTATTACATTTATTTTTCTGTCGCAAAATATGCTTAATTTTTTGACCGTCATTATTCTATAAAATATGTCATGCTGTATTTTCCTGTTATATTTTCATATTATATGTATATCGTTTTCTCCAACTTTACCATTACAGTATGCCATTACTATTTTAATATTAAGTCCTGATGTTGATATGAAACTGTTATAAAAAAAACTCTTATTTGACAGAACCATTCTCTTTCTAGGTTGCATCTTTAGCAGTCTCATCGCTTGGAGGAATTACAGAAGGTTGGACAGTAGTAATGGACGATTCTTCGATTCTAACAGAAGGCAGTGGTCTAGACTATGTATTTGACTTAGTATCTGAATTAGAACTGTGCCCTGCTTTCCCCATACCTAAATCAACGAAACTCAAATATGGTTCTAAGCGACAATCAATTGTAGAACCAGAAAGCCATATCACCTCACACTCCCCTGCCAGACCTCAAGTTCCACCACCCGAACCACCAATGATGAATAAGGAAAGAAAAATTTCATCCAACAGACACTCCACACCTATACCAGTACAGCCACCATCTAGAAGCGTCTCAAGAAAATCGTCAAAAGAAATTCAAGAATTTTCTAGACCTTCTCACAGAGAAATTCAGCCCAACGTATCACCTTCATCAAGAAAAACATCTCATGAAGCTTTATCTAGAAATTCAGCCTTAAATGAAAGATATTTTGACATTGAAAAAGTTAGATCTAGAAGTTTGGATAATCTACTAAGTGAACCCGAACCAAGTCCGTTGGCAGATCTGGGATTAAGTCAATCTTCTAAGCTTAACGAGAGATATCACTCAGTAGAACAACTTAGTTTAATCAAACCAGTAATTGCGAACCAGAACTATCTTCCCAAACAAGAAGAATTCGAATACCCTGATGTATCTAGCGTGAGTACTTCACACAGAGGAGGTCCTAGGTATATTAAATCAGCTTATGCGGGTAAAAAAGCTCCTCCCGGCTCGCATTCGAGCAAAGCTTATATTGAAAAATCTGAGTTTATTGGTATAAGAAGCTCAGCTATGTCAGATACTAGCGAAGCTCCCAGTTTAGCCAGTCACGTAAGGAGGGTAAGAGTACCTAGCCAAGCTTCAGACGTGGATCAATTTTTGGACGAGTTATTCAGTCCTGTTTTAGATGGTAATCTGGATGAATTAAGTGATGCTAGATCAGTTGCTGCAAGTGTAAAAGGAGGCACCTTTAACCAATTACCTCGTTTAAGAGTAGATGTTGATCAGGTTGAGTGTGATCATGAAATTTTAGATAAATTTTTAGACAACGTCTTGGAAAATATAGAATGCAATGATGTTGGTATGTCGAGAACCAGTAGCATTGTAAAAAGAGTGAAAGGTGGAGGAGTCACAACATGTGAAGAATCAGATATTCAAAGGAAAAATAGAAGCCTTGATGACTTTATAGATAACGTTTTGGATAACATTGAATTAGAAAATGTGGATATGTCTGAAACAAATAAAATAATGCCTAAAGTTAAAGGAGGCGGTGAAAAATTAAAAAAGGAAAACAAAGAAAACATTGTGCTAGATAAAGAAGTTGAGAATTTGACAAATATACCTAATGGAAATAATGTTGATGACTATATAAGTAATCTTTTTAATCCAATATTTATTAACGACAGTGTAAAGGATCTTACTGAAAAAATGAATTTAGTTGACAGCATTAAAGGAGGAGGAACAACAAAAAGTGATGCCAGCACTTCGAGTTTTACTCTACCAGCAATTCCGCCTCCTATGGTAAATTCATCATTAATGATGCCTCTTCTCAGTCCAACACAAGAAGGTATGATGCCTCTTTTTAATATACCAGGTGTTGGCATGAACGGAATGCCTCAAAATGGTACTGATATATCATCGTTCCAACAAAATTTACAACGAGCTTTCTTGCAGTCTGCAATGGCTCAAAATATTCAGATCCAGCAACAACTTTTAGCCCAGAATCAAGCTCTTCAACAATTATTAACTCAACAAAGCTCTTTATCCAGTGAAGTTAATGAGTCTGTAACAACTACAGTCAAAGCACAAGTGCATCAATCTAGCACCTTCACTACAGGGAATAGAAAATTAAGCTTCAAATCAGGAAATAATAGAAAGTCTAGCTCTCCAAATATAGACTTTAAATCCCGCAAAGCGAGCTTAGAATCAACCATCAGCGTAATGAGTAAAAGTGGAATACCTCCCCCACCACCTCCCCCAATGCCTCCACCACTGGAAGCCACCGATCCAAATGAAGCAAGGCCATTTTTGGATCCATACGGACGAGCAAAAACAGTTCGTATAGGCAAATGGAGGTGGCCACCACCAAAAGATAGCACAAGTCAAGAGACTAGTGAGGATTTTATGCATTTTAAAATGAGGCAACACCAACGTAAAGTTACTCCAAATAAAGACCAATCAATGACAGTAGTAAATGGACATAACGGACATAGCCATGGGAAAAATGATAAAAGTGCCGAATGGGAAGAGATCGAGTATGAACCACTACCCAGAGAAACTGAAAAAACTAACAAAGCTAATGGCAAAAGAGTGTTTGAAATTGGAGCGGCAAGACCTTCACCTGGTTCAGTTGGTAAATTGAAACTAAGTTCTGAAATGAAGAAAAGGTTAGAAATGGTAACAGCCAACCATTCTGTTAGATCTTCAAGTAGTACTGATAAGCCTGCTAGAACTGTCAATAAACTGGAGGATACAAGAAAAATGATGCTGGAACAACAGCTTACCGGTAGGTGGGGTGACGATTCAAGAGATAATAGTGGAAAATCTAGTCCTGAGAGTCCCGTAAATGTAAGTATCTTGTGTTTATATATTGTAATCACATATAAAGTTTTTGTTTATTTTCTAGAATGGTAATAAGTCACCTACTTCTCAAAGTTGGGGTAGTTCGAACTGGAAACCAGGCCCTCCTCCTCCCCCAGTGGGTCCAACTTCTTTACCTCCAGCTCCTTCTGGTCCAGCACCTCCTCCACCAGTCATCCGTCCTCAAAATCATGCGCCACAGGCAGAACCTATCAGAGAGTCTTCCTTCATGACTCAAAGACAAGATAGGGATACTTTTGGTGTTCACCAAAACTTGATTAACCAGAATAATTCCAAGAGGAATTCCTTTAGTACAAACTGGGATGTTCAAAGTAATATAACGCACGATACAACGGATGATGTTCATGAGTGGACCAAAGATAAAAGGGAAAGTAAGTAGAAATTGTTGTACTATCTGCATACAGAATAAAAATTTCTCTTATTATTAAAACCCACAAAAGATGCAAATATAACTAAATTCGCTCTCCCGAGATTAACTTTGACACATTCGGAATAGGAAACATACAACACAAAAATTCCTACCACACATTATTAACTGCTCAAAACAACTTAATCTTTCATTAAAAAAAGAAGAATTATTGGAAATAGTGGGAGTGTATACTAATCTCATAAAATATTATGGAGTTTATTTCCACAAACTATTTTTATTGTGTACAATAAATAATTTTCTCATTTGTTATCAATACATTATAATGGTGTAAATAAATAATTTACGATCAGACGCAAGCGCAATTAACAGTTAGCGTTGCGCAGTTAACATTTAGCCTTCGTAGACTACGAACGCGCATGCGTCTGATGTTTGGCAACGGTTGCTGATCGTTCTACGAACAAACCTATTTATGTCTGTTTACTATTAATAATATAGTCTACTAATAGTCTAATATAGTATATTATTATAGTCCAACGGAAATTTGAGAATAAGTAGTGGATAGTCCAACGATCAAAATCTATATGATGCCGAAAGGCGATTTTACCATGGGGGTGGTTGCCACCCCATCTCGGGAGTGGAAAATTTTTATTATATTTTGACTGCAAAAGTTGATAAAACATTCATTCTAAGCTAAAACTGTTCTATACATTTTTTTGATAAAATTAATAGTTTTCGATTTATTCGCTATCGAAGGTGTTAGTTTTATATCGAAAAATCTATGTTTTTCGATAATACTCATTTACGATTCACTCAATTTTTGCCGTAGAAAAATTTTTTTCAAACCAAGTTCTTGGGAATTAAATAACCTACAATTTCATATTTAAACATTTTTTCGTATCTCTGAAGCTAATCTTTCTATTCTGAAGAAAATGGCATTGTTTACCAAACTACAAAAATTCTTTATTCGCTTATCCAGTTTCTAAAAACTAATCATTCTAAGCCAGTCAAACTTCTAGAATCTATTAATAATACATAAATAAAGAAGAATGAATAAGGCCAATGACTAAAAACACCGCTAACTTACATTATTATGCTTCCAATTCTATTTCTCCATTTTTTTTTTTCAAAAAAATATATTGATTTTTTAACCGTAACTTTTTTATTTTTTATGTTAGAAAGTTTGGTAAAAACGAATTTTGTAGGTTTTTAAAAGATCTACAAGCCAATTAATATTAAATTTTTTTAAAATCCTCAGCCGCAAAAAGACTTTGAAAAGAAAACTTTGAAAGGGTTGGTAAAGTGGTTTTTGCATGTTATTACAGGTTTTAATTGTCAATAGCTCACTCAATTTTTGCCGTAGAAAACATTTTTTAAAACCAGGTTCTTGAGAATTAAATACGCTACAATTTCGTATTCAAACATTTTTTCGTATGTCTGATGATAATATTTCTATTCTGAAGAAAATGCAATTTTTTTCCAAACTACAAAAATTCGTTATTCGCTTTTAACTCCATTTTTCTTAAACTATTCATTCTAAGCCGGTCAAACTTCTAGAACCCATTAATACTACATAAATAAAGAAGTCCAAATAAGGTCAATGACTAATTTTAATTAGGGTGGTGATTAGGAGGTTGCTTCCGATCACTTTTTCGCTGAAAAAAATAGGGACTGACATTCTTTTCATTAAAAGTCACTTAATTTTTGAGCTAGAGACTTATTGTTTATTTCTGGAGATATATATTTTTAAATATTTTAAATTAGTTTGAACAAGTTATCCTCGAAAAATGCATCGTTTTCCCGTCTTTTGACTTTGAAACTACAATATTTAGCATTTGACGAAGAAGAGTTAATATATGTATAATATGGTATAGCTCGATTACTATTGGTCTTAATGAAAATAAAAAACTGGTTTTGTTTTATTTTTTTAAAAAGGTACATTTTTGATAAATAAAGTTGTTTTGATAAAACGAAAACTTTTGTAGTCATTAGCAGAAAACCTATTAAAAACATTGATTTTTTCGATGTAAAACTAACACTTTCGAAAGCGAAAAAATCAAAAACTATTAATTTGCTCAAAAAAATGTATAGAATGTTTTTTGCTTAGAATGAATGTTCTTACCAACTTTTGTGATCAAAATATAATAAAAAATTTCCACCCCCGCGATAAGGTGGCAACCACCCCCATGGTAAAAGCGCCTTTCGGCATCATATAGATTTTGATCCTTAAACTATCCACTACTTATTTTCAAATTTTCAAGTAAATTGATCCATTCTGTAAAAATTGCGAGACTTTGTCTTATTTTGAGCTTCATTCCTTGGACTAATATAAGTTATAATCTGAGCTTCGCTGGTGTCGCTCCTAGCGGACTACTAATTCAACTTTCACCGGTAATTTTTAAATTTATTATT
This sequence comes from Diabrotica virgifera virgifera, assembly GCF_917563875.1. NCBI lineage: Eukaryota > Metazoa > Arthropoda > Insecta > Coleoptera > Chrysomelidae > Diabrotica > Diabrotica virgifera. Next base: position 57,447,727 of record NC_065447.1, read on the forward strand.
TAATTGTTATCGCTTAATATTTACAACTCAAAAAAGTAATTAAATTGTAATCGATTTTGTTAAGATTTTGCTAATCATTTTGACGTTCTATTGATAAAATATGAATTTCTTACTTCGGATACTTTCACAATTATCCTGTATATGGCGCTAAGATTAATAGATTAATTTATAATTACATATTACGGAACATTAAAAAAACTTAAATTCAGTATTTAAAACGTAAGTATATTTAAGGTAAAAATATATACCACAGCTTTGACCAACTAATATTTTTTATAATTAATGTTTTTAATTTTAATTTTAAATTAATAACTTTGACATTTATGTCAAATTTCCGGTAAACGTTTACAGACTTGCCACTACTGGCGCTCGCGAATTTGTAAATATCCCCTCTACGTACGAGCTCACAGCGTATAGGCAGAAATGTTTGGTTGTGTAGTAATTTCCAGTCACGCCCAGCAACTGAAATTTCCATAAAAGAAATTACTAACGTCACTAGACAGTTGTGTCTCAGAAAAGCGAATCGAGATAAACCTTCTGTTGTCTCCATTATGGACCAGTAAGGATTTGTGAAAAACGTCTATTTTTGGATATGAAAGGTGGCATTCGGATTTTTGCTGATAAAGTTAGGTGACACCTTCAGTAATAATAATTGACTTATGCTCCTTCTCGAATATGCCCGGAACATTAATAAAAAAATTAAAATATTTAAAAATTTCTAAAAACGTCGATTTTTTTCTGCTTTCTTTGCTTATAACTTTAAAACGATTCGTTGTGGAACAAAGTCGTACAAAAATAAAATAAAGATAATTGAATTTTGTATGATATACGACTGGTCAAAAATGTCTTAACGTATTACCTTTTCTGCAATATAGCAATAAATACAAAATAAGGGGGCAAAATACGCCTGTTGTTATTCAATGTTTTTAACCACTTTGGTGGCACTTAGAACCTTAGTAATTCGCTTAGGAAATTCTTTGTAACATACTTAAACCGTGTACCAAATTTCCTTAAAATCTACCTAATAGATTTTGCATAATAAATTTGCAATCTAAATGTTTTTAAAAAAGTTCAAATTTTTTAAAATCTTTCTGAACAAAAAGTAGACCATTTAGAAGCTGTCTAATTTTTTTACATATAAAGAAGTGCTCTACCTATCTAATACACTTTACAGAATTAAAATCGGATTTTAAGGGGCCTCAGCAATGTTTTAAACTTATAAACAATTTTTTGGCGTATAAACAATTAATAATAAAAAAATTAATTTTTAGCAATGCAAATATAGTCCGATCTTTAACGGTAAAATATTGCAAAACCTCTAAATTTTAAAGAACCGCTTGGATTGGCATGAAATTTGGCATACACAGAGCTAACAAGTCAGAGAAAAAAAGTGATATTGTGCCGATATGTGCTTTTGCCCCGGGGGTGCTTTTCACCCCCTTTTGGGGGTGAAAAAGTATTCGTCCAAAGTAAGTCCGGAAATTGACAAACTGACTAATTTTAAGTAACTTTTGTTCTATAGAGTTTTTTCACTAAGTCAATACTTTTCGAGTTATTTGCCAGTGAATATGTTCATTTTTTCAACAAAATAACCACACTTTTAGACGGTTTTTAGCAAATAACTCAAATAGTACGTATTTTGCCAAAAAAACATTCCTAGCAAAAATATAGCCTGTAAAAAATTTAAAAAAATGGTGTATATATCACGTTTCTATACCTAGTAGAAGCAGAGTTATAGCTAATTAAAAATAGGTTCATATTCGTCAAATTCCAAATGGAATACTTTAACGTGAAATAACAAAAAATGAAGCACATTTCCGGGAAAACTCATTACAACTTATTTAAAATTTTTAAAAAAAGCTTCATTTTTGTTTTATAAAAAAATTTGTAGCATCAAAAGTAAACAAGTTACGTTCAAAATAAAGTTAGCCCCTTTTTTTTTTGGTAAAAAAATCGGGAAAATCACCCCCTAATTAGTATCTTAAATGAATTTAATCGTTACGACTTCACAAGTTTCTTGACCCGTGTATGTATTGTTTATATGATCTGTAAGTTTCATCGGTTCAAAGTCCTTATTTTTGAAAGGGCTGTAGTTAAAATGGGTTGAACGAGTCACTCTCATCACGAATGTATGCAAATTTAGAAACACCAAACCTCAATCAATTTTTGTCTAACAGAAAAACAAAAAAATACATGATATTCAGAAAAGCACTGCTGACTTTTTTTGTTTTTCGAGATTTTTGGTATCTCTAACAATTTTTAAGTTATTTTGAATGAAAACATATTTTTTAAAATTAAACTTTTTAAAAATTTTACTTTAAAACCAATTTTTTTCCAAAATAAGCACTTTGAATCGATGAAACTTACAGATCATATAAACACAACATAAGTAAAATAATTTGTGGAGCGGTAACGATTAATTTCATTTACATTGCTAATTAGGGGGTCTTCCCGATTTTTTTAGTCAAAACAAAAGCGACAAACTTTAATTTGAGCGTAACTTGCTTAAATGTAATGCTAGAAACTTTTTATAAAAACAAAAATAAAGCTTTTTTAAACACTTTTAAAAAGTTATAATGGAGTTTCCCCTAAAAGTGCTTAATTTTTTGGATATTTCACTTCAAAATATTCTATTTAAAATTTGGTGAATATGAATCTATTTTTCATTGGCTATAACTCTGGTTTTACGAGGTCCAGAGACCTAACGCGTGCATCATTTTTTTTACTTTTTTGCACGCTATATTTTTGCTAAAAACGTTTTTTTTCGACAAAATACTTACTTTTTGAGTTATTTGAGAAAAACCGTCTAAAAATGTAGTTATTTTGTTGAAAAATGAACATATTCACTCGCTAACTCGAAAAGTGTTGACTTGGCGAAAAAGCTCTATAGAACAAAAGTTACTTAAAATTAGTCAGTTTATCCATTTCCGGACTTATTTTAGACTTATATTTTTCACCCCCAAGAGGGGGTGAAAGTCACCCCCAGGGCAAAAGCACACATCGGCACAATATCACTTTTTTTCTTTGACATGTAAGCTATGTTTATGCCAAATTCTATGTCAATCCAAACGGTTCTTTAAAATTTAGAGCAAAAACCGTGAAAGAATGGACTAATAATAATTAAAACCGGTATATTTTGACTTAAACTTTCAAATGCAGTCAGCAGAATTGCTATTTTATTTTTTAATCAAAAGTTATTCGCGTTCAAAAATTGCAATTTTTCGAATTTTTGAAAGTTTCACTGCGTTTATCTCGAAAACTATGCATCCTACGAAAAAACTTGTAAGAACATTTTTGCCTATAATTACCCAAGAAATACAAAAAAATGTTTTATTTTGCGAAAAATCGATGTTATGTAATTCCTCAAGTTCTTTGTTTATAACAATCTTATCGACATCCGGATCAACTGTTACCCAAAAAAATCGTGTTCTACGGGTCAAAAAATACATAAAAATCTTGGGTAAGTCCATCTAAATAAAGGAGCCCGTAGCTCCTGCCCACAGGACTAATTTGTTTATAAGCCAAAAAATTGTTTATAACTTTAAAACATTGCTGAGGCTGCTTAAACAATTCAATTTCAATTCTGTATAGTGCATTAGATAGGTGCAGTGCTTCTTTATATTTAAATTTATTTATTTTATATTTAAAAATATAAAATATTTATAAAATATATAAAAATATTTATATTTAAAAAAATTGACAAATCTTTGTATGTCCTAGTTTATGTTGTGCAAGATTTTAAAAAATTTTAATTTTTTAAAAAAAGTTTAGATTGCAAAATTATTATTCAAAATTTAGTAAGTCAATTTTAATGAAATTTGGTGTACGGTTTTAGCACATTACAAAATTTTCTAAGCGAATTAGGAAGGTTCCAAGTGTAACCCAAGTGATGGAAAATCATCGAATAAGTACAGGCTTGTTTTGCCCCCTTATTTTATATTTATTGCTATTTTGCAGCAAGGGTGATAAATTAAGACATTTTTAACCAATCGCATCTGATAGAAAATTTAATTATCTTTGTTTTATTCCTATACGATTTTGTTCCAAAATGAATCGTTTTAAAGTTATAAGCAAAAAAACTAGAAGAAAAAACGAAATTTTTTGAAATTTTTAAATATTTTATTTTTTTTTTATTAATGTTCCGGGCATATTTGAGAAGGAGCATAAATCAATCATTATTAACGAAGTTATCACCTAACTTTATCCGCAAAAGTCTGAATGCCACCTCTCACATCCACGTAAAAACAGATCCTTACTGGTCTATTAAGGCTTCCTTAAATATTGCCTCATAGAATACAAGTTAAACAATAAAGGCGATAGTGTACTGTGTACAGTCTTGTCTCACTACACTTTTTATATTATTTATTGTGTTCGGCAGTTTTTGTTTAACTTTTATTCTTGCTACCTTTTTATTGCGATATTTATAAGATGTTGTGTATATCTTGGACAGTCCAATATTTTATTGGGATATTTTATTAACTCATTGTATTAACTATAAATAATCATGCTAAAGAAACATTTTGTTTTTTCAGATCGCAGAGACAGTTGGGATTTAGGAGAAACCACAACAAATACTTCAATAGATGCCAAATATACAGTAGATATGTGGGATAGAGATGAAATCAAATTTGAGAAAACTAGAAAGTTTAGGAAAGTATCAGAGCAAGAATCCGTCGAACGACCTCCAACCTTCAAAACCCATATGCTGTCGAAAAGTGCTCAAGAACGGGAAAAGAAGCATTCCACTGGATCTGTGCAGCTAATAGATAAAATTGAAAGAAATGAAGGTAGGATTTATATTTATTTTATTCATACATTTCCGGTATTTCTATTGGTAACTCTTTATGTCTATACCTACTTATTATCTTTTTACCTAAGTTTTTCACCTTTTTCCTGTTCTTTACCTTAATCAGATTCACGTGTTTTCTGAATCCACATTCAATTACTTCAGTTTTCGAAAATAAACACTAGATTCTTTCAGATACACGATTATTTATTTATATTAATTCCACAACCTTACTCAAATCAAATCAACGTCTACAATTAAATCAGCGTCTAAACGCCGTAAAGATGAGTGGCGCATACAATATTCCAGCTACAAAAGATCTGATATGAATATTATGTGATGCAAAATAAAATACTAGTTTTATTTTAAAAAATGTTTGAATTTTGAAGCTCTTTTGTGGCGCGTTTACTTCAAATTTAGCAAATATTATGAAAAAATCTTTTAAAATAAAACTAGAATTTTACTTTGCATCAAAATGAAAATAGATTTTGGCGCCACATAATATTCATATCAGATCTTTTGTAGCTGGAATATTGTATGCGCCACTCATTTTTACGGCGTTTGGCGGTTTTTTTATTCTTGTATCAGGAGTTTTTCAAAGTTATTTATAAATTAAATGTATGACGTTGAATGTAATGTTTCTCGATTACGCGTTACGCTTTTAAATGGTCACCTTTGTCGCACTATCTCCCAAAAATGATCTAGTGTCCATCGAATGTACACTAGATTTTTTTTCTATTCGAAATAGATTGAAAAAAAAATATTGGGATGGCCGGTAAGTGAACTCGGATTGCCCGTTGCCCGATAAAATTTAGCGTCATAACCACTACAACTACATAAACAATTTCGGGGATAATGGTTAATTGGATTATACTTTTGTAGCTTAATAACTTCTAAACGGCTTAACCGATTTTGATCACTAAAAATGAGTTTGAAACGTATTGACAAGTAGTAGCTGATGCATCTAAGGTCAAGTATTATAACTGAAAGTATTACAGGAATTATTGAGCTTGAAAAACCGTTTTTTCCCATAGGAAATAAATTTGATCATACGTATGAACCCTATAACTTAAAAATTCGAATTTTCTCGGATATGTGGTATACACCGTTAGATGCGCCTAGAGCCCTTCTTCAAATGCTCAGTTATTGGCGCAATTCGTAGGTTGAAATTTTGAGTAATTGTCGAAAAACCAAACTTTTCAAAGTTTAGTTTTTTAGTTTTCTGGTGATACTGAGTCGTGTGTATGTCTGATCCTGACGGCTTAGACATTTAACAGCTTGACTCAACACTACTGATTTGGTCGGTTCTACTGTCTCTTCTTGAACCGAAGATATATATCCCCAAAAAATATGTCGTTTTGTACCTACCAAGTCCTATAGTTGGCTTATGAGTGGTCAAAAGTCACAAACTACACCGGTTCTGAATCGATCCTGACCCCTTCTTCAAACACAGAAAAAAAAATTCAGATCGGTTTGACTTTTCCAGTCACATACATACATACATTACATATCCACAAACATTTTCCCTTTTTTAAATAAAAATTGAGTCATGAGCTCGGTAACTTTTGAATGGTACAACCGATTTTCAAAATTAGACATGCGTTGGAAAGGTAATGATCAGTACTATTAGAAGCCGCAAAGGTGGGACTTAAATTTTTGAAGTTTTTGGGAGTTTTGGGGACGAGAACGAAAAACAGGTCCTAAATAGGAAGGGCCTTAAAATCGACACCCTTGGACCAAAATGGATGGTTGACAAATGAATGGGTGAGGCTTTTCCTGAACATTAAGATGACTGCCGTTCTCTTGGGAAATATGGGATTTGGCCCAATTTTCAATTCAGTCAGATTTAGAAAATCGAAAATTTCGTGTATATATAGTGTCGCGTATAGGGGGTTGTGCGCCAGTGGCGAGAACTACCGTTCTCTTGCGATATCATACATGTAAAAATGCTTTCCGGGCATTCGCCGACATGGTGACCTCTGTGATACGCCACTGCGTCAGATTCTCTATAAATGCCAGGCCTAATAAGAGATTGTGAATTTAAAAAATCCCATAGTCTGGCTCTGGCAGACTGTAAGTGTTAATACGCTACACTGACCTCCTTTTAGTTTGACCGTCCCGATCTAAAGAAAAAAAGTCCCGAGTAGAAATTCTCGCAATCTGTTCTTGACGCAGAGAAATGTTTTCACTAGTAATACCACTAGAGGTCAAATTATTTCCGGAAATTTTTTTGAGATCATGAATATTTTAGAAAATATTTTCTAAAAATATTCATGATCAAAAAAAAAATTTCCGGATATTAATTTGACTTCGCGTGGTATTCGGTAAGAAAATTCCACACCAAATTTGCATTTGAAAATCCAAAGCTGCATGAACAGATTAATAGCGCGCCATAGCTTTGTCAGCAATTATTTAGGCTTTCAAATTCGTAATTTCTAGTCATTGTAGTTGCATGGGAATACCATTTCAAGATAGAAAATAGTATATTCTTCAATTTTACATAAGTTTTGAGTAACTACAAGTGATAGAAAATGAATCAAAACTAAATTATGTAAACAAATAAAAACCAGTCTGTCAAAAATGTTCTGTTATTGTAAACGTCAAAAAATTTCCACTATAATTCGCTGTTGGGTACCCCACGAGCAAAAAATTTCCGATAAAATACCTCCGTTGCCATGGTGATCTGTCAAAATAACGTATTTTGATTGGTTCAAAATTACAGGTGTGGAATTTTCTACATAAGTCCTTGAGGAGGAGAGGTAGCGTCTTCCACTAAGCTGCAAATAATATATGTAATGTTAAAGGTATATAAATTTTAATTATTAAATAAATTAAATAAATATTTGTGGATGCTCCAATAATTCGAACTTATAGGTCTGAATCTCGCGTATGAAAAAAAAGTTGATTAATAGCAAGCTGAAAATTTGTTAGTAGTTTAAGGGTGTCTAGTCGGACAAACTTTGATATATGGGAACACTAAAACAGGGGAAGTTTTAATTGTGGAACAGGTTAAAAATTTGGAACGGTCAGACCACGAAAACGTCACATGTATTTTGTCCGACAAAACTTCCAATTTATTTGTTACCCTTTCCTTAAACTCTCATGCAAAAATCAGACTGCTATTGATCACCTGTTATAATTCCTGTCATTTGACATTTTCTACGTGTTCCACTCATTCTAATACCCATTTGGTGATAAATAGCAGCCTGATTTTTGCATGAGAGTTTAATGAAAGGGTAACAAATCAATTGGAAGTTCTGTCGGACAAAATACATGTGTCGTTTTCGTGGTCTGACCGTTCCAAATTTTTAACCTGTTCCACAATTAAAATTGCCCCTGTTCCAGTGTTCCCATATATCAAAGTTTGTCCAACTAGACACCCTTAAGCTATTAACAAATTTTCAGCTTGCTATTAATCAATTTTTTTTCATACGCGGGATCCATTATTCAATTAGACGTCTAGAGCTTCTACTAGATCTCTTTTATTTACTCGACACTTTTCCTATTGGGACCGTGCAAGTTCGGCAAAGCGACCCCTATTTCTACGCTCTGTACTATTATTCGCACTTTTAATTATATTGGCCAATTATATTACTCCTGGTTACTGGATAATTGTCAAAGAAAAAATAACATTCAGGTTATGTTATGAAAACATGAACAATTGTATGTAGTAAATAAAATTAGTTATTAAAATGCAGTACTGCAAGCAAAATACAATTAATTAAATTTACCTTTATATAATAATTGCATATCATATCAATATTGTGAAGCAATATATAATTTTTCTGCTTCATTGACAGAAGGTATGAAATATACGTCAATTTGACAATTTCAATTGACAATATGAATTATTTAATATAGTTGCAATATTTCTCCGCGACTCGCGCAGGGTCGTCTCTCGTTTCCCTTTCCAAGTACTTGCACATAGGTACGATATCCTATATTTTTTCTACACTTTCTGGTGTTGTTGCTGAGTTTGGACCTCCTTGACGTGGATCGTCTCCAAGGCTTATACGACCACGTTTAAATTTAGCAACCCATCTTTAGGCTATTCTAATTGAAGGCGAAAAGTCTTTACACACTTTCAACATTTGGTTATAAATTTTCTTTGCTTTTAAACCTTAAAAATTAAATCACTGCAGGATACGTTATTTTTTCATTGTAAAATTTAAATTATAAATACTAAATTTCTTGTAAACAAGGAAATGAATTGACCAATTAAAATAAAACTTTACAAAATCTTTTATGAAGAGTTTACGAACATAATAGTTATTTATGTACCAAGTCAGTAAAGTGACTCTTTATCGAACGAGTCTGATATTACGAGAAGAGCGAGCGTAGCGAGCGAGGCGAGTAACAGACGAGTTCGATAAAGACTAGGGATGGGAAAAACCTACCGGTTTAAACCTAAAACCGTTTTTTTACTTCGCAATAACCGGTTTTACCGGTTGTTTTTTTTGTCCCGGTTATAACCGGTTTTTTCTTTTTAAAGTAAAAACCGGTTATTAGCTTTTTACGGTGATTAGGATTAGGTTAGGTATTATTTTGGATCCCAATCATAATTATTATTCTCAAGTAATTATTCCAAACAAAACCATAATTCGACCTGGGTCGACTCAGCCTGAATAAAATGAGTACCTTGGGTAAAACCAGGGATAATAATAGGCGGCTGAAGCGTAGCACTGGCCCTATTACCTTCCTTGTATACCGTTGGCCCTAGATATAGCAGACTACCCTGCTATACTCCCAAAGCCGCGTGCGGTATAAAACGAGAGACTATTATTATTAAAACCATAATTCAAATTTTATTTTATTTTATAAATACAGAAGCAAACTGATAGTGCAATGTCACATCAGCCAGAAACATTTATTAAGTTTTATTATAATATTTTCTTGAAAAGGTATTTGTAATCATAATATTTACATAAGAGGTGATCTGGTTGAATTAGACGCAAACATCATCTATTTTTCACACTTAACTCTTGACATGAAAGTGGGTGAATGACTTTTTCTGATTACCAAAAATAATGCTCTGACTATGAATATCGAATAATTACTGATTACGAATACGAATCTCCAAGAATTTCCCTACGTTTTCAAAACGATACACCCATACAGGAAGTATTAAATGAGTTAAAATGTACCTATTCTACAAATATACAAACGTGTTAAAAGTAATACATGATAAATTTTTTTTGAGTAATTAATATCCAATTTATTTTTAAGTAAAATATTTATGTTGATATTATTTTTTTAAATCCCATTTCTTGTAACCTATTTGATTAAAAAAACCGAAAACCGGTTTTTCCAAAAACCGGTTTTTTATGGCCGGTTATAACCGCCAGGTTAAACCGTAAGCAAAAAAAACCGGTATAACCGAAAACCGGTGTTTTATCAAAAACCGCCATCCCTAATAAAGACTCTTTACTGACGTGGTGCCATCAAAATTTTATCGCCAGAAATTTGATATTGGTTTTAATACTTACTTACAATTTACAATTTAAAATTTTTTTTAAAATTTTAGACGTAATAAAAATTTCATGACTGATGACAGGTGAGTTCTGCATGATGGCCGCCTTCGATTTTTAATCGATAGTTATCAATATTGAATAATTCTAAAGCGGTGAAGTGTTGATTTATTTTATATGAATATAATTACAAAATACTACAGCATTTCACTTCTCGACATCAATTTAATTAACAATGTCGTAAATTTTGTACAATATTTTAATAATTAAAGTAAATAAATTGTAAGTTAACTCAAATAAATAATCGATTACTGCCATCGACTACTTACATTCAATTTCGATTAATCGCGGCAGGTAAAGTAAACTTTTTCTTTCAGTACAATAAAGTGTTTCTTTACTGCCGTAACTGAGGGCAAATGAGTACAATAATGAATGACTTTAGTGACGGTTGGCGATAAAAAGAATTTAAGCTAGTAGCAACGCCCTCCCTTATCGAACCGCAAAACTTATTGAACAACCTTACATCGTTAATACATTAATCCCCTTATAAGTTTTCTAATACAGATTCTCTATTTTTTTTAAATTCCTCTCCTTTTTTTATCAATTAATATTTGATTGTTGTTTATTCTACTTTGGAATGGAACATCTGCAAATCAAGTAAATTATAGACATATAGAGAGTAGCTTGAACCTTTAAATATGAATATGAATAAATATTTCCAAATTAAGTAACTCATTAAAACATTTACATTACTATCTGTAACAATAGTTAATCTGAAAACTAAAAATAAACAAATTTCAAGGACCTGTATGTTAATGTTTTAGTTTAAAGTAAACTAATGTTGTATAAAGAGTCGCCATTAAAGTGCTTATAGTTTAATGTAAGAAAGTAATGAACAGTAAGTCTGAATGAACTTTTACTGTTTTAATAGTGGACTTTTTTTAAGTGGGCATAGGATGCCCAATTTCCAGCCTGTGGGTGATTGTTTCTGTTGCCAGATTTGAGTAATTAATCGATGTATATGTTTGAAAAGAGCTTTAGGCTATTGATTATGTTCAAAATAAGAGAGCTAAAAGGAACTACAACGTTAACGGGATTTTATTGTCTCATATGGTCAATGGTCTCCAACTTTGAAAAAACCGCGGAGTGCTACCATTTAAATGGGTGCATTTTTGAGAAAGGAGTAAATTAGTCCGTAGGCATAGGGTGAATTAGAGTGAGTTCTATTCACTTTTGGTACAAACACGACTACAGGAAAATTGTTCCAGGTTAAATTTACTATCGAAATATCATATTCTAAAGTCAAAAGTATTTTTTTTACAAAAATATATTCAACAGAAGAGCAAGAAAAAAACACGAAAAAGAGCAATTTTGTTTTTTGTCCCATACATTTTTTTCACGGAAATATAGGTACATATAGGCATTGCTTCAGAGAAAAAAGCTTCCACCATTCCTCTTTAAAATGACGCTTGGTAGAAGTCTCTAGGATTTATAGTTTCCGAAATAGGAATTTTCAAAGTTCGCCACTCACAGCGTTTTTGAGCCATTTTCCCAATTATTTCGCAAACATTGTTCTGTAACTTTTTTCTACGCATTTCTAGGTATATGCAAAGGTACATTTAGTAGGAAAAAAGTCAGTTACCTTTAAAATGGTCTATTGCATAAGGTTATACAACTATTTTTAAGCAAATTATGCTTGTTCAGGATTATATACTTTTAATGACTTTTGTGTTTTTTTTTTATTTTAATTATTTTTTTAATTTCACATTATTACTTTTTTTCTTGTACATTTAGATATATACATTGTGGAATGAAAAAAGCTTATTTTCTTTATTTTAAAACGGTGTATTACAAAAAAACTCTAGGACTATTTTTAAACAAGATATTCGTAGGATATCCAAGGTTATCCGTAATTTGAGAAAAAATTTAAATTTTTTTATTTTTTTCAATTAGAAGAATATAATTTTAACTATTTATAATGGGAAATAAGCCACAATATTATTAAAAAATGATTTTTATTAACGTTTCTTATGGCTTATTTCCCATTATAAACAGTTAAAATTGTAAAAATGCCACAAGAAAATAGCTTCAGAACAACATAGAAGAATATAGTTGCATATTATAACATAATTTTTAATTTCAAATAACTTTTCTTAGTAATACTTTTCGATATTGTGAAATAAAAAGGTACTTTACTCCTAAGCGAAATTCATATTTTTTAGCATACCTCGTACATTATTGATAACATTTTATATCTGATGATTACATCTTAGGTTTTAGACAATGCAATGCATTTTATAAACAATAATTTTTTTCTCAAAGTTAATATTAAAAAAGTTTTTTACATGGTTCCAACTTAGTTCCAACTACAGAACAATGTTTGCGAACTAACAATGAAAATGGCCCAAAATCGCTGTGAGTGGCGAAATTTGAAAAATCATATTTTGGAAACTATAAATTACAGAAACTTCTACCAAACATCATTTTAAAGAAGAAGGATGGAAGTTGTTTTTCTCTGAAGCAATGCCTATACCTATATTTCCGTGGAAAAAAGTTATGGGGCAAGAAACAAAATTGATTTCTTTCGTGTTTTTTTCTTGCTTTTCTTTTGAGTATATTTAAAAAAAACATATTTTTGACTTTAAAAGGTAATATTTCGATAGTAAAAACCTGGAAAAATTTTCCTGTAGACATCTTTGTACCAAACGTGCATAGAACTCACCCTAATTCGCCCTGTGCCTAGAGACTAATTCACCCATTTCTCAAAAACGGACCCCTTTAAATGGTAGCACTCCGCGGTTTATTCATATTTAAAGGTCCATTGACTATATGAAACAATAAAACCCCGTTAACGTTGTAGTTCCTTTCTAAAATACATAATCAATAGCCTACTTCGCCGCCGCTTTTATTCACGTTTTTATTCATAGAAATATTGATGGCAATAGAAATAGTAATGGCATAGTTGGAATTACTGAATGCAGTATTAAATGATTTTTCAAATGAGGTATTATAAGTTCTTAAATCTTTTTCTCTTTTATTTCAGTTCATGATTGGCCAGAATTCATGCGTCCTATACAGACACCACCATCAAAATCACCAGTTACACCTCAACCTACCCCACCAGAGAAAGAAAAATCTCCTAAAATTGCAGCCCCGAGTCTGTTGCCACCAGGAACTACAGCTTGTGTTACTTACAACAGAGTACCATGGGTTCTGAGAGTACGCAAAGAAGTATTTGCTCCTTCGGAACCTCTTGGACACTTAACAACAATGAACCTGATATTTTGCCAAGTCGCAATGGATGTGTATGGGATAACTCCGTGTATAAGGTTGTCACAGACTGAAAAAAGAGCAGGTGTTAATATGTTATCAGGATACGGAGTAACTGCTGAAAACTTTAATACGAATCATCGTGCCAATGTCAAGAGGACTGTCATAGAGTTGGCTAGGACGTGGCCATTGTACTTTGCTAGATTATTTCCAGTTTCGGGTGCTGCTCAGGTAAGAGAATTGCTTTTACTGTTTTAGTATAAAAGTTGGTAAAAAGTAATATAATAATATTACTTTAATTACGCAAAAATTCAATGAAAAATTTAATGACTATTGATTAGTACTATCATTAAAAAATCATTTTTTTCATTCCTAGATATTTCAACTATGATATTTTGTTCTACAGTTTTGTTGTTGACCACGAGTCTGTATCTCATTGGTTTTCTGGCTAAGAGCCGCGTCACTTTTCCTAGACATAGTTAAAATTGCTTTTAGTTTTTACTGAAACAATTTGCAGAGAGGTAGCTTTGGTCATGATGATTAAAAGTTCTTATTGTTCCAAGACTCATAAATAAATTGGTTCTATAGAGCTTTAAAGTGTCGGTTTTTAGTCCACTTAAAGAATATACAGAGTATTAGTAAATAAGTACAACAAACTTCAGAGGATGATTCCTAAATAGGTGCAGATCCCGCGTACCTAAAAAAAGTTGATTAATAGCAAGCTGAAAATTTGTTAATAGCATAACGGTGTCTAGTCGGACAAACTTTGATATATTGGAACACTGGAACAGGGGAAGTTTTAATTGTGGAACAGGTTAAAAATTTGGAACGTCAGACTACGAAAACGTCAGATGTATTTTGTCCGACAGAACTTCCAATTGATTTGTTACCCTTTCATTAAACTCTCATGCAAAAAATCAGACTGATATTACTAACCAACATGATTCCTGTCATTTGACATGTTCTTCGTGTTCCACTCATTAAAATGCCCATTTGGTGATAAACACCAGTCTGATTTTTGCATGAGAGTTTAATGAAAGGACAACAAGTCAATTGGAAGTTCTGTCCGACAAAATACATCTGACGTTTTCGTAGTCTGACGTTCCAAATTTTTAACCTGTTCCACCATTAAAACTTCCCCTGTTCCAGTGTTCCCATATATCAAAGTTTGTCCGACTAGACACCGTTAAGCTATTAACAAATTTTCATCTTGCTATTAATCAACTTTTTTTTCTTATGCGGGATCCAGACCTAAAAATGACATCGAGAGGGGTATGAAAAAATACGGACAGTTCACTATATACAGTGATGAGCGCGCTAATAACCGGAAAAATAGCTCAAAAGATGGAAAATGTATTAAGTTGTGAGATAAAAAGAAATTAAACTACTGGAGGTGGGATTTTATCGGTAATAACTTATAATTTACATTACCTTTATAGATAGTTTCCACCTTTATACCTTTAAACGTCAGCTAGTTAACTTCGGTCATAATTCTAATTCTACGTATGACGTTCCTTCAAACCAGTGATGTGGGAGATCCCACATCACTGCTTCAAACTCAGTTTTATCAGGTTATGTATGTCTTCTACTTCTTTGGTTTATTGGCCTCTACCTGCATGGGTATTTTGGCCAGCTCATCCTATCAGAATAAAGGAAAAATCCCTTAATCATCTACAATTTAGAGTTAATAATTCAATGATTTCAAATTTTAATATTTAATTATTGCAAAAAAGTCACAAATGTGGGATTTGAAACAACAATTGACAATTCTATAGTGACATAAGTGAATGCGAGACGTCTAAAATCATGGTAGAAATTAAGTTAATTTTAGAATAAAAAGTTACTACTAATTAAACTGTTTTTGTTTTGCTTTATTGTCTTCAATTGATTTTTACTTTATGCGAAATCAAAAAAATGTTAATGTCATGTTAACGTCATACGTAGTTATGACGAAAACAAAATATTGATAATGAATGGATAAAATAATAAATAATTTGAACAATATGTCAAAAATTACATACGGCTAGATAATTCAAATCTGGGTAAAATAACAATACAATATTTTGTAATAATAACAGTCTGTAATCATCTGGATTCTTCAGTTCAACTAACCGAGGCCACATTACGCAATCTTGTAATGATCTTCTCCTTCTTCTTCCTTTATTGGGTTATATCTCTCGGGATAATTCGCCCAGCTTACACCAGGGAAATCTTGTAATGATCGGCAGTTGTCCCTGTGTTAGAGAGGTTTTTGCCTTTGTTGTATTTGTCGCATGGCAATTCAAAATTGCTAATTAACTAAAGAACGAGAAGAAGAAGTAGAAGCAGATTGTGTAATGGTCGGCAGTTATCCCTGTACGAGAAAAAATTTTACCTTTGTTGTAATTGTCCGATATCAACTCTAAATTGTAGGTGAATAAGGGATTATTCCTTTATTCCAAGACGATGGACTAGCCAAATACCCATGCAGAGGCCAATAAACAAACGAAGAAGAAGACATACATAACTTATTAAAACTGTGATTAAAACTTAGGTGCGAGAGCACGCCAAATAGAATTATATTTTAGTGACGTCACGTGGCCTAGCGACCGTCGATTCTCCCATTATGAAATTCTATTTTGCTGACGTCACAAAATAGAATTTCATAATGGGAGAATCGACGGTGGCTAGGCATCGTGACATCACTGAAATATAATTCTATTTGGCGTGCTCCCGCATCAGCAGGTTTGAAAGAACGTCATACGTAGAATTATGACCGAAGTTGACTAACTGACATTTAAAGGTATAAAGGTGGAAACTGTCCATACTGGTAATGTAAATTATAAGTTAATGCCGATAAAATCCCACCTCCACTAGTTGCATTTCTTTTTAATTCTCAACTTAATAGATTTTCCATCTTTTGAGCTATTTTGCCGGTTATTAGCGCGCTCATCACTGTATGAAATTGTTGAAATTTTTGAAACTAACGATTTGTTTATTGCTCTGAAATTTGTGGATATATTCGCAAATTAAATTTGGTAGGTTTTACGAGGCTCAACCAACTCAACGAAAAAAAAGTAGCCGTAGACAGAGACAGACATCTATTATTCGTCGATCTAACTAAGGCATATGATACCGTACCACTGTGTAAATTATGGCAAGTCCTGGAAAAAATCCCTATTAATATAACTTTAATAAAAACAGTGCAAAAATTCTATAACAACTTTCAAACAAACATAAAAATCAACAACAGATTATCCGATAATCCGATAGTTTCATGGTGAATAAGGGACTACGACAGGGGTGCAGCTTATCGCCAACACTCTTTAAAATTTATATAAATGAGGTCTTGATAAATGGCGGAAATCATGTTCTGATCATGTTCTGGTCCAACGATTTGGATATCCACTGTATCTGTGTTTGTTCAAAAATATTTAATAAGTAACTCTTTCTGTAGGAAACAAAGAATGAAATTCGTCTATTAGTCGTTGTGGGAGGAAATTTGCACCGATTGGGTGATCACAAATTAGCCCCAGCCCTAAATTTACTGAAAACTGGTGCTAATAATGAGCTTTACAGATTCAGGTCATAAGTGATGTGTGAGCCAATTAACCTTTAACTACACGCGCTGGCGTATTTTGTACGCCAGATATAAGAATTCTACTGCAAATATATTTAAAAATTTAATTTTTGACCTTGTTTATCTCTCTAACCTATCACTGGAATGTGCTTTACAATTTGGTTTTAGTTTTGTGATAATCGGCCTTCTGGGAAGATTGTAATTTACAGTTTATTATGTATTGTTTCCGGTGGTGGATAATATACGCCACGATTATATTAATATAAGTAGTAATATAAGTACATATTTCAATTGTTTTTTAGTCATTTTGGCACAAAATATATTTGTCTTTATAAACAATACTTTTTCTCCTGTAAAAAAATCACATTTAAAAAATTTTTTCATTAGTAATTTTATTTATCATGGAATCCAGTTATTCCATGATTCCAGTTATAAATCCCAATTGGCTTACTGAGAAGGAACTCCAAGTATTCACTGATGCCGAATAAGGTTTATAACAAACAACTGAGTGTATTTTTTCAAAAAAAAACAAATCCGCTATTTTTACAGGTATTTTCTTGTGGCGTGTAAAGTACGCCACGCGTGTAGTTATGTTATAACTTGATGCGCGGGTAATTAAAGGTTAATAGACAAGGCGAAAACGGCGGGTTCTTTGGAGAAAATATTCCCATGAGATTTTTTTGCATAATCACATTCGTGAGACACTCCAGAATGAGATTCCGGAAGTCGCCCACGCGACAAGTGGTCCAAATTTTTTTTAACTATTTTTTTTTAACAAAATTGCGAAAATTAATATTTTTGTCCGGAACAAATTTTTTTTATGTTTTTAGGGCCATTCTGGATAAAAAAGGTCTCTTATAATTTTTCTATAAAGTTATTCGTTTTCGAGGTAAAAGCATTTTAAAATTAAAAAAAAAAACGAAAAATGGCGATTTTTAAGGCTTAATAACTCGGTTAAAAGTTATTACCATGAAAGTCAGAAAGCAACTAAATCAAAGTTTAAAGCCCCCCTACAAGATCCTGAAGAAATTTTTGTCATTATTTGATTACTAAGCTGTTATTTTTAAGTAAAAATAATGAGCGCCATGCACGTATTAGGCGACCGTCCATGATGAGTGCGAAAGAGATGCCATTCAGGCAGTCCAATAGCACATCTCACTCGCACTCACATTTACAGCCGCGTCAATACGATCTTACCACTCATTATTAATAATTAAAAATAACAGCTTAGTAATAAATTAATGACACAAATTTCTTCAGGATCATGAAGGAAGGGCTTTAAATTTGATTTAGTCACTTTCTGACTTTCATAATAATCATTTTTAACCGAGTTATTAAGTCTTAAAAATGGCCATTTTCGCGTTTTTCAAATTTTAAATTGCTTATAACTCGAACATGATGAACTTAGAGAAAAATTATAAGAGACCTTTTCTGTCCGGAATGGTGCACAAGATCTGAAAAAAATTTCTCCGGGCCGAAAATATTGATTTTTGTAATTTGACAAAAAAAATTGTTAAAAAAAAATTGGACAACTTTTCGCGTGGGCGACTTCTTGAACCTTATTCTGGGGTGCCTCACGAATGTGATTATGCAAAAAAATCTCATGGGAGTATTTTTTCCGACGAACTCGCCGTTTTCGCCTTGTTTTCAACTAAAACCACTTTTTCATAAGAGAAGTGCCTGGGTTCTTTTGTTTTCTTAATTTGAATCTTCATTGTCTTCGCTACTTTTCTGATTAAATTTAGGCATGCAATTGCATTATTTATTTCTTTACTTCGGTTTTGTTAATTTTGTGAAATATACTCGTATATTATGGATATATTAAAGGTTTATATTATATTATTCATTTAGTTAAGAAACTTAACAATATTATTAACCAAATAACAACAAAAAATCTTTTCAAAAGTTCAAATTTTCTACTATTTTTTAAATTCTTTCTTTCTTTCTTTCTTTCTTTCTTTCTTTCTTTCTTTCTTTCTTTCTTTCTTTCTCCCCTTCCTTGTACCCTATCAGGGTGTCGGATTTGGGACCGCTATTTTAATTTACATTCACCCATCTCTTCCATTCTTTTCTGTTTTCTGCCATTATTTTTAATTCCTCGAGTGATTTTCCTTTAACTTTTCCCGCCTCTACTATTTGCTGTAACCATTTTTTTCTTGGTCTGCCTCTTTTTCTTTTAACAATGTTCCTTGCTTATTGGACTCTTCTCGTAATTCTGTTGGGTTGCATCCTCATCAAATGCCCATACCAATTCATTTGTCTCTTTTTTAGTTTATTCATTATTGGTTCTTGGTTGGCCATTCTCCTAATAGTCTCGTTGCTTAATATATCCCATTTTGTCTTTCCAACTATCCTTCTTCTTAAATGTCTCATCTCCATTGCATTTATTCTGCTCTTATTTTTTTCCAGAATTGTCCAGTTTTCACTTGCATAGAGCACAGTCGGTATCACTATTGTGTTACATGTGTTTATTTTGGTCTCTCTTGCAAGTTCTCTTTTCCCCAGTATTGGGGCTAAGGCATAGTATAACTTGTTTGATTTCTTTGCTCTATTTGTTATTTCCCAGTCTATTTTTCCGTCGTTAGTAATGATACTTCCCAGGTATTCGTAAGTTGTAACTATTTCCAGTTCTGAGTTTTTGCATTTTATCTTTATTTCATTATCTCCTTTGCCGTTGATTATTATTATCTTACTTTTTTCCTCGTTTATTTCCATTTTTAGCTCTTCTATTTCCCCCTTTTTAAATTCGTATTTCTTAATATACTTTGATAACAATTACGAATGTTGGCGATTATCATGGCAATCATTATCTTATCTGCAGCAGCGCAGAAAAGGTGTACGGACGTTGTGTTGAACCAGGTTCTGAGGCTTTTTAACCAGGATATTTTTCTTCCTCCTGGACTTCGCTTTCCAAATATTTTTCCTTGCAAGATGGCTTGTAGGAAGGCACATCTGGATTCATTTTGCATAATGTGTCCGAAGTATTGTAACTTTCCAAATTTGATGATGGTCAGTACCTCTCATAAATAGAAAAAGAAATATATTATAAACTGGACATAGACATTAATGATACGCAATTTGGGTTTCGCCAAGGCCTGGGAACTCGTGAAGCTCTTTTTCACTTAACATACTTATACAAAGGTGCCTGGACGTCAATCAAGATATATATTCGTGTTATATTGACTATAATAAAGCATTCGACAAAGTCCGACATAAACAATTAATGCATGTCCTGGAATCAAAGAAGCTGGACTACAATGACCTCAGGATTATATCGAATTTATACTATAAGCAACGAGCAAAAGTACGTGTTAACGACCAGCTCTCAAAGGAAATTGAAATCAGACGTGGAGTGAGACAGGGATGCGTGTTGTCGCCGGATCCAATACCGAACGAGTGGACCAATATGCCTACCTTGGAACAATGATCAACTCCACAGGAGATTACTTACAGGAAATCAAAATCAGAATAGAAAAGGCAAGAGCAAATTTTAACAAAATGAGAAAAGTGCTCTGCACAAGAGATTTGAAGTTGGAGCTAAGAGTTAGGTTGGCTAGGTGCTACGTTTTCTCGACTTTGTTTTATGGAATGGAAGCTTGGACCTTGAATGCTGCATCAATGAAAAAACTAGAATCATTTGAGCTGTGGGTGTACAGAAGAATTCTGAAAATATCGTGGACAGAACACGTCACAAACAAAGAGGTTCTGAGAAAGATGAATAAAGAAATGGAAATCCTAAATAATATCAAAACAAGAAAATTGGAATACCTCGGACATACTACACGTGGAGAGAGATACAGCTTGCTTCAATTGATTATGCAGGGAAATATTCAAGGAAAGAGAAGCATAGAGAGACGCAGAATATCGTGGCTGCGCAACCTAAGAGAGTGGTACGGATGTACATCAAATGAACTTTTCAGAACAGCCGTCTCTAAAATACGAATAGCTATGATGATTGCCGACATCCGCCGCGGAGATGGCACTTAAAGAAGAATAGAAGTACCTCTCGGTTCTTCTTCATTCTTCTCAGGATCTCCTAATTTGTGACTCGGTTAGTCCAAGGGATTCTAAGCATTCTTTTTTGTTACAGCTATCGGATATTCAGTTCGTAGCAGTATCCCATTGGGGCATCCATTTGGCCAAACGAGAACAAAACTCCCTTCAAGTGTTAAAATCTTATCCGCTATCGGAGATCTCCACATGTACGGCTCCTCGCCCAACGAACATAATTCTAGATGTGCCACAGGGTAAGCTGAACTTGTATACTCCAAGAGCCCAGCAGCTTTCTGAGATGGTTACTAAGTTCTGCGGAGAGCATCGAAAGGTAGGAAAATGTTTATTAAGTAGGTTTTATATAAATATATGCTATTTTTTATATGAGTCGAGTATAAGAAAAATTTGAAAAAGAAGTCATTACAATCCTTTACATCTTATGCAATTTATTTCTAGAGTTATAAATGTTTTAACTTTGAACACTTAAAAACGCACTATTAAAATGCATTTTTCTAAAACACAAATGCAGATTTTCATTTTTTCATAATAATATGCGGTCACAAAGTTTGTAGAGATTATTACAGATCGAATGTCCAAAACTACATTGAAATCCATCTTACTCTAAATACAGACACACCGATTTTGGACGGTCGATTTTAAATCGAATTATACCTATTATATATATTTTATATCAAATTCAGATAGTGAACCACTTGCGAGAAAGGGGCATTTCACACACGCTGACCGCTTATCGGTGTCGGCGTGTCTGAAATCTCCCGTTCTCGCATGTGGTTCACTATCTGAATTTGGACAGCCGATATAAAATCGACCGGCCAAAATCGGTATGTACGTATTTAGCGTTAACGGGACATTTTGGCGCGTCCGCATTGATAAATTTTTCGTGCGTATTGAACTAATGGTTGGTCGCAAGAATTTGCGTCGCCAATTTTTACCAGTGAGGACGCGGTGCTCAAATCATTTGATCTTCGCTCGAAAACGATAACCGATGGAGCGTGTGCGTTGTGTGCGTCGAAAATTCTTGCGTCCGATTTATGCGACGAACACGTCCACACTAGCACAATTTACTTCGAGCACGCAAATATTTGCGACGAACAGCTTGTTCGACGCAAATTTTTACCAATGCGGACGCGCCATTTCACACACGCCGGCACCCGGCACCGATAAGCGGTCGGCGTGTGTGAAATGTCCAGTTCTCACATGTGGTTCACTATCGGATGTTGACCGTCCAAAATCGGTGTGTGTGTATTTAGCGTTACTTTGTAGATAATCGATAGTAAAGCCTGTTTATATGATTTATATTCAAACCAGAACATACGCTTTACCTGTTTTGTTTATTTTATTTATATTTATCAGGAGTTAAACTCTCTAGAAGAAAATATAAGCTGCACATAATCTAATTAGGACTTTTGTACTACTATTTCTTTAGTATCACTGTATCACGAACTTGTGGGACACAATGACATAATATTCATTTTTTGTTGATTGATTATCGACTTATAAGTACATATTATACTGATTCTGTTACATCTCCTTTCAAGCTTATGCTTACAGCCTGACAGCAAATCAGTTCTGTGATAATTTAATAAGCAATTTCTACTAAAGCACCAGAAAATAAAATTTAACGAAGATGTTATAGGCTAGTAAATGATTATTTTGGAGGGCAATTTTCCTCGTCACGACGCATTTGCTTGAAAATTTAGATTTAGATTTCTATTACCCTCTACTTCACTTCTGGATGTGAACTCAGGGTTGCTTTTACTTAGGGAGTGAAAACCACCCCTTCACAGGGATGAAAAAATATATGTTCAAAATAAGCAAAAATAATCCGGAAATGGATAAATTGACTAATTCTAAGCAACTTTTGTTCTTTCATAAGTCAATACTTTTCGAGTTATTTGCGAGTGAAAATGTTCATTTTTCACAAAAAAACACGTTTATCTACTCTATGTCATATTATGTATAAGTTTTTAGTTTGTGAAAACTGTCATTATAGATAGCAGTGCGTGAAGGGTTTAAAGTGTGCGTGTAGTAACAATGTATTTTAAATGGGATTTACTTTTTCGCACACTTTCAATGGGTTTTTTGGCACACTTTCATATAATCAAATATCCTTAACTTTAGCGTTGTCATGGTGATGACAATATGAGCAATGACTTACAACAAAACTTTTGACAGTTTTGTGGTTTGAAAGTAGTTAGGATTTTTAAATGTCAAAGTTCTAAAAATTGTAGAATACGCTCTGAGCTTCGCTGGTGGCGCTCCTAGCGGATTACTAATTCAACTTTCACCGGTAATTTTTAAATTTATTATTTAATTGTTATCGCATAATATTTACAACGCAAAAAGTTAATTAAATTTTAATCGATTTTTTTAAGATTTTGCTAATCATCTTGACGTTCTATTGATAAAATATGAATTTCTTACTTCGGATTCTTTCACAATTATCGTGTAGATGGCGCTAAGATTAATAGATTAATTTATAATTACATATTACGGAACATTAAATAAACTTAAATTCAGTATTTAAAACGTAAGTATATTTAAGGTAAAAATATATACCACAGCTTTGACCAACTAATATTTTTTATAATTAATGTTTTTAATTTTAATTTTAAATTAATCACTTTGACATTTATGTCAAATTTCCGGTAAAGGTTTACAGACTTGTCACTACTGGCGCTCGCGAATTTGTAAATATCCCCTCTACGTACGAGCTCACAGCGTATAGAAATGAATTCCAGTGACGAAGAGTTACAGTTTTTTATTTGTTTATCGTAGATAAAATATTGTATAAAACTGTGCGTGAAGTACTTTTTGCGAACTTACGCGATGTATAGCACTCGCTCCGCTGTCGCTCGTGCTCTAAAAATCGCGTGCGTTCGCAAAAAGCATACGTCACGAACTGTTTCATAAATAACTATTTCATACGGTTTTTCGCAAATAACTTTCATCGAAAAAAATATTCTTAACAGACATGTAGATTATAAAAAATGAAAAAAATGCTTTATTTATGAAGTGTGTAGACCCATTAGGGCTAAGTTGTCGCTCAAGAAAAGTACATTCTGATTCTTCAAATTGCAAATCTAATACTTCAAAGTGAAATAACCAAAAAATGAAGCAATTTTCGGGAAAACTCATTAAAACTTTTTGAAAGTGTTTAAAAAAGCTTTACTTTTGTTTGTTGTAAAAGTTTTTAGAATTAAAACCAAGCGAGTTACGCTCAAAATAAATTTGAAAATCACCCTCTAATGACATGAACTGAAATTATGATTCAATTTACTTAAATTATGTATTATATATACATGTATGATCGGTTTCAAGTTTGACCGGTTCAAAGTGCTTATTATTGAAAAAATTTGGTTTTAAAGTAAAATTTTTTTAATTTTGAAAAACATGCTTTTTTTTCAAAACAACTTAAAAAGTATTAGTAACACGAAAAATCTTGAAGAGTAATTAGTTCTTTTTGTTTTTCTGTAAGACAAACATTGGTTAAGATATGGCTGTTTAAAGTTTGCATACTTCAAACCTTCAATACAACCCTTGTATTCTTGTTCAAGCCCTTTCAACTACAACCCTTTCAAAAATAAGGGTTAAAAAAATTAATTTGAATGATCATATTGCCATTAAATAACCTATAAAATGGATTTTTTGAGCACGTCATAGCTAAATACTAACTGATTTAAGAGTAAAAAAACCAATAATATATTTTGGGAGATATCAGAATGCGTATACTGGAGCATTGTATTGTTGTGAAGTATTGTAGGCTACACAAAATGTGTTTTTGAGGCACCGACATACTGTTACCTACTGAATATGAACCTACTTTTAATTAGCTATACTTAACTCTGCTTCTACTGGGTCTGCAGACTTCATAATACACCATTTTTTTCTTTTTTTTATAAGGTACATTGTCGCTAAAAATTTTTTTCAATGAAATACTTACTTTTGAAGTTATATGCGAAAAGCCGTCTGAAAACGTAGTTTGTTTTGTTGAAAAATGAACATTTTCACTCGCAAATAACTCAAAAACTATTAACTTAGTGAAAAAACTGTATGGATCAAAAGTTGCTTATAATTAGTCAGTTTATCCATATCCACACTTGTTTTAAGCGTATGTTTTTTCACCCCGAGAAGAGGTCGCTTTCACCCCCCAAGTAAAAGCCACCAACGGCAAAGTCCAAAAGTAAAGTGGAGAGTAAGTAAAACCTAAATCGAAATTTTCATTTCATTTACTGATCTATAAGCAATTTCTAGTGAAGCTCCAGAATATTGAATTTAGCGCAGATGTTGTCGTTGTTAACGTGTCTTTTGTCTGCTGTATATACCCATACCGTGCATAATTGATATCCTCTAATGATTATACACATTGAATGTTTATTGTTAAGCTACAAAGTACTGTTCGTTGGTGCGTTGAAAATACTTGATGATAATTTTTGTAATTATAGCTAATAAATTGGAATATTTAACAAATCAACACAGCATGGATATTTTATTTAAATAAATTGTTTCGTTACCTTGAGCTCCTGACAATAGATCACGAACATAGGTATATCTAATTTGTAAATTAATGCTGTATGACAATAATACTTTCAATAAAACAGAAATTTACAATACAGATAAAAATGAAAAACAAATTACAAAACCATTATATTTATGGCCTTCAATATTGGGCAGTTAAAAAAAACAAAGGATGTCTATTGCTCCACTCAGTTATGCTTAGATTAATGAGTCTTCATCTATCTTCTTATTGGGCAAATCTGCCTGTATCTGTTTCTAGGGCAGTCGAGGGTATTTGGCTCCGAATTCCATCCTACTACATCGATTTACTTGATATTTTTACAGTAAGTAGGGAATAGCTCAAGAAACAAAGTCTACCCTATGCCGATGTGAGCTTTTATCTTGGGGGGTGGTTCACACCCCTTCTCGGGGGTGAAAAATGTTTTGGTTAAAATAGCCACGGAAGAGGCTGTAGAACCTAATTTTAAGCAAAAACTGTTCTATAATTATTTTTTGAAAACTCAATAGGTACTTTTTGAGTTATTCGTAGTTGAAAATTGGCCATTTTCATTGAAAAATGACACCTTTTCGGGCGGATTTTTCCGAATACCTTAAAAACTATGCATCTAACAAAAAAACTATATAAAATATTTCTGTAGGGTATAAAAAAACAAAGAGATTCGTTCTTTCATAAATTTTCTAGTTAAAATACAAATAGGGATATGGTAGGTAAGAAGAGTTTGTTTTTTTGCTGCATACTCAAATTGGTGTATTCAACTTGAAATAACAGAGAAACTGTCGATTTTAGATGTATAAAGATACTAATAAGTTTTGTAGTGCTTGAAAAGACCTTTAAAATGAGCAATACTAAATGTCGATTACATTCAAACTAAGCGAGATATTCTGCAAAAAAGTTGATGACTAATGTATTTTAAGAAGAAATGAGAAGTATACTTAACCCCTCATCCATCAGAATTTAAATACATCGTTTTACTTCTGCAACACTTTTTATTATAGTGTTATTTCTATGTTCAAAAAGTTGGACTGGATTAAACTGAATGGTTTTTGAAAAAAATAAGACCAAATTATTTATATTTATTTATTAAGCGTGTAACATGAAATGAAAACACAAGCCTAAACGGTGGGCGGCATTTATGAAACGTGCCCCAAAAAGAGGGTGTTATTTGCATAACATGAAAAGGGAATTGAAATTTGACAAGATGTTGATATGTCATATAAGGGGATGTTACACAACAAAATTCAAGGCCACGGTCGCTCAGTCTCAGAGATTTAAGGTGTGGATTCTTAAGGGGTGTTAATAGTATACTCTTATTAGCTTAGAAAAATTTAAAAAGATAGAAAAATCGAAATAAGGATGTAAAATAAAAAAATAAAAAAAAATAAAATATTGGGCGCCACTGGTTACCTTAAGGAACCAAATTTTATACAAAAAACAAATATTAAAAGAAAAATAGATAGCTACATCAAAATAAAGCAAAAAAATATAGTAAAATAAAAAATATACATAATATACAAAATATTATAATGTAACTTACCTTTTTGCACGATTGATCATTTTTGACTGTTTACCGTGACAGATTTTACGTCAGTAGGTGACGTTTACTAGCAACTCGACGGTAAGTAATCCAACTCGACGGTAAGTACTCCAACTCGACGGTAAGTAATTCACTTACCGTCGAGTTAAAAAATCTCTTAATTTTAATTTATTTTTTGAAAGAATAAAGAAAACTAACGAATTATTTATTAATATTGAAACTTATGGTACAATTTGTTAAATTATTTTGCAGAATTTCTAAATATGGAATTTTATCGTCTGGTTTATTAACGACTGTAAAAGTACGATGGATGTTCGTTTTTGTATTGGGTACTTTTACAATCATTAAACCATCGGTTTGTTGGATGTCATTCATAGTAATATTATATAATTCTTCTCTTCTACAGGCACCAGATATTCCCAATATCATTGCGACCTACAAATTATGAAAAAATCTTCATTAGAGTATTTCTTTTACCTAAACTAGCTTATATTACCTTTTGAACTAGAAATTCTTCATACGGTGCTTCCATCAGAAATTTTTCAAATTGCTTCCGTGTAAAATGCTCGCTTTCTTAGGCCTATAGCCAACATTTTTTCTCTTCAAATACGCGATCAAAGTTGAAAACTTGGAAATATCAATGCCATCATAAAGAAAAACGGTGGATTTAATCATTGAATATTCTGCCCAGAGGCTTCCAGGAGCTTTCAACTGCATATGTCTTTGAACGAAATATGCCAATAGAGTCTTTTCTTCGATTCTTAAATTCTTGCCTTCGCACCATTTTTTAAAACTTTGGTAGGTATTTTGATAACGGATTTTGGATTTTTCGGGAATAATTGCGGAACACCCTTCTTCCCAAGCCCGTTCAATTTCTTCAAATTCACTTTCGCTCATATTTTAATTTATAATAATCAAAATTGTACTTAAAATTATTGACAACTAAATAAAAACTCAATTCTCCATTGTTGTTATGCACCCTAGTTACTACCTAACAACCAAAGTATCTATCTTGATAAAATGAATGAAACTAGTCAATATGACGAAAATGTTTAATTTTATCATTTATAATGGTATCAATCGTGCAAAAAATGTTATAAGCATGTCGAACGTTAAGGGTAACCGATCTCAGACAATAATTGGAGTCGTCGCTCCGCTCCTCCTCCAAACAATTGTCTTCGATCGGTATAAAACCCTTACCGTTCTCCATACTTAATATACTATAACGACTCTATACTATATTCTATACTCAGCCAATTCTTTATTGTTCTTACGATTCAAGAGAGAAGGAAAGAAATAATAAATTTATATTTTGCAAATCAAACATTATTTATTAAAAAACAAAAAAAATCAATTTCTGATCTCTCGGTGTTACAAATGATAGAGATCGACATTACAAAAAAATAAAATAGAAAGTTTACAAAATATACCTTGTTTATCAGTCCTGTTCTTCTTGGTGTGATTGTAAGTCCAAGACGCTATTTCACTACGCGAAAGTCACTTCACAATGTTAATAGCTACAGCAACAGTACATAAGGTTATCCATAGTTTATAGAAAAATTCAGCTTTGTATGCATTCTGCATTCTCAAAAACAAATTAGTTCTACTCGAACAAAATTATTAAAAGTGATTTGTTTTATAGTTCATTGAACGGGATCAAAATTACTAAAATCAAAGCAAACTTCGCTTTAACGCAACAAGCCTTATAGCCCTAGGGCTAAAATGTTTACATTTCTGATTACATAAATAATATAACAAATAACTTAATATAACTTACATAACTTATAAAACTTATAAATTTGATTTAGTTACACTTCAATCTTCTTATACACTCCTTTACCACCTCCCTCCATTTTCTTCTGTCCAATGCTAGTTCTTTCCATCTCTCAATGTTACTTTTCTTCAAGTCTTCATACATACTGTTCTTCCATCTTTTCCTTGGCCTGCCTTTCCTCCTCTTTTGTATTGGTCTTCGTGAGAGTACCATTTTTGGCATTCGTTTACTTCCCATTCTCTCGATGTGCCCCAAGTATCGCATTCTCTGTGCTTTGATCGTCGTCGTGATCGTTGACTCTTGATATAGTTCTTCCAATTCTTTATTGGTTCTACTTCTCCACTGACCTTCTATTTTCACACCTCCATATATTGCTCTTTGCATTTTTCTCTCCCATCTTTCTAAAAGGTCTGTTTCTGACTTTTTGAGCACCCATGTTTCGCATGCGTATGTTACTGTAGGTCTGATAACAGTCTTATAAATTCTTATTTTTGGTTTTCTTGTTACGTATTTGGATTTCAATAATGTGCGTAATGCTCCATATTTTTTATTTCCTTTAGCTATTCTTGCCTTTATCTCCCCTTCTTCATGAAAATTTTCATCTATTTTGGCTCCCAGGTAAATTTATTTGGCTCTTTTGAACGAGTACGTTTTTTCTCCATCTATTTGTACTATGATGTTATTCCCTTTTTCTTTTTGGATCTCTCCCATTATCATATACTTTGTCTTTTCTTCATTTATTTTAAGTCCGAATTTTTGGCTTCTGTTATTATGACCAAATTATAGAGCGCATTTTTAAATTTTCTTAAAAATCTTCCTTTTCCTCCATGTAACTCGAAAAAGATAAGAGATGCGAAAAAAAGATACCACACAAAAATTTAGGGCTTTTTCAGATAAAAATTTCCTTTTTATTTTTCATTACTGTATCTCTTATCATTTTCAAGTTACATGGAGAAAAGAAGATTTTTAAGAAAATTAAAAAATGCGCTCTATAATTTGATGTTTTTTTTTTCAAAAACCATTCATTTTAAACCTGTTCAACTTTTTGAACATAGGAATAACACTATCATAAGAGGTATTGTGGAAGGAAAACGATGCATTTACATTTTGGTGGATATGTGGGATACACCCATAAGAAGGTTAAAGAAATGATTTCAGGAAATCGTAACAAACCAATCGGGATATTAACAAATGCAGATGGTACCACTATAACTGAAACGCAAGACAAATTACGTAGATGGAAAGAATACATTGAACACCTATTTTATGACCAAAAATTAGAACAATTAGAAGTTGATGGAGAAACGACGGGACCAGAAATAATGAAAGAGGAAGTTATTTATGCCATAAAACACACAAAAGGTAGAAAAGCTCCAGGACCCGATGAAATACCAATTGAACTATTGAAGATAATTGATGAAGATAATATTGATGTGTTGGTAGACCTTTTTAACTCCATATACAAGACGGGACATATACCAAAAGAATGGCTTCTCTCAACTTTTGTAACGATTCCAAAAATCACAAATGCTAAAGATTGCAATCACTATCGGACAATTGCATTAATGAGCCACACATTGAAAACCTTCCTTAAAATCATACATAACAGAATCCGCGTGAAATTAGAACAAGAAAGTGATTCACAGATGGGTTTTAGAAAGGGTCTAGAAACTAAAGAAGCCTTATTCGGAGTCAATGTTCTGACACAACGATGTTTGGATATGAATCAGGACATATATGCTTGCTCCATAGATTTTAAAAAAGCTTTTGACAGAGTTCAACATGAAAAGCTTTTAAGTATTCTTAAGACAAAAAACATAGATAGTAGAGATCTACAAATTATATCGAATCTGTATCAAAATCCGAAAGCAAGAGTAAGAGTCGAAGGAGAACTGACAGAGGAAGTAAGTATACTTAGAGGAGTTCGACAAGGGTGCATACTTTCACCACTCTTATTCAACGTCTACAGTGAAGTGATATTTCAAGAAGCTTTATTGGATATTGTGGAAGGTATTTTGGTCAACGGAAATAGCATTAATAATATTAGATATGCGGACGATACGGTCATATTTGCAAGTGACATGGAAGATTTACAGTACATAATACAACATGTATACAATGCATGTAAAAGGTACGGACTACTGCAAATGAATCTCAAGAAAACGAAATCAATGATATTCTCAAAAAACCCCAAAATATAGATAACCTGATCATCAATAATACAACGATCGAAAGAGTAACAACATATAAATATTTAGGAACGTGGCTAACCGAAGATGGAGGTCAAACAAAAGAAATCAGATCTAGAATAAAAATGGCAAGAAACACGTTCATAAAATTGAAGAACTTACTTCATAAAATTGAAGAACTTACTTTGCAACCGTAACCTTAATCTAGAGATCCGCACAAGAATTCTACGTTGTTACGTTTTTTCTACTTTCCTATAAAGCATGGAAGCGTGGACAATAAAACAGTCTGAAATCAAAAAATTAAACTCCTTTGAGATGTGGTGCTACAGGAGAATCCACAGAATATCGTGGACTGAAAAAGTAACTAATATAGAGGTGTTACAAAGAATGAAGAAATAATGTGAAGTCATAAAAACTGTTAAAATTAGAAAGATTAAATATCTGGGTCATATAATGAGGGGCGAGAAGTACGTATTACCTACTTAGGTTAATTATGCAAGGGAAGATACAAGGGAAGAGAAACCCAGGACAACGCAAAATATCCTGGCTAAGAAATTTGAGAGGGTGGTTCGGTTACAGCTCATTAGGATTATTCAGAAGTTTCGCCAATTAAATTAAAATAGCGATGATGATTTCGAACCTCCGATAGGGGAAGGAACCTGAAGAAGAAGAAGGATGGGGGTTAAAATTACTTCTCATTTTTTCTTAAAATACATTGGTTATCAATTTTGTTTGTAGCATATCTCGCTTAGTTTTAATGTAATGGACCTTTAATATAGCTCACTTTAAAGGTCTTTTCAAGCACTACAAAAGGTATTAGTAGCATTATACACCTAAAATCGACCGTTTCTCTGTTATTTCAAGTTGAATACACCAATTTGAGAATGTACCTAAAAACAAACTATTTTCACCTACCATATCTATTTTTGTATTATAACTAGAAGACTTATGAAGGCAAGTGTCTCTTTGTTTTTTTTACAACCTACAAAAATGTTTAACACATTCGCGGACACTCTTCACATGTAGACATGTTCTCTTATGGAGTAACTGACTGCATATGCAGTTGTGTCCGTGAATGCGTTAATATATTTTTTTTAGTTTGCATAGATGCATAGCTTTTAAGATATTCGCAAAAAACCGTTCAAAAAGGTATTATGTTTCATTATGTTTCAATAAATTAATATATTAATAAACATTACAGAACATTATTAAAAAAATTAAAATATTTAAAAATTTAGAAAAACATCGATTTTTTTTCTACTTTCTTTGCTCATAACTTTAAAACGATCCATTTTGGAACAAAGTCGTAGAGAAAAAAAAAATTAAGAAAATTGAATTTTGTATGATAAACGACTGGTTAAAAATGTCTTAAATTATTACCCTTTCTGCAAAATAGCAATAAATACAATATAAGGGGGCAAAATAAGCCTGTTTTTATTCAATGTTTTTCAACCACTTTGGTTGCAATTAGAACTTTCGTAATTCGCTAAGAAAATTCTTACAACATACTTAAATCGTTCACCAAATTTCATTAAAATCGACCTGATAGATTTTGCAGAATAATTTTGCAATCTAAATTTTTTTAAAAAAGTTCAAATTTTTTAAAAACTTTCTGAAAGAACAGTAGACCATTTAGACGTTTGCTAATTTTAGGCCAGGGTAATAAGACAAAAATATACCCTGTTCGTGACACTCAAGCAGCCAGGGTACTGAATCGTTTAACTATTTCCTGCGTAGGATCTGGCGGCCATTTTTATTTATAAACAATTAACTGTCAAAAAATGGCATTTTTCCCTTTCTTTTTCAAATCAACGGAAAACAGTGAAACTTATGATTTTTTTAGTACAAATATCTTTGAGATTATGGAAAAAGCTTTAAAATGACATATTACAAAGTTTGATATACTCATTTATTGTTAATATAATTGCGAAAATAGGTCGGAATTGCAAAAAAAATATTTTCGCAATAACTGCTGTAAAAATTAGTGTACAGGTTTGAAATTTTTGTCAAATGAGGGTTCTTTGGTGCTTAATATGTGATAAAAATTTCAAAGCGATTCATTCAATTGTTTCAATCTTATTCGAATTGTTTATCTCAGTGAGCATTTTTTTTGCACTAACATAAGTCAGAAAAAAATGACATTAGAACCATTCCACAGGTGTCAAATGGAAGAGCATGAACTATATTTTCAACTTGGTTTAAAAAAAGCGAATAAAAAATGCATTTATTAGTAATAAATAATTATGCAAAAG
The DNA here is from genome assembly GCF_917563875.1 of Diabrotica virgifera virgifera. Classification (NCBI taxonomy): domain Eukaryota; kingdom Metazoa; phylum Arthropoda; class Insecta; order Coleoptera; family Chrysomelidae; genus Diabrotica; species Diabrotica virgifera. The sequence goes on from NC_065447.1 coordinate 57,481,092, forward strand.
TATCGTAAATCTTTCCTTATAAACTTTTTGAATAACGTTTTCCAAAAAAATTAACTTTTTTACCCTGTTTTAAGTGCACAACTACCAAGTAATGTTATTTATATCATAATTGATAAAAAATTGTAATAAATATATATAATTTCTTATATAACAAAATAAAAAGTTTATAAGGAAAGATTTACGATACTTTTGCATAATTATTTATTACTAATAAATGCATTTTTTATTCGCTTTTTTTTAACCAAGTTGAAAATATAGCTCATGCTCTTTCATTTGACATCTGTGGAATGGTTCTAACGTCATTTTTTTCTGACTTATGTTATTGTAAAAAAATGCTCTCTGCGATAAACAATTTGAATAAAATTTAAACAATTGAATGAATCGCTTTGAAATTTTTATCACATATTAAGCACCAAAGAACCCTTATATGACAAACATTTTAAAGCTGTACACTAATTTTTACAATAGATATTGCGAAATTAATTTTTTTGCAATTCCGACCTTTTTTTGCAATTATATTAACAATAAATGAGTATATCAAACTTTGTAATACGTCATTTTAAAGATTTTTCCATAATCTCAAAGATATTTTACTAAAAAAACTATAAGTTTCCCTGTTTTTCATTGATTTCAAAAAAAAAGTGAAGATTGCCATTTTTTGACACTTAATTGTTTATAAATAAAAATGGCCGCCAGATCCTACGCAGGAAATAGTTACAATTTGTTCTTATAGGTATTACCTGTCGAAAAAACGCTTCAGTACCCTGGCTGCTCGAGTGTCATGGAAAAAACCTTATTACCCTGGACTATTTGTTATTTGTTTACATATAAAGAGGTTCTCTACCTATCTAATCCACTTTACAGAATTAAAATCGGATTATTTAAGTGTCCTCAGCACTGTTTTAAAGTTATAAACAATCTTTTGGCTTATAAACAAATACAGTGAAGACGTTTGAGTTCGCATAAATTAATTTTCTCGAGAATAGGCTTCTCTGGAGATAAATCCCGAAACAGGTCGATTTTTATTTTTAAATTCTAATTTTTTGGTCTATATATTATAATACTAGTGATGTCATCCATCTGGGCGTGATGACGTAATCTATGATTTTTTTAAATGAGAATAGGTGCCGTGTGATAGCTCAATCGAAAGGCTATTCAATTTTGTATCCACTAATATAAACATTAACATAATTATTTATACAGGGTTTGAATTAAAAAAAATTTTTGAATTAAATTAATTCCAATATTGAGATTACGTCATCACATGCAGATGGATGACGTCACTAGTATGATGTTTATGCCAAAAAAATTATAATTTAAAAATAAAAATCGATCTGTTTCGGGATTTATCTCCAGAGTCGCCCATTCTCAAGAAAATGAATTTATTCCAACTCAAACGTCCTCACTGTATCTGTTTATAAGCCAAAACATTGTTTTTAACTTTAAAACAGTCTGAGGCGGCTTAAATAATCCGATTTTAATTCTGTCAAGTGTATTAGATAGGTAGAGAGCCTATCTATAGAGAGCCTATAAATAATATTAATAATACATATACAGTATATCCCTGTAAGTTGTATCCATATGGAAAACTTTTTTTATTATTAATTTTGCGAAAAAAAGTTATTCTTCATAAAAAGCTCTGCATGGTCCAAAACCTAAGATTTAATCATCAAACATCAAATTTTTTGCATATTATACGAGGTATGTCAACAAGTTTGAATTTCACTCAAGAGTAAGTAGCTTTATTTTTCACAATATTGAAAATTGCTATTATGAAAAGTTGTTTGGAATTAAAAACTATATTCTAGTATGCAATTACATCCTTCTAATTGAAAATTTTTTTTTAAAAATTATGGATAACTAATAGGCCAGGAACCGAAGCTTTTCACCTCGCAATTTTTACAGAATGGATCGATTTGCTTGAAAATTTGAGAATAAGTGGTGGATAGTCCAACGATCAAAATTTATATGACGCCGAAAGGCGCTTTTACCATTGGGTGGTTGCCACCCCATCTCGGATGTGGAAATTTTTTATTATATTTTGACCGCAAAAGTTGATAAAATCATTCATTCTAAGCAAAAAATGTTCTATACATTTTTTTGATAAAATTAATAGTTATCGATTTATTCGCTATCGAAAGTGTCAATTTTGTATAGAAAAAATCAATGTTTTTCGATATACTTACTTATTTATGATTCACTGAATTTTTGCCGTAGAAAAATTTTTTTCAAACCAAGTTCTTGGGAATTAAATAACCTACAATTTTATATTAAAACATTTTTTCCTATCTCTGATGCTAATCTTTCTATTCTGAAGAAAATGGCATTTTTTACCAAACTACAAAAATTCGTTATTCGCTTTTAACTCCAGTTTTTTAAAAACTAATCATTCTAAGCCAGTCAAACTCTTAGAATCTATTAATAATACATAAATAAATAAGAATGAATAACGCCAATGACTAAAAACACCGCTAACTTACATTATTATGTTTCCAATTGGGTATCTCCTTTTTTTTTTCAAAAAAAAATATTAATTTTTTAACCGTAACTTTTTTATTTTTTATCTTAGAAAGTTTGGTGAAAACAATTTGATAGGTTTTTACAAGATCTATAAGACTGTTAATATTAAATCTTTTTAAAATCCTCAATCGCAATAAGAGGTGACTTTGAAAGGGTTGGTAAAGGTGGTTTTTGCATGTTATTACAAGCTTTAATTGTTAATAGCTCACTCAATTTTTACTGTAGAAAAAATGTTTGCAAACCATGTTCTTGAGAATTAAATAAACTACAATTTCATATTTAAACATTTTTTCGCATCTCTGACTCTAATCTTGCTATTCTGAAGAAAAGGCCATTTTTTCTAAACTACAAAAATTCGTCATTCACTTTTAACTCCAGTTTTTTAAAAACTAATCATTCTAAGCCAGTCAAACTTCTAGAATGTATTAATAATACATAAATGAAAAAGGTCAAATAAAGTCAATGACCAATTTTAATTAGGGTGGTGATTACGGGGTTGCTTGCGATCACTTTTTTGATGAAAAAATATGGACTGACATTCTTTTCATTATAAGTCACTTAATTTTTAAGCTAGAGACTTTTTTATTTCTGCAGATAGATATTTTTAAGTACTTTAAATTAATTTCAACAAGTTGTTCTCTAAAAATGCATAGTTTTCCCGACTTTTGACTTTGAAACTACAATATTTAGCATTTGACGAAGAAGAGCCATCATATAATAAAGTATAGCTCGATTACTATTGGTCTTAAAGAAAATTTTAAAAAACGGTTTTGTTTATTTTTTCAAAAGGTACATTTTTGTTAGGTAAAGTTGTTTTGATAAAACGAAAACTTTTGGAGTTATTAGCAGAAAACTTTTAAAAACATTGATTTTTTCGATATAAAACTAATACTTTCAATAGCGAATAAATCGAAAACTATCAATTTTATCAAAAAAATGTATAGAACGTTTTTTACTTAGAATGAACGTTTTTACCATTTGCGATTAAAATATAAGAACGAATTTCCACCCCTGAGATGGGGTGGCAACCACCCCCATGGTAAAAGCGCCTTTCGGCATGATATAGATTTTGATCCTTGGACTATCCACTACTTATTCTCAAATTTTGAAGCAAATCGATCCATTCTGTAAAAATTGCGAGGTTTTGTCCAATTATAAGCTTCATTACTTGGACTATAACATTATTTTCAGTTATTTCAATTCAGATAACTCTTTTATTAATAATTTTACGAAAAAAAGTGATTCTTAATAAAAAGTTCTGCATGGTCTAAAACCCAAAATACAACCCATCTTATGTCAAATTTTATTAATTTTATACGAGGTATGTCAAAAAATATGAATTTCGCTCAAGAGTAAAATACGTTTATTTTTCACAATATCGAAAATTGTTATTATAAAAAGTTATTTAGAATTAAAAACTATATTTCAGTATGTAATTACATCCTTCTAATTAAAATATTCTGAACTATAAAGTTACTTTACCTTTGATCTAAATTTTTCTTTTTTGACATACCTCGTATAAAATTGATAAAATTTGATATAAGATAGTTGTATTTTAGGTTTTAGACCATCCAGAACTTTTTATTAAAAATCACTTTTTTCGTAAAATTAATAATAAAAGAGTTATCTCAGAATTGAAATAAGTGAAAATAATGTTAGTTATCCATACTTTTTCAAAAAATGTTTTTTTTTAATTAGAAGGGTGTAATTGCATATTAGAATATAGTTTTTAATTGCAAACAACTTTTTGTTATAGCAATTTTCAATATTGTGAAAAATAAAGGTTCTTTACTCTTGAGTGAAATTCAAACTTTTTGACATACCTCGTATAACATTCATAAAAATTGATATCTGATGGTTGAATCTTGGGTTTTGGACCATGCAGAACTTTTTATAAAGAATAACTCTTTTTCGTAAAATTAATAATAAAAAAGTTTTCCATATGGATACAACTTACAGGGACATACTGTATATTATATACATAATACTAAAATATAAAATATGTACTAACTCGATATGTTACTGACTTACTAATCGTGGTATTTTCTTTCTATTGTCCTCCTCTTTAAGTATGGGTAACCACATCCTACTGCATTCTACCGACTAATTTGCGACACAATTGGTTTCATTTAGCATAATTAATTAAAGCCGCTTCTTTGATTTTTCTCTTTTTACTTTCTGTTTCTTTCAGGACTATACTTGAATCTCTCCACTGAACTCTATGTTCATTATCCCATGCGTGTTGATATATTTGAGATCTATCAAATTCTCTATTTTTAATATAAGACTGATGTTCACTTATTCTAACGTTTAATGGTCTTGATGTTTCACCTAAATAAAATTGTTCGCATTCACAAGGTATTTTATAAATGCAATTCTTTGTTCTTTCTTGTTCATTGTTAGGTTTAGTTTTAGATAGAATAGATCTCAATGTATTTGTTGTTTTGAATGTTGTTGAAATGTTAAATTTATTTCCTATTGTTTTAAGTTTCTCGGATAGTCCTTTTATATATGGTATTGATATTTTCCTCGTATTATTTTTTGTGAATGTTGTAGGATCCCGTTCTAAGTTGTTCTGTTCCCTTTCCCTTCGATCCAATCTTGACAATTACTTATTTATAAACGATAAAGGATAATCATTTTTTAATAAAGCAGATGTTAACAATTGTATTTCTTCTCAAAAAAGGAATTTTCGTTAGAACAAGTAATTTTGGCTCTATCATATAAGGATTTAATGATTCCCTTTTTAACGTTGATGTTGTGATTTGATTTGTAATTGAGATATCTGTTGGTGTGTGTTGGTTTTCTATACACTTGAGTCTCATTCTCCTTCTTTGAGACTAAAACATCGAGGAATTTTTTTTTATTTTTTTTATTTTTTTTTGAGAGTAAATTAAATGTAAGACCAAATACTTACGATGTCGGGATAGTATCATGAGGTTTTTTTTTCTGGTTTTCCCTCGTGATTTACTATGGAATCTCTAACGCGAGAATTTTACTGTCATAGTTGCATTTGGTTGTTTTCTTAAACACATACAGTTCACATACTACGATTTTTTTGTGACGGATATTCTTGAGTGGGATTGATTTCATGTAATCGAATGAACTATCTTTCAGTAAAGTCGTCCCAGGAACGCAACTCATAAATATTGGCAATATCAGTTTAAAGTCTTCTACTTTAAAATGTATAATATATGTCTGAATTGCCAATATAAATGAGTCAGATTAAATAAATTATTAGAAGATGTTTTTTACTTAGCAACAACATTTTTGTTTAATTTAGTAGTATTTTGTATTTTGACAACGGCACCCGATTTGGGCGTCGAAACGTTAATAAAATTATTTTTTCAATTTAATTGTGGCTTATTTCTCATCTAAATAGTTAATTATAAATTTTATGACTTCATTGCTTTGCATTTAACTACAATTAACTGGTATTATTTATTGTCCAACTTTTTAAGGGTACTCCAGTTGTCCGATACACCAAAGTTTAGAAACCTCTATATTTCCGAAAGGTCCCCCTCCCGAAAATTTTCCGTATTAGAAAAGTTGTCCGACTCAACATGAATAACTGATCGTGATTTTTTTTAGTACGAGTCCAATCCAATACCTAATTTGATATTTTAATATAAAAATCTATAAAAAATCTATAAATCATTTCATAACAAACATAACCAATTTATGGACTTTTACCGCATAAAACCCTATTAAACAGCCATAACCTTGACTTACATTTTATGCCAAGCCAAGAAGTAAACTATTCTTCAGGTCGGTAGTCTCACAGAACTGTGGTTTAAAGTGCCACAATATAGGAATTTTTAAATGGCAAATTTTATTTTTCTATATATCACGAATCAATTAAGAGAAAGATCGCTGGCCATATGGTCTAGACACGGAAATGTTGCTGTTTATATTACCGTTGGATTTGATGCATAGTTGCATATAAAGGTGATATTTGGTATTAAATACACACAAGATTTATTATTATTTTTGTAGCGTATTTTCACGTTGTAGCTGTTACATTTTCCTTAAAAGTGCAAATGGGAAAATATATGGACCTGTACAGGAGAATGCAGAATGGCGTATAAAAATGAACCACGAAATAAATAGAATATTTGATAGACCGACGATTACAAGAGAAATACGAAGTAAACGACTGAGTTGGTTGTGATACGTAGAAAGAATGTACAGCACTTAGAAAAGAATTAAATGGTAATAGATCGAGACCGAGAGGTAGGTCCAGAAAGAGATGATTTGATGGTATTAACCAGGATTTTAAATAAATAGGAATACAATAATGGGAAAAACATGCAAAGAAAAAAAAACATGGTCAACTATAGTCAAGGAAGCAAAATATACATGACACTGAAATGATCACCTCAAAAAAGACAAAACTAGGAAGTAACTTTTTTAGATATAACGTTGGAACCTTTGAGGAGTTATGCGTGTGGTTGGCCTCCACACCGTGTAAAACTTTAGAGCCTAGAAACCCCAACGCGCGACCATCATGGTCCTCTTTAGGCTGTCAGAGGTTACATATGAATACCTGTTTCATTTTAAAAATACTAATTATTGGGAACATAATCACTAAGCTTATCATATCACTCACAAAGTACAATAAAGATAAAAGTCCTAAATTAAAAAACCTTTAAAGAAATTCTATTTACAAATGAATGTGACCTAATACTTCAACAAATAATAAGAGAGTAGGCTGCTTTGTTACATCACAAACAGTAATTAAGTTATTTCTTAAAACTTCCCTTTGCAACGTTCATACTGGCCAAATATCATCATCATCAATCTCGCCTTTTAACCCTGTGTGTGTCCTTATGTCCTCAAGAGTTCCAGTCCATCCTATCCATCTGTCCATGGCCTTCCTTCACCTAGCACGTATTTCCATATTTTTCATATCTCTATCGATGTTATCGAGAAACCTTGCTCTAAGTCTGTCCCTTCTTATCTGACCAATGGGTCTAACCAGGAGCGTTCTTCTAGCTGGATCATTTTGTTTAATCCGTATTACATGCCCTGCCCACCTTAAACATCCGATGTTAATGTATTTTATGACGTCTGTTTCCTAGTATTCCTATTCCTGGCATACCAAAGTAGCAGGTCCTCATATGCATAAATTCTCTAGTCTCAGTCTAATCGATTAAAAATACATTCATCGATGATTGAATTGTCCACAAGATCCTAGACGCTTATCCAATAACGTTAGATACGTTTATCATAGTGATAACGTTCCGGTCCAATGAATAGTATTAGTGAGCCTTATTTGACCACATAGTCTGCTTTTTCATTTCCTTTATAATCTTGCTACGGTCTCCTAATTTATTAAGGGCACCCACACAATCAATCTCATATTAGCTTAGAATTTACCTCTACAGAATTGAGTGCCATAAGTGCTGCCTGGCTATCTGCGAAGATGGCAATTAAACGATCTCATAGTGATAAGATCCTATCAAAGTTGTCAACCATACTTGACAGTCAAACACACACTCAGAGAATTCCACCAATATTCATCCAGAAAACTACAATATCGTCTAAAGATTAGCAATTATATCAAAAAATATTATTACATTGATTTCTATCTCTGGACATTTTTTCTTTTAACTAATGTATAGGTCTTTTATACAGGGTGTAACAAAAATGCAGTTCATAAATTAAATAACATCTTCTGGGAAAAAATAGATCGATTTAACCTAACCTACTTTAGTACAAATGTGCACATAAAAAAAGTTACAGCCCTTTGAAGTTACAAAATGAAAATCGATTTTTTTCCATATATCGAAATCTCTTAGAGACTTTTTATTGAATATGGGCATGTAGCATTCTTATGGCAGCAAGATCTTAAAAAAATAACAGTGAAATTTGTACACCCAATAAAAATTTTATGGGGTTTTGTTTTGTTGTTCTTTTTTAGTATATTTTAAAATATACCTAAAAATGTAAATTATAAAATGGATTTTCATATTATTACCAGGTCTCTATAATCGTACTTAACCATATACAAAAATATGGGGTGGATTTGGAAAATATTCAAAATATCTCGATAAAAACTGGCTTTTCGAAAAAGTACTAATACGCAAAAAAGTTTTAAAAACATTGTGTTAACTAATAGTACCACAATAATGATTTAATTGGAACGTACACAAAAGTTTAGGAGGTTTAAGGGAACAAAACCCCCATAAAATTTTTATGGGGTGCACAAATTTCACTGTAACTTTTTTAAGATGTTCCTGCCATAAGAATGCCACATGTCCATTTTCAATAAAAATCTCTAATAGTTTTCGATATATATGGGAAAAAATCGATTTTCATTTTGTAACTTCAAAGAGCTGTAACATTTTTATGTGCATATTTGTACTAAGGTAAGTTAGGTTCAATCGAACTATTTTTGGCCCCAGAATATTTGATTTAATTTATGACCTGTATTTTTATTACACCCTGTGTATTCCCCTAATTTCATCGATCCATCTTGTTGGGGAGCTTCCTCGTGATCTTCGGCCTTACATATTTCCTTGTATAATGAATCTTTCTATATTTTCTGTATTTACTCTCATAACTTGTCCAAAGTATTTTAATTGTTTGAGTCTTTGCAATTTTACATATCGATGTTCTCTCTTGTAAATGGTTTAAAAATAGAAAAACAATTGTTTATATTATTTACTTTAAAGATATTTATGTTTATTTAGTGTTAGTCTTGGGAACAAAATATACTTTTTATTACATGGTGTTTGAATCACTTAACAATCGTTTTTCCTGTTTATTGTTGTAGTTTATACCGGTTAAATTATATCCGGTGTTAATTAAATATATGTACATTGTACATACATCTTAATTATGAAGATGATATTTTACTACGAAGTATTATATTATAACTATTAGAATACCACGATTGTACATTTTTTTTATATTTACCATTTATGATTAAGTATTTTGTTTTAACATTGATTGTTTAATCTTACAATCAGGTTATATTGATTTATATGGAAATAGCTGGGTTTACACAGATTAATTTTCTTTTTTTTTCTGATAAAAAAATCTGTGGTTTTCACACGAATGAAAGTGTACTATTGTCTGACGATTTGAAAAATTATTATCGGTTGAATGGTTCACGTATTATTCAAACCAAACTGATGTAATATTTATCGTAATATTTTTTGGTCATCTGAGGAAAATAAGGTTTTTTGTATAATTGCTTTGTTTACAATCTGCTGTAAGTAAGTAGTACACGACAATAAGCAATTTTAATGTTTTTAAGAGATAGTTATTTTCATAATATACAAATAGCTCGTAATATAACCCTACATATCAATAGTTTAGCAAACTTTAGAGTAAAACAAACGAAAAAAAAAACTATCGAAAAAAACAAACATTTTATGAAGTTCCATATAAAGACGGTCCAGGAGTAATATATTGGTCGAACAAGTCAGCATCTACATTCTAGATGAAATTCACATAAATATGATAAAAATAATTCGACAGCCTTTACCAAACATTATTAACAACAAGATCACACTTCACAACAATTTTGAGCCAACAAAAATTTTAAAGGAAGGACCAAATACAAAAAAAAAATAAGAGAAATATATTAATCAACAAACATCAAATAGTGCCCAAACACTATAAATGAAAAAAATATGTAAATTTATTAGATTAAATTTATTTTAACATTTTATAACGGACCCTTTTTACTAAATACCACACACACATATCAAACAAATTAGCTTTGAATAGATCTCCGATAAAAAAATTTATTCAAAATTAAAAACTTACTTCGGTCAAACTGGCAGAACCTGTGACAAACGTATAGCAGAACACGCAAGGGCTTTAAATAATACAAAAACAGATTCTACATACGCACTTCACCTTCTAGATTCTAGATCATAATCATTCTTTTAATGAACAATTTTAAATTCTTCATATTCAAAATAAAGGCCTTCCTACAATAAATCAAAAATATACCACATACAAATACATCACTTCAAGAAAGGCACTCTGCCGAAACAGCTCTAGTGACAACTTATAATAATAAATTTTGTGGGAGTATTAAAAACAAAAGTTTTAACCTCTTTAAGGAGAAAGGCGCAAAATGTCGCCTGTCAAAATTTTCAATGTGTTTTAAATGTATTCGTCTTTTTCGAATCCTGAGAAAACTAATAAATATTTTTGAAAAATTTAAACGCAGAATTAAATATTACATTATTATTGAGAGCCGAAAGTACCTAAAAATTACTATAATGTTTATTTTAACACGTTATAGGGGTGAAAATGAAAGGGAAAATTTAGTGTGATTTTTAATTGCACATATTTCATTCTGCGTTTAAATTTTTCAAAAATACTTCTTATTAGTTTTCTCAGGATTCCAAAAAAAATGAATACATTGAAAACACATTGAAAATTTTGACAAACGACGTTTTGCGCCTTTTCCCATAATGGTTAGCGAAAATTCTAAAAAGTAACATTTTTCGCACTAAATTATTAATAATTAAAAAACAACGCCTAAATTTCCGAAGGAAACGTATAGGTTGTCTTACTATAAATATGCCAAATCAGCCCAACAAGATGATAAGGATAATTAAAGACATTAATACGAATAACAAAACCAGAATAAAAGGCGAGAATGAGAATCAACTAACATCGGAAGTAGAAATCAACTCGGGAATCAGACAAGAAGATAGCTTGAGCCCATTGCTTTTTAATTTAGTCATGGACAAAATCATAGAAAACACTAAAGGTACTGGAAAAGGATATAAGATGGCGGAAAAACAAATAAAAATCCTCTGTTATGCTGACGACGCAATCTTAATCTCCGATAACGAGGATAACCTACAGCGAATGGCACAAACTTTCAATACAGTGGCGAAGAACTACAACATGAAAATATCAACATCCAAGACAAAATCCCTGGTAGTGTCAAGGGAACCCATAAGATGCAAATTAGTAATTAACAAAGAACTAATTGAACAAGTCTCGAGATTCCAATATCTGGGAATCGAAATATGTAGTTATGGAGATGTTAAAGAGAGCGTCCGAAAGCAAGCAAATAAAGCCAATTACGTGTCAGGATGTCTGAGGGATGTCATCTAGAGAAACAAAGATATGGGGCTGGAAGGGAAAGTACGCATATACAAATCATTTGTAAGACCGATCATGACGTACGTGATAGAAACAAGATGTGACACAGCAGAAACCAAGAGGATACTGAGAACATCAGAAATGAGAACGCTGAGGTCAATAACTGGGAAAACACTGAGAGACAGAATACCGAACGACAGAATAAGAGATCTCTGTAACATACAAGATATAGTACGGTGGGAAAGACAGAGACGACGAGAGTGGAATCAGCATGTGACGAGAATGGACAGCGAGAGAATAGCCCGTATAAGCCAGCAGGCAAGAGACCAATAGGAAGGCGAAGGCAATAGAAGTTTAAAAAGGTGGCGAGATAGCTGGCAGTAAACATCACAGCTACGAATACAAGCTCAAAATCGGTAAGAACAGGCCAAGAGGCCTATTATAAGAAGAAGAAGAAAATTCGTCAAATACATGACTATTGCGAATTCCTGAACACAGTTAATTTTTGTTTATTTCCTGTTAGTACTTTACACTAACTCAAATGGTTTTCTTCGTTTTGGAGTCTTCTTTCTAACCCAGTACTATCGAGGAGCTGGATGGCCTCGATGTTTACATGCGTATGGAGCCATTGTTCGTGACTACCTGACATTTTCTTGATACCTTTATCTACATCTTACATCCCAAGGTCCTTGTGGAGATCGGCATTTTTTAAATACAAAGGAGCATCAACGATGCTACTTAACACTTTATTCTAAAATCTCTGGATGATCTGGATATTACTTGAATTGGCACAGCCCCAGAGTTGGCAACCATAAGTCCATACTAGTCTCAGTATTTGTTTGTATAGCAGTTGTTTGTTATGTATAGACAATGCTGAGTCTCTTCCAATCAGCAAATACTTTTTTTGTTAACGGATGCCTAGTTCTTCCCTGTTCTTTTTAATATGGACTTTCCAGCGAAGTCTTACATCTAGTGTGATGTCTAAGCATTTTGGAAAGATGCATATAGTATTTTTGCATCATTTATTCTAATTGGAAGGTTTTGGATTTTTTTATTTGTCGAAGTAACGTGAATTGATTTAGATTTATTTCCCACTAATATCAATATTCGGCAAATTTGTCATTATTTTTGTTTTCGAGATGTTTATATTTACACCTACTACAGGTATATTATATTAATAAAAAATTCATCAAATGCGCTATTGGGAAGTCCTGAAACGGTTAAATTTTGCTTATTTCGACTTATACTTTGGAATATTTGCTTATTTGCCTGTAGTTTTGTGGTCTGTTTACTTTCTAATCATTATCAATAAATTGTCACAGTCAACAAAGTAGTTACATGTTAAATTATTCACAAATACCTTCGTAAATTATTTCGAAATTATTTTCTTTATAAAAATAGTGTAGAAGCATTTGAAGAGAAGTTCTTCAGATATCCAGATGGATTAAACGACTCCAAGAATACGATTTCAAGATCGAGCATCGGGTGGAGTTAGCAACAAGAACGCTGATTCTATTTCTAGAAGGTCGTGCCCAGCAGAGTGTTCCCACTGCAACAAAACGGAATCAAATGAAGCAGCGGTACTAAGAACCATGGTTGTCATCGACGAGTGGACGCCTACGAATATCTGGGAAGAACAAGAGAAAAATCCGGTTTTACAGAAAATTCGAAAATGGAAGGAAGAAAATCGTCGACCAACTTGGCAAGAAATATCAAGCCTATACTCAGTAGTTAAGACGTACTGAGCCCAGTGGGACTCCTTTATCATGGAAGACAGCTTACTAAATCGAGTACTGGAAAATGATAATGGTTCAGCAAAGAGAACGCACTTGGTAGTTCCAAAGAGCAGAATAGCTGAATTACTTCGTCAATTACCCGACAGTCTATCAGGAAGGCATTTTGGTGTAAAGAAAACCCTTCAGAGAATTCGTAAACGGTTTTATTGGATGGATAGTTCCAACTATGTGAAAGACTGCTGTAAGAAATGTACTACCTGTGCTACGAGTAACGGACATTACCGAAAAAGAAAGGCTCCTATGAGACAGTACAATGTCGGAACTCTGTTTGAAAGAATAGCTTTGGATATTGCCGGACCATTTCCAGGAAGTGAAATAGATGCATGTACATGTAGGTCATAATCCATTACTTCACGAAATGGGTCTAATCTATGCAATTTCAGACCAGAAGGTCGCCACTATTGCAGATGTGTTGATCAAAGACTGCATCAGCCGATTTGGAGTGCCTCTGGAGATCCATAGTTACCAAGGAAGGAATTTTGAGAGCGATCAGGGAATCTGTGATAGACTAATCATGAAGAAGACAAGAACTGCAGCCTATCACCCGCAATCGGATGGAATAGAGCGAATGAATGACAGTCGGCAAGTATTTGATAAAAATGGTCTCCAATCACCAGCGGGTAGCGGCTAGGATCTCCTTTGGATATCCTATCAGGGAAAATGAATCAATCCCTGCCCCCCGTAGATTCCAGGGGTTTCCTGACCCGGGAAACTAGTGCCTGTTTAGGGTCCGTTGTCCAGGGTTACGGATGAAGACAACGGCAGCCATGGCGGAGAAGGGCACCTTTGGTACGGTATGGATGGCGGAAGTGGCAACCCCTTGATTTTAGGGTTTGTATGAGATCAACCAGCACGCAGCGTCTGACCCAGAGTGGGCGGCTGCAAATAGCGTCTTTATCCAGAGGATTGGCTAAAATACAAACCAGAGAAGGCAACGGGAAAGCACTCTGGTATATATTTCCCAAGAAAACTACAATGAAAGCACAAACAGAAATGGCCCCTAGTCCCCGGCAGTTCTTAAATGATCACGGGGCGCGAAGAATCTCCGGGAGGAATAGGAATAATTTAAATATTTTGAATACAAATTTTAACATTGCAACATGGAACGTTAGGAGTCTGTTCAAAACAGGAAAACTCGCAAATGCATGCCACGAGATGAAACGCTTAGGGTTGCAGATATTGGGTTTGAGTGAAATTAGATGGCCAGGTTCAGGTAAAGTTAAAACCATGAACAAAACTTTCTATTACTCTGGTAATAATGATCCGGCTCATCGTAACGGAGTTGGAATAATTTTAGAAGACAAATATAACAATGCCGTCACAAACTTTGTGCCATTTTCGGACCGATGTCTACTTATTTAACTATCCGGAAAGCCAGTAAATATTAACATCATTCAGACTTATGCCCATACGACAGATAAACCCATGGAAGAGCTAGAAGCGTGGTATGCTGATGTAGAAAAACTTATAAAGATGACCAAAAAACGAGACTTAACATTTAGGGGAAGGACGTCGAAGATGACGCACCTAAGCAAAATACATTTTATTTAAGGGTAAAAAATATTTAAGCTAACTTTGAATGCTACGAGCCTGTAATTTGGACATTTCTATAACCAATTTCTAGGATTATTTTTAAATTCAATAAAAGGAAGTATTTTTTATGCGGCTTTAAAAAAACGCTTTTGCGCCATCTTACCTTCCACCAAGGGAAAGATGACGCACAGTGATGGTGAAGATGGCGCATGTAGGTATCTATATTAAAAGCGCAAGTGATATGAAAAGAAAATTTATTTTTTAATACTGAAAGTAAGAAAATGTAAACAAAGCTTTTTTAACATATTAACAAAAGTCACAGATGTAGTTTTCGGGACTTTTGGCTCCACTGCATTCTTTATGCACCCATTGTCCACAACTTGTGCATCTGAACCATGTTTCCGTCTTTTTGCCGAAGTCTCCACATAATATGCAGATATCAGTTTCACCTCCCTCGTTGATTATGTCATCCAACTCATCGTCATTGCAAAGACCTTCTTCATCAAAATCGCTTTCTTCAGTATCGCTATCCTCCAAGATTTTTTTGTTTATTTTTTGTTTGATTATTTTGTGTACTTTGGCTTTCCCTTTATTTTTATTTAGTTTTAATCCTGCATCATTAACCAATACTTGTCTGGTTACTTTTTTCTTTCCTTCTTCCGACTTCGCCAGTTTTTCTTTTTTTTATTCTCTTTTTCTTCTAAGAATTCTTTTAAAGGGGTGCTTGTTAGAATTTCAGAATGTTGCTTTTGTCGTCCATATTTTCTTTTAATTTTTTTATTGGGCAAAGGAACTGGAGAAATAAGTGAAAGAGAAATATGTGGACGTTTGGTTATTTCATTTTGTTTTGTGGGGGTTGTGTGACGACTTTCAGGAGACTGTCGGCTGGTTGATGGACGTGGTAATTCTGGTTCTCTTATAGATGGTGTTGTTATTAGTGGAGGTGTTCCCTGAGGTGCAGGTTCAGGAGAAACATCTCTATCCAAGCTTCTTCTTCTTCTTCTTCTTCTTCTTCTTTGAGTGCCTCTCCTATCGGAGATTGGATATCATTAGGGCGATTCTAATATTATTTACTGCTGTTTTGAACAATTCGTTAGTGGTACAGCCAAACCACTCTCTCAAATTTCTCATCCAGGACATTCTTCTACGGCCTGGATTTCTTCGTCCTTGGATTTTTCCTTGCATTATGTTTTGTAGGAATGTGTACTTTTGTCCCCTCATCAGGTGGCCTAAGTATTCAAGTTTTCTCTTTTTTATATTCAGTAGAACTTCTGGCTTGTTATTTATTCTGCGTATTACTTCTTCATTTGTAATTTTATCCACCCAACTTATTCTTAGTATACGGCGGTAGCACCACATCTCAAAGCTTTCAAGATTTTTAATATTCCTATGTTTAAGAGTCCATGACTCAACACCGTAGAGCAAAGTACTGAATACATAGCATTTTAACATTCTAGTTCGTAGATGAATACTAATATCACGATTACAAAATAATTTTTTCATTTTTATAAAAGTAGACCTGGCAATTTCAATACGTCTATCCAAGCTATCATTGTTTAAATTATCAGCAGGAAAAAAGTCATCTTCTGTGAACTTATCAGAGTTTAACGGAAAAATTCCGCACGTTCCGAAACCAGAAACGGCCTTATCAATATTTGCCACCTGATCATATGCTAACTTAAAAATCTCGGCGACATCATATGGAGTAATTTTATCTTCAAACTCTGAGTTGCTGATCTTAGATTTTAGAAAGGAATTGCAATGGCGACCATACGCATATTTTAATGCAGAAAAAAATGACACATCAAGAGGTTGTAATTTGTGGGATGTGTGGGGTGGAATACTAACCATTATAATCCCATTCTCTTTGCAGTAATTATAAATATCCAGTGAAATATGGCTCGAGTGATTATCTAATACTAACAGCACGGGATTATCTGGACTAGACAGGACTTTTTTTTGGAAATGCTTCAGCCATAATAAAAACATAGACGTATTACTCCATCCATTATCCGTGCAGTTGTAAATCGCACCGCTTGGTCCATTTTTCTGAAGCTGTGGGCTCATCCTCTTCCTGGGAAATATAAATAATGGAGGTATGTAGTTACCGGAGGCACTGAACGCCATTATTACCGTGATATTCTTCCCTCGTTCCCACGAAGAAATGATTCCAAACTGCTTTACTCCTTTGGGTCCAAGTCTTTTACATGATTCTTTAGGAACCGTAGATATACCGGTTTCATCAACATTGTAAATGCGATCTGGCAGAAATTTATATTTTTCTTGCACTGTTTCCAAATTTTTAAAAAAGCGGTCTACTTCTATTTTATTGAAGGCTGTTATTCTATTAAAGCTTCTGGCTTTCTCAAGGAAATTTGAGGATTTCGTTTTATAAATCCTAGATACCAGTCTTTTCCAGCCATTTGTTTATTCTTATTAAAATTGTGTTTAATTTCATTCCGTTCTGCATAAGCAAATGCCATGGTTCTCAGCTCTATGCAAGTGATACCAAAAAATAAATTGGCCAGCTTGAGAACATGATCTAGTATCTCCTTTTCATGATGTGCCGAAAACAATGGGGCTCTACCAAGAGACTCTGATTTGACTTCCTTTAATAAATTTTTAACCTTAAGTTTTCTCCTCAATGTAGCTTCTGGTATTGAAAATGCCCTTGCCACTTCCCGAATTTTACGACCATCTCTACAAATTGCATTCAATGCTGCATTAAGAGCTGCTGCAGAAAATGATCCTCTCTGTGTTTTTCGTATATATTTTCCCATTTCTAAAAAAGAAAAAGATGCCTCAAAATGCAAAATAGACACTAAATAATAAATATTCTATACTCCATTGTTATTTAAGGTAATGAACTGAAAAGGCAAAGATGACGCACTATAACAGCAAAGATGACGCAGTCTGCGTCAACTTAGCCTGTTCAGCATAACCTACAAAAAATGGTTATCAAAATTATCCATCATCAAATATTTAACAGATAAATCCTCGCTAACTGAAAATAAATATCACCTACTCCCATGAATATGAAGAAAATCCAATGGAACCATTTTTAAACAACTTACCATTAATATTCGCAGTGTCAAAACTAACAAGAAATCAACGTGTATCGCGTTACTCTGCCTCACAGATACTAAACAGTACGAAAGCTGACCGATGAAGTTTTAAAGTAATAGTAGTTTCTAAAGGAGGGCGCCACGGGTATAAAAACTGAATTTAGTGAAGTACTTGATAAAATACAGAGGTGCGTCATCTTAGACGCTGCGTCATCTTCCCCGTCCTTCCCCTATCTTAGGTGACTTTAACGCTAAGTTAGGTAGAGGAAAGGTATCTGGATTGATTGGAGATTTCGGACTTGCAGTGCAGAACGACAGTGGAGAGAGAATGACGGAATTCTGTTAACAGCACAACATGGTAACGACAAATACGTGGTTTAAATTACATCCTCGCAGATTATACACTTGGACTTCACCACAACGCAATGAAAACAGAATAATCCGTAACCAAATAGATTACATATTGGTCAACAAAAGATATCACAACGCTATCATCAATGCAAAAACATATGCTGGAGCTGACATCAATTCCGATCATAATCATGTTGTAATAGTGCGCGCAAGATGGAAAATAGTAAAGAAACAAAAACCTCAACACAAACTAGACATCCGATTATTGAAAAACGACACCATTCAACACTCAGTAAATAAAGAATTAAATAAAAATTTAGGAAATATTGACCACCACAGAATTATCGAGTCCGATGACATAAACGTTCTTTGGACAACTATTAAAGAACAAATGGACAATGCAATAGAAAAACATCTAAAATTATCATTCAGAAATAACAAACAGCAATGGATGACAGATGAGATTTTACAATTAATGGACAAACGAAGAGAATCTAACGGAAAAGATGACCAGGATGGAGAATACAAAAGACTAAATAGAATAATTCGAAGAAAAATAACCGCAGCAAAAGAGAAGTGCCTGGAAACAAAATGCGTCGAAATAGAAGAACTGCAACAAAGGCACGATTTTTTTAATTTACATAAAAAGGTAAAAGAGTTTAACATCAACTACCAAGCGAACAACTTTTCACACCATGCTGAACACGGATGGCAAACTGCTAGAATCAACGGAAGATAAACTGAAAGAGTGGGAAAACTATATTAAAATTCTTTTTCATGACATACGAGAAGAACCAATATTGGAAAATAACAACGAAGGGCCAGCAATTCTGAAATCTGAAATTATAAATGCAATTAACCAACTCAAAACAAATAAAAGCTCAGGTCCAGATGGAATATACCCAGAAACGTTGAAACTAATCAGCGAAGAAAATATCGAAATATTTGTCCGTTTATTCAATCGCATTTATAATACAGGTAAAATACCCCAAGACTGGCTAGAGTCAATATTCATCCCACTACCAAAAAAGCCAAACCCACAACACTGCAATGAGTTCCGTCTGATAAGCCTTATGAGTCATGCAGTAAAAGTCATGTTAAATCGTACATAATCGTATCTATAGAAGGTGCGAAACAATCATCGGAGACGATCAGTTTGGATTCAGAGCCGGCATGGGAACGAGAGAAGCCCTCTTCAATTTACTAATTTTCGCGCAAAAATGCTACGACCAACAGAAAGATATATTTATATGCTTTATAGATTTCGGAAAAGCATTTGATAGAGTAAGACACGATCTACTATTAGAACGTTTGCAAGAAGTCGGTTTAGATGGAAAAGACATCAATTTACTAAAGAACTTGTACTGGAACCAAAACGTCAGAGTTAGGATCGAGGGTTCCACATCCGCAGAAGTAGAAATTAGGAGGGGAGTTAGACAGGGATGTGTTCTGTTGCCTCTGCTGTTTAATCTTTACTCCGAGTTTCTATTTAAAGAGGCACTGGAGGACTGGAGGACTCCAAGGATGGAGTCAAGGTGAATGGCGTAAATATCAACAGCATCAGATACGCCGATGATACGGTGTTGATTGCGGATTCCGACTTGTGTCTACAACGACTCATCGACAAGACCAACTCGACCTGTGAGCAGTTTGGTATGAAAATAAACATTAAAAAAACCAAAGTAATGTCAATCCGAAAAAACCAAAACGTACCTCAACCTTGAACAATAAATGGGCACATTTTAGAACAAGTCAATAGATTTAAGTACTTGGGATGTTGGATCGATAGCAGCCTAAATCCTGATCTAGAAATAAGATCGAGAATAGAACAGGCCAGAAAATCTTTCAAAAAACTCAAAAAACTGCTTTGTAATTCTCGAATAAATCTCGAAATTCCACTACGTTTATTCAAATGCTACGTCTGGTCGACTATTCTCTATGCAGTTGAGACATGGACCCTTAAAACATCAACCATAAATAAGTTGGAGGCCTTTGAAATGTGGATCTACCGGAGAATTCTCAAAACTTGGACATCGCATACCTCAAACGAAGAAATGCTGCATAGAATAGGCAAGGTAAGAGAACTTTTCAACGCAGTGAAAGTTAGAAAAACATCATACCTGGGCCACATACTGAGAAATAATAAGTACCAATATGCTCAACTTATAGTGAAAGGAAAGATCGAGGGAAGGAGCGGGCTAGGAAGGAAAAGACTATCGTGGCTCAGAAATATCCGACAATGGACAGGGCTAAATTTTGAACAGCTAATAAGAACAGCTGAAGACAGAGAATAGTTTGCAATTGTAGTAGCCAACCTCCATTGAGGAGACGGCACTTTAAGAAGAAGAATCACCAGCTAGACTGGGACCAGTATACCTTCCGTTCTTCGCAATGGCCTATTTCCCTGGAGTAATCGTGATATATGTACTTTCTAGTCGTTAGTATTCCAAAAATAATATAAACGCAATAAATTGTCACAGTTAACAAAGCAGTTACATGTTAGTAAATTATTCACAAATACCTTCGCTAAATTATTTCGAAAGTACCGTTAGAAATTATTTTCTTTATAAAATTAGTGTAAAAGCATTTGAAAAGAACTCTTCATCACGCACGTATTTTTCGAATTAATTACAATCGTTAATGTAGCAATTATTTGACTTACAAACCTATGGTACATATTGCTTTAAAAATATGAACTTTTAACGTTCCATTAATTTTTAAACACTTGGTATGTGATTTCTCTCATCTTAAAACAATGTTTTCACTTTTGTAGAAACCGTTCTTTCACATAAGCTACACAGTCTTCTTTCCTTATTTGTGCAATCCGTTTACAATTTTACAATCTTCAATTTGCAATTAAGTCACCATGTGAAGATACGAACAGACCTGCTATCGATATGTCTCTTTTATCAGGGCCGACTTTAAAAATTCTCCTATTTTTTTTATATCAAATAGGTACATAAAATTTTAATTTCAATAATTAAATTGTAACATTAATAAAATGCAAAGAGTTACAACTGTTCATACTCCTACAGCGAGCGGGTGAAGAAAGAGGCCTTAACCTCAACATAAATAAAACAAAATGGTTGCTGGTCAGCAAAACTCAAAAACCTGCCAGACAATTAAAAATAAAAAACCAATTAATTCAACACGTTGACTCTTATATATCTTGGAACAGTCGTAAACTCGAACTGGGATCAAACAACCGAAATACGATCTAGAAGTGAAAAGGCCAGAGCAACATTTAACAACATGAGATATATATTCACCCACTGCGACATATCTCTCCCACTAAAAGTAAGGCTGCTAAAATACTATGTATTTCCAGTCTTGCTGTATGGCGCAGAGGCCTGGACAATAACGGAAACATTAGTGAGGAAGCTGGAGGGATTCGAAATGTGGGTGTACCGACGTATCCTCAAAATATCCTGGACGACTAACACCACCAACGTAGAGGTATTGCGCCGAATTGGAAAACAAAAACAAATCTCTTTCACAATTAAGAAACAGAAACTTGAATACCTCGGTCATATTATGAAACATGATAAATATCATTTACTCCAACTGATAATACAGGGTAAAATAGCGAGTAAACGCGAACCCGGAAGAAGAAGATACTCGTGGCTTCAAAACTTACGCCAACGGTTTGGACTAACATCGATCGAGTTATTCAGAAACGCCGCAAACAAAATTAAAATTGCTATGATGATAGCCAACGTCCGCAACGGACAAGGCACATGAAGAAGAAGAAGAAGATACTCCTACCCCGGATGGATGCTTCCATGGAATAACAAATGTCTGCCCCAGTTGTTTAATATTATACAGGACGAGTGGTGAATTTGAACTGAAATTTCTATTGGTCATAAATTTTCAACGGTAAGTTTACTCGTAATGTGTCTCACGTTTTGGTCAAATATTATGCTACTAACTAAATAACTGAGTTATTTAAACTAGAAAAAACCAGGTCCAATTTTAAAAAATTGGTTCCTTTGTTTTCATAGAAAAATTTTCGTCTGCATATGGTTTTTGAAAACTCAAACAAGAATTTTATAAATTAGACAAGTAGACAATTCAAATGGCAGATTTATTTTTTTCACATACGATCAATAGTATTAATATTACTTTTCTGTGTTTTCAAAAGATTTTCAAAAAGTTGTTTTGAATAGTACAAAAAAGTGGATTCTATAATTTTTGTTTAGTGATTCATCCTTAGTGACGTTTTATTGTTTTCTTAGGAAAGGCTATAGTATATAGTTTTCTTTATTTTCCTCAAAAGGAAAGGCTATAGTAACACTCAGTTTTCTTTTTGATGGAAAATAATATTAATATAAGTAAATAAATACATAAATCTAAATTAATCCAAAGTAAATACGAATATTAGACTGAGTTATTCATTTATTGTTTTGAAGTAGCCAAATTTGATAGGGTCAAATTAAAGGACGGCATCCACTTATTGTAACTGACCCAATTGAAGATGGCAATGGGATAAGACAGGGAGACTTCCTGAGTCCTCTATTGTTCAAAATGATCATGGACGAAATACATGGACAGTCTGTAAAACACAGAATAGTCACCCATAGCGATATAACCAGTAAATTGGAAGAATCAAAGTTTTCACTATCGGAGTCCACTGTACGCCGAAATTTGTACAGTATGGGATTCAAATGTCATAGGCCAGTTAAGGAACCAAAACCATCACCACAAATGCCCAAGAAACGCTTAGTTTCGGCCAATTTGCACAAATATTATATGGCAATAGAGTCTTTATGCAAATTGGCCCAAACTAAGCGTTTTTTGAGCATTTGTGGTGTTAGTTGGTTGTTTGCTTGGTTCCTTAAGTAGCCTATGAGATTTGAATGCCATACTGTACAAATTTCGGCGTACAGTAGACTCCGATATGGAAAACTTTGGTTTATTCAATTCCTATAATTCTAATTTATTGGTTATATCACTATGGGTGACTCTTCTGTGTTTTACAGCCAAATTCTTTAAAATTCGTTTCCCTCTGGAGGTGACTGAAACATTTCTACCGTACCGACCCCTCCAAACCGATGTAACAGGATGTTTCTTTTTAGTTTTTGACTCAACCTTATATTTTTTTGCTATTTCTCTTTGATACATGTGGTATTTTCTAATAGAGCAGTAACATAAGAGAGCAGAAGAGATTTGCCCAACAAAAAGATCTTTACAATCCCCCATATGAAAAAATTTCAATCGAAGACATTCGTCTTTTAGAAATTAACATATTTTTATTAATATCTTAAAATAAATTAAACAAATTAAAAACTAACATTAATAAAGACTAATATTAACACTTACTGCTGCAAATTTTACGAAAAGTTGAAAAAGTCGAGTCATTGCACCCTTTTGGCCCATTCTATTGCCATCTGTCAAGTTTTCATAATTCAATGAAAAGGTCTCACCATCTTTAACTTAATTATGTAGCAGGATTATTAAGTAATTGTTATTTAACCCATTCAGCAGTTCCGTATGACTTTGAACATAGTACTTTTAAGGTGTTTCAAAGAAAAAAACTGATATTTCTAGGGTAAGTCTAATAAATTGAGCAGGGACTGTATATAAAAAATTCTATTCACAAGCACATATCTAGTCATCTGCTCAAATGTAGTATAAAATAATTCTGAACAAATCTTTTAAACGTATTCAAAAATAATTATTTTACCTATAATTATTAATTAAAAAGTTAGGTAATTAATTAGGTAGGTAATCTAAAATAAAAAAAAATAATAATTTTGAAAATAAAACTTAGGACGTACCTGGAATAATTTTCGTTTGAATACAAGCAGAAAGTGTAGAGAAAATTGTCTACTATTCATAGTTAATCAAGAAGTACAACTTAATCACATTACCTATGTCAAATAGGTATTTGTGAAGGAGTTTCCTTGCTATTGTTCGGTCGCAATTTATTATTTCTCGGTAATTATTCTATATTTACTTTAATTAGTCATTGTAGTAAAACAGATCGTCTTTTAATGACACTAAGATTGACGATTCACAATAATTACGCGACTTTGGTCTTCGTTCTTCAAGTTCAAAACAAATTTTATTTACACGTTGTCATAGTTATAATAGTAATTCGTTGTCAAAATACAAAATTTTGTATTTTGACCACGACGTCTGATGTGGAAGTCGAAACGTTAATAAAATTATTTTTTCAAGTTAAATTGTGGCTTATTTGCCGATTAGAATAGTTAATTACAAAAATGTCACAAATAAATAGCTTCAGAACAACAAAAATAAAAATAAAAATAAAAGTAAAAACAAAAATAAAAATAAAAATTAAAACTTTTTTTTCCATTGATTTTAAAAATGAAAACGTTTATTGCTTTAATAGTATGTATGTACATTTCATTCTTCCTATTTCAGATATTTTATTTTCTTCTTTCGATGTTCCGCGTCTGTACCACCTCCTGTGTACTGCGTCCGCTAGGGTCCTGGTTCTCCATGCTGTTGTCGTCTGGACTTCTTCTTCTGTAATTACTTTTGTGGCATCGTATTTACTTTCCTGACCGGTTTTGCCAACTACCTGGCTACTGTCTGATCAGGTGGTCGATCAGACGGTGTTTTTCTTTGTGTATCCTCTGTATCTGATTTCTTGCGAAGATATCTCTTGTCTTAAGGAGTCTTCTTGTGGCCTGATGGAAGAAGTAATGGGCCACCTCACCTCATCTCGGAAGAAGTAATGGATCCAGTACACACCAGTGGTGTGTACTGGAGCCTTTCTCGGTTGGTTGCGTTGGAAACTCGATCTTGCCATGCTGCCCCGTCGATGATGCGGTAGCATTACGTCTCTGTAGCTTCTAGTCTCTTCCAGTTAGCGTTTGCTGTGTAACTCCACACTGGAACGGCATACAGCATAACAGACCTAACATAGGCCTGATATGGTTGTATTTTCTTCTTCTTCGTCAATGGATATATCCAGAAAATTTAAGGAAGTATTAGTCTTTTTACAAACAAAAATTATACCTTAGTTTGCTTTGTATGCAGTTGAAAATTCAGCCTTCTATCCAGATGGACTCTAAGGTACTTGATTGATGGTGTTGGTTGGATTCTGTTTCCTCTTATCGTTAGTTCTACTGCAGGCGGATTTCGTTGCTACGTAAAGATGATGAATCGGCGTTGATCCTGATTTTCCACTTTTCCGTTTATTCTGCTATCCTCTCTAAGTGGCCTTCTAGTGTTTGGACTATTCTTCTGTCATCTTTTTCTGATGTATAGATGGCTGTGTCATCCTCATACAAAGCTGTACTCGTTCTGGCATCTGTTGGTAAATCGGAAATAAAAATGTCATATAAAATGAGCGATACCATGCTGCCTTGTGGCATCCCTTCCTGGACTTCCTGCATCCTGGACGTTTTTTTGTCAACTGAAACTTGAAATGTATTAGATACTTGTCTAAACCAAACTGAAATAATCCAGATGACTAGCCTCGTATTGCAACTAACAAAATGGTCTGTCTGGGTGTCATAGCGACATCTGCTAGATACAAGTCAAAATTTTCAACTTAATAAAATATATTATAGATTTTTTCTAAGAGGGACAGTCTCGGGTTAATGTCACTGGAGGAAAATTATTCCTGAATTATTCCTGAGAAGTTGTTATACAGGGTGGTTCATTAATAATTGTCCTTAGCAAAGAAACCTTAGCACAAAATACGAAGATCTTACCTAAAACACTTAAATAAAATGTTGTTCCTTACTGAGTTACAGGGTGTTTTATCTTAAAGTTTAAAAATTATTTTTGCTCAGCATTTTAAAACTATTCGACGTATAACTTTCGTACTTGGCAGAAAGTATAGGTACTGTACAAGCTACTAAATTATGTTAAACACACGTTTGTGCTATTACCAGAGGCGTACGACGGGGGAAAGTGAATGGTTGACCCTTTCCAAATTCTACGCCACTGGCGATATTGCTATTTTAGTTCAATTTTTGGATTCTCCAATACTTTCTATGAAAATAATATACTCTTTATTGGTAACGATAAAGTCATTAGTTTTCGAGATATTTGAAGTTAAAAATGAAACGACACGGTTATTTTGATTAATGTATTGTGTCGCTTCATTTTTATTTTCAAATATCTGGAAAATTAATCAGTTTATCGTTACGTATGAAGAGTATATTATTTACATAAAAAGTATTGTAAAATCAAAAAATTACACTAAAATAGCAATTTTATCAGTGGCGTAGAATTTGGGAAGGGTCAACTAGCCACTATCCCCTGTCGTACGCCTCTGGTAGTACCTA
Source organism: Diabrotica virgifera virgifera (assembly GCF_917563875.1). Taxonomy (NCBI): domain Eukaryota; kingdom Metazoa; phylum Arthropoda; class Insecta; order Coleoptera; family Chrysomelidae; genus Diabrotica; species Diabrotica virgifera. Next base: position 57,507,705 of record NC_065447.1, read on the forward strand.
GAAACGTTTATTTATCTTAATTTAGTAGAGTGTACAGCACCTAAAGATATACGCCAAATAGTTTGAAAGTACTGGGTACAAATAATTTTTAAATGTTAATCATATGAATCATATCATAAATTAATCAAAATAACTGTGCCGTTTCATATTTAACTTCAAATATCTCGAAAACTAATGACTTTATCGTTACCAATAAGGAGTACATTATTTACGTAGAAAGTATTGGAGAATCTTAAAATGGCACTAAAATAGTAATTTCTCCAGTGACGTAGAATTTGAGAAGGGTCAACCATTTACCATCCCCTCTCGTACGCCTCTGGTAGTAGCTAGAAACGTTTGTTTATCATAATTTAGTAGTGTGTCTAGTAGTCACACTTTCTGCCAAGTATGAAAAGGATACGTCGAATAGTTTTAAAATGCTAAGCAAAAATAATTTTTAATATTTTAGATAAAACACCCTGTAGCTTAATAAGGAACCACATTTTATTTAAGTGTTTTAGGTTAAATCTTCGTAGTTTGTGCTAAGGTTTCTCCAGTTACTATATGGACAATTATTAATGAAACACCCTGTGTATGTAGAGCGTGTTTCCTTTGACACTTTTTTTGTGTTTTTACCTATTTTTTCAATTTACACCATTAGTCGAGGAAATGGAACTGAAAAAATGACAAAACCTCGCAATTTTTTCGTCCAGCATGGATTTGTACAAAAATTTGGGATTAGGCTCATTTCGCCTTCTAGTTCATTTTGTATATTGAGCCGTTGTACGCTTTTGGTTTTTTAAGGGTGAAAACTACCCCTAAAAAACTACTTGTAAAAAATTATAAAACAACATTTTAGACTTTAATATTGTCAACATTTGGTTCTTATTAGTTACATAATGATTGTTTTATGCTTTAAGATATACTATCATAATATTTCAACCCTTAAAATCACCCTTGTTGGAGCTATATATAAAAAATTACTTATCCTAAAAGAATAATTTCGGCTTGCATCGATTTACATAAAAATTTGGGATTAGGATTATCTCACCCTGTACTTCATATTCTATAACATGCTCAAGGGCGTCGATTATTTTTAGGGGTGTAAACTACCCCTTATTGTCAAAAATTATATAAAAACATTGTAAACTTTAATATGGGTAAAATTTGGTTTTGATTGGCTACAAATAATGATTGTTTTATGCTTTAGGATAAAATATCATAATATTCCAACCCTTAAAAACCACCCTTAAGAACATTACAATTTTTATAAGTACCTAGATAATTCTACTATTAATCTAAATAATAGATCTACACAGAAAAAAAGTCGAATTAAAGAATTACAAAAACATTAACCCTCAAACCACACGGACCACGCTGCAGTGCTACGCTGTGGATCCACAAAAGTAGTTTACCGTGGGTTCTTATGCGAGCGACTGTGGCCGGCTACAAACGCTCGTGTGGGGTGCGCCGGCCACTCTACATAAGAGCCCACGGTAAATCATCGTCAGCCACTCTGTGGATTCACAGAGTAGCGCTGCAGCGTGGTCCGTGTGTTTTGGCTCTTATTTACACAAAAATACGAATTTACAAATATGTAGAAGTACAAATACAAATAGATTTTTAAGTCATCTTCCAGCATACGAACCAGTTCTGTTGTATTATACATCCATTGAAAATGTTCCATAAGCGGACTATTCGAATATTTCGAAAAAATAAATTCGTTAAACATCGCTCCTTCATTTTTGGCGATAAAAAGTTTTTTCAAAAATGTTTTTGTAGGATTTTTGAAGAACTATAAAGGCTGTATGACACTATGCATTTTCTTGTATCATTTCTAATATTGTTTCTGATATCGTTTCTTGTATATATTTTCTTGTATCATTTCTTGTACGTACATTTGTGCCCTGTATGACACTATGCAAGTTCTTGTATCGAAAATTGTATGAAATTCGGCACGTGATTGGTCGATATTTCGTTTGTCACCCCGTGTCACGTTATGGTAGTACTGCATCTACATCTACAGCTGATTTTAAGGATTTTATAAAATTTATAAACTTTTAATTAACATTTTAATGTTAACCAGAATTTTACGTTGACTGTTTGAGGTTGATTATTTGTGTTTTTATTTTGTTTTGATATTTGTGCTAAAATATTTGCATTAGAATTATCTTCAATTTGATCCAAATTAGGAGCTATTGTATTTTGTAAAAAATTATGCACCATGAAACCTAAATTTATAGTTTGAACTTTACTAGGAGCTAAATATATGGTTATTAGTAGAACAGTAGTCCATACCAAACGGTATATTAAGTATCAATATAAGATTTATAAATAATACCTACAAAAACACAAATAAATTCATCAATACATGATCCCATTTTCATTTCAGCCGCCATTATGAGTAAGTAATTATGACATTTTAGATGTTTTACCAGCAGGTTTTACGTTTTTTCTCTTTGCGCAGAAATTGGCGCAGTTCTTGTACAAGAATCTGTGTCTGACTCAAATTCTTGTTTCGTTTCTGATATCGTTTCTTGTATCTGTGTATGACACTATGCATTTTTTTGACATATTAGAAACGATATTAGAAATGATACAAGAAAATGTATAGTGTCATACAGCCTTAAGACTGAGTAAATTAAATTCCGTTAGATCCCTCACTTTTTAATTGGGGTGGGTTTAAAGGGCTAGAATAAGGGGGTGTTTGCTCGTAAATAGAGGTTTTAAACAGCTATATCTCGCTAACTATTCACTGTAATAAAAATATATTTACAAAATAATTTTAGTTATCAAAAAAGCTACATTTTAGTAATCCATAATTTTTTTCGTATCTCCAGTATTTTGGGAGATATTTGGAAGTAAAAGGTGAAAAATACGAAATTGCAAAAAAATCAATTTATCTTTAAACTCCAATTTTTCTAAAGTTTGGCTTTTCAAATAGGTCAAAATTCTTGGGTGTATTGACAATACAAATATACAAGGAATTACAAAAAGGTGAAGACCAATTTTTAATTAGGAGGGTAGTTAGGGAGTTATTTTCACTGATTTTTTTTGTAGAGGTAAGCAGGTACCGACTTTTTTTTATCATAAGTCGCTCTTTTTTTTAATAATATATTTTTTTTATTATTTTTTGAAAGGCTTAATTGTATACTTGAAAAAAGATAATTTAAGTTTTCCTCGAAAAATGCAAAGTTTTCCCGTTATTTGGCTTTGAATATTTCAAATTATGCATTTGACGAGAAAAGCTAACCTTTCACATGCCGTATCTCGGTTTTTATTGGTCTTAAATATATTATATAAAAAGAATTTAGTTTGTGTTACTGAAAGATACAATTTTGTTATCTACATTTTTTTTATTAAATGCATATTTTTCGAGGTATTCTCCAAAAACCCTCTAAAAAAGTCGATTTTTTCGACGAAAAACTGTTACTTTCAAGCGTGAATAACTCGAAAAATATTACATGAAGAGAAGTATCCATACTTACTCAAATGTGGTCTCGAGGTAAACCAAATTACAAAAAACTCGAAGATGTACCACAAGGTTATTTTTTATTGTTAAAAAACATATATAAGGACGCGTTTCGGCTTAACACAAGCCATCATCAGCTTAAATACAGGACAAAAAACAACTGACTGACCTACAATGTAAAAATATCCAACGTTATATATGAGAATAAAGTAGATGGTGACAACGCCCACCTCAGTTTAGGAACTTACCAGAAAAAACAGGAAGGAGGAGGAATCAGCTAGTTTACATTATGAAATATATAGATGTACACATTTCTTCATTAATTATTAGCTATTAATAGCATTTTGTAATTATAGTGTTGTAAAAACCTCAAGAACTTTCACTTGTAGAGGAACCATCATGTGAGCCGGTCAGGTGTAAAGACCTTCCGGTGGAAAGTCAAATTGCTGTCAGTGATGACATAGAGTACTCAACAAAGAAGTGTCATTAATGGTGGTAAACTTGTAACTAGGAGACTGTTCGAACTAAGGAAAGAAAAGAAGAAGATAAACGTCAGAATTAATTTAAGTGAATTGAGCAGAGTGGAAAGGAAACTGAGACTGTATTAAAGTGTGACAAAGATGGAAACGACCAGAGAAAGTCTGTAATAATGTTGAATAGCAATAACTTTTATGTAAGTAACCACTGAGGCGGACGAGACCAAGTAAGGTTGGATAGAAGTAGGCCAGTCATTAAAAAGATTCAATCAGGGTAAAAAACATATTATGGTAGCACCAAATAAATTACAATAAGATAATACTCCAAATTAGGTATCACAGTCAGGAAGAAAAATAAATAAATAATATATATTACAATATCTGTTTAGGTAAAATGGTTTAAAAAACCGAAATAACACCCTGTACACTCAAAAGTGTTAAATTAAAAAACATGTTAAATTTTAATTTAACACTTTTGAGTGTACAGGGTGTTATTTCGGTTTTTTAAACCATTTTACCTAAACAGATATTGTAATATATATTATTTATTTATTTTTCTTCCTGACTGTGATACCTAATTTGGAGTATTATCTTATTGTAATTTATTTGGTGCTACCATAATATGTTTTTTACCCTGATTGAATCTTTTTAATGACTGGCCTACTTCTATCCAACCTTACTTGGTCTCGTCCGCCTCAGTGGTTACTTACATAAAAGTTATTGCTATTCAACATTATTACAGACTTTCTCTGGTCGTTTCCATCTTTGTCACACTTTAATACAGTCTCAGTTTCCTTTCCACTCTGCTCAATTCACTTAAATTAATTCTGACGTTTATCTTCTTCTTTTCTTTCCTTAGTTCGAACAGTCTCCTAGTTACAAGTTTACCACCATTAATGACACTTCTTTGTTGAGTACTCTATGTCATCACTGACAGCAATTTGACTTTCCACCGGAAGGTCTTTACACCTGACCGGCTCACATGATGGTTCCTCTACAAGTGAAAGTTCTTGAGGTTTTTACAACACTATAATTACAAAATGCTCTTATTAATAGCTAATAATTAATGAAGAAATGTGTACATCTATATATTTCATAATGTAAACTAGCTGATTCCTCCTCCTTCCTGTTTTTTCTGGTAAGTTCCTAAACTGAGGTGGGCGTTGTCACCATCTACTTTATTCTCATATATAACGTTGGATATTTTTACATTGTAGGTCAGTCAGTTGTTTTTTGTCCTGTATTTAAGCTGATGATGGCTTGTGTTAAGCCGAAACGCGTCCTTATATATGTTTTTTAACAATAAAAAATAACCTTGTGGTAGATCTTCGAGTTTTTTGTAATTTGGTTTTCGAAAAATATTAGTTTTACGAAGAAAATGTAAAAAACATTTTTTTCTTAGAACCACTTTTTACATAAATTTACATGGTTAAAATGTAATAAAAAATTCCCACCCCCGAGATGGGGTGGCAACCACCCCCAAGGTTTTAGCGTACAGCGGCATGATATAGAAAATGATCCTTGGACTATTCCCTACCTTCTGTGAAAATTTCAAGTAAATCCATGCTGGACGAAAAAATTGCGATCCAAAATATTTCATTTCCTCGACTACATTTGTATTTTTTTTTTGAAAAAAAAAAATATTTAAACATAAATAACATAAACGACCTTTATAAGGAATTAAAAGATTTAAAATGTTTTTTCCCAATAAACCTTAATACTTTAATATTTACAAATGATATGGAAATTCTTCATCTCATTTATAAACATGTTAAATTATGTAAATACAAGTTGTAAACGTAATATAATAGGCATAATTTGTTAATGTGGTTTGAAAAAATTTAAAAAATATATATATACAAAAAAACACATAATAAAATAATAACAAAAAAATAATAAATAAAAAAAAGAAAAAAAAAATAGAAACAAACATAAAAAAAGAAAAAAAAATAGAAACAAACATAAAAAAAAGAAGTGTTTCGCACAAATTAAAATATATAATAAAAAAACAGTAAAATAATTAAAAAAACAAAATAAAAAAAAGCTACACAATGTACCAATGTATCTATAAAAATAATATTGTAGAATGTACTTATGTTTATAAGAAATTTATGACTATGAATCTGCAATCAATCACAAACAAGTCTGGCTAATTGGCTCTGCCAAAGACTACATTTGTAAGAATGGGCATATTTCTATTTCACCTCTCAGAAAATAGCAAAACTATTATCTCCTGCCGTACAGGGTATTTGGTAAAGAATGAGCCATAGCTTAACCTTAGATTCCTGAGGTTAAAATAAGTCAATGTAAGCTAACTTACCTTAGTACAAAAGTTGATAATAACCGAAATACAGGGTGTCAAAGTTAAACTTTTATTTTATTTATTCTTGAATATTTCCTGAGAAGTATGGGAAAACAACACGAAACTTGGTAAGCGGGGGTTTTTTGGGATGAGAAATCCAAATTCGCCACCAAAAATGATGTATTACCCAGAGGGCGCCACATACGTCTTTCAGTGCTCATTTAATTTTTTTTTTTTTTTTTTATTTAAATTTATTTTGCAATCTGTTGAGTGTCAACAATAAACAAAAGTAATTACATTGACTAAGGACAAGAAAGATTTTACCCACTGGCAAAATCAAAGTACAATTTTTATAAAGTTGTGTACAAAATAATTACATTTCATAACTACTAACTCATTAGTTTAAAAGTTTACTCTAAATGGTAAGTCCAATGGTTTGAACCTCTTTAACCTACGCTGTTCTTGGGAATTGTCTAGGAGGTTAAGTGCAAACTGGTTTTCATGATCCTCCAACTTGGCAATGTAAGCAGCGCTACGTTTTGTGATGACTTCTTGTACCGTATCAGTTTTAAGGTCTCGATGAATAATTCTGTTGTTGATGTACCAAGGTGCATTAGTGATGGTTCTGAGGGTTTTTGATTGGAAGCGTTGGATGATTTCGATGTTGGAGTGACTGGCTGTTCCCCATAGTTCCAACCCATATGTCCAGATTGGCATAAGTATTGCCTTATAGAGCAGCAATTTATTATCCAGAGATAGTCTTGATGAACGGCCCATTAACCAATACATATTTTTGAATTGGAGACCTAGTTGCTTTCTCTTGGTCCAGATATGTTTCCTCCATGTGAGACTTCTGTCCATTTTTCTGGACATTTTTCTTGCTGTGGAACAACTAACTACAAATATCCAATCAGCTGCCTGGCAAGCAACACCAACAATACAAAATAAATGCATAATAAATGACTGCCCACAAGTTGTCAAAGAAAAAATTTTGCTAAAGAGAAGACTGAGGAAAAGATGGCAACAGACCAGAGATCCTGCTGATAAGCGTAGATTCAATAGTGCATCAAGGGAATTAAAAAAGCTCTTCGAAGATCTCAAAAACCAATCACTTCAGTACTACTTGGAAAATTTAGATTCCACTAAAATACCGATTATTCGCTCATTTAATACGTTCAGTTTTTTTATCCCCCACTCTACATACTTTTTAAATCAAAATTTTTATTCTCTTAATATTTTTACTTAAAAAAAGTATACTGCATTCATCTCGCTAAACTCAAGATAAGAAGGTTTTCGAGATAATAATAATAATAATAATTTATTCAACAACAATAATAGGTACAATATTTTTAGATATTTACATATAAATTGAATAAATTAACCCGAAGGTCTCCGAGAGGTGTGGATACACTTGTTTCGGTAAATAGGATATAAAATAATAAATAATAACATATTAACGTAAATAACATAAATAACATAAATAGCAACATAATACAATATAATATAATACAATAAATATATTTTTTTAGACGTTTTTTTAATTGTAAATACACAGTTATGTTTTAGTAAATATGATACGTAGAATAAATAATATAATGAAAACAATAAAATAAATACTTAGTTTAACAATAAAGCACGAATAATTAATTTTTCTTTTAAACAATTATATATGGCTCAATTAGTTGGTAATATTTTTGGAGAATGGTGTATATACGTATTTTTATTAAATATGATAAAAGTAATAAGTAAAATAAATCAGTTTAAAACAATATAAAATTTGAAATATAGGTATAAAAATTGGTAGTGACTCTAGAGTTTCATTTATTTTTTTTTTGTTTTTTAATGTATGTAAATTTAAGCTACTATAATGATGTCACAAAAATTTCTTGTTTGTTCCATCAGAAATGATTTTAATTTCTTTTTAAATAGAAAAACATTCTTAGTATTTTTGATATCACTGGGGATATGATTATATATTTTTGGGGCTAGAAATAGAAAACTTCTTTGACAGAAGGACTTTGTCATTTTCGGAATCATATAGAGGTGTTTGCCTCTTATATCATGCTCATGTGATGGTAAATTGTTGTCTGTTTTCATGGTGTGATATTTTAAAGACACACAAAGAAAGTATAACTGTTTCAAGTCAAATATATTACTAGATAAACGCATGCATTGTAGTTAGACCCGAAAAATAAACTTGAAACCATAATAGTTGTGCTCATATTTAGGTCATTGTATCGCAAATTCCATTTGAGGAAATTTGCGATACATTTTTGTAAATTTTTATGGTTTTAACATATTTTCCGCCTGTAACTACAATGATAATATGCAAAAAATTATGTTGCCTCGCAGATTTAAAATGCGTTTATCTCAAAAACGGTCGAGTTTAGCAAGATGAATGTAGTATAAAAATTTTGACTCAAAAAGTATGTAGAGTGGGGGAGAAAAAAACTGAACGTATTAAATGAGCACTGAAAGACGGATACGGCGCCCCCTGGATATTTGGTAGCGAATTTAGATTTCTCGTCCCAAAAATTCTCCGCTTACAAAATTTTGTGTTGTTATCCCATGCCTGTCAGGAAATATTCAAGAATAAATAAAATAAAAGTTTAACTTTGACACCCTGTATTTCGGTTATTATCAACTTTTGTACTAAGGTAAGTTAGCTTAAATCGACCTTTTTTAACCTCAGGAATCCAAGGTTAAGCTATGGCTCATTCTTTACCAAACACCCTGTATACGACATACGTGCTATGTTAATCACTCTGTATATTAAAGCTACTCGTGAACTCAATATTATATATTCTATTTTTTTGTTTATTCTATACATTATACATATACATTATTTACAATCCCTTAATTAATCATAGAACCGTATCAATTCTTTTCGATTTTCTACGCCAGTTTTGAATTCTGACCAACCTCAACTCCTATAGACCATACCATACCAGAATCCCCATTACGATCACCAGTGTCCGTCATATGGCCCACATAGGCCCGTAAACAGTTATCACAATCCATCTAGCAGTCTCGCCGGTACGTTCGAGGTACTGCGGTACTCATACGGTACGCGATATGAAAGTCAGAGATGCGTGACGACGAAGTTTTAGTTTTTTCGAGGGTTGAAGTTTTTTGTGATTTGTGAAGATGTGTAAATGTTGACTCTGAAGTGGTACTAAAAATAACTGTGCACAATAAAAGTAGCGTAATATACAGAATTTTTGCACTATACGTATAACGAACAGTTTTGGCTTCTTTATATTGTTAAAATCAGTGGTTTGCTAAATTTTACTTTTTGCTAAAGCATTTACTATTAAATTATAAAGTGTTAATAGTCATATCTACAATAAGACTACTTTTCAAACGGTCATCCCAAAAATACCACATAAATTATATTTCTATTCAGTACTTTTGGAAAAATCTTGGACTTGATACTCCAAATAATTTTGGAGTTCTGAACTTGATACTAAATATCTTTACGGTTTACTAATTACTGAATAGAAATATAATGGATGCGGAATTTTTGAAGAGGTAGTTGAACGACCTTTAAAATGAGGTATCCCCCCTTTCCATTAAAGATTTTGGAGGTTGTGTCTGCCCCGCGCTAGGGGGTTGATCTGAAAACTGGTCTGCAAAAGTCACTTTCACAAATAAATTTAACGAGTTTTTGCATATTCTTGAATTTTCTATAGGGACCAAATTATAGTGTACTTTTCTTGGAAAACTTGGACTCAATACTCCAAATAATTTTGGAGTTCTGAACTCAATACTTAATATCTACGGTTTTACTTGATTTTTCCAAAAATACTACAAAAAATACTCAAATACTCCAAAAAATTCAAGTTGGAGTTCAATAGAGTCCACACTCCAGCCCATACAGTAGCACTGGAAAGATATGTCAATATGTCATTCGAATGCGGAGGTAAATACTACGATCCTGTCTGCAAAATACGTTCCTCAGTTTTACACAGGGGCATCATTTGAAATTTTGATGGGGGGGGGGGGGCAAGCATTATATATAAAATACATTATATATGATGTAATGATGAAAATTGATGTATTTTTTGTAAATTTCAGTCATTTTCAAGGTCAGGATGGGGGGGGGGCAAATGCCCCCTTGACCCTATCAAATGACGCCCCTGGTTTTACAAATAATGTAGCTCGGGCTCGTTTTATTCGGCTTTTAATTTCTGCGGTTGGCTCCCAGCTTTCAATGATATTGCTGCCGAGATACAGGAGTTTCTCTACACTGTCCAGTACGGCATTTCTGAGTTTTATACACTCATCCCATTTATAATTTTGATTGCTAATGATTATAAATATATTTAGTTTTCTTCACGTTGAGTCAATTAACATTGATACAAGTAGTCTAGTTTATTTTGTTCATTAGATTTTGAAGGACTTCTCCCTAATTATCCAGTACCAAGGTATTCTCGGCATAGCTAATGTTGTTCACCATTACACCATTCACAATATTACCTTCTGTTGTCTCCATTAAGGCTTCCTTAAATATTTTCTCCGAATACAAGTTAAAGAGTAAAGGTGAAAGTATACAGTCTTGCCTCACTCGTCTTTTTATATTTATTTCATCCGACAGTTCTTGTTCACCTTTTATCCTTGCCACTTTATGTCAGTATAGATTTGTAATTATTCGTAAATCTATATCGTCCAATGCAATTGTTTTCAATATTTTCAGTTTTGTTATGTTGAATCTTATCAAAAGCCTTTTCAGGATCGATGACACTGATGTATATATTTTCATTTGCCTTATATTTTCGCGTTCCTGTTGAATAGGTACTGAAAAAGTCTTGTCTCGTGCCAAAGATAAATCCAAATTGAGTACTGCTAAATCTTTCATATTTATCGTATATATTCTGCTATGTACGTTCTTCAAAACGTAATTCATCGGACTTATTGTCCGATAATCACTGCATGTTGTTTTTTTGGTATTGCCACAAATCTCAACTTAAGTCGAATCAATTGCTACTATCTCAGTGTCATATATTTTGTTAAAGAGACCACACCGTGCTTCAGTTCCATTTTCTCCCAAAAGTTTTAATGTTTCAACACTCAGTTCATATAGAGCGAGTGCTTCTCCATGTTTTGCCGTTTGTATTGCTCATATAACCTAACTTTCTGTTACACATAGCTCTGTTATAGCAATCGTTGCCTAGTATTCTAGTCTTTCATCTTCGGATAATTCAGAAATGTAGTTTTTCCATGCTTTCAACTGTTCATTGATTTAATATTCTGTATCCGTTTTTTTTATTCTTCCAAACTTTGGGATACCTGTTTCCGTTTGTTTTCGGTGATCTCTTTTAATTTCTTGTGCAAATGAGATGTATCGTGTTTCTTTTTATAGATATAGCGATACGCTCTAATTACTATTTTTGGTAATTCTATTTTCTTAATTCTTGATAACTTTTCTCAGAACGAAACGGCATTGGTCACTTAAAATCCACAAGTGATATACAAACCATATGCCATTGATTTCGAGAAACGAAATGTTATCCCTAAACAGATTGTGTAAGATTAATGTTTCTTTCAAGCAAACACTAATAGATTGCGATGTTCCCAGAGTGCCACACTCGTTATGTCAATTTCTTGAAATACAGCCTTTGAAAGGCAGATGCAGAATTTATGGCCCTTTCTGGTCATTATCTCAAAACCGCAAAACCAGTTGACATAATAAGTGGTGGTCCGGAGGACAGTCGCTACACAGCAGGCAAACGATGCAGACAAACCCTCGGCTCGCTAACAATCAACCCTCTTTCGAGATATAAGCAAACACACAGCTTGTTCACCCAAAATAAATAAATATATTACTGTTCGTCGTTACACTTATTTTTATTATTTTTAATTAATTCCGTCAAATCACCCAACGGAATATAGTTTTCAATTTAATTACATTCTTTTCTATGACATTGTGTTTTTCGTCTGTCTTATCTCCTGCCTGAATGTTGCGTTGATCCTCTTGTATTCGTTTTTATCTTTATTTCTGACTTCTCTTGTATATTCAGTATTTCTTCTGTCATCCACCCTTGAATTCGTCTTGTTTTTGCTGTTTTTTTATTTAATTTTGTTTTTTGAACGGTCTTTGATATATCTTTCATTGTCGTACAGTTTTCTTCAGTACTTTCCTCTTTGCTTGATGTCAACTTTAGTTTTAGTTTAGTCTAGTACACTGGGTATTTCTTGTTTTACGGTAGGATTTGACATCTTTTCTCTCTCAATAGAGAATCTATTATCTATCAATCTACTTATTTGTATTCTCGTATTGGTCAACATTATTTTTGTAATAATTTCTCTAACAACTACAACTTTATAATCATAATATAATCCCTCAGGATATTATCCTCAAAACATTCTTAAGGCTTGTTAAGGCAGTTAAATGCATTTTATATAGTATTATAATATTTTATTACTCTTTTAACTATTATAGTAAGTACTGCCTGAAACTGTGAAATTTAAACTGCTTCATTAGTTAGAAATGTCCCACTAACATTATTTAGGGGATTCTGTAAACAATTTTCAGTTATTAGTTTTTATCAGTTTTGTGTATTTTGTTTTTTGTTTTAACATTTTTCCTGTAGTTTTCCATAAATTATCTACTATTACAGATTATATTTTATTTCAATTTTAGATTTTTCATACCTAAATTCTATCTAGACTGAATACAATATCAGCTTCGTAATGGTAATTCGATATATCTATTATTTTCTAGTTTCTTCGGTTTAATACATTGTTTTTCCCGTTATTTTTAATGTTTAGAAATCTTCTTTCAAGCTCTCCATCCATCTTTTCTTGATGTTTCTCCGCGTTGTTTTTTCAGTAGATCCATTTAGCACCATTTTTGTTATTCTATTGCTTTCCATCACCTTCATATGTCCCAACTATCTTATTCTAGGTTGTATAATTTTTATTTATGATCTTATATTAGATTCATTATAGTTTGTGTCTAGCTTTCTATTCGTTTGTTTCCGTATTTTTAGCATCTTTATACCTCCATTTATGGGCATTACAATTTTCCTTTCCCATCGCTTTAATTCTTCTTCCTTTAATTTTTTTAAAACGCAAGTTTTACTTACTTGTCTACTTTTTTGTCTTATTAAAATCCTGCTGTGGATGCTGTCTTGGATTTCACTCGATAGGTATATGCTTTGATTTGATTAGTCTTCTCATCAAAAAATATTTCCTTTGACAATAATTATTCTGGGATTTCTTCACTCTTTCTATCCTCCATTTCTTAGGTGTATAATTAATTCTGATGAAAGGATAAAATTTTGAAGATGGTCACTCCATCCCATCCTATTACTTTAGCTTCTTTTTCTTATTGGAGCCTCTTATCGTCTTAATCTGCACATGTCCATTTAGATTTTCGCACTTGCCCTTTCCCTGTTTGTTTCATATTTGATCTTTTATACAATTAATTTATTATGTACATTATTTTCGTTTTAGTTTGTATTATCTAATGCATAACTTGTATTAGTCATCGTCTATTTTGTGATTCTTGTAACATTTTTTTTTTTAAATAAGATCTTGTTATTAATTTTTGGTGTGTTTATCTATAACCCATTGAGTTGGTTCTGACCTTGACGAACAGGTATACATTGGTAAGTTCGGAAGTTGCTATGACCTTCATCGACATTTCTTAAAAATGCATATCCTCTAACCTTTTGGTAAGGATGGTTCGTAAATTAGTTTCTTAATTAAGGAAATTCATTTTTTCGTTTTTGAAATTAATATATCTACTGCTTATTACGTAATATGTGTGCATTACGTTGCTTTTATATGCACGTATACTATTCTTCATTTGAAAATGCATGATAGCACAGTTTTTATGGCAGAAAATTAGAAGAGTCTTTGTAAAGGCCTGTTCAAACTTCTCTCAAATCAGTTTTGTACAAGAATTCATAAAAAAATGACCACCCCGTCAAACTTCGAATATAACAACAAATAATGCAGATGAGCTGTGTCCTAATAACTATGCTATCAATAATTTTCAATAAGGGTATAGTTAACAGTTATTTTAAATACACTTTGACTTTTAAAAACTTTCTACGTATACGTATCGTATAAGAGTAACCTAGCTAACAAAAGTCCATCTCTTTATTAAGTAATCATTTTCATCTATCAAAAACTCATTGTTTTACATTCTTCAGCTTTCGACGTTGCTATTTACTACTGATTTATTCACTACTTTTGGCAATGTACATAGGTGTCATGATGGAGGCTGGCAATTATCATTGCTATCCTTATCATACCATTGAGGTCGCCGCATATAACAAAATTATTAAATTCAATCTGAACCCTTCCCGCAGATTTCTAAACCAGTACATTCTTCTTCGTTCTATGTTGCGTTTACCTTTAATATAACACTGTATTATCAATTGCAGGATGTTTTTTTTTTCACTACGGTTTATATGTCTGAAGTATGTATTGAAGTTTTCTCACTTTGACCGTATACAATATTTCATTGTCTGCTCATTTTTGGCACATGACTTAATAATCTAGGTTCAAGATATTTTTAAAATTCTTCGGTAAATCCACATTTCAAAAGTTTTTAACTTATTCAGGCAACAAGAGCCCATGACTTGGCACCATACCACAGAACCGAAAAGACAAACACCACAGAATTTGTACTCTTAATTTCAGGCTTAGAACTCTTCTTCATAGAATTTGTTTCATGTTTTTGAATGCGTTTCTTGAATTTTTGATCCTGATTCTTATTTCCCATAAATAATCAGCTATTTCATTTATGTTTAGCCCCAAATAGCTATAGTTTTGTATTCTTTTTTTTTGTATTGTTTTTGTAATCTTAGATTTTATATCTTAGATACAAAAGTCTTTGTTGTATAATAAGTTTACCTTTTGGGCCCCTTGTATAATCCTATATAATTTGTTGTAATCCTAAATTTGCAGTACCCTAAGCTGAATTATTCACAGATACTACTATGTATTACACATTCTTGGCGAATGTTTTGGACTAAACATGAAGTATCTTAGTCTTATGTATACTGTGTTTTTTTCTTGAGATTTAATTTAAGATTTATTTCAAATGCCGGAATGTGGATAGATATGGATATCCTTATAAAACCATATACATATATTTGACTAAAACTAAAAATAATATTTGATTGTTATTTACCTATATTTTTAATGGGCAAATAAATATTGTATAGATAGTCAACTTACTCGAGTAATCGAGTCAGTAGTTCCTCAAAATTCGTACCGAAAAAACGTTACAAATTACTTTGTTGTCTGCCTCTTGTCTTTGCGTAATAAATAAGAACTCTCAGCAGTACTATGCTATTGTTGTGTGTACTATCAAATGGTTTTGGTGAGTCATTAGTACAGTTGCAACATTATGATTACAAAGTTTGGCGACAAAGTTAACTGTATTTACACAATAGGCATTCCTGTTCAGTATTCCAATAAGTGTTACCGGTTTAATTTAATATATTTGTCATATTGTTTCCTTAAATCTTTTAATTTGAAGAGTTAGCTAAAGAAGACATTGAATGACTGACTTTATGATTCATAAACTATGTCCTAACATTAAATTCTGTGCAAACATTGCAATATTAAGAAACGTTTGTATGCTGTTGCTTATGGTTCACTTGACTGGAAATTTTTTCTGCTCTCATTTTTTTGTTCTCATCCTTTTTTTTAATGTATATTTCCTGTCATGTTCTTCGTTTTTCACCTCAGACGAGATGCTACTTTTAACTAGCACTTGGTTGCCAGACCTTCGTACCAAATTTAACCATTTTATTAACCTCCACCAAAAAATCTGGTGCTATAGATAAAAGTCAGCAACTTCTGATGGAGAGTTTAAGAATTTCTTCTGGCTACCGAGGTGACATCTACACCACATAAAGTTACCAATTATATTATCTGGTGTAGTTGTACTTAGCTCCCGTTTCTTAAAATTCAATCCCCTAATATTTTAAACGTTCAGCTTGCTGCTATGACGTTTTTTCCGTCGGCGTGGATTCCTTTACTCTACAATATATGCACAGAAATTATTGTAGTAGGCTTTGGTGTCGCTGGTGTCACCAGTTAGCGTATATTAACTTTTATCCGAGGTAGCCTGTTAAAAAATATATCTAGTCTGTATTACAGGGCTGTCCAGTTTTCTACTGTGAGTGCTTAATTTTGTTTTTCCAAGACGGGCTAATATTACCTTCAAATTGCCACATTTTTGGTTTGTGAAAGGTAGGTTAAAACTTATTATTTACGGAGTTCTTAGCATTGCAACATTTCACTCCTTTTTTTAAGAAAGTTACTCGTAATGATACCGAGCACATATTAATTTTCAGTTAACTTCCTTTATGCAGGAGAGCACATGGAGCTTCTAGTAAAAGAACTTCTCTTAGCGAATCCGTTCGTTTCAGTTCTCGATTAGTGGGAAATTTTCGTGGTGTAATGACCTTGATCTTGTCCATAAACTGCTCTCTCAGCAGGGTGTTGACATGTCTCTGTTGACATGTCTCTGTCAACACCCTACAGTGTTAAGTTCCTCCGCGTTTTTTATAAGAGCAAGCAAATCGTCGTCTAATCTTGGTTTCTAATCTTGCTACATAGGTTGTTTTCGATGTAGAGAGGAACACTGTTGAATATGAGATCAGTATGTTGTCTTTCTCTCAGATTTTTATGCCCAGTCTGTTTCTTGAAGAAAAAGTCCGGAGGTCTTGAAAGTTGTTCACAGGTTTTCTTTGATATAAGAAATAATAGTCCTATTAATTTTGTCTATCTACATTTTAGAACAAGCTTCTCTTTAGGAACTTTTGAATAAAACTATTCTTTTCGTATTCTTATTCGCATATTTTTATGCGTTTTCTTTTTCTTGGTGCAATGTCCTAGAATTTTGAGACTCGATTCACAAGTTTCTCTTTCTAAAAGCACGATTGGATTTGGCTTCAGCAGGTGTTATGCTTCTTCTTTTCGGGTTCTTACATATTTTCTTTTTCTTGACGTAGAAGTCCTAAACTATTGAAAATTTAGACATAAGGAACATTATTCAATTCGGAATCAAATCTTCCCCTTCTCGTTCTTTTTGCATTTTTTTGACTCATCGGTTTCCTGATGAAAAAGTCCTACAATCATGTGACTTGGTCCATAGTTTCCTGTAGTTTTAAGGAATAGTCCTATCAAAATAAGGATACTTAGGTATTGTTCTCGTATTATCCGTTTATTATCCATGTTTTATTTATGTCGTATCCATGTTTATTTTCCAGCTGTTTTACATTGTGGTGTCTAATGTCTTATAAATGAAGTAATTATTGTTAAAAAGTGTACCTACGTTGACTGACGATTTTTTATATTTTATTTACCAAAAAACTTATTGATATTATAATTCTACTAAAAAACTATGTTAATAAATGGTTGCTACTTGAATTTTAACTAGGTATATGATTAATACTCTTTTATAGAACACGAATAAAAATCAAAGTGTATTTAAAATGTTTTAAACCAAATAACAATAAAAAAAATGCAAAAAACCAAGTGGGGCCAACAAAAATTTGAAAAAAACATATCCGAAAACTTCCCAGCTCGATCTTTAGACAGTTTAGCCAATTCATCTAACCCCTCAGAAAGCATCAGTGATGACTCCCATGATTCAGACTCGGGAGCCGATACCAAAAACTCATTTACAGTCAAGTGTGAAGTTTATGCTCAAAATGCTGCTCAAAAGTGCTCAAAACCAGAAAAACTCTACGGATACATCGGTTCCGACAGATCTGATAGGGATAGTCGATCAGATTCCATCACGGGTCGCATGGAGACCATACCCGAGGAGATTGAGACGAAGGTTTCCGTCAAAGCAATCCTAGCCAGGTTTGAGAATCTAAATGGAAAAAGTGATAATGGTAGTAAAGAAAATATTAGTGTGTATAAAGTTAAGGAGGCTTCTAGCGGTAGTGAAAGTGGTTCTAATAGTTCGGTAAAGAGCGTTAAAGACAGCAATGGGACTGATACTGAAAAAGTGGTAAATAACAGCAGTGATGAAGGTAGTACAAAAGCTACCACAAAAACTATCACAAAAACTACCACAACAACTACTAAACAGGTTAGTAAAATAAATTAAAAATAGGTTCTGATAGCTTAAAATATAGTCAAGTTAATTCTGATTAAAATATTTTGTATACCTCAGAATTCTTATTTTGATCGTTGATCATTCACTATATTCTTTCCTTTTAAGAGGCTTGTGTCATTTAATCCCATCTTTGGTCTAGAAAAACTTATTTGCAACTAAATATATTTGCAAATATTTACTACTCCAATTAAGGCACATTCCCATTGTTTTACCAATCGATATATACACTGCTTAAACAATTCTTGTGACTGTGACTTGTAAGGCTTGTGTCAGTGGACCACATCTGCGAAAATCACAAGGTAATAAATCGGGATTATAGGGTGGTTGCTCTAATATCCTATATTTATTTCTTTTGTTGTAGATTTTCTTTCACTACTTTGGCAACATGAGGCCTAGCATTGTCGTATAGAAGAATGATGTTGCGTGAGAGCTTCTCTGGACGTGTTCGCTTTATTTCTTGATGGAGCTTCTTCAAAGATTCATTATATACAGGTTTGCGTTGATATGCACTTTAGGTTCTGTAGCCAGCAATATTATTGATAAAAGACAGTTATAGTCAGTTTGCTAAACTTAGACACAACTGGCTAGTGATTTTAGTCGGTAATTTTGTTGTTTTTGGCCAATTTACCATGATTGGCAAAATTACTAACTATTTAATAATTATTAACTATTTAGTGATTATTATTTTTTTGCCAGTTTTACCAAATTGGCAAAATTACTTACTAAAATCACTAGGCAGTTGTGTCTGAGTTTAGCGAACCGACTATATCAGCGTTTTGTCTGCATTCCGTGAGATGTTACAAAGATAAACCCATTCGCAAGCTTTCTTGGTCCTGTAACAAAAGTCGAGGAACATATTGCGCAAAACTTTGATGTAACTCAGTTTGTGTACGATACTATGGAGATATTCTATACTCACACCAACATTTTCTGAAATTATTTTGATTAAAATTCGACCATTTTCTCTAACCAAAACATGCCATATTCCTGTCTGTTAATGCAGTACTCGATGCACCTTCTTCTTGATGTGCCTATCAGTGACGAATGTTGGCGGTCATCATGGCAAGCTTCACTTTATCTGCAGCACCGCGGAAAAGCTGCACAGATGTTGTGTTGAACCAGGTCTTGAGGTTCTTTAACCAGGATGTTCTTCTTCTTCCTGGACATCGCTTTCCAAATATTTTTTCTTGCAGGATGGCTTGTAGGAGGGCATATCTGGATTCATTTCGCATAATGTGTCCAAAGTATTCCAACTTTCGAGATTTGATGGTGGTTAGTACTTCTCGGTTCTTCCCCATTCTTCTAAGAACCTCCTCATGTGTGACCCGATCAGTCCATGGGATTTTAAGAATTCTCCGATATAGCCACATCTCAAATGCTTCCAATTTTCGGCACATATCTTCGTTCAAGGTCCATGATGTAACACCATAAAAAAGGACAGAGAAGACGTAACATATCAGCATTCTTACTTTTATACCAAGAGAAAGGTTGTGGCTCTTGAAAAACGCCCCCATACGGTTGAAGATTGGTCTAGCTTTTCCGATGCGCGCTCTTATTTCTTGGTTGTTGGTCCATTCTTCATTTATTATGGTGCCGAGGTAGTTGTAGTGCCTCACTCTTTCTACAGGGGTTTGGTTGATATAGAGTTGATCTTCTGTTATCTTTTTCTTGCTGACGATCATAAGCTTTGTTTTCTTTACGTTTATATTGAGTCCATATTGTTGACTGTAATACGTGATTTTGTCCATGAGGACTTGTAGGTCTTCTAGGTTTTCCGCAAATACTATGGTGTCATCTGCATACCTGATATTATTTAGTCGGTACCCGTTTAGTAGAATACCTTTTTCAGTTTCGTGTAATAGTCTGATCAGGGAACACAAAATTTTACGAAAACCTCCAAAAAAATAAAGAAAGGATGAAAATTTGGGAATAGGTAGTTGAAATTGTCTATTATTATATAAGAAAAAGTTTACAATTTTACATCCCCTCCATTTTACAAAAATTTGGGAAATACGGGGTGAAAAATATTTTCTCGGGAGTGAAAAAATATACGTTCAAACTAGGCCCGGAATTGGATAAAATGACTAATTCTAAGCAACTTTTGTCTATAGAGTTTTTTCACTAAGTCAATACTTTTCGAGTTATTTGCGAGTTAATATGTTCATTTTTAACAAAAAAAAACATGTTTTTATACGGTTTTTCGCAGATAACTCAAAAAGTAAGTATTTAGCGAAAAAAATATTCTTAGTAAAAATATAGCTTATAAAAAATTGAAAAAAATGGTGTACGCGTGAGGTCTGCAGACCCAGTAGAAGCAGAGTTGTAGCTAATGAAAAGTAAGTTCTTCTTCGTCAAATTCCAAATCGAATATTTCAATGTGAAATAACCAAAAAACGCATAGCACTTTTCGGGGAAAATTCATTACAACTTTTTTAAAGTGTTTAAAAAAACGTTTATTTTTGTTTTTTTTTTTAAACTTCTAACATTAAAAATAAGTGAGTTACGCTCAAAATATTGTTGGTTCCTTTTATTTTTTGGTACAAAAATCGCGAAAATCACCCCCTAATTAGCTTCCCAAATAAAATTAATCGTTACCGCTTCACAAGTTACTTTACTTATATATTGTTTATATTATCTATAAGTTTCATCGGTTTAAGGAGCTCATTTTTGAAAAAAATTGGGTTTAAAATAAAACATTTTTTTTTTAATTTTGAAAAAAAAATTGAATTGTTCATGGAATTGACTTAAAAATTATTAGTAATACCAAAAATCCTAAAGAGTAATAAAATGTACGTTTTGCTTTTCTGAATATTTTTGCTTTTTTGTTTTCTTATTAGACAAAAATTGGTTATGTTATATGGCGGTTCAAAATTTGCCTAAACTCGTGATTAGTTACTCGTTCAACCCATTTTAACTACAGCTTTTTCAAAAATAAGCACTTTGAACAGATGAAACTTACAGATCATATAAATAATACATAAAAGTAACTAGTGAAGTGGTAATGTTAAAATTTATTTGTGATGCTAATTAGGGGGTGATTTTCGCGATTTTTGTACCAAAAAATAAAAGGGACCAAGAATATTTTGAGCGTAACTCACTTACTTTTAATGTTACAAGTTTTTTTAAAAAACAAAAATAAACCTTTTTTTAAACACTTTAAAAAAGTTCAAGTGAATTTTCCCCGAAAAGTGCTCTGTTTTGGGTTATTTCACATTGAAATATTCGATTTGGAATTTGATGAAGAAGAACCTACTTTTCATTAGCTACAACTCTGCTTCTACTGGGTCTAGGGACCTCAAGCATACACCATTTTTTTCGGTTTTTTATAAGCTATATTTTTGCTAAGAATATTTTTTTCGTTCAAATACTTTTTGAGTTATCTCCGAAAAACCGTATAAAAACATGTTTTTTTCTGTTAAAAATGAACACATTCACTTGCAAATAACTCGAAAAGTATTAACTTGGGGAAAAACTCTATAGAACAAAAGTTGCTTAGAATTAGTCATTTTATCCAATTCCGGACTTATTTTGAATGTATATTTTTCACATTCAAGAGGGGTTATTCCCCTTCACTTTTCTAAAATGGAGGGGATGTAGAATTGTAAACTTTTTCTTATATAATAATAGACAATTTCAACTACCTATTCCCAAATTTTCATCCTTCCTTTTAATTTTTTTGGGGGTCAGATTGTTCTTTGATTGGGGTACAAAGCTTCGATAAATATTCTTTCAGAGTAAAGATTGAAAATTAGGGGGCACCTGATTGCGGAATATTATTCGTCTCTTCTCTTTCACTCTTAAATTTTCGACACTATTCCTTGACAGTTGGATACGCAAAATACGCGTTTCCATACAGTGCTTGCATTCGTGTATGAATTCGCAATTAAAATCGAAGTCAAATACAAATGATAGGAATTGACCAGTGTGACATAACTAACAAACATAACTAACATTGCAGAACGTCAGTTGAGTGATTACAATTGTTTCCAATGCTAATCTGACCAAAGATGCGTTTAAATTGAACACGTGTATATTATAATTTTGATTTCAGTTTCTTATGTGCGTATAGAGAGTTTGATAAAACTATGTGAGAATATATTTCTTAAGGGTCGTTTTCACGCTACGTCTTATTGTACGTTTTGTGTGTCATGCAAAACGTACGATAAGACGTACGTTTGGTCAAGTGTAAAGATAGATATACATTAACGTTTTTCCTTTTTTACCTCAGTTCTCAGTTCCAATCCAGAGTCTTGAGTTGTATGAAGTTTGTTAGTGTTAGTGATTTTTTTTTATTATGGAGGAAACACGGCTTATACAGTGAGGACGTTTGAGTTGGAATAAATTAATTATCCCGAGAATGGGCGAATTTGGAGAGAAATCCTGAGGATGGTTGATTTTTATTTTTAAATTATGACTTTTTGGCATATATACCATACTAGTGACGTCATCCATCTGCTAGTGTTGACGTAATCGATGATTTTTTATTTTTTTAAATGAGAGTAGGGTTGTGTGATAGCTTCTTTGAAAGGTTATTTAATTATCTATTTAGTAATATAAACATTAATAATATAAACATTACATTAGTAATATAAACATTAATAAACATTAAAATATATTAATGATACATTGAAAGATACAACAACAACAGACATTAATATACTGAAATAGCAAATAATCACCACAATACAACAGGCTCAAACTAAATACTGTCCAACAAACCAAAAAGATGAAAAACTAAGTAAACCTACTAAAACCCTTATAGAAGACGACAGATGAAAGGAGATACAAGTTCCAGCAAAGAAGCGCTAAATCAAATAAATAAGACTATCACAAAGTCAATAAGAAAAGACATAAGAAACTACAATGTAGAAAAAACAAAACAAGCAATAGAGCAAAATAAGAACATGAAAGTTTTGAAGAACGTAAGCGTACAAAAAGGAAAAATAGAAATCAACAAACTAAGAAACAGAACTGGAAAAGAAACTACAAACAGAGATGAAATATTAACAATAGTCGAAGAGTTCTACACAGAGTTATACAAATCAAGAAAAAAAGATGACAATGCGCAACCTCCAATTACAGTAAAAACTGGGGTATTAAATCAAGGATCGGATTTAATGCCCGATATAACAAAATCAGAAATCAAAGAGGCTCTGAAGAAAATGAAAAATAATCGAACCCCAGGTGAAGATGGAATAGTATCAGAAGCACTAAAAATTGGAGGAAATATACTACTTGAAAAAATTAAACAACTTTTCAATATCTGCCTTCACAACGCCAATATTCCAACAGACTGGAACAACGCTACTATGATTCTATTACACAAAGCAGGAAACAAAGCCAATTTAGCGAATTACAGACCGATTAGCCTCCTCAGCCATTTATATAAGTTATTTACGCGAATAATAGTTAAGAGAATGGAAAGAAAGTTAGAGACTTATCAACGAAGAGAACAGGCAGGATTCCGAAAAAATTACGGAACAAATGACCATCTACAAAGTATAAAAACCCTGATAGAGAAAGTAGTGGAATACAATAAACCCCTAGTTCTAGTTTTTATCGATTTTCATAAAGCCTTTGACACAGTTAAACTTAGCAAAATATTACAGGCGCTTAAAGAATGCAGGCTAGATTATAGGTATACAAAATTATTACACAAAATATACTTACAGGCAACAACCACTGTCAAATTACATACTAACAGTAATCGCATAAAAATAGAACGGGGGGTTAGACAAGGAGACCCAATGTCACCTAAACTTTTTAATACGGTCTTAGAACATGCTTTCAAGAGTTTGGATTGGATGACAAAGGGAATAAAAATAGATGGAGAATACCTAAACAACTTACGTTTCGCCGATGATATAGTCATAGTAGCTGAGGATCTAGGTATGGCAAGAGAGATGGTACAAGAACTCGTTGTAGCTACAGAAAATGTAGGTTTAAATATAAACATCTCAAAAACAAAAATAATGACAAATTTGGTACCCAACCAGAACATCAGTATTGGTGGGAAGGAAATAGAACTCGTAGATAGATATAAATACCTGGGACATGAAATTACGATTGGCAGGGATAACCAGACTCATAAGCTGAAGAGGAGAATCGGTCTTGGGTGGGCAGCATTTGGAAAACTGAGAGAAACTTTTAAAAGTGAGTTACCCACATGTCTAAAGAGAAAGGTATTCGATCAGTGCGTCCTCCCAGTCTTGACGTACGGATCAGAAACACTTACCTTAACTAAAGCCTCGGCTACCAAACTAAGAGTCACGCAGAGAAGAATGGAGCGGTCAATGTTAGGAATAACTCTGCGAGACAAAATCAGAAACGAAGAAATCAGGAGAAGAACAACGGTGACTGACGTCATCGAGAGGATAGCCAGGTTGAAGTGGAGATGGGCAGGACACGTAGCCAGAATGACAGATGGGCGATGGACGAAGAGGTTATTGGAATGGAGGCCAAGAGAAGACAAGAGAAGCGTCGGTCGACCGCCTACAAGATGGACTGACGACTTAAGAAAGGTAAATAAAAACTGGATGAGGGCGGCGCACAGTGTTCAAAATTGGTCAAAACGTGATCGAAACTAAATTTGTTTAAACTGTAAAAGTGATCCGGCTGAAAACTTGGAATATTTGAGGTATTATACCGTATAACGAGTATATTATAACAGGGGTCGTTTTTTTTTAGTTTTCATCCCTTCATTAGGGGGTGAATTACTTAAAAAATATCGTTATACAGGGTGTTTCAATAAGAATGTCCAATTTGATTTATAGATTCTAGACCCCAAAATATTAGGATTTAACCCAAATCACTTAAATAAAATGTGGCTCGTTACAGAGTTACAGGGTGTTTTATTTAAAAATTTAAAAAATATTTTTGCTCATTGGTTTAAAACTATTTGATGTATCGTTTTCATACTTGGCAAAAAGTGTGGGTACTGTACACCCTATAAAATTATGTTAAACAATCGTTTCTGCCTACTACCAGAGGCGTACGACAGGGGACAGTGAATGGTTGGGCCTTCCCAAATTCTACGCTACTGGCGGAAATACCATTTTAGCACAATTTTTCGATTCTACAATACTATCTACGTAAATAACATACACTTCATTCGCAACGATAAAGTCATCAGTTTTCGAGATATTTGAAGTTAAGCATGTAACGGCACATATATTTAATTAATGTATTGTGCCGCTTAATTTTAAACTTCAAGTATCTCTATTACCAATAATTTTATCATTAAGAATGAAGAGTATATTATTCATTATTAATGATAAAATCATAAGTTTTCGAGATATTTTAAAATTAAGCGACACAATACATTATTCAAAATGTCTGTGCCGTTACTTGTTTAAGTTCAAATATCTCGAAAACGAATAATTTTATCGTTAGGTGTGAGGAGTATGTTATTTACATAGCGAGTATTGAAGAATCGAAAAATGGCGCTAAAATGGAAATTCCGCCAGTGGAGTAGGAATTGGAAAGGGTCGACCCCTCACTGTCCCCTATCTCGTACGCCTCTGGGACTAACCAGAAACGGATATTTAACATAATTTCGTAGGGTGTATAGTACCTACACTGCCTGTCAAGTATGAGAAGGATACGTGGAATAGTTTTAAAATACTGAGCATAGTTTTTAAATTTTTAAATAACACCCTCTGTTACTCTGTAAGGAGCCATATTTTATTTAACTGATTTTGGTTAAATCTTAATATTTCGAGGTCTAGAATCTACAACTCAGACATTGGACATTCTTAATGAAACACCCTGTATATATATTTTTAACAGTGTTATGAGTGGTAAGATATACTCAATACTTAAGAAAAAAACACAGTATTATTGGTACACCCGGTATACAATGACATCTTACCCGCCTAGCAACAATATTATTACGGAGATATTGTTAAAGAATAAGGCTATAACATATTAAATAACTTAAATCGGACAAGAGGTTTAGGAAATTCGAGACATCAAAAATGTCCCATTTTACAGGTGGTGCGTTAATTTTGCTGCTTAGTGTATTAATATACCCGGATTATGCGACAGATTATGACGGAAGCTCGAAACAAATGAGAAGCGTTGAAAAACCCTTTAACGTATCTGAGCGTAGAGCTAACAATTGTTGATGAATTCGCGCACATTTACATTTACGTTTACTCCAAATCCCAACATTTTTCCCAATCGCGCCTAAAGAAATATAACTTCAATAAATTGTTAATATAGCTATTTATAAAACTAATGTACAATATATTCTCCATTAAGCAAAAACACTACTTCATCAAAACTAAAATCTCTTTTCGCAACCCCAACAAATATCATGTGTTTGACATACATGTAAACAATACGTACAAATGCAATTAATTCAGACTAAACGCGCGCAGCGCTCGATGCAATGCGCCATGTACTCAGTTGCGCAGTTTTCCGCAGTTTGTGTTATATATTTTTTTATTCCTTACATTGTAATCTTTCATCTAGTGAAGGATTTAACGTGGCACAAGATGGCACAATAAACGTAATACGCTGTCAAACATTAATTTTATCAAAAATTGTATAGGTTTTTAGACAGCCGATTATATCAAAATTATAATCACCTTTCCGTGAAGCTAACTATATCACTTTAATCTATAAAGTATGTATTTTTATCTCCAATAATTACTTTTACATTAACTATTCACATAAATGAAGTAATAATCAAAGTAAAAGGCATATTCTGAGGATTTAAATTTGATGTATAAAATTATATTGAATTTTGTACTTTTGATCATTAATACATCTGGCCCTAACAAACTTAAAAAGTCAATTTTTGCTGAAAAGTTGCATCATGAGTAGTACAAACAAAACCCTTAATTTCGGCATTCTCAGATTTATTTTTTTTTTTTGGACTTTCGATCACGTTTCCTTCAATTTTGAACACTGTGCGGCGCAGGATAGATGGGGTTGGAAACGAGGGGAGGAGGCCTATGTTCAGCAGTGGACTTTTGAGGTTGGATGATGATGAATATAAACATTAATATAATTATTTATAAAGGGTGTGCAAAAAATTGGTTTTTTATTAAATTAATTTACACAAAAAGAAGCATGTAAGCCATTGATTTAAGTAATTAAAATACATTTTACTGCTGTCAGAAAAACAGGTAATAATGTTTATTTCACAAATAAACATTGCTTTTTGCTTAAATTCAATGTTCAATTTGCTAAGAGATAGGTGGGTGGCAGTTCCAACATTGAATTTAAGCGAAAACAATGTTTATTTGTCAAATAAACATTTCTTCCTGTTTTCTGACAGTATTCAAATGTATGTTGAAAAAAAATGAATTACATACATTCTTCTTTTCCTCTCAATTAATTTAATTAAAAAAAATTTTTTGGACATCCGGTATAAATAATTATGTTATCGTTTATATTACTGAATAGAGAATGAAATAAACTTTCAAATGAGTCATCACACGACCCCTACTCTCATTTAAAAAAATCATCGATTACGTCATCACGCCCAGATTGATGACGTCACTAATATGATATTCATATATGCCAAAAAGTCATAATTTAAAAATAAAAATCGACCTGTCTCAGGATTTCTCTCGAAATTTTACCTTCTTGAGATAATGAATTTATTCCAACTCAATCGTCCTCACTGTATATTGTGTTTAAAAAAGTTTGTTTATTTACTTGTTGCCTTGGTACATCAAAAGGAGACTCCTCTTTATCGTTTATAGTTTCTCGTGGCATCCTTGGTATATCTTGATCACTTAAAAATTTCAATAGGTTAGGTTAGATTAGAGCTATTCGTCAAATGAGTTAACCCTCTAGTGCCCGAATTTTTTTAGTGCCATTACCAAATTTCACACTAAACTGAAAATTACAGTGTAATAAAAGGGTAAAATTTTTAACAGTTTGATGCTTATCCGATCTAGTCCAGAGGGTGGTTTGGGTATTGCAGCTATAAAAAATTTAAATAGTAAGCCTAAAAACTTTTACTACGGTCCGCCTTGACTCGGACTGGGGCCCTAGAGGGTTAAAATCGGACGACTTGTCTGAACATGTATTTTCACGTAACGTTTTATCCTATCAGTTCTTGCAAAATTAGCACCGGACTCCACTTGCGATTTGTAGTCGCGCGATTGTTTTGTCGCGAAGATTGAACACATTGTTTTAAATACAAGTCAATCCACTTGCGACTAAATAATCATGGATTGACTTGTATTTAAAACAATGTGTTCAATCTTCGCGTCAAAACAATCGCCCGACTACAAATCGCAAGTGGAGTCCGGCGCTTAATGCTTTTTTTCTACAACCACTACTCAAAGTGCACTTTTCTGCACGGTTTTATGTTAGCAAACTTGATATTTTCTCACAGTATAAGATATTTGACATTAGTGTGCAGAAAAGTGACGTTTCTGTGCCGCAAAGTGACGTTTCTGTGCCGCAAAGTTCTTTTCTGCACAGTTGACTACCTCATTCTGAGTAACGTTATATTCTGTTTACATCCGTGGACTACCGCATTCTGAGTAACGTTATATTCTGTTTACATCCGTGGTTAAACTTTAGACAAATATATAACCTATAAGACAATTATTATATTTAACTATAGCATAGAAACTAAATTATGGATGTTACAACTGTTTTATTTTACAATTTTATTCTTATTAAACATTTTATAATTATCAAATAACCAATAAGGATTTAGCAACCTGTGCAAGAGACGTCGAATGAAGTAGGTTTTGTGTATATCCGTGACTGCATAAATATGATGTCAATAATGTGTAATAATTGTTTAAATTTAAACAAATTAAGGCAGTGCATTAATTTTTTAACTGATTTCTGTGCAATTTATTTAGGTATAAGGAATTTAAATTGATTAGTAGGTATTAATTAAATACAGTTTAAAATTTATCACATAGGTACTATTATAATTAATCGTCGTTTGGAAATTGTGATTTTTATTTTTAGGAAAAACTGTGCCTGTAGAAAAAGTATAGTGTGAAACACGTGCAGAAAGGTAATTTCTCACTCGTTTGAATTGCGGCACTCGCTTGCGCTCGTACCGCAACTTTTCAAACTCGTGAGAAATTAGTACCTTTCTGCACTTGTTGCACAATATACTATTCCGTCATTGCTGTGATTCTAAATCAAATTCCGACACTAAACAAGTCGCTTTCAATATGGCGACGTCGAAATG
Source organism: Diabrotica virgifera virgifera (assembly GCF_917563875.1). Classification (NCBI taxonomy): domain Eukaryota; kingdom Metazoa; phylum Arthropoda; class Insecta; order Coleoptera; family Chrysomelidae; genus Diabrotica; species Diabrotica virgifera. The sequence goes on from NC_065447.1 coordinate 57,537,213, forward strand.
CGACTGTGCGAGCCTTGTGGATTTTAGTTGAACTAACGAAATGACGTCACGAAATAGCGACTATCGAACTTAATAGCGACTTTAAAAAGGGTGTTGATATTATAATTTCGATGCCGAAATTATTTGACACGAGGATGAATGAATGGCCAAAGCGAGGTTAGGTTTAGTTTAGATGTGTTTTGTTTATTTCTTGCAAGGAAAACTAAAGCAAAAGGTATTAATATGGCTGGGTTTAATTGAAATTTGCTTGTTTTGAGGAATTAGATAGAATAGTATTAAATTAGAAATATAATAATTGAGAATGTCCACAACATGAATCATCAACTCAATGAAAGATGTAAGGTAATAATCTGGGAAAATTAGTAAAAAACAAGGAAAATTAATTACCAGCTATTTTATTGCTGGACATGCTGAAATCAAATCTTAAGATTTCCTATATTAGCAATATAGCTGTGCAAAGTCCACAGAAAGTGTGCTATTTTGTTTATAAACAAATTAGCGCCCCGAAATCTTTTTTTAATTGTTGCTCTATAACTCCGAAAATTTTAACTTTGAACCAAAACACTCACATAAAAATTGACAGTAATTTAATTCTGCACATTGATAATTTATTCAAATTTCCTTCGACGGAAATTTTCCTCGGAAAATTCGGGATTTCCAAACAAAATCTTTAATTTTCAACTAAAATTTGAGAGAAGTAATTATTTATCAATAATTAAATAATTTGGTGACAGTGACATAAATCTTTTTTGTTATGAGTGTCTTGAAGATATGAAAATTTGTATGTACAAAGAGGACCGGAATTAAAAGGTATCTAATGGTTCAAAGATTAAAATCCTGTTGTTTATAACTCTGTCGCAAATGCCGGTCAAATTTGACCGGTTATACCTGGAATCACTCCTCGCAATTCAATTTTTTTCTTCGAAAAGGGCACAGAAGCCGTGCCCTTTTCAACAGCGTTAACTTAATTTAATTTAATCTAATATTTTCCGAGGGGCTCTATTTGTTTATAAGCCAAAAAATTGTTTCTTTATAACATTCCTGAGACCTCTCAAATGGTCCAATTTCAATCCTGTAAGGTACGTTGAATAGGTATAGTGCTTTTTTATACGAAAATCATAGTTATTCTGGTGTATCATAATCTTTCTGGTTAATATTTCGACCGAAATTTTTTAATTAACATTTTAATTATTGGTAAACTATTGGTTAGATTGTCGCCGGTCTCCTGATATACAGAGAGGGGCTAAATTATGGAATAAATTCATTTTCTCTAAAATGGACGATTTTAGAGAAAAATCCCGAAACAGGTCGATTTTTATTTTTGAAATTAAATTTTTTTGGCATATATTTCAAACTAGTGACGTCATCCATCCGAGCGTGATGACGTAATCGATTATTTTTTAAATAGGAATAGGGGTTCGTGTTGTAGCTCATTTACAAAGGCGTTCAATTCTCTATTCAGTATTATAAACATTAATATCATTATTTATACAGGGAGGCCAAAAAAATTTTTGAAATAAATTTTAATTGACGCAAGAAGAACAATGCATGTAATTTATTTAACTCAAAATACATTCTATTGCTGTCAGAAAATAGAAAAAAATGTTTATTCTGAAAATAAACATTGCTTTTAGCTTAAATTAAATGTTCAAACTGCCAATAGGTAGGAGGGAGGCTGTTTGTGATTTAATTTAAGCGAAAAGAAATGTTTATTTTTGAAATAAACCTTTTTTTCTATTTTCTGACAGCAGCACAATGTATTTTGAGTTAAATAATTTACATACATTCTTCTTTTTGCGCCAATTAATTTAATTCAAAAATTATTTTTTGACAACCCTGTATAAATACCTAATGATATTAATGTTTATATTACTGAATAGAGAATTGAACGCCCTTTCAAATGACCTACCACACGACCCCTATTCCCATTAACAAAATGATCGATTACGTCATCACGCTCAGATGGATGACGTCACTAGTATGAAATATATGCCAAAACATTGTAATTTAAAAATAAAAATCGACCTGTGTCGGGATTTTGCTCCAAAATCGTCCGTTTTAAAGAAATTAATTTATTCCATAATTTAGCCCCTCTGTATAATCTACTATAATAAATCTTTCATGTCATCAATTATTTAATTATTGATAAATAATTAGGTACTTCCCTAAAATTTTAATTGAAAATTGCAGATTTTTTGGGAAACCTCGGATTTTCTGAGTAAAATTTTTGTTGAAGGAATTCGGAAAAAAAATAACTTTGTGCAGAACTAAATTACAGTGAATTTTTATTTAAGTGTTTTTGGCTCAAAGGAAAAATCTTAGGAGTTACAGAGCATGCACTAATTGAAAAAAAAAGAAGATTTAGGAGTGCTAATTTCTTTATAAATAAAATAACACACTTTCTGCGGACTTGTCATACCTCATAATATGTCATATGTCATACCTCGTAATATTATTACTAATATATGCAATCTTAAGATTCGATTTTAGCAATAAAATAGCTGGTAAATAACTTTTCCCAAAAATGGCATTTTTTCGATAATTTTCCCAGACTATCAACGAGTGTTTCGCTGGTTGCGTGGCCAATAAAATCAATAAACGGAAAGGGCCAACCCAAATTCTGAGTAGTGTCAACATGATATCGTTAATATCCCCAGTTGTAACTAGTATCGAAATGCGGCTGTCATGGCGGGGTCGAAATGAAATTGCGACTGTCGAAATGAATTAGAATCAGGGCCCATATCTTCGATCTGCCAATACGCTTGTTTCACATTCTAAGAATTTCGACCGTGCGATGGTTAAAATCTACATAGTGGCTCGAGCATCTTTCTCCCTTCACCGAATGTTTCAAGCGGTTCAAGAAAGATTCCATATGATTGCCCGAGCCACTATGTAGATTTTAACCATCGCACGGTCGAAATTCTTATAATGTGAACGAGCCGTAATACACTGGACAAAACGTACGTTTTGTCGTACGTTTTGCATGACACACAAAACGTACAATAAGACGTAGCGTGAAAACGACGCTTTAAAAGAATTGATAATTTTATAAAGCACATTACTAAAAGTTGATTTTTATCACTTAATATTTTATGCATGGAAATAAACTAACAGGAATTGTAATAACAAGTATAATTGTTACAAAAATTAATTCTAATACAAAAAAATACATTTTTTATTATTAATTTTTTACTAATTTTTATTAAGTTTTCTAGTTCATATTGGGTGACCCAACTAAAACTTGAAATATTGTTAGACTTGTTTAAAATCAACTGCTGACAAAAATGAAGAAGAAATAGAAAGCTTTTATAGCGAACTCCAGAAAACATTACATCTCACAGCATCTAGAGACATAACAGTGATCATGGGTGATTTCAACGCAAAAATTGGCGAAGGAAAATGCTACCCTAATGTAGGATCATATGGGCTTGGCGAACGAAACGACAGAGGAGATCGCCTAGTAGAATTTTGCCAGGAGCATAATGTTATAGCCGCAAATACATTCTTTAAATTACCTAAGCGACGCCTGTATACATGGAAATCACCAGCTGACAAAGAGCACAAAATTGTCAGAAATCAAATTGACTACATCCTAATAAAGCACAGATATCGAAACTCAATTCAGGCAGTAAAGGCATATCCAGGAGCAGACGTATCCTCTGATCACAGTCTTCTTATTGCTAGGTTTCAACTTCAACTAAAAAAGACGCAAAAAAGCCGCAACAACAATAAACTTAACATACAGAAACTAAAGTCAGAAGAAACAAAAGAAAATCTGAAACACGAAATCAACACAAATCTAGACAGAAACCCAGGAAATAATTGCAACGTAGAACAGCAGTGGCAATTCTTCAAAACCTCTATATTAGAACCAAGTAAGAAAGTACTTACTACAACCAAATGTAAGAAAGAAGAATGGATGACGGAGGAAATTCTAGACTTGATGAATGAAAGAAGAAAAAACAAAACCATTAATAAGACCCGCTATAAACAGCTTCAAAACCAAATAAGAAGAAAAATTAGGGAGGCTAAAGAAACCTACTTCTCTGAAAAATGTAAAGAAATAGAAGAACTGCAAAACACATATGACAACTTCAACCTACATAAAAAAGTCAAAGAACTAGCCGGAATAGGAAATAGAAGAACCTCAAATATATTGCTCGACAAAAATGGAAATATTATAATGGAGACAAAACGAAAACTACGACGATGGAAAGAGTATATCGAGGAACTATTTCATGACCAGAGAGAAGCTAGTACATCCGTAGATAGCCAAACGGGAGATGTAGGCCCAGAGATAACCAAATCAGAGGTTAGTCAGGCAATAAACTCTATGAAAACCAATAAATCTGCAGGTCCAGATGAATTGCCTAGCGAGCTGATAAAGTTGGTCAACGAGAAAAACCTGGACATAATAGTAGAACTGTTCAACGCTATCTATACTACTGGAATCATCCCTAGAGAAATGTTGACATCGGCCTTTGTGTGTTTGCCAAAGAAGGTGAATGCAAAAGAATGCAGTGACTACCGAACCATAAGCTTAATGTCACATACCTTGAAAATTCTATTGAAAATTATCCACGCCAGAATACACTCTAAACTGGAGCTGGATATTAGTGACACTCAATATGGGTTCCGCAATGGTATGGGTACCAGAGAGGCATTGTTCTCCTTCAACGTGCTGACACAGAGATGTTTGGATGGTAACCATCCTCTTTGCGTCTGTTTTATAGACTACAATGGGGCGTTTGATGGAGTGGGACATGATCGACTCATGGAAATCCTAAAAAATAAAAACCTAGATGAAAGAGATTTAAGACTAATAACACACCTCTATTACAATCAGCGAGCAATAGTAAGAATTGAAAAAGAAACATCTGAAGAAATGGAAATAAAGAGAGGAGTCAGGCAAGGCTGCATATTATCACCTCTATTATTTAACGCTTATTCTGAAGAGGTAATGCGAGAAACTCTGGAAGATGAAACAGTCGGCATAAAAGTAAATGGAGTCTTAGTTAACAACATCAGATATGCAGATGATACAGTAATAATAGCCGATAGTTTACAAGACCTGCAAAGACTCATGAGTAAAATAGTAAGGTGTAGTAGGGAGTACGGACTCTCTCTCAATATCAAAAAGACGAAGTTTATGAAAATTAGTAAAAACAACCATAATACTAACGAAATCTTGATAGTAGAGGGCCAGCAGATCAAAAGAGTAAAAAAGTACACTTACCTAGGAACACTTATAACAGAAAATAATGACTACACTGCAGAAATAAAAGTCAGAATCGAAAAAGCACGTTCTAATTTTATAAAAATGAAAAAGGTCCTATGTAGCAAAGATTTAACATTAGCTCTTAAAGTACGCCTAACAAAATGTTACGTCTACAGTGTTCTATACTATGGAGTGGAATCATGGACGTTAAATGTAGAGACAATGAGACGACTTAACGCCTTTGAAATGTGGACCTATAGAAAAATTATGAGGGTTTCCTGGGTAGATAGAGTTACAAACAATGAAGTACTGAGAAGAATAGGTAAAGAAAAGGAAGTTGAGCTTACAATTAAAGAATAGAAGCTACAGTATCTCGGACATGTGATGCGGGGCGAGAAGTATGGTATCCTACGACTCATAATGCAGGGAAAGATAGATGGCAGAAGAAGCATCGGAAGAAGACGAATTTCATGGTTGAAGAACCTGAGAGAGTGGTTTGGATGCAGCTCGAAACAACTATTTAGAGCTACTGCCTCAAAAATTAAAATAGCTATGATGATTGCCAACCTCCGTAGCGGAGATGGCACCTGAAGAAGAAGAAGAAAATCAACTCTTTTACAGTTGAGTCCGGGAATCTTTACCCGTGCGTCATCATTTGAAGCGTACGAAATAAGTCGATGATAAGTCGGAAATTGAAATTTACTAAACGCAACAGCAAGTGACAGTAAATGACTTGCTGTTGCGTTTAGTAAATTTCAATTTCCAACTTATCATCGACTTTTTCGTATGCTTGAAATAATGACGCAAGGGTAAAGATTCAGGGACTCGGAGATCTCGAACATTCTAGATTTGTAATACTTTTCTTCTTTTTCATCAATAACCTTTTTCTATATGGAATAAATCTTATCGAACTGTCGTATCAATATCCTCAGTAGAATAGATTTTCTGGGAAACCACAGATATGTTCTGAGTTTTAAATAGTACGAAAGGATCAAAATAGATTTCTTGCTGAGTCCCAACAACTTCTACATTATCTTTTGGTAAAAATTATGCCTTGAAGTTTATTCTCCATGATGTCACGATACAGGCATTCAACCACCAGAAAGACCATGTAAAAAATAATAAGGTAGCTTTCAGTAACGTCACAAACGCAACTATAGCCTTAGGAGGGGACAAAGAAAAACCTAAGGCCTAATATAAACAGACGAAGAAGAAAAATGCTTTAACACTATTTTTATTAATTCACACATTACACAATAGTTTTAATCAAGTTGTGTATTCACTTGGTTTTTGCGATTCTATCAATAGATCTTAAATAATTATTGCTTCAAAAATAATTACAATAATGAAGACAAAAAATCTCATAAACAGGATGTTCAGAATAATAATTATTAAATGTTGTGTAAAATCAATATCGAAGGAAAACTTCTCACAGTCTATAATTAAGACCTGCTATACAGTTATGCAATATTTAGGATTTGTTTGGTAATAAAACCGAATGTGCAGAAATATTGTTAATAACGAGATTGGTGTCACCGATTAATTATTGATATTTTAGGTTGTGACATAGTATTTAAAAGGAAACGAAACTAATAACAAAAATACTTGATTTATTTAAAAAAAAAAATTATTTTTTCTACAACCGTGTTAAAAATGCAATTTTTAGCACTCCATAGGAGCGTTAAAAATGCTACTTTAAAGCACTGGTGCTTTAAAATTTTTAAGGCACTGCAGTTAAAAGTGAATTGTCAAATTGTGAAACGTCAAAATATTTATATTTCATTTATTAACATTAATATTAATAGTACAACTTGCGCAATTTGAAAAAGGTGGTTTAAAAGTTTCTTTAAAATTTAATTTAAACTGTATTATTGCATTTTTAACACGTTTGTAGAAAAAACAAGTTTATGTAACGGTATAATATTTTCGTTAAGAATTTTTAGACATTCCCCTCGAGTGTAGACAACCAATTCTACCTTTTACTGGTCATAGGTTTCATGGTTTCAGCAATTAACAAAAATATTGTATTTTATAAATTTATAACGTTTGTAGAAAAAATATTGTATGATATACGTGTTAAAAAGTACATTTTAAGGCACTCATGTGAAACTTTCACATGCGTGCCTTAAAATTGTACTTTCAACACTTATAACATAAATAACTATTTTTAAACGCAGCTCCACTGAGAACGTCGTGAAACAGAAACAGCTGTCTGTAGATAGTGCATCGCCTCCGAATCGAAAAGAAACATAAACTGTCTTTTTCATTTCTATTTTTAATCAGATTTGAGTAAGTACTAGGAACTTTCTTTCGGGCCGTTTTTTCCTAGACGAATGAAAAACGGAATGTGACTGCATATTGTAGAGTCCTTTTCGCTTTCTTTATTCGTCGCCTTTTGTCTTAGAAATTGTACTCCTACTTTATTGAACGAAAATGTACTTTAATTCACTCTTCTTCTTCCTCAGCTTTCCCCTTCTCAGTGGTCGCTCTTCCTTACTCTTCTTCGTCACTCATTTCTATCCGTGTCTTCTTCACCCAAACTTTTCTCTCGCAAGTCCTATGCCACGCAGTCATTCCATCTTCTCCTCGGTTTTCATCTACCTCTCCTTCCATCAACTTCTAATACTCAGCTCTATCCTTCGTCCCACATGGTTTTCATTTCTACGTCTAAGAGGCCGTTCAAGTATTACGTAACGCAAATTCTGTAACCCCCCCTCCCCCTATCTAAACGTTACGTAACACCCAAGTAACCATTTGAACCTGAATTGAACAATTAGGTTGCGAAAAGTACGGGAAACTCGGTAAAATAACGTTGTTATTGTTTTAATCGCATTTGAGGTAATAATAAAAACTTACAAATGATAATCTTTTACTGCTAATTTTACAATTTTTTACATTTTCCTTTCTTGGCCCCAGCCTTAAATATATTTTTGGCTTCATCCTTTTAGTCCAGAAAGCCACTGCGCATCCGCTAGGAAAAATATTCTGATTCGGATTTTTTGCACAATCTTACTCAAAAAGGACTCCTTTTAACAAATTTGCATGTTGCCAGGACCAAAAGGTGGTCAAAAATTTTTTAAACGTTCTTTTTTGTTTTTTTCCTAAAAATATTTTTTTGCATGGAAAAAAAGTTTTTTTAGGTTCTTTGGATCATTCCAAACAGAAAAGGTCTTTAGTTACTTTTCTCTAGAAATGATAGTTTTTGACATATAAGCGATTAAAAATTGAAAAATTGCGAAATCGGCCATTTTTAACCCTCAAAAACTATGTGAAAAACTGAAAATTTGAATGTTGCCAAGGAAGGTAGATATTCTTTAAACATCTATTGATGAAATCCCGAAGAGTTTTTTGCAATACAATATTCAAAACTTCTTTGTTTTTTAATTGCTAATCAAGAGTGCGCGACACTATTTTTCACCGATAGTATGGTGCAAATGAAAGGAATAAATTCGTTATTTCGTAAACCCGCGACTTTAAGGAAAAATACCGAAACAGGTCGATTTTTATTTTTAAGTTATGATATTGTGGCATATATGGTATACTAGTGACGTCATCCATCTGGACGTGATGACGTAATCGATGATTTTTTTTAATGAGAATAGTGGTCGTACGCTAGCTCATTTGAAAGGTTCTTCAATTCTCTACCCAGTAATATAAACATTTACATAATTATTTATACAGGGTGTCCAAAAAATTTTTATTAAATTAAATTATTTGACAAAAAAAGAAGTAGGACACCCTGTATAAATAATTATGTAAATGTTTACATTACTGAATAGAGAATTGAAGAACCTTTCAAATGAGCTACCACACGACCCCTATTCTCATTTTAAAAAATCATCGATTACGTCATCACGCCCAGACGGATGACGTCACTAGTATACCATATATGCCACAATATCATAACTTAAAAATAAAAATCGACCTGTTTCGGGATTTTTCCTTAAAGTCGCCGCGCGCCGGTTTACGAAATAACGAATTTATTCCTTTCATTTGCACCATACTGTCGGTGGAAAATACTTTCGCGCACGCTTGATTAGCAATTAAAAAACAAAGGAGTTTTGAATATTGTATTGCAAAAAAACTCTTCAAGATTTCATCAATCGATGTTTAAAAAATATCTATCTACCTTGGCAATCTTCAAACTTTCTGTTTTTCACATAGTTTTTGAGGGTTGAAAATGGCCGATTTCGCAATTTTTCAATTTTAATCGCTTATATGTCAAAAACTATCATTTTTAGAGAAAAGTCACTAAAGACCTTTTTTGTTTTGAATGATCCTAAAAACCTAATAAAACTTTTTTCCATGCAAAAAAAAAAATAGTTTTAGGAAAAAAACAAAAAAAAAACGTTTAAAAAATTTTTGACCACCTTTTGGTCCTGTCAACATGCAAATTTGTTAAAAGGAGTCCTTTTTGAGTAAGATTGTGCAAAAAATCCGAATCAGAATATTTTCCTAGCGGATGCGCAGTGGCTTTCTGGACTATTTATTGTTCTTCTCATGCATTCTTCTATTTTGCCTTTTTGTAATAAAATCTTAAAACAAAATAACATAAGTCGCTGTGGTCGTACTCTACTTTCACAACGTTCTCGTGCACTCTTGACATGCACGTAACGACTATGCATACGCACATTGTTGTGAGATGTGAAATAGATCCCAAAGTTGTAAAGTACATATTCTTTTCTTCAGCTCGCTTTGTACTGATATACAAAAGAAATCACAAAGCATCTGCTTAAACTCTTCTAGTCGAGGCGAAAGATCAACGGATAACCACATAAGAAGTAGTTAAAACTTTTGCATGATCCTTTGTCCAACTGACTATATGAGCTTGCTTAGGGTTTGAAGGATTGGGCAGGGTGCCGGCAGAAAACCCGGAAACAGATTTTAATGCACTTCTGGAACGGGAACAGCAGGATTCGTCCGCGCATTTAATTACTTGCAAGAAATATTGTAAGTCACGGACATGAGTGCTGTGCCATGCCAGATTAGGTTCTGCTGCATCTTCTAGGCTATCTTCAGGCTTCCTATATTCTGGTGAAACATCATAGTCGTCAATTTTCATTTCCCTCCCGACTTTGGCAAGTGCCTCCCCAGCGTACTGAAAATAAAGTTTTTCCAAATTTTCATCAATTGTAATTCCTTTTTGTTCTAGATGAGAACCAAAATATGCATGTGGCAGGAAGACGCCTGATAGACGTTTCAGACAAAATCGTAATAAATATGTAAAATTTTTTGTTCTTCAACGCCCAGTATCTTGAATACGCATGACGTTTCAAAAATTTTTTACTAAGCAAACCCCAATTATTTTTCAGTTTTTCACCTATCCTAGAGATGGTGCTAGCTTTTTCTGAAACGCCCTGTATATATAGAAAGGTACTTCTGGAATAAAATTATTTCTGTCCTTGTTTTAAATATTTAAAAAAAACGCTGAGACTCATAGATTTTTATTTATAAATTTGCGCTTTTTAAACATAAATTTAAATGTACAGGGTGATTCATGCAAGCCTACCATAGTCGATAAGCTTTATTTTTAATGGAACACCCTGTATATTTTTATATTTTTAAAAGCTGCCTAACAACCTGATTTCATGGTCTATTATGAATAATACAGGGTGATTATTTAAAATGATAATTTATGGAAACCACTTATGGAATGAAATTATTTGTGTCATTATTTTAGAAATTAAAAAAACGCTAGGATACGTCAACTTTTAAATTCAACTATGGACTGTTTAAACATAAATTTGAATATAGGTACAGGGTGATTCATGCAAGTCCATTATCTTTAATTTTAAGTAAATACCGTGTATATTTTTGTTTTTAGAAGCTACTTAACAACCTCAGCTCAAAAATGTGTATTATGTAGGGTCTATTATGAATAATACAAGGTGAAATTAATCATCAATCAAAGTGAAAACTTTGAAATTAATAATTCAGGAATCACACTTTAAATTAAGGGTATTATTTTTTTAAAGTAGCTATAAATTTTCTAAACTAAATATTAATATATGTAGTGGGTTGTATTTAAAGCTTTTTATTTAAAGAAATATTTAAATAATTTCAAAATTTGCGTATTTAAAATAGTAATCAATACTGTAGACGAGACTGCATATGGACTTCAGACAACGAGTTCGAGTACGTACAAGATTTATGACGTTCTCTATCCTCTGATAAATCCTCTAAAACCTACATTTGTATCTTTTCATCTTTTGTTGTGGAGAAAGGTCCAGCTAAATTATTGCAAACACGTGTTACTGTGCTTGATCTTTTTACAAATTTTAAGTGTTTTTCTACTATTTTCTATTGTAGCAGGCTCGGAACATAAGCGGAGCGTGAGGGGCAATATAATACAATCCAGGGGTTCTATGTAAAACATAAACGTAAGTTGCCAAGCTGGGAGATTTTGATTCCGTAGTTTTTTTATTTAAGTTAAAAAAAAGTGTTACGTAACGCACACTTCGAACCGCCCTCCCCCCATGTAACGTGCCGTAACGTTTTACAAGACCCCCTCCCCCTAAGCTGCGTTACGTAATGCTTGAACGCTCCCTAACGTGATTTTTGATCAACGTGATCAACAAACCATTGGTCACGTTAGACGTAGACGTCTATGTTCTTGAATCTTTTTGACACTGAAGTCACCCCTGCTCTTTCTCTAATCAATTCGTTCCTGATCCTGTCCCTTACTAGTTTCATTCAACATCCACCGTAACATTTTTATTTCACCATCTTCTTTTCCTGAATCTTTCATATGCCACTTTTAACTGCATGCCTCCAGTTTGACAAACCAGTCTGTGTCCTCTGGGCAATTTTTCGATCTAGTGTCTCATTTTATATTATTTAGAACCCAAGGTATTAAAATTCTCCTACTCGTTCTAATTTTTCTCCAAACAATTCTATGTCTCTAACCATTTCCGTTCTTCCCAGTCATACATACTCCATTTTCGACATGCTAACTTTAAGTCCTCCGTCTTCAATGGCCCTTCTTCAATCCTCCAACCCTCCAACTTTACTTTCATCATCATAATCATACATCTCCAAGTGGAGCAAAGGGCAGCTTGTGGTGTTTAAAGCAGCATCAGGTATGTTGGTGAGGTTGCTAGTCCCACGCATCATCTGTTGAGTTCCGTCCAATTGTGTTTACTAGTTTTCTCCATTCTCTTCTGTTGTTTGCTATCTTTTTTGCATCGTTCCATGTTAAATTATTTTCTTTGAGTTCTTTCTCTATTGTTCTTTTCCACGTATAAGATGATCTACCCTTTCTTCTTTTGCCTTGAGCATTGTAATGGAGAGTCCAATTGTGTTTACTAGTTTTCTCCATTCTCTTCTGTTGTTTGCTATCTTTTTTGCGTCGTTCCATGTTACATTATTTTCTTTGAGTTCTTTCTCTATTGTTCTTTTCCACATATAAGATGGTCTACCCTTTCTTTTCTTGCCTTAAGCATTGTAATGTAGAACTTATCTAGCAATATTTGTTGCTGGTTTTCGTAAGGTGTGTCCTATCCACTTCCATTTCCGTTTTTTTTTTATTGTATGTTCTATCCTTTCTTCATTTGTTATTCTCCACAATTCGTTATTAGTAATTTTGTTTGGCCAAAATATTCTCAGTATAATTAATACGTAGGCACCTGTTAATGAAGTATTGTATTTTCTGAAATAATTGTTTATGGTGTTTCCATGTTTCTGCTCCATATAACAGGACAGACTTTATATTAGTTTTAAATAATCGTAGCTTTGTTCTTCTGCTGATGTTTGTCGAGGCCCATATCTTGCGTAAAGAGTTGAAAGCGTTTTGTGCCAAGCTTATTCTTTTTGTTATGTCCTTTTCTGTGCCTCCTGTTGTGTTTACCAGACTGCCCAAATAACAGAAATCTTTTACTTCTTCTATTTGTTTTCCTTCTAAATATATATTATTTCCGTTCGTTTCCCCATTTGATAATATTTTCGTTTTTTTTTTGGATTTATTTTTAAGCCGGTTGTTTTTGCTATGTTATTTAATCTGGTAATTTTGTTTTGCATGTGTTGTCTGTTTGATGTTATGAGGCATATGTCGTCAGCGAACTGTAGATCCTCTAGTCTTTTAAATGGTGACCATTATTGTATACCTGTTTTTTATCGTCAGTTTGTTTCATTATCCAATCTATGACTATTATAAACAACGTCGGTGACAAGAGACACCCCTGTCTACCTGTCTTACTCCTTTTTTGATACTTATTTGTTGGTATAGTTCCCCTTCATGTTCAACTCTAGCAAAACATTCGTCGTAGAAAAGCCTTATTATTCTTAAATATTTATCTGGTATTCCATAGAGTTTTAATATCCTCCACATCGTATTACGATTGATTGAATCAAACGCTTTTTCGAAGTCTACAAAGTTGATATAAACTTCCAACTTTACTTTAATTCACTCTTAATCAAACTAAACAAGCCGTGCCGTTTAGATAAGTCTATTTTCTCGCCATCTTGTTTGATTTCCTGTTCTTCTCATTTTTTAGGTCATCTTGTGTTTATCATAAACAGTGTTCTAAACCTAAACACTCTCAGTATGGAATCTGTCATTCCATCAGTCACAAATCCACTTCTTTGAAGTGATGCTGAATGTTTTTACTTCTTCAGTTATGTTTTTGTTTGTCTTTCACAGGTAACACGATTTTAATTCGATAATATTTAATATTTGTTGATACTATCTAAGGCTAATTTCTAGGTGTTATTTTTGGTTTTATTACTGTATTCGCTATTTAGACACATAAATATGTAATACATATAAATAAAGTCCAAGCTAAGCTGATTGCTTTTTATATTCCTGCAGGTGTCACACTAATTGTTAATAGATACTATTGTTTAGATTTTAAATAGTGTGGGCACTATGTAAAATATGAACATGCCAATTTTTATAGAATTCAGACATTAATACAGAGCTTTACCACTTGCTTTAATGTGCTTTAATTGCACCACTCCTTTGCTTTAAAAAATCTGAAAAAATTCAAAAACATACATTTTTATGCCCAAAAGCTCTTGATTTTTTTCAGTTTTTTTGGATTAAAATTGAGCACATGAAAACTATTTTTGTAAATAGATATTTTTAGTGATTTTTTTTTCAATTCTGTTGAATTGCCAGATTAGATTTGCCACTTTCAGGAATAATCTCAAAATTCGAAAAAAAACCAATTTTTTTATGTTTCCCCCACGTTTTTAGCACATGTCAACTGCAAGTCAATGAATAACGATTTTTGGTAGATTTCTTCGTTATTTCTAAAAGCGATAAAAATAACAAACTCTATTTTTTGATATTTTTTGTCTAATATTTTTAGCAGACAACCTTCATGATTAAGAACTGTAGGGTCCTGTTCTCACATTGCCGCCATTATTTATTATCTTATATTTATTCCAATATGTTTAAGAGTTATTTTTCACATCAGATACTGACTAATAAGTGACAAAACAATCTACTGATTAATGTAATTTTCAACATTTTTTATTATTTTGTAATTTTATAATTTCATTATTATTAATATGTATCAAAAAATTGAAAAAAGGTGTAATATGAAATTAAATTAAAATATTTTATTAATTTAATCTATAAATAATAATCATTACTCGAATAAAGGAGAGCAGAGAAAAATCGGTGCTTAAAACCTGAAAGAAATCTCCAAAAAAATCCAGTTTTGTTAAATTAAGAATATGGTTCAGTCTGAATATTAGAAAACACGAAAAAATAGATAAAAAATCGTTCTTCATTCACATGAAGTAGAGTTTATGTGCTAACAACAGGGAAAAAAATACACGCCAAAAATATTTATTTAGAAAAATATTTTTTCTACGGCCGTGGTAAAAGAGTCACTTTCACGCACGCATTTCGTTTCCGAAAGTTGCACTTTCCCGCACAGCGTGCGTGAAAGTAAAATACCTTGTAATATGGCATTATAATATATTATAATACATGTAATAAACTAATATTTAGATCAAAAATGAATAACCATTTTCAAGTCTTAGACTTAGTCTTCTTAATATTTAGATCTTATTTACCAATTTATCTCAAATTTATCTTATTGTGTTCATGTTTTAATGAAATTAGCGCGATTATTTCATTCATAGGAGATTCCGACCAATGGAAAGCTACAGAAATACAAATTAAACCGATAATTTTTGATAATTTCCCGTCGTCAAGTATATTACGTCAGATGCCCTTCGTTGCTATGAAAAAATACATTCAGTGACATTAATGACAATTAATGTTTTAAAAATTATGAAAGTGATCAACCGTCAAATATTTATAACTGTGTGTTTAATTGTACTAATTTGTACTTACATAAATAAATTACAATAAAATTTTGGTTTTGTACAGTTTTATTCATGAAATAATCGCAACAAATTGCACTCGATCTCTAAAATTAATAAGTATAGAATTTTTGCCCTCGTGACATTTTGACATAGTTTCACTCGCCTTCGGCTCGTGAAATTGGAACTGTCAAAGTGTCACTCGGGAAAAATTCAATAATGTTAGAGCTCTTGTGCAATTACTACTGATTATTTCATTCATAGGAGATTCTGACCAATAGAAAGCTACAGAAATCTAAATTAAAGTGATAATTTTTGATAATTTCCCATCGTCAAGTATATTACGCCAGATGCACTTTGTTGCTATGAAAAAATACATTCAGTGACACCAATGACAATTAATGTTTTAAAAATTATAAAAGTGATGACTTTCAACCGTCAAAAATTTATAACAACTGTGTGTTTAATAATTGTACTAATTTGTACTTACATAAATAAATTACAGTAAAATTTTGGTTTTGAACAGTTTTATTCATGAAATAATCGCAACAAATTGCACTCGATCTCTAAAATTAATATAGAATTTTAGAGCTCTTGTGCAATTACTACTGATAATTCGATGAAATAAAATTATTTTGACATAATATTTTAAAGTCAGATCAGTAGACAATTACAATGGTTTTGAATCGTCGTCATGGAAACCAATATCGTCGTGGTAACCCATTATATTAAAAGTTTGGTTTTGACAACCTTGTCAAAGAATTAATTTGTGTATTTCCACTTCTAAATAAAAATTGATATGACTCTATTTTTTGAGGCTTTTTTCCAAACGTACGGCCCTAGAAAAAATATTGTTCCTAACTCATGCGGAAAGTGTCTTCCCGCACTCGACTGCTTGCCCGAACTCCGCTATCGCGTTGTTCGGGTCAACGGCAGCCTCGTGCGTGAAAGTATCACTTTCCTCACTAGTTAGGAAAATAACTATTGCGAGTTTAGTTTATCGCGTAAAGTACACGAAAAATAATTAGGTAGGTATTTAAAAGTTTGGCCAAAAATTACCTACATAACCTAAAAATTATTTTCCGTAAAAAAAACATTTTTTGCGATAGGAGACTCCTGGGGTCTTCTAGAGACCTAGAAATTTTACTAAAGGGGTTCCTAAATATTATGTTCGTTCGAGTCTGTCTCTTCAATCCTGCCCCCCCGGGATAAATGTCCAAATGGTTGGGAATCTTCCTCGTGGTCTTCGGTCTTTCACCTTTCATTGGATTGGACAGTTTGGATTCCGCGATGCCTTAGGCACCCGAGAGGCTCTATTCGCTGTCCAAGTGCTTATGCAAAGATTCAGGGATGTTGACTGTGACGTGTATATTTGTTTTATCGACTACAAAAAGGCGTTTGATAGAGTAAAACATGATAAACTCATAAACATCTTGAAAGAAGCGGGTGTAGATGATAGAGACTTGAGAATCATATATAATTTGTATTACAACCAAACTGACAATATTAAAGTGGATGACCAATTGACAAAGGCAGTCTTCCATAGATAGAGTAGTGAGGCAAGGATGCATCCTGTCCCCGGTGCTGTTTAATATATACTCTGAATGTATCTTCGAGCAAGCGCTGGGAGAACTACAGGAAGGCGTATTAGTCAATGGAGTGAGTCTGAACAACATTAGATATACCGACGACGCTGTAGTTTTTGCAGACAGTCTAGATGGTTTGCAAAGAATAATGTCGCGCATATCAGATATAAGTAGAGAATACGGACTTGGTCTCAATACGAAAAAAAACAAAGTACATGGTAGTCAATAAGCGCGAAATATTAAATACACAGCTTTTGGTTAACTAACAACTAATTGACAGGGTCAATAGCTACACATACCTTGGTACCAACATTAAACAGCCAGTGGGACCACTCAAGTGAAATAAAACAACGCATAGGAAAAGCGAGATCAGCGTTCATAATGATGAAGTCTCTTTTCAGAAGCCACGATTTACTTCTTGCTACCAAAATCTCTATCATCAGATGCTATGTATTTTCTACGTTATTATACGGAGTAGAGGCCTGCACACTTTCCGAGGCTTCTTTGAGAAAACTCGAGGCATTCGAGATGTGGTGTTACAGGGGCATTTTGAGAATTTCGTGGGTGGATCGTGTGACTAATGTTGAGTTTCTGCGTAGAATAGGAATGCGAGATTATTAACACAATCAAAGAGCGCAAATTAGAATATCTTGCCCATGTTATGAGGAATGAACAGAGATATGGCTTGTTGCAACTCATTCTTCAAGACAAGGTATTTGGAAAGAGAGGACCAAGGAGAAGAAGAATATCTTGGCTTCAAAACCTGCGAAAGTGGTTTAATACATCGACACCGGACTATTCAGAATAGCAGCAAGCAAAGTTAGGATAGCCATGCTGATCGCCAACATCCGGAACGGATAGGCACCTTAAGAAGAAGAAGAAGCTACTTAAGAAGAAGAAGGTTGATCAACTACCTTATCTTTAACGCTCTTGAACTTTGATAGTCGTTCCATATTGTGGTCATTTTTGCTATGGCCACTTTTGCTAAATAGATCACATCTACGTTTTATTTCTAGAGTGACCCTGTGTTTGCGATCAATGATCTCAGATATTAGTATGAGCTCACAACCTCAAACCGGTCAATTGTGGTTATGTGTGGATAATTGTTATGTATGTAGTCTATCCACTATCATGATCTTTGTCTTTGATATGCTTAATTGCAAACCAAATATTTTACTTTCGTTTTCGACCAGTCGTATAAAATAAATGAGCTCTGCTTGACTATTTGCAAGAATGACAGGAATCGCAGTCTCATCTGCGAAACGTAGGTTGTTTATTTTATGACCATTTATTGAGATGCCCTTTTTTCATCCTTCAAGTGCTCTGCTCATAATATTCTCCCCATATATATTGAATAATTGGGGAGATACTATACATCCTTGTCTGAGACCCCCTTCTGGATGAAATTCGTTTGAAAGTGTGTCAAGCACTTTAACTGATCCAGTAATGTGTTCGTATAGTTCAGTTATAAGTGAAATACGGGTTGTGGTACGGATACTTCTTTTAGCATTCGCCATAAGTGTCTCCACTTGATCCTGTCAAATGCTTTACGATAATCTATAAAGCATATGTATGTACAGTTCGTCCGAGTGCCCAACCCCAAATAAGAATCTAGTCGATTGCAGATTTTACCATATTATCCCGCTATAGCCTTTTTGCCTTAAGAGTAGTATTTATTGCTTTTCCAGTAATTATAATTTTATAACCCATTTTGATTTTATAAAAATGAAGGTTTTTATAACAAAATGTAAAACGCCGCATAATTATATAACATTGTAAACTTTACCCAATCGACAAATTATTAACCATGTTGACATTGAATACTTGCGCAATACCTATATTCCCATTAAAGTAATTTTCTAATCAGTGATGACATCCATCATCAATTTCAATAACTGAAACAACATACATCAACTAAGTATCTTGTTTTACCTAGAAACGAATGACATAAATAGGTAGATCTGCACAAAATCAGCTTTAACCTTCGCTTTGATGCGAGAGAATAAAACAGCGAGGTTTTTAATGAATTTTCTTTTATCCATTTATAACCAATGAACAATATTATACGGTTGTTGACGCGGAGAAAGTGTGTAACAAAGTCCGTATAAAACATTCAGAAGTCATTGAGAGATGTAGAGATACAACTATTTACATTTTATTTGTATTTTAAATGTTTTTCTAGCCATACCAGTATATCAAGAATGCATCGATGTTATAATAAAAAAAGATAACACTGACTCCATTTGACTAATTTTCAAATTGAATTGACCAGAAACATTATGTTTATTAAATTGAGGAAGTTTTACTATATCATTTAGAAACATTGTTTGAGTTTATAGTCGGAGAGATAGAAGCGGATTTTGTGCGTGATAAGTAATATGGAAAAACTATACGGGGATATGTTGAATTAGTTGTGTACATGACTTTCCCCAACTGCCGGAAACCAGAGTGGGGGACGAGGGCAGTTATAAGGGGTCAAAGTCGCGGTTTTTTTTATTTTTTTTGTGACACTCATGATCGAGACAGTGCACCAAAATTTAAGAATAAGTAGGTCATGACGTAACTAAGTAAAATCTCTAGGGGCGGAACGCTGCGTGGCCGACAAAGGGGTGGGGTAGGGGTGAATATAAAAAATATAAGGGGTTTATTCCGACGTTCGTGATTGAGATAGTGCACCAAAATTTGGGAATAAGTATACCATGACATAACTAAGTAAAATCCCCAGAGCCGGAAACCAGAGTGGGGGAGGAGGTTAGTTATAAGGGGTCAAAAACGCGGTTTTTATTATTTTTTTTTGTGGCGCTCATGATTGAGATAGTGCACCAAAATTTGGAAATAAGTAAGTCATGACGTAACTAAGTAAAATCTCCCGGGGTGGAACGCTGCGTGGCCGACAAAGGGGTGGGGGCAGGGATGAATAAAAAAATTGTAAGGAACTTTTTGTGACGTTCGTGATCGAGATCGTAAACCAAAATTTGGGAGTAAGTAGATCATGACATATCTAAGCAAAATCTCAAGGGGCGGAAATCAGAGTTGGGGATGAGGGTAGTTTTAAGGGGTCAAAGTCGCAGTTTGTATTATTTTTTTTGTGACGCGGCACAACATTTGTCCCCCACTCTGGTTTCCGGCTCTGGGAATTTTACTTAGTTATGTCATGGTCTAGTTATTCCCAAATTTTGGTGCACTATCTCTATCACGAACGTCGCAAAAAACCCCTTATATATTTTATATTTACCCCTACACCCACCCCTTTGTCGGCCACGCAGCGTTCTGCCCCTAGAGATTTTACTTAGTTACGTCATGACCTACTTATTCCCAAATTTTGGTGCACTATCTCGATCATGAGCGTCTCAATAAAAAAATAATAAAAACCGCGACTTTGACCCCTTATAAGTACCCTCGTCCCCCACTCTGGTTTCCGGCCGTTAGGGAAAGTTATGTACATAACTAATTCAACATATCCCCGTATAGTTTTTCCATATTACTTATCACGCACAAAATTCGCTCCCAGCTCTTAGACTATTACTATCGCCATGTATTGAAAAATACATGAAAACTCTTGTTGCTTTAAAACTTTAAACTATTAATATATACCAGGGTTTTAAATAAAATACCCAAATCAATCAAAAAATCAAATCTACATTAAAATCAACAATCGCTGTAGATTACAGTAAATAGTACTGGACACATTGTTAGTCCAGTTGTCAGTGACGAAAATGCACTGAGCTCTAAAAATCTGCCAATACAAATAGGTATGTGATAATACAAAGGTCTTGGTAATCAATTCCCACCTGATACAAGACACTTAGTAGTTTGTCGTGAAATACATGGTCAAAGGCCTTCGCGGAGTCGATAAAACACATATATGCCAATTAAATTATTAAATTATTATTTACCATTTTAATTTTTATTAAAATGGTGGATTTTGTATCTGAGACTTTTCAGTTCATTTAAGAGATGTCGCTGAATAGCATCCCAATGTGGATTTCAATGATATTTGGCCTTCACCTTAAATTGATGGGCTGGCTGGCTTTCTCTTCAGAGATGTGCACGCTAGTTCTACTGAGGAAGCCTGTAAGGCAGAAACAGCTGTCCAGGGATTGTGCATCCCTCTGATTCGAAAGCAAGCAAAAACCATCTTTTACATATATGCCAATTTAGGTTATTGATTATTTATGTATTATAGAAAGGAACTACAACGTTAACGGAGTTTTATTGTTTAATATAGTCAATGGACTTCTAAGTATGAAAAAATCGCGGAGGGCTACCATTTAAAGGGGTGCGTTTTTGAGAAAGGGGTGAATTAGTCCCTAGGCACAGGGCGAATTAGGGTGAGTTCTATGCACTTTTGGTACAAACACGTTTACATGAAAATTGTTTCACGTTAAATTGACTATTGAAATATCACATTTCAAACTGAAAAATATTTTTTTTGCAAAAATATATTCAAAAGAAAAGCAAGAAAACAACACGAAAGATAGCAATTTTGTTTTTTGCCCCATAACTTTTTCCCATGGTGATATAGGTATAGGCATTGCTTCTGCTTCACAGAAAAAACTTCTATCCTTCCTCTTTAAAATGGTGTTTGGTAGAAGTCTCTATAGTTTATAGTTTCTAAAATATGATTTTTCAAACTTCGCTACTCACATTGTTCTGTAACTTTTTTCTATGCAGCTTTAGGTATATACAATGGTGTAAGAAGAAAAGTCAATTACCTTTAAAATGGTCTATTGTAGAAGGCTGTATTACTATTTTTAAGCAAGATTAGGTTTTTGAAAATTGTATACTTTTAATAATTTTTGATATATTTTTCGATTATTTTTAAATTTCTCATTATAACTTTTTTTATTGTATATTTAGGTATATACATTGTGCAATAAAAAAGAAAGCCTATTTTCTTTACTTTAAAACGGTGTATTGCAAAAAATTCTAGAACTATTTTTAAACAAGATATGCGTTCTCAAAATGTGACATATACACATGCCACAGGTCCCACTAAGCTGGAACCATATGGAAACGTATTACTTATTAACTTTATGAAAAAAAAAATGATTCTTTATAATATGCTCTGCATATTATACACAAATACTGCTCTGCACAATAGTGTACGAGGTATGTTAAAAAATATGAATTTCGCTCAAGAGTAAAGTACCTTTATATTTCACAATATCGAAAAGTGTTATTAAGAAAAGTTATTTGGAATTAAAAATTATATTATAATATGCAACTATATTCTTCTAATTGAAAAAAATAAAAAATTTTAAAATTTCTCTCAAGTTACGGATACCCTTGGATATCCTACGGATATCTTGTTTAAAAATAGTCCTAAAAATTTTTGCAATACACCATTTTAAAGTAAAGAAAATAAGCTTTTTTATTGCGCAATGTATATACCTAAATGTACAAGAAAAAAAGTCATAATAAGAAATTTGAACAATAATCATAAAAAATATCAAAAATCATTAAAAGTATAAAACCTTGAAAAGTATAAAAACTTGCTTAAAAATAGTCGTACAACCTTATACAATAGACCATTTTTAAGGTAATTGACTTCTATTTCTACTAAATGTATCATTACATATTATACCTAGAAATGCGTAGAAAAAAAGTTACAGAACAATGTTTGCGAAATAATGGGGAAAATGGCCCTAAAAATTTTGTGAGCGGCGAACTTTGAAAAATCCTATTTCGGAAAATATAAATCCTAGTCACTTCTACTAAACGTCATTTGAAGGAGAAAGGACTGAAGTTATTTTTCGCTGAAACAATACCTATACCTATATCCCCGAGGAAAAAAGTTATGGGGAAAAAAACAAAATTGCTTTTCATGGTGCTTTTTCTTGCTTTTCTTTTGAATATTTTTTTGTAAAAAAAATATTTTTGACTCTAAGATGTGATATTTTGATAGTAAATTTAACCTGGAACAATTTTCCTGTAGACGTGTTTGTACCAAAAGTGCATAGAACTCACCCTAATTCACCTATGCCTAGGGCCTGGGCCTAGGGACTAATTCGCCCCTTTCTCGAAAACGCACCATAGAGGTCTGTTGACCATATGAGACAATAAAATCCCGTTAACTATGTAGTTCCTTTTAGCCCTCTTATTTTGAACATAATCAATAGCCTAAATTGTTGTATATCCCTACATATTTGAACCATAACCTGAAAACCGAATATTGCTGTATTGTTTTGAGTGCAGTATTTTTAAAAAAAATTTCATTACATCATTCATCGGACTGATGTTACAATGATCGCTACATTGTTTAGGGTTTTTTGTTTCTGCATCATTGTTCATCAAATGTTGACATGGGCTACAATATTCGTATATGTCCTGTTTCGTGTATTTTATTGAAGAGGTGTAGAAGATCATGTTTACATTTATTAAGGGGAACGGAGCAAAATGCAAAATTTTGACGCATGTCAAAATTTTCAATGTTTTAAAATGTATTAATTTTTTTTGAATCTAGAGAAAACTAATAAATATTTTTGAAAAATATAAACGCAGAATGAGAGACTGCATTATTACAGAGAGAAGCAAGTCGTTGAAAACTTATATAGTGATTATTTTATTAAGTTACAGGGGTGAAAATAAAAGAGAAAATTTAGTGATATTTTTAATTGCAAATATTTCATCCAAAGCAAACTTTTTATTTATTCTAAGGGACTTTCGGCCCTCGGTAATAAACTGGTCTTTCATTCTGCGTTTAAATTTTTCAAAAATACTTATTAGTTTTCTCAGGATTCGAAAAAAATGAATACATTTAAAACACATTGAAATTTTTTAAATGCGTTAAAATTTTGCATTTTGCTCCGTTCCCCTTAACGAGTAGTTTGATTGATTGGGAATTTCGTCTGGCTCGGGTTTTTTCTTGTTCTTTGATAGTTTTATAGCTCTTAAAACCTCGAGTTTTATAGCTCCAAACATACCTCGAAGGTATGTTTGGACTAATCGATATATTATGCTTTTACTTGAGGAAGGGACTATGTCGAAACAGTTGTAGTGATAATAAATTGTAATACATTCTGTGGAAGTGAAGAAAAAACTTTTTGACTGTCCGACATTAAATATCTGGTCAATAAAGCAAGTGCCAATAAAACACAAGCACACACACTTTTTGACTGTCCGACATTATATATCTGGTCGTATAACAGTTTTATAGAATTTTTCTGTAAATTTATTTGGAATCTTTCTGTCGCACTAAACACCACTCGCCTTTTTGCACTAACTCTATTATGCATCTCTATCTATTTCCCTGTTATCCAGTAAAACTTATTCTAGATACTTAAACCTACTACTTTTCACAATTAGGTATATGACAATCCATCGTCATCATCTCATTTTAGTGGTAGCTGTATTTTAAAATTAATACTTTAGACAGTCCTTTTGTCCTACTCCTACTTGAACGAGTAAGTTACCTTTTTCACTCCCCATTATTCCACTCTCGGTTCCAATTTCAGTTCAGCAGTTTCTATTAACAATGTATCATTAGTATACATTAAGCACCAAGGCATTTTCTCTATTTTGCGATCCAATACTATTGAAAATAAATATGGACTAAACACAGCGCATTAGTGCAATCCTACTTCCACATGAAATTTATCTGCCCTTTCAACTCTTCTAATGACACCAGTTCACCAGTTGTTACATTATCTACGTATCTCTCACAAACTTAATATACACTCACCGGCACATAATTCCACCACCCAAAATTTTTGATTAAGTTTGAAAATCTATAACTTTATTATTTGTACTCCGATTTTCAAGATTCTTGCATCAGTTTGTAGGTACATGTATTTTTGTCGTTCGTTATTATTCCGGTAACAACAAATTTTTGCTTAGATGGCATTATACGGGGGTTAATGGAAGCATTGTAATTTCTCCTAACTTTAAAAAATTCTGTGAAAAAATTGGAGGGCTGATTTTGTTTCATTCTCCTTTTGTGTTATCCTGGAGGTATCATTAAGGTTTTGGTTTTTGAATTATCCGAATATTCCTTTTATTGTAAGAGCTGTAAATGAAAATTTGCTTTGAAAGTTTATTTCATTAAAATTATCAAGAGCACTAAAATTAACAAAACAAAACAAAATTAACAACAAAACAAAACAATTCAATAGCGGGTATGTCCACCTCTTGCAGCAACGACTGCTCGCGATCTCTTTGGCATCGAATAAAGATGTGTTATCCTTGCCTGGGGAATAGCCCGATATTCCTCTATGAGAGCCATAACTGTACCACATTTTCTTAAGACCTAGGATGTCGGCGAATAACTTTTTTTAATTCATCCTATAAATGCTCAATAGGATTAAGATCTGGGCTGCTTGCGGGCCATTCTAATCTTATCAGTCCAACCTGTATTTTATGAGTCAATCAGTGTTTTTATTTACAAAAAATGGTACAGCTCTTACAACAAAAGAGATATTCGGATAATTCAAAAAACAAAATTTTAGTGATGCCTCCGGGATAGTATGACAGGACTATGAAACAAAACAGCTCTTCCATTTTTCCACAGAATTCTTTAAAGTTAGGAGAAAATACAATGCTTCCATTCACCCCTGTATAATGCCATGCAAGCAAATTTTTTTTGTTACCGGAATAATACTAAACGATATCAATACATATACTTACAAACTGCTGCAAGAATCTTGAAAATCGGAGCACAAATAATAAAGTTATAAATTGTCAAACTTAATCTTTAATTTTGGCTGGCGGAATTTTGTGCCGGTGAGTGTATGTATTCATATACTCACTCTTTATCGATTATCCATCATATGGTTTTTCAAAAATACTAAATAGTTATAGATATAGGTATATTATACACCTTTGTTTCTAGAAAAAATGCAATTATTATTGAATCAGCTATCAGCAAGTTAATTACGGCATCAAAAATTTTAATAAATACGATGACCTTAGCATAAATATACTGAATCAAGAAGTATATAGGGTGAGGCAGATAACTGGCCTATTAGAAATATCTCGAGAACTAAAGGCAACAGAATCATGAAAATTGGAATAAAGGGGTTTTGAAGGATGATCTATTAAATGAAAATATTTTCACTTCTTTACCGAAAGTTGCTTATAACTTCGTTTTTTTAAATGGGACTCCCTGTATATTTTTACATTTTTGGATTCTTCTCAATATCTTCTTTCTTAAAATATGAGGTTTTGTAATATTATACAGGGTATTTTAAGAGATATTTACGTTGTTTTTATTAATTTCGTAGCAACATACACACCCTATAGAATTGTAATAGTTTGACATTAAAAACTCTGCTTACGTTCAAGTGATTTTTAATATAGCCTACTATTGTTAAGAATTATTAGTATAGCTAATTTTGAAATTTTAGTATACAGGGTTGGTCGAAACTCGGAATTAATATTTTCTGTGTTTTCTTAAATGGAACACCCTGTATTTTAGTATTGTATTGAAATGATATTTTATGGTACTTTTTTATTTTATAAGTATTCCCTATACCTAACTGCTTTAATTTGTGAGTTATTGGTGATTCAAGCTAAACATTAATTCCAACAAAAAATACGTAAAATTTTATTAGGTTGGCCATGAAAATATTTAATCACAAATAATTTTTCAGAAATAAATACATATTAATCCAGACTGGTCCTTAAAATTACCAATAATGGTTTAGCTATCGAAATACCTACTTAGTTAAGTTTGTTGGTGCGATTAACAATTAAGCACAAATTAAAGCAGTTAGGTATAGGGAATGCTGAAGAAATAAAAAAGTACCATAAAATATCATTTCATTACAATACTAAAATACAGGGTGTTCCATTTAAGAAAACTCAGAAAATACTCTACTAATGATTCTTAACAATAGTAGACTATATTCAAAATCATTTGAATTTAAGTAGAGTTTTATATGTCCAACTACTACAATTCTACAGGGTATGAATGCTGCTACGAAATTAATAAAAAAACGTAATTATCTTTTAAAATACCCTGTATAACATTACAAAACTTCATATTCTAAGAAAGAAGACAACGAAGAGAAGCCAAAAATGTAAAAATATATAGAGTGTCCCATTTAAAAAAACGAAGTTTTAAGTAACTTCCGGTATAACAGAAAGTAGCAAATAGATGAAAATATTTTCATTAAACAGATGACTCTTCAAAATCCCTTAATTCAAATGTTCATGATTCTGTTGCCTTTAGTTCTAGAGATATTTCTAATAGGCCCTTTATTTGCCTCACCCTGTATAGTCTATTCCTCAAATAATGCAGTCTATCTACGAATTCGATTTAATTTACGTATTTACAAAATTTCTGTGAATTTTTTTCCAACCTTTCCGCATAGACCCACGAACTATGCATTAGATCAGCTGATCTTTTTGTTTGATTTTTCAATATTCAGGGAATGTCTCAGATGAATCCGATATTCGATATTCGAGAAAACAATTTTATGAAAAATAAATTGCTTACTCATTTCTATTGATATTAGAAGCTCTACGTTGTTCTAGTTGCACATACGTTTTATCCAGCAGACTTAATACAGTCGTCTATTCGTGTAGTTTTGAATGTGACAAGTTAATTTTTATTATTCCACTTTCACTGTAGTACAAAATAACAAACACTATAATCACAATTCATTAAAATCAAGCATTCAGGCCATCTAAATAAAAAGACAAAAACAACATAACGTAGCAATGACCAATAACGTCCGATGTTCTGGGTGAGTACCTCAAATTACCAGAAGTAGTTTAGGCGACTACTTGGTAGGTATTTACTATGATTAAAACCCTTGCTTATATTTGTTAGTTAAAGAATTACCAAAGTGTTTACCATATGTACCGCAGAATAGTATGTGATGGTACTTTTACAGTACTACCAGTCTCTTAAGGTCCGAGAAAGCGATTTATGTCTCTAGCTGAGTATCACGAAGGTTTACGGAAAATACTACAAACTGAAGAAGAAATTACAACATCTATCCAAAAAAGGTCCCAGGATACGACTTAATTACTAGAAAAACTCTTCAACAACTCCCAGAGAAAGATTTCCAATTTCTGAAAAAGCTATTTAACTCTAATAGCGCAATTTAATTTATAATTTATTAAATTTCTGTTTTCCCTATTTAGTGTATAAGATCTTCCATTTTCCAAATAAATTGAAGCCTTTAAGCTTTCCACACGAAAAAGAATAAAATTTAACGATGCCGTGTGCGATACTATGAATCCAAAAAGTCCATCTTTGACACGCACCAGGGTTTTGTAGAGCACATCTGTATTATTATCGATAAATATTTACGTCCCAATTAAGAATATTTAGGTGGTCATTATTTCTGACCTGGTGGTAGCCATGCAGAAATAATTGAAGAATATAATAACTATAACGCGTACATCGTACTGCGGTTTTTAACAATTATAACAATTTTTATGTAATGAGATGCATTTGGCATTTTGATACCAATCTTCTCAATCTGGGTCATCAGAGCTAAGCTTAGAAGTAAGTTTAGGTATTAGATGTCTTAATTAGTATATAAGAGAAAGAAAGTTATATATGTAATCACCAATAAATCATAAGAAAAACGTGAATTTTTTATACTGGATGTCAAAAATTATCTTTAATATGAAATATTTCGCTTATTTGAGAAGATAAAATATTAAATCAAAAACTTTTTGAATTAATTTCCAATATTTTTTGCTTAGTTTTTTTCTCCCCTTCGTTTTACTCAATCAGGGTGTCGGACTTGGGTTAGCTATTTTAATTTCCATTCACCCATATCTTCCGTTCTTTTCTATTTCCTTCCATTATTTTCAATTCCTCGAGTGATTTTTGTTTAACTTTTCTCTACTACTTGCTCTATCCAGTTTTCTCTTGGTCTGCCTCTTTTTCTTTTTACGATGTTCTTTGCTTTGTGAATGTTTCTTCTAATTCTGTTGGGTTGGATCCTCATCAAATGCTCATAACAATTAATTTGTCTCTTTGATGTTTTATTCATTATTGGTTCTAGGTTGGCGATTCTAATAATAGTCTCGTTGCTAAATCTATTGTGTCTTTTCAACGATCCCTCCTTTTCAGCAACTGGTACTCGAAGGAAAGAAAGAGAGTAAGTCTAGGGAGTATAAAAATATGTCATGGCGGCGTATCTAATATTCGCCAATGAAAAGGAATCCATAGTTATGAAATGCTTCGCAATGCTGCTAAAAACATAATAATTTAATCCTGACGATCTAAATTCTCACCTGACAAAACAATGTACGGTAGACACCCACGCAGAAATGCACGACACCAGTTATATGACGAATTTCCAATCTGATTATATTTTTACATATATCTTGTAAATTTTGTGACCGACTGGCGATATGTATCATCTTCATTTATTTCTTATAATGTGTTGAATTACATGTGAAGTATATTAATGTCTAACTTTGGGTACTTTTTACTGTTGATAATGTCAAACTATTAATGCCACGTCATTGAGCATGGTAGTATTACCAGAACTAGTAGAAATAACCGATTCATGGTCTCCTTACACTCCTTCCATACACTCCCCGGCACAAAATTCCGCCACTAAATATTTTTGATTAAGTTTGAATATGTGTATCTTTTTTATTTGTATGTATTCATTTTCAAGATTCTTGCATCAGTTTGTAGGTACATGTATCATGTATTGACATCGTTTGTTATTATTCTGGCAATAAACAATTTTCGCTTAGATGACATTATACGGGGGTAAATAGAAGCGTTGTATTTTCTCCGAACTTTAAAAAATTCTGTGGAAAAGTTCTACTTTTTTCGTGTTATCCCGGAGGCGTCCCTAAGATTTTGTTTTTTTAATTATCCGAATATCTCTTTTTTGTAAGATGAGATGGGAATGGCCCGCATGAAGCCCAGATCTCAGTCCTATCGAGTATTTATGCGATAAATTGAAAATAGCTATTCTCCGTCATCCTAGGCCTCCAGAAAATTTGTTACAGTTAAGGTTCGCGCTGGTAGAGGAATATCGGGCTATTACCCAGGCAAGGATAACACATATTATTCATTCGATGCCAAACAGATTGCGAGCTGTTAGTGTTGCGAGAGGTGGGCATACCTGCTATTGAATTGTTTTGTTTTGTTGTTAATTTAATTTTGTGTTGTTAATATTAGTGCGCTTGATATTTTTAATTAAATTAACCTTCAAAGCACTGTTTTTATTTACAACTTTTACAAGAAAAGAGATAGATAATTCAAAGCACAAAATCTTAGGGATGCCTCCGAGATAATCCGAAAGCACTATGAAACAAAATCAGCCCTCCAATTTTTCCAGAGATTTTTTTATGTTAAGAGAAAATACAACGCTTTCACTCACCCCCGTATAATATCATATAAGCAACATTTTTTTGTTACCGGAATAATGACAAACGTTGTAAATACATGTACCTACAAACTGAAATACAAGATACAAGAATCTTGCGAAAATAGGAGTACAAATAATAAAGTTATAAATTGTCAAACTTAATCAAAAAATTTTAGTGGCGGAATTTTGTGCCGGAGAGTGTATAATTTGTTTTATGGTTCTATACAATTTAGTATAAGAGCTGTGAGACATTTTTGAGTAGGTATTTTAGGCAACCTGAAAATTTTTCAGGTGACTCTTCTATGATAGCCTAATACAAAAATGCCGGTCTGGCTGGAGGGTAGCGGTTATTTTCCCCAAAAATCCCCCCAAAGTTAAAAAAGGGTAAAAATTGTTATTACAAAAAATATCATTGATATGACTTGAAAGTAAATTTAAATATTCAAATATAAAGAAAATAAACAGGCCAGGCGATTTGAGAGCGATTTTAACTCTGCAAGATACTTGCATGGGCGCCCCAGGATTATTTTCAGGGGTGCATCTGAACTTCAGAAGATTTCATCTGAATCTGTACATACTATTAACGAGTATAAAATATACAACTATACATGCATAGCTATCTACATTCCTTCCGGACAGGGAGGTGCAATTGTTATTTTGACAGGGTATTTTTTAATTTTAAAAATAAATATTCTACAAAAGACAGGATTTTTTGGTGAAATTTTCCAATTGCCATGTGATCAAACAAATTACGCGTGCATATAAATGAAAAGCGCTATAAGTAAGCAGCAGTGTGAGAAAGAGCGTATACCGATAGCTATTTGCGTCCTCTGTTGTAGTTGAGTGAGTCCGTTCGCTCAAGAAAATCACGTGACCTGGCGATATCCATGTTGTTGTGCCTCGAAACGTTAGAGTAATTATTATATATATTATAGTTTTTTAAGTAATTTTTCTTAACTGAAGGAAAATAATACGCACTGTAAATAGATTTTGCAAATATGATAGAAAAAGGCAAATTTATTATTATAAATATATAGGTAGAAAATATAAAACTATAAACTAAATTAATTCGGTGTCCGAATCTTGTACTTCTTCTTCAAACTCCTCATCTGAGCTTAAATGTTCATTCTGTTCTGCTTCGTCAGACTCCCCTCGAGACTCAGATTCCTCATCTACATGATCTGTAAATAGTTGTAATATGTATTCTCTGTCCTTTTATACGGATTCGAAGCCTGGACAATCACGGGCGCATCTGAAGAAGGACTTACCATTGTTGAGATGTGGTGTTATCGAATAATGTAAAAAATATCATGGACACAAAACTTAACACACACGGAAACATTAAGAAAGATGAAAAAGGCAAAAGAAATACTCAACACTATGAAGGAAAGAAAAATGAGCTAAAATAAATATTCATTCTCTTCTCCTTCGTCAGACTCCCCTCGAGATTCAGATTCTTCTACCTGATCTGTAAATAGTTGTAAGTATTTAGAATTAATGAAAAATCACCAATGCTTAATACTTTTCCTTATATAACCAATCACATCACGTTTTTTATTTCTTAGTGTAGGTAAGACCAAAGTAGCTCATGTTTCTTTCCTTCATAGTGTTGAGTATTTCTTTTGCCTTTTTTATCTTTATTAATGTTTCCGTGTTTGTTACGTGTGTCCATGATATATTTAACATTATTCAATAACTCCACATCTCAACAACGGCAAGTCTTTCTTCAGATGCGCCCGTGATTGTCCAGGCTTCGACTCCGTATAAAAGGGCGGAGAGTACGTAACAACTCAACTAGTTAATCACTAATTAATTTTTAATTAATTCTAAATACATATTACAACTATTTACAGATTATGTAGAAGAGGAATCTGAGTCTCGAGGGGAGTCTGACGTGGAAGAAGAGAATGAATATTTAAGCTCAGCTGAGGAGTTTGAAGAAGAAGTACAAGATTCGGACACAGAATTAATTTATGTAGTTTATAATTTTATACTTTTCTACCTATATATTTATAATAATAAATTTGTCTTTTTCTATCATATTTGCAAAATATATTGTACAGTACGTATTATTTTTCTTTAATTAAGAAAAAGTTACTTAAAAAACTATAATATATTATAACAAATACTCTAACGTTTCGAGGAACAACAACATGGATATCGCCAGGTCACGTGATTTTTCTCGAGCGAACGGACTCGCTCAGCTACAACAGAGGACGCAAACAGCTATCGGTATACGCTCTTTCTCACACTGCTGCTTACCTATAGCGCTTTTCATTTATAGGTATGCACGCGTAATTTGTTTGGTCACCTGGCAGTTGGAAAATTTCACCAAAAAAAACTGTCTTTTTTAGAATATTTATTTTTAATATTAAAAAAATACCCTGTCAAAATAAAAATTGCACCTCCCTGTCCGGAAGGAATGTACATAGTTATGCATGTATAGTTGTGTATTTTATACTCGTTAATAGTATGTACAGATTCAGATGAAATCTTCTGAAGATCAGATGCATCCCCTGAAAATAATCCTGGGGCGCCCATGCAAGTATCTTGCAGATTTAAAGTCGCCCTCAAATCGCCTGGCCTGTTTATTTTCTTTATATTTGAATATTTAAATTTACTTTAAAGGCACGTCAATGATATTTTTTGTAATAACAATTTTTACCCTTTTGTTTAAATTTGGGGGGGATTTTTGGGGAAAATAACCGCTGCCCTCCAGCCAGACCGGCATTTTTGTATTAGGCTATCATGGAAGAGTCACCTGAAAAATTTTCAGGTTGCCTAAAATACCTACTCAAAAATGTCTCACAGCTCTTGGACCAATTGTTTAATGATTTCTACAATGTACATATGTATGTAGGTACATGGTTTCCATATAACATTACAAAGTTAATGGTAATCAACTGAAGAGAATAACACATCGTAATGGCTAATAGAAGTTATACTTACATTTGGGTTAACTGCAAGTTTGAGTTGATTATAAGTTTGTATCACTTTCAGTGCTAAAATTTTTATAAAGGCCAATGTAATAACATAAATTGCAATATCGTTATTAGCTACACCGCGTTAGGTTAATGTTTAGTTAAAAATTAATTACAGCAATATAACCAAGAAATAAATCACAATTGTTATAGATTAAGCCAACGAATTTATAATAAAATTATCAGTAGTAATTGCACAAGAGCTCTAAAATTATTGAATTTTTCCCGAGAGTCACTTTGACAGTTTTAATTTCACTCGCCTTCGGTTCGTGAAATTATTTTAAAGTGTCACGAGGGCAAAAATTCTATATTAATTTTAGAGATCGAGTGCAATTTGTTGCGATTATTTCATGAATAAAACTGTTCAAAACCAAAATTTTATTGTAATTTATTTATGTAAGTACAAATTAGTACAATTAAACACACAGTTATAAATATTTCACGGTTGAAAGTCATCACTTTTATAATTTTTAAAACATTAATTGTCATTAATGTCACTGAATGTATTTTTTCGTAGCACCGAAGGGCATCTGACGTAATATACTTGACGACGGGCAATTATCAAAAATTATCGATTTAATTTAGATTTCTGTAGCTTTCTATTGGTCAGAATCTCCTATGAATGAAATAATCAGTAGTAATTACACGTAAGCTCTAAAATTATCGAATTGTTTGGCAAGTGACACTTTGACAGTTTAATTTCACGACCCGAAGGGGAGTAAAATTATGTCAAAGTGGCACGAGGGCAACAAGTCGATAATAATTTTAGAGATCGTGGGTAATTCGCTGAGATTATCTCATGAACAAAACTTATTTTTAAATAATTTTAACTAATATTGTATTGATATCTTCACCCGAATATTTGCTAAACGTGTTTCTTGGTGTTTTCTCTAACAAGTTGTAAAACGTTAATTGTCATTAATGTCACTGAATGTTCATTTTTGCATAGTAACGAAGGGCATCTGACGTAATGCTTGACGACGGGATATTATCAGTAGTAATTGCACAAGAGCTCTAAAATTATTAAATTTTTCCCGAGTGACGCTTTGACAGTTTTAATTTCACGAGCCAAAGGCGAGTGAAAATATGTCAAAGTGTCACGAGGGCAAAAATTCTATATTAATTTTAGAGTTCGAGTGCAATTTGTTGCGATTATTTCATGAATAAAACTGTTCAAAACCAAAATTTTATTGTAATTTATTTATGTAAGTACAAATTAGTACAATTAAACACAAAGTTTTTATAAATATTTGACGATTGAAAGTCATCACTTTTATAATTTTTAAAACATTAATTGTCATTAATGTCACTGAATGTATTTTTTCGTAGCAACGAAGGGCATCTGACGTAATATACTTAACGACGGGCAATTATCAAAATTTATCGATTTAATTAAGATTTCTGTAGCTTTCTATTGGTCAGAATCTCCTATGAATGAAATAATCAAAAATTGTAGGGTATAATATCACAAGAGAGTGAAAATAAATTAAAAATAATGCGACAGTTTTTCGAAAGTTTGTTGTCTGGCAATAGACACGAGAGCCCGCAGGGCTCGAGTGGCTATTGCCCAATGACAACAAATTTGAGTAAAAATGAAGCACTATTTTCTTATTTATTCTTACTGTCGTATGATATTCGTAAGATTATTTTTTAATACATACGTATATTATGGATATTTTCTTAAAGTCTATTTCAGTTGTCAAAAATAGGAAACTGGTTGCCATTAAACAGAAACAACCTACTTAAAAAAATTCTATCGGTAATTTTCTACAGTAGATAATTCTCAGTATAATTTTAGTCTGATTGGACAGAATTAAACACGTGATCAAATATCTTACAATACGATTGGATCATGAAAAAATATTCACTTTAATTTTTATTTCTGTAGCTTTCTATTGGTCAGAATTTTCGATGAATGAAATAATCAGATAAAAACTATTTACAAAGAAAAATGATATTAAACGAATGAACGGAAAAAGAAAAGTATTTTAAAAGTGTGTAAAATATTTAATTTCTATCTGAACCCTTTCGGCTTACAAAACCATCTTCAGAGTTATGGTCAAAAAAAATACTACTACTAAAGAGGAATCCCATTGGTGCAAAAATTACAAATTTTTCGTCAGAAGTTAAAAAACTTGGATAGTTGTGGAAAAAACATCTAAGAAACAGCACATTAGAGATTCCACAAAGAAAAGTGGTACAGTATCTATGCGGTACTGTAGCGAAGCTTCGTACTACGTGTTCTGTTGTTTTAATATTTATTTATTATTATTTTTACCATGAGATCGTAGAGGCTATTCAAATCTCGGATCAGCATGGAATAGTGAG
This sequence comes from Diabrotica virgifera virgifera, assembly GCF_917563875.1. Classification (NCBI taxonomy): domain Eukaryota; kingdom Metazoa; phylum Arthropoda; class Insecta; order Coleoptera; family Chrysomelidae; genus Diabrotica; species Diabrotica virgifera. The sequence goes on from NC_065447.1 coordinate 57,572,896, forward strand.
AAAATTCAAGAGAACTAAACCTTTCGAGTTAGTGTAAATAGTAAATATTAGTGTAAATAGCAAATAGAGTCATGTGCATGTTCAGTGCTAGGTTTAAGTTGGCTAAAAAAATTGAAGAATACGATTGGGGGAGAACTCAACAAAAATTAGTTTTAAGATTGTTAATAAAGAAAATTTGCTCGTTGGTCTGTAATTTTGTGACTAGTTGTAAATAACCAAGGCATCGCCTCGGTGTTGTTTAAAATAAAAAAAAAATATTATTTTTAAATAATTCTGCGTCCCATTTAATAGCATTTGATCTGCCCAAAACTACATTATGTAAAATGCAATTCTGAAGGGTACCCGCAGTCCTTCAAAAAAATGTACCGGTGCATATGGGATACATAGTGTGACCAACTCCAATTTAGTAGAATTCGGGACAAGACTGAAAAAACTACTTAAATCCGGAATAGTCCTGTCGCCAGGGGGGGTACAACGGCCTCCTTAATTCAGATGGACTTACCCATGTTTTTTTATGTATTTTGACCCGTAAAACACGAATTTTTGGGTAACAGTTGATCCGGATGTCGATAAGTTTGTTATAAACAAAAAACTTGAGGAATTACATAACAGCGATTTTTCGCAAAACAAAACATTTTTTGTATTTTTTGGGTGATTCTCAGCAAAAAATGGTTTTACAAGTTTTTTTTGTAGGATGCATAGTTTTAGAGATAAACGCGGTTGAACTTTCAAAAAATCGAAAAAGTGCAATTTTTAAACCCGAATAACTTTTGATTAAAAAATAAAATAGCAATTCTGCTTACTACATTTGAAAGTTCAAGTCAAATTCTATCGGTTTTGATTATTTGTATTGCTAAAAATTAATTAAGTTTTTATTTGTTAAACAAAGCCATAAACACATAGTGTTTCCCGTGCCCAATGCATGCGTTTTAATGTACGTAATCTACGTAGAAATGGTTTGTATGCGCGCCTACTCGTTCGATTTCAATGGGAATTGCATTGAAAACATCATTCAATCACTATGTGTTTATAGCTTTGTTTAACAATAAAAAAATTAATTTTTAGCAATGCACATAATTAAAACCGGTATAATTTGACTTAAACTTTCAAATGCGGTAAGCAGAATTGCTATTTTATTTTTCAATCAAAAGTAATTCGGGTTCAAAAATTGCAATTTTTCGATTTTTTGAAAGTTCAACCGCGTTTATGTCGAAAACTACGAAAAAACTTGTAAAAACATTTTTTGCTTAGAATGACCCAAAAAATACAAAAAAATGTTTTGTTTTACGAAAAATCGCTGTTATGTGATTCCTCAAGTTCTTTGTTTATAACAATCTTATCGTCATCCGGATCGACTGTTACCCAAAAAATTCGTGTTCTACGGGTCAAAATACATAAAAAAAACTTGGGTAAGTCCATCTGAATTAAGGAGGCCGTTGTACCCCCACTGGCGACAGGACTAGAACTTTTCAGTGAAAATCGGGCCATTTTTTTAAATATAAAATTATAATATCATTTTATTGATTCTTTAACATTTTTATGTTGACAAAATTTTTTTTGATGGAATGGGTTGTAATGATAATTACATTTTTGTTAGTTTTTGACGTTTCTACTTCCAATTCGGAAATCGTTCTCAAAAAACGAAAAATTAGAAAATCAACTAATGTTGGATTTCCATGTAAATTGAATCTTGGGTTAAAATATAATTATCATTATTTGATATTCATGTTTTTAAATCGTCTTTTTAGAAGACGATAATTAAAATACAGAATCCGGAAAATGTCCAGAGTTAGAGTTTTCGTAGAACTATAATACGACGATATAAAATGCATGCGTTTTGGATGTGTTATTAGTAGTACACTCTAGAAATTGTCGACTTTTTTTCGTCCCACCAATTCAATTTGATGTGAATTCTTAGAAGAATGATGTATTAAAAATTTCAAAATGGAATTTTACCGAAACGTTGAAAATTCGGATGGCCCGGAAGCCTTGTCCGGGACGCCGGGACACGACTTCGTAATACGGGCCATGTCCCGAATTTTTCGGGCTAGTTGGTCACACTAGGGATACATCTTCTTACATTTACTGCACCAAAAACGCGGGTTTAATATGTACCCGTCTTATTGTCTGAATGAACATAAATGTCAACAATTTCGAATTTTACATTTAAACTTTTCTTCAATTAACACAATATTTTGCAAATATTATATTAGTTCTGCATCGTTTGTTTAAAAGACACTGCCATTTTGTTAGAATAAAAGCAAAACATAAACTAAACCTGTTTGAAATTTTTGTTTCATATATTGTGAAACAGTTGTGCATCATGCATCAGTTGTGAAACTTACGACAAATATTGACAGCGTGGCACAGACGCTGCCATAATTCAATGCAAATATCATAATAAAGACAGCAAAATATTAATTACCAAAATCGATTATTTTGGTCAATATCAACCACTATTTCATTTCTAATTAAGATTATGGAATATTCCGCGCTAATTGATATGTACAGGGTGTTTGGTAAAGAATGGGCCATAGCTTAACCTCAGATTCCTGAGGTTAAAATAGGCCGATTTAAGCTAACTTACCTTCGTATGAAGTTTATAATAACCGAGATACAGGGTGTCAAAGTAAAACTTTTTTTTTATTTATTATTGAATATTTTCTGCCAGGTATATATGAAATTTGGTATGTGGGGGTTTTTTGGGTCGAGAAAACTAAATTCTCTACAAAAAAATATGTATTGTCCAGAGGGCGCCACATACGCCTTTCAGCACTCATTTATTACGTTCAATTTTTTTTATCCCTCACTCTGTATAATTTTGACATTAAAAATTTTTATTCTCCTATTAGTTTTACTTAAAAAAGGTATACTTTTTTCATCTCCCTAAACTCAACCGTTTTCGAGATAAACACATTTTAAATCTGCGATACACCATCATTTTTAGCATAATATCATTGTAGTTACACCCGAAAAATAACTTAAAACCATAAAATTATCCAAAAAATGTATCACAAATTTCTTTAAATGGAATTTGCGATGCAATGACATAAATTTGAGAACTGGCACAATTATTATGATTTTAAGTTATTTTTCGGGTGGAACTACAATGATATATTATGCTAAAAATGATGGTGTATCGCAGATTTAAAATGCGTTTATCTCGAAAACGGTTGAGTTTAGGGAGATGAAAAAAGTATACCTTTTTTAAGTAAAACTAATAGGAGAATAAAAATTTTAATGTCCAAATTATACAGAGTGGGGGATAAAAAAAATTGAACGTAATAAATGAGTGCTGAAAGGCGTATGTGGCGCCCTCTGGGCAATACATCATTTTTGGTAGAGAATTTAGTTTTCTCGACCCAAAAAACCCCCACATACCAAATTTCATGTTGTTATCTCATACCTGTCAGGAAATATTCAATAATAAATAAAAAAAAGTTTAACTTTGACACCCTGTATCTCGGTTATTATAAACTTTGTACTAAGGTAAGTTAGCTTAAATCGGCCTATTCTAACCTCAGGAACCTGAGGTTAAGCTATGGCCTATTCTTTACCAAACACCCTGTATAAATAAAATGTTAGTAGAAATTTTCAATTTTCTTTTAATATTTACATGAAATGTTTGATTTGTATATCGGACTCCCCTTGTTGAGTGAATTTACTATTCCATCTCGTTCACGGGTCGTGGCGATTTTTTATTTTATTGTAGAGAAAAATTAATACAACGTCACTATAAATTTTGTTCGTGGCACGGGCGCAAGCACTCAACCATCTGGATGAAGTTCAGTCTGTCGTCCAACTAAATATTTTATCCACTTTTAAAATACTTTCCTTTTTTCATCCATTCATTTGTCATAACCTTACAAAACATATCAGTCTTTTTCAATGTTTAATAAGCATTAGAAGCAAAACAGCAAGCCATCGTGTAACACATGTAACACAATACGGTGCCGCCCAAAATCCCGACAGCCAAAATCCCGACACGCCAGAATCCCGACACGCCAGAATCCCGACAGGCCAAAATCCCGACATGCAACAATCCTCGCATAAGTAAAAATTCCGACTTTTGTTTAATACTTTTAATACAAAATACTTTTGTTTAGTAACAAAAAATAAAAAACACATGGCCATAAACAAAAAACAAGAAATAAATGTAATTATGTTAGAAAGAAACTTATCAAACCTGTCGGGATTCTGGCCTGTCGGGATTTTGGCCTGTCGGGATTCTGGCGTGTCGGGATTTTGGCCGTCGGGATTGTGGCTGTCGGGATTTTGGCTGTCGGGATTTTGGGGTAGACCCAACACAATAATATATTTTCATGATTAGGATCAAGTTTATTACATTTTATTTATTCTCGTATTTCCTCGGCTTCAAGAATATTGTTCAAGAAACACGTTTCCGAATGTTAAAGCATTTAAGATCTGTTTTCCTTTTAAAGGGTACTATTCTCGGTTTCAAACGTTAGAATCCGTATGGTTGTATATTGCAAGCGGGATTGCCATGCTGTGAATTATCATAAATAAATCCCCTTTAGTATTTCACAGCAGTTAACAACGATAATCATCTACAAGTACCTGCCTAATACTACCTTTCCAGCCGCTGCCGGCTGCCGTTAAGAGCGGCAACGTTGTCAACAAAATTCTCATTTAGTTTGTAGTTGCCCTATTCTCCGTACACTGAATCGCATGTCTGAAATATAGTATAGCTAATTCTAAATCCGTAATGAAGATTTTAAAAACCGAACGGTTATAGTTAAGTAAAAGTATACATTTGCATTAAATTTGCTATTACATACTAACTAGGTATCAGATCAAGTTGGCTTCCGAAGATATGCAGTAAAATTGAACATCTGCAAAATATCCGAACACTTAATTGAAATAACCGCTAAATATCACGTCCCAACAGCTGGCCTTCGTCGAATACAACAAAGCTTACTCTAGCTAATTAATAGCCAATATTTAAATTACATAAAAACACTAATAAAAATTTGATGTTTAAAAAACGAATATACCTCTGGGCCACAATTAACCACCCACCTTAAAAATGGGTCATTTTTGATGTCTCGAATTTCCTAAATCTGTTGTCTGATTTAAGTAATTTTTTTAACATGTCTGTTCTAGCCTTATTCTTTATCAATGTAGCTGTAATAATATTGTTGCTTTTTGCTAAACAGGTAAATTTTCATTGTATACCGGGTGTACGAATCAAACTGTTTTTTTCTCAAAGTTCGCATCACAGTGTGGAATATTCTAGCATTTGAAAAATTCTGAAACTAAAACCCAGCTATAGCCTCATGTTTTCTCAGCATTCTGGTATTTGATTCATTAGCTTATGTTGTAGCATAAAAAAGTTAGGTACTTTAACAACTAGCCATGTTTTTCATCAATACAGGGTGTTTTTAACTAAGCATGGCAAATTTTAAATGATAATTCTGCATGAAAAAGTAATGACAGTTTGCTTTATAAACTTATGTCCGCAAATGCTTCGGTTTCGAGATAGGGGGTGTTGAAATTTTTCTTACAAACTGACGATTTATTTATTGCTCTAAAACCGCTTGAAATATGCAAATGAAATTTGGTGGGTTTTGGAGACGTAGTTCTTGCACATTTTTTACATACAATTAAGAATTTAATATTCATCATTGGCGCGCATACGGATATTACGACGAATCATATTACCTGTATGTGCGACAATGGTTAATATTAAATTTTTAATTGTATGTCAAAAAATGTGTAATAACTATGTCTTAAAACCGACCAAATATTATTTGCATATCACTAACGGTTTTAAAGCAATAAATAAATCGTCAGTTTGTAAGAAAAATTTAAACATTCGACATACGTTTATAAAGCAGACTTTCATTATTTTGTCATGCAGAATTACCTCTTAAAGTTTGCCATACTTATTTAAAAACACCATGTATTGATGAAAAACATGGCTAGTTATTAAGGTATCTTTTTAAAGAACTTTTTTTATGGTCTAACGTAAGCGATTGGATCAAAAAACAGAATGTTGAGAAAACATTTGGCTATAGTTGTGCTTTAATTTCAGTTATTTATAAATGCCAGAATATTTCACATGGTGATGCGAACTTTGAGAAAAAAACACAGTTTGATTCGTATACCCGACAAACAATGAAGATTTACCTGTTTAGCAACAATATTTTTTTTGTGTGAATTTGATGGCCTTGGCTGAGCCAATTAGCCAGACATTTTGTTTTAAAAACAAACAATTTTTTTTCAATCAGAGGAATTTTTTCTGTACTTCTAACTCTAAATATATGTACATAAGAAACTAACATACTACTTTCTAAATAAATACACTATTTTGGATGTAAATATTTTTTATTTATTTTTTTTTGTATATTTTTTTTATTTTTTTACTTTTTTTATTTTTTTTATTATATTTTTAATTTGTTTTTTTTTCTTTTTTTTAATTGTTTTTTTTTACTACGCTAAGATATAAACCCGATTCAACTTCTCGGAGGTTTACATCTTCTTAGTTTTTTTTTCCTTTTTTCTATCTTTTTTTTTTTCTTATTCCTGTTTTTCAATTATAATATACAATAATTACTTAAATCTACAGGGTTAAAAATAAAAAAAATAACAACAAAACAAACATGTTTGTTTATATTATGTTTATAATAACAATATTATTACAGCGATATTGTTAAAGAATAAGGCTATAACGTCGGTAAAAATCAATTAAATCGGATTTAATCTAAACTTTTTTAGGAAATTCGAGACATCAGACAATGATCAATTGATCGTAGAATAAAGTTTAAATAAAAATCGCATGAAAACTCGATAGGCACGAGGTAGCCCGCATATTTCACGAAAGTTATTTAGAAAGACTTTTCATGTGATCTCAGTAGATCTACTTCAGCTGATATTTTGACAAGCAAGAACGGTAGACCTTCAGGACTCTGCCTAGTGAAAAGAACAATGGCTTAAAAATTTAAATACACAAAATGTTCAAGAGGCGAAAGTAGTTATTAATTAACTACTAGCTACTTATAGCCATATGACCCATATTAGCATTTTTGATTTAAACTGTGTAATTTCCATATATTTCCATAAACATCGTCTATTTTCTATAGATTTCTCTGAATTTGGCAACAATATGTTTTAACCATATTTCTATTTGGTAGTTTATTTTAAGAATTTTAATTTATAAGATGTTAGGTACGTAAATTAAAGAAGAAACCTTAAAGCATTTGAACTATTAAATATAAAATGGGACCTTTTAACGGACTGTTTAGGTGTCTCGGATTTATCTAAAAAGATCTTCCGTGTATTTTAAATTAGTAATAAATGGACATAGTTATAATTTTAAAATGTATTATTTTTCATACATGATAGTAATTTCAATCTTTTTTATTTTAGATTCAATCAAAATCTCATTGGGAAGTCTCATCTCCACAGCGAACCCGTTCACCGCCTGTAGATTCCTTTGAGAGCGTCAGTACAACTAACTTTAATACCACAAGTACCAAATCTAGGACTGTTGTTCAGGAAAGTTCTCCTAAGCATCATCCAAGGGACTCCAGAGGAGATGGAGCTCAATCACCAAGCAGTCCAACGCCCCCTTCGGGCAGATATTCTCTGTTGCAGTTTGCTATGCATAACTTCCGACAGTCTGCAGAGTAAGTAAAATATTTCATTTGATCAAAATTATTATTGAAAATAGTGTGGCAAGTATCATTCTTAAAATAGACACATTTGGAAATTAAGTATTTACAATTAAAATGCTTCTTCTTCGTCTTTTTGTGTGGACATGACTGTCAGTTTTTTCAGTGTGCCTCCAGCACCATCGATTTTTCAAAGGGTTTTCATCTCTGTTGTTTCTAACATTCTTTTTGTTCTCTCGGAATCAGGTCGTATTTCTGTCGCGTATTTCATTATTGGTCTGATGACTATTTTGTAAATTCTGCCTTTCATTTCTTTTCTGATACTTTTATTTCTCTATATTGTGTCTTTCAGGCAACCTGCGGCTCTGTTCGCTCGATTCACTCGATCTTTCACTTCTATTTCGAGCTTTCCGTAGTTGCCGGTGTGATGCCTATATATTTAAACTCCATCATTTGTTCTATTTATCTGTCCCTCCAACTCTAATTAACATCTCAGTATATTTGCTGTTATAACCATGCGTTTTGTCTTTTGTGGGGAATTACCATGTTCAATTTTCTGACAGTTATATTAAATTCGTACAGATACGTTGTAAATATAAACCATCTTCTCTCTGAGAGAGTAGTATTGCATTTTTCGTTATTATTGCATTCGTCAAGAAAATACTTATTGTATTAATTAATATCTAGTACTCTTGTTACCAAATTATTTATTACCAAGTAACTTTATACGTGGACTTTATTTCTATGGTATAGATCTTTTTTAAATTTTGTGTAATTTTCTTTGACTATGCCTTGCTTCTTTGGTATAACTACACACCCAAACTTATATGGAATCACCATGTATTTCAAAATATTATTTTTTTCTTTTGAAAAAAGTTGTTATTGTCGTGAAAAATAAAGGGTTTTATTGAAAATAAACAATTCGATAAGACAATCAGATAGTACAGCTCGGTACGGTATAGGTTATTTGCTGGAGCTGCAAATTGAACGAAAATAAATTAACTAACTTTTGCGCCCAAAGACGAAAATATGCATCATGTGGGGTTATAGATCTTACAACGGGGAAAGATTATTGGTCTTGTGGAGAAAGTAATGTTCTCAGAGGGACATAGCTGCAGAGATAGGCGTAACAGAGGGCTTACTGTCCAAAACCTATGCTAGGTAATAGGAGCTAGGAAAGCTCAAAAATAAAGCAAGGGAAAGTCGCCAAAAAGTAAAGCCGGCTCGCCACGATCGTTTAATTATCCAATCAGCTGGAAGACACCTAACCATTTCTCACCAGTAGCTCCAAAGGCAGTTTTTAGAAGTTATAGGTGTAACCGTTTTAGTTGAAACGATATAAGAAGAAGAGTTCGTGCCAAGAAGTATACAGCAGGAGACAGTTACGGGTTCCTGAGTTATCCAGGCAGCACAAAATTTGTGTAAAATCAGATAACCCACGAAAATGTACTTAGAGGTCGAGGAAGACAAGCAAGAACGACAACTGTAAAATCTGTTCACAAATATACAAGGGGAAGTATAACGTTCTGGAAAGGAATTGTGATCCGTAAAAAAACTCCTTTAATTTTCATCCAATTAACTTTAACTGCTCATGAGTATGTTGATAACCTGTAGTTAGGCTCTGGAGAGGTGCAACAGAAAATTTAATTTTCATGCATGATAATCGACCTCCACATACCATTAAAGTGACTAGAGACATAATTGAAGCAGAAGGTATCCCTTGTCTGGAGTGGTCTGCTTGCTCACCCGAGCTTTATCCTATAGAGTATTTGTGGGATATGGTTAAAAGAAAAATTAGAGCTCGTCGGGAAAATCCACAAAACACCGCACGGCTAGTACAAGCTGCTGTTAAAGAATGGGGCAACCTACCACAACAAAATTTCGATAATTTGATTAGGAGCATGCCCACGCAAACTGAAGCTTGCATACGAACTAGAGGTGATAACACGGACTACCAAAAAAAAACAAAAAAAATAAAAACAATTTAAACGTTATTCGTTTTACATTAAATTTTTTTATGCTATTGACTTTAAAACAACTAGTTTCAATTTGTTGTTTAAATACTATATTGTTTTATTTAATTGTTATGTATTTGTTATTAAATTGCTTTAAAATAAATATTGTTTGACTTCATGGGTTCGTTTTTTTAAATCCGCACGAAATAATAAGAAATATCAGATAATTCCATATAAGTTTGGGTAGGGGAGAGTTGGACAAAACCGGGTACCACTCCAAAAACCGTCTGTATCTTTTGCTATGTGAGAGTAGCAAATGTTTGCTGCAGATTGGAATATTCTCAAATGACTTAAGTTTGATATGCCAATGTCAATTTTTAAAAATATTCTTAGATTTTTAATTTTTTTTATTTTTATAAAAATATCGTAAAATACCCGGTTTTGTCCAACCGGTAGGATAAAACCGGGTAGTAACTTAATTACCATGTAAAAAGACTAATGGGCAGAAAAAAAAAATATTTATTAAAAGTATGTGAACAAAAATCGAAAATCTATGAACAGAAGTCACAAATAAAAACTTCATTTACATCATCATAGGCACTACAGGCGTCATAAGCTTATTTGGTGCAAGACACACATTTTATCCAGCCTTTCTTCTCATTATAATTGGAAAATAGTTAATTGTAATATAAAGGAAAAGAAAATGTAGTATGTCAAAGTGTGTAAATAATTTATTTCTTCAGCTGAGCGCTTTCGACATAAACGTCATCATCGGAGCTAATGGTCAAATAGTAAAAAGTACCGCCACAATTGAGGTGTAATCATGTGCATCTTATAAATATAAATGTGATTTTTGATTGCAAATGTTAACTTCTTTGTCCTCCATACAACACCAAACAGTAAAAAACAGAAAAAACGGCCACATACACGTTGCACAAAAACATAAAAAGTTTTTTCATGGTATGGGTGTAGGCATCACCCATCCATTCTTGGCCTAGTAGTCAGTCAGCTGTCTCTACTAGGCCAAGAATGGATAGGTGATGCCTACACCCATACCATGAAAAAACTTTTTATGTTTTTGTGCAACGTGTATGTGGCCGTTTTTTCTGTTTTTTACTGTTTGGTGTTGTATGGAGGACAAAGAAGTTAACATTTGCAATCAAAAATCACATTTATATTCATAAGATGCACATGATTACACCTCAATTGTGGCGGTACTTTTTACTATTTGACCATTAGCTCCGATGATGACGTTTATGTCGAAAGCGCTCAGCTAAAGAAATAAATTATTTACACACTTTCGACATACTACATTTTTTTTCCTTTATTCATTCAAGTGTGTACAAACTTATCAGTCTTTCATCCAGTTGTAATATAGACACGCATCGTTATTATTATCTTCTTTCTCCAAACTCTCCAAAATTTTGTTTTTGATGCAGCCCTTTTTACCACGTTTTTTCTTTTTTTTTTTTGTCCAGTTCATTTAGTTTTAATTTTTTTACGACTGGAGATTTTTTAATTTTTCCTACTAGCTTCCTTACTAGCTTCTTCAACAGAAGAAGCCACATGTTGTAGTTAACTAAAATAAAAAAAAACACTGCAGAAACTGTAAGTAACAACAGGTCTGATAAAATCGGGTACCCGGTTTTGTCAATTTTCGGATAACCCGGTTTTGTCAAACTCGTAAACAAGACATTAAATGTTATTTAAGTTTTTAAGTTATGAAATAATATTCAAAATTTTGGGCCAAATTAACGGTAATATACTAGGTTACATGTATTAAATTTTGAAATGGCCATTAGTTATTCGTTAGAGGAGAAAACAGCTATAAACACCTTAAAAATCGAGTTTTCTGCATCAAAAAACAGGTGAGGTCTTACTGCTCCAGCACAGATTACTCAAATGAAGTAGAAATAAATACACACGACTGTTGGTGGTAAAGGGACACTAATTTTAACATTGTCTAATAGATAGCAGCAGACAGTTAGAAGAATTAAGGGGTACCCGGTTTTATCAACCTACCCAGTTTTGTCCAACTCTCCCCTATGTGTATTTGGTCTTGCAGAAGCTTGAACTGGAAAAATCTCGGGCATCACAACAATCGACTATATCATCGACACATCCAGAGCAATTGAGAAAAACCATAATTAGCTAATCATTTGTAAACCCAATAACCCTATTTTACTTTTTGCTTTTAAATAATATGCCACGTTTCCACCGGCTCTTTTTTTTTTAAATATCGAATAGGCGCCTCAGCAATTTATGATCGTCTGGATGGCCAGATCAAGCCTGGTATTGCACTCTGTATTATTATATCGTCAGCCTAGCTACGATTTCTGTTTGTCGCATATGGGAATATTCTTTTTATTGTGCCTATCCATTTCTTATATTGGTAATCACTATGGCTATCATTACTTCAACTACTACAATTTCCATAGATTTTGCAGTCAGGAAACTTCTACGTTTTTTCCCTGATTTTATTTGACGATAACCTTCCCTTGAAGAATCAACTGGAGAAGGCTGAAACGTTTTTATTTTATTTTTAGTCTTTTTCTTTTTTGACTTAATTCTTGTTCTGAAAAAGACCAATATTATATCCTTAAGTGACATTAGGACACTAGGAAGACAGACTCAGTAAAATACAGGTTAAAAGATAAAGTACCTAAATATATTTAAGATAATTATATACAGTTTAAAATGAATAAAATAAAATATATTTCTATCTTCTGCAAATGAAAAGCAATATTATACTTCTTACTGCCATCCGAACATAATAGTAATATTAAAATGATACAATAAACAATACAATATATACAATAACAATCTCGCTACGCTAAACCAACATAGCCATATATCTCGACTCGGAGACACCGCATTTCACTTCAATGCGGCACGGCTGAACAGCGACACGCAGTCACTCGTTCCTCGCTACTACCGCCTACTGCGGTAACGGTTACGGTAGAAGCCACGTCACTACGCACGGTGGCATCCGCCTAGGCACAGTTCCACCTCAAATACGATGCATCTCTGCCAATCGAGCTATTGCTAATTCAACACGTTAGAAACGACTGATTTTCTCATTCTCCTGGCTCGCCTTAAATATTCTCTCGATGCCACTTCTCCTTCAGTTTCCCCCAGCGGTGTCATGAGAAAGGAATGCGCCAACACGGACACTCCTACGGTCGTCTCTGGTAGACCAGCTCATCGCTTGCCGTGGTATCATATCATTACAGGTTAAAGCAGAGGACAAGCTTCGGTCAATACCCAAAAACCGGTAAACGACTAATCATTAGATTAGAAGTGGGACGGGACCACCGGTCGATCAATACTCGACACAAACAGGGAGAGAAACGACTGATCAATAGTCGATCGCAGGATACGGAAAAGGACGGTAGTCTTTGATCAATATTCGGAGGTAGGAGCTCTTACCAGATCAATACACCGATTAAACTCGGTTCTCTGTTGTGGTTTACGGTGCGCCGTAAACGTAAAGCGATGTTTTATATTGTTGCCGGTGTTCGATCTTCAGGGCGAATCAATGGTAGTATTAGTGGGAGTTCGGGCATACAGAGAGAGGGGGCCGGCCACCGGCAAGCGGTGACGATGTCATCGTTACACTTTAAGAATAACTGAGGTAAAAAGAAAAAAATCACAAGTCATAGAAAAAGCCAGACCCACCTTTTGTCAAATTTTTCATTTAACATACTCTCAAAGTAATGTTTGTATATCTTCTTCTATTTGTTTAGTTTATTGGCCTCCACCTACTTGGATATTTGGTCAGCTCATCGTCGCGGAATAAGGGAAAAATCCCTTTACCCCAGGCTGTGGGTGAAAAAACGTGATATAATTCAGGAATTTTTGAAACCTATCAGGTGTTGTAAAGGACGATGTCAGGAATAACTTCTACTAAAATGTAACCAAAAATATTGTGCGCATTTTTTGTATTGCGATTTTCATTTGTTAAATTTGCAATTTTTAACGATTTTTAATTTTGTAGCTTAGGATATTGATTTTACAGAAAAACTTTTTAAGAGGAAACAGTAGCGATCAACAGGTAGCAAAAACGCGTTACAAGATTGCGGCTGTAATTTTGAATATTTTTCGAGATATTTGGCACACGTATTCGTAATATAATAAAGAATGGCGGTACAGAGCCCAATTTGAAAAATATATTAATATGTGGAGATTACTCTGTAATTAAATACAATATTAAAAAAACGAGCCTGTACCGCCATTAAGAAGAACAAAAAATATACTTTCTTCAAATAAACTTTTTTATCCGATGCCTAGATTTTGTGTCATTTTGGAACTACTAAAATTTTTTTATTTCATTACTAATGAAATAAAAAATTTTAGTAGTTCCAAAATGACACAAAATCTAGGCATCGGATAAAAAAGTTTATTTGAAGAAAGTATATTTTTTTGTTCTTCTTAATGGCGGTACAGGCTCGTTTTTTTAATATTGTATTTAATTACAGAGTAATTTCTACATATTAATATATTTTTCAAATTGGGCTCTGTACCGCCATTCTTTATTATATTACGAATACGTGTGCCAAATATCTCGAATAAAATATTCAAAATTACAGCCGCAATCTTGTAACGCGTTTTCGCTACCTGTTGATCGCTACTGATTCCTCTTAATAGAAAGTTGTAGTAAATTAAAAAACCTACAATTTGAGCTATGGTAAGTTTAATTTCGTTAATTGGTTATTGCAAAACAGCCTGCGAAAGGTCCAAAATGGCCGTTTTTTAAAATTGCATTATTCATTGTACAAATATTTTTTTTTATTTTTTAAAGCTTTAAAATGAAGATCTTTCAATTCCAAACATAAAAAAAAATTGTAAAGCCAGATTAACGAATTTGTTGCTTAGATATTATAAATTGTTTATCCCAAGAGGTCAAATGTCGAAGGCTATAACTTTTTGAAAAAAAATCGTAGAGAGTTGGTGAAACCTCCAATCTCCTTCTAAATAATTATATTTTCATATTCTGATGTAAATAAATGCATAAAATATTTTTAAACCTCTAATTTTTGGGTTTGAAAATAAGGGAGCAAATTTCGTTATAAACATTTAGAGCTGAAGCGGCCCTATACATCCTATTACTTTTTAACTTACAGATTATTGTTGCTGAAGATAAAACGAAGATTTATAAAAAAATTAAAAATTTCTACGACCAACTGAAGCCGAGATAATTTTTGGGTTTAAAAATAAGGGGGCAAATTTCGTTATAAACATTTAAAGCTGAAGCGGCCCTGTATATCCTATAAGTTTCTAACTTACAGATTATTATTGCTAAAGACGAAACGAAGATTTATAAAAAAATTAAAATTTTCTACAACCAACTGAAGCCGAGATAATTGTTTTTTTTTCTTAAATCGTAGTGCCTTTGTTTATAACAATTAAGAAATTATTTTACAGTCATTGACTAAAGAAAGACTTATATTATCTTAAAATAAAAATTATTATAAAATATAATTACATTTTATTAAAAATTATTTTTTAAATCGGTGCTTTTGTAAGCGGCCGAATTTTGCAAATCACCCGGCTCGCTTCAAATCCGCGCGCTCTGAAAATTTTTACGTAACTTGTATTAAATTTTGACAGAAAACAATCTAATAATATTACCATTATAATATACAGTCTATTTACCACTGTCTATGTTTTTCTTGATAAAATTTTATATGTGAAATCCAAAAAGAATAGTCACTACAAGAAAAAGTTTTATATTGTATATTATAGTAAGAAGTAACATTATTATTATTATATTTATATAGCAATGAAAAAATGAAAAATATACAAATACAAATATACATATACAAATATACATTAGTTATATATTTCATATATATGTATCATTTTTGTAATATTATTTCTTCAGAAATGAAATTTCGCATATAAAAGTTTATCAAGAAAAACAAATAAAGTGGTAAATAGACTGTATATTATAATGGTAATATAATTAAATTGCTTTCTGTCAAAATTTAATACAAGTTAAGCGCGGATTTGAAGCGAGCCGGGCGATTTGCAAAATTCGGCCTCTCGCAAAAGCACCGATTTTAAAAATAATTTTTAATAATTAAATGTAATTATATTTTATAATAATTTTTATTTTAAGATAATATAAGTCTTTCTTTAGTCAATGACTGTAAAATAATTTCTTAATTGTTATAAATAAAGGCACTACGACTTAAAAAAAAATTATCTCGGCTTCAGTTGGTTGTAGAAAATTTTTATTTTTTTATAAATCTTCGTTTTGTCTTCAGCAACAATAATCTGTAAGTTAGAAACTCATAGGATGTACAGGGCCGCTTCAGCTCTAAATGTTTATAACGTTTGCCCCCTTATTTTCAAACTCAAAAATTATCTCGGCTTCAGTTGGTCGTAGAAATTTTTTATTTTTTTACAAATCTTCGTTTCATATTCAGCAACAATAATCTGTAAGTTAAAAACTCATAGGATGTACAGGGCCGCTTCAGCTCTAAATGTTTATAACGAAATTTTGCCCCCATATTTTCAAACCCAAAAATTAGAGGTTAAAAAATGTTTTACGCATTTATTTACATCAGAATATGAAAATATAATTCTTTAGAAGGAGATTGGATGTTTCACCAACTCTCTACATTTTTTTTCAAGAAGTTATAGCCTTCGACATTTGACCTCTTGGGATAAACAATTTATAATATCTAAGCAAGAAATCCGTTAATCTGGCTTTACAATTTTTTTTATGTTTGGAATTGAAAGATCTTCATTTTAAAGCTTTAAAAAATAAAAAAATATTTGTACAATAAATAACGCAATTGTAAAAAGCGGGCATTTTGGACCTTTCGCAGGCTGTTTTGCAATAAACAATTAACCAAATTAAACTTACCGTACCTCACATTGTAGGTTTTTTAATTTACTACAACTTTCTATTAAAAAGTTTTTCTCTAAAATCAATATCCTAAGCTGCAAAATTAAAAATCATTAAAAATTGCAAATTTAACAAATGAAAATCGCAATAAAAAAAAGCGCACAATATTTTTGGTTACATTTTAGTAGAAGTTATTCCTGGCATCGTCCTTTACAACACCTGATAGGTTTCAAAAATTCCTGAATTATATCCTGAAATCGACCTATTTTTCACCCACCGCCTGGGGTATTATTCACTTACAATTTGGAGTTAGTACATTATACAAATTGCTTCTTCTTCTTCTTCTTTAGTTAACTGGCAATTTTGGTTGGTGTTAAAGAAATATAACAAGATAAAAAATTTCACTCTAGGGGCAACTGTCTATCAATACACAATCTTCTTTTTCTTCTTTGACTTAGTAGAAATTTTGAGTTGGCATGGAACAAATACAACAAAGACACAAACTTCTTTCTCTCAGGGGCAGCTGCCGGCCATTACACAATCTTATTCTTCTACTTCTTTTTTAGTTTACTGGTAATTTTGAGTTGGCATGGGACAAATACAACAAAGACACAAACTTTTTTCTCTCAGGGGCAACTACCGACCATTACACAATCTTATTCTTCTACTTTTTTTATAATTTACTGGCAATTTTGAGTTGGTATGGGACAGATACAACAAAGACACAAACTTTTTCTTTCAGGGGCAACTGCCGACCATTACACAATCTTACTCTTCTACTTTTTTTAGTTTATTGGCAATTTTGTGTTGTTTCCATATATCTTTGACATTCTTTCCGTGAATTAATCTTTGCTTCACTCTCCCTGGTATCAAGTTTATCGTATAAAATTGTGCGCTTAAGTTTAGCTTTTGCTACTGCTTTTTTCACTTCCTTTTTGTTCATTTTATACTTTTGAAGATCTGTCTCTGATATATTTTCTTGCCGCTCTTTATATAGTTTTCTCTTTTCCTTTATTTTTCCTTAACTTTGTGTGACTACCACCAGGTCTCTTAACTTCTTTCCTGAGACGTATTTCCAAGTATTTCAATGGCTGTATCTCTAATAATACTGACCACATTCCTCCAAATGATATTTGCATTTATAATCCTGAACATTTTTTCATCTATTGCTGCTCTGAATAGACTTTATTCCTCATCGTTTAACATCCATAGCAAACAGCCACAAGTTTACCAAGGCATAGAAAACTGCCTTGTCTATTTCCACGTTTAATTTGTATAATTTTTGGTTGGATTTTTTCAAGCTGATTACTGAACGACTCATAAACCTTGGTAGTAAAAAGGTTTTCTTTCTAGAATGTTTAACACAGTACTATGACACAGTCAAATGCTCTTGCATTCTCTACGAAATACAGATAAACTTGTCGCTGGTCTCCACACTTTTATATTAAGGCCGATAGTATAAAGTTTCTATAGTTCTCTCACTTCTCTTCCAAGTAGGCAGCTTGTTTTCAAGCATTTTAATTTTGTTAAATCTCTTATGCCGGATTTATACTCAGCTATTGCCACTGCTGCTGCATTAAAGTGTCCGTTCTAGGCCATCCCTGGCGAACTCTCGTTTTCTTTGGGAAAAATATAAAAATACATCCCGGTTTATCTCTCTGAATCGTTGTATAAACACTTGCAGGAAGAAAATAGCCTCTCGGGTCCTAAAACTCCCTTTAAAGCCAAACTGGGATTATGCCCAGTTTCACTAACATTTTGTCCATATGCAGTTATGGATAATTTTAGTAAATACTTTTGTTGGATGGAAGGTGGATACGCTAGTTAACTGAATGGTGACCAAGTCCCCCTACACCCTGCACGATGGTAATATGATCTATGATGATCTATGATGAAAAATACAAAATTGCAAAAAATTAATTTTTCTCTAAACTCCAATTTTTCTAAAATTAGGCCTTTTAAATAGGTAAAACCTCTTGGGTGTATTGATAATACAAATATAAAAGGAACTACAGAAATGTGAACACCAATTTTTAATTAGGAGGGTATTTAGGGGGTTGTTCTCACTGATTTTTTCGTAGAGAAAAGCAGGTACCGACCTTTTTTTGATCATAAGTCGCTTAACTTTTATGCTAGAAACTTTTTATTATATTTTTTTGAAAGGCCTAATTGTATGCTTAAAAAAAGGTTATTTAAGATTTCCTCGAGAAATGCAAATTCTTCCCGTTATTTGGCATTGAATATTTCAAATTATGCATTTGACAAAAAAAGCTAACCTTTTAACATGTCGTATCTTGGTTTGTATTGGTCGTAAAAATATTGTAGAAAAATAATTTGGTTTGCGTTACTAAAAGATACAATTTTAATATATACAGTTTTTTATTATTAAATTTTTCGAGTTATTCTCAAAAAAAAACTCTAAAAAAGTCTATTTTTTCGTCGAAAAACTGTTACTACTTACTTTTAACCGTGAATAACTCGAAAAATAATAGTTTTACGAAGAAAATGTAAAAAACATTTTTTTCTTAGAATTACTTTTTACATTGATTAACATGATTAAAATGTAATACAAAATTCCCACCCCTGAGATGCGGTGGCAACCACCCCAAGATTTTAGCGTACAGCGGCATGATATAGAAAATGATCCTTGGACTATTCCCTACCTTCTGTGAAAATTTCAACTAAATCCATGCTGGACGAATAAATTGCGAGCCAAAATGCTTCATTTGCTGGCCTATAGTCCTAGTTACTTGATAATTGTCAAGGCCATAGCCCAAAAAAGAATAAGAAAAAAAGGTAAGATTGAGGTTATGTTATTAAAAGGTAAACAAAATGTTATTAAATTTTATTAAATTAAATTTTATGTTATTAAAAGGTATAAGCAAAATGTCATTAATTAAATTCACTTTAATAATTGCATATCATATCAATATTGTGGAGCAACATATAATTTTTACAATTTATAACACACCTTTTGAGAAATCCCATTTTCTTCGATGACAGTAGGTATGAAATATACGTCAATTTGACAATTTTAATTAACAATATGAGTTATTTAAGAAATATATGTTAGTTGCAAGATTTGTCCGCTATACGCGCACGATCGTTTCTCGTAGCCCCTCCAAGTACTTGCACACAGCGAATAGACAAGTAGGTTGAGTATACGTAACCTCAAAATGCAGTTTTTTTTTTTTCGAAAAAAACATGTAACTTTTTTTTGAGATGACTGCTACTCATTTTTTTATTTTGTGTATTTTATTACAAACTATAGTTCTAATTTTTTTCCAGATTTTTACATGAGGTACGCCACCTTCAAAACCCAAAAAACTAATTTTTTAGGGGTTTTTGAGGATTTGACCTATTTTATAGACTTCAAAATAGATCAAATCAAGTTCACTTTTTATACGTTTCGCCCTATTTTTAAATATCCTATAGGGGTCAGTTATATAAAACCTCAAATTATATAAAACCTATTAGAAAAACCTCGATTTGATCTATGTATTTTTAAGTGTTAAAAATAGGGAAAATGCGCAAAAACCCCTAAAAACAATTTTTCAGGTTTTTGAAGACAGTACACCTTACGCAAAAATCTGGAAAAAATTAGAAATATAGTTTTTGATTCAATACACAAAATAAAAAAAATAGACCGGCAACCACCTCCTAAAAAAGTTATACGTCTATTTCGAAAAAAAAAATACATTTTGAAGTTATCTACACTCAACCTACGGGTATCTACAAATAGACATCAACTAACGTGTGAATTTTTAAAAATTTTAAATTTATTGCTTGCCATCTAAAAAAAAAATAAAAAACAAAAATGAGGTTTTTTGGGGGGGATGGCTGATTAAGATTTCCCTGAGTCTTATTTTTAATTACATAAAGAGTAAAAAATGAAAAAAATTGAATTTTAGAAATAAGGGCATTTTGCCTATCTTATTAGGAGGTATCTACCCTTTTGTAGAAGGGTTTATACTTCGATTAGCAATGGACATTGTAGAAATGCGCACGTAGGCATGAGGGGCGGGGGGCAGAGACAACTAGTGAAAATATATCAATTGACGTCAATAATTTCATTACGTTACGGATGTATTTCACGAAACAAATAATTACCATGGAAATTAAAAGAACAATACAACACGTGTTACTTTACAACAATAACCTCTTAAATAACAATATCAGAATTAAATACCTCCTGAAATTCTTCCGAGCTACGGTATATTCCTAAGCCTATTATTAATAAACGCTATCAGTCTAATTAATCAAAAGAGTTAAGCAACCAAGTGCAACACTGCAGAGTATGTATACTTGTATACATTGTAAAAAATTAGAAAGCATAATAAATGGCAGTCTTCTTTCTCTTCATTTCATTGGCGGTTTAATATGATCTATATTTTTCCTAGACCTATATGTTTAGTATAACTGTAGTTTTGTGGTGTGCGCGTTCTCTGCGTGTTATTTTCTTTAATTGCGGGGAGTAATGAAGGTTGGTAATCTATTGAAAAGTGGAATATATCTAGTCTGCAATTATTAATAATATGCGGTTTTAACGCAAATTACGGGGCAATTTATTTTATGTGATTGGTTAGTTGTTGCTGATTGTGGACGAAATTATTTATACGATTTATTTAGGTTACAAATAAATCATAGAATAGTGTGTTTCCATTTTTTACAAAGAATATAACAATATTTACTTCATACCACTCTAGTTTGCACTTGTAAATCACTTAACTCAGTCATTATCATCATGGCATTTACACTTCTAGCGGAGTGATTGATTGTCGCTCTGTTTGGGCTCTTCGTAGTCTCCTATTTTAGTTCCAACGTATTTTGAAAGTCTTAGTCTAATTAATGATGTCAATATTTGCAGTCTTCTTTTTCTTCATTTCATTGGCGGTTTAACATGATCTATATTTTTCCTAGCCCCTGTTGTAGTATTTTTTCCTTTGTAATGTAAATCTAAAATTGTATGAGACGTTTGCCCCTATCTTTACGTTTTTCCAGCCCATATTCTCCAGTGATATAAGCTACTTTTTCTTTGCCGATTTTTGCATTAAAGTCGCCTAGTTAGTATAATTTTGATGCTGTGTTTCTTGAGGCTATTGTGATGCCTGATATTGACGCATGGAATTCTTCTACATCATTCTCTTCTTTGTCTGCTGTGGGTGCATGTACTTGTATTGATTAAATATGTTTTTTCATTAAGTTGTAGTAGCAATATAGTTTCGCAGTAAGCGGTGAAGTTTTCTAGTGATTTATTAATGTTCTTGTGTATGATAAACGTAACACGCTATTGCTGGGGACAGTTATTTTCTTCTCCATAGAAGTAGATAACATCGTCAGCAATTTCTAGTTTTCCTGTACTGTTCCATGTTACTTCCCTCAATTCAAAGTGAGTAGCACGCGGAATTCTGAATTTGGCCTGATTATCTGGTTGGTAGCCATCCTCTTGGTCTTCTCCCCGGAACGATTCCAGAAAGAGTTGGTTAATACACCATATAACCAAACATAAGGCTAGTTTCAACTACTATCAAAATGTTTCACTCATGATCCCACTGGATCGAAAACGTTCATATTTATAATCCATTTAAATGACATTTTAAAATTTTATAATAAACAAAATACCATTATACATACCTAAGAAGTTTTTTGCTTCATTGTAAGTTTGTAAGAAAGAAATATTTTATACAGATTAGTTTGAACTTTTACATTTACAAGAAAAAATTAATATTTTTTTGCACGATTGATCATTTTTGACTGTTTACCGTGACAGATTTTACGTCAGTAGGTGACATTTACTAGCAACTCGACGGTAAGTAATCCAACTCGACGGTAAGTACATCAACTCGACAGTAAGTACTCCAACTCGACAGTAAGTAATTCACTTACCGTCGAGTTAAAAAAGCTCTTAATTTTAATTTATTTTTTGAAAGAATAAAGAAAACTAACGAATTATTTATTAATACTGAAACTTATGGTACAATTTGTTAAATTATTTAATGAAATCCCACTTGTTTGGGCTGTGGTTTCACTTGTAACAGAAACTCCTGCAGAATCGCATACATTAGTAGTATCCAACATTTTTTCTCTTCAAATACGCGATCAAAGTTGAAAACTTGGAAATATCAATGCCATCATAAAGAAAAACGGTGGATTTAATCATTGAATATTCTGCCCAGAGGCTTCCAGGAGCTTTCAACTGCATATATCTTTGAACGAAATATGCCAATAGTCTTTTCTTCGATTCTTAAATTCTTGCCTTCGCACCATTTTTTAAAACTTTGGTAGGTATTTTGATAACGGATTTTGGATTTTTCGGGAATAATTGCGGAACACCCTTCTTCCCAAGCCCGTTCAATTTCTTCAAATTCACTTTCGCTAATATTTTAATTTATAATAATCAAAATTGTACTTAAAATTATTGACAACTAAATAAAAACTCAATTCTCCATTGTTGTTATGCACCCTAGTTACTACCTAACAACCAAAGTATCTATCTTGATAAAATGAATGAAACTAGTCAATATGACGAAAATGTTTAATTTTATAATTTATAATGGTATCAATCGTGCAAAAAACGTTATAAGCATGTCGAACGTTAAGGGTAACCGATCTCAGACAATAATTGGAGTCGTCGCTCTGCTCCTTCTCCAAACAATTGTCTTCGATCGGTATTAAACCCTTACCGTTCCCCATACTTAATATACTATTATGTACTTCAAATGTTTTACCACTCCGTTACAATATATTACTTTGTTTATAATAGTCCTGTCGCCAGGGGGGGTACAACGGCCTTCTTAATTCAGATGGACTTACCCAAGTTTTTTTTATGTATTTTGACCCGTAGAACACGAATTTTTTGGGTAACAGTTGGTCCGGATGTCGATAAGATTGTTATAAACAAAGAAGTTGAGGAATTACATAACAGCGATTTCTCGCAAAACAAAACATTTTTTTGTATTTTTTGGGTCATTCTAACCAAAAAATGTTCCTACAAGTTTTTTCGTAGGATGCATAGTTTTCGAGATAAACGCGGTTGAACTTTCAAAAAATCGAAAAATTGCAATTTTTGAACCCGAATAACGTTTGAATAAAAAATAAAATAGCAATTCTGCTTACCGCCTTTAAAATTTTAAGTCAAATTATATCTGTTTTGAATATTTGCATTGCTAAAAATTTATTTTTTGATTGTTAAAAAAAGCTATAAACACATAGTGTTTCCCGTGCCTAATACATGCGTTTTAATGCATGGTACTTAGAAATAGCCCCGCTTGCACTTTTACCTCCTCTACGTACTCGTTCGATTTTAAATGAGA
Source organism: Diabrotica virgifera virgifera (assembly GCF_917563875.1). NCBI lineage: Eukaryota > Metazoa > Arthropoda > Insecta > Coleoptera > Chrysomelidae > Diabrotica > Diabrotica virgifera. The sequence goes on from NC_065447.1 coordinate 57,596,654, forward strand.
AATCATTGAAACATCACTGAAGCACTAGGTGTTTATAGCTTTGTTTTAACAATATAATAATACATTTTTAGCAATACAAATAATTAAAACCGGAGACCGGCCCTGGCAAGGTATGGTGAAGTTGTACTGATATTGTACTCCTAGTTTTTACTAAAAACAAGTGGTATTATTAAATAGTTTTTTAAAATTAAAGTGTTTATCTACTAGATACTACTACGTAAGTTATCTATACGTAATTATTACTTTATTATTGTGAAAAGAAATCGTCAAATAATAAATATACACCAACGTTCAATCATTTTGTGAGGTTAGCTAGCATGCGGTTGGTTTGTCACTTACCAGAGCCGGACTGAAGCTTTCGCCACCGCAGCTAAAATGACTTCACACAATGTAAACACACCTTCCGATCTAACCAGTCCAGTAAATCAACGTTCGAATATCACAAACAGTTATGCATCAGCCGCTTCAAACTCTTTTCCGAGTAAGACCCAAGCAATTGTATTTAGTTGTATCGATAATGCTAAACTGCAGGATTATTTAATTCCGTTGGGCACAATAATCAACCCAAAAAATATTATTTTTTCATCTAGATTATCTCATAATAGAATCTGCATGTATTTGGCAAACAAAACCGTAGTAGATAATTTCATGCAACAACATGGCTCTATAGAAGTACTCGGCGAAATTGTAACAGCACGGAGACTTGTCTCTCCAGCAGAAAGACTAGTCTTGTCTGGTGTCTGCCCGTCAATTCCTCATCAAGTATTAGTTGAAGAATTACAGAATATTGGTTTAAAGCTTATTTCCCCAATAACATTTCTGAAAATCAGCTCAACTCTTCCCGAATATAGTCACATATTGAGCTTTCGGAGGCAAGTTTATGTAAGCCCTATAACATCACCAATTCCAGATTCTATTCTAATAAATTTCGACCAAACACCTTACCGCATATTTTTGTCACAAGGTACACTCACCTGCTTTATTTGCAAAAATACAGGACACATATCATCCCAATGCAATAACAGTTCAGTAACGGAATCAACACATATTGATTCAAACAATGAAGTACCAAATCAAACAGACCCAACAAGTATATTACACAAGTTACCAAACACTCAGCAGTCATCAAGTTATGCATTATCAAATCCGAGCATATCACCTACACCTACAAATCTCCATGACCAAGAAATTACTAACACTCCTACTCATAGCAACACTTTCAGTCATCCACATTCAGCGGCAATACCGTTTTCACAAACTCCTAAAGCAATATCCTCCAATCTATCAGCACCTCTTCCATTAGATACAACTGCAGAAAACTCCAATAAAACTGATACATCACCACAATTTTCCGAAACAACCATTTCAAACAATCTTACAATCAAAACTTCAAGCTCGACTTCTGTCATTACCAATGAGTCTGCTCCAGTACTTCCAAAGGTAATAAAGCCACAACATCCAAGTGAAAACTCTAATAGCACTTGCGAAAATGCAAGTTCTTCCATAAAACGCAGTATTGGTGAGATCGATACTCCTCCTTCAGACTCAGCAATTTCATCACAAAATCTGTTTGCAAAACCCAAATCTTCTAAACCAAAAAAACCGCGCTCATCTAAAGTCCCATCTACACGGGAAACTCTTGAACATTTTATTGATAATCGTACCCCACCATTCGTTTTAAATTACCACCAATTGTCCTTACTGATTGATAATGTCCAAGGCTCCCCCGACACTATTAGCGTCGTTAAAGAATTTACAACTGATATGCCTGGTTTACTCTATCTTTTACAAAGCAGCTATCAATATGCAAATGATAGATCTACAAAAACTAAGTTTACAAAACTTCAAAAGAAACTTAATAAACATTTAGGGAAAGAGATTTCTGACTTAGACAGTGACTCTTCTGTAGATAATTGCTCAGTATCATCTAACTCCGAATCTGTTAACAACATTCAACTCGATACTTCAATGGAACATTGATGGATTTTTCCATCGTCTCCCTATGCTACAGCTTCTTTTATCTGAATATTCTCCAGATATTATTTGTCTACAGGAGACAAACTTAAAGGCCAATCAGTTGTACAATTCAAAACATTTCACTTGTTTCCGCAAAGACCGTACAGATGCAAGTCGTGCAAGCGGTGGTGTAGCGATACTAGTAAACAAATCCATCGAGGCGGTACAAATTCCAATAGTCAGTGATTTGGAGGCCGTTGCTATCAGAATCACATCTACCAGTTTAGTATCTATTTGCAATGTTTACCTTTCTTGCGACATACAAGTAAGTTCTGATAGCCTTTGCAGGTTATTAGAGCAACTGCCACGTCCTCGTATAATTCTAGGCGACTTTAATGCTCACAACATAATTTGGGGTTCAGATCACACATCTGCCAGAGGTTCAAGTATTGCCGATATCTTAGATCAACTTAATATAAATTTTCTTAATGATGGTAGCCCTACAAGGTTCAATATTTCAACAGGGTATTCCTCATGCATCGATTTAACTCTTTGCGACCCAAATTTAGCTCATTGTTTCAGTTGGGATGCTCAAACCTATACATATGGTAGTGACCACTTTCCAATCCTAATTAGAAACCATAATTATCCCTCATCAGGTCCCATATTCATATCTAAGTGGAGAATAAAAAATGCAAATTGGCAAAAATTCTCCGAATATATCGATAATAATATTTCCAGTTTGGATATAACAGACGATGTGAACTCGAATGTAGAGCAGTTTAATCAACTTATCTTAAGCGCCGCCCATAAATTTATTGGTAAATCTAAATCTGTTAAAGGCCGATGTCCTGTACCATGGTGGAATGACAGTTGTGCTACAGCAATCCGTGAAAGTAAATCAGCCCTAAACCGATACAAAAAACATAAAACACCCGAAAATAAATTAAAATTCAAAATGCTAAAAGTAAGGGCACAGCTAACTGTCAAAACTGCTAAACGATCTTCATGGAACAAATACACATCGGAAATTAATAGCAATACCCCCCTCTCTGATGTCTGGAACAAAGTTAGGAAAATATCTGGTTTACACACTTCATATAACTTCACGGGGCTAAAAGAAAATAATAATTTCATAACATCGAGCAGCGATATTGCAAACATTTTTGGAAGAATCTATCAAGGCCACTCATCGAATCAACAGTATACCGCCAATTTTCTCAAAGCCAAAGAATTCGCCGAACAAAATCCCATTTATCCGTTTGAAGCACAAAATAATTCATTAAACCATCCCATCTCTCTTCAAGAGATAAACTCATCTATTCTTAACTTGAAGGACTCTAGTCCTGGGCCTGATGATATTCCTTCAGCATTTCTGAAACATCTCCCTGCTTCAGCCATAACGTATCTCTTAAACATATTCAACAGAATTTGGCTTCACCACCAATGGCCAGCTATTTGGTCAAATGCAATAGTCATTCCTCTCCTAAAAACTAATAAACCTAAATATGACCCAGAATCATATCGACCCATATCTCTGACATCAACAATCTGCAAATTACTAGAAAATATTGTTAACTCCAGGCTCTCATGGGTTTTAGAAAATTCTAATTTCTTAATCTCCGAACAAAATGGCTTTAGAAAAGATCGGTCAACCACAGACAACATTTTAGACTTGGAAAGTGAAATACATGAAGCTCTTGCTACAAACCAAAAATGTGTTGCTATATTTTTTGATTTAGAACGTGCATTTAATAAAGCTTGGAAGTACAACATTTTGAGACAACTTCATAAATGGAATATTCAAGGTCACTGCCTTGCTTTCATCCAAAACTTTTTAAATAACAGATCTTTTCAAGTAAAAATAAATAATATCTTTTCAAATATTCATAGTTTGGAAAATGGTACACCCCAAGGATCCATACTCAGTCCAACACTATTTCTGGTAGCAATAAATGACATCATCAAAAACATTCAAGCACCCTTACAGGCTCGTTTATACGCTGATGACCTAGTGGTATCTATTAAAGGTAAAAATATTTCCTCAATGTCGTCAATTCTTCAAAACTTTTTAGATACTCTCGAAAATTGGTCCAACTTTACAGGTTTTCAATTTTCAATAGAAAAATCAATAGGAGTTGTATTCTCTTCAAGCCCCTTGCCACAACCTCCTAACCTAAGAATGTATGAGAAACAGCTGGAGTTTAGAGATCACCACAAATTCTTGGGTTTAATCTTCGATTCAAAGTTAACATGGAAAAATCACATCTCACAACTCATCCTTTCCTGTAATAAAAGATTAAATGTATTAAGATCTCTCTGTAATAAAAACTGGGGCTCAGACCAATCCACTCTACTCCTCCTGTATAAATCTTTAATACGTTCTAAGCTAGATTATGGAGCAATTGCCTATTCCACTGCTAATCAATCTCTACTGAAATCATTAGATATTATTCATAATAAAAGTCTTAGATTAATCCTAGGGGCTTTCCCAACTACGCCTGTATCCAGCATTTATGCTCTTTTAGGAGAACCATCGCTACATCACCGCCGCATGTACCTCGCTCTATCACATGCAGCCTCAGTTGCTTGCAATATTTCAAAGCCAATATATCAAAACACTTTTACAAACAAATATGTAAACATATTCCAAGATATTCGCTATACTAAAAAACCATATTACGAAAGAATTAAATCCATACTTCAAAACCTAAACATTAATTTTCCGGAGGTTTTCTCCTCGGATATTAAATACCCCGAGCCTTGGCTGATCGATTTACCAACCTGTGATGCATCTCTGGAGTATTTCGATAAATCTAATACACACCATTCTCTGATTCGTTCCAAGTTCGAGGACCTCATAAATAAGTACCCCGACTACCATAAAATCTACACAGATGCGTCTAAGTTCGAAGACGGTGTGGGGGCATCAATCGTTTCTTCAGAAAACAATCTTCTTTTTCGTTTACCCCCAGCATGTAGCACATTTTCAGCTGAACTCTACGCCATATACCGTGCTGTGAAACTTCTTAACGAGCTTACACTCACCAAAGCCCTGATCATAACAGATTCCCTTAGCTCTCTAAACTCATTAAAACACATTTTTCCGAAACATCCTTTTGAAAAGTTGCTAAAATACCAGCTTTCCCAAGCTCATGAACATGGAAGAAGCGTTCAATTTGTATGGGTTCCCTCACACGTCGGAATAACAGGAAATGAAGAAGCTGACAGGACTGCACGAGAGGCAATTTTAAGTGATTTTTCGGAGCCGATAGACAAGTGTGTTTCCAGTGACTTAAAAGCTTATTTTAAAAATAAAGTATTGTGTTTGTGGCGAAATGAGTGGTCTCAATCTAATTCTAAGTTAAATAAAATAAAAAATAATGTGTCTCAGTGGTTTCCATCGTCGCGCAATAGACGAGAACAAATTGCGGTTGCGCGTTTACGTCTAGGACATACCAGGTTAACGCACTCTTACCTTTTCACAAAGAGTAATCCACCTATATGCGATCAGTGTAATGTCCGATTAACAGTCGAACACTTTTTAATAGTGTGTAGTAAATATGACCAAGAAAGACAGCGCTACAAGATCCCAAACGCTCTACCACAGGCTCTAGGTCAAAACTATTCCTGCGACAATATAGTTAATTATCTAAAATCCATAAACATTCTGTACAACCTGTAGTTGTTTACTTTTGTTATTTATATTTTGTTCCGTCGCTAATAACCTTTTGGTGGATGCGACTTCTTTTTCTAATAAAAAAAAAAAAAAAAAAAAATAATTAAAACCGATATAATTTGACTTGAACTTTCAAATGCGGTAAGCAGAATTGCTATTTTATTTTTTAATCAAAAGTTTTTCGGGTTCAAAAATTCCAATTTTTCGATTTTTTGAAAGTTCAACCGCGTTTCTCTCGAAAACTATGCATCTTACGAAAAAATTTGTAGGAACATTTTTTGGTTAGAATGGCCCAAAAAATACAAAAAAATGTTTTGTTTTGCGAGAAATCGCTGTTATGTGATTCCTCAACTTCTTGGTTTATAACAATCTTATCGACATCCGGATCAACTGTTACCCAAAAAATTCGTGTTCTACAGGTCAAAATACATAAAAAAAACTTGGGTAAGTCCATCTGAATACAGGAGGCCGTTGTACCCCCCTGGCGACAGGACTATAAACTTTAGTAAATATTTCTTGTTTTAGATTGGAAAACCTGAAAATGGACTCTATGGCAAAACCAAAAGACAAAAGAAAAGAATGGACGTGGAAACAACACACTGATCTAATAAAATGGCAGGGAGTCCCTATTGACGGTTCATTGTTGAGGCTAGAAGACCCGGAATTATCGGCATTATCCATCGAATGTTTCGAATGTATACTAAGGTACTGTGGAGATCTGCCTTTAATGCCAGATATGTCCGAAGTTAAATGCGTCTACACAGTTTTAATGGTAAGTGTCCATCCACTTCATATTTTCGGGTTCTTCCTCATTCCAGGATCTATCCTGTAGTTATTTAGAACATTTTTCTTTTCGATCATTTAGTTTGCAAAATGCTTAGTTTAGATTTTAACTCGGAATTTGTCTGTGAAAAAAAACTCGAAAGAGGATAAAAAAAATCACTTTTTCACAGCACACTTTTGCACATTTGGTATACATAACTTTTATCATATCATCATTAATCAACCCTGATTTGTCCATTGTTGAACATAGGTCTCCTCTAGATATTTTTATCTATTCTTGTTTTACGCTTTTAATGCTATCCAATTGGTGGTAATTCTTTTGAGGTCGTCGGTCCACCGACGGACCTTAACGACCTTTAAATCACTAATGAGAAATAAATCCTCAAGCATTGATTCAATACCATGTGAAATACTACAGTTACTAGGTGACAAAGGATTACATTGTATCATCCATTGTATCTGTGTCGCTGTTTGGAATTCAGGAAAATGGCCATCTGATGGGTGTACCTCAATTTATATCCCGCTACAATAAAGAGCTACCAGATGTGAAAACTACCGCACTTGATGATATGCATTGTGTTGCATATCATCAAAAACAGATTAAAAACCTATCTACCTATTACCAAATACCTCAGGAACAAGCGGTGTTTGTACAGGGTAAAAGTACAAGGGAACAAATGCTGAACCTGAGACAACTCATTGAAAAGTCTAGAGAATTCCAAGTACCTATAATTATATGCGTCGTTGACTACCAAAAGGCATTTGATTGTGTGAGCTGGATAAATCTGTGGTCAATTTTAATAGAAATGGGCGCACCAATGCACCTGGTGACACTTATTAAAAATCTATACCGGTCCAACATAGCGACAGTACGAATAGATCAGAAGTTCTCAAACCAATTCAAGACCGAGAGAGGTGTTGGACAAGGATGCGTGTTGTCACCTGACTTATTTAACATTTATGGTGAACATGTCCTGAGGATGGTTTTAGAAGGATAGGCCGGTGGAGTAACTGTAGCTGGTAGGAAAATCTCCAATTTAAGATTTGCTGATGACACTACAATTATAGCAGCAAATGAGCAAGAAATGTTTGATCTTCTGCGAATAGTTGAGTACGAAAGCAATAAAGTTGGTCTGAAAATCAATAAAGCTAAGACAAAAATAATGGTGGTCGACATATTCGACACTATGTTCAACTGACTAACATGTTACAGGAATACCAGATAGTAAACATCTTTGTCTATCTCGGGTCTAGTATAACTAACGATGGTAACTGTGAAGCAGAAGTTTGGAGACGTATTGGTATGGCAAAAAATGCGATGAGTCACCTAACTAAAGTTTGGAAAGACAGATCTATCTCTCAAAATATCAAGATGAGACTGGTGAATGCCCTTGTATTCTCAATATTTCTATACGAAGCAGAGACTTGGACCCTTCGCGCATGCGAACACCAAAAAATTGATGCCTTTGAGATATGGTGTTGGAGAAGAATGCTGCGCATACCTTGGACAGCTCATAGGACAAACGTTTCCATTCTAAACCAACTCAATATTAAAAAAGGCCACAATATGTCTGCAACGAATTCTACAATTCTTTGGTCACGTGGTTCGCAGAGGTGACGACAGTTTGTGAGATATTAATTGTTTCTGGAAACGTCCCGGGGAGAAGATCAAGAGGACGATCACCAACTAGATGGTCTGACCAAATAAAGCATTTAGCTGGAAACTCGTTTTACGAAGCTCTTAGAGCAGCTGAAGATAGAGACCAATGGAGAAACATTATTAGGAATATTGAAAGAAACCACGATCCTCAGTAATGGGGAAACGACAAGAAAGTGAGGTCCACCGTATTGGGGGGTCTTCCCCGGCTTCGCTTTTCCGTGGTCTTTACTCTAGCAATATTTTTGTCCATCTGCCATCTTTCATTCTTGAAAAATGCTCCTACTATCTCCATTTTTGCCTTGTAATACGATCGATAATATGGTCCACTCCATCATCATCATTCATCCCGGATCTATCCACTGCTGGATATAGGTCTCCCTCAGTCTTTTCCATGCATTTCTGTTTTGTGCTGTTTGCATCCAATTTTTGTCGATCCGTTTTATGTCATCAGACCATCTTGTTACCGAATAACCTCTACTTCGATGTGCTTCTTGTCTTGGTCTCCAGTGTATTATTCTCTGTGTCCATCTGTAATCCGAAATTCTAGCTATGTGCTCTGCCCAGTTCCACTTTAGGGTCATAATTCTTTCTATGGCATTTGCCACTCCTGTTCTTCGTCTTATTTCCTTGTTCGTAATTCGTACGATAAATTGAGCGTTCCATGGCTCTTTGGGTAGCACAAATTTTATTTCTTATCTTCTTGGTTATTGTTAAAGTTTCTGCACTATATGCATATTCTACTTCTTACTGATGAGACCACACGAGGTTTGAGCGGTGAACTTAGGCGTCATTTTCCAGAAGAAGAAGTGAATATCCAAACAATTATTAAGCCTGGTGCTTCACTTTCTGGGGTCATTGAAAATATTGACTGTTTAACAAAGAACTTTAGTTCTGATGACTATGTAATTATTTCAGCAGGTTATAATGATTTTGTTTCATATAGAAATCCTAGTATAAAACATGTTAATATGAAACTAAGACAATGTACTAACATGAACATAATGTTTCTCTCTGTTCCTACGGTAAATGATCCTAATGCCAAATATATTTCAAAATATAATAACAAATTAAGTGACTTCTTAAGTGTTTTTAATTCATATTATGAGCACTCAATCTCATTCCTAAATGTAAATAATTCATATGGGCATAGACTGAGCAACTATAGAATTTCATACCTGTTGGAGAATCAAATAAAACATTTTAAAAATAATAAAAATTTGATATTTATTCAGTTAAAAAATACAACACCACCCAATGAACATAATTCAGAAAGCATAATTGTTTTAGATGATCTTGGTGAAAATTGTTGCACTTTTATAAGACCAGAAAAAGATTTGGATTTTCAGTTAACGCCAATAATACAACTTCAGACTTAGAAACTGACAAGTCAGAATCTTCTTTTAATTTAACTTTTCTCTTATTTAATAGTCAGCTAGAAATAAAATTGATGATTTATTTTTAATGTTAGAATATAATGACTTTCCCAGTGTTCTGTTATTGACTGAACACTGGCTAGAAGAAAATGAATACTTGTATATTCCCGAGTATTCCATGATTTCACATTTTTGTAGAACAAACTTTATACATGGGGGTACTGCTATTTTAGTACACAACTCTCTATTGCAAGAACTGGCTTTTGTTCAGATAAATTATGAGGATCTTATTGAAGAAAAACAATTTGAATTTTCAGTTGCACAAATAATAAATTTTGATATCTATATTATTTGCATCTACAGATCTCCAACAACCAGTGTCCAGATTTTTTTGGAAGGGCTGGAGAACTTGTTGTTGAGGATTCCAAAGTTTAGTCAAATAATCCTGACGGGTGATTTTAATATTGACTTTCTGAACTATGATTGCAATGAAGTAAAGAAAATAAAAAACTTACTCACTTGTTTTAATTTAAAAATGCATGTTAATGAAGCAACACGTGTCACTAAATTGTCTCAAACTCTAATAGATTATTTCTGTTCTAACTTTGAGAAGGATTATGTTCAATGTATTGTATTTGACCCCAATCTGTCAGACCATAAGGCAGTTGTTGCTTCTATCAAAATTAAGAAATTTAGTAAAGGTAAAGATAGTGTAAATAAATTTAAAATTGCTCGCCTGTATAGTAAATCTAACTTTGGTAAATTTAGATTAAAGTGCGAGAGTCTTGACTGGTATTCTCTCCTATCACAATCGTCTGAGCCATTTAAATCATTTCATAATACAATATGTGAATTTTTTGAACGGTCTTTTCCTAAACAAAAGATTAAAATTAAAAATAGAAAACCTTGGATTACAAATGGCATTAAAAATTCCTGCAAAACCATGAGATCGCTCCATTATATCAAAAAATATTACCAAGATGAATGGTTTGTTACCTATTATAATCAATATAAAAAGATATACAGAAATGTTATTAAAACTGCAAAAGAAAACTGCTACAAGCATAGAATAGAAAACTCCTCAAATGTAACTAGGGAAACTTGGTCTATAATAAATGAATTAAGGGGTAAACACAGATCAGGTAATAGTCATCACACTCCACTTCCAAATGACTGTAATGAATTTTACTGTAGCATAGCCGAAACTTTAACAGCACAGTTGAGACATGGTACAGATCCTTTGTCATATCTGAAGAAAACAGAAGTTATGTGTCCCTTCATAATTTATGATACTAATGTTGAGGAATTGAAAGAGATATTTAAATCAATCAGAAACAAAAACTCTTCGGGTTATGATGACATCTCTATAAGAGTTTTCAATAATCTACCAAACTCTGCTTTGGATGTTTTATCTATTTTAATTAATGATAGTTTTAATGCTGGCACATTTCCCGATTTCCTGAAGATAAATGTTGTAATTCCATTGCACAAGGGTGGAGATCACATAAACCCTTCCAATTACAGGCCAATTTCTCTGATACCTACGTTGGCAAAAATAATAGAGAAAATTGTTAAAGCAAGATTAATACAATTTTTAGAGGTTAACCAACTACTAAGTCCGAAACAGTTTGGTTTCCGTGGTAACACTGGCACGACCGACGCGATTTTCAGTTTTTTAGAGATAGCTTACAATAATATTAATTTAGGCGAGATGGTTGCGGCAGTGTTCTGTGATTTAACGAAGGCTTTTGACTGTGTCAATCATGGTTTGCTGCTGCAGAAGCTTAAACACTACGGAATTAAAGATAAGTCACTGAGTTGGATGGAGTCATATTTGTCGGGTAGGAGTCAGTTTGTTAGAACAGACTGTGACTCTGACTTTATGAATGTAACTTGGGGAGTGCCCCAAGGCTCGGTATTGGGACCAGTTCTGTTTTTGGTATATATAAACGATTTAGCCTACCTTGATGTATCTGCTCATTTCACCCTTTATGCAGATGATACCACTCTTATATGGCATGCTAAAGATTTGAATGTCTTACGCCAATCTGTAGGTAGGGAACTCTTAATGATTGGAAATTGGTGCACGGCGAACTTTTTGACATTAAACACTTCTAAAACCAAGCTTCTGTGTTTTAAACATGTTATGCCTGAATTACATCTGGAACTTGAACCTCAGCTGTCCGTCAGGTTTCTTGGCCTGAATATTGATCCTGACCTTAAATTTAAATCGCATATCGAAGCCTTGAATTCAAAACTTGCATCTGGATGCTATGCAATACGGTCGACTAGAAGGGAGCTTGGTTTTGCCCAAGCAAGAACTGTGTACTTTGCACTAGTAGAGTCACATCTTAGATTCGCAATTCAGTTTTGGGGAGCGTGTAGTCAGATGCTTTTCAGTAGTGTGTTTTTGCTTCAAAAAAAGGCAGTACGCCTGTTGTGCCAGGTAAATTCTAGAGAAACGTGTAAACCTTTATTTATTAAACACAGTATCCTTACACTTGTATCTCTTTTCATTTTGGAAACGGCAAGCATTATTTTTAAGAATAAACATCTATATGAAAATAATAATCGATCTGGACGATTTGCTAGCAATTTAGCTTTGATTACACCTAGAAGCACACTAGTCAAAGACTCATTTATTTTTAACGGCATCAAAATTTTTAATAAACTACCTAGTGAAATAAAAAATTTGGAAACTATTAGAAAGTTTAGAAATTCATTAGATAGACTGCTCGCTAAGAGGGCCTATTATGATCTGACAGAATTTTTTGAGGACCATTGGAGCTGATGTATTTGTGATCTTGTGTATATTTTTTTTTTTTTGTGAATTTGTTTGTCATTATTGTTTGTGATTTAGTTTTACAGCTTGTAGTTTGTTTGTTTTTTATTTTTGACAATACTACATATTTTGTAGTTGTTATATAATGTAAATGTGTTATGTGTTATATTTTATATTTAGTCATATTTTAATTTAATTTATTTATTTAAAACTCTTAAACAGTGTTTGTCAACAAGATTTTTTCTTAGACAATAAACATATATTCTCTCTCTCTCTCTCTCAAGTACTGCCAACACACACTGATCAAAGACTTTTCTTTTGAGACACTCCAATTCGTTTATTAACTTTCCCTATTCGTATATTTCTTAGGTTTATTCCAAGCTCTTTCTATTTGGTGAGTTTTAGCCGACTCGACAGAAAGGCGTCTCTACACATGGAAATCCCCTCAAGATGGACATCAAGGTAAAATAGTACGAAATCAAATAGACTACATCCTAATAAACCATCGATTTCGGAACAATATTAAAGATGTAAGAACTTACCCCGGCGCCGACATAAACTCAAATCATAATTTACTCTGCTCCAAAATACAAATTAAATTAAAGAAACTTACAAAGCCAACTAAGCCTAGTAAGATATATCTCGACCCCCTTAAAAACATCCAAACGCGCGAACACATAACACAGCAGATAAATAGTAAAATGCACAGAATATCAAATATACCAAACGAAAACAGAACTATTAACGAATGTTGGTACGATATTCAAAACTCGATTTTAGAGGACGTAAGGGAATCTTTAAAAACACCTACAATGTTGGCAAAAAATGAATGGATGAACCAAGAAATTCTAGACTTGATGGAAGTTCGACGAAAATACAAAAATAGAAATATTATCAAATACCGTGAAATTAACAAACTCATAAAAAGAAAAATTAAACAGGCCAAAGAATCCTGGCTCGAGAATTTATGTAAAGAAATAGAAGACCTCCAAAAAAAGCATGACAGTTTCAACCTCCACAAGAAACTTAAATATAAATCCGGAATTAGAAAACAGAAAAATGCTCACGTACTTAAAACCGCAGACGGAAAAATTTGTGATCAGGAACAACAGTGCAAAGAATGGGAGAGACACATCAGTGACCTTTTTGACGATGCTTCTCGAGAAAATGCTCCAAATACTACCTGTGACAACCAATTAGACAGAGGTCCCAGTATACTAAAGTCAGAAGTCATAAAAGCAATACAACAAGCCAAAAACAATAAAGCACCTGGACCAGATCAAATCCCTGTTGAGCTACTTAAACTTTTGGATGAGGTAAACATTACCTACTTGACTACTTTCTTTAACAAAATTTACAACGAAGGAAAAATACCAGATGATTGGTTGGAGTCACTCTTTATAACATTACCAAAGAAAAGCAGGCCCACCAAATGCAGCGATTTTAGACTAATCAGTTTGATGAGTCACACACTTAAGATACTTTTACGTATTATACAAAACCGAGTATTCCTTCTGTGCGAAACTAGAATGGGTAATAAGCAATTTGGTTTTAGAAATGGTCTAGGAACTAGAGAAGCACTATTTTGTATGCGCGTTCTATTACAAAAAAGTTGTGAATTCCGAAAGAACGTTTATGTTTGTTTCATCGACTTCGAGAAGGCATTCGACCGAGTACAACATGATACACTTTTTGATTGCCTGCAGGCAGCAGGACTTGACCACTACGATATAAGACTACTGAAATACTTATATTACAATCAAGTAGCCTCTATCCAAATTGGAGACAGTCGTACTGAAAAACTGCCGATAAAACGTGGAGTACGACAAGGTTGTGTTTTATCACCCACCCTTTTTAATCTGTACTCTGAAGAAATCTTTAGGGAGGCTTTGGATGACAGACAAGAGGGAGTAAGGCTAGGCGGAGAAGTAATCAACAATATTAGATACGCTGACGATATAGCCATTCTTGCTGAAAATTTACAAGATCTTCAGACACTACTAAATCACTAAATCTAGTCAGTGAAGCAAGCTATCGGAGAGGCCTTAAAATCAATATTTTAAAAACAAAGTGGATGGTAGTTGGAAAGATTAATATAGATCAAGGTCAGCTTTCTCTTGATGGAGAGGAGTTAGAACGGGTAAATCATTTCAAGTACCTTGGCAGCTGGTTAAATGTAAATTGTGACTCTGATGAAGAGATAATAACTAGGATCGAAATATCACGGAAGGCTTTTATGACCTGGAAACCAGTTTTATGTAATAGAAACCTGTCGATGAATATTCGAAAGAAGGTGCTGAAATGTTATGTGTGGTCTATCCTATTGTATGGTTGTGAGACATGGACGTTAAAAACCACAATGCTAAACAAAATAGAAGCATTCGAATTGTGGTGCTATCGGCGAATCCTAAAGATATCGTGGGTTTCACACACTTCCAATGAAGATGTTCTTCAAATGATGAATTCGGAACGTCTGCTCATAAGCATCATAAAGAGGAGAAAAACAGAATACTTTGGCCATATAATTAGAGGACCTAAATACCATCTGCTTCGCCTTATAATACAAGGAAAAGTGGAGGGAAAGAGATGGATTGGTCGAAAGAAACTTTCATGGCTGCGTAATATTAGACAATGGTGTGGCTGCACAGTAGAAGAATTATTTCGCGCAGCAGCCGATAGAGAGAGATTTCAGGAAATTGTAAACATGATGACGGCCAACGTCTGAATACAGACACGGCACCTAAAGAAGAAGAAGCCGACTCAACAACATGCCTCTACTCTTCTCTGTCTTGGGCAATCTCTATCCAGTTCTCCACGCCCGTAGCTTTCAGATCTCCTGCTACATTTTACATTATCTCGCCACCGGAGTCGAGAGCGTCCACGTGGTCTTCTTAAGTTGGGACTTTTTCCCATGTCAGCCTTACTGTTCTTTGGTCAGAATGTCTTCTGAGGTGTCCTGCTTATTGGAATCTTCTGGACTTTATTTATTTTATGATGTTGGCGTCTGCTGCTTCATCAAGCACAGGCCCAGAGATCTTCCTTAGGATTTTTCTTTCCCAAACACGTAGTCCCTCTTCGCTTGCCTCTGTTATCGTCCACGTTTCGCTGCCATACATCACTACGGGTCGTATTGTTTTATATAGTTGTTTATTTGTACGTCTTGTTAGACTGGACACATAGCTATAATATCGAATAACACATGGACACAGCGAATAATGCACTGGAGACCAAGACAAGCAGCATATCGAAGTAGGGGTCGTCCGCCAACCAGATGGTCTGATGACATCAAACGGATCGACAGAAACTGGATGCAGACAGCACTGGACAGAAATGCATGGAGAAGACTGAGGGATACCTATATTCAGCAGTGGATAAATCCGGGTTGAATGATAATAACGTCTTGTTAGTTGTTTCGATTTAATAAAATTTTAAAGAGCATAAAGGCATCTGTTGCCGACTTGTATCATAGTGTTTATTTGTTGAGAAATGTGAGATATTTGATTGTCTTGCTTTAATCTTATTTGCTTTAATCTTAGTTTTATTTTCAGATTTTATAAGTCATGCAGTGAAACCGTTCTTGCATTTTCGTGTATATTTCAAATAATATTCGCACACCTGTGATGTATACTTTCTGATATTACTCTTAAGATAGCATCTATTTCCATTATAAAAATTTCTTTGTAAAAGTCAACAAAAATAAGAACGACGGGTCTATTAGATTTGATAGACTTTTCGACTAAAGTTTTAAGGTACTGCAGACGGTACTTATGTATAAAAAATATCTAACATAAATATTTGATTAAAATTGTAACTAATTTGTTACAGCACTGCCACAAATTCATCCAACTTCGCGATGAAGTCTACTGTCAGCTAATGAAACAAACCACCAGCAACAAATCACCGCATCCAGAATCATGCCAACGAGCCTGGCGACTGCTATCTATAGTAGCAGCCTACTTTGCGTGCTCTGACGTTCTTCTTCCCTTCCTTATGGAGCATTTGACGAGTGCCGCTAATGACCGGAGACGGATCTGTCACGGAACTGCAGCTGTGTGTTTGTCTAATCTAAGGAAGACCCAAAGATGCGGTGGAAGAAAGAACGTGCCTTCGGTAGAAGAAGTGACGGCGGTCAGTGCTGGTAGGAGTGCTAGGAGACAAATATATAGGTTACCAGGTGGTGCTGAAAGGGTTGTTAATACAAGGTAAGCCGTGTTTACCGTTTTTAGTATTGTAGAAATTAAACTAGTTGATAAAAAAAGTATATACAATCACACCTATATGGAACCAAAGTAATTTTTTTATGTATTTAAAATGTAACTTTTAAAATATATGACAAAAGAATCCCTGTAAAGAAAAAATATAGGAAAAACTGGTAGATAATTATGTAGATAATTTGTTAGCAGTTATCTTCATCTTCATCATTATTAGCTGCTTTTAGTCTACTCAAATAAATAAATAATAGGGATGTTCACTAATTTTTAAATACAGTTAAATTCAATAGATTATGAAGTGTGTATATAAAAACATAGCAATCTTAAAATTGTTTGAAAATATATATTTTTTAAGATAAATTAATTCATAATGTCGATTGTTTTGGAGGCTAGAAAAACGGCTCCTTGCTGCGAGGTTACTGTGTGTGACGTCAGCAGTTGTATCGGCTTTGATCGACAACTTGTTTTGTATACTTATTTGCAAAGTGTGACCAGTTTGCAAAGTGATGTTTTGTATCTGGGTGTGTAAATACATCTAAAAGCAAGATTTTTGACAAGATTTTTATTGCGGTTCCAAACAATTTAAAGTGTAAAAATAAATAGTTTGTTGCAGCTAGAAGGAACATCAAGGAGGTATCAATAAAAACCAAGATTTCTTTTGATAAGATCACTTTAACCCTTTTAAACCTGACTATGATTCAAAAAAAAATCTTATGTGTTTTTATACTTCAAAGATATTCAATAAGTAAGGTCGGATGCATGCAAAGCATGCCTTGTCATATTCAAGCAGTTATCACTGCCGGAATAAACAACACTAGATACCGACGTTTCTATTTTTTTTTTTATTTCAAAAAACTACAACAAATTAAAATTGATACTCTTTACTCTGAATATCAAAGTAAAATTGTTCATTTTCATTACTTTTATCATTATAATCAGTAAAGTATATTTTAGTTGACAAAAAAAAATTCGAAAAAAATAAAAATTTCTAAAATAACTTCGAATTAAGCCATGATTTTATGCCCGGCAGTGTATTTTACGTTCTTCGAATTGAACCATTTACTATTACAATACCTATATGTAATCTATGTATATGCAATGTATATGTATGTATGTATACTACAATATATTATGTTTTAATAATTTCCAGGTGTAGCACAGTGGTAGCTGACGTAATCAGTGAGTTGTGCGGCCTCATCGGCGTTACCAGTGAAGTAGAACAACAAGAGTTTAGTCTATACTGCATAGTACAAGGTGACGCGTTTACCATGCCTTTGGCCGCTGATGAATATATCTTGGATGTTACTACAGAACTACATAAAGCTGCTCAACCATTTTATCTAATATTCTGCAGGTAAACACTATTTTAATTTAAGCATTATCTAGAATAGAATAGAATAGAATAGAATTTATTTCATCAAATATACAAAATTTCTTTTGTTTTTGACAAGTCAAAAGAGTACGTACCTACATTATAAAATTTTGACAAAATTTAAACGATAAATATTATAAATTATAATGAACAGATATACAAACAGGTACTAACAAATTTAAACAATTTAACACACTATGTAAAAACGTAAAGACATGAAATAAACTTAAAAACATGAAATATCGTCATAATTGGCAAAAAACCCTGACCAAACTAGTGTACTTATTATAATGTATTAGAAGCGGTACCTAAGTACTCTGTCTTTGTGTAAAAACAATGTTTTAAAAAGTGTGATTTTATTTTATTTTTAAACGACTGTAAATGAAGACTTTTTACTTCATCTGGCAAAAAATCGTACAAACTAACATCAGTTGAGTTTTTTATACTTTTCGTCAACCTAAAACGTTGTGCTCTAATATCATCGCTCGATCTTGTATGGTGATCATGGAAGTTGGAGTTTATGTTAAACTTACTTTTGTTGGAATGAATTTCAATCAGCGTCTCATATATATAGAGTGAAGGTAGTGACATAATATCTAACTTCTGAAATAAAGGTTTACAGTGTTCCCTATACTCTGCTTCTGCAAGTATCCTCACTACTTTCTTTTGTAACTTAAAAATTCTGTCTGCGTGACAAGAGCCACCCCAAACAGTTATTCCGTACTTTAAATGGCTATGGAACAGTGCAAAGTAGATCATTTTAAGGGTACTTTTAGGGATCATAAAAACTAAGTTGCGTATCAAAAATATAGTTGTAGCAAGTTTAGAACTTAAGTAGTCTGTATGAGCACTCCAGTCCAAATTATCATCTAGGAAAATTCCTAAGAGTTTAACACTATTTCCTAAGATATACTTTCGGTCAGAACTAAACATCAAATTCTGATTTTTGTCTTCATTTAGCTTCAGACCATTATGCAAAAACCAGTTTTTTGCTTTCTGAGTATCACTATCTATTTTAATTTTCAAATTATGATGATTAATGTCAGTATTTATGAGAGTGGTATCATCTGCAAAGCACACACATTTTATGGGAAAAGTGTAGTGAAATAGATCGTTCAGATAAATAAGAAACAAAGTGGGTCCTAGTATTGAACCTTGAGGAACCCCGTTTTCGACCGTGTTCAAATCAGAATAGCTATTATTAAGAAAAACTGCCTGTTTTCTTTTTGTTAAATAAGATCTAAATAGATTGAGAGTGGTTCCCCTTATACCATATTTATGCATTTTTTCCAACATTAATTTATGCGAAACACAGTCAAAAGCCTTGGATAAATCACACAATGTCAAAGACACGAAATGACCTTCCTCCATGCCGTCGACTATATCTCTCACAATTTTCTGTATAGCTTGTGTAGTGCTGCACTTTTTTCTAAAGCCATATTGGTTACAGTGAAGTATTTTGTGTTTATCTAGATATTCTATCAAACGAGTATTAAGAATGCTTTCAAAAATTTTACCGAAAATGGGAATGATAGAGATGGGACGGTAATTTCCAATTTCATCTAAAGACCCTTTTTTGAATAGTGGCAACACTTTTGTTACTTTTAGTACATCAGGGAAAATCCCCTCAGTAAGGCAATTATTATAAAGTAAAACTAATTTGTCAATAACAATATCAATAGTTTCGACAATTATTTTTTTGTTTAAAAAATAAAAATCTGTACAATGTGAATTTTTCAAGCCACGCAAAACATTTCTGATTTCAATATCAGTCTTCTTCTTCTTCAGGTGCCGTCCTCGTTCCGAAGTTTGGCTATCATCAAGGCTATGCGCATTTTTGATACCGTAGATCTAAATAATTGGCAGCTGCTGCACTTGTACCAATCTCTTAAATTCTTCAACCATGAATGTTTTCTTCTGCCAATGGATCTTTTACCTATTATTTTTCCCTGAATAATTAATTGTAGTAGCTGGTACTTTTGTCCCCTCATTATATGTCCCAAGTATTGCAGTTTGCGCTTTTTAATAGTAAGCGCAAGTTCTTTTTCTTTCTGCATCCTTCGCAACACTTCCATGTTTGTCACTCTCTCTGTCCACGATATTCTCAGTATCCTGCGGTACATCCACATCTCGAATGCTTCTATTTTCCTTGTATCGATCTTTTTCAGTGTCCAAGCTTCCATTCCATAGAAAAGAACTGACAGCACGTAACATCTCATCAGGCGAATTTTAAGATTTAAACTTAGCTCTCTTCCGCATAAAACTGTTTTCATTTTGGTAAAAGTAGCTCTAGCTTTTTCTATTCTGATCTTGATTTCTTCAGAGTTGTCGTTGTTTTCATTAATCACAGTTCCCAGGTAATTATATTTTCTAACACGCTCAATTCTTTGATCATGTACGGTTATGTCAGAAAAATTTTGTGGAGATTTCGACACCATCATTATTTTTGTTTTTTTGATGTTAAGTGATAAACCGAACTTTTCGCTGCACTCTACTATTCTGTTTATCAGTGTTTGGAAATCTTCCGGGGTTTCTGCTATTAATACTGTGTCATCAGCGTATCTCAAATTGTTTATTAAAGTGCCATTTATTTTAACTCCTATATCTTGGTCAGCAAGGGCTCTGTTTATAATATCTTCTGAATATAAGTTAAACAAGGTTGGTGAAAGTATGCATCCCTGCCTTACGCCTTTTTTGATCTCGAGTTCCTCGGTTGTTTCCCGTTCTACTCTAATATTCGCCTTCTGGTTATAGTAAATATTGTAAATAATTCTGAGGTCCCTTTTATCCAAGTTTTTCTCTACCAACAGTCTCATCAGGTGTTCGTGGCGAACTTTATCGAACGCCTTGTTGTAGTCAATAAAGCACATATATATATCCTGGTTAACATCCAGGCATCTTTGGCACATGATATTAAGTGCAAATAGTGCTTCCCTTGTTCCAAGCCCGTTTCGAAACCCGAACTGAGTATCACTGATGTCAGCGTCTAGTTTTTTGTGAATTCTTGTATGTATCACTTTAAGAAATACTTTTAGTGTGTGTCCCATTAAGCTTATTGTGCGATGGTCGGTGCACAGTTTTGCGTTTGTTTTCTTTGGAATAGTCACAAAAGTTGACAGAAGCCATTCCTTAGGTATTTCTCCCGTTTTATAAATGCAGTTAAAGAGGTCAACCAAAACATTTACTGTTTCATCTTCCACAAGCTTAAGAAGTTCCGATGGAAGTCCATCTGGACCCGGTGATTTGCCATTTTTCATTGTTTTTATAGCTTATAGTATTTCTTCTTTAGAGATTTTTGGTCCTTCCTCACCTTGTATGTTACCAATATCATGATCCTCTCTTTCATCGGCAAAGAGTTCTTCTATATAATTCTTCCAGGTCGTAAGCTTTTCTTGTAGGTCAGTTATTATTTGTCCATTTGCGTTGTATAGCACATTGGAATGCTTCCTTTTTTGTATACCTGCCAATTCTTTTACCTTTTTATGTAGGTTAAACGTATCATGTTTTAATTGCAGTTCTTCAATTTCTTCACATTTTCTTTTGTAAAAGTTTTCTTTCGCTGACCTTATTTCATCTCTAATTTGCTTGTGTATCTCGTTGTATTTTTGTTTGCATTTTCCCTTAAACTGTCTTCGTTCCTCCATGAGACTTAAAATTTTCTCTGTCATCCATTCTTGTCTTTTTGTCGTATTTCCTCTGCTAAGGATATTCTGAGCGGGTTTTATTAGGGCTTCTTTTAAGTCTTGCCACTTGTTTTCCACGTGCGTGTTTGGTTCCTTTGTAGACAACATTCTTAGGTTACCATTTATCTGTTTCTTTAATTCTTCTTTGATTTTTGAGTTCTGTAAGCGGCTGGTATCTATGTAATCTGGTTTTACCCTTTGTGAAGGTTTCTTAAGTTTAATGCTTACACGCGCTATCAAGGGATTGTGGTCCGAGGAAACATCTGCGCCTGGGTACGCCTTAACCGATTTTATGCCGTTTTTGTATCTTTCATTTATCAACACAAAGTCTATTTGATTCCTAACTATTTTCTGTGCGTTATGTTGAGGTGATGTCCACGTATAAAGCCTTCTTTTGGGGAGTTTAAAAAATGTGTTTGAAATAATCATATCGTTTTCTTGGCAGAACTGTAACATTCGGTCTCCTCTCTCGTTCCTTAACCCGAGACCATAATTTCCTACATATTTGCCGCTTTTTCCTTCCCCAATTTTGGAATTAAAATCACCAAGGATAATTGTGACGTCTCTTGGCTTTATAGATCTTGGCAATATCAGTAACAGGTAGTAAAAATAAAGAGTGGCAAGGAGAGTGTACATCTTTCAAAATATCTATAGCTACATTTTCATTTGTAGAACTGAAAGAACCTCTAATATTTTTAGCTACTGAAGTAAAGTAATTATTGAAATCGTTTGATGAGATCGTACTAGGACTAACTTTTTTATTTTGACCTTTATTTCTGTGATAGTTTATAACTTTCCAACTGTCACGAGATATATTTTCAGAATTTGAAAAGAAATACCCATAAGCTAGTTTTTTCTTTAATGATATTGTTGATCTATAATGCTTCTTAAACTTATTATATTCACTATAATTTTTTGTAACGTCAGCAATTACCTTGACTGTGGAAAGATTTTCTCGCATAAGTTTTAATTCGTCATCAAACCAAGAAATTGGAGCTTTATTCTGACTTCGCAATTTTTTTAATGGAAAATTGATTTCAGTTAACTTTTGATACATTTCAGTAATAAATTGAGCTAATTCTGTTGCTGTTTTGAGAGAAATAGCTAAAGACCAATCAACGTTATTTAACGAATGTTTCAACTTCAGTATGCCATTACTCGTTATACGTCTTGTGTATGTATTTGCACTATGATTTTTTTCAGATTTTATTTTTAAGTTAATAAATTGAGCAAGATGATCAGAGATACATGGGTCCACAATTCCACAACCAACTATCCCACTGTTTATGTTTGTTAAGATGTTATCTAAACAAGTTGCTGATCTAGTTGTTATTCTAGTATATTCATTAATATTTATTGTTAAGCCAAAAGTAGAAATTAGATCACGGAAAATTCTGAGTTCATTAGAAGATTTTTTAAAATCAATGTTGAAATCCCCAATTATTATTATTTCCAAAAAATTAGCAGAGCAAAACACCAATAACTTTTCAAAAAGGTCTAGAAATATTTTAAAATTCCCATTTCCGGTTCTATACACTGTTACTAGAATAGTTTTAATATCTGTAATTTCTAAAGCACAAAATTCACCCTCATATTCACATGATATATCATTCAAACAAACTGGTCGTGTAGAAAATTTATTATCGCTAAAAATTGCAACACCTCCATGTTCTCTTACCTTCCGACAGAAAAAAGTTGACAAAAAGTACCCATCAAACTTTAATGTTGTTAATTCGTTTTCTCTGAGCCAATGTTCAGAGAAACATAATATATTGTATCTTTTATTTTTCAAAAAAACATTAAGGCTATGGGTACATAATTCGCAAATATTTTACGTGTATCCCTACTTTTTCTGTCTTTACACGGCAAATTACGCGTAGTAAAATTCACACTGGTATGGATATGTAAACATTACTAGAATGTCATTTTACTTGAAAATGTCATCATTAATTTAAAGAGATGGGTTTTGAATGTTCTTGGATAACTGTTATTTTTATAATTGGAAATTATTAATTCAGTTAATAAATGTGATAATTTTTCACTAACTATGTATTCAGTGATTGTAATAATTTATTTGTACATCAAAGACTAATACTCAATCGAGAAAAGAGGAAAAGTGATTTTTTAATAATATATTGTTATGGAACGCTTCCAATTTTGAACATCTTTAACAACAAAATACTTGGATCACAGAATATATTATCCTGATGTATTCTCTGCTTGGATCTTCCACAAATAATACACAATAAATAACTTTTTATTAAGTTCACGTCTTAAATCAATTATTTATCAAATACACTATATTTCAATAATATTTAATCAATAACTCAACATATTCCCGATGCAATGTCAAATATTTAAAATTGTCACTGATTGTCAGTGTCTGACTGACAATATATGCTGGCAATATTATATTCGGCTGAGTGCGTTGTAAGACAAAGATAGATTTGGAAAATATTACCACGGCATTGTGTTTATTTTTTTCAAATCCTGAAAAAACTAATAAATATTTTTGAAAAATTTAAACGCAGAATGAAAGACTAAATTATTACCGAGGGCCGAAAGTCCCTTAGAATAAATAAAAAGTTTATTTTGAATGATATATTTGAAATTAAAAATCACACTAAATTTTCTCTTAGTTTTTCACCCCTGTAACTTATTAAAATAAACATTATAGAAGTTCTCAGGGACTTTCGGCCCTCGCTAATAACGTGATCTTTCATTCTGCGTTTAAATTTTTCAAAAATACTTATTAGTTTTCTCAGGATTCGAATAAAATGAATCCCCATTTGAATAGCATTGCAGCCGAAAATACGTACCGATCCTCTTAAGCTGATCTATTTTGTTTATTAAACTTTGGGTGTTTACATGAAAAATACTAACTAGACTAATTTGGTCAGAGTTTGCTAACGAATTTTGTTTATTATAAAATGGTACAGAGTTTTTTAATATAACATATCTATAACATGTCTTCACGGAATATCTCTAGGGAGGATACGCTCGTACCTAGTTCATTTAAAATAAAACAAACTATAGAGAATTTTAAATAAATTATATTACTGAATATTCCGACTGATGTATATAAGAAATGGGTGAAACAAATAGATATAAAAATGGGGAAAAAAGAAAAATATATAATTAATGTCATAAAGAGCGGGATCTTAAAATATGTTTTTCAAATTATGTCAATTTAATGTCAATTTGTATAATGTTACGTTTTTATCTTCATATATCTAATCTATATCTAATTTTACTTTCAGATCGGTATGGTACCATCCCCTTAAACACGATTCTAGTCCACTGTATACAGAAGTTTTATTCAATCAAGTAGCGCCAGATTATTTAGAAGGTCTACTGCTCAGATTAGGCAGCCCAAATTTACCGTCTAGCATAGTAAGAGATATGTCTTTAATAGCCGCTTTGCTTCATAGAGCTGCAGATCTTGGCCACTCTCCAAATCTGAAGGAAGTGAAGTTTTTATTACCCAAACCAGTTTTGGCGCTTAGAGAACCGAGACCTGCTCAATGGTTAGCTTTGGTGCAAACATCATGGGGACAAGCTGCAAATCTTCCAGTCTCTACTGCTAAGTATCGTGTGCTGCAGGTTCTGAGTAACTGGTCGCTTTTCGGCAGCTCCTTCTTTGCTGTCAAACGAGTCATTGGTGAAAGCGATAATTCACAGGAGCACATCTTAGCGCTAAATAAGAATGGAGTACATTTCTTGGATATGAATACTCACGAAACCATTCACCACTGGCCTTATGCGGAAGTTATTAGCACAAGAAAGGTCAGATCAGAAGATGGGGCATTATTTTTGGACATGAAATGTGGTAACCTGCTGCAACAAAGAGTTACAAGGCTGCAAACTGAGCAAGCGCATGAAATATCGAGACTCGTCAGACAATACATCAATTTGGAACAGGAACATAGTACGAGACTTCATAGTTAAAAAATTAGTTAAAAGTACAATATTTTTTAGTAATATGTTAATATTTAAATAGTCCATTTACCCACGGTATTTGCTCCAAATTTTAAAAAACCGCTTGGATTGACATGAAATACGTACACATGGCTGACATGTCAAAGAAAAAAAATAATATTGTGCCGATGTGTGTTTTTGTTCTGCGGGTTAGTCAAATCCCCCTTGTAGGGGGTGAAAAATATACGTTCAAAATAAGTCCGAAAGTGGTACATTGACCAATTCTACAACATTTCTTCTAGAAGGTTTTTCACTTAGTCAATACTTTTCGAGATATTTGCTAGTGAATACAAATATGTTCATTTTTCAACACAAGAACCACGTTTTTCGACGGTTTTCCGTAAATAACTCAAAAAGTAAATATTTTATAATAAAAAACTTTGTTACCAAAAATATAGCTTATCTATAAAAAAGGGAAAAAATGGTTTGTCTGTGAGGTCTGTAGATCCAGTAGATGCAGAGTTGTATATAGGTAATGAAAAATAGGCTCTTATTCGTCAAATTCCAAATCAAACATTTCAACGTAAAATAACCAAAAAATTAAGCACTTTTCGGCGAGAACTCATCATAACTTTTTTAAAGTGTTTAGGAAAAGATTTATTTTTGTTTCTTAAAAAAGTTTCTAGCATCAAAAGTAAGCAATTTACGCTCAAAATTGGTACGTTGATCCCTTTTTTGTTAAAAATATCGTGAAAATCATTCCCTAATTTACATTCCAAATGAAATTATTCGTTACTGCTTTACAAGTTACTTTACTTATGTATTGTAATTTATACATGATTTATAAGTTTAATTGTTTCAAAGTCATATTTTTGAAAAAATTTGGTTTTAAAGTAAAGTTTTTTTAATTTTGAAAAAAAAAATGCATGTTTTTTTTTAAATAGGTACCCTAAAATTTTTATTGAGCTTTATTTTAAGTGTAATTTGCTTACTTGATGCTAGAATATTTTTTAAAAAACAAGAATAAACATTATTTTAAACACTCTAAAAAAGTTGTGATAAGTGTTTCCCGAAAAGTGCTTCACTGTTTGGTTTTTTTTCACGTTAAAATATTCGATTTGGAATTTGACGAAACCTATTTTTCATTAGCTACAACTTTGCTTCCTCTGTATCTACAGATCTCATACATACACTATTTTTTTCATTTTTTTATAAGCTATATTACTGATATGAATATTTTTTCGGTAAAATACTTACGTTTTGAGTTATTTGCGAAAAACCGTCTAAAACGTTTTTTCTTTGTTGAAATATGAACAACTCCACTCTCAAATATCTCGAAAAGTAAATTTTTTTTACCGCCAAGAAGGGGTGAAATTCACCCCTAGGACAAAAGCACACATCGGCACAATATCACTTTTTGACATCTTAGCTATGTGTACGCCAAATTTTATGTCAATCTAGGTAATTCTTCAAAATTCGGAGGATTTGCAATATTTTACCGTGAGTAAAGGGACTAAAACAGGATTTGAAGAATGCGTCGTAAGCTCAAATATTAGTAACGATTTAAATATACAGAGGTCAGTTATGTACCGCTGATTTATTTTTATAGTCATCTATTCAGTTAAATTTGAATAGTATTCGATAAAGTCAAAATTTCTAAAATCTTGGAAACGTATCTAAAAGTATACGTCCAGTAATCATAAAAAACGAAATACTTTATTTTCTAGTTTCAATTATTGTTGAAATTATATTATTTAAAGTTAAATACCTTTATTCAAAACAGCTCATATATATACAAACACATTTTATACCAATTGAGGAAAAGAAATTTGAAATAAATACTCAAAGATGATTGGACTTTTATAAATTTGTAAACCTTGAGGTAGCTTTTAAGAAATTCTAATTCAATTAAACCCAATTTGATAGCATCAAATGTAGACATACATGAAAAACTTCCAAAACTAATTACTAGATAATACAGTAATGAGGGCGCTAATAACCGGCAAATTAGCACAAAAGATAGAAAACGTATTAAGTTGTGAGATAAAAGAAATGAAACTAGTCGAGCTGGGAAATTTAGCGATATTAACCTAAAAATTTACATTATATTGATTGTTTCCCACCTTTAGACGTATCGGACGAGTTACCATTGTCACAGTGACAGTTTTAATTGACCTACTCATCTGATACGTGTAAAGGTGGGAAACAATTAATATAATGTGAATTTAAATGTTAATATCGCTAAATTTCCCAGCTTGACTAGTTTCATTTCTTTTTATCTCACAACTTAATATGTTTTCCCTCTTTTGCGCTATTTTGCCGGATATTAGCACGGTCATCACTGTATACTACTACTACATGTCGGTTTATAACGTTCCCCGCCATTTTTCTTCCAATCGCCACTTCAGCCGGTTGTTCCATAGGTCCTCTTATATGTTTCTTTCTCTCAGCTCGTCGTCTATTCCTTCCTTTTCTTCTGGTTGTCATTTTAGTATTTCCTTTGATATTCGTTGTTCATGCATTCTTTGTGTATGTCCGAACCAGATAAGTTGTTTTGTTGATTAGTCATCCGTGATTGATTGTTTGATTCCCATTATTTTTCTAACGCGTTCGTTGGTAATCCTTTCTCTCCCAGATCTTGCTGCTACTCTCCTCCAAAAATCTATTTCCGTTACTCGCAGCGTTGCCAGTATTCTTTATTTCAGTGACCAAACCTTGCAACTGTAGATAAATTGGTACTTTTCACTGTAGACTCACATATCCTCTTTTAATTTTCTTTGTTGGTGTATTGGTCCCATAAAATACTGTTTAACATTGTGATGGTTTTTCTACCTGCCGTATTTCTTTCTCATATGACTTTGTCTAATGTTCCATCGTGCGAAAGATTGATACCTAATTTATATCCTTTATCGTGGTTATGTCGAAGAATATGTTTATCGTCTAATTTAGATTCTGATAGTATATACGTGATATTTTGGTACAGTGCTTTGTTAAATGCGTTGTCTAAATCAATAAGATACTCGTACTCGTAAAACATAGGCGTACCAGAACAACATCAATACAGGTCACTGACTGTGACCTAAGCATTCTTGTCTGTAGTCATTTCAATTGTGTAAATAAGCAAATGGTTAGATTCAATTTGTATGTCCGAAATGTCTACCTGGCTCATTCTTTGAGAATGATTAGACCATAAGACTCTTATGGTTTACGTTTTATGCTATGATTTTTTTTACAAACAATTTCACATGTTTTTTTTTAATTCAATTAGGAATGCCTTCTTCTTCTTCATGTGACATCTCCTCTAAGAAGGTCGGCAATCATCTTGGCAATTTGCACTTTCGATACCGCTGCTCTAAGGAGATCAGTAGAAGTGCAGTTAAACCAAAGCTTGAGAAGGTCGAGACCCTTTAAGGGCTGCTATGTTAATGTTGATGATGCTAATGATGACGATTGAAGAACATTTAGGTTGCACTAGTATATAGAAGGAAGGAGAAGGCTTAATAAAAATATTTAGTAAAATCTATTATCATTCTTCAGTAGTTTCTTGAATGTGGTTGGTTAATATTTGAGGTTGGTTAATATATTATATTAATTTGAGTTTTAATGGTTTAATGGTTGGAAGTAAACAAATTAAGCCTTTATATTACATATTTGTTTTCTTGTATGTCTATCTTTAAATGTTATACTCGTATCTCAAAGGCAGCAATTTTATATTTACAATCCAATCTCAACAATATGTAAAGGTTATATTTGAGAAAAAGTTAAATGTTTATGTTATATGTTACGTGTTAAATATTTATTTCATAATTATATAAAGTATAAGTCACCATGTAAAATACTAATGTTCTGTTAGGAAATGATATTATTTTAAGATACCTATGAAAAGTATATTCTGACAATTATTCGTATCAAACATTTGTCTTAGGTTCATGTATTGTATGATACAGTTTAATAACATCAAAATTTGTACAACCATAGATCCATTTTGATTAATCTGATTTATAGTTTAGATAGATAGGAGATTCTATTTGTTTTTTTTTCGATAATACTTTTGTAATTATTGTTTTTCTATTTTAAAATTTGTTACATATTTCCCCCGTAGTGGTGTAAGAAAATAAGCAATAAAAATATTTTATAATCTGTTTGATTTTTAATTCCCCACTTTTTTAATTCCCAACATGATAACGATAAACATTGGGGCATTACTTGTAATAAACAGAAAATTTTGTCTGAACTGTGTAAAATAGACAAATGTGATATATTATGTAGGATAGGAGACTCACCGTGACATATCAGCACATAGACCTAGCGTTGAGGGAATGTAGCTTACCATTTAACCAGGGCCGGATTTAAGGGGGGCAGGCTGCCCTACATTTAGGGGGCCCCCACAAAGACCCAAACATAAGAGGTTCATTTAAATAGATAGACAGGAGATGAAGGAATTCGACAATGTATGACATGTATAAAATGAAGGAGTGTAGGAGTGATAATATAATTGTTCATGGTTATGTTTTTCACCTTCCACCGGGTGAGTGTATTGCTTCGTTTGTAAATTGTTATGTAGTGTTCGTACATATTTTAGTCACAGAGGATTTTGTGATTGGAAACATGCAGGTAATAGGCTTATGGATCACGAAATGTCTAAAGAACACGAAAGAATTGGGCGTATTGATACTGAAATAGCAAAACAGGCCTAAGAAGTAAAGAATTATTATTGGAAAATGGTAACTCTAAGACTAATTTTCGTGTTATAAAGTTTATTTGTAAACGAGATTTAGCATTCCGCAGCGAAAATGAGTTGTCAAGTTCATCATAAAATGAAAATTAATTGGGAATACTCAAGTTATTAGCTGAATATGATCAATTTTTGAAGCACCATATTTTAAAAAAATATTCAAATCCTCGAAGCGGGCATGTAAACTATTTTTCATCAACTATATGTGAGGAAATTGTACATCTGATGGATCAAAACGTATTAAATGAAATATAAGCCAAGAACTTCAAATGTACCAATTGCTAAAAGAAAAGAATATGAATTATGCTTTTCCAAATGTTGAGGTTACACTTTGTTTATATTTAGTTCTGATGCGAACTAACTGCAGTGGATAGAGGTCATTCTCAAAATTTAAGTTAATTAAAAATCTAGATATGCCCCACATACTCAAGAAATTTTCAATTAAAATATCTCGAAAAGTTCCAGGACTTTAACCATACATCTTACTATTATTTTTAATATATTACTGTAACAAGTTACAGCTCGTCTACTTTTTATTATTTAAAATTATATTTATAAAAGTAGATCAATTTTTTTTAATGGTAGGAGGTAGGTCCCCCACACCAAATCTGCCCAGGGGCCCCCACTGCCTTAAATCCGGCCCTGCATTGAACATCCAAGTGCAAAAACATGGAAATGTCATCTTCGAGAGGAGAGATATTGATATAACATCAGCTGAAAAAGCATGCTACAATGACATTGAAATTCTGACCGTCGAAATTGGAGCCTGCATAGTGACATCTGTATATAAGCATTTCCCTAGAGATTGGTTTTTTGAGATTCGCTTCTAAAATATCCGGATGCATTCTCGGGGATTTTAATAGTCATAATGTTCATTGGGGCTACGTCTCAACTAATAAAAATGAAGATCTTGTGGAATCTTGGACTGAACAAAACAACCTGGCAATGCTGCATGACCCAAAACTGCCCTATTTGTTCCAAAGCAAAATATGGAAGAAAGGTTACA
Source organism: Diabrotica virgifera virgifera (assembly GCF_917563875.1). Classification (NCBI taxonomy): domain Eukaryota; kingdom Metazoa; phylum Arthropoda; class Insecta; order Coleoptera; family Chrysomelidae; genus Diabrotica; species Diabrotica virgifera. The sequence goes on from NC_065447.1 coordinate 57,627,812, forward strand.
ACCCGGATCTCACCTTCATCAGCATGTCTTTAGAGGACCGTTGCGTTAGAAAGGTATATAAGCATATACCAAAGACACAACATAGGCCCGTGAGAATAACGTATACAGCGCGATAAAACCTCTCAAAATACCTTTCAAACGTAGGTTTAATTTAAAAAAAGCGAACTGGGAAAAATATACTGATTAATTGGAAACACAAGTGAAAAACATAGTCCCGATCCCCAAAAACTATGATGCGTTCAGCAAATTTGTAAAACGAACCTCATGTAAACACATACCCAGAAACCCAGATGATGTCAACATTACATATCTGGTCTGAGAGACGAAGCAAAAGACGTAATGACAAAATACAGCAAAGAATGTAGTAAAGACGCATTTAGCGAAGTTACGACAGAGATAGGGGAGAGATTGCAGCAAATACTAAGCGCCTTAAGACAAGAACGGTGGAGCGAGACATTTAGTAAAATGGATATGACGCACAGTAGTAAGCAAGCTTTGGAATATGATTAGAAAACTTAACGGTGATCCCACATTGTTGAAAGAGCCATGTGCAATAACGCCAAATCAGATAGCCCACCAACTGCTTCTGAATGGTAAAGCAAACCATCGTTGCAAAACGCCAAAGATTATAAGAATTCAAAAACAGGAATCAATTCTTTTGCTAAATCCATTTAACATCGAAGAGCTCAAAAATGGCATGGATCTTATGAACAATGTAAAATCACCTGGGGTGGACGAAATCCTAACAGAGCAGATAAAACACATTTAAAACGAACAAAAAGCGAGACAATGAGTGCTCGATCTAGTTAACATATGTCGCTCTACCTACCAGATTCCAAAACTGTGGCGTAAATCAAAAGTAGTAGCCCTTCTCAAACCTGGGAAAGACACTGAACTACCGACTAGCTACCATCCGATATCTCTGCTATGCCATTTATATAAATTGTATGAACGCCTCATTCTGAAGACCATCCAGGAAAAATTAGATGCAAAAGTAATCCCACAACAAGCAGACTTCAGGCCAGGTAAATTACGTTGTGCTAAATAAAAAGAAGAGTAGATTGAGAACATAAAAAATGGCCTACCTCAAGGAAGCGTTCTGGTGCCGTCCCTATTTAACATCTACACCAACGACCAACCAATGCACACCCAGACTGAGGGGGTTTTGTTTACCCTAACGACCTTGGTGTCGCCGTAAAGGGGAAAACACAGAAGTAGAGTCGACAATGGAAGAGGCTTTAAACATGATGTTAACTTACTACAAACAAAACTTAGTAAAGCCAAACCCTACTAAAACCCAAGTATATGCATTCCATTCAACAACCATCTGGCACATGTACAACTGATAGTTTCTTGGGAGGGACAACGCTTGAAACATACTGATAGGCCCAAATATCTTGGAGTGATACTAGACCGGTCACTAACATATAAATTCCAATGTCAGAGCACAAAAGACAAAAGGTTTCTACGAGAAATAACCTTCTCCGGAAACTTGTAGGGAGCAAGTGGGGTGCAAACCCCCAGGTTTTAAAGTCAACAGCTGAGGCCTTATGTTTCTCAACAGGGGATTATGCTTGTCCCGTCTGGGATAGATCTAGACACGCCCAACAAGTCACCACGGCGTTAAATGAAACATGTAGAATAATTACCGGTTGTATGAAGCCTACCCCTCTACCATTACTGTACCGGGCAGCTGGATTCGCATCACCAGACGACCGTAGATGCGCCTCACAATATGTGGAGAAGTTCAGGTTGTATGAAGCATACTTCCCCCCTCATTGTATAAATGTATATGAAATAGCAGAGAAATTTATAATGAAAAGAGAATACAAGCGACTAGAATATATGCAGAAGAAAAAAAAAGAGGGGCTTTGAAAAAAAGTAGAAAAAATGCAGTTCGTTTTCAGTCGTCGATGTGACCAGTTGTGTTTTGTTTTGGTTGTCATCACGACCGACTTACTCAAATTTGTTTAAGTGTTTTTGTTATTGTTTTGGAGTGTTGTGTAACTAAATTCGTTGTAAGTGTTACCAGATTTGTTTGACTATTCTACATTTTGTTTACTTTTTTAACATTCAACGACCCAATTAAATATTGCTTAACCTTGACCACCATGATCTACAATTGTGATATTTGCTTGAATGAATTTTCCGAAAACGACAAATATAAGATACGTTGTCATGGGGACTGTAGACGATATTTTTGTCTCAAGTGTTCTGGTCTCAATAAAACCGTCTCAAAAACTCTACTAGATCCAAAAAATGCCCATTTAAAATATTTCTGTACATTATGTGATTCACCTAGCCTCAGATGTTTAAATGAAAAATTAACAAATTTAACAAAAAATCAAATACCACAAGAGAACTTTGACGCCTTACTTCAAGTTACTAAAAAACTCACAGATAATTTGCCTGTATTTATAGAGACATATGATTTATTAGCAAAAAATGACGACAAATTAGACTATCTTACAAAAAAAATTGACGAGATTCATAAATTAAATAACTTGTTAAATCCTGAGTATCTTTTAAAATCTGTAAGGCAGATGGAACAAGATATTTTCAATATATCGTCAGTTTTTTTCGGCTGTTCAAATGACACGATTAAAATACAAGTCCAAGATACACATTCATCTGAGATAAAGTTGGGATTAGAGAGGCTCTCTTCACACATCAGTGAAATATCTAATCAAATGTGTAATCTTTCCAACAAACTACCTACTATACCAACGAAGAAAGAGGTATCGAAGAAAAACATAGTATATGCCACTTCAAGTACCCAAACTGAAGACACCCAGCATTTTGAAACCAGTACAGTCAAAAAAAACAAAAATTGCACAAGATAAATGTCACTTTGTCGTCATTAGCAACTTAGCCCCAATATACACACCTATACAAGTAGTTCATTACATTAAAGAGAAGCTAGGTATCAAGGAATTTATAAGATGTTACGCCCTCCTTAAAGATGCCAACTCAGATACTGGCTCCTCATTCAAAATAGGTATTAAGTCTAAAACATCTATTGACTTATTATTTAATAAAGAAATTTGGCCACCGGGTGTAAACGTTAAGTGGTCTACAGAATCCTTATACTCCGAACCAACGACTTCATCTGAGACAGATATAAATCAGAAGAACATCAGAAGCACGGTTAACTTGGAAAATCCAATTACCATTCCAAGTAACAACAAGAATGAAGTTGATACCACAAATATACTGACAGACAAGCAGGCCATTGCAATGTGCAAATCTAAAGATCCTTTCCGTTCTCATATTAATTTCATTAAGAAGGATACTTTTGAACCATCGATAAATCTGGATCCTTTGACCCCACCAAGAGTTAGATTGACCAATAACTCGAATAGTCGATATCTTTTAGCCAGATTAAGGGAACCGGATATCTTGAAGGCCATTAAAATTCATCTTGCTTTTCTACACGACCAACCTGCATCAGTATTTTATGATGGGTATACCAACACAAGTGTTAAACTCTTTCTGGCTTCCGAAGGACTTCCGACTAAGAATGAAGATCTAAGAAAAATTCTTCTAGAATTCAACGATGCTTATGGAATCGGTGCAGATGAAGTAGACGCTGATCTTGCTGCTTTTAGGTCTTTTCTCACTTCGGAAAGAATTATTCACCTGCAAAAATCAAGGGAATGTCACCGAAATTATTATTCCACTAGCTCTCCAAGACGAAATTTTTAAATAATACGACGTGTTCTGAGGAACTAGAAACCTCGAATAATTTTAGTGATGACAACTTTAGTATGGTTCTGATTAATATTCGTTCTATAAGAAATAAAACTGACGAATTGTTTTTGTTTCTAGAGGAATTAGGATTTCCCCAGATAGTTGCTGTTACAGAACACTGGCTTGCAGTCAACGAGCCTTTTTTTGTAGAGAATTATACCACAATTGCTAGGTATGATCGTCCAAACTCAGCTCATGGAGGCACCCTAATTCTTTCTGCAAACAATGATTTTTCTCTGATAACAAAATATGACTTTTTGTTGAATGAAGCCTTCTTTGAATTTTCCTTAGTTTTTAATAAAAATCTTAATCTTTACATTATTTGCATCTATAGATCACCTGACTCTTCCGTGGAACTATTTTTTCAGAACCTGCTAAATTTGTTAGATGACTTGCCTCACAAAAGCAGAAAAATTATATGCGGAGACTTCAACATAAATTATGCTGCTGCTTGTGCTACCCAAATGTTCTTGGTCAACATATTTGAATCATATGGTCTCTCCATGCACGTTAATTCTCCTACAAGGATTACAAAAACTACATCTACCATAATTGATTATATTGTCTCCGATTTCTCACCCCTTGATGTTTGCTCTACAGTTATTAATGCGGAACTATCGGATCATGAAGCAGTATATACGAAATTTAACATCTTCAGCAAACCCTCCTCGAAAACCCGACGTTTAGGTAGGATTTTTTCCGCTCGGAATTTTCATAAATTTCAAAATTTATGTTTAACTTCTGACTGGCATTTTCCTTCTACGGACGTGGACTATAATTTCAGTGATTTTTTGGAGAAGCTTGTCTGTATCTTCAATAAGGCATTTCCTTTAATTACGATTAAGCCAAAACGTCGCAAACCCTGGACTACCAAAGGTATCCGCATATCAGCAAAAAATATGCGTTCACTACTTTATATCAAGAAATTTACTACCAACGTCTCTGTCACTCAATATATCACCAATTACAGAGTCACATACTTAAAACTCATCAAATCAGCTAAAAAAGCCTACTATCAAAATCGTCTGGGAAGCTCCAAAAGTGTTGCAAAAGAAACTTGGTCCATAATAAACGATCTTCGAAACAAAACCCACGCAGCTCAAACATTTGCCCTTCCAAACCCTGAAAATCTAAACGAATACTTCATTAACGTGAGTAAAAATATAACATCCACTATTCAGTCTCAACAAGATCCCATTTCCTATCTCCCTAATTCAGAAATTGTCTCGAATTCATTCTTTATAAGACCAATCTATAAATCTGAATTGATCCAAACGATCAATAGTATCAAAAGCAAATCATCTTGTAGTACTGATGGACTATCTATAAAAATCTTCTCAAATCTCACAGATAATGTGTTAGAACTCCTCGTGTCACTAATTAATGATTCCTTTGAAAACGGTAAATTTACAGAGTGCCTAAAGACAGCCATTATTATTCCTCTTCATAAAGGTGGCGAAAAATCTAATGCCTGCAACTATAGACCTATTGCCCTACTACCGGTACTCTCCAAAATTATTGAGAGGCTCATAAAAACCCGACTTATGTCCTTTCTCTTTGATAACAATATTTTATCACAAAATCAGTTCGGCTTCTTAACTAATAAATGTACAACTGATGCCATGTTTTCTGTACTTCACGAGGTTTACCAAGCACTAAACAATAATCTTTATACTGCCACTGTTTTCTGTGACTATTCCAAAGCTTTTGATTGTGTAAATCACAACATTTTGATTAAAAAACTTAATTACTATGGAATTCGAGGTATTTCTTTGAATTGGTTTAAATCTTACTTAGATAATAGGAAACAATTGGTTAGAGCAAATGATACTGACTCTAGTCTCAAAAACATTATATGTGGAGTACCACAAGGTTCAGTATTGGGTCCTCTACTTTTCCTGATCTTTATAAATGACATCACTAATTTAAAAATCGATGGAAAAATTTTTCTTTTTGCTGATGATACCAGTATCACTTGGAGCAACTCAACTATTGCAACTCTTCATGCAACTATAACTTCTGATCTTCTTACGATAAAAACCTGGTCTGACTCTAATTTACTCTCCTTTAACGTGGATAAAACGGTAGCATTATCATATAAAGGTGCTCTTCAACCCCTGCTTGTGAATAGCAGCCAGATCTCTACCGTTGATTCTGTAAAATTTCTTGGTATTCTTTTAGACAGCAACCTCAAATGGTCCCTTCATATCGATTTGTTAAGTAAGAAACTCGCCTCGGCCTGCTATGCCATAAGATCTGTTTCGAAGGAACTCAATTTAGCATCTTCTAAAATAACATATTTTTCTTTATTCGAGTCTCATCTTCGATATGGTCTTCCTTTTTGGGGGTCTAGTACAGCTGCCCAATTTGATGTTATTTTCAAATTACAAAAAAGAGCAATAAGATATCTGTTTGGCCTCAGAAGAACAACCCATTGCAGAAGTTACTTTAAAGATCACGAAATTTTAACCCTTCCATCTTTGTATATTTTAGAAAATGTTTGCTTAATTCGTAAACACATGCATGTCTTTCCAGCAAGGCCTCATCATGACTACTCCACCAGAAATTCAACTTTTGATGTCTATTTACCGATCCCGTCTTCTGAGTTAGTAAAGAAATCTATACTATATTCCGCAAAAAAACTATACAACCATCTCCCTTTACAACTTAAATCTGCAACATCCTTTCTCAAGTTCCGTAAAATGACAAAAGCTCATTTATCTAAAAGACCATATTATTCAGTAGAAGAGTTTCTTAATGACTAACTAAGAAATCACAGTAATGTACAAGTAACTAAAGTGTATTTATCTATATTTGGGTGTCACATACAGCAGCTTAAACTTATTAGTTCCTTTGTTTGTGTTTTATTATATTATGTTGTAGGTTCAATTTTGCAATTTATAGTAATTTTGCAATATATTGGTTTTTGTTTTTTACTTCACTTTTTTTTAACTTGTTTATATATTTTTTTTTATTGACGATTTATCTAATTTTATAAAATTGTATTTGTTATTGTTATTGTTATGTATATCTTTTTCGTGAATCTATGTTAAGCTTTGTCCATAAAATTGTATAATTTTCAGTGACAATAAAGCATATTTCTATTCTATTCTAAAAACAAGTACAAGAAATCCTAGAACATAACAACAGACAGGAAATCAGAAAATTCTATAAAAGTATGAAAGAAAGCACACAGTCATTTAGACTAAAATTCACAATATGCAAAGACAAGGACGTAGAACTACTAACAGAGAAACAAAAAATTATAATGAGATGAAAAGAATACTTCGACGAAAACCTAAATGAAGACAATGGAAATGATCAAAACGAGACAGTATATTATACGGCGGAGCAGCACATTGAAAATCCAAGTTATGAGGAATTAGTTCAAATCATAAAGAAACTAAAAAACAGTAAAGCGCCAGGAACTGGCGGAGTTTCGGCAGAATTGTTGAAATATGGAGTATCCGAATTCTGGGGGAAAATCCATTACCTGATAAAGTTGGTATGGGCCAAGGAGCAAATGCAGGAGGAATGGGCAGTTGGTCTTATACAGCTAATATATAAAAACGGAGATAAGAGGGAATGCTACAATCCCAGAGGAGAGATTGTCAGAATACTCCGAAAATATAATTGGTGATTATCAAAATGGATTCAGACCAAATAGACCCACTACAGACAACATATTCATACTAAGAACAATACAAGAGAAAGCTTATAAATACGACATATATAGAACTATAATATAATATGTAATATAGACTTTAAACAAACTTTTGATAGTGTGAAAAGAGACAAAATTCTGGAAGACCTACGTAATTTAGGTAGGTATACCAAAAAAATATATCAGCCTCATAAAAATGACGTTGCAGGGTTCAAAAGCCGCTGTTAGAGTAGATAGAGAACTGTCTCTCCTGTTTGACATCAACATGGGGGGTGGAACAGGGTACGCACTTTCAAACTTTCAACCATGCTGTTCAACCTAGTTCTTGAGGCAGTCATCAGAAAAACCAATGTAACCAGCCATATAAATAACAAAACAGTAAAAATTACTGCATATGCAGACGATGTCGCCATTATTAGTAGAAGTAATACACGACTAATGGAAACGTTCAAAGAAATTGATCCTGAAGCACAAAAAGAGGGCTTAAAATAAACGAAACAAAAACTAAGTACATGACCATCAAAAGAACACCTGAGAATGAAAATAATATAGCAACAGACAACTATACTATTGAACATGTGGATTCCTTCACATATCTGGGCACAGAAATCAATCAGAAGAATTCCGTAAGTAGCGAAATTAATGCACGTATTTCCAGTGGAAATCGTACATACTATGCTAATGAAAGGATGACATTGAAATTATTAGACAAACGAACCAAAATGACTATCTACAGAAACTTGATTAGACCCGTAGTAACCTATAGTTGTGAAACCTGGGTAATAACGAAAAAAGATGAAGCCCAACCCAGGACATTCGAAAGAAAGATAATGAGAAAAGGGGCAGTGCCTATGTCGGCCAAAGAAACAGGTAAGTCTTTTAAAAATGTCCCAAGGCGGCGCAAAGATTAAAACTGCCCAATATAAAATATACCAACACGGCTCATGGGATATTAATTGTTACTATCAAATAATTTTACATTTCAATGGAAAAAATACATTTATAGAATAACTTTATTAAATAGATATATAATTATAGTCTAAGAGCTAGTGAACCGGTGAACCCTCCGACTAACGGTCGTCCTGTAAGGCTAGAAATTTTTCTAGTGGTAATTCGTAGCACACCAAGGCTAAAAACCATGACCTGGCAGGCATCAGCGGTGCACGTGTATCTACCAGGTGAATCGAAAAGTGAAAATTTAGGGGGTAAAATAAACTTTCTCCTGTAAGATTTAAATTTAAGTATGTGTTTGAGTAAGTCATTTAGAAGAAATGTGTACAATGACAGGCGATTCTGAAGAGCATAACGACCGTTAAGTACCAATACCTTCTATCTAACGACAAGTAAATTTTACAGGAGAAGCAAAAAACTTATTTAATTTTGCTCTGCCAATCAGAATAATTTAATATATGGACTTTCTACTTTTTTATGTATAAGATTATCGTACCTCACATATTTGATTTTGAAAGAGCTTTTGAAAAAGACAGTTTGTCAGTTAGGAGGTATTGTTTTTCTCTGTTACTTGAAATATATGTGTTTAATGGAAGATAGGAGGTCTTAAATGTAATTAAAAAATGAATTAAACTCAAAAAACTTTATTATTATTATTAATGATATCAACACATTAAGACTTCTGAGATAGTGAGTCATAGAATGTATGACAGTCTTGCGGTAACACAGTTTTCAATTGTTGTAAATGAGAGTACTTCGTAGAACTAATAGGTAGCACTTTGTCATGCAAGGGAGTATAAATCGGTTCAGGAATAATTTTAGGTCTTATGGGCAACTCACTCCACTCATCATCAAAGTTTAGTTTATATTGTATTTTTCCATCTATGGTATACAGTAAAGCCCTCAGATCTGTTACAACAGGATCTCCTACTTTACGACCTGGCCTAATGGAAGTGTATCGCCATGTGTCCTCATTTGCGTAATTTTTAAAAAATTGATAGTCAACCAATTTCACTTCATACGGAAATGGCTTACTTCTTGCTTCCTTAGTAGCAGAAGCATAATCGCTCGGAAGATGAATCTCACGATGCTTCAATTTAGTCTCGATAGCGCTGTGGACCGAGTCACACTCCATTTGAGTGTGACCCGGTTCTAAAAACTTTTGGGTTATAACTATCTGATATTTTACAGAAAAGGCAGATAATGCGTTAGACAAAATGTTATTCCGATTTTGGTATGTGCAGCCATCTGAAAATATTACTATAGGTAACCTGTTGGCGAGACAGTGTTGTGACAAGTAATCTAAAAGGAAGTTAACAAATGTGCTTGCTGTCAAGTCACTGGCAGTTTCGTCAAACCAATAGCATGTTGCATGATGAGTGACCAAATTGTAGACCGTATAGTTGTGACAACTTAACTTCGTTTTGAAGTAGAGGGCACTTGCAGTCAGATAAGGACACACTTTGACAGCTTCAAGATCCATTGTAAGAAGATTAAATTCACCAGCTTGTGCTTTTTCCTTGTCATGTTCTTTCTCGGCTCTTGCTCTTGATTTACGTTGAATATGATCTTTATATTTTTCGTCTGAAATATTTCCTTCTTTATAACTGACACAGATGTCACACATATCCTTTTTTAAGGTATAAATAGAAAGATTTGAATCTTTAAATATCTTGTCAAAAGTATGTCTGCTTGCACTCTCTTCGTTATTATTTGAGCACCATATTTTATAGGAATTATAGAGTTCTGTTTTATTTCGGTAATATGGCTCGATGAATAATTTTCTCGAATTTTTTCTATTATAATGAGAGGGAAGTGTTGGGATATTTTTAAAAAATTCACGTAGCATCTGGATTCTTGTCGCCGTTCCTCTTGGCACAACTCGTTTTCGATTGCTATTGGTGACTTCATTACATGGAAGTGTTTTATGAACTGACTTCTTGACCCAAGATTGTACAGTAAAAGAACCTAGGGAAAATGTATTTAAAAAGGATGTCTTGCAAACTCGCAAATTACCCTCAGCTGTAGGCAAAAAATACTGGAAAGTACCTTCCCGTCTTGTCTCACACCCTACAGTTTTTCTAGCAGTAGTTTGTCGGGAGACTAATCCATTTATATAAATCTTCCTTTGTTCCCAATTTAAGTTTGTCCAAAAATTATTAAATATATCTTGTCGCATCTCCACGGTCAGTTTTTCACAATTCCTGACTTTACTTGTTGTACATTTTTTAGACTTGCATGCTTCACCCAGTTTGCGAGCGCTTCGGGGAGTATTGTGTAACATTTTTCCCTCTTTCGGATTTGTATAACCTAAGTAATCTTTGCCAAGCATTCTTAACTCTTTGTTACGATTTTTTTTCCAAGTCTTACTATCTGGTTTAATTTTTCTTTTTCGTTCTTCATTGATTTCTCCGAAATAAACCTGTCTTGGCACCAGCTCAGAATCCGGCACACTATTTTCTTCAGACACCCTATCTTCGCTCTCAGTCTCCGATGAATCAGACTCTGGGTTATAGGAACTTTCACTGGGTGAAAAATCGTGAGCTGAAGATGTACTTGGAGTCGATGCTCTCTCTGTAATTACATTTTCAGTATGAAGTTCCTCGTTTAACTGTTGGAAGTGGGAGTCTTCTAAATTGTTGGAGGAAAACACATTTTGATAGGAACGATTACTTTCTTGATTGTCAGACAAGGCAAGACTACCAACTTGTTGGCTTGTACTAATAGGAGGAGTAATATTTTCATTTGTCTCCGGAATGTAGGAACTTCCATCTGGTAACAGTACACTGTGGATCAATGTCGTAGTTTCATGAATTAAGTTTACACAGTGTTCGTCTTGGCTCAGATTTTTAGATTGTGATCTTGTGGGCTCTAAACCTTCAGAAATAATAACGCTAGTAGTAGACTCACTTGTGCAGCCATAAGGAATGTTTTCATCAAGTTTCAAAGCCAATCCTAATATTTCAGCTGCCCGTGTTTTCCTACGTCGATCTTGATTGATATTCATCTGTAAAAAAATTTGCATTTAGGTACTACTTTGAGATTTTACTTGAAAATTCAATGCTTTAAACATTGCTTGTTACGTAAATATAACTATTAGGGGATCGAAAATAATCTTTATTATAATTTATCATATAAAAGCAAAATGTTTTGTTTCCAATGTTAGTTAAAACGTACTTTAATATTAATAGCTGCATTTTTCTGTTCTTAAACAGCTTTTCATTATGACAAAATATCCGATATGCCCGTTTTTTGCGCCGCCTATGTACTACGAACACCTTAAGTAATTTTAATTATTTTTGTGGAAAGATCTGCTATCTACATTTCAATTTACTAAAACTCCCTTTGGTGGTTGTGTGTACATTTTTAACTATAACTGTATTATAAGCCTTGAATATGTAACTATCATCTTAACTTAAAATTAATTTATAAGAACTTTAACACACAAAAACATGAGTTAAATTGAGGTTAGGTATTTATTTTTTGTACAAAGTCTTACTTAGGCTGTTAATTTTAGTTGTAAAACACTCCTTACCTTTTGATAACACCAGACACACACGTAAATACAATATTGTACGGCAGAAGAACTAAATAAGATACAAAAAACGAATAATACCGGGAAACTGTTGATAGGCGGTACAACTAACAAACAACAACCACAAATGAGTAGATAGAAGGTATTTCTGCTATTCAGTTAGAAGGTATTTCCGGCATAAAAAACGCTGATTAAGGTAGGATATATTTCCATGATGTTATTTTAAATACTTTGAGAATAGATACAGTTAGGATATTTTGTTAGAAGATGCGTAACAAGCTTTGCAGTTAGATGGCGCGATAAACTTATTTTTGAAAAAAATGTAGATAGGAGGTATTGGTACTTAACGGTCGATAAGACCTTGCCAGGAGAGGGGAAAGATTAGGGGTTTTTCCTAAAATTATTCTTTTTGCATCGAACAATTTTTTTTAGGTTCTTAGAATCATTCCAAACAGAAAAGATCTTTAGTGATTTTTCTCTTAAGTTAATAGTTTTTGTTATATAAGCGATTGAAAATTTTGAAAATTGCGAAATCAGTCATTTTTAACCCTAAATCGGACATTTATCTAAAAATTTCAATGTTGCTAAGGTACGTATATATTCTTTAAACATTGATTGATGAAATCCCGAAGAGTTTTTTGCAATAAAATATCGAAAACCCCTTTGTTTTTTTAATTGCTAATCAAGCGGGCGCGACACTGTAGTATAAGTGAGGACGTTTGAGTTTGCATAAACTCATTATCTCGAGAATGGGCAAATTTCAAGAGAAATACTCAGACAGGTCGATTTTTATTTTTGAATTAGGACTTTTTGGCATATAAATAATACTACTGACATCATCCATCTGGGCGTGATGACGTAATCGATGATTTTTTTTAAATAAGAGTAGGGGTTGTGTGTTAGCTCATTTTAAAGCTTATTTAATTCTCTATTCAGTAATATAAACATTAACATAATTATTTATACAGGGTGTACAAAAAAAAATTTTCTTCTATTTGTCAAATTAAATCAAAGTTATTTTAATAAAAAAAATTTTTGGTACACCCTTATAAATAATTATGTTAATGTTTACATTAGTGAATAGAGAATTAAATAACCTTTCAAATGAGCTATTACACAACCCCACTCTCATTAAAAAAAATCATCGATTACGTCATCACGCTCAGACGGATGACATCACTAGTATTATATATATGCCAAAAAGTCCTAATTTAAAAATAAAAATTGACCTGTCTGAGGATTTCTCTTGAAATTTACCCATTCTCGAGATAATGAATTTATACCAACTCAAACGTCCTCACTTATACTACGGTGTCGCGCCCGCTTGATTAGTAATTAAAAAACAAAGGCGTTTCCGATATTGTATTGCAAAAAACTCTTTGGGATTTCATCAATCAATGTTTATCGAATATCTACCTACCTTGGCAACTTTGAAATTTTTATTTAGATAAATGTCCGATTTAGGGTTAAAAATGGCCGATTTCGCAATTTTCAAAATTTTCAATCGCTTATATAACAAAAACTATTAACTTAAGAGAAAAATCTCTAAAGACCTTTTCTGTTTGGAATGATTCAAAAAACCTAAAAAAATTGTTCGATGCAAAAAGAATAATTTTAGGAAAAACCCCTAATCTTTCCCCTCGCCTGGCAAGGTCTTATGCTCTTCAGAATCGCCTGTCATTGTACACATTTCTTCTAAATGACTTACTCAAACACATACTTAAATTTAAACCTTACAGGAGAAAGTTTATTTTACCCCCTTTTGCACTTTTCGATTCACCTGGTAGATACACGTGCACAGCTGATGCCTGCCAGGTCATGGTTTTTAGCCTTGGTGTGCTATAAATTATCACTAGAAAAATTTCTAGCCTTACAGGACGACCGTTAGTCGGAGGGTTCACTAGCTCTTAGACTATTATACATAGCCCAATAAAAATAAAAATTAAATTAGGTATAATTTCAAGATTAAAACGTAATTTCTTTTGACTACTTGGGCAGTGGCACAGCAGATACCCGAAGAGTCAATATGTCTTAAACATCTAACCAAGCTTTATGCTATGTATCAGTAGCAAAATCGATTCCACGGCCAACATTTCCAACCAAGAGAAACTGTTTTCTTGAATTCGTAAAGAACCCACTGTACAATATTGAAGGAAGAGGTATTGAGGGTAGGATGTTTTTCTATGTTATTAAGAAATTTTCCCTAATCTATAATTCCAAGATAAAATTATTATTATACCTACTAATGGGGCATTAATACCTACCTGTTAATCTTCGAGCCGACCTAGGGGTTTTTTAAAATGTACCTGGGGTATCATAAAGGACTAAAGGATTGTAGTGAGCCGAGATGTAAATACCCCGAGAAAAGTATATGGCCCGGTGCAAGAAGAAAACGGCACATGGATGATCAGGAGGAACGACGAGGTAAATGAACTGAATGAAGGGTATGATATTTTAAGATTTGTGAAAAGTCAAAAACTGTCATGGCTGGGACATGTTCAGCGACAAGAAGATACGAAAACGACAAAGAAGATATTACAGTGGAAGCCGGTAGGATGGCGAAAAAAAGGAAGGCCCAGGATGAGATGGTTGGATAACGTGGAAGACGACCTGAAAACCATGAATATAAGACAATGGAGGAGAAGGGCACAAGAGAGATCTGAATGGAAGGACATAGCCAGACAGGCAAAGACCCATCCAGGGTTATGATGCCAAAAGAAGAAGAAGATAGTCACTTCATCATCATTCTCTTTGCCCTTTTTCTACACGGGACCGGCTTCCCTAATTACATTTCTCGATTAGTTTCTATGTTCGCATATACCAATACAATTAACTACATATATGTCCTGCCTACGTCATATCTCCCCAAGTTTACTTTGGTCTTCCTCTCCTACTCCTTTCAGGTACTAGCGGATCGGCGATTCTTTGTATTGGGTGATTATTGGAATCTTCGTATTAGATTTAATAATATGTCCGAACCATCTTAACCTATGTTTTCCAGATTGGCATCAATTGATGCAGCCCCTAGGCTTTCTCCTATATCTTCTTCTAAGGGTACTTATCTTCTTAGGGACCACATAGATCAGTTGGCGTTAGATCGCCACGATGTTTTCACACCCTGATAACACCCTGTAATATTCTAATTAATTTTAAAATGTGAAGCTCAAAGTTGGCTACAATTTTCGTTATTAACTTTTATTGCTATCTATTAGTATAGCGGAGCTATTGAGCTTTACCCCACTAATCAATCACCTTGTATACAAAAATAAGAAGAAGAAGTTGTTTCTTAGTATCTGGAAAATAGTTATGTTAGTTGTGTGGTGTATGTACCAGGTCCTTAACATACGTCCGTTGCACCTTCTTTGCTGGTTCCAAAAATGGCTTCTGGAATTTCCTTTTCTGTAACGGTCAATTCAAAATCTGAATTCGCGAAAAAAGGTTGAAATAGAACAAATTCAAAATTAAGGCCGTCCGCACATGGGTCGATCGAAGACACGTCTCTAAGTTCGCGCGTCTTGCTCGTCTTGTACGAACCCTGTGGCACAAGCGATTGCTCTCCGAACACTTGTCGATTCAGTTTGCTCACATTTTCCAACCAGGAAGAACGCATTTTTATATATTAACCAAAACGACTATTTCGATCTGTAAAAAGTACGGTATTGTTACATTTTTAGTACAATTTGTATACAATAAGCATTATACAATTGAGGGTATTTTTCTACTTCCCCAACGAATTTTATATTAAACACCTAGAAACAGAAGTTCAATGTTTTCAGAATTTTACATTAAAAACAATATATTTATATACTTCCACAAAGCTAATAATAGTATTACAATCAACGAACATAACATGCACCGATCTTTAAATAAAAGTAAAATTTCATACAGCGCAAAAAAAACAACAACAAACGAAGAAAACAAATAAAATAAACTACCTATTATGACTAAAAACGTGCGTCTCACTCGAACTTTCTCGTGCACTACGGATCGTATTCGACGAGAGCCGTACAAGACGAGGAGATTTGCAATCCTAAACGCTCCGTGTACGGAGCTCAATGCCACAACGAAGGAACTTGACTATGGCGGGGAGAGACCTACGTGACTGGAATCGAGTCGAGTAATTCGAGCGTCGCCCCATGTGCGGACGGTCTTTACTGTTACCACAGATTAACCCAACTGTTGGGTTAATCTGTGCTGTTACTTTAAATCAAAACGTTATTATCATAGCAACGAAATCAAGGCAGACTGTTTTATCAAACAACAATTGGAAATAGTTATTTACGTGCCAAGTCAGTAAAGTGACTCTTTATCGAACGAGTCTCATATTACGAGAAGAGCGAGCATAGCGAGCGAGTCGAGTAACAGACGAGTTCGATAAAGAGTGTTTACTGACGTGGTGCATACAAAATTTTATAGCCAACATAATTTAATATTGGTTTTAACACTTACTTACAATATACAATTTAAGAATTTTTAAATTTTAGACGTAATAAATTAGACGTAATAAAAATTTCATGAGAGTGATGACAGATGACTTTTGCATGATGGCCGCTTTCGATTTTTAATCGAAATTTATCAATTTTTAATAATTACTAAATCGAAATTAATAATTACTAAATCGAAATCGGTAAAGTTTTAATTTATTTTGTATGAATATAATTACAAAATACTATAGTGCGGCAGATTCGTGCAAATATTATAAGAATTGTGCATTTAATGATAGAAGCATATAATTTTGACCACATATACTACACATATAAAGTTTCAAAATTAGATACGAAATACGAGGCCAACTCAGATTTTACCTTTTACAAGAATGACGGTCATTCAAAATGGCGACGATACATATGTGACTAATAGCATGATAATTTTTGAACGAAAAGTCCGACTTCTACCAAATTTGGTATATGGGTTCTTTTTTTGGTGTACAAGATAGAGCTCTTGAACCGGAAGAATCGGTTTACCAGAAGTTGTGTTTTTCCTGATTTTTCATGTAAAAATATGTTGTTCTTTTTTCAATTCTTTCACCTTGTATATATTAATTTTTCAAAAAGTTAATACCGGCATAGAAAAAAGCGTAAAAATATTTTTTAGGAAATATTTTGAACTTTTTAGTTATGTTAATTACCATTTAATAAATGAATAACTTATTTTCACATGTACCTATATGCGGCAGGCTCGTGCAAATATTATAAGAATTATTGTGCATTTAATGGTAGAAGCATATAATTTGGAACACATACTGCACATACAAAGATTCAAATTTAGATAGGAGGCCATCTCAGATTTTGCCTTTTACAAAAATGGCGGGCATTCAAAATGGCGACTATACATATATGACTAATAGCACGATAACTTTTGAACGAAAAGTCGGATGTCAACCAAATTTGGTATATAGGTTTTTTTATGTATAAGATCGGGGTCTTGAATCGGAAGAATCGGTTTACCAGAAGTTGTGTTTTTCCTGATTTTTGATGTAAAAATATGTTGTTTATTTTTTCAATTCTTTCACCTTGTATATATAAATTTTTAAAAAGGTAATACCGGCGTTGAAAAGTGCGTAAAAATATTTTATAAGAAATATTTTGAACTCTTTAGTTATGTTAATTATCAATTAATAAACGCATAACGTATCTTCACATGTACCTATGAACCTATGTGCGGCAGATTCGTGCAAATAGTATAAGAATTATTGTGCATTTAATGGTAGAAGCATATAATTTGGACCACACATACTACACATTCAAAGGTTCAAAATTTAGATATGAGGCCATCTCAGATTTTGTCTTTTACAAAAATGGCGGGCATTCAAACTAGATCTGCCGCACATAGTACATGTGAAGATACGTTATGCATTTATTAAATGGTAATTAACATAATTAAAAAGTTCAAAATATTTCCTAAAAAATATGTTTACGCTCTTTTCAATGCCGGTATTGCCTTTTTGAAAAATTAATTTATACAGGGTGAAAGAAGTGAAAAACAGCAACATATTTTTACATAAAAACACAACTTCTGGTAAACCTACTCTTCCGGTTCAAGATCTCAATCTTAGTCATCAAAAAAAGAACATTGATACCAATTTTGGCTGAAATCGGACTTTTCGTTCAAAAGTTATCGTGCTATTAGTCACATATAAGTTTAGTCGCCATTTTGAATGCCCTCAATTTTTGTAAAAGGCAAAATCTGAGATGGCCTTATATCTAAATTTGAACCTTTATATATGTAGTACATGTGGTCCAAGTTATATGCTTCTACCATTAAATGCACAATAATTATTATAATATTTGCACGAATCTGCCGCACGTACGTACATGTGAAGATACGTTATGCATTTATTGAATGGTAATTAACATAATTAAAAAATTCAAAATATTTCCTAAACAATATTTTTACGGTCGTTTCAATGGCGGTATTAGTTTTTTGAAAAATTAATATATACAGGGTGAAAGAATTGAAAAAAAAAACAACATATATTTACATAAAAACCAGGAATAGCACAACTTTTGGTAAACGTATTCTTCCCGTTCAAGACCTCGATCTTAAACATCAAAAAAAGAACCTATATACCAAATTTGATTGAAATCAGACGTCTCGTTCAAAAGTTATCGTGCTATTAGTCACATATGTACAGTCGCCATTTTGAATGCCCGCCATTTTTGTAAAAGTTATTATCTGAGATGGCCTCATATCTAAATTTGAACCTTTATATGTGTAGTATATTTGGTCCAAATTATATGCTTCTATCATTAAATGCATAATTGTTTCACATATCGGCTGCACTACTACAGAATTTCACTTTTTGACATACCTACATTTAATTAATAATAATGTAAATTTTGTACAATATTTTTATTAATTAAAGTAAATAAATTTTAAGTTCACTCAAATACTCGCCATTCAATTACTGCCATCGACCACTTACATTCAATCTCTGTTAATTTGATTAATCGCGGCAGGTAATGACAACAACCTTGCGATTTATTATGAAGTGACAAGTGCCAGTTGATTTTTAATTTGTTGGTTGTCAAAATTGTTTGGTGAGTTCGCAAATTTAAAAATATAAATTCATATTTTGAATTGTCCGACACAGAAAATGAAATTTTAGAGGAAATTTTAGAAGCAGCAAAGAAAGCGACTTACGACATGTTGCCAGAAAAATCAAAACACCGTTACGAGAAGAATTAAATTTACCTACCTACATCAAAGTGTCGGTCTTAAAAAAAGTTTTTCAGGTCTCCCCAAGCTTGAAATCTGCTTGACTCGACATGAAAAACACGACTTTCCGGTCTTGTAACGTAAATAATTATTGGCAGTCCATTTTCCGGTCTTGACCAGTCAAACGTAAATATCTGGACCCATAAAAATTGTCCAGAAAGAGGGGATGCCCAGAATGAAATGGATAGACCAGATCTAAGAAATAGGAAAGAATAAAGGGAAGGGAAAACCAATGGAAAAATTGAAGACGCTCAAAAATAGAAATGCATGGCAATAATGGATTAAGAAAACCGGAAACACGATCCGACGCCTGAGCGACAAAAATATATGAGAAGAATAAGAATTTTAGTATTACGTTCACTATTGTTTAAAAAATATTCAATTTTTAATTGGTTTACTTATCTCTTCATGCACATGCGAGATCGGTTTTTTCTTAAAAACAAAAACCTTTACCTAGGTACATCTAACCTTAACCCACTTAGACATTAACACAATGTACTCCAGTTTATAACCTTATGAAAAAACTAAAAAAATAAATAACTAACTATATACGTGTGAATATCCTCCTATGAAACAAATACTTTATTGCGAAATATTCTCTTTTTCACATGCATCTACAAGCTGCGACCTTTACACGAAGCACCAATTTAAAACTTTGTTTATTTTAATGATTATATATCAGACAATGAATTTTTGTACAGGGGACAAACATTACCATTAGAGAGTAATTATTTTGAAACAATTTTCGTTTTCGTGGTTTGATGACACATGGGTAGCCGCCGGTCAAATTACGAAGGAGAATGAAGGTCACACGAAGATTTGTGGAATGTAGAATTCTGAAAACTATGTTTTCTTGGACCAATTAAATTGTGGTGAAGAAAAACATAAGTCAGAAAAATATGTAAGCTAAGAACTAAAGATTTATATTAAATTATACCCATATTCAAAAGGGGCGATAAAATTTAGTGCAAAATTATCGACCTATATCGCTTGTTACCTATTGTGCAGAGATAGGGATAGGATTGTGTATAAGACCTATCAGAACGATTAGATAAATGAAAGAATGGGAAAGAAAAGTATTTTTTAAGTGCGTAAATTTTTTTAAATATCCTAGCTGAGCGCTTTCGGCTTATAAAGCCATCATCAGAGCTATGGTCAAAGGTACCACTAAAAGGAGAGGCAGATTCCATTTTAAATTGCCAAAAAATCCTTGTTTTTTATTTTTTTGAAGTGAAAACTTCTTTAGGGACGTTCTGCACTTTTTGGATGGGAAAAAGTATTAAATTGGCGACCGTCATCGCGACCGTCATCGCTTCGATGAAATAAATTTTTGAAGTGAAAACTTCTTGAGTGACGTTGTCCACTTTTTGGATGGGGAAAAATTATTAAATTAGCGACCGTGATCACTTCGACGAAATAAATTTTTGAAGTGAAAACTTCTTTAGGGACGTTGTGCACTTTTTGGATGGGAAAAAGTAAGAAACTAGCGACCTTCATCGCTTCGACGAAATAAACATTTGAAGTGAAAACTTCTTTAGGGACGTTGTGCTCTTTTTGGATGGAAAAGAGTATTAAATTAGCGACCGTTATCGCTTCGACGAAATAAATTTTTGAAGTGAAAATTTCTCTAGGGACGTTGTGAACTTTTTAGGTGGGGAAAAAGTATTGAATTAGCGACCGTCATCGCTTCGGCGAATTAAATTTTTGAAGTGAAAACTTCTATAGAGACGTTGTGCTCTTTTTGGATGGAAAAAGTATTAAAATAGCGACCGTCATCGCTTCGACGAAATAAATTTTTGAAGTGAAAACTTCTTTAGGGACGTTGTGCATTTTTTGGTTGGGAAAAAGTAATAAATTAGCGACCGTCATCGCTTCGACGAAATAAATATTTGAAGTTAAACTTCTTTAGGGACGTTGTGCACTTTTTCGATGGAAAAAAGTATTAAATTAGCGACCATCATCGCTTTGATGAAATAAATTTTTTAAGTGAAAACTTCTTGAGGGACGTTGGGCACTTTTTGGATGGGGAAAAGTATTAAATTAGCGACCGTCATCGCTTCGACGAAATAAATTTTTGAATTGAAAATTTCTTTAAGGACGCTGTGCACTTCTTGGATGGGGAAAAAGTATTGAATTTGCGACCGTCATCACTTCGCTGAAATAAATTTTGTACGTATATAAATTATGTATAGTCCGTCCGCTACAACTTTTCCCATGCGGTACGATTCATTTTCAATCAAATTAAATCAAAACAGAAAGTGAAACCTACGCCGATGTGTGTAGTATACAGTATACAGTATACAAAATGTATATACACATCGACGTTCATTTCAATTTATGTTTTGACTTAATTTGATTGAAAATGAATCGTACCGCATGGGAAAAGTTATAGCGGACGGACTATATATGTATACATAAATAGCATAGGGCATACGCATCGCCTATATGAAATAGGTATAGCACTTCTTTTTGGATGGGAAAAAAGCATTGAGCTTGTAATTTATATACTATAAGAAGTTTTCACTTCTGTTGGCACCAGTGCCTTCAATTTTTTTTTTGTTTTTTTGTTTTTTTTTGGCAATTCAAAATGGAATCAAAATGGACCACAGCTCTGATGATGGCTTTGTAAGCCAAAAACGCTCAGCTAGGGAATTTGAAAAACTTTACACACTTAAAAAATACTTTTATTTCTGATTTTCCATTCTTTCACTTGTCATAATTGTGTACAAAACATATAAATATTTTCAATTGATTAGGTAAATGCCTACCTTATAAAATTTAATGGATATCACCAAACGAATATGGTTTTCTTCTTCTTCTTCAGTGCCTTATCCTGTCCGGATGTTGGCGATCATCAAGGCTATCATTGTTTTGTTGACTGCTCTGCGAAATAGCTCCGCGGAGGTCATCCCAAACCATTGTCGGAGGTTTTTCAACCACGAGATACGACGGCGACCCGGTCCTCTCCTGCCATATACTTTGCCCTGCATGACGAGTTGAAGAACTCGATATTTTTCTTCGTTCCGCATCACGTGGCCAAGGTACTCAAGCTTACGTTGTTTTACTAAATTAAGCGCTTCTTTTTCTTTTGTCATGCGCTGTAGGACCTCAATGTTGGTGACATGGTCCACACAAGATATTTTTAGTATCCTCCTGTAGATCCACATCTCGAAGGCTTCAATCCGCTTTTCAGTGGCTTGCGTCAGTGTCCAGGCTTCAACTCCATACAGTAGCAGTGGAAGAACGTAGCACCTCACTATCCGCATCTTTGTTCCCAAACTGAGATCACTGCAGCACAACAAGGATCTCAGCTTGATAAATGTAGACCGTGCCATTTCAATTCTGGATCTAATCTCTTGAGCGTGGTCCCATTGTGAGTTGAGGGTAGTTCCGAGGTAAGTGAATCTGTCGACTCTCTGGATCTCTTTTCTATCTGCCATTAGTGCCCCGGGATCTAAATTTACACGGCTGACAACCATGAATTTAGTTTGGTTTTAAACTAGAATAGATTTTATATGGTTTTATAAAGAAATATTCTACTACCGATGCTATATGGGCCATTTCACGAACATACGCATGTTTTGGATTACTTCGACAACGAATATTTTACTGTGGAACATAAGAAGTACGAAAGTAAATGGCGCTAATAATTATTCCAATAAACAACAATGTAATTTGCAATTTACTTTCGTTCTTCTTATTTTGCACAGTAAAATATTCGTTGTCGAAGTAATCCAAAACAGTCGTATATTCGTGGAATAGGGTATACCATCTGTATTGATTACTACAAAATGCAAAATAACAGTCACTTTTTTTCTTACTTTTTCGAGTCTGGATCCGACTACAGTTTTCCTGCCCAGTATCAGGCTACGTACCCTTTGTATTTGCGAGCCACAAATCATCAAGGGTGCATTGTGTTGGGCAAAGTTGATACGCTCTAAGTTGCTAAAAATTCTGTTTTCCCCACATTCACAAAGTGCGTCGTTATCTGTGTTTATACCTCATTTAATGAGGTTCTGTTTTACAGGGGCAACGCCAGTGTGTATACGGTTGAGTGTAAGCCAGACGCCAGGTTCTCCAGTCCAGGTTCATTCCATTAGGTGGTTCTATTCTAGGTCTAGGTGTAGCTGACGTTTCCCAAAAAATAGAAAGTAAGCTATTTTTCTGGATCTAGCCAAGGTATTTAATACTGTCAGTCATCAATAACTCTTAGATACTTTCGATGATCTTGGAATCAGAGGTTTACCACACTTACTATTACAAAGTTACTTAAATAATGCAACACAAATGATCAAAATAGTTAATGACACACTAAGTGTCGAAAAAAATATTCAATAAGGTGTGCGTCAAGGTACTATCTTAGGTCCCTTACTTTTTGCCATATACTGTTATGCTCTACTTTATCTTTTTATTTAGATTGATTAGCAAATTTTTAATTTAATTAATTATTCAATTACTTTAATCACTGCCTATGTAAAACAAAACTAAATTCAAATTAAATATTCCAATAAATTTTATTCTCAGGGCTAATTTTGTATTTGATACAATACCTATGATTTGTGGCTTCTAGTATTTCTAGTTGCTTACTTCTTCCAGGATGGAATAGGGAAATTAAAAACATTCAATATCATATAAATGTAATATATTATTCATTTGCGAAATAAACCGTGTACATATGATTTAAAAAATACTAAATTTAACTTTGTTACAACAACAAATCAAAGTTTAATTCTGATATCTTTTTGTTTTAACAAAAAACATTATTTAAATAAATTATTATTTTCTCATACTTTTTTTTCTCTGATTCTGGCTTTGGTTTAGAACTAGAACCTTTAGCCACGTAATTGTATAACTTATTACTAAGTCAGGGGAGTCATGTGTAGTGTGTGTGTTGAGTAAGTGTCTTGTTACTTTGCAAAGTCGACGTCATTGTCTTTGATTTTCTCATACTAAATTTAATAAAATACACTTTTATTCATTTGAATTGAATTTTTGAATTTGAAATGACTAACTGCATTATAGTAATGTTCAATAAATAAATAAGCAAATATGGTTTTGATATAAACAAATCCTCTCCATTCCGACAAATGATTTGACTAACCTTTTTGTTTCTTCACTTCCTCTTTTTCTGGATTGCGTGGTTCTCGATTCTCCCAACGTACTCTCTGGATGTTGCGAAAACGTCCCTCTCGTCCAAACTGCTTCCAAAACAACACACAAGAACTTGCTCGAATTCTCTTACTCAATTTTCTCCTTGCTCGATATCTTGTGCAAATAGATATCAATCAGCTACTCGTTCTAGACAAAACAAAGGAATCTCCCTCGGACCAGGAAAATTAACTTTTCAACCGGTCGAAAATTTGGTTTCAACTTGATTCTGCTCGCAAAGGCCGATCCCACCACTTTTCACTGATTTCTCACTTTTGAAAACTCGACTGCTCTCACCAGATATCCATTCTACAGTAACCCTCTCCTCTCTCGCAAATTCAGACTCCAACTTTCTTATCCCTTCTACCGATCTTTTCCACCGAATCAAAAACAAGCCTCTCTCAAAACCTTTCATACCCATTTCTTAAGAACCAAATATTTTTCTATATACCTTTCCAATTTGTCAAATTTTAAGAAATATCATAATTAGGTTTTTCCTACATACTACTTTTACTTCTAAAAACTAAAACAATGTGTTTACCATCATTAAACCTTCCCGGAAACATTTTAAAAACATTATTGTTCTCGCCAAACGATATGTCCACTTTCTAATCCCGAGTTGTTTGTTAGTGTACCAATTCATTTCGTCGAATCATTATCACTAATAGGTTTCACTTTCCCGAAACACTGTTTAATAACTAAATTAGATTGGGATGAGAATCTATGATCTCATGGTCTTGATATAAATTTATTTTTTTTTATTAAATGTTGAACTATAATTTTTTTGAATTTCTTTAAAAAAAAGCAATTCTACAATACATATATACAAACTTTTTTAATTCCTGGATTTGTCGATCTATTTATTATCTTTCACAGGGTAAAGACCACAAGACCACAAACTAAGAAAGCAAATTAGAAACAAAGCAATATAACTTTACAGTATAGATAATGAAATCTCACGTTAACTAAACTCTTGGAGGCTAACACAAGAATTAAAAGAAATTTACAAATTAACGATGAAAAAATACGAACATCTAAAAGTTTGCATAAAAGAAGCACATATCAAACAGAAAATAAAAAAAAGCATATCAAAAAGTAGTACAGAACGGTCTAGAACAGACAAAAATATAATAAAAAATCTAAATAGCGAAGTAAAGCAAGAATAGTTAAAAGTATAACCTGGAAAAACGAAATAACCATGTATAAAGCAAAAAATAACCTAAAATCTTGAGAATAATAAAATATATGAGGACAACAGATAAAACCAACATTACTAAAGTAATAACCAATGCAAAGAAGACATGGATAGAGAACTAGATTTACAAGATGATATATAAATATCTTCCAATAAAGAATGCTTGAGTCGAATTGAATTTTTCATGCTTAAAGAAATCCATTAAATATTTATTCACTTTGTAAGCATATAGATAGGTGAAAAACTCTCTATCACTACCAAATAAAGTGTATATTAAAAGATAAAATCAAAAGAGATTGAAAAGGACCTAAGTTCAGCAACGGTTATTTAGTAATATAAGATGATGACAAAGATATTATAATTTTAATGATGTCAGATAAAAAAATGTAGTAAATTTGATATTTATTGTTAATAATTACCTTAACTTTTTCAGAAAAACTAGATTATCAAATAAATTTCAAATTTTGTGTGAGATATTATTATTATATAAATGATGCTATTAAAAACGCTCTAGTAACTAACAATGATTACACGGACATTGACACTTACAAATTTTTCTTTGGCCATTTTATTATCTGGAAATTAAAACAAGATCTGCAATAATCGAGCTATAATCGGGCTAATCTTAAGAAACTGTTTTAATTTAAAGATCTACTTTCTCCTATTAAAAGAGAGAATCAGTGATCTTTCAATATGATAATATTTCTTAGTTGTTTTAATATTATTTGTATACAATAAGTATTGATATTATTATATTATTTTAGTCATTATTTCTTTAGACAAGTGTTAATAAAAATAGTTTGTTTTGTGTTAAAAATGATTGTATACCCTCTATCTATATATGTGTCAGTTTTGAATATAATATCCAAATTGAACCTTTCCCTGCATAATCAATTGGAGCAAGTTGTATATTCAAATTTTCTTGTTTTGATGGTATTTAAGATTTCCATTTCTTTGTTCAGCTTTCTCAGAACCTCTTTGTTTGTGAC
This sequence comes from Diabrotica virgifera virgifera, assembly GCF_917563875.1. Lineage (NCBI taxonomy): Eukaryota > Metazoa > Arthropoda > Insecta > Coleoptera > Chrysomelidae > Diabrotica > Diabrotica virgifera. Next base: position 57,654,262 of record NC_065447.1, read on the forward strand.
GTGTTCTGTCCACGATATTTTCAGAATTCTTCTGTACACTCACAGCTCGAATGCTTCTAGTTTTTTCATTGATGCAGCATTCAAGCATCTAGCACCTATCCAACCTAACTCTTAGCTCCAACTTCAAATTTTTTGTGCAGAGCACTTTTTCCAATTTTTTAAAATTTGGTCTAGCCTTTTCTATTCTGATTTTGATTTCCTGTAAGTAATCTCCTGTGGAGTTGATCGCTGTTCCAAGGTATGCATATTGGTCGACTCGTTCGATATTAGATCCGTTTATGAAGAGATTCTGGTTAAATTTTGAGTTTTCGATATTCTCATAAACTTTGTCTTCTTGGCGTTCATTGTTAGACCGTATTCTTGTCCAAACTCCGCTGTCCTGGTCACCAGCCTCTGAAGATCCCCAATATTTTCAGCTAAGATGATAGTGTCATGCGCATATCTAATGTTTATAATGGGAACTCCATTTACCAACTCCATTTACCTTTATTCCAGCTGTTGTTCATGTCGTACTTTGTCGAATGCTTTATTATAATCAATAAACACGCATATATATCTTGATTGACGTCCAGGTACCTTTGTATAAGTATGTTAAGTGAAAAAAGAACTTCACGTGTTCCTAGGCATTTGCGAAACCCAAATTGCGTATCATTAATGTCTATGTCCAGTTTATGATAATATTCGGTTATGGATGACTTTCAGTAGCAACTTTAGCACATGGGACATCAAGCTAATGGTGCGGTGGTCACCGCATTCTCTTGCGTTTTTCTTTTTATTGAGACCAATAAACATTGACGTTAACCATTCTTTGCGTAATGTGCCTGAGCTATAAATTTTGTTCAAGAGTATCACTAAAACATCAATATGCTGCTCATCTATAACACTAGTTTACAACCAATTTGCGACTGGAATGCAAAATGCTGTTTTTTGTTAATTTTTGCTCTCTGAATATAAATATGATGATAAAAAGTTCCTAACACCTAAGATTTTTGAGTTATGATTTTTTCAAAAAAAAATGAGGTACGATTTTTCAGTTATGAGTATTTTACTAAAATTTTTTTAAAACAGTCGTTTGTAATAGGCCTTGGGCCCGCATATATAATTATTATTTATGACCACACCGTTGAAACTTTTTGTACTTGTTATTTGGGTGGAGTCGGACAAATTTTGAGCTTGGCGCATTATGGTAGTGGGGCGTTTGTCTGTCAAGCGGTGACGAAGTTGTCAACTTTATGCAAGAAAAAAATTTATTACCACATTGGTCATTCTATTTTAATCAATGGATTTTATCATATAAACAATGAAAACAATTTTGTCGGACAAAAATATTGGCGCATACGACGCGTCGGACACGCTAAATATGTCAAATTTATGAAAATAATAAATTTATTACCACATGGATAATTTTAACGGTATCTACCATAAAGCATTTTTACAATAATGTGGTAACCTTGTCGGACAATTTTCACGGGGCATATGCGCAGTCGGACGCGCCGAAGATGTCAATTTCCTGAAATTTTTTTATTTACAACCATTTTTCCGACAACATTAGTAGGTTATAAGTAATTATATTCTTAATCAAAAAATCAAAGTGTCGGACAAAAATATTGGGGCAACTCGACAGTCGGACAAAAAATTTAATTTTTATTAGTAAACTATACTTTCCAATTATGCTGGGTTCGTGCATCCCCTATTTTACAACCATTTTTCCGACAAAAGTAGTAGGTTACAAGTAATTATATTCTTAAACAAAAAATGTAATTGTCTGACAAAAATGTTGGGGCAAACGAACAGAAAACTTAATTCTTTTAGGCTATTGACGAGGAGGTATTATCAAAAAAAAAATTTTAAAACAGAGTTTCTCGGTTACTTTTGAATCGATTTAGCTGAAAATTGGTACACACACTAAGTAAAGCATTTAAAAGGGTATGACGTAGGTCGTAACCCAAAATTTTCTTAAAAAATTTTCCAACAAGAGGGAAAATTTTAGAAAAATTGTGATCTGATAATGTGTGTATATACTCCTTGAACAACGACAAACATCGTTCTGTATTTTTTTCTCGAATTAAAAAAAAATTTTCAGCACATGTATCAGGTTATAAGTAGTTATATTCCAAATCAAAAAATCTAAGTGCCCGACATAAATAGTGGGGCACATTTAAAGTCGGACAAAAAATTTAATTTTTATTAATAAACTATACTTTTAAACTATTCTGGGTTCGTGCATCCCTTATCTTTACAACCATTTTTCCGACAAAAGTAGTAGGATACAAGTAATTATACTCTTAAACAAAAAATGTAATTGTCTGACAAAAATGTTGGGGCAAACGAACAGGAAACTTAATGTTTTAGGCTATGGACGAGGAGGTATTATCCAAAAATATTTTAAAACAGTTTTTCTCGGTTATTATTGAATCGATTTAGCTGAAAATTGGTACACACACTAAGTAAAACATTTAAAAGGGTATGACGTAGAGCTGTACCCAAAGTTTTCCCAAAAAAATTTCGGACAAGAGGGAAAATTTTAGAAAAATTGTGATTTGATCATTTGTGTACATACTCCTTGAACAACGACAAACATCGTTCTCTATTTTTTTCTGGAATTAAAAAAAAATTTCAGCACATGTATCAGGTTTTAAGTGATAAGAAAAATTGTGATCTGATATTTGCGTATATACTCCTTGAACAACGACAAACATCGCTCTGTAGTTTTTTTTCTCGAAATAAAAAAAAATTTCCGACACAAGTATCAGGTTATAAGTAGTTATATTCCAAATCAAAAAATCTAAGTGTCCGACAAAAATATTGGTGCAAATCCAAAGTCGGACAAAAAATTTAATTTTTATTGATAAACTATACTTTTAAATTATGCTGGGTTCGTGTACCCCTTATCTTTACAACCATTTTTCCGACAAAGGTAGTAAGTTACAAGTAATTGGATTCTTAAACAAAAAATGTAATTGTTCGACAAAAATCTTGGGGCAAACGAACAGAAAACTTAATTTTTTAGGCTATCGACGAGAAAGTAATATCAAAAAATTTTAAAAGAGTTTTCTCGGTTATTTTTGAATCGATTTAGCTCAAAATTGGTACACACACTAAGTAAAACATTTAAAAGGGTATGACGTAGAGCAGTACCCAAAATTTTCTTAAAAAATTTTCTGACAAGAGGGAAAATTTTAGAAAAATTGTGATCTGATATTTGCTTACATACTCCTTGAACAACGACAAACATCGTTCTGTAGTTTTTTTTTTCCAATTAAAAAAAATTTCCGACACAAGTATCAGGTTATAAGTAGTTATATTCTAAATCAAAAAATCTAAGTGTCCAACAAAAATATTGGGTCAAATCCAAAATCGGACAAAAAATTTAATTTTTATTAATAAACTGTCTTTTAAAAAATACTGGGTTCGTGCAACCCTTACCTTTAAAACCATTTTTCCGACAACATTAGTAGGTTATAAGTAATTATATTCTTAATAAAAAAATCAAAGTGTCGGACAAAAATATTGGGGCAACTCGACGGTCGGACAAAAAATGTAATTTTTATTAGTAAACTATACTTTCAAATTATGCTGGGTTCGTGCATCCCTTATCTTTACAACCATTTTTCCGACAATAGTAGTAGGATACAAGTAATTATACTCTTAAACAAAAAATGTAATTGTCTGACAAAAATGTTGGGGCAAACGAACAGGAAACTTAATTCTTTTAGGCTATGGACGAGGAGGTATTATCCAAAAATATTTTAAAACAGTTTTTCTCGGTTATTTTTGAATCGACTTAGCTGAAAATTGGTACACACACTAAGTAAAACATTTAAAAGGGTATGGCGTAGAGCTGTACCCAAAATTTTCCCAAAAAAATTTCGGACAAGAGTTAAAATTTTAGAAAAATTGTGATCTGATATTTGCGTACATACTCCTTGAACAACGACAAACATCGTTCTGTAGTTTTTTTTTCTCGAAATAAAAAAAAAATTCCGATATAAGTATCAGGTTATAAGTAGTTATATTCCAAATCAAGAAATCTAAGTGTCCGACAAAAATATTGGGGCAAATCCAAAGTCGGACAAAAAATTTAATTTTTATTGATAAACTATACTTTTAAATTATGCTGGGTTCGTGTATCCCTTATCTTTACAACCATTTTTCCGACAAAGGTAGTAAGTTACAAATAATTATATTCTTAAACAAAAAATGTAATTGTATGACAAAAATGTTGGGGCAAACGAACAGAAAACTTAATTCTTTTAGGCTATCGACGAGGAGGTATTATCAAAAAAAATTTTTAAAACAGTGTTTCTCGGTTACTTTTGAATCGATTTAGCTGAAAATTGGTACACACACTAAGTAAAGCATTTAAAAGGGTATGACGTAGGTCGGAACCCAAAATTTTCTTAACAAATTTTCCGGCAAGAGGAAAAATTTTAGAAAAATTGTGATCTGATAATTTGTGTACATACTCCTTGAACAACGACAAACATTGTTCTGTAGTTTTTTTTTCTCGAATTAAAAAAATTTCCGACACAAGTATCAGGTTATAAGTAGTTATATTCCAAATCAAAAAATCTAAGTGTCCGACAAAAATATTGGGGCAAATCCAAAGTCGGACAAAAAATTTAATTTTTATTGATAAACTATACTTTTAAATTATGCTGGGTTCGTGTATCCCTTATCTTTACAACCATTTTTCCGACAAAGGTAGTAAGTTACAAGTAATTATATTCTTAAACAAAAAATGTAATTGTCTGACAAAAATCTTGGGGCAAACGAACAGAAAACTTAATTCTTTTGGGCTATCGACGAGAAGGTATTATCAAAAAAATTTTTAAAACAGTTTTCTCGGTTATTTTTGAATCGATTTAGCTCAAAATTGGTACACACACTAAGTAAAACATTTAAAAGGGTATAACGTAGAGCTGTACCCAAAATTTTCCCAAAAAAATTTCCGACAAGAGGGAAAATTTTAGAAAAATTGTGATCTGATAATTTGTGTACATACTCCTTGAACAACGACAAACATCGTTCTCTATTTTTTTCTGGAATTAAAAAAAAATTTCAGCACATGTATCAGGTTTTAAGTAGTTATATTAAAAAATCAAAAAATCTAAGTGTCCGACATAAATAGTGGGGCAAATCCAAAATCGGACAAAAAATTTAATTTTTATTAATAAACTATACTTTTAAACTATTCTGGGTTCGTGCATCCCTTATCTTTACAACCATTTTTCCGACAAAAGTAGTAAGTTACAAGTAATTATACTCTTGAACAAAAAATGTATTTGTCTGACAAAAATGTTGGGGCAAACGAACAGGAAACTTAATTCTTTTAGGCTATGGACGAGGAGGTATTATCCAAAAATATTTTAAAACAGTTTTCTCTGTAATTTTTGAATCAATTTAGCTGAAGATTGGTACAAACACTAAGTAAAACATTTAAAAGGGTATGACGTAGAGCCGTACCCAAAATTTTCCCAAAAAAATTTCCGACAAGAGGGAAAATTTTAGAAAAATTTTGATATGATAATTTGTGTACATACTCCTTGAACAACGACAAACATCGTTCTCTATTTTTTTCTGGAATTAAAAAAAAATTTCAGCACATGTATCAGGTTTTAAGTAGTTATATTAAAAAATCAAAAAATCTAAGTGTCCGACATAAATAGTGGGGCAAATCCAAAATCGGACAAAAAATTTAATTTTTAATAATAAACTATACTTTTAAACTATTCTGGGTTCGTGCATCCCTTATCTTTACAACCATTTTTCCGACAAAAGTAGTAAGTTACAAGTAATTATACTCTTAAACAAAAAATGTAATTGTCTGACAAAAATCTTGGGGCAAACGAACAGAAAACTTAATTCTTTTAGGCTATCGACGAGAAGGTATTATCAAAAAAATTTTTAAAACAGTTTTCTTGGTTATTTTTGAATCGATTTAGCTCAAAATTGGTACACACACTAAGTAAAACATTTAAAATGGTAAACGCAGAGCTGTACTCAAAATTTTTCCAAAAAAATTTCCGAAAAGAGGGAAAATTTTAGAAAAATTGTGATCTGATATTTGCGTACATACTCCTTGAACAACGACAAACTAGTTTTTTTTCTCGAAATAAAAAAAATTTCCGACACAAATCGGGTTATAAGTAGTTTTATTCCAAATCAAAAAATCTAAGTGTCGGACAAAAATATTGGGGCAAATCCAAAGTCGGACAAAAAATTTAATGTTTATTAATAAACTATACTTTTAAATTATGCTGGGTTCGTGCATCCCTTATATTTACAACCATTTTTCCGACAAAGTAGTAAGTTACAACTAATTATATTCTTAACCAAAACATGTAACTGTCTGACAAAAATGTTGGGGCAAACGAACAGAAAACTTCATTATTTTAGGCTATCGACGAGGAGGTATTATCAAAAAAAATTTTAAAACAGTTTTTCTCGGTTATTTTTAGATCGAATTAGCTGAAAATTGTTACACACATTAAGTAAAATATTTAAAAGGGTATGACTTGGAGAATGGAGAAGAAGACACAATGATGAACTCCAGACAATATACGGAGATGAAAACATAGTACGCTACATTAAATCAAACAGAATACGATGGGCGGGTCACGTACTAAGATCAAGTGACGAAAGACTTCTTAACGCCACATTCTGGGAAAGGCCCGATGGAAAAAGGTCAGTTGGTCGCCCAAGAAAGAGATGGAAGGACGCAGTAGCCAGCGATCTACGCAAAATGGGAGTACAGCAATAGGAAATAGCTGCTCAGGACCGACAACAATGGAGGGAAATAGTAAACGCGGCCAAGACCCACATAGAGTTGTAGAGCCAAATGATGATGATGATGATGACTTAGAGTTGTACCCAAAATTAATTTTGGGTATTAACTACAGTTACATTATTAACTACATTTTTTAACTACAGTTAAGAATTTAATATTCACCATTGGCGCGCATACGGGTAATATGAGCCGAAAAATACGTAATTTAATATGAAGTCAAAAATGTATAAAAATTAATTTTTTTTTAAATTGTACCAAAACGCCCCATTATTTTTGTCCGACAAGTGATCCAATATGCATTACACATGTAAAAAACAGTACAAAATAAAAATAACATCTGTGGTAATAAATAAAAAATTTTCAGTAAATTGACATTTTCAGCGCGTCCGACTGCGCATATGCCCCGTGAAAATTGTCCGACAAGGTTACCACATTATTGTAAAAAGGTTTTATGGTAGATTTCGTTAAAATTAGCTATGTGGTAATAAATTTATTATTTTCATAAATTTTAAGTTATTTTTCGGGTGTAACTACAATGATATTATGCTAAAAATGATGGTGTATCGCATATTTAAAATGCGTTTATCTCGAAAACGGTTGAGTTTAGGGAGATGAAAGAAGTATACCTTTTTTAAGTAAAACTAATAGGAAAATAAAAATTTTAATGTCAAAATTATACAGAGTGAGGGATAAAAAAAATTGAACGTAATAAATGAGTGCTGAAAGGCATATGTGGCGCCCTCTGGGCAATGCATAATTTTTGGTAAGGAATATAGATTTCTCGACCCAAGAAACCCCCAGGTATAAAATTTCATGTTGTTATCTCATACCTATCAGGAAATATTCAATAATAAATAAAAAAAAAGTTTAAATTTGACACCCTGTATCTTGGCTATTATAAACTTTGTACTAAGGTAAGTTAGCTTAAATCGGCCTATTTTAACCTCAGGGACCTGAGGTTAAGCTATGGCCCATTCTTTACCAAACACCCTGTATGCATAAAAATTACTTTTTATTTTAATTGTACCAAAACGCCCCATTATTTTTGTCCGACAAGTGATCCAATATGCATTACACATGTAAAAGAACAGTACAAAATAAAAATGACATCTGTGGTAATAAATAAAAAATTTTCAGGAAATTGACATCTTCGGCGCGTCCGACTGCGCATATGCCCCGTGAAAATTGTCCGACAAGGTTACCACATTATTGTAAAAAGGTTTTATGATAGATACCGTTAAAATTATCGATGTGGTAATAAATTTATTATTTTCATAAATTTGACATATTTAGCGTGTCCGACGCGTCATATGCCCCAATATTTTTGTCCGACAAAATTGTTTTCGTTGTTTATATGATAAAATCCATTGATTAAAATAGAATGACCAATGTGGTAATAAATTTTTTTCTTGCATAAAATTGACAACTTCGTCACCGCTTGACAGACAAACGCCCCACTACCATAATGCGCCAAGCTCAAAATTTGTCCGACTCCACCCAAATAACAAGTACAAAAAGTTTCAACGGTGTGGTCATAAATAATAATTGTATATGCGGGCCCAAGGCCTATAATATATCGGTGAGTGATGTTATCAAATTAACGTTTTTCCTAAAAATTGTGCAAAATTTGACAACACTGGGATATCTAATGTCTACGAATAACACATTAACATTTAAATAAAGAATAAACCAAAGGTAATCCTTAATCAGTAAACCTACCCATTTAAACTTATTAGTTCTAAACCGTTTTAACGACTGTTACTTCTGCATGACAAAAGTGTCTGGGTTTCCAAGGAAAGGCAAGCATAAAATTGAATATCCAGATATTATCTCAGCAATAAAACCGGTTTTCCATGGAAAAGATTTACCAGTTCCAGGACCCCCGGCAAATTGGGAAGAAGATTTGGAAATGTATGGCGATAAAAGAAAACCCGATGATGTATCAGAAAAGAATGATTTTTATTTTCCCGAAAGCGACGAAAAAGCACCTTATTGCATCCAACAAGCCGAATTACATGATTTAGTTGGAGACCTTCACTTACCCAAAGGACATGCTACTCTAGGTTCTACATTACAATAATGGATTTTTTTAAATGGAATTTACTAGCCGGTAAAACTTACAATATTTAGGAACCGTAACCAGGAGCTACCCTAGTTTTTTACTATGCAGGATAAAATGTGTGTTTCTATTAATCCACATAGTGTTATGGGAAAATTGGGATAGGCAGAAAATTGTGTACACAAGACTTACTATGGTTTTTGTTTCTAGTTTTGAACTTATGTGTATATAGTATAAAAGAATTTTTATAATAAACAGCAATATTTCATGCATTCTATAACTCAACATCTAACATTTCACCTGACAAGACAATGTATGCGTGGACCCCTACGTAGAAATGCACGGCACCTTAAGAAGAAGATAATTCAAAATCTATACGTGGTGGAAAATTTTAGTGTTTGAATTGGCATTCAGGACGCTTTAAACTCCCCGGTACAGCCATTTTAACATCAGTCGCAATTTTTTTTTGTTTTTTTTGTTGACTAGTGATAATTTTTACAAGGTCTATAGGAAGCATGTCAGATCCTGGGCTTTTTCCGTTCTTCATTGTTTTTAATGCGTGTATTATTTCTTCTTTTGGAATATCTGGCCCTATAATTTCTTCTGAAGTAATAGTACGTTCTTTAAAGGTAAAATATTGCAAAACCTCTAAATTTTAAACAACCGCTTGGATTGACATGAAATTTGGCATACACATAGCTAATAAGTCGAAGAAAAAAAAGTGATATTGTGCCGATGCGTGCTTTTGCCCTAGGGGTGAGTTTCACCCCCTTTTGGGGGTGAAAAATATATGTTCGAAATCAGTCCGGAAATGGATAAAATGACTAATTCTAAGCAACTTTTGTTCTAAAAAGTTTTTTCACCAAAATAATGCTTTTCGAGTTATTTGCGAGTGAATATGTTAATTTTTCTACAAAATAACCACGCTTTCAGACGGTTTTTCGCAAATAACTCAAAAAGTAAGTATTTGGTCGAGAAAAAAATTCTTATCAAAAATATTGCATGTAAAAAAGTGAAACACATGGTGTATATATTAGGTCACTATACCTAGTAGAAGCAGAGTTATAGCTAATGAAAAATAGGTTCATTTTCGTCAAATTCCAAATCGAATATTTTAACGTACCATAACCAAAAAAGGAAGCACTTTTTTGGGGAAAACTCATTTTAACTTTTTGAAAGTGTTTAAAAAAATGCTTATTTTTGTTTTTAAAAAAAAATTTTTAGCATCAAAAGTAAACAAGTTACGCTCTAAATAAAGTTGGTCCCTTTTTTTTTGGTAAGAAATCGGGAAAACCACCCCCAATTAGCATTTCAAATGAACTTAATTGTTGCCACTTCACAAGTTTTTTACTCGCGTACGTATTGATCATATGATCTGTAAGTTTCATCGGTTCAATATCCTTATTTTTAAAAGAGCTGTAGTTAAAAGGGCTTGAACGAGTCACTTATCACGAGTGTATGCAAATTTAGAAACACCGAATCTTAACCAATTTTTGTCTTACAGAAAAACAAAAAAATACAAAATATTCAGAAAAGTAAAGCTGACTTTTTTTATTGTTTAAGATTTTTGGTATCTCTAACAATTTTTAAGTTATTTTGAAAAAAAAGCATTTTTTTCAAAATTAATTTTTTTTAAATATTACTTTAAAACCAAATTTTTTCAAAAATAAGCACTTTGAATTGATGAAACTTGAATATGATCTATATATTATAAACACAACATAAGTAAAATAACTTGTGAAGCGGTAACAATCAATTTAATTTAAGTTGCTAATTGGGGGGTGATCTTCGTGATTTTTTTTACCAAAACAAAATGAACCAACTTTATTTCGAACGTAACTTGCTTACACTTTTTTTTATAAAATTTTTATAAAAACAGAAATAAATATTTTTTTAAACACTTTAAAAAAGTTGTAATGTGTTTTCTCCAAGAATGCTTCATGATTTGGATACTTCACATTGAATTATTCTATTTAGAATTTTTCGAATATGAACCTATTTTCATTAGCTACAACTCTGCTTTTGCTAGGTATAGAGACCTAATATATAAACCATTTTTTTCACTTTTTGATAGACTATAGTTTTGCTAAGAATATTTTTTTCGACAAAATGCTTACGTTTTGAGTTATTTGCGAAAAACCGTCGAAAAACTGGATATTTTGTTGAAAAATGAACATATTCACTTGCAAATAACTTGAAAAGTATTGATTTGGTGAAAAAACCCTATAGAACAAAAGTTGCTTAAAATTAGTCAGTTTATCCATTTCGGGACTTATCTTGGACATATATTTTTTCACCCCCTAGATGGGGTGAAACTCACCCCCAGGGCAAAAGCACACATCGGCACCATATCACTTTTTTTTGCCATGTTAGCTATGCGTATGCCAAATTTCATGTCAATCCAAGCGGTTCTTTAAAATTTACAGCAAAATCCGTGAAAGAATGTACCTACTATAAGTTCTATGTGTACCAGGTCGCTTCTTTCATCATCGAACAGTTCATCTATGTATTCTGCCCAAAGTTGTACTTTCTCATCGGTCTGTGTTATAGCAGCCCCGTGTCTATCCATAAGAGTACCAGTATTTTGTTTTTAGCTCTTAGTCCAGCCATTTTTTTGACTTTCTTATGTAGATTAAATAGATCGTATCTTTTTTGGAGTTCCTCGATCTCTTTGCATTTCTCTTCAAAGTGTTTTTGTTTTGGCTGCTTTATCATCTTCCTTATCTCGTGGTTAATCTCCCTGGATTTATTATAATCTTTGTTCTTATATTGTCTGCGTTGTTCCATCATATTCAGTATCTCGTCGTTCATCCATTCCTCTATTCTCCTTGTGGAAGTCTTTAGCATTTCTTTACAAGATTCTAGTAGGCAATGTTTTAGTCACTCCCAATTCATGTCAATATTATCGGTGTCTATGTTCAGATTTCTGCAGTTCATATGCAGTTCGTGTTAAAGGCATTTTTTTACGTTGTCAAACTTAATCAAATATTTTGGGTGCCGGAATTTTGTGCCGGTGAGTGTATTTTCTAATGACTGTGCTTTTGAAAATAAAATATTAATCACAATAATCATAATTTTTGCCTATTAAAAAAAGCAACTATTACGATGAATTAAGGTCAGTGATATATCGTTAAATATAACGCATAATAATTAGGAACTTCATTAAAATGTTAATAAAAACAAACCTCTTTACAAAAATTAAAAGTTCTTTTGTATTGTAGATAGTAAAAATCATTACTAAGGAATGAAATTTAATATTTATATAACTGAAACTAAAATATACAGGGAATAAACAAAATAACAGCATTTCAGTGACAAAAATAGTATTATGTGATCATTTAAACACCAAAAACCTAACTAGCTTTCTAAAAGATACATCTTTGTACAGTTTAATATAATGTAATAACAACCATGGTCGCTAATGGCCCAAGTGGTTAAAGAAACTCTTCTTCTTTTCTTCAAGTACCATCTCCGCGACGGATATCGGCAATCATCGTAGCTATTCGGACTTTGAAGCCGGCTGCTCTGAAAAGTTCATTTGATGTACAGGTGACTCTCTTTAATTTGCGCAGTCCAGTGGCGGCTCTACGGGGGGATAACGGAAATCCTTCGCTAAGAAGGACCAAAATTCATAAATCTTACACCATAGACAGACAAATTCAACACAATATACCCTCTAGTTAGGAAAATTAAAGAAATTTATTGCATATAATGCATATAACTTATTATTTATGTCTTATATGTATATATAGTTCAGCTCAACAGGCCTCAGGGGCCCAAGGTTTCAATGGTTTTCTTCCATTTCTTTCTGTCTTGTGCTAGGTTTTCCAATCGTGTACCCTCAGCGACTTCAGATCTTCTTTTGCCGACCCCAACCATCTTCTTCGGGGGCGTCCTCTTTTTTTTTTGTATCAGCCTCCGTGTTTATTAATTCATTGGGAACTCTTCCTTCTTCCATTCTTGCTATATGCCCGAGCCATCTTAATCTTTGAAATTTGGCGAGTCTTGTTATTTTTGGTTGTCCATATATTTGCATTATTTCTTCATTCGTTCTCCTTCGCAGATATTCCCTCTTTTAGACCTCCGTATATCCTTTTGAGGATCTTTCGTTCCCAACTATCTAATTTTACTTCCATGTCTTTATTTAGAGTCCAGGTCTCGCTAGCATAGAGTACTGTAGTTCGGATAACTGTTGCAAATATTCGTTTTTTGCTGTTCTGGATATTATCTTTGACCTCAGTATCTTAGTTAGACTCCCAGCACTCTTACTACCTTTCGCCATTCTTTTTGCGATTTCTTGGTTCTCTTCGTTTCTATTTGTTAGTGTTACTCCCAAGTAATCAAATTGGCCAACAATTTCGAAGTTATATTCTTTACTTGGGCTTTTTATCTTAAAGGACTGTCCCAGATGATTTTCATTTCCCTTCATCACCATATATTTCGTTTTTTCTTCGTTTATTTCTAAACCATATCCCTTGGCTGTTCTCTCTAGTCTATTAAAGATTTCTCTTAATTCTGCAGGTCTTCTTGTTATTAAGGTAATATCATCTGCGTATGCTACACATTGATGCATGTGATAATATATTGTGCCTTTAGTATAGATGTTGCATTCTCGTAAAATCGTTTCTAAAATTAGATTGAAGAAATCTGTTGATAACGGGTCACCTTGTCTCAGGCCTCTGTTGGTGATAAAGCTATCCGAAACCCGTCCTTCCATCATAACTTTACTTTTAGTGTCACTGAGTATGCATTTAGTCAATCTTACTATTTTTGGTGGAAATTCAAAATATTCTAGCGTTTCATATACTTTACTTCTTTTTATGGTATCGTATGCCTGTCTAAAATCAATAAATAACATATTCAGTGCTAGGTTGAATTCATATGAGCTAGATAAAATTTGTTTAATTGCAAAAATTTGGTCTGTTTTTGATCTGTGTGCTCTAAAACCTGCTTGATATTCACCTAGACAATTTTCAACTTTTGTTTTAATTTTATTTCTAATTAATGTGGCCAAAATCTTATAAAATTGTACTGTATCTTGTAGAGCTATTCCCCAAGTCTTATATGTAGTTTATGTTTAGCTTTTTTATGTCTTTTGGCTGGTGTTTCATTGGAAGTTCCCACCCAAGGCAAGTTGCCCCATCTCAAGGCACATTTCTAGATCAACTGGTGCAGCCACAATATTCTACATCTCCCTATGCTTCTTTTTCCTTGAATCTCTCTCTGCATAATCAGTTAGAGCAAGTTGTATCTCTCTTCACGTGTAGGTAATATGTGCTAGGTATTCCAATTTTTTTGTTTTAATAATTATCATATTTAAGATTTCCATTTCTTTATTTATCTTTCTCAGAACCTTTTTGTTTGTGACGTGTTCTTTCGAGGATATTTTCAGAATTCTTCTATATACCCACAGCTGGAAATGATTCCAGTTTTTTCTTTGATGCCACGTTCAAGGTTCAATCTTCCATTGTAGCAGTCCCAAGAAAGGGCGCTATTTTGTTACATTAACACGTCAAATGCCAGTGAAACATGAAGGGAAAATAAAATTTGACAAGATGTTGATAATATGTCATAAGGAGATGTGACGTGCTAACACAATTTGGAGAACAAGTCCTCGGTTGCTCAGAATCGGAAGAGATATGGGATGCTTCTTATCAAGATGTTATTAATATGCTCTTATTAGCTTAGAAATAAAAATAATAGGAAAATCAAAGTAAGAATGTCAAATAAAAAGAAATAAAATATTGGGCGACACTGGTTACTTTATGGGAACCAAAATATACAAAAAATAGAAATATTAAAAGAAAAATAGCTAGATCAAAAATTAAACAACAAAAAAATAGTCAGTGTAAAATATATAAAATACTTTTACGTGAAAACAAATATAGCGTGACTCACCTTGTTGTACTTTACTCAGCCAAATCTTTGTTGGACTTACGAAACAAAAGAAGGAAAAGAGAAATAATAAGATTGTATTTAGCAAATAAAACATTATTTATTAAGACAAAAAAAATTAAATTCATGATCTCTTCCAGGCCCGGCCCCAGGGGTGGGCGAACTGGGCGGCTGCCCAGGGCGGCAAATTTGGGGGCGGCAAATTTTAAAACACAGCCAATTTTTTAAATTAAAGAAATAATAAATTCTGTTTTTAATATTATAAAAAATCAATATTATGAACATGAGCGGCAAAAATGAAACTGTAAAAACGAGAATTAAATAAGTCAAACAATAACAATTGCAACGTTCATTCGACGGCAAAATAGACAACACCGCCTTCTTCCTCACATAAGAATTGTGGGTTCAGAACTACCCCTCCCAGAATATTATTAAGTGTTTAGTGTTTTCAAAAATAATTGTGTACGTGCAGTAATGGATGGTAGAAAACGTCTTTCTGGTAGTCAGTCCACAAAAAAGGAGGACAGAGAAGAGATTCAAACAAAAAGGCTTAAAATTTTTATATGTAAATTTTTAAAACCGTCACACACTGATACTGACAATGTTGCTCAACCTAGAGAACATACAGCGGTTGCCGCTCCATTTGAGTCTGTCAATATTCACCCAGACCTAGGCCTATCATCTGCATCCACGTCTGCTGCCGCCCCTCCCAGTGCAACTACAGTCACCTAGGACATCATCAGCATCCACGTCTGATGCCGCCCCCTCTCAGTCCAACGACAGTCATCTAGCTAGGACAATCATGAGCATACACGTTTGCTGCCGCTCCCTCTCAATCCAACGACAGTCATTTGGGACAATCATCAGCATCTATGTCAGCTACTGATGACACTACTACGGTGACAGGTAACAATGTTATTATTGATGTGATGCTTTAACTTTTGATGAGTCAAAAGATCTAAATTATGCTGATCTAAAAGATGAACTAAAAGTACTTTCCACGATTGTGAAGCCCAAGAGTACACCTCTAGAGACCCTGAAAATGATTAGAGAGTATTGGTATAAGACGTTTGATAATGCGAAGTGAGCTGATAGAATCCGTTATTATGAGAGACGGGGATTGTTTTGACTCTTTTATGTGGATGAGTGCTTGTAATATTGTATACAACTCTGCAGTGAATGACGAAGTAATAGGCTTGAATTTAAATTTTATTGATGTATTGGGTGTGAGGATGGCTGCACCAACACTGTCTGATGATTTGGATGCGTCAGTGTACATCTTATAGTGATTTTTAAAGGTTTCCATTCCTATTAAGAATGATTGTTTGATTAGGTCTGTTATGGTCTCGTTTTTTTGTGTATACTAAGGTTAGTATTAATTTTGGGAATTGGTATTAACCAAGGTCGAGAAGTTGGGAAATTTGTTGGGATAATTTCAGCAAATTGAAGATGTAGGTCATGAAGGTTTCTTCTAATTCTTTCGTAAAATGGTGGATCTAATCTTGTTGCAGAGAAAGTGCCTTGAAATCGATCTGTGAATTTATTGGTATAAGTAGGGTGTTCTTTATTGCTGGCTATTTTAGAAGCATATCAGAAAGAAAGATATTTGCATCGTAAACTTAGGGGTGGTTCTCCTGTTAAGCATTGTAAACTTTCAACTGGTGTCGTTCGAAACGCACCTGTAGCTATTCTTAGAGCTGTGTTTTGAACAGTTTCTAAGGTTTTCAATATTGATACTTTGCTTGATGAATAAACTATCGCACTATAGTCGAATTTGGATCTGACTAAAGATTTATATAGGTACGTGTAATAGTGTATTTTGATCTGCTCCCCAGTTTTTGATCGATGCTGATCTAAAAGATGAACTCAAAGTACTTTCCACGATTGTGAAGCCCAAGAGTACACCTCTAGAGACCCTGAAAATGATTAGAGAGTATGATTTTGATTTCGCACCCAACGTTAGTGTTGTTTTGAGGATTTTATTAACCCTACCAGTGACAGTAGCCTCTGGAGGGAGAAGCTTTTCAAACCTAAAACTAATAAAAAATTACTTAAGATCAACTATGTCCCAGGAACGTTTGAGTGCTCTAGCGACAATATCTATTAAACACGAAATAGCTGAGTCCTTGGATCTTGGAGAATTATTAAATGATTTTTTCCCGTGCCAAGGAACGAAGAGTTCTACTTAAAAAAAGTAAGTGTGTAATTATTGATATGGATAGTGAATTTTTGGATATTAAAAGATGTTAATTTATAGTAATGTAGTAAAATTTCATGAAAATATTGCAAATAGATGTGTTTTTAAGCGTGTATTGTTCAAATAAAGTGGAAAATGGAGTATTAAATAATTTAGCACAAAGCACACATCAATAAAAATATAATCGTGGTTTAAGTTGGCGATCGCTGAAGGAAGGAGATGAGTCATGGATCTACCAAGGGGGAGGGGGCGGCGGTCGCCAATCTTGCCCAGGGCGGCAAAATCCCTAGGGCCGGACGGTGTAAAAATAGAGATTGTGATTACGAAAAAAATAAAATAAAAGTTTACAAAAAAATACCTTGTTTATCAGTCCTGAATCTTCTTAGTTGTTCTTAAGTCCAAGGCACAAATTCACTCACTATAGTCACTTCACAAATCAATTGATATATGGAAAGTACATCTGCTATCCATAGTTTTTTTTATAAGAAACTTTCAGCAATTATTTTCATTAAAACAAATTGGCACTGCTCGAACACAATATTGAAGATCCACAAGGAAAAAACTTCCTGTAGTTGGCTGTATACATACCATTAATTACAAGTGAAATTTAATAAAAAATTTTCTTCTTGGTAAAAGGTATATTAGTTTTAAAAGCCCTAAATGGCTACAAACATATGAACAAAACGTTTTCGCTCTGTAACAAGAGCATCATCAGTGTTACAAGAACATGGTGAGCCAACCAAAAAATACAAAGTTCAAAGCCTTTCAAAAAACAGACAAAAGTCTTATATAAAAGATAACATCGTAAAATCCAAAGGATGGATAAAATTCCTAAGGATATAGCCCTATAGTAACATATGACTCCCACACGTTGTAAGTGGGTCAAAAGGTAACTAGGTCATTCTGTTATGAGAGGTGGATATAGCCCTATAGTAACATATGACTCCCACACGTTGTAAGTGGGTCAAAAGGTAACTAGGTCATTCTGTTATGAGAGGTGGCAGGCAACTAATTAGTTTAGTTGCTTGCCACCTCTCATAACAGAATGACCTAGTTACCTTTTGACCCACTTACAACGTGTGGGAGTCATATGTTACTATAGGGCTATATCCTTAGGAATTTTATCCATCCTTTGGATTTTACGATGTTATCTTTTATATAAGACTTTTGTCTGTTTTTTGAAAGGCTTTGACCTTTGTATTTTTTGGTTGGCTCACCATGTTCTTGTAACACTGATGATGCTCTTGTTACAGAGCGAAAACGTTTTGTTCATATATTTGTAGCCCTTTAGGGCTTTTTAAACTAATATACCTTTTACCAAGAAGAAAATTTTTTATTAAATTTCACTTTTTATTAAAAAAATATTGAAGATTATTTCTTCAGTATATTAAACTGGATCAAAGAAGGTAAAACTGTTTCAGGCTTTTACGGCAATGTTAGAACTGCTAACAAAAAACCTCTAAATAACTTCTGACTGGGTGCGAAGAAATTAGGTATACCGACTGGAATGAAATATCGCGTCTGCCTAAAAGCGGCGATAGCGCGGTGGTCCACCACTTGATTAGACCATGATGGTCTAGAATTTAGACCGTTGAAGAACACTTAACTCGACTACTAACACAAAGACTTCTGCATTCAAAATTGAACAAAAACTTCACAATACTTAAACTCAATGGGATCCGCTTTCAGCTGCCCTCCGAGGCTCTAGGAACTTCAACTCTTGACTTGTCGACGGCTCTAATCAAAACTCAATGTCTCGATCTCCTCAAACTCCAATCTTCTAAAATTCAACGCTCTTTCCAAAGATCATGCAATCTCTCATGAATAATTCCCACAACAAATTACAGATTTAAATTCACTCCATTAATCAAAATCTTGGCCAATAGAAAAGCAAAACCATTCTCCGTCAAACCTCTAATTGGACGCCACGCATGTTTCTTAGCCAATAAGAAAATACTCATTATCTGTAAGCAGTTTCCTCTAGGCTCCCATGGAAATCCTGTTTCTCACATCGTCAGCAATACTACACGTGTGGATTGCATAAACAACTCAGAGGTAATTATCGACATTCTAACTCAAGTGGACAGAAATCAGTCTCAAAAAAACATTAAACTCCTTTGACATTTAGCCGAAGACAAACAAATGATCTACTTATTAAAGAATTATGACCAAAATTCCTTTGTCGGTATAAGATAAAATAAACCTAACAAGGTCCCTCAGACGAAAACAAATAAGATATTCACGCTAAAATCCCGAGAACGCAAAATCAATCCAACATAGTGAGAAAACGAACCACGTACTACTCCGAAACACAACACATGATTAACAGACTGAGTATACAAGGTGGAGCAAAATTAATACTAGGGACGCACTTAACGGTCTTAACACAAAAAAAATAAGGGGTGATATATCGATGACCTTCTCCCCGTTACACAATCCCATAAAACAAATTCGAGAAAAGGTAGCACCTAGCCAACTTAACTCTTAGTTCCAACTTCAAATCTCTTCTGCAGAGCACTCTTCTCATTTCGTTGAAATTTATTCTAGCCTTTTCTTATTTGAATTCGATTTCCGGAAGTAATAATTCGTGGAATGAATCATTGTTCCAACATATGCATATTGGTCTACTCGTTTGACATTAGTTCCACTCATGAAAAGATTCTTGTTATTTCTTTGAGTTTTCGATATTCTCATAGATTTTGTCTTCTTGACGTTCATTGTTAAACCGTATGATTGTCCATACTCCGCTATTCTAGTCATCAGCATCTGATGTTCAATATTTTTGGCTAAGATGTCTGTGTCATCCACATATGTTAATTTTGTTAAAGGGAACTCCATTTACCTTTATTCCAGCTATTTTATCCTCAACAGATTTTTATTAGGATCTCTTCCGAGCAAACATTAAAAAAATTGGCGACAATACGCATATATGTCTTAACCCACGTCTGATTATAATTTCCTCTGAAGCTGTTCGTTAACACGTAAATTTGCTCGCTGCTTGTAGTATAGTGGTTCTATGTTCGTAGAATAATCGTGAATAAAACGTTTGTACCAAGATGTGGTTCCTAGGAATTTCCTTAGTTGCTTGATAGATTTTGGGGCTGGGTAGTCGATGATAGCCTTAATCTTGCTTTCGTCAGTTTTGATGCTTGCCTATTGACTACATGACCGAGGTATACGATCTCGTCTTTGCAGAACTCGCATTTTTATAATCTAATTCTTAGCTTTGCATCTTGTAATCGTTTAAATGTTTAAATACTAGTTTTAAGTTCTGCATGTGTTCTTCGAATGTTTCTCCTAGAACTATGATATCGTCTAGGTATGCGAATGCATAAGGTTCCATTTCGGGTCCTATAACTGAATCCAATGAAGAACTCTGAATTGAAATAATCCTTCGCCCGGTGCTATGAACGCTGTCAAAGGCTTACTTTCTTCTGCCAGTGGTATTTACCAATAACCGTTTTTTAGATCCAATGTTGAAATGTATTTTGCTGCCTTTAATTTGTCTAGTATGTGATTGATGTACGAAAGTGGATAGACGTCTTTTTCGGAAATTTCGTTGATACGTCTGAGATCTATACAAAATCAGTAACTACCGTTTTTCTTCATTACTAAGACAATTGGCGAGCTGTAGGGGCTGTTAAATTCTTCTATTACTCCTTCTTTCAACATGGTATCTATCTCGTCGTTTATGATCTTTTGCATGGCGGGGTTTTTCGGTCTGTATCTTTGTTTTATTGGAGTGTTGTGTGTCAGTTTAATCGTGTGTTTGATTAATGGGGTTACTCCTGTGATCTTATCAAATCTGATCACTTTTGTTTGTAAGAAATGTTCCAATTTGTTTTGTTGTTCTTTCGTTAAAGTGCGCTTAATGTTGAATTTGCTTTTTGCGACGCCGTCGTTGTAAGTACTTTCTGTGAGGTTACTTGTGTCTCGTTCCTGTATTGCTGAAACCAATTCATCGACTTGTGTTGCAAATTCGGTGTTGACGTCTGTATTGTCTTTACTGTCGTTGGAGTTTTTCGAAAAATCCATGCAGAATCCACATTTCCTTATGTCATCGATGCCTAGTATCGCTTGTGAGGAGAGATTTGGCATGTAATAAAACTTATTCAATATTTTAATAAAACTTAATTTGACGCCATTCATCATTGATTAGGCATATGGTATGATAGCTGTGTCTTATTTCTTGAGTTCTACCGTCTGCAAGCCCAATATCTGTTCTTTCCTCTTCTTTGGTTATGGCATCTTCTAACAGTGTCTTCCGAGCTGTTCTGTTTCCCCGATGAAAGATTTCTGTGATCCAGTATCTAACTAACAGTGCTTGAAACGTTTCTCCGTTTGTGAACGTCAGTGAACAATGCGGTCTGTTGTCAAAATTGGTTGTCTGATTACGGCAAAATGTGACAGAGGACCTTAATTCTGGTTTGGGTTCGAGATGCCTCTGGGTGTCTCGACCCTGGTGTCGCTTCCCGGATTGGGGCAACTGCAATCTCTGTGTGAGATATTTAATGTTCCGCATCTACTGCAGAAAAGTATCGGCGTTGAACGGCAGTATTACGGTTGTGGCCCCTCTTTCCACATTTCCAGCAGCATGTTCGTCTATCGAAGTTTAATAGTTTGTTTCTTGACGTTTCCTGGGACATTCTATTAAGACGGGAGCTTCTTCTTTGTGAAGTATTGTCTACCTCTATTTTACTTATGCTACTTTGAATCGTTTCGTATTCTTCAGTCTGGCGTATAAGGTTTTTGACGGACGTGACATCTTTTTCCTTGATGTATAATTTGTAATTTGGGTGCATGTATTTGTAAATTCTTTTTATTTCTTGTGTTTTGTCCATTTTGTCGTACCTTCTGATTAGCGTTTGAAGCTCTAATACAAAATCTTTAAACCGTTCGCTTGTTTTCTGCGTTCTCGTTCTGATTTGGTCTTCCAAATCGTCTAACCAGTTTTCTGATTTAAAAGCCAAGTTATAATCTTCCGTAAAATTGTTCCAGTTTTCCCAGGAGTCCACGTTGCTTCGTAACCATAGAATCGCTTTTCTCCTAAATACTTCTGGTAGTGCTTTCAATAAAGCATCGTCTCGAATCCGGTAACAGCTTTTTATTTCGTATAGCCTCTCAAAAAATTATGTGGGGTCTTTGGATCCGTCAAAATGTAAGCCCCATTTTCTAACTGTGTCCATTATTTGACTGTGTTCATTTTCCGTTTGTGTGTCGTCTGTTTTAGGATCCTCAGTTTCGATATTGGTAACTGTGCCGGTCTTTTTTGAGCGTAAGTGTAAGACCATTCTTGATCGAAGATCGGCTAATTTACCTCTCGTATCTAAGTTAAATTCTGCCAAAACATTGTTTAATTCCTCTTTCTTTAATTTATATACCCAGCCTACCGTCTCATCCGCTATTTCTAAGCCTAACGTACCTTCTGATTCCGCCATATTTATAATATATTTGTTTAAATGTCTTAAACCCTGTTAAAATAAATGCTCGGGCGCCAATGTAACGAGGTCGTTGCGTTGTTGATCCGGGTAACTAAACCAGTCGAAGAAAAAGAGTTCGCTTTTTAAGACATTTTTATTTGGAATCAAAACATGCAAAAGATAAGATCATTAGCCTTAATTACTCGTTAGTTTCGTTAATAAAATATATTTATAATCGAGCTTTCTGTTCGGGCCGATGTGACGATATTCTGTACATGAATGAAAGATTTTGACAATTTCGTGAAATAGGAATTGCTTTTATTAATAAGATACGAATGTATAAGGAAAGGGAGAAAAAGGGAATCTCGCTCAGCTCGCCAGATGAAAAGACATATTAGGGATATACGATCACCACTCGTATAAGGATAGGTAAAAGGATATGTAAGAGGAAAACTGTCGGATTTGCTCAGCTTGCCAACACGACAGCGGAAAATGGTCGGAAACTACTACCTACATAAACTCACCTCTTTTACCTCGCTGTTGTTTATTATTCTTCGATCACGCTCCAAGAATAATCATCAACTAGGCTTTTCGATCCGACTTTTATATCGTCCAAGACGGTACAAAAACACGTTTTACTTAATTCATTGGCGTACTCTAGACGATAAAATTATATTATCGTCACAAATTCTACATGATTCCAGTTTTTGTTCCAGTTGAGGTCATTGTATCTATCTTCTTTAATTTCAGGACATTAGTTAATTGTTCATGTTGCACTTTATCGAATAATTTATTATAGTCAATAAAACAATCAATATATCTTGATTGACGTCCGAGCACCTTTGTATTATAAAAACAGAACTTATCACAACAACAAATTGCGTATCATTAATGGTTATGGATGACTTTCAGTAGCAAACTTATCACATGGGACATCGAGCTAATGTTGCGGTGATCGTCGCATTTTCTGTTAGGTGTTTTAATGCGTATATTATGTATTATTTCTTCTTTTGTAAGACCTATTTCTTCTGTAGTAAGTTCTATATGTTCCAGGTCCCCTCTTTCACGAACCTCGATCTTTTTTATCCACTCCAGAAATCGTTCTCAAAAAGTATATCTTAAAATTGTGCAATTGTGCCAAAAAATATAAACAACAGTTGTTTAGCATTGTACTTTACATTACAATCAATAATTGTGCTTTGGTTCCATATAAAATAACATCTAACACACAATAATTCAACGTTACAAACCTTTAAATAATATAATTGCCTATAATAAATTATGAATAATTTGAACGTCGTTGTTATTTATCATGGAACAACAACTAGATAGAATACTATCGTATTTATAGTTTTATGTTTTAGTATCTTGTTAAATAAATACGGAAGTATCTAGTCTGGATGATAGGTGACAAAAATAAAAAAAATTATTCCCACTATAACCACATCGCACCCTTAGTATTAAAAGGGCACATCTCGAAAATTAGCGTTTCTGAGTTTTTGGCATAAATGGGCACAAAACTACTAGTACTACAACTTGGCCTTGACAGAAATTGAAAACGGAGAATATAAAGCAAGTCCCGATATAATGTGACCCTTTCGTACTCCCCTCTCCGCCAACACATCTTCCCGCGAGATAGACCCATTCAGTAAGGTGCCGATGTCTGTCGAAGCAGGTGTGTTAGTGAGCGCTCTCATTACGAGTTGAGCCCTTCTATTACAAAACTTGAGGTACGTGTTGTTTTATATTTTTTGTTTTATAAAGGCACATTAAGATTAAATGCTGTATATTTCTAAAACTTCCGAAAATTTATGGGTTTATTTAAAAAGAGTTCTTTATATTACTAAAACTATTGTATGATTTTTGGAACTATATCTAAAGGATTCTTGTTATTACAAAAATATCTGTTTGATTTACAATATCATTGAAAGTTAAATCCTTGTAATACTAAAATAATTCAACGAGTTTCTTAGTTGTGTCCATAAACTACAAAGTTTTTTGGTACTAAGGCCTTAATTATTGTTATTATTTTATGTACTAACAAGTATTAAATAAGAGGGTAACCATATCTTAACCTCTTACAGATACAGCGAAAATTTTGATGAGGCTAAAAGACTTCAACATTTCAAATGTTTTTGGGCACTAGGAGATTTGCAATTACAGCGTATGTTTATAAAAGCAAGAATGGCTTTAGTTGAACCTAAATATAAGTATTCAAACGCTCAACATCCCAGAGCACCAAATGCTGCTTTCTACTTGTACGATGATAACGCCAAAATCAGAGTCTGCAAAACATTTTTTATCAATACGTTGGGAATAACAAGTAAAATAATTCGCACAGTAAGATATAAGACTAACAATTGCAATTCTGTTGAAGAAGATAGAAGAGGCAAACATAATAGTCATAGACGCGTGGATGACAATCTGAAAGAAGATATCATTAGATTTATTAATCTAATACCACGAATTGAATCGCATTATTTAAGAGCGTCGACCTCAAGAGAGTTCATAAGTGGATCGAAAAGTATTACTGACTTGTTTAGAGACTTTCAAGAAAAACAGAAGAATAATTCCCGAGATTCTGGAAAGTTTCATTTGTTTTATGAGATTTTTACTACCCATTTTAATTTGGGTTTTTTTCAACCCAAGAAAGATCAATGCGATCTTTGTTTACAGTATAACAACTCTTCTGCTGATCAGAGGCTTGCTCTCAAAGTCAAATATGATACTCACCTAGAAGAAAAGGAATTAAGCCGAGCAGAAAAAAAGAATGATAGAATGACTCTTGACAAATATAATTTATGCGTTTGCTACGATGTTCAAGCGATAATGCAAAGTCCCAATGGAGAAACATCATCGTTTTATTATAAATCCAAATTGAATAGCTACAACTTTACTTTGACTGTGTTAAATAAATTACCAGAGAATGAAGACGATTTTAAAGGCTATGGTGACGTGCATTGCTATTTCTGGGATGAGACCCAAGGAAAAAGAGGTGCAGTGGAGATTGGAAGTTGCGTTTTAGACTTTTTAAAGAAGGTTTGTGAGGATGCAGGTGAACATGAAGTTAACGTAACATTTGTAACAGATAATTGTTGTGGCCAAAACAAAAATAAATACATAGCTTCTTTATACATGTTTGCAGTCACTACTATAAAAAACTTAAAGGGCATAACTCACAAATTCCTTATAAAAGGTCTTACTCAAAATGAAGCCGACAATGTACACATGCTGATACAGAAACAAATATCAAGAGATTTAAAAGCTGGTCCAATCTTAACACCACTTCAACACACCACCGCAATTCAGAGAGCTAGGAAAACGGGGAAACCTTTTATCGTTCATACTTTGAATCATGATTTCTTTTACGACTTGAAAGATTTACAAGTCAAGTGGGGATATAATTTCAACGTTGACGAAGAGAAGAATACCATTGTATGGAATCACATCAAAGTTATGAAATTTACGAAAGGGAACCCATTCTTTTTTCAATATAAGACATCATACAAAGACGCGTTTAAACAAATAAATGTTAGAAACAAAAAAAAGAAAATGTTGGATAATAAAGAAATATCTATCAAAACAGTTTATGTGCGCCATTTGAGTTAAGTTTAAATAAGAAACAGGATCTCAAAGAATTAATTTCTAAGAGACTTATTGACCCTTATCATGCCTGTTACTATAATAATATGTTAATGTAACTGTTTTCTAATTGTAATTTTTAATACTTTGTTTTATTTTTGAAATGATTTATGACTATTACTTAAAACTTAAACCTGCTGGCTATTTTATATTTCATAGTTCTTTAGCTACTATTCCAGTCGTTAGCTATTCTATTCTATTCTATTCAAACACGACTGATTGTAAAAAATGAATATGATAGATCTTAAGCGCTCGCACAAAAGAAGAATGATTTTATGTTGAGAAAATTTGTTAATTTTTTTGTCTAGTAAATTCAGTAATTTTTTGTGAGAACTATTTTAGTTTTGTGTTACATTATAAACGTTAAGACAATTCTGGTTTTTTTTTATATGACTGTCCCAAAAAGAGTGTTATAGTTTTTGTTATTGGATTTGTATGCTACATGCCTATTACTTTTTGGTTTTTGAGAATAAAGTTATTTTTTGTTAATCTTTTACGATTTAATGTTTTATTAATTCCTTTATAAGAGGCACTTTTATCATTGAAAGTAGTTAAACATTATTATTACACAGCCATATTTAGATTTGTAACTTAAAAAATAGTGTATATTTAATCATTAAAAGGCTTAATTCGTAAGATGCCTTCAAAATTTAAAGAAATTTAGTGGGAGAGGGGCCTATCTTGGGAGAGATTTTTTGAAACGTTTTTTTTTTAATTAAATTATTTTTTTTTTGTAATATTTCGATTATCCATTATAGAGTACAAATACTGTAAATTGTATACCTAGATTTTTATTTATCTATCTTTTCAAATAAAAATGTTATAGGTGAGTAAATGAAAACGATGAAGTTGCTTAATCTTTAATCTCGTTTTCCCAAAAGTAACGATTTTCGAGATGTGCCCTTTTAATACTAAGGGAGCGAATATAGTACGTTCTTTAACGGTAAAACATTGCAAAACCTCTAAATTTTAAAGAACCGCTTGGATTGACATGAAATTTGGCACACATAGCTAACACGTCAGAGAAAAAAAGTGATATTGTGCCGATGTGTGCTTTTACTCTGGGGGTGAAAAAATACATGTCCAAAATGAGTTCGAAAATGGATAAAATAACTAATTTTAAGCAACTTTTGTCCCATAGAGTTTTTTCGCCAAGTCAATACTTTTCGAGTTATTTGCGAGTGAATATGTTCATTTTTCAACAAATTAACCACGTTTTAAGACGGTTTATTGAAAATGACTCAAAAAGTAAGTATTTTCTAGTAATAGTACATTGTTTACCGGGTAGGAAAAGCTTAACATTCCTGGATGACTGTGAAGATTGCTAAGTCGAGGCGCAAGCCGAGACTTAGCAACACAGAGTCCAGGAATGTGGCTTTTCCTACGAGGTAAACATACTATTTTTCCGCAAATCGTTTAAAATTCGACAGATATTGATTGATTTAAAAAAAACGCGATAATTTTATTCCCAAATAAATGGTGCTTTGAAATTCCTAATAAAATTACTTGGGTTACTATGGAAACGTATTGATAATGTGTTTTCTATCATTTATGTAGAACACTAACAACTGTACGGAAATATCATTTCCTTACAATAAGGAAATGACATTTCCTTACAGTAAGGAAGTCCTGACTTTTTCTTCAAGAAATTTTGACAGGAATGTCAAAATTTCCTGGCGATTTGCGGAAAAAAACATTCTTAGCAAAAATATAGCCTGTAAAAAATTGAAAAAAATGGTGTATATGTTAGGGCTCTATACCTAGCAGAAGCAGAGTTATAGCACAGTATATGGAGGTCCCTCTTTATACTGTGGTTATAGCTAATGAAAAATAGGTTCATATTCGTCAAATTCGAAATCGAATATGTTAATGAGAAATAATAAAAAAATGAAGCACTTTTTGGGGAAAACTCATTTCAACTATTTTAAAGTGTTTAAAAAAAGCTTTATAAAAAAAATTCTAGCATCAAAAGTAAACAAGTTACGCTCAAAATAAAGTTGGTGCCTTTTGTTTTGATAAAAAAATCGGGAAAATAACCCCCTAATTAGCATATCTAATGAACTTAATCGTTACCACTTCACAAGTTTTTTTACTCGTATATATATTGTTTATATGATCTATAGGTCTCATCGGTTCAAAGTTTTTATTTTTGAAAGGGCTGCAGTTAAAAGGATTTGAACGAGTCACTAATCAAGAGTGTATGCAAATTTAGAAACACCAAATCTTAACCAGTTTTTGTCTTACAGAAAAACAAAAAAATACATGATATTCAGAAAAGCATAGCCGACTATTTTTGTTTCTTAAAATTTTTGGTATCTCTGATAATTTTTAAGTTATTATGAAACAAGACATGTTTTTCAAAATTAAAATTTTTTAAATTATACTTTAAAACCAAATTTTTTGAAAAATAAGCACTTTGAATTAATGAAACTTACAGATCATATAAATACAACATAAGTAAAGTAAGTTGTGAAGCGGTAACGATTAATTTCATTTAAGTTGCTAATTAGGGGGGATCTTCCCGATTTTTTTTTGCCAAAACAAAAGGGACCAACTTTATTTTGAGCGTAACTTATTTACTTTTGGTGCTAGAAATTTTTTTATAAAATAAAAATAAAGATTGTTTTAACACTTTAAAAAAGTTGTAATGAGTATTCCCCAAAAAGTGCTTAATTTTTTGAATATTTCACGATAAAATATTCGATTTGGAATTTGACAAATATGAACTTATTTTTCATTAGCTATAGCTCTGCTTTTGCTAGGTATAGAGCCATAACATATACACCATTTTTTCAGTTTTTTACAGGCTATATTTTTTCTAAGAATGGTTTTTTCTAGAAAATACTTACTTTTTGAGTTATTTGCGAAAAACCATCTAAAAACGTGGTTATTTTGTTGAATAATGAACATATTCACTCGCAAATAACTCGAAAAGTATTGACTTGGTGAAAAAACTCTATAGAATAAAAGTTGCTTAGAATTAGTCACTTTATCCATTTCCAGACTTATTTTGGACATATATTTTTTCACCCCCTAATAGGGGGTGAAACTCACCCCATGGCAAAAGCACACATCGGCACAATATCCCTTTTTTTTCTGTGACAGGTTAGCTATCCGTGTGCCAAATTTTATGTCAATCCAAACTGTTCTTTAAAATTTACAGCAAAAACCGTGAAAGAATGTACTAATAAGGACGCTACTAATTAATACCTTTGTTTTTATATTTTAATGAATTTCATCTTAGATGCCAATAAACTATTAATAAGTGAAAGAGAACGTAATAATATTTGAAAGTTCTTCTCTAGAACAGCAGAACATATTTAATTAGCAGTCCAATCTACTCGCAGTTAAAAAGTTGATTTGAGATGTAACTAACTCATCATTATTTTTTTTGGAGTTTGATTTATTGACAAAAAAATTATATTTTGTATCATGTGGCCTTTAGCATTAAAATATTTTGAGATCAGAATACATCTGCTACAATAACTTATGTTAACCATTGAAACTTCAAACTTTCCTAGTAATAACTCAAACGTATACCGATGTCTTTCAAATTAAAAAACTTTTTTATGGCATCAAAGAATTGTTCATTTGTACAATTCTTCATTTTACATGAAGAACCTATTAGCTAAAAAGCTATTGCTACTGGAACTCAAACTGGTAACAAACTCTGTAGACAAAACGGATTAAAATTAACAATAAATAAAAATAATGTCAGTAATACATGGCATATAAACAGACACATTCTTCCTCGAAATATGATTCTATACAGCCTAATCACCATGTAATTATTGGATTAAAAACTATTTTGTTCCACGAGGCTGTATAAAATCCATAATAAAAATAAAACTTGGACACGTATACTAAAATCACAATAAAGATTAACTAGAAATAAACAAATGTAGACACGTTGAATGTTAGGAGCATTTCCGAATCGTGATTTACAATGTAAAAACTTGTGTGAAACATGTGTGTAAAAACATTCGTGAAAATAACTCAAATAATAATATTTGAGTTATCCTCCCACTCAAAAACGTCCGGAACATTGTTTAAATAATCAAACTGTCAAAAAATGAAGGAAAAATTCGATTTTTGAAGTTATACTTCTTTAGGAGCGATTGAGAGTAAAATTTCATAATACTGCGCGCATGCGGACACAGACAGTATGGCGTTTAGTTGCTATCTTTCAAGTTATGTATAAATATATCAATGCAAGAAAAGGTGTGAAAAGAATATATTAGTGATTTTAGTAAATATATTTATTCTAATTTTTGTGTCTTTGGATTTGTCTTCCTCAGGAGTAAGATGAGTATTATTAAAACATTTTATTGTATATTTATTATACATCACCTTGTCTGTTTGTTACCGTGAATTGTCATTAGGTACGTCCGAACCGATACAGACACAGTCTTCGTGGCCTATTTGGTGTAGCATTCGGCCGGAGATCGAAAGGTCTTGAGTTCGAATCCAGTGCAATCCTATACTTTTTTTTTTTATTTTTTTGAAAGCGGTAAGCACAAAATTAGTTTGGTGTTTAAAAAAATTAAAACAAACTGTTTAAAGTATATTAATTTTTAAGAAATCATATAATAGAAGTATAACTTCTTACGTGCGTACAAAGTACACACACATTATTTTTTCTTAGTTTTTTTATTATAACTTTAAAAGTATTCATTTTCGAGAAAAGTTGCACCAACATAAAAGTTGCGTTATTAAATTTCCTACAATACAGGATTAACTGAAAATCTTAAAAATTGTCACTCTTGTTGCAAAATAGCAATAATTTCGAAAAAACCACAAAAAAACAAGTTTCGCATTTTACGTTTTTCAACCATTTATGCTACACTTAGGACCTTGATATTTCACCCAGAAAAACTTTATATGATAAAACAATACTGTAAATTTCATTAAGATCGGTTTAACAGATTTTGCAAAATAAATTCTGCAATCCCGCTTTCGCAAAAAGAATTCATTTTTTCAAAATGTTGCAGCACTGAAAATAAAGCACACAGCAAGTTGATTTTTTTTACATATAAAAAATACTGTACCTTTCATTTGCAATTTGTAAAATTAAAATCGGTAAACTACCACGGCATCAGGATTTTTTTTAAATAAACATTAATTGTTGGTGCTACGCGCAGGACAGCGGATACGTTCGCTCTGATTGGGCATTTCAATGACCTTTGATAATGATTGATAAATTTAAATTTTTATTACATTTCGAAATAAATAAATAAATTTGTTTATTGCAAAATAAAAACACATACTTTTTTCTTTGAAATAACACTTTTTTTAGGAAACAACTACAATTTTGTTCATATACTTTAACTTAGAAAATAAAAGTGTATTATTTTTAAACATATGCAATTGTTTGAACAATTTTTCACAAACAATAATCAAATTAGTTTGATTTTTGTGGAATTAAAATATGAACATACAACAAAATATAGAGTAAGAAAATAATATATTAGATAAAGATTGGAAGAAATTTTGGTGGAAATCAACTTGTGTGAAGAGAGCTAAGTTTAAATCTTAAAATTCGCCTCATGAGATGTTACGTGCTCTTCAGTTCTTTTCTATGGAATGGAAGCTTGGACACTGAATAAGATCGATACAAGGAAAATAGAAGCATTCGAGATGTGGATGTACCGCAGGATACTGAGAATATCGTGGACAGAGAGAGTGACAATGATGGAAGTGTTGCGAAGGATGCAGAAAGAAAAAGAACTTGCGCTTACTATTAAAAAGCGCAAACTGCAATACTTGGGACATATAATGAGGGGACAAAAGTACCAGCTACTACAATTAATTATTCAGGGAAAAATAATAGGTAAAAGATCCATTGGCAGAAGAAAACATTCATGGTTGAAGAATTTAAGAGATTGGTACAAGTGCAGCAGCTGCCATTTATTTAGATCTACGGTATCAAAAATACGCATAGCCTTGATGATAGCCAAACTTCGGAACGAGGACGGCACCTGAATAAGAAGAACTTGTGTGAATCGAATACCGCTGTCCTGCGCGTAGCACCAAAAATTAATGTTTATTTAAAAAAATTCCTGACGCCGTGGTAGTAATTGATTTTAATTTTGCAAATTGCAAATGAAAGGTACAGTATTCTTCTATTCGTAAAAAAATTTAACTTGCTATCTGCTTTATTTTAAGTCCTGCAACATTTTGAAAAAATGAATTTATTTTGCGAAATTTATTTTGCAAAATTTATTAGACCGATCTTAACTAAATTTTCAGTATTATTTTACCATATCATAACGTTTTTCTGGGTGAAATATGAAGGTCCTAAGTGTAGCAGAAATGGTTGAAAAATGTAAAATGCGAATACTTATTGTTTTATATTTTTTTTTCGCAATTATTGCTATTTTGCAACAAGGGTAACAATTTTAAAAAATTTTAACCAATCCTATATTGTAGGAAATTTAATTACGCAACTTTTATTTAAGTGCAACTTTTCTCGGAAGTGAATACTTTTAAAGTTATAATCAAAAAACGAAGAAAAAATCAAATTTTTCCTTCATTTTTTGACATTGTGATTATTTAAACAATGTTCAATGTTCCGGA
Organism: Diabrotica virgifera virgifera; assembly: GCF_917563875.1. Classification (NCBI taxonomy): domain Eukaryota; kingdom Metazoa; phylum Arthropoda; class Insecta; order Coleoptera; family Chrysomelidae; genus Diabrotica; species Diabrotica virgifera. The sequence goes on from NC_065447.1 coordinate 57,686,841, forward strand.
CCTTTTTGAGTGGGAGGATAACTCAATTATTATTATGTGGGTTAATTCCAAGCTATTTCTGCAAAAAAATTAGAGTCACCTCTCAACGTCCATCTCAAAACAGATCCGCCCTGGACTGTATGGGATTAAGCCACAATTGATTGTAATGAAAATTACATTTTATAGTTGTTGTTTGGCGTTTAGATCTTCATTCCGGAAATCAATAACTAAAAACAGTAAATTAAAACTTATGTCCAGAGTGTAAAAAAGAAAGAGAATTAATAAATATTAAAATGTTTGCTCCACACAACATCATTAACATCATAGCGACCATATGCCTCTGATGTGAGGTATCGTTTCTCGAGTAATACAGGGTGTCCCGAAAAGAATGGTCATAAATTATACCACACATTCTGGGGTCAAAAATAGTTCGATTGAACCTAACTTACCTTAGTACAAATGTGCTCATAAAAAAAGTTACAGCCCTTTGAAGTTACAAAATGAAAATCGATTGTTTTCAAAATATCGAAAACTATTAGAGATTTTTATTGAAAATGGACATGTATCATTCTTATGGCAGGAACATCTTAAAATAAAATTATAATGAAATTTGTCTACCCCATAAAAAATTTATGGGAATTTTGTTCCCTTAAACCCCCCAAACTTTTGTGTACGTTCCAATTAATTCATTATTGTGGTACCATTAGTTAAACACAACGTTTTTAAAACTTTTTTGCCTCCTTGTATTTTTTCGATAAGCCAGTTTTGATCGAGATACGGCTTCTTTTTCAATATATTTACGTAAACATTTTATGGGGGTTTTGTTCCTTTAAACCCCCCAAATGTTTGTGTACGTTCCAATTAAACTATTATTGTGGTACCATTAGTGTGGTACACAGTGCTTTTAAGACTTTTACTCCTTAGTCTTTTTTTTATAAGTCACCTTTTATCGAGATGTAACTTCCTTTTCAAAATATACCTAAAAATTTAAATTATAAATAAATTCTCAGATTATTAACAGGTCTCTATATAATAACCGTACTTAACCATATACAGATATGTGGTGGATTCGACAAATATTCAAAATATCTCGATAAACACTGACTTATCGAAAAAGCACTAAGAGGCAAAAAATTTTTAGAAATATTGTGTTTAACTAATGGTGCCACAATAATAATTCAATTGGAACGTACACAAAAGTTTGGGGGGGTTTAAAGGAACGAAACCCCATAAAATTTTTATGGGGTGCACAAATTTCACTTTATTTTTTTTTAAGATGTTGCTGCCATAAAAATGCCACATGTCCATTTTCAATAAAAAATCTGTGAGAGTTTTCGATATATGAAAAAAATCAATTTTCATTTTGTAACTTCAAAGGGCTGTAACTTTTTTTGTGTGCACTATTGTATATAGGTAAGTGAGGTTCAATCAATCTATTTTTGATCCCAGAATCTGTGGTATAATTTATTACCAATCTTTTAGGGACACCCTGTATAAAATATGTAATATATTTAACCCAAAAATAAAAAAAATAGATAGACCAAGTTGTACTAGAAAAGAACAATTTACTAAATTCATGTATAATAAGTAAGTATAAGGAAAAAATAAAATAAACAAAAAGGAAAAACAAAGTTTTAATGAAAAGCAGGAATTTATTTTTATTTAGCTTAATGCCTCGACAGCTTATGGCCATTGGCATGTTACATTGGATTTATGCAATCAGGTACGTGCGTGTTGAATAAATGTCTTGTTACTTAGCAAAGTCGACATCATTGGCTTTGCGAAGAGACGCTAATTGTATCCGAACGTCTGAGGTTCCTCCGGCAGGAAATTTAAAAATGGACAAAAACGAGTTATAATCCTGCATTATAATTCAGCAACAGTAAATAAATAATGAAGAGGACAGACGAATAACATGTTGACCTAATGAGTATTTTCTTAACATAACAGCTTATTAGCATCGTTTATAATATTAGTATTTGCTTAATTTTAGTATTCTGTATCAAACTTTAATCACCCGGATTATTTCGAAGGTAGGGACGCTTCCACGCTAGTTTATTTCCTTAGTAAGTAGTATAATCTTACGGAGTTCGCTGTTCGCTATCTACAGTGCGTTCTGGAATTGAGTATTGCGGTCACGGTGATAATACAGCGAGCTTGAACTGTGCGAATCGACTATTATTGTTAGTTTAAAGTGCACATTTAACTTTTTTATGTAAATCGTTTGTTCATTTAAAAGTAACTAGTGTTATTAGATATAGTATATTCTAAAAATAGGTAAGTTGGAAAGTACTAGATTATTTTAGTTTAGAATTTTTTCATTGGTTTTGTTTTGAAAATTTCCTTCCGTACATTCGATAATTTTGATAATTATTTGGTTAAGGGATTAAGAACAATTTTAGAAATGAAAAGCACCTGTAGTTTATCTCTTTCTGTTTCTGTATTATAGAATTTTCAATTGCAAATACCATCATAATTTTACTTCATTACTTTCTTATTTTTCGATTTGGAAATGCATGATCGCACTGTTTTTCTAGTAGAAGATTCTTCTTCTTCTTAAGATGCCGTGTTCTTTCTAAGATTGCTAATCATCATGACTATTTGTGTTCTGTTTACATCTACTCTAACAAGCTGATTAGATGAGGAATTAAACCACTCTCTAAGATTGCGCAGCCAGAACATTCGTGGCCTTCCAAAGCTATGCTTTCCTAAAATATTTTCCTGGGTGATTTTCTAAATAAGCTGGTATTTTTTCCTCTCATCATAGAATACCAGGTATCGTAATTTTCGTATCTTCATTTCATTAATAAGTTTCTTTTGAATAATTTGTTTCTTTTGAAAGTCTTTGCAAGACTTCTTCATTCTATTACTTAAGATATTCTTAGGATTCACCTGTAAAGCCACCATCTCGAGAACTTCTACTTTTCTTATCCTCGTTTTTTTATTTCATTAATAAGTTTCTTTTGAATAATTTGCTTCTTTTGAAAGTCTTTGCAAGACTTCTTCATTCGTTTACTTAAGATATTCTTAGGATTCACCTGTAAAGCCACCATCTCGAACTTCTACTTTCCTCATCCTCGTTTTAGTCAAAGTAGCTGCCTATATAGTATAGGAGCATACTAAGAAGGTAGATAGGTAGACAGGTAGAAGAGGACTATGTACGTTTTCCAAATGGTATTCTCATCTTATCTTCTCCCTGTTCTTCCCAGTGGGTGCCAGTCCAATATATTTTTTGGTCAACTGTGCTCTGCCTTCCTTTATAATGCCCGTACCACTGTATCGCTCTGTTTTCCAACTTTTTTGTAGTTTTGCATTCCACTTCCGTTTTGTTCCATATTTCCTGTGTTATTTATTCTATTCTCTCTATTAGACAGCTTCCAGGAAGTCCAATTCAAATGTTCTTTAGTTTATTTCTAGTCCAGAGAAATAAGGATTTTCTCGGGACACTCAAAGATCCAGGTAGCTGAACTTTTTTAGTTATTGTAGACCTATAGGAAGAAAACCTACCTGTTTCCTGCCTAGAGTTCGCGTCTGTTTTTTAATTATTAACAATTTAATGCAAAAATCGCGATTTTTTCGATTTTTTGCACCCCATTCAAAAGCTAAATAATTGACATAAAATTACATAATTAAATTTTTTATATCATTGAAAAACCTTCAAAATGACGATTTTTTAAACGTTAAAAAGGTAATTTGTTGCTACGTAAACTGCAAAATAAGTGAAAATCGTTATTTGTTAATAACTTTTACTAAAACTACCTTAGAACTTTAGTGTTTCACCCAAAGTTGGGTGGTTCACCCTCATACAAGGTACTAGTACACTTTAGAAGACAAAAAATAAGCATTTTTTCAAGATTTGTTTTCTCAGAACCTTTATCAAAAATTAATATAAAACTTTTTACATATTAATATCCAACTCTTATAGAATTTAAAAAATATATCTTTTTTCATTTATGCACGTACACTAATATTGTAGAGGGCGCCAAAGTTGGGGCCTCGAAAAAAAGTAGTTCCCATCGCCGGCCGGTAATATCAGGATTGGGATCTCTGAAACAAAAAAATCGTACGGCTTTTAAGAAAGACGTGACAATTTACCACCGTTAGTAAAAAATTCCGCAAAAAAATTTTACGGGAATTTGAAAAAATTTTGTGAAAAAATCGCCCGTTTTTCTTCAGTTTTTCATGGTTAAAAAATATTTATTTTTTATTTTTGATCAAATTGTGGTAAATTGTCACGTAAGAAACCTTCCTTTTTCAAACGCAGTACGATTTTTTAGTTTCAGATATTCCAATCCTGAGATTAACTGTCCGCCATCATTTTTCGAGGCCTCGACTTTTGCGTCCTCTACAATATTAGTGTACTTGCATAAAAAAAAAGATATATTTTTTGTACTCTTTAAGAGTTAGATATTAATATGTAAAAAGTTTTATGTTCATTTTTAATAAAGGTTCTGAGAACAAAATTCTTGAAAAAATTATTATTTTTGGTCTTCTAAAGTGTACTAGTACCTTACAAACCCTCAAAATTTAAGACCGATCCATTAATTAGTTTAAGAGTTATTCTATTTGTTTATCCCAGAGACCTTATTTTGCAATAATACAAACAGAAATAAGACAGAAAATAATGAAGATAGGGCAATTTTAAGTATGCGAAATGAAAGTAGAAGAGTGATAGTATTAAAATGTATTAAAAAATGATAAAAAAATTATTTAATATAGTCACAAATCATAATGCCAAATTTTTGAAATTTTGTAGTTAATAAACATTTAGAATAACTTTAAAAATGTTATCCGTAGAAACAATCTTTTTATATATTCGAAAATCTGGTATTTTAACACCAATTTTCAAACAATAAATTTAGCCTGGGTTCATTTGGGACAAAGTTAGCCATGTGTTTTTTTTAATTCACAGCAAATTTGCTTATAATAATTAAGGAATCTCATTAAGGCTATTTTAAGGAATGGGATTTGTATTTTTTCTTAAAAAATTTGCACAAGCATTGTACCTTCACAGCACCCTCTACAATTTTTCAAAAATGTAGTTCAAACGATTACTAGCGGAAACCTACAAATCCACTGAGTTAAAATACCGAAAAAGCAATTTCAAACTAATACAATTTCCTGTATTTCCGGATCAACTCAATGGATTTTGATCTTTCTTTTTTAATTTCTATGTAATTTCTACGTACATTACAAATATGCAATTTGTTTATAAATTTATTAGTTAATAAACAGTCTAATTTGTTTAAAAAATTCTCGAAAAAATATTTTTTGTTCAAAAATCTATTTTTTTAATCATAGTATCATTAATGATCATAGAGAAAGTTAAAGTACACTTTAATAAATAAATTATTTTTATTAGATAATTATTTATTGAAGATAATTTATTTATTAAAGTATACCTTAACTTTTTCTATGAATAATAATGATAGTATGATTAAAATTATGGATTTTTGGGAAAAAATTGTTTTTTCAATAATTGTTTAAACAAATTAGACTGTTTATTAATAATTAATAAATGTCTAGACAAATTTCATATTTGTAATATACAGAAAAATTACATACAAATTAAAAAAAGAACGATCAAAATAATATTCAGGAGATCCCGAGATATAGAAAATGCTATTAGTTTTAAGTTGCCTTTTTTAGTTTTTGAACTCATGCATTTGTCGGCTCCCAGCTCCCCCTTCAATTACCACGACTAGTCACCAATTGAGCTACATTTTTAAAAATTCGTGTAAACTATCATCTTTTCAAATATTTAAAAGGATTTTTTTACGGATAATATTTTTAAAGTTATTTTAAATGTTTATAAACTACAAAATTTCAAAAATTTGGCATTCGGATTTTTGACTATATTAGATAATTTTGTTATCTTTTTTTAGTACATTTTGATAGCATCCTCTATCTAATTGCCCTATCTTCATTAGTTTTTATCTTATGTTATTGCAAAATAAAGGCTTCTGGGATAAACAAATATAATAAGTCTTAAACTAATTAATGGGTCGGTCTTAAATTTTCAGGGTTTGTTAAGTACCCCAATGCCCAACTTTGGGCGAAACACTAAAGTGCTAAGGTAGATTTAGTAATAGTTATTAATAAATAACGATTTTCACTTATTTTGAAGTTTGCGTAGCAACAAATTAACTTTTTAACTTTTAAAAATCGGCATTTGAAGGTTTTTTAATGTTCTAAAAAAATTAAATTTTGTAATTTTATGTCAACTATTTAGCTTTTGAATTTTGCACTAAAGATTTTCTCTCAAGATTTCTTTTTTTTTTTCCTCTACTGTTCCTTGCATGATGACGTATATCAAAGAGTATTTATTTATCGTTTCGAAGTTTCGAAGGCTTATTATTGACCATAAATACTTAAAAGTGTTACAACTCTTCATAGTCTAAACAAACTTACAATGAAGTAAAAAACTTCAATGTATGATATATGTATGGTTTAATTACAATTGGATTACAATTCTTCAGAACGTTTTCGGTCCAGTCGGACCATCATCAGTGAATAATTCTATTAAAAGTTGAAACTACTCCACATTTCCGTTAATAAAACTTTTAAATTACATTGTAATAATAACAAAAGTGTAAAATTGATATGACACTAGATCGATGTTAAAGGATTCACTTTAAGGGAACATAGATGTACCTACTCGAAAACAGGGCAGTTCGCTAGATGAGTAAATAAACCGAGTTTGGTTTGCACCAAAGAATGTAGACAAAATTTTGATCGAAGAGGGTCGATTATATAACGATCCAGAGGAAGACCGAGACTTGGGTATAAGACAACTTAGAGAGCAATTTAAAATCTATTGGAGTTATGGCAAATAGTAGTTTATTCTATGAATAAAATTATTCGACCAATAAACCGACATTTCTCAATTTTACTAATGTCAAATAAGACTTATTTTATGTATTTATCAAATAAATATTTACTCTTCGAATAAATTGGCAATATCGCTGTAGGTAACTGTAAATATTTATAAGAGAATAAATTCGTGAGTTTAACTTTAAATTATCAAAATATATTGACACAAAATAAAAATATAAACGTCTATAAATTTTATTCGACGAATAACTATTCATTGATTTATTTGTCGTTGATGAAACCGGACCGTAGAGTATGGAGAAGAGTTGCCATTGACTTGAATGGAGGATGGTTCTGAAGAAGGCGTTGGTTCATAACTAGTCGTAATGCCACTGATGATGATTATCGACGTTTGAATGTATTTGCGAGGGAGACTTGAGACAATTATACATTTCAAATTAGTGGTCGTTTTGCATTTAAAAATTATCAGTAGTAATTACACAAGAGCTTTAAAATTATTGAATTTTTCACGAGTGACACTTTGACAGTTTTAATTTCACGACCCGAAGGGGAGTGAAATTATGTCAAAGTGTCACGAGGGCAAAAATTCGATATTAATTTTAGAGATCGAGTGCAATTTGTTGCGATTATGTCATGAATAAAACGGTTTAAAACCAAAATTTAATTGTAATTTATTTATGTAAGTACAAATTAGTACAATTAAACACACAGTTGTTATAAATATTTGACGGTTGAAAGTCATCACTTTTATCATTTTTAAAACAATAATAATTGTCATTAATGTCACTGAATGTATTTTTTAGTAGCAACCAAGGGCATCTGACGTAATATACTTGACGACGGGACATTATCAAAAATTATCAGTTTAATTTTTATTTCTGTAGCTTTCTATTGTTCAGAATCTCCTATGAATGAAATAATCAGTAGTAATTACACAAGAGATCTAAAATTATCGAATTGTATCCCGAGTGACACTTTGACAATTTTAATTTTAAAACTAGAGTTTTAATGTCAAAGTGTCACGAGGACAAAACAAATCGATAATTTAAGAGCTCGAGAGTAATTCGCTAAGATTATTTCATGAATAAAATTGTTTTTAAAATCATTTTAACTAATATTTTATTGATATCTTCGCCTGAATATTTGCTAAACCTGTTCATGGTATTCTCTTTGACAAACTGTAAAACATTATATTATAAAAGCCAGAGATACAGGATGCAGCCAGAAAGCAGTTTATTAACGAAAAGTCTTGGATTTAAAATATTGTTTATTATATTTTTATTTCAATTATTCTAATTGTTTAAAAAGTAGTAAACTTTGTATCTAGGGCTTTTCGTTGTTTTCCTCATTTTGCGAGAGATGTCGCTAGATTGCGTCTCAAAAGGTGGAATCATTGTATCGCGATGGTTTCCCTTAAATAGGCAGGGTTGTTAATATTCGCTTCAAAGTTGTGACTGCATAGCTTCACTGAATAGCTATATGGAGATGGTGGTCCAACTCTGAGTCGAATAGAAACAAAAACTGCCTTTATTATGTAAAACATTAATTGTCATTAATGTCACCGAGTGTTCATTTTTACGAAGCAACGAAGGGCATCTGACGTAATACTTGACGACGGGAAATTATCGAAAAAAATTCTCGGCATTAGTATCACAAGAGAGTGAGAATAAATTGACAGTAATGCGACAATTTTTCGAAAACTTGTTGCCTGACAATAGACACGAGAGCATGCAGGGCTCGAGTGGCTATTGCCCAATGACAACAAGTTTGAGAAAAAGTGGAGCATTACTTTCTTATTTATTCTTACTGTCGTGTGATATTCGTAAGGTTATTTTTTAATTCTTCTTCTTCTTAACGTGCCCTATCAAGTCCCCTTGACGTTGGCGATTAACATGGCGAAACTGTCTCTGTCTCGAGCTATTCTAAATAGGTGTTCTGCTTTCTTTATTCCTGTCCACTCCCGGATATTCTTCAACCAAGAGGCCTGCTTTCTACCAATTCCTCTGCGTCCTTCGATTTTACCCATCATAATAAGTTGAAGAATATTATACCGGTCTCCCCTTACTACGTGTCCAAAATAGGCCATCTTTCTATATTTGATATTATCAAGCAGCTCTCTTAAGGACTGCCACATTTGTCAGCATAGCCGTCCATGGTATTTTCAGTATACGTCTGTGCAGCCACATTTCAATTTTTTAATACTTACATATAAAATTCAAGTATTTGTATAAAAACATTCAGTGACATTGATCCCAATTAATGTGACACACCTTTTTCAACTTGTCAAAGTGAACAGCACAGTTTAGCAAATATTTAGACGAAGATATTAATAAAATATTAGTTAAAATTATTTATAAATACAGTTTTATTCATGAAAAAATAAACTATGTTATCTAAATTAATGTTTCACAACTTGTTACAGAGCACTCCAAGAAACAGGTTTAGCAAAATATTCAGGCAAAGATATCAATAAAATATTAGTTAAAATTATTTTGGCCTCGTGACACATAATTTCACTCCCATTCGGTTCGTGAAATTAAAAGTATCAAAGTGTCACTCGGTATACCAATCGATCATTTTAGAGCACTCGTGTAATTCCTACTGACAATATTTTACTTGCAGCCAAAAATAACACAGGAAAACGAAAATGTACTCGGTTGCTTGCTTACTTTAAATTGAATACCCTCATATGATTTGGATTTAGCATTTATTGAAAAAAGTAAAGTGTTGATTATTTTAAACGGAATCAAAATGTTTCTAATGAATACAATGTCGGTAAAAAGACTGACGGCGCTTGCCATATTGTATACCGAAAAAGCTTTAGTTCGAAAAATTTCTGACTTCAACGAAAAGGTAATGGAAAACTTCATCGATAGAAGCAGAAGGATCTTATTCTTCTTTAGTTGCCGTCTCTATTGGAATTTGGCGATAAATTCTGCAAATGAGTTTCTATCCTGTGCATTTCTTGTTAGATTTTGGGGGTCTAGTCCTGTTCAATCTTTGATGCTACACAGCCATGTCATTTGTTGTCTGCGAGGATTACGCCTTCCTTCTATTTTTCCTTCCGCTATAAGTTGAATATGTACATATGTACAATAGCTAATATGTACATATTATGTACAGTCGGAAAAATGAAAGAATACTCATGAACGATCACATCAATCAATTATTTTGTATTTGCTGTCTTTTTCTATAAATAACAAACGTTTGTTTGCAAAGACAGCAAATACAAAATAAGTGATTGATGTGATCGTTCATGGGCATTCTTTCATTTTTCCGACTGTATATCTCTCGTGTCTGAATATATGTCTAAGATAAGATTAATAGATTTTTTTTGCGTTGTTTTAATCATTTTTTCTATAAAATAATTTCTACAAATTCACGATTTATATTCATACGTCCTAAAACTTCAGAACTAAGAGATCACAATTTAAAAAAAAAATTGAACAAATTATTTTTAATAATAAACGTTTAAAATGGCACCAAATTCACAAATATGTATACATTAAAATTTCATCTTATTCAATGGAATACAGGAAAAATATTTAAATTAACAAAAAAATTGTTAATTATTTATCGAACGAAGTAGCATGCTTAATTAAACGCTTTTCGTTAGTTAAATCGTTTGGGTCAAATCTTTAGATGTTAATTTGACTGCCTTTACTTCAATGCAAATGAATGAAATTTGCGAACATATGCATTCGCGGGAACAGTACACGAATAGTCAATAAAAAATTTTAAGTTTATTAATTGTTTAAATAAAAAAAAAAGATTTTAATGGAAAATGCTTAAATTCTCTTGTTTTTTACAATGAAGAAACTTGAAACTTTTACAGATTGTAGCAAATTATCTAGACTATACATAATTTTACTTTTTACGTTAATTGTTTACGTTATACTTCATGAATAAACAATAAAGTTTCAAATTTTTTGCCGATTCCGACTACTTTTCATGTTTGTATATCATATTTTATATTTTATAGATACATATATTTTAATAAACATGACGATATATTTTAATGTTTGAAAAGTGTAAGACTAAAAATAAAAAATAAAAAATATGAAAAAATTTTTTTTAAAAAACGCTTTTTTTTAGTTACGAGTGACTAAAATTAAACATATAAAAAAATCAACTAAAAAGTAAAAAATTCAAACTCAAAAGATTATTCGAAAAAATCTGTTAGACAGATTAAATATACAAAAATCTCACCCCTTCGATAAAAAATTGAAAAAATCTAAGGCATTCGTTAAAGACAAGCGTGGGGCGCGTCTTCATCGAATAAACGGTTTTCGCCCCACGCTTTTCTTTAACGAATGTGTTAAATTTTTCAATTTTTTAACGAAGGGGTGAGATTTTTGTATATTTAATATGTCTAATAGTTTTTTTTTTCGAGTAATCGTTCGAGTTTGAATTTTTTTTATTTTTTTACTTTTTGGTTGATTTTTTTATATTTTTAATTTAAGTCACTCGTAACTAAAGAAAAGCGTTTCTTAAAAATTGTTTTTCATATTTTTTTATTTTGTTAATTACTTTTATTTTCTTCTTAATGATTTATGGTAGGTGAGCCCAAGCGGAGATTTTTGCAGTTACTCGAGCGCGTCAGATTATCACATATGGAGAAACCTTGTACCCTGTAATTGTACCCCTATCATATATGGGATCTTAATACAGGGGAGTTCGTTAAGGGGGGCCGAAAAACTCGAAATCATCAGATTAAGATAAGGAAAGTTAAATACATGGAGAACAGTGTAGATTTAAAAAATCTGAGGGTTTGAGCGGGGCGTAATAGTCCAAGAAACACCGCTGAAAATTGTCTTTGAATTTACTAAAGCTAGATTTTTCACAGTTGATTACTGTGATTGGGTAGAGAAACATACTTCGGTCGGTCAAGCGAAACGTAGAACAGGGGTTACTGAGAGGGTATCAAAGTTGCTTTCCTACGAAGGTAATTAAATCCATTTACTAAGGCTGAAAATCAGTACACACATTCTAAATGAAATATAAATAAAAGTTATTATAGTCGGTCAGCTGTATGACGGGACAGAGCCGGTCGGTCGGCCTCAGTGAATGTACAGGGTTATTCACTATATTTTGACCCCCTTTGTAAACTGCTTTATTTACACAATTAGAAAAAAATGTAAAATACAAAAGTTATTCCATTTTTAAATCATGATTTTTTTACATATATATCGTACTAATGACGTCATCCATTTGGGCGTGATGACAGAATCGACTATTTTTTTTAATGGGAATAGGGGTCGAGTGCTAGCTCATTTAAAAGGTTATTCAATTCCCTATTCAGTAATATAAACATTAACATGATTATTTATACAGGGTGTCCAAAAAAAATTTATTTAAATTAATTAAAAATGTATAAACATTCTCAATTTCTTTGCAATACGAAAATGCAGCAGCTGCATAATACTCTGGTTAAATCGGAGAGTGCAGGAAGAGTCTATACCGGTTTCGGAGATCTTTTTCCCTCATCAGTAAACCCTCTTCTCTCCGATTTACCCAGGTACCACAGCTTGGGCCTTCCCGAATTGCAAAGAAAGAAATGTCACGGATGAACTAGGGCCATCTACCGAAAAACAAACTAATTTATCAATCGAAGTAGCACAGAAAACGACAATAAATATCGCTTACTTTGTTTAAATTAATTGTTTAATTAACAATTCAAAAATTTTTTTGGACAGCCTGTATAAATATTGATCTTAATGGTCATAGTGCTGTATAGAGAATTGAATAACCTTTCAAATGAGCTAGCACACGACCACTATTCTCATTTAAAAAAATAGTCGATTGCGTCATCACGCCCAGATGGATGACTTCACTAGTACGATATATATGTCAAAAAATTGTAATTAAAAAATCGAATAATTTTTATTTTACATTTTTTTCTAATTATGTAAATAAAGTAGTTTACAAGGGGTCAAAATATAGTGAATAACCCTGTACATTCATTGGGGCCGACTGACCGGCTCTGTCCCGTCATACAGCTGACCGACTATAATAACTTTTATTTATATTCAATTTGGAATGTGGGTACTGATTTTCAGCCTTAGTAAATGGATTTAATTACCTTCGTAGGAAAGCAAATTTGATACCCTCTCAGTAACCCCTGTTCTACGTTTCGCTTGACCGACCGCAGTATGTTTCTCTACACAATCACAGTAATCAACTGAGAAAAATTTAGCTTTAGTAAATTCAAAGAGATTTTTCAGCGCTGTCTCTTCGTCGCCACAAAGTTTCACAAAAAAAAAGCGAATATTTCGAGAAATGAACGTTAGATCGAAAAACTAAAAAATACGTTTTCAATATTTTTTAAAAATCTATCGAATAATACCAAACACGATCCGCACGGAGAGGGGTGGGGGTACATTTAATGTTTTAAATAGGAGCCCCGCGATATTTCGCGAAATGAACACCAGATCGAAAAACTGCAACATACAGGTATTCAATATTTTTAAAAACTCTATCGAATGACACCAAACACGACCCCACACGGAAGTGGGGTGGGGGGTTACTTTAAAATCTTAAATATGTGCCCCCATTTTTAATTGCAGATTTGGATTCCTTACGTAAAAATAAGTAACTTATTTAGACATTTTTTCGAATTATGGATAGATGGCGCTATAATCGGAAAAACGATTGTTGGAAATGGAAAATTAAATTAAAAAAAGGAAACTCCCGACTTAAATGGAAAACTTTACTTAACTTTTTTGGTTTTAGGACCTACTCTTCATAAACCAATAGGTCCCCATAGCGCTCGAGTAACTGCAAATTTAGCATACCTTTCTCCCCTACTATTATATTCCAATGAATTTAATTTTTACTTTAAAATTGCAAACAGTTTCTTTTACTTATTACCTGAAATTATTTTGACTTCATAAAATATTCGCATACAACTATATTTATTAAAGTGTTAATAACTTCCTGTTATAAAGTTAAACAATTTTCACGCTTAACACTTAACAAGAAGCGTAAAATGGAACATTTTAATTTTTATAGTTGTTCATTTATTTTGGCAATTGCCTTTTAGAGCGTAGTTAATGATTATACAATTGACTATAAATCAAAAGTGAAGGGAGTTCTCACTTAATAACAATAATATTATTATTTGAAAGATTATAATTATCCATTATAATTTTAACTAATTTCAAAAAATATTAAAAATTTGAATTTTAAATACAATAATCACAAGTCATTAAAATTAAAGATTTTTTGTATCTTTAAAAATAGCAGTGGTGATAACCTGCCAGGTGTAATAGGTCTGGATCCTGCGTATGAAAAAAAAGTTGTTTAATAGCAAGCTGAAAATTTGTTAATAGCTTAAGGGCGTCTAGTTGGATAAACTTTGATATATGGGAACACTGTAACAGGGGCAGTTTTAATTGTGGAACAGGTTAAAAATTTGGAACGGTCACACCACGAAAACGGCACATTTATTTTGTCCGACAGAACAGACTTAAACTCTCCGAACAGAGATTAAACTCTCATGCAAAAATCAGACTGCTATTTATCACCTGTCATAATTCCTGTCATTTGACATATTCTACATGTTCCACTCATTAAAACGCCCATTTGGTGATAAATATAAGTCTGATTTTTGCATGAGAGTTTAATCTCTGTTCGGAGAGTTTTAAGTCTGTTCTGTCGGACAAAATAAATGTGCCGTTTTCGTGGTGTGACCGTTCCAAATTTTTAACCTGTTCCACAATTAAAACTGCCCCTGTTACAGTGTTCCCATATATCAAAGTTTATCCGACTAGACGCCCTTAAGCTATTAACAAATTTTCAGCTTGCTATTAATCAACTTTTTTTTCATACGCAGGATCCAGACCTATAAGGTAATCCATTTTAATGAGAAATTTGAACAAATCGGAAATTGAGTAAAAATATCTTAATAATCGGCTCAATAAAACCAACTAACAATCCTTAAAAAATATTATTCCAAATTAAAGAGAAATAAGAATATAGAAGCTGTAGTAGAAAGTTGGTCAAAACTACATAAGGCTGATAAGTAACCAACCTCCTCTGAAATGAAAAACATGTTTTTCCAAAAAAATTCTTTTATTTTATTCGACATAATCCCTTTTTAGCCCAATACAAGGATTCCAGCGATTTTCCAACTACTTTATTACTTACTTACTTATTTCGCGGCGTTAAAACTCTTCTTGGGTTTTAGTTGTCTCGACAATGGGCGACTACGAACTGCCCCACGCTACCTAGGTACCAGTGGCGGCTCGTGATTTTTACAATAGGGGAGGCTATACCTAACTGTAAAATATCTAGACAAATTTGCACTAGCAAAAAAATGCGCCAAAAAATGTAATTTAAGGCCCCATCTTTTGACCATTTTTATTTACATTTCATAATATCATCCTAATTCATAATTTCATGATATCATATCATTTTAAAAATAGTTAGTCTAATTGTAAAAGTTTAATACCAAAGTTTGTGTCGTTTATTTGTTAACAATTCCATCTATTTGTAAATAGATACCTCGCATATCAAAATAAATACAGATTTGAAGTTTTGCAGTCCATACATAATGAAGCTTCAAATTTTTTAAGATACTCAACTAAATTTTTTTAATTCTAAACGCGGCCTACTGCGAATTCAAAAACACCATAAATTACCGATATTTTGCTTTGAGTTAGAGATATCGGAAAAAGTTATTTGAGCAAGTTGTTCCAAATATTATTATAACCCCACATACCAAATTTCATAACAAAATTCGCACTTTTAGATTTTTCATTATTTTTAGTCAGGACCCTAAAATTCGTTGCCTCGAGACGCACGCAACCACGCAACGGAGCCGAGAAGCTATTCTGCCTCCCTTGGTATATCTCTGGGCAGCGTGTGATGGCACCGTAGATGCCACTGTTAGGAGACCGAGTCTCCTTAAACGCCTGCTGCGCTGCACAAAGCATTAGCAACGGAGACTGTTGGGCTTCTCGGCTCCGTGCTCCGTTCATGCATCTCGGGATAACCCAGGGTCCTGCCTACAATAATATGTAATAAAACTGAGACGCGATCATGCGTTCTAATACTAATGCTCCGTACGTATGGATAATTAGTGATAATATGGAATTTACACGTTGTATAATAGTGAGAGTTGTACTTGTTGTTTTCGCGATTCATGATAAACAAAACAGTGTAGAGTGTGTAAAAAATTTATGGGGAGGCTGAGCCTCCCTTGCCTCCTCTGACGAGCCGCCACTGCTAGGTACTTAGATAATATTTTGTGAACATAATATAATATGGTTTTTATAGTTGTTATTCTAATTTTCACATACTTCGTGAATACACATTCGTTAAACGAGTGAAATGATTCACATGCGTTTGTAGTAAATATAAGAGATGATGAATTTGAAGCCCACATGTAAGGTGGAAATGTTGAATCTTCCGTTAAATAATTATCAACTAGGTAATCACAAAATTGCAAAACTCTGTCATCTTCTGGCATAATATTAAATGTTCATCAGAAAAAAAGTCAGCAACATCATTTGGATCTAAATAAGGAATGCCGAAAAACAATTTTAAATATTTTCCAATGACAGTTTGATTTTAATATTCCGAGGACAAACCTAAATTTTGAATTTTTAGGTACAAATTTTGTGTTGAATGAAATTGGCAACAAAAAATAATAATGTCGGGCCACACTAACTTGGCTGCATTTTGAATTGCTATTTAAAAATTAGAAATTATTCGTTTCGGTTTGAAATTTAAATTAAAATCTGTACATATTGTTATTAATGTATCAAAACTACTTTTGTACGATTGCTGTGATTTATTTGGTAACAAACAAAATACTAGAGGGAGATAAAAACCATTTTTTGTTGCCATGTATAGTAAACATCTGACAAAAATATTTAGAACAGTATTGAAAATTCCATCTACATACAAAGAATCTACATTACACAAAAAGTAAAGATTTGTGAAACAACTAAAAATTGCGGAATTATTTTTCTTAGATAATAAAAAGTTTTCACCTGTATTTGTTTTTAAATTTAAGTTAGAACTTGTAGAACTTCTTCCTGTAAGTTGGGCAATGATGGTGTGGATTTTCGTCTGGCAGCATAGATATTTCTTCGAACGCAAGAAATGTCTTTCGTCGTCAGCGGTAAATTGCTGAAATTTTCCTTCCTTAATTCCTTGTGGACAATCTTTAAAGGTCTTTCACATATATTTTCACAGCTTTCCTCTGTGTAGAATTACTACAAATTTGCCGGTCAACGTGGATATTTGGAGCATGATTAGGCTCCACCGATGCTTTTTCAAGAATAACGTAATTTTCGTCACCTTCCTTCGTGTGCACTTTTTGTTGACCCCTTTTTTGATGCATCGCCATCTTTTCCATCTTTGGAGACATGGGCCTTTGAATATTTATATTCATTAATTATTAATAAAAGTTCTCCCCTTTACATAGTCGTTGGATTCGCCATTTAAAAATTAAACACTAACGGACGAAACCCGACAATATACCGTAATACTTGCAACTGAAGTGAATAACTGAAAATATACAAGTATTCGGTACTCGTACCCGTAGCGTATGGGTAAAATACCCGGTACCCGCGTTTATTATACGAGTACATTTTCCGAGTACTTTTTGCAAGTCTAAACTTGTCGCTGCATGTGGGACAGCAAATTAATAGCAACCCGCAAAACGCCGTTTTGAGTATCAGTCCATTCGCAAAGTCAAGCAAACGCCTATACTCTTATGCCATAATAATTAATAGCCATTCAAGGCTGAAATCGGCCACCAGTCCTTACGGCCGGTTTCAAAATTCCCCAAACTAATTATACATATGTATATTCCCTTATTTATGACCTGCTATTTACGGCCACCTTTATAATACGGACGCGGCCAAATAATCACATAAGCCCATTTTATAGAAATTAAATGAAAATGTTGGCCAAAATAATTTTGTTAAAATAATTTTGTCTATTTGTTGATGGAAATTTCCAGTACTACTTAAGTATTAGGACCTCTTGTATCTACCTAAACAGGAGATTAAATACCCCGCATCGGGTCGGTGGTCACAATAGGTTCTTAAAATACTATAATAAAATGTCGTAAAAGTGTTGTAAAAGAGAAACGTTTGTCACTATTTATAAGTATGACTACAATTCACAAAAGTTGGCCGAAAACTATGGTGTAAAAACTAAAATTATCAAAGGATATAAAAAAATAAAAGTGGGTTGAAATAGTTATTTATGAAACAGTTCGTGAAGTATGCTTTTTGCGAACGCACGTGGTATTTAGAGCACGAGCGACAACGGAGGGAGTGCTATACATCGCGTAAGTTCGCAAAAAGTACTTCACGCACAGTTTCATACAATATTTTATCTACGATAAACAAATAAAAAAACTGTAACTCTTCGTCACTGGAATTCATTTCTATTCTACAATTTTTATAACTTTGACATTTAAAAATCCTAACTACTTTTAAACCACAAAACTGTCAAAAATTTTTTTGTAAGTCATTGCTCATATTGTCATCACCATGACAACGCCAAAGTTAAGGATATTTGATTATATGAAAGTGTGCCAAAAAACCCATTGAAAGTGTGCGAAAAAGTAAATCCCATTTAAAATACATTGTTACTTCACGCACACTTTAAACCCTTCACGCACTGCTATCTATAATGACAGTTTTCACAAACTAAAAACTTATACAGAATATGACATAGAGTCGATAAAATTCTTTAAAAAAGCTTAACATCAATCTGTTTTTTCCGTAGTATAGTTTTGTTTTATATTAGGATATTAAAGTAGTTTTATTAGTTTCCGTTTATGTACCTATAGTATTTTTATTATATATGTATTGTATATGTATATTTTATTTTTTAGTATTTAATATTTTGTATTTCAGGTGGCTGTAACCAGTGTCATTGAGTTCCTGTCGTTCGTTACTTCAAAAAAATCTCGAACCTTTCCAACTTCTTGGTTCCGAGAGCCGAGTTGTTCGTTCGAGTTGGCGCCCTTTTTTCTTCTTCTTTCTTTGTTGTACCTGGATATTATTTTATCTCTAGCATTCTTATCTATTTTCCTTCCATTTTTGTATTAACAGGTCTCATTTTCTTCCTAGTTACTATCATTTCATTATCAAATCTTTTTTTATATCTCTAAAGCCAATATTCGGTGTATTGAAGCAAGCCCAAATACTCACTTGAGATTTGGTGTCTCTCTGCCCTTTTAATTTTTTTTCCTGAGCTAAGCCCCTCTTCTTTTCGTCTTGAATCTCTTCTCATTTATTTTTCCCCATCTTTTATCAGTTCTTCTCTTCAAAAATCTCTATACCCAGAGTATAGAGGTTTCAATTGGCTTTTATTAACAAAATAAACAAAGTTCCAATCGGCCACCTTTCTATATCGCCCAATAGTTCCTTCATTTTTAGTGGCCGTTACTGACAGGTATTACTGTATTAATCAATGGTCAATTTTTAAAATTTTCTTATTTTTTTATTTAAGTTGGAGTTGTACGTTATTTTAGGTTTTCATGACTCATAAATAAATATGTTTAGAGAGGCAGAGACAATTATTACCCTCTTACCTTTTTTCGGGTTCTATATTCAAATGTACTTGAAAATTGTACTTTGAGTATTGTACTCTGAGTACTTTTTTTGAGCAATGTACTCGGTACTCTGTACTCGTTCCTCAAATATGAAAAGTACCCGGTATTCTGTACCCGAGTACAATTTATCAGTATCCGGCCAGCTCTGGCTACTGGTAGATTTACTTTTTGAAGATAGTCAATTAAAATTATACCTTTGCAATCCCACAATATACTGACCATGAACTTTCTGGCCCATTAATCGACTCTTGGCTACTTCTGAGCACTTTTATCGGCTTCAGTTCACTGTTGTGCGTTCATTCTGTTCTTTGGTGTATAGTAGTGGATCCAGGTTTCATCAAAGGTTACTAATCGGCACCAAAAGTTCAACGAATTGTGCTTCATAAGCCCCAAACACAAACACTGCTGAGAAGTGGTCACACTTGTTTTTGGTCAATGGTTAACAAACACAGTCATTGGCAAGATCATTTTTTCATGTTCAAACTTCTTTCAAAAATATAACTAGTGCGCTCTTTACTAATTATTGTTGGCTCTACCAATAGGGCTTTTCATCGATTGTCATTTGTTTCGAGCTTCTGTCATATGTTGTATAATCTGTGTATAATATTAATACACACGGATTATACATTATACGACATATGACAAAAGCTCGAAACAAATGACTGTGAATGAAAAGCCTTATACACGCACCTTCATTTTACCTAAGATCAGCTAAAACCATTTTTCACAGAACCAAAATTTTACAGTGTAGTCTGAAGAAGCATTAACCTCATAATATTTATCCAGCTTTTCTTTTGTTTTTTTTTTGATAACGAGAAAAAAAGAAGATATTTCTATAAATTATATTACGACTAATTTCTTTTTGCTTTCATGTGACAGCTCGTATTTTCTCCTATTAATACCCTAAATCTAGCTTCTCCTTTCCCGCGCAGTTGCTGTTTAGCAAGCCTTCCTAAATAATTGTTCCCCAGAAAAGTTTAATAGTCCACAGCACATCGTCCTTTTTGGAAGATGATTACAAAAGTCTTAAACATGGTCTTAACTGCTTCGTTTGAGCGAGTCTACCACTTTCTGAAAAATTTCAGAGTGTAGGTTGGACACGTTTCCGCGTCACAAGATGTCACTCTAGCGCGGTAGTTTTGTTATTACAAAAGTTTTAATTTTCAATTTAAAGTATATATATATATATAAAGAGTTGTCTACAGCTAATGCCGTTTCCCTTCCGTCAGCCAGGACTTCCATTTTTTTCGATTTTCCCAGTCTCCGTCTTCCAATCCTTTCTTAGACATGGCTTCGTCGACTTCATTTTTCCAAGATCTTCTCGGTCGTCCTCTTCTTCTCGTTCCTCTTGGGCTCCATTCTGCAACCTTGTTTATCCAAGTGTTTTCTGCACTGCGTACGTGGCCGTACCATTTCAGTCTTCTCTCGTCTATATATTGCAGGGCATCTTTTTCCACTTGCATTCTTCTCCTTATCTCATTTGTTATTCTGTCTCTTCTGGTGAGACCACAGCATCTTCTCCAGTATTCCATTTCGGTTGCCAGAATGCTTTTTTGGGTTTTTTTGTTTATGACCCAAATTTCTGCGGCATATGTCATGATGCTTCTTACTATTGTTTGGTATACAATTCTTTTTGTTTTTCCCTTGATGTTCTTATTCCAGATTACATTATGGAGTTGTCTGATGCAAGATCTTGTTTGTCCCAATCTACTTTTAATTTCTGCTTATGTTGTTCCGTTTTTCGACATTATAAAGCCCAAATATTTAAAATTCTTCGTTCCTTTTATTTTAACTTGTTCTTCTACTTCTAAGTTTTTTACGTCTTCTTCCGATATTACTAAGTATTCCGTTTTCTTCATATTTATTTCCAGGCCCACCTTTTTGTATTCCTCTTTTAGTTTTCTTACCATGTAACTGATATCCTCTTCATCTTGAGCCATCACCACCTGATCGTCTGCGAAAAACAATGTGTAGAGATAATCGTCCCTTATCGGTATTCCCATACCCCTACACTTTGTCTTCCAAGTTGTTAGTGCGTGTTCTAAAAATATTTTAAATAGAGTCGGTGACGTTGGGCATCCCTGTAGTAATCCTTTTGTTGTTTTGAAGTTAGCAACTACCTTGTTTCCGATTTTTATATTTACTTCATTTCCACTGTACATGTTTTTGATTGCTTGTGTTAGGTTAGGTGGTATCCCTATTTTAGTCATTGCTTTGTACAGTTCTTTCCTTGGCACGGTGTCGTATGCCTTCCTAAGGTCCAGAAACGTCATGTGTACATCTTTGTTCTTAGCTCTTTTTTTCTCTATTGTCTATTGTATTGTATGGATATGATCTAGACATGATTTCCCTGCTGTGAAACCTGCTTGTTCTTCTCCGATTTTACCTTCTATATTTTTCTCTATTTTGTTCCTGAGGATCCTGCTATACAGTCTTCCCATTGTAGCGATGACGCTTATCCCCCTGTAATTTTCGCAATCTTTTCTGTTACCTTTTTTGTATATCGATGTTATGTAGGCTTCCTGCCATTGTTTAGGGATGTCCTCTCCATTTATTGCTCTTTCCATGATTCGGCATATCATTCTTCTTAATTTCTCTGTTCCGTATTTGATTAGTTCCGCCACAATTCCTCCTGGTCCTCTAGCTTTATTGTTCTTCATGGAATTTATTGCTTGTTTCATCTCTTTGTCTGTTATGACTATTTTTTCTTCCTCTGTGGTCATTATTTTTTGTTCGTCTCCATCGATGCTGAATTCTGGTCTTTGCTCTATCAGTAGATTTTTATAGTGGTTCTCCCACTCGTCGTCTGGTATGTATTGTATAAAAGTTTTCTCTTTCCTGTTAGTTCGTAATGATTTCACAATTTTCCAGGCTTCTGAACTTCTTCTTCCTCCCATATTCTCTTCTATACTTCTACATGACCTTTCCCATTGTTCATTTTTTTCTTTCGTTGTAATAGCCCTAACTTCTCTGTTCTTATCTCTATATTTACGGAGGTCTTGTGGATCTTTTGTGCTTAGGTATTTATGGTATAGTTCTTTTTTTTTTCTTTTATTTTCTCTAAGGTGTCTTCGTGGAATTCCCATTTGTAATTTTTATCTCTTGTATTTTCTATTTCTCCTAGCGCTTCCAGACCTGCTTGAATTATGCTTTCTCTTATGTGTTCGTATGTACTGCTGATATTCTCCTCAAAACGAAATTCCACTAGCTTCTGATCTAATCTTCTTTGGTACAAGTTTCTTATGGAGTCGTCCTGAAGTAAGTGTATCTTCAGTCTTTTTTCTGTTGGTAATTCTTTAGGTGGTTCTTGGTTACTCTGTGCACTTTGGTGTACCCATGGTAGTTCTAATCTTGCTATCAGTAGTCTATGGTCGCTGCCGCATTCTGCTCCTCTTTGTACTTTTACGTCTCTTATTCGCATTGTGGTTTCTTTCTTCAGTATGACGTAATCTATTATCGACTTAAGGTTTCTTGTTTCTTGAGTCCATTTGTACTTGTGAATGTCTTTATGTTCAAAAAAGCCGTTGGTGATTCTGAGGCCGTTCATCTCACATAGTTCTGTAAGTCTTTCTCCATTGTCGTTTCCAACGTCTTCTCCACATCTTCCAATTGTTTGGTCATTTTCTTTTTTCCCAATTCTGCCATTCTGATCTCATTCGATGATTATTTCTTCCCTTTTTTTGACCTTTATGATTTCACCTTGTAGCGTATCCATGAAGTTTTCCTTTTCCTTGATGTTACTGTCATCTGTTGGACCATATACTCCTAATACCACTATATCTCTACCGAATAAGGTCATATGGACTTTTATAATTCTTTCATTTATGGGCTCCCACGATTTGATGTTCCTTTTATACTTTTTCTTAATAAGAATTCCTACTCCTGCTTTTGCTCTTTTATCTTTATCAACTCCACTCCATATGTGTATTATATCTCCGATTTCCTCTATGCCATTTCCCTTTTTCTTAGTTTCACTTATAGTTAATATGTCGACATTCATCTTTCTGATTTCTATTAAGAGTTCCCTGTATTTTGTGTTCCATCCTTGAATATTCCATGTTCCCATCTTGATTCTTCTCTGTTTCTTCTTTTGTTTTGCCTTGCTGACGTTTTCAACTGGACTCTGAAGATCTATAGCAAACTTGCCCCCCCCCCCCGGATCCGTTGGGGCTCCCTCTTAGAGAGGTGTGGGTTGCCACCCGGTAACCTCTTCATATTTCCTTTGGTTTTTACATGTGTTCGGTTGTTTAATCCTGAACGTCATAACCCCCATTTGGAGGGCCTCTTGTTTAATTTAAAGTACTTATATTTAATTAATAAAGATTGTCGATCTATTGTCCGACAAATTTAGAGCAACGTTTCGTTAGTCTGACAACGTAAATATATGTTATAGCGCGGGACGCGGAAACGCGTCCAACCTGCACTCTAAAATTTTTCAGAAAGTGGTAGACTCGCTCAAACGAAGAGTTTGATTAGTTTTAAGACTTTTGTAATCATTTTCCAAATAGGAAGATGATTGGACGAAGGAAAAGTTAAAGAAAACGATATTTAATATATACTTATAAAGCTAGGTTAAGGATTGTAAATGCCATATGTACAAGTACAATACGTGTTCATATTATTTAATAGCTATCTAACTATCTATTGTTGACTCTTCCATAATTAAAACAAAATGAATGAATCATATAACTGGGAAATATTTACACACCCATAACATACATGTGTATATTATTACCGGTTATTAAACATGAAAATTGTTTTTCTTAAGTAGTGCCACCTAACTATTTCCAGTTATTCAAGGATGACACGCATACAAAATTAATTTAATAAATCAATTTAAATGTGACAAAATTACGAAAAGGAGAACGTGGTCAACAATAAAAGCTTAGTTATGTTATTACACAAAATATATTATATAACTGAGAAGTGTTTATAACAAGAAGAGATATACATTTTATTATTTTTGAAGAAATTCTTCAAAAATTTATGTAATTTCCGGAACTATTATATTCCAAACAAGATTATTTTGCGCAAATGAAAAATATGTAAAAAACATTTAAATTGTGATGATCAAATGCATACCTTCCATATTTAGTATCAAGATGTTAAACTATATTTAACACTAAAACCACATGGGGTAACTGAGGCAACTACCACAACGTGGTGTCACCGGTAGGGATGGGAAAAACGTACCGGTCGCCGGTTATAACTGAAAACCGGTTTTTTACTCTGCAATAATCGGTTTTTCCGGTTTTTGACCCGGTTATAACCGGTTTAAAGTAATAACCGGTTTAAAGTAATAACCGGTGAAAACCGGATAAGATACTACCCCTGGAAAAAATAATGAATTCAGAGAAAAAATGGGGAAATTTTTCGACCCCTAGCGCGCGATGAAGAAATTTTAAGTTGACCGAAACCGAAACCGATTTGACAACACGGATGACTGATTTCTATTTTCGTTCCCAATTGGGTACGATCTCAACGCCGTTTATATATCGATTGATTATCTTGTTATCTAATAAATATGTATTTTTTCGATAGTATCGATATGCTTAATATGTATATTGATTTGAATGAAGTATCGCCTGAGTATCGCAAACTAAAGAGAAATGTAAATTTTAACACTGTAACCTACTGGGTATTGGCTATTGATTAAAAAAACCGAAAAGCGGTTTTTGGAGCAACCGGTTTTTTGGACTGTTATAACAGCCCGGTTAAACCATAAGTAAAAAAACCGATACTTATAATGGAAAACCGGTGTTTTGTCAAAAACCGCAATCCCTAGTCACCGGTGACCTATTCTTAAAATCGCTTCAAATTGAACTCTGTTTCAATTGAGTGTTAAATAATTTATTTAACCCTTTCACTGACAAGTTTTTGTTTACATGGATAAAATTTTTTTGCGTAATAATATCATGGTAAAATATGATAGTTAACACCCCCGAAATGTTTTTTCAAAATTTGCTCGCCTAGTATTTGAAAAAGATAATGTCTACAAATGTAGACATTGGTATTCAATGAAATAAATTATGGTATTTATTAAAAAATGAAAATAGAGTAAAAATTTAAATAAAATGTAAGTAATATAAAATGTAAGTATTTATGTTTCATCAAAATTCACAAAACAGTTGGGATCATTTTTGAGGCACAAATTCATCTTACATTTAGTGCAAATCCATCTAGACTTGCCCTTGCAGTCAAAATTCTTGCACTGTCCAACAAGGGACACCCCCGTGTGCTCAGACATATTATGGTTTATATTGTCTAATTGTACCGCTGCAAGAGGCCTTACTTCAGTCCTAGTTCAACTCAGTCGAAAAAAAACATCATCTTTCGAAGTCTCTCGCCACTTTATTCCTGGAAATATCATTCCCCTGCTTGATGAGCACCTCCCCTACCTCGATTCTGAAATGCAATAAGTCATGCCTGTTCAAGAAGTTGTTTTTCCGTTAAATATTTCCTCCTAGATATGATTTACTGAAAAAACTACAATATCTTAAAAAAATTAAACTTTCCTTACATACAATTGTCTACAATTGAAGACACCATATTTTAGAGACCTGTTAGTTATAGTCAGTACAAGAAATACAGCGTGTCTTCTTAAGTTGGAAACATATGGTAAACTTTTTTTTTATTAATTTTACGAAAAAAAGTTATTCTTTATAAAAAGTTTTGCATGCTCTAAAACCTAACATTCAATCATTGGATATCAAATTTTGTTAATATTATACGAGGTATGTCAAAAAATATGAATTTCGTTCAAGGGTAAAGTACCTTTATTTCTCTAAATATCGAAAATTCTTATTATGAAAAGTTGTTTTAGAATTAAGAACTAAGATCAAATATGCAATTATATGCTTCTAATTGAAAAAAAAAATATTTTCCAAACTTTTCTCATGGATACTTAACTTCGTTTTTATTTATTCCTACACATAAGATAACTCTTTTATTATTACTTTTACGAAAAAAGGTATACTTTATAAAAATCTCTGTATGTCCTAAGCCCTAAGATGCAACCATCAGATATCATTTTATTAATTTTATACGAGGTATGTCAAAAAAAAATGAATTTCACTCAGGAGTAAAGTACCTTTAATTTCCACAATATTGAAAATTGTTATTACAATAAGTTGTTTAGAACTAAAAACAATGTTTCAATATGCAATTACATCCTTCTAATTGAAATATTGTGAAATATAAAGGTACATATTATACTCATGAGCGAAATTAATATTTTTTGACACACCTCGTATAAAATTACAAAAAATTGATATATCATGGTCGTATCTTAGTTTTTAGACCATGCAGAGCTTTTTATGAGGAATAACTTTTTTTCGTAAAATTAATAATAAAAAAGTTTCCCATAAGTTTCCAACTTAAGTAGACACGCTGTATATGACGAAAATTTTTATACACATCAACGATTTAAAATCTGAAAAACGCGAAAATAAGCGTTTTTGAGGCTTGAATGCTCATATCTAAATTATTATTTTTGAGGTTGCCAAAAGCCTAAATTGAAGTTTAAAGATTCAGTTTTAAGATTCTGATGAGTAATCGGGACTTATTTCAATTTAGACCGTTGTTTTTTAATTGTTAATTATGAGCGTCCAAAAAACGTGATCTTCTGAATTTGCTTTAAAAAATGTGTCTTTTTTCTCACTTGTACAGTTACGATCATTGAATAGTTTACACGCTTACGTATCTAGGAGCCGATCTTTTAAATTTTTACCTCGTTTAAACGCACCGTTTACGTCAAAGTGACGTTACCAGTGGTGTACCTAGAATAGGTTGATTAAAATTAAAAAACCAAAATAATATAATTATATTTTACAAAATTTAACAAAATGGAAAGTATAGAAAGAAGTTTTTTGAATAAAATGGATTATGATCTTAATAACGAAAATAAGGAAGTCTGGTTTTAAAATATCTGTTCAATATTTGTCAATGCAACTTTACAGTCTTCTGTTCATAGAGAGCACCAATCCCCTAATGTTATCGTTAACAAGCTCTTCCCATGCCTGCTCAAGTGCTTCCCATAATTTAATTCTATGCCGTGGTCTAAGGTTTTTTTCATTTAGTTTCTTTGTTAGCTCTGCCCACACTTTTCCCATTTTCGACAGGGTTAAAGTCTGCACTCTGGGAAGGCCAAGGAAGAACAATAACATGAATTTCTTCCAGCCATTCTCGAACAATAAATTCTACTCGTATGCACCGGGCAATTGTCATGTTGAAAGATGAAGTCGTTGTTGGGGAATCTCTAGATCACCAATGGCAACATTGTGTTCTCAAGAATATGTTTGTGGTGTAATCCTGTTAATTTTTCTTCTATACGATAACAAACGCCCGGGCCTTCAGCACTTATCCATCTCCATAGGTTGATATAGAATCCTCCACTATTTCTTAAATGATGCGTGTATTGTTCATCATACCTATGATTTCTCTGCCTGTAAACTCTTTTTCGACCATTTCTATATGACTGAAATACTTTTTCATCGAAAAATGCAACTCTAGAACAAAAGTTCTCTTCACGGTTTATAAATTCATTACAAAATGCAACTCGCCTCCTCTTGTGATCCTCAGTCAAAAAATGTTTCGTTGCAGCTGCACAATTTATCAGTCCACTTGCTTTAATTATTCTTTTACGTGCAGTGCCAATACTGCCCGGAAACGCTGTCTCTTCGCTATCTTTTTTGAGATGTGGCAAAAGGAGATTCTCTAGAATAATCTACTAACATCTCATCTTGTTGATCTGTGGAGATCTTCTGTCCTCTTGAACCGCCCAACGGTGCTATAGAGTGAAAATTATCCCATCTTTGTTGGATTTTCCATATGCACATATGGCTCACGTTCAAATCTGCAGCAACTTGCCTTAGTGACCAACCTTCTTCGAGTTTGGCAATTGCTCTTGCTTTTTACGCATCATTAAAATGCATTCTAACCATTTTGGAGAAGTTTGATATCGTTTTATTTTATTTTTCATTTATTATATATCGTTTTATTGCGAGTGAATATTTTCATTATTCACTCGCAAAGTTTTTGACAAGCATTGACTTTTTGAAATTTTTTGACTTAGACATTTATCAAATCCGCAGGACACTGCAATTTTACAATATTACAATATAAAAATTAAAGTGTAAACTATTCAGTGATCGTAACTGTACATTATTCTAAGTATTTTAAAAACAACAGCAAAAAATTAGTTTATTTTATATTTACAACTTATTAACAGGAAAATATTTCAATAAGAATAATGCCAGTAATCAAAACATTGCTCTACTGTATTTAATATTAACAAATATAGAGTGGGCCAAATAAAAGTGTCCCACCTCGATATTTGCAGTATTTATTAGATTTTTTAAGAAAATGACGAAACAGGTCGATTTTTGATCTAAGGGAGACACATTTTTACGGTAAATACATCTGTCATTTGTCAACCTCCTCCCTTCCAAATCCCCCCACCCCTTATTTTTAAATAGGGAGTAGGGGTCGTGTGCTAGCACATTTGAAAGGTTATTCAATTCTCTATTCAGTAATATAAACATTAACATAATTATTTATACAGGGTGTCCATGAAATTTTTTTTTAAATTAAATTAATTTACACAAAAAGAAGAATGTATGTAATTTATTTAATTCAAAATACATTCAACTGCTGTCACAAAACAGAAAAAAATGTTTTTTGATAAATAAACATTGCTATTTGCTTAATTTTAATGTCCAAGCTGCCACCCATCTGCCTCTTGGTAGGTTGAATATTGAATTTAAGCAGCAAACAATGTTTATTTATTAAATAAACATTTTTTTTCTGTTTTCTGTCAACATTAGAATGTACTTTGAGTTAAATAAATTACATACATTCTTCTTTTTGTGTCAATTAATTTAATTTAAAATAATTTTTCTTGAACACCCTGTACAAATAATTATGCCAATGTTAATATTACTGAATACAGAATTGAATAATCTTTCAAATGAGTTAGCAGACGACCCCTATTCCCTATCTAAAAATAAGGGCTGGGGGATGTGGAAGGGAGGGGGTTGAGAAATGACAGATGAATGTACCGCAAAAATGTGTCCCCCTTAGATCAAAAATCGACCTGTTTCGTCATTTCTTTAAAATCTAATAAATACTGCCAAATATCGAGGTGGACACTTTTATTTGGCCCACTCTGTATATGAAAAATAAATAAAAAGACAAAGGCTAATCGCCTAATTCAAAATTAAATTTACGGCTGACTTCCAAGAAAGCATAAGTATAAATAAATAAGTAATTTTAAGATCTTTAATTTTGATTTAGCACAACGAACAATGCAGTGACAATACTTTTATAATTTCACATAATTTCTCACATTATAACCTTCAAACATTTACACTTAAATTACTTGAAGAACAAGGTTGAATAATGTCTTTGTACTTTGAGTATATGTAATAATATTTAAGTACCTAGTATCTAGTCTTTTAAATTGAAGAATATGTCAAAGACAAGATATATCCAACACATAAAATGAATTTTCTTTAACTTTTTAATTAAAGCCAGAATTTTGTAACCAGATTTTGAATGAAATTCTGAGTGTGATACTGATATTTCTGATATTTCTGTATATATATATATGTACCTATATAATTATAGATGACATGTCTCTAATATTGGTATATTCTTATTGTTGACTCCTTTCAGTATTGTAACCACAACCTGCGTCTTCTGATGAGTTTGTTTCACATTTTTCTTTATTTATTAAGATAAAGGATGCTTCTTTGATTTTCTACTTTTTGCTGTATGTTTCTTTTATGATTCTGATAATACCTAAGTACTTCAGGCCTACATATTCAGGCTTAGGAAGGTATAACGTGGAGGCTCATAAGGGTAGTCTTATACCTACCTAAACTTAGAAAATTAAGACAAGTCTAAACGTTGGCAAAATTAGAGAGAAGTACTCAAAATTAAAATCATGATTATTTAAGGTGCATTTCTCGATATAGAAGGAGTATTTGACAACCTCTGCGAAACAATCATAAGAAAAATTCGGCTTAAAGAAATTCAATGGGAATACAATAAAGGTACAGGTGGCACAGGTAGCCAGAGCCTGTCTACAATGGAGAGTCTAATTTTCTCTCTTGTGGAATCTGATAGAACGTGGCTAGATAGCTAGACTAAGTAATGATACACATTGTCAAATCTTACTAAGTGTTTAATATAAGCCCGCACAACTCCAAAACCATGAAACTTACTTGAAGTAGCAATCTAGAAAAAATAGATATAAATCTGCCGAATAAATTCAAGTACATGGGAATAATATTAAATTTGAGGCTTAAGGCGGGTTGACACGATCCAAGTTGCATCCAAGTGTACTTGGTCCAAGTCAACTTGGACGCTGCGCGCGCTACTTGGAAGCTACTTTGATCGTGTAAATTACTTGGATGTCAAATAAAATCACAAATAACCATTGCAAAGATGGGGAAAGTGATTATGGAGGGTACTCAAGTGGTTAAGTACTGCTGATATGTTAATACATAAGCTTCAGATCCAGAAAAAAGAAATTAAAAAGAAAAAAAGGAAAATTTGGATTCTTAATTGGATACGTGAGGCGTTTGGAGCTTAGTCTAATTTTCTAAGTGAAGTAGTAAAAATGAAGATTAAAATACATTTAAAAACTATTTAAAAATAACTACCGAATAATTTGAACAACTATTGCAAATGGTCAATCCAAAAATTTAAAAAGTTGATACAAATATGAGATAAAAAAAATTGTATGAACATGTGCATAAATCATTCAATTATCATGTAGTGTAACTCACGTAATGTAACGTCAAGTAACGGATATTTGTACATACATAACAATACACAAAGTGTAAATAGACCAGGCCATTTAGCACTTAAAACACCCGAATAAATAGATTTTTAAATACAGCACCTAGAGACTTGCAGTTTTTTGCATTATGTTCAGGATCACTTCAGAAAAAATGTCTACTATTCAAAAA
Organism: Diabrotica virgifera virgifera; assembly: GCF_917563875.1. Taxonomy (NCBI): domain Eukaryota; kingdom Metazoa; phylum Arthropoda; class Insecta; order Coleoptera; family Chrysomelidae; genus Diabrotica; species Diabrotica virgifera. Next base: position 57,718,212 of record NC_065447.1, read on the forward strand.
TGGGTGGAAATGCATAATTGCACTGTAAAGTGCATAAAATGCATCAAAAATTGCATAAATATAAAAATAAAGTCAAAATCAGTACACTAAGGAACACAATTTATTATTTGGGGGATTTTGGGGTCACTGAATACGATTACGCCATCAAAATTTACCACCGGAGTACCTGGTGCCAAGGGTCGCGACAAAGGCACCTCATCGTCTGGAGTTTCGATGGATTTCGGCACTAAATTGACGTAACTGGACTATTCGGGGGGTTTTTGACGTGGTTAAACACGAATATGCGATCAGAACACACATCTGGATCACCTGGTGCTCAAGGTTACTGCAAGGGACGTCATCTTCTGGAGTTTCGAGGGATTTCATCGGCATTAAATTGATGCAAATGGATTACTGGAAGGTTTTTGGAATGGCTGAACGCGAATATGCCATCAGATCTGACCCACGGAGCACCTGGTGCCTAAGGCAGCTCATCTTCTGGAGTTTCGGAGGGTTTCGGCATTAAATTGATGCAAACGAATTACTCATGGGTTTTTGGGATTGCTGAACACAAGTACGCCATCAGAAGAGACATCGGAGTACCTATAAGCCTAAGGCACGTTATCGTCTGGATTTTCGAGAGTTTTCGATCGAAAACACATTTCGAATACAAATACACCATCAGAACAGACACCAGAGCACCTGGTGGCTAAAGTATATCATCTTATAGAATTTCGACAAATTTCGGTGCTAAATTGATGCAAACAAATTGCTCATAGGTTTTTGGGTTTGCGGAACACGAATATTAAATCAGAACCGACCCCCCGCGTTTCTAGTGGCTAGAGTGGCTGCTATGCACATCATTTTTTTAGAATTTTGAGGCTTTCCGACACTAAATTGGTACACACCGAGTACACCGAAGTTTTTTGAGTTGTTGTTTAAAGAAAACGTTCAAATTGGTAACATTTTTGCTATTTTACTTGGACTGTTTATTAAAATAACTATGTTGTGCTATACATTTTTTTAATTCTTTATTAATATAAACTCAATTTATATCTGACAGCGTTTTTCCTTCATTTATTTCAAAATCGATTTATTATGTTTTATTTTGATAGTGTGATCCTTCGTGGTCACTAGATACTCCAAAGTATTTCATCTAAGTCATATTCGTATTCACTCAGAAAACATAAGAGTATCTGTTTGCATCAATTTAGTACATACTGAAAACTCTAGAAGCTCCAGAAGATGACGTGTCTTAGGCACCAGGTATACCGGTGTATGTTTTGATAGCGTATTCATATTCAGCAACCCCAAAAACGTATGAGTAGTCCATTTGCATCAATGTAGTACCAAAGGCACTCGAAACTCCAGAAGATGACGCCCCTTGTTGTGATCCTTGGCACCAGGGGTCGGTTCTGATAGCATATTCGTCTTTAGAGACCTTAAAAACCTTTCAGTAATTCATTTGTATCAATTAAATGCCGAATACCTTTGAAACTCCAGAAAATGACGTCCCTTGCTATGATATTAGGCACTAGGTGCTCTGAAGGTCGATTCTGATTGAATATTCAGGTTTAGCGACTTCAAACCCCTTGAGTAATCCATTTGCATCAATTGAATGCCGAAGACACTCAAAAATCCAGAATATGACGTGCCTTAGTAGCGATCCTGGGCACCAGGTACCTCGGAATTCAATTCTTATGGCATATTTATGTTTAGCGACCCCAAAAACCCGTAAGCAATCCGTTTGCATCAATTTGTCGAATGCCCTAGAAGCTCCAAAATATGATGTCCCCTTGTAGTGACCTTGGGCACCAGGTGATCTGGTGGTCTGTTCTGATGGCATATTCGTGTTTATCGACCTCAAAAACCCTCGAGTAATTCATTTTTACTAATTTAATGCCGAAATTCCTCAAAACTCCAGAATAGGACGTCTCCTGCAGTGACCTTGGGCTCCAGGTGCAGAGGGGGTCGGTTCAGATGACATGTTCGTATTTAGAGACCTCAAAAACTTTCCAGTAATCCATTTGCATCAATTAAATGCTGAAAACTCTCGAAACCCCAGAAGACGACGCGCGACGTGCCTTAGTAGCGACCCTGGGCACCAGGTACTCCGGAGATCAATTCTGATCGCATATTCGTGTCTAGCGACCTCAAAAACCCATGAGTAATCCGTTCACATCAATTTAGTGCCAAAAATCCTAGAAATTTCAGAAGACGACGCCCTTGCAGTGACCTTGGGCACCAGATGATCCATGGGTCGGTTTTGAGGCGTACCCGTGTTCACTGGCCCAAAAAACCCCCGAATAACAAAATTTGGTCCTTAGTATACCATTTATGCACTTTAAAGTGCAATTATGCATTTCCATCCATTTTTGATTAGTAGACTTTTTTTCTGACGTCACCCTGAACGTAAAGCAAAAAAGTGCAAGTCTCTAGGTGCTGTATTTAAAAAGTGATTTATTTTGTGCTAAATGCCCTCGTCTATTATGTATATATCAAATTTATATAAACTTTATTTATATCTGACAATGTATTTAGCGACCCCTAAAACCCGTTAGTAATCCGTTTGCATCGATTTAATGCCGAAAACCATCGAAACTCCAGAAGATGACGTCTCTTGCCGTGACCTTGGGCACCAGGTGATCCGGGGTTCAGTTCTGATGGTGTAATCTTATTCAGTGACCCCAAAAACCCCCAAATAATAAATTTTGTTCCTTAGTATACTGATTTTGACTTTATTTTTACATTTATGCAATTTTGGATGCATTTTATGCACTTTACAGTGCAATTATGCATTTCCATTTATTTTTTAATAGTAGACTTTTTTCCTGACGTCATCCTGAACATAATGCAAAAAACTGCAAGTCTCTAGGTGCTGTATTTAACTATATATATTCTTCTATTTGTACTTATATCCCGTTTTATAGTTTCCGATGACACGCCATTGTAACTATACTTTGATGCTACTTGGAAGAAAGTTGGCCACCGTCCTACTAGACTTTGATGCGACTTGGATAGAACCTGTTGATGGAAATATACTTGACGAGGGTGGTGACACGGTCAAAAGAGCCTTCAAGCGTTGCGCGCGCAGCGTCCAAGTAGAGTAGGAGGGTGGACTTGGATGAAGATGAAAAACACTTGGAACGTGTCAACCCCGCTCATACTATCAAAGTAACATCCAAGTATTGCGCGCGCTGCATCCAAGTGGACTTGGACCAAGTACACTTGGATCGTGTCAACCCAGCATTACCTATTTGAAATCAAATCAAAGAAGTGTCGGGTTCAACGAATAACCAACGTGGGGTTTAAACTTTACGTCTTGAATTTATAACATGGAGGTAAAAGCAATCCATATTCATCACTGGATTACTTGTGTAATCCGCGTATTATACTCAACGAATCAAATATTTTTGATGTTCTGTTTTAAAAGTACCAACTTTTATTCTTTGAAATGCTTGTTGTAATATGAATCGTGTATTCCTATTATTATTTTATAATAATAAGTATCGTCATGTATTTTAATTTCTAGCGACAAAAACATCCTTAAGTGCAGTACGGATCCATGCATTTGCATAGAATTCTTGATTGAATTTAAATGACAAAATTAAAAGGTTTGACGCATTTGCTATATAGTTCAGAGAAATAAGGAAAAAAAATAGCCTGTTGGTGACACAACCCCCTCCAGGCCGAAACCAAATTTTTTGAGTAATATAGACATCTATAATAATAACCTATATATTTCCTGCAGCCGATTTTGATGATATACATAGTTATAAACAAATGAAGATCAAAAAACGGTAAATTTTCGCTTTTTTCGTCTATTACTAAAAAAATAGTCATTTTAAACAAATTTGAGAGTAAGAAACTCATAAACGGTATAAAAAACTTCAATATGGCGTTTGCTTAATATGTCTATCCTTATTGGTTGCTTAGAAAATTGCAAAATAAATCATAAATTTTGAGTTTTTATAAATATTTATAACTTATGTAAAAATTAACTTAGAACCTTCTTATTACACGGAATGCTGAGACTTATGGTGTTTAATTCATACCCTAAATTTCGAAGAAATTGGTCGAATAGTTTAAAAGTTATTTAATTTGTTTATCCCAAATTTATTTTTTTTGCAACACTGTAAGTCAGAAAATGATGAAGCTACAGTAATACTTTGGATAGTTTATGGAAGAAGGAAATTTACAGTATTAATTTAATTAAAAAAAAATTACAAAAAATAATTATAAATATTGCAAAATTATTTTGCAAAAACATGTGAATTAAATAAATGGGGGGGGCTAACTTGGTCCCTAATTGTCCTAGGACAGTTGTTTTTCTTTCTAAATGTGTATAAAAATTCAGTCTTTCTAAATATGAAAAAATAATTTTTCTACAGGTAACGGTTAAAAAGTTATTCTAATTGTTTATAAGTAAGCAAAAAATCGACATGTTTTTTCAAAATAATTTTACACTGTTTAAAATTATGTTTTGTCATTTATTTTTAATAATGGTAATAGTATAAATGTTCTTCTTTCATAAACTGTCCGAAGTATGATTGTAGCCTCATAATTTTCTGACTTGTAGTGTTGCAAAAAAAATGAATTTGGGAAAAACAAATTAAATAACTTTTAAACTATTTGACCAATTGCTTTGAAATTCAAAATATAATTTAAGTACAAGAAGTATCAGCATTCCGTGTAGTAAGAAGGTTCTAAGTTAATTTTTACATAAGTTATGAATATTTTTTAAAACTCAAAATTTGTGATTTATTTTGCAATTTTATAAGAAACCAATAAGGATGGCAACTCTGTTTAATCTTGCCCTAGAATACGTCGTCAGGAAGATCAACAAAGGCACCCTCCGAACGAGAGAAGGACAAATAATAGCATACGCTGATGATATTGTGCTAATAACAAAAAATAGAAAAACAATGGAACGAATGTTAAACGAAATGGTAACAGAAGGAAAAGTAATGGGATTAAAAATAAACCAAGAGAAAACCAAAATAATGAGATTTGACAAAAACTTTGAAAACAGAAAGGTTAGAGTAGGAGAATACACTTTTGAAGAAGTCGAAAAATTTAAATATTTAGGAATATTAATAACAAACAATGGAGAAAGAGAAACCGAAATCAAAGAAAGGATTATTACAGCAAATAAGAGCTTCCATGCAAATAAAAAATTACTTAAAAATAAGTTATTGAGTAAGAAATCAAAAATGAAAGTATACAAAACAATAATTCGACCGACGATGATGTATGCAGCCGAAACTCTTAGCATGACAAAAAAACAAGAGGAAAACCTTAGAATACAAGAAAGAAAAATACTAAGAGCAATATTAGGACCAATAAAAATAAATGACAATGAATTTAGACAAAGAACGAACCTTGAGTTACTGGAAGAAATTGAGGAGGATATAGTATGTAAAATAAAACAGCAAAGAGCAAAATGGCTAGGACACATATGGAGATCCGGATCAACTACGACGATATACTCAATATTGGAATGGACACCAGCTGGCAAAAGAAGACGTGGAAGACCAAGATCTACATGGTTACAAGAAGTAGTAAGTGATCTCAACAATGCGGGCATACGACATTGGAAAGGGAAAACCAGAGACAGGAAAGAGTGGAGAAAAATAACAGAGAAAATTAAATAACGAACATGAGGACTGATCTACCTCAAAACATAGATCTAGAGAGCGTAAGCGGCGTAACCCCTAAAGGGGTGTTTAGCCACTATATATATAATAAGGATGGACATATTCAGCGAACGCCATATTGAAGTTTTTTATACGATTTATGAGTTTCTTACACTCAAATTTGTTTAAAGTGCTTAACTTTTTGGTAATAGACGAAAAAAGCGAAAATTTAGCGTTTTTTGATTTTCATTTGTTTATAACTATGTATATCATCAAAATCGGCTGCAGGAAACATATAGGTTAATAATATAGATGTCCATACTACTTAAAAAAATTTGGTTTCGGCCTGGAGGGGGATGTGTCACGAGAAAAATCTTATTTCTCTGGACTAATAGCAAAGCTATAGCAAAATAACTGCACACTACAGATTTATAATTGAATATTTGAAGCAGAAAAATATCAAATCAATGTCGCATTGTTCACACTCAGCTGAGTTAATATCAGTGTCTAAAGATTTTTTCCTAAATCAGTTTTAAAAATCATCTCGATTAATTTAATCTGCTGTCGAAGGCATCAAAAAAGTATTTTCTAAAGATACTAACAAGAATACAAAATTTAGAATCCAAAAATATTAGATTTAATTAAACTTTGGAGTTGAGTTTTTATGATATCTACCAATAAATCTTTCAATTTTTCGTGTTTTGAATACTTACAACTGATAAAATTTAAAATATATTCTAATTTAAATATATATCTAATATTTACTTTTTTTTTTCTAGAGAAACATGGAATACTTTAAGAAAATATCTATAACTGGACGACGAAATCATTTTTAAATTTCACAATGGCCCAATTTAATAGATGGTCGGTGTTAAAACTTTTCGAAGTTGTAAGTATCTTAATTTTTGTGTATCTAATAAAAACATAAAACATTTTCGACATGTTTGACATTTTACTTAATATATTTTTCCTAAATAAATTTAAACTGAATAAATGATACCAAAACGATTGATAAAACAAAATCATCAAGAAACGAAGATGATAAAGAAGTAAATATATAGGAGTTGGAAGAAGAGAAGAAGAAAACCGGTGGTGCGGATAATATGGACAAGGAAATAGTAAATTACATAAGAAACGGAGGCTTAGAATGCTTGTTCAAATTATTTAATACTACATAAAGAACGCTAAAGAATGGAAACAAAACCTCATAATCGCAATATATAAAAATGGGGGAAGAGGCTAACTAACAACTATCGGGCTATATGTGCAAAGTTTAATCGCGAAGTTGAGTGACACACTTTAAAATTTAGCTTTTTAATCAAGTTTATGTTAAAATATAGAGTACACAGAACAGAATGTTTTATAGAAAAAAAAACATTGCAACTTTTAGTTTTAAGAAAAATGTGATTTCATTTTTTTTAGGGCAAAGTTGCGATTTTTACATTGTTCTCCTACTTAACATTCAAAATAAACCTTAATTTTGTTTTCAGCACCATCAAAAACATAAAGTATGACCAAAATTCGCCATTCACCACACCGTGGTCAGTATCTCGAGAAATAAGCGTTTTTTCGGGGGAGTGCCACTCGTCTATAAAGTCACAGAACTTTTTTTTATTGCATATTTTATTTTGACTTGAATTTTTCAGAAAACTTCTTCATGGCTTATGTTTTAATGCTTTGTTGGTTAAAATTATAAACTAAAAAGTTTGTCACTCAACTTTCTTAAGTAAACATGAAACTAATGAAAGCTGACGACAAAATGTTTAAAAATTAACAACTCTTCTTTTGATTTGTTTAAAGATCTCGGAAAAATCTCATTGCTTCGGAAATACTTCAAAGATAATACAGTAAAATTATCGAAATAAAATATTGACAGCAACCAAAGATACAGCGAGTTAAATTTGAAAAATCGTCTAAATTGATTTTTTAATTCTCTAAAATCTTTTAAAATGTTGATTAAAATCTTTTATTCATCTAAATCGAAATTTTATTTTTAAACTTCATATTCGAATTCAGCGACCTCGAAAACATATAGAATGACCAAAATTCGTCATTCATCTGAAAGTTTATTTTCGTGATCGGTATATCATTTTAGGGGTTGCTACCGCTCGCCTACTATTGTATTTGGACATTTTAGAGTGTGAGCGTTTTGAACATCGCTTACTCGTCTGTATATTAGCGATCTTTGTTGATTAGTTTCTCTATTAATAAATTTTGAGTTCACTCTTAGCCAAGCCGCACACCAAAGAAACATGAAACGAAAAACATGAAACATGAAACGAAAAACATGTTTCATGAAAAGAAAACACTGCTAAACAAATCTCAAAGTCCGCCTACCAATGAAACGAGTGTGATTCATGCTCATGACACATTTTTATTTTCGGAGAGTTTCATAAATGGCCGGACGTATATTTGTTTAGCACTGTTTTATTTCCATGAAACGTAATTTACGTTTCATGTTTCTTTGATGTCTCGCCTGCCTTAGCCCGGCCGCACATCAAAGAAACATGAAACGTAAATTACGTTTCATGGAAATAAACCACTGCTAAACAAATATATATCCGGCCATTTATGAGACTCTCCGAAAATAAAAATGTGTCATGAGCATGAATCACACTCGTTTCATTAGTAGGCGGACTTTGAGATGTTTTTAGCAGTGTTTTCTTTTCATGAAACAAGTTTTTCGTTTCATGTTTCATGTTTTTCGTTTCATGTTTCTTTGGTGTGCGGCTTGGCTTAATACTCGTAACTAATAAATTAAAAACAAACAGTTTTTTTAAACTCTTGTTTAAACTGTTGTTTTAGATTTTGGTGCTAGCATGTTTAGTTTTCAAACGCGTAACAGACGATGAAGCTTCAAGAGTGTTTCTGTATCTACAAAAAATATCCAGAGAATGGAGTCTGTTAAACAATATAACTTGGAGTAGAGTCGGTGCTGCAGTCGCAGATGTTACTTATGGAGGTGAGTATAGTTATTGCTTCTTGTAATGATATTTAAGTTAAATGTATGTTAATCCGGCATTGGTCGCTAGGTAGGCTGTTACGCGAGTGGTCGCGCGTGAGATTTTCTCTCACATATCCAACTTTTGCCTTTCTTTACAAAATTTTACAAAAAAGATGAGGTTTCATCAACGATAAAGCTATTTGCTTTAAAAAGACACTACGTTTTTCTGTTTTATTATTATTATCAGTATATAAAATGTGATTATTGATGCCGCCAATATTTAACATTGAAAAATATATGGTAAGTGACCATCTACAACTAACCTGTGATACACAATATAGGATTTTCATATCATCGACCACATCCACGGCGCCTTTTATTACATCATAAAAGGATATTATTTTAGGTTTTAAGGGGAAAAATAAAATTAATTTTTATACACAGTTAGTGACGCCGGTGGTCGCTTGATGAGAGAATCTCTCACATGGAGCGCACTGACTCAACAATATGGTGATACTAAGTAAACTGAGTCACTATCTGAGAGGACGAGTCTATTAGATTGTCGAGGGAGGATAGTTAGGAGACTAGAAGGAACTACAGAGCGTAAAATTTCCCAGAAAAAAAGTTGTGCGCAATTTTCTGAAACCGTGAGAGAAAATCTCATATAGCGACCACTGGCGGGTTAAATCTGCTTATATTTGACAATTGACAATAACATAGTTATTTGCATTTACAAAAATAAGATATTTTATTTTTCATCTATATTCTTTCATAAACTGTTCAGAAGTTAGATATAGGTACAATTTCATGCACTCTAGAACTCATTTATTTCACGGTTTGCTGTCAGTTGTAGTTATACATTTTCCAGAACTGTAATAATACAAACAGAAGCAATTTAAAAAATTCAGAAAGACGAAGTAGAACTTGACAAATACATATACTTTGGACAAGAAATTGGGATAGGAAATGCGTCTCCTTCCCGGTCCTCTTTTACCATTTACCTTCCCTTGGAGAATCAGTTGGAGAATGCCGTAACCACATAGATGCAACAGTTAGTGTCCACACTTCCATTCCGTAGAGCAGAACTGTGAATATGTAGCATTTCAACAGACGGTATTTTGTTTTTAATGATATGTCTCGACTGTTGAAAATGGGTCTCATTCTAACGTATGCTGCTTTCGATTTTATTATTCGCTGTTTAATTTCTGTCGAGTGGTCCCATTGGCTATTTAAATTCGTGCCCAGATATGTATATTGCTCAACTCTTTCGATATTCTGTTGGTTGATTGTGAGTTGAGCGTTTAGTATTGGTTTTTTACTAATTGTCATAAATTTGGTCTTCTTTATGTTTAGAGCTAGTCCGTATCTGTTGCTGACTTCTGATGCCAGATTATCGGCAAAAACTATGGTGTCATCTGCATATCTAATCTTATTCAACCATTCACCATTTATTAATATTCCCTTCGCACAACCGTCTAAAGCTTCCTTAAATACCCATTCAGAGTAAATATTGAATAGTAGTGGAGATAAAATGCAGCCCTGTCGTACTCCTCGTTTTATTGCAATTTTATCAGTCAACTGGTCTTCTATTTTGATTTTGGCCATTTGATTGTAATAGATGTTTCTGATTATTTCATTCATAGGAGATTCTGACCAATAGAAAGCTACATAAATCCAAATTAAATCGATTATTTTTTAATGATTTTAAATTCCAATCGTATAGTAAGATATTTGATCACGTGTTTAATTCTGTCCAATCAGATTAAAATTATACTGAGAATTATCTACTGTAGAAAATTACAGATAGAATTTTTTTAAGTAGATTGTTTCTGTTTAATGGGCTAATGGCAACCAGTTTCCTAGTTTTGACAACTGTCACATTTAAGAAAATATCCATAACATACGTATTAAAGAATAAACTTACGAATATCACACGACAGTAAGAATAAATAAGAAAATAATGCTTCATTTTTACTCAAATTTGTTGTCATTGGGCAATAGCCACTCAAGCCCTGCGGGCTCTCGTGTCTATTGCCAGACATCAAATTTTCGAAAAACTGTCGCATTATTTTCATTTTATTCTATACCCGATAATTTTTGATAATTTCCCGTCGTCAAGTATATTACGTCAGATGCCCTTCGTTGCTACGAAAAAATACATTCAGTGACATTAACAACAATTAATGTTTTAAAAATTATAAAAGTGATGACTTTCAACCGTCAAATTAATATTTATAACAACTGTGTGTTTAATTGTACTAATTTGTACTTCATAAGTAAAATTACAATAAAATTTTGGGGTTGAACAGTTTTATTCATGAAATAATCGCAACAAATTGCACTCGATCTCTAAAATTAATATAGAATTTTTGCCCTCGTGACACTTTGAAACTGTCAAAGTGTCACTCGGGAAAAATTCAATAATTTTAGAGCTCTTGTGCAATTACTACTGATTATTTCATTCATAGGAGATTCTGACCAATAGAAAGCTACAGAAATCTAAATTAAATTGATAATTTTTGATAATTTCCCGTCGTCAAATATATTACGTCAGATGCCCTTCGTTGCCACGAAAAAATACATTCAGTGACATTAATGACAATTAATATTTTAAAAATTATAAAAGTGATGACTTTCAACCGTCAATATTTATAACAACTGTGTGTTTAATTGTACTAATTTGTACTTACATAAATAAATTACAATAAAATTTTGGTTTTGAACAGTTTTATTCATGAAATAATCGCAAAAAATTGCACTCGCTCTCTTAAATTAATATAGAATTTTAGAGCTCTTGTGCAATTACTACTGATAATTCTCAGATCTTTGTTGTCAATTCCAATTTCTTGCATTAGAGTTATTAATTTGTCATGTTTCACTCAGTCAAATGCTTTCTGGTAATCTATAAAGCACACGTATATATTACAATTTACATCCCTGCATCTCTGAAATAGCACTTGTACAGCAAAAAGGGCTTCCCGTGTTCCCAGAGCATCACGAAATCCGAATTGTGTTCTCGTTAGTTGTTCCTCGCACTTTGTATATATTATTTTGTGAATGACCTTCAGAAATGTTTTAAGTTCTATAGTCTTCGCACTTTCTCGCACTGCTTTACCATCTTTGGTACTTTTGATGGCATACTTTACTTCTTCGACTGTAAGTGGACGTCCAGATTCGCAATTGTTGTTTGTTGTGATGCCAGTGTTACTTAGTATATCTTGAAAAGTTTTTTCCACGTATTTAATCCAAATATCCCTTTTTTGCTCTATTTCCAATACTATGTTTCCCTGATTATCTGTCAGAAATCCAGTGTTCTTGTGTTTATATAAGACTGCAGCTTCTTTGATCTTTTTATGAAGGTTAAACGAATGATGTTTTTGTTGTAATGACTCTATCTCTGTACATTTAGAGCTTAAACAATTTTCTTTTGCTATTTTAATAGCCCTTTTTATTTCGTTATTTATTTTGTTGTAGTTATTCTTATTATCTTTAGCCTTTCTTCTGTCTTCCTTCATACATATAATCTCCTCTGTCATCCATTCTTTTTTCTTTGTTCTTTCAGGTCTTAAGTATTTCTCTGACATTTCTTGACTTACTTTGTGTATCTTTTCTAGTTCTACCTCTAAGCTGTCTATTTCTGTATGAACCCACGTTTCTTCTTTTAGGCGTTTTTGTACCTTTTCTTTTAATGTTTTATTTTTCAGTTGATTAATATCGTATTTCCGAATTTTTGGTCTTTGAATTTTCTTTAAACTAAGTTTCATTTTGACGATAAGCGGATTGTGATCCGATTTTATGTCGGATCCCGGGTACGTTTTTACAGATGTTATAGAGTTTCTAAATCGTTTGTTGACACGGATATATTTGATTTCTTACTGTGTGCTCTGTAGTATCCTGAGGATATTTCCACGTATACAATCGTCTTGGAGGAAGATCATAAAAGGTGTTTGTGACTACGGGCTGTTCTTCAGTTGCAAATTCAATCAAACGGTCTCCACGTTCGTTACGTTCCGCTAGCCCAAAGGATCCTACTAAATTTCCACTTTGTCCGTTGTCAACTTTGGCATTAAAGTCGCCCATTATTAGTATTATTTCGTTTTTCCGAATCCTTTTGACAATATTAGTAAGGTCACTGTAAATTTCTTCTATAATTTCTTCTGGGGTGTCCGCTTTAGGAGCGTACACTTGAATAATATTTGTTTTTATGGGAGTTGTGTTTAGCTGAATTAAGAGCATTCTTTCTGACACAGGTACAATAGACCAGGGTAATAAGATAAAAATATACCCTGTTCGTGACACTTCAGCAGCCAGGGTACTGAAGCATTTTTTCGACAGGTAATACCTATAAGAACAAATTGTAACTATTTCCTTCGCAGGATATGGCGGCCATTTTTATTTATAAATAATTTAGTGTCAAAAAACGGCCTGTCTTAAGATCGTGCATTCTGAATACAAAAAGGAGAAGTATATGTCGTGAAGTCAACTTAAAACGTGATGATGAGATAATGATGATGATAATAATGATAATCATGATGTAGTTCTACGTCTTTTTTGGTGTTTATACGCCGTGATCTAGAATTTATTTTTCTTAACATAATTATTGTCGTGACGATCAACGCTGATCCATTTTGTATGTTTGGAATTCTACTAGATTTACGTACCGTACATTCATCATAAAACTTTTTGTCCTACTTCGTTCATGTGATATTATGTGCTAAACTGTTTCGAAGAGACACTAGTCTTATTAATATTAACTTTGGTGAATATGAACTTTTTTACCTAATAGTTTTCTTCCCTAAATGTACGCATGATTATAGTTCGTAGTATCATTTCTATTAAATTTTTCAAAAAACGAAAACGACTTAGCCTTTGTATGTCGACCGAATAAGTTATTGTGCAGCCTTCAATTCAAGTAATTTATTTCAGGAACTTTGCAGAACATACTGGACAATTTTGTACTTATGAATGAATAATAATTTTATATTTAATTACGTGGCTAAAGGTTATAAACTAAGGCCAGAATCAGAACAAAAAAAACTTTGCAGAACGATGCTGTAACTTAGAGAGCATATTTTATATTTTGCTATTTATTTTTATTGAAGTTGAAGTCAGAATGTTGCTTCTGTCCAACTTGTCTACCTTATTGATTTGTTATCTCAAAGAGAAGTAAGCAGTGGAAAGACCTATTACCAATTTAAATCATTTCCTAAAAATAATAATTTGTATGCTATACAAAAAAATTTTGTCTTTCTCGGTGATACTATAGGTAACTGAAAATATCTCAAAAGCAGAATACGCTTTTCACTTGGTTAGAGCGAGGCCCCATTAGTGTGTTACGCTGTGTATCGTTGCGACGTCGCATTGTATGCCACACCTGCCTTGCAATGACAGCTGTGTTGCGTTTGCGACGTCCCAACGGAACAACGCATCGGGACGAGGCGTCGAGGCTCCATTAGAGCGAAGCCCCATTAGTGCGTTGCGCTGCGTTGGGTTGCGACGTCGCAACGGAACAACGCTGAGGAGAGGCCTCATCAGTGCGTTGCGTTGCGACGTCGCAACGGAACAACGCATTGTATGCCACACCTGCCTTGCAATGACACTGCCATCAAAGAACACCCTTGCCCGTCGATCCGTTGAATCATCGCCACTGAACGACGCGACGCAGCGCATCGCACTGATGGGGAGTCTTGTCCGTCGATCCGTGAAAACATCGCAACTGATCGACGCGACGCAGCGGAACGCACTAATGGTGCCTCGTTCCGATGCGTTGTTCCGTTGCGACGGCGCAACGCAACGCAGCGCAACGGACTAATGGGCCTTGCTCTTAGTGCGTTGCGCTGCGTTGCGTTCCGACGTCGCAACGGAACAACGCATCGGAACGAGGCCACATCAGTGCATTGCAATGCGTTGCGTCGATCTGTTGCGATGTTTCAACGTATCGGTGGACAAGGGTGTTCTTCGATGGCAGTGTCATCGCAAGGCAAGTGTGGCATAAAATGCGTTGTTACGTTGGGACATCGCAACGCAACGCAGCGCAGCGAACTAATTGGGCCTCGCCCTTAGTCCACAAAAGTGTTTTGGACATAATAAAGAAAAAATTGCATCTTGTTTTGCCACACAAACATAATGAATAACGAAATAAAATATATAGGTACGTTAATTTTTTAGGTTACTTAATAATCACTGGTGCCTTATTTTTGGGTCACATCGTTGAGGAACTGCCAACCACGAGAAGAATAACTGAATATATATTACTAGGGATAGGAACTATATTGTTCGTAGTAATGGGTAAGTTAGATTTTTTTTGTATACTATTTGAAAGTAGTATACAAAGCAAAAGATAAAAGTATATATATATACTTTATACGACTTTAATTGTTTAATAATGAAAAGGAATATACATTTTTTTTAGTAAATTAATATAAAAATCACATCAAAAAGACTAATGGTAGAGACAATAATTTAAATTACCAAAGTAGGTATTACTATGTTGAATGGGTTAATGTTGAAATAATATTAATCTTTATGTTAGTTGCTAGTGCTGACAATATTGCGAAAGAAAAATTATTACAAAATAGAGAGTCTTTATTTGCTCTAAATGTACTCACAAAACGATGCATGGATGGTAATCAAAAGGCTTTCGAAATAATATGCCTCAATTCTCGCTTAAGGGGGAAGGCGCAAAATGTCGCATGTCAAAATTTTCAGTGTGTTTAAAATGTATAATTTTTTTTCAAATCCCGAAAAAACTAATAAATATTTTTAAAAAATTTAAACACAGAATGTAACACTACATTATTACTGAGGGCCGAAAGTTCCTGAAAACTTCTACAATGTTTATTTTAATAAGTTACAGGGGTGAATATAAAAGAGAAAATTTAGTGTGACTTATAATTGCAAATATTTCATTCAAAACAAACTTTCTATTTATTCTATGGGGCTTTCGGCCCTCGGTAATAACGTAATCTTTCACTCTGCGTTTAAATTTTTCAAAAATACTTATTAGTTTTCTTTTTTAATTTAATTTTAATTCTTTTTAATTTACATTTAATCTGATTAAAAATTTTTGCTTTCTTTATATCCTGCGTAGACGCCGTATTTGTATTGAGACAAATCACAGAAAAGGCCATTGAGCACAATAAACCAGCATATCTATGTTTTATAGACCAGACAAAGGCTTTTAATCGCATCCAAGTCGAAGGCGTCTTATATTTACTATATAGAAGAAACATACCAATCAATATTATACAAACCATCGAAAACATCTACTTTCATAATCGAATACAGGCAAAGATAAATGAAAAACTAACGTAGTTTATACCAGTACAAAGCGGAGTCATACAAGGTGACTCGTTAAGCCCACTGCTCTTTAATATAATAATGGACGAAATAATACAAGCAGTACGTAAAGGTCATGGTTACAGAATGGGGAACAAAGAAATCCAAATATTATGTTATACAGACGACGCCGCATTAATCGCCGAGACAGAAGACGATCTCCACAGATTAACACACATCTTCAATACAACAGCCAAGAAATACAATATGATAATATCAGCAGAAAAAACCAAATGTATGACATCTAAATACCCACTACGATGTAAAATCGAAATTGATGGGAAAATAATAAAGCAGGAAGCAAGGTTTAGATATCTGGGAATAGATATAACCAGTTACGGAGATGTTGAAGAGGAAGTACGACAACAAAGCTTAAAAGCAAGTAAAGCGGCGGAATCTCTTAATGACACAATCTGGAAGAACAAACACCTAGACAAGACACAAAAGCAAGAATTTATAAAGCAGCAATTAGACCTATATTGACATACACGGCAGAGACAAGACCTGACACATCTAAAACGAGACGACTACTAGAAACAACAGAGATGAAAATACTTCGACGAATATCAGGGAAAAGTCTGTTGAATAGGGAGAGAAGCGAAAACATAAGAAGATCATGCAATGTAGAATACATAAATGGATGGGTGACAAAACGGAAATAGGAGTGGAATGAGCACATTAGTAGAATGGCAGAGGATAGGATAGTACGAATAGCACGAGAAGAAGTATTGGCAGACCAAGAAATAGACGGTGCGATATCTTAAACAATTTGGGAAGCTAATATTGCAGAAGAAACATACTTAAAAGCCTACATACAAGAAAGAAGAAGAAGAAGAAGAAGAAGAAAAAGAAGAAGAAGAAGAAGCTATATGTATCTATTTCCAGATATCAAAACTTGCTTTCTGCTTTATTATTTTCCCATCAATTTCGATTTAGTTTTTTCTGTTGATATTATCATATTGTATTTCTTGGCTGTTGTATTGAAGATGTCTGTTAATCTTTGGAGATCTTTTTAACACAATTTCTATAGTAATCT
Organism: Diabrotica virgifera virgifera; assembly: GCF_917563875.1. Taxonomy (NCBI): domain Eukaryota; kingdom Metazoa; phylum Arthropoda; class Insecta; order Coleoptera; family Chrysomelidae; genus Diabrotica; species Diabrotica virgifera. Next base: position 57,735,145 of record NC_065447.1, read on the forward strand.
TTTTTGAAAACGATCTCCAGAGTAGAAATCGAAACGTCCGTGGTTAATCACATATAAGTACCATGACAGGTCATAAGAAAATAGTTACAGAATCTTGCTTTTACGTTTATTGAATTTTGATATTGTAAATATGTTTATGTTTTAGGTAGTCTTTCCTTCGCTGCATTAGACTCCGTTCCTCCAAGTCTGGTAGACAACGCAGCTATAGTAGGAACGCTATCTCTGGTAGTTGCAGGTCTCTTCCTTCTTGATATGGGCGGCCCAAAGAAACGACCGCCTAGATCTCAACAACCCAAACAAAAGAAGAACGTTGTAGTTCCTCCAGGCAGTATTACAAAAGGAGTTATTGAGACAGAAAGATATAAGGACGCAGCGAAGACGGACCAGAAGGAAAGTACAAAACCTGAGGAGATACAATTTAAAAAGATAGAAAAGGGTGTGAAAACTGAAAAGGACAAAAATGAAAGTAATGGAATTACTGCTATTGAAATGCAAAATACAAATAGTTCTAATAAAGGTACACTATTTAGGTTAATTTATGTAACTTTATCTATTTAATAATAAGACGAATATGGTTCCTAATATAGCATTTGGTACCTACGCTGATGAAATTTAAGATCATCTTCTGTAGTATAATAGTAGTATGCCACACGAAAATTTTATTTATTATACTTTGGATTTTCATGAGGTGATGATAAGTTAAAAATTCAAAATAATTACTTTGATTCATCAAAAGAATCAGAATCAGAGACTAGGAAACTTGAACCCCCTACATACCATGCTATTAATATTATCGTTACTGAAAAATAGTTATTTTCAATGCCTGGAACGAAAAACAAGGACGATTCATCATGGACCGAAAAATGTCCAGCAAGGAGCATAAGCTGCGCAGTGAGGACAATATTTAAGTATTTATTACAGCAAGAAAGAAGCTGTTAGGACCCAAAAGAAGCTTGGCAGCAGACACTTAAATCTACTCGAACTGTCTTGATTTGACTCTTTACTGGGGAAGCTCTATACTGAGTAGAACTTTACGTAGGACCTATATATAACCAAATAAACATCTGGGAATCGACTGAGAACAGGGCAGCAGCTTATTAATTCGACATTACACAAACTCAGACACACATACACAAAATATATACAGTGTGGGCCAAAGAAAACCGCCCACCTCGATATTTGGCAGTATTTATTAGAATTTGAGGAAATGAAGAAACAGATTGATTTTTTGATCTAAGGGGGACACATTTTTACGGTACATACATCTGTCATTTTTCAACCCTCTCCCTTCCATATCGCCCATCCATTATTTTTAAATAGGGAATAGGGGTCGTGTGCTAGCTCATTTGAAAGGTTATTTAATTCTCTATTCAGTAATATTAACATTTACATAATTATTTATACAGGGTGTCCAAGAAAAATTATTTTGGATTAAATCAATTGACACAAAAATAAGAATGTATGTAATTTATTTAACTCAGAATACATTCTCCTGCTGACAGAAAACAGCAAAAAATGTTTATTTGATAAATAAGCATTGTTTTTTGCTTAAATTCAATATTCAATCTACCAAGAGGCAGATGGGTGGCAGCTTGAACACTGGAATTAAGCGAAAAGCAACGTTTATTTATCAAAAAACATTTTTTTCTGTTTTGTGACAGCAGTAGAATGTATTTTGAATTAAATAAATTACATACATTCTTCTTTTTGTGTCAATTAATTTAATTAAAAATTTTATTTCTTGGACATCCTGTATAAATAATTATGTTAATGTTCATATTACTGAATAGAAAATTGAATAACCTTTCAAATGAGCTAGCACAGGACCCCTATTCCTTATTTAAAAATAAGGGGTGGAAGAAGTGGAAGGGAGGGGGTTGACAAATGACAGATGCATGCTCCGTAAAAATGTGTCCCCCTTAGATCAAAAATCGACCTGTTTCGTCATTTCCTTAAAATCTAATAAATACTGCCAAATATCGAGGTGGACTCTTTTCTTTGGCCCCACCGTACCTATATATTATATAGAGGAGACCGGAGGGTTATATAATATATATTATATATTATATAGAGGGTTTGGACACTCTTTGGGTTTTATTTTTTGTTTCTTTATCTAAATATTTTAGCTATTTGGTTGTTAGGCTAATATTTAGAGCAGTTCTTAAGGTTTATTTATTTATAAAATTAACTTTACAGAACTCAGGATATTTTTTCAAAAAATTCCTGGAAATTAAAGGCACTGCATCTCTCCAAACTATTCCCGTGTGCTGAACTTTGGAAGGAACTTGGGGATGCTATGGCCAAGCAGCTATAAGCACAAACATATAGATTAAGTAACAGAAATCTCTATAATTCGTGTATCTTTTAAATGTAAAAGTAGAAAAATCAAAATCAAAATAAGTCACTGCAGACTGCAGACAGAATCGCGATAGTTCAGTGTTGAAATATAGCATGTCTTTAAATCTGGGACGTTTCTCTTATACTGCTTTCGGCAAGATGAAAAATTCAAGAAAGAGGTTTCTTCTTCCGTATGTTGAAAGATATTAGACGGAAGCAGTCGTCTGTAGAACTTTTCTTCAAATCCGTCTCTCAACTTACTTTCTACTTTTGCCACAAAATTCATCGCAAATTTACCTTTTTTTGACGGAACTTGTACAATTATTATGAAGTCGCCTTCAACAGCATCTTTGCCACTTTGAAGCCACTTACGGCTTTCTTTGTCCTCTTCCAACTCAAGAAAAATCCTTCATGATGACTTCTTCTAAGTCTTTATCGGAAGAATGTTCCTAGAAAACAGTCTTCTTTTTCTACAAATACTTTCTTCTTCAAAACCTTGGTTTTATTTGCCATCTTAATTCTCTCGATCTCTTTGCCTTTCGAATTATTCCTTTTCCGGTGTGTGTCAGTAAACAAGTCATCACCAACTTGTCCTTTTGCTTTCCAGGCTTTGCGAAATTTTAGATTGCTTACTTCAGCAAATTGTAAAGCAATGCTGTAGATCACCTTCAGAAAAGATTCGTTCAGTTGTTCTTTTAAATTCTTGTAGCATCTAGAATAAGGTAACGTATTGCGTTAATAATTTATAGATATATCAGAGATACAATGGACAATAACTTAGATCCATCATATCAAAAACTCTGTAAACCTACAATTTTACAGCTAAGGCCATAATATATATATATCTACTTTTGTCAGCTGGTCTCTCGCAGTGTTGCCAATACGTACAATCGATCGCGGAAGTTTAATTCACATTATGGCGTGAAATTTTCATCCTGTCCTTGTATCCCTATGCCAAAACCATCCCCGGCATCTCCTACACACATGCATACCATGCTCAATCTGCAAATTACCAGACAGTCGTACCTCAACTGACTGTTATACGGTGGGATTTGTTCTAAGACATGTGTGTGCTCTACTTTTCATAAGATGCACTGCAGAGGGGCAAAATGTTGCCTAAGCAATATCCCAGAGAGCTAATGAGCTCTGAAGGGCTCTCTTTTCTCGGTACGATCTCACTGCCGTGATTGACAGAATTTCGTCCTAACTCTGGGACCAAAATGGAGACGGAGTCAAAAAGTTTCACCCAGAATAGCGCATAGAAATGAGTGACTTCTGAGTCTACAAATAGAAATACAAGAGAATAGAAGAACGAAGAATATATAAATAGAAGAACTTACATTCCAACCGTAGGCACATTAAGGCAAATTCGGGAGAACTTATTTCGCTACTAGAAGGTTCGACTTATTTTTATTCTTGATATGAGAGTTCTGTCTATAAAAGGGCCAAAAAAAGGTCTATCAGTTGTTGGCAGAGAACTGATAGATAGTCTAAAGTCTAAGATTTATCTTTGCTTGTCGATTATATTAAAAATTTGTTATAATGCTTTAGGTTACCAAAGAATGAGGGAGGACTCTTTTAGAAGATTTGGAATATACGGTCAAGACGTCACTGATGAAGGAAGCACAGAAGCTGAAGACATGGAAATACCTCCACATGGTGGTGAGCATTCACCAGTTTGGAGTAACATAAGAAGAGGTATGTAATAATAAAAATACATCAAGATCATCTTTTTATCACTCTAAAATTTTCACATAAAAACTGACTCACACTAAAATACTAACTAAAATATATTTTCAAGCTGCACCAACGGTATTCCCGAGATGAAAGTATTTAGATAGATAAGAAATAAGGTATAAATATGAAATATCATCTTCCGTCTCCATCTGACTTTATCTATCCAATAGCCCTCTTTCAGATCTTTTTCCTGAATAGCGAGATCAATTATTTCTTCTATTCATGATTTATGTTCATTATATGTCCAAACTACTGAAATTATTTTTGGTCTTGAATTCGCTTATTTATTATCTCTGTGAGATTTCTAAAATAACTTATTTCTTTATTTATAATTCTCTGTATTTTTGAAACTTCAAATGATCATCTGAGATCATCCATACTCTTCCTGTATATATGAAGCTTTGTATTTGTGGGTGCAATATGAATTTGTGTATATAATTCTCTTAGACAAACCTGTGTGGGACCCTATTTCGACATAATAATGCAGAAGGTAGGCTACAGCAGCCCTATTTAAGGTCTTTGTCAACTTCAGATTGAGTTGAAAAATTCTTACCCAGTTATATTAACCTTTACAAGATAACCATAAATTGCCATGGTCAAATATTTGTAGAATCTGTAGTACTTAAATTTTGAATAAATTATGTCCTCAGAAATGTTTCCACTTAAATCTCCAAGAGATGTAGATCCATTTTGTAAATATCTATCAAAATCTTAATGAATTTTTTTATAGGAGAATATGGAAAATATGACATAGTAAATCCTAAATTCGTTTTAAGAAGATCCGATAGACGACAGCAACAAGAAGAAATTCGACCTCCTAGCAGCCCGGGTGATCCAGGATATGTACAATATACTGCACAACACTGGGGAGAAGGTGGCACCAAAACTCCCCGACCTAGTCCAACTGAACCAACTCAAGTTTAGTTATTTTTACAAAGACATTTGCATCTTTTTTATAAGTAATGTTAAGTCATTTATGCCATATACTTTGTATATTTTAATACAGCACCTCTATATATACAATAGATTATTGTTTAATACAATGTTAAAGAAAAAGTTGACTGTTCTTATTGTAAATTATAGGTACATAGATATAAACCTGTTCCAAAATATTTTCGATAGAAGTGCGAGCCAACGCATACATGTCAATGTGTGTATTCTAAAAGTTTCTTGGTTCAATTTCGGTGTGTAGTTTAGAATCTAGAATCTATCTTTGACTCTAAATTAACACATTGACGGTCAGACCTGCTATAGCCGTCATGTATACTGTGACGCACCTGCTACAGCCGTCCAATAATAATTATCTTTGTAGGACAGACCGGTTGAGGGTGGCACATTTTATACTATTACACCATTAAAAATACATGTTGGTGTCCCAGGAAACGTGTGTGCAATGTTGGTTGCCTGCAGTTTAGGTATCTACCGCCAATTAGAAGAGTCATTCTGTATGCGGATAATCAAGTGCGTTGGTTTGGTCACAGTATATAGTATGGAACCTCTATATACTTGGTCGAAAATACGTTAGCTGGTGTCCGTCAATGTGTTAAGCTCTATGCTACTCATTCCATTAATGCATAGGGCAGAGCAACAGAGCCTGAATCCTAGCATACCATTTATTAGGGTTATTATATGAACAGTATCTTCTTTTAGTACTTTCTTAATATCTACATTTGTTCTGCTTATATATTTATTTTGTAGTTTTGAAAGAGCCTGAATCCTAGCATACCATTTATTAGGTTTATTATATAAACAGTATCTTCTTTTAGTACTTTCTTAATATCTACAATTTGTTCTGCTTCTATATTCATTTTGTACAGTTTTGAATGGTTCCAGTATTATGGTTCTCATGATGTTATTTCTTTCCACTATTCGTAAGCCGATTCGTATTCATATTTTTTACTGTCGTTGTTTCTGCTGTGTACAATAATATTGATAAATATTGTGTTATATATGTTTATCGTAGTTTTCTTTAGAATTACACACAAATATTGAATAAGTCAGGTGACAAAACACATTCTTGTCTAATCCCTCTCACTGTTCTAAATTGCAGAACTTCTGATCTAGTCGTACTGCTGCTATATTGGACTGGTACAAATTTAAAAAAAAATCTTTGTCCAATGCTATTTGAATGTATTCATTTTTTTTTTCGAATCCTGAGAAAACTAATGAGTATTTTTGAAAAATTTAAAGGCAGAATAAAAGATTACGTTATTGCCGAGAGCCGAAAGTCCCTGAAAACTTATATAATGTTTATTTGAATAAGGGGTGAAAAACAAAGAAAATTTTTAATTTCAAAATATTTCATTCAAAAGAAACTTTTTGTTAGTTCTAAGGGACTTTCGGCCCTCGGCAATAATGTAATCTTTCATTCTGCGTTTAAATTTTTGAAAAATATTTATTAGTTTCCTAAGGATTCGAAAAAAAATGAATGCATTTAAATTGCATGGGACCAAGATTTTGCACCTACCCCCAGAATAAGTGTCACCAGGTGTATCGATCGGTGCATCCATCTCTATTAAAAAGGACCAAAGAGTTATTCAGATTATACAATCGAATGCCTTGTGGTAGTCAACAAAGCATAATATTATCATAATAATTGAGATTCTTTCGACTTTTCTATGAGCTATATCTACGATGCTAAGTCATAGGTTCAGGATTTCCTTACATGTACCTTTTTCCTTTACAAACCTCGCTTGTTGTTGTATTTGATATTGTAGGTAAGTATTTAATCTGTTTTTGATGATATGCAACAAGATTTTACAAAATGTACGTAGTTTTCAGATCTGGTAGTGGCTCCTTTTTTGTAGTAGAATATAAATTGAGATACACCAATCATATGGCAATTTTCCCAAATTACAAACTCCAGATAATAGACGGAGAGGCAGCGCTGAAAAATCTATTTGAATTTGCTAAAGCTAAATTTTTCAGTTGATTACTGTGATTGTGTAGAGAAACATACTGCGGTCGGTCAAGCGAAACGTAGAACAGGGGTTACTTAAGCGCTGATTTCCTCGAAAGCGGTGCCGACAAACTGCGACCGTAACACTGCGATGAATTACGTCATAAAAACTGTACAATGCAAAATAATAGCGGTGGTTTCCAAGGATGCGTTGGAAGCCACCGCTTGCTGAGTTTGCACATTCCATTTCCGCAGTGAAAAATCTTGAATTTTTCACCGTAATCTGACGTAATCCATCGCAGTGCTACGGACGCAGTTTGTCGGTGCCGCTTTCGAGGAAACCAGCGCTTAAGAGTTTATCAAAGTTGCTTTCCTACGAAGGTAATTAAATCCATTTACTAAGGCTGAAAATCAGTACACACACTCTAAATTGAATATAAATAAAAGTTATTATAGTCGGTCAGCTGCATGACGGGACAGAGCCGGCCGGTCGGCCCCAATGAATGTACAGGGTTATTCACTATATTTTGACCCCCTTGTAAACTGCTTTATTTACAGAATTAGAAAAAGATGTAAAATATAAAAGTTATTCGATTTTTTAATCATGATGTTTTGACATATATATTGTACTAGTGACGTCATCCATCTGGGCGTGATGACGTAATCAACTATTTTTTTAAATGAGAATAGTGGTCGTGTAATAGCTCATTTGAAAGGTTATTCAATTCTCCATGCAGTACTATAAACATTAAGATCATTATTTATACAGGGTGTCCAAAAAAAATTTTTGAATTATTAATTAAACAATTAATTTAATTAGAAAAAGTTTTTTGGACACCCTGTATAATTAATCATGTTAATGTTTTTATTACTGAATAGGGAACTCAATAACCTTTCAAATGAGCTAGCACTCGACACCTATTCCCATTTAAAAAATAGTCGGTTACGTCATCACGCCCAAATGGATGACGTCACTAGTACGATATATATGTCAAATAATCATAATTTAAAATCGAATAACTTTTGTATTTTACATTTTTTCTAATTCTATAAAAAAAGCAGTTTACAAGGGGTTCAAAATATAGTGAACAACCCTGTACATTCACTGGGGCTTACCGACCGGCTCTGTCCCGTTATACAGCTGACCGACTACAATAACTTTTATTTATATTTAATTTAGAATATGTGTACTGATTTTCAGCCTTAGTAAATGGATTTAATTACCTTCGTAGGAAAGCAACTTTGATACCCTCTCAGTAACCCCTGTTCTACGTTTCGCTTGACCGACCGCAGTATGTTTCTCTACACAATCACAGTAATGAACTGTGAAAAATCTAGCTTTAGTAAATTCAAAGAGATTTTTGCGCTGCCTCTTGGATTATAAGGTGGATATGTGTAATCCTTTGTTACTTAGTGTCTACAGCATTTTTCCTCTTATTGTGTTAATTCCTGGGGATTTATTTCTCTTTAGCGTCTTAATTGCATCTTCTACTTAAGAGAGCCTAGAAAAGGTTCTCTATGATATTCCAGGAGCAATAGAATTTCTGCTGGAGTATCGTTATTTTTATATAAATCGATACATCAGTTTCGCCACGTTTCCAATATTTTGTCAGATCGGTCTTTGTATTTCCTTCCTTTTCATTACAAACCACGTTTAAGGTTTAAACTCTGGTAAGGAGTTTGACCTATTGAAATAGACCTTTCGGTTCATTCTGACAGCAATGTTCTTCTATTTCTCTGCATATCTAGGAAATGTAATCAGCTTTGTCTTTGCGACATTGCCTTCTTATTTGTTTTGATAAAGCTCTGTATTCATCATTTGTTCCAAATCTAATTTTATGTTATTTTCTGCGTTGAATCACAGTAAAAGTATTATCAGTTATCCATGGCTTACTGTTTGTGGCAACTGGTGTCGTATAGTCTTTTGAAGTCTGTATTATTTTGTCTTTGATAGAGGTCCAAGTGTTTTCAGGACCACTATCTACTTGATATTATTCTGAAGCTATTTCTTTGTGGCATTTATGTAGTTTACTATTCTAACTGGGAAATAAGCCACAATTTAACTTAAAATAGTATATTGTGCAACAAGTGCAGAAAGGTACTAATTTCTCACGAGTTTGAAAAGTTGCGGTACGAGCGCAAGCGAGTGCCGCAATTCAAACGAGTGAGAAATTACCTTTCTGCACGTGTTTCACACTATACTTTTTCTACAAGCACAGTTTTTCCTAAAAATAAAAATCACAATTTCCAAACGACGATTAATTATAATAGGTACCTATGTGATAAATTTCAATCTGTATTTAATTAATACCTACTAATCAATTTAAATTCCTTATACAGTGGAACCCCGATAAGTCGGCCTCCGATAACCCGGAAGTCCGGCTAACCCGGATCGATTTTCATCAGATAAAATAAAAATGTTTTCACTTTGACTGAGTTTTTTTTACCAAGAAATAAACAATAATGTATACAACTGTACGTAATTTAGATGTACTGGACATAAGTATTTCATTTTTTTGGCAATTTTAATTAAGTTTATCTGTAAGAGTACCGTATTTTAATAATTTTTACCATATTCTCCGGCTAACCCAGATTTTCGATAACCCGGATCGGCCGCGGTCCCGATTAATCCGACTTATCGAGGTTCCACTGTACCTAAATAAATTGCACAGAAATCAGTTAAAAAATTAATGCACTGCCTTAATTTGTTTAAATTTAAACAATTATTACACATTATTGACATTATATTTATGCAGTCACGGATTTAAACAAAACCTACTTCATTCGACGTCTCTTGCACAGGTTGCTAAATCCTTATTGGTTATTTGATAATTATAAAATATTTAATAAGAATAAAATTGTAAAATAAAACAGTTGTAACATCCATAATTTAGTTTCTATGCTATAGTTAAATATAATAATTGTCTTATAGGTTATATATTTGTCTAAAGTTTAACCACGGATGTAAACAGAATATAACGTTACTCAGAATGCGGTAGTCCACGGATGTAAACAGAATATAACGTTACTCAGAATGAGGTAGTCAACTGTGCAGAAAAGAACTTTGCGGCACAGAAACGTCACTTTGCGGCACAGAAACGTCACTTTTCTGCACACGAATGTCAAATATCTTATACTGTGAGAAAATATCAAGTATGCTAACATAAAACCGTGCAGAAAAGTGCACTTTGAATAGTGGTTGTAGAAAAAATTATTTTATTGACGTTTCGACTTCCACCTCGGATGTCGTTATCCTGTCGTTATATCGTCGGCTTACTGCCAAAACCAACCAACTCCACTTTTCAAAGTTTTGAGAAATCCACCTTTAAAACTTTAATTTAAAATGAAAAATCGTCTGAATTTAAAAAATAATTTAAGAACTGAAAAATATGTTGCATTTATTATTCAAAAATATATTTCATTTTTTAAATTCAGACGATTTTTCATTTTAAATTATAGTTTAAAAGGTAGACTTCCCAAAATTTAAAAAGTGGAGTTAGTTGGTTTTGGCAGTAAGCCGACGATATGGCCTATTTCCCAGTTAAAATAGTACACTATCTACTTAAATGCCTTGCTTGTTCTTCATTTTCGTTTATCATTGCAGTAAACCAGTTTAACTGTTTTCCAATTTAAAATTATTAATTCTATTTATTATAAATAAAACAAAAAATATCTTGAATAACTTTATATAAACATCAATACAAAATATGAAATGATATACAGAGTGACCTTAAAAAATAACTTTTTTCCGAATAAAACTCTTAAGTTATTATAAATTACCAGGACGGCACCATTTGTTTTCTCATTAATGACTTAATTTTTTTACGTAATATTTTTTGGACAGTCTTGACTTTGGAGGCGCTCCATTCGAGATATAATTACTTACATCCTAAAGTTTCCATTGCTGTGGATTCGAACCAATATCTCTGTGCACTGCAATGAAGTATCATGGCACTACACCACTCAGGAAATAAATAAAATATATAATAATGCCCGTAGGAATAAAAAAAACGGTTACATAGTAGTACAAAATGGAAAAGTAAAAAATAGGTAGTTACCTATATTATGGTATAACCGAATAAAAAAACGGTTACATAGTAGTACAAAATGGAAAAGTAAAAAATAGGTAGTTACCTATATTATGGTATAACCGAATAAAAAAACGGTTACATAGTAGTACAAAATGGAAAAGTAAAAAATAGGTAGTTACCTATATTATGGTATAACCGTTGCATCTAGATATTTTATATGACAAAGAAAAATCAAATAGAAATAAATATGATAGTGGTTTTCTAATGTCATGTCTAAGCAATTAAATATTTTGTTGCAAATGAGAGAGTTAATTAAATGCCACGACGAGAAATTTTTAACCTATTAGTGTCCACTGTAACCATAATATGGTAACAAAGATCACTTGCAATAAATTGACTAATCTCTGTGTAGATTTCCTTAGTTCATGTTGACTGCAGTGCATTTTGTTCCATTCTCGTTGTGTCTTCTGAGAAATAAACTCAGTCCTTGTTTAATGCGCAAGTGAGACACCTATTAGTGTCCACTGTAACTATAATATGGTAACAAAGATCACTTGCAATAAATTGACTAATCTCTGTGTAGATTTCCTTAGTTCATGTTGACTGCAGTGCATTTTGTTCCATTTTCGTTTTGTCTTCTGAGAAATAAACTCAGTCCTTGTTTAATGCTCAAGTGAGACACCTATTAGTGTCCACTGTAACCATATGGTAACAAAGAGCACTTGCAATAAATTGACTATTCTCTGTGTAGATTTCCTTAGTTCATGTTGACTGCAGAGCATTCTGTTCCACTATCGTTGAGTGTCCCGAGAAATCAACTCAGTCCTTGTTTAATGCGCAAGTGAGACACCTATTAGTGTCCACTGTAACCATATGGTAACAAAGATCACTTGCAATAAATTGACTAATCTCTGTGTAGATTTCCTTAGTTCGTGTTGACTGCAGCGCATTTTGTTCCACTCTCGTTGTGTCTCCTGAGAAATTAACTCAGTCCTTGTTTAATACGCAAGTGAGACACCTATTAGTGTCCACTGTAACCATATGGTAACAAAGATCACTTGCAATAAATTGACTAATCTCCGTGTAGATTTCCTTAGTTTATGTTGACTGCAGTGCATTTTGTTCCACTCTCGTTGTGTCTCCTGAGAAATAAACTCAGTCATTGTTTAATGCGCAAGCCAGGTGCACTGTTATTAATATACACTAATACAGTAATAATATGAGTGGAAATTTTAGAAATTGCAAATCAGCAGTGGACGTTGGCAGAATAGTAATTATTTATATTTATTCTGTTTAATACGAAACACGACCATGTTTAATACCTACCAAAGTTTTAAAAAATGGTGCGAAGGCAAGAATTTAAGAATCGAAGAAAAGACTCCATTGGCATATTTCGTTCAAAGATATATGCAGTTGAAAGCTCCTGGAAGCCTCTGGGCAGAATATTCAATGATTAAATCCACCGTTTTTCTTTATCATGGCATTGATATTTCCAAGTTTTCAACTTTGATCGCGTATTTGAAGAGAAAAAATATTGGCTATAGGCCTAAGAAAGCGAGCATTTTTACACGGGAGCAATTTGAAAAATTTCTGATGGAAGCACCGGATGAAGAATTTCTAGTTCACAAGGTAATATAAGCTAGTTTAGGTAAAAGAAATACTCTAATGAAGATTTTTTCATAATTTGTAGGTCGCAATGATATTGGGAATATCTGGTGCCTGTAGAAGAGAAGAATGATATAATATTACTATGCATGACATCCAACAAACCGATGGTTTAATGATTGTAAAAGTACCCAATACAAAAACGAACATCCAGCGTACTTTTACAGTCGTTAATAAACCAGACGATAAAATTCCATATTTAGAAATTCTGCAAAATAATTTAACAAATTGTACCATAAGTTTCAATATTAATAAATAATTCGTTAGTTTTCTTTATTCTTTCAAAAAATAAATTAAAATTAAGAGATTTTTTAACTCGTCGGTAAGTGAATTACTTACCGTCGAGTTGGAGTACTTACCGTCGAGTTGGATTACTTACCGTCGAGTTGCTAGTAAATGTCACCTACTGACGTAAAATCTGTCACGGTAAACAGTCAAAAATGATCAATCGTGCAAAAAATGATATTGCATGGGTAATATGTCGAAAATTTGTTGGTTTTCTCAGTTGAATTTTCATATAGAAGTAGCGCAATATTACTTATGAACGTACAAAACACCATGAAAATCATCAGGTCCACAGACTTCTATCGGGACTGTTAAATAATTACCTCCGATACGACAGATATGATCATTTCATTGACAAAATACTTGATGGGAAAAGAAGAAGACATCAGATGATTCTGAGGTCTATAATGAACTATCAACATTCAACATGATAGCGAGTCGCTAAATAACCTGGAAACGACAAGAAAAGGAAATAAACGGAAACTATGTAAATTTTTACATTGGAGTCAATAAAGAAAAGAGAGCAAAACCAGAAGTTTCTAAAATAATCAACAAAAGACAAACATTTAAAAATATTAAAAATCATCTGCCGTCAACAAAAGAATAATCCCTAATCACAGTGGAACTGAAACTACAATGATAAGATCTGGTAAAAGTGGGGTTCAACTGATGACTCCACTGGAGACATAATGGAAAATAATTGTTGAAAAATTAGGTAAAGTAATAAGCACTTATGGAGGTCGAGGAGGTTCTTACTGGGTACTTTATAAGAAGAGGTTAGAAGGAGTTAGAAACATTCAGTAAAAACACCAGATGGATATTATAAACATAAAGAAATCCACAAATACACGTGGAGACAAAGAATGAAAGGTTCACAACGGGACAGCAATCACAAACAATAGTAATTAATGTCATTAGGAAAAGAGGAGAAGTTTGTGGATCGAACGATTACTTACTTAAACCTGTAGCCCACATAAAGTACACATGTAAAATAAAAAGAGTAACTGTCTAAATTAACAAAGAATAATGGAAGCGTTCAAGGAAACTGATCCTGAAGCACGAAAAAGAGGTCTTAAAATAAGCGAAATAAAAACGAAGTACTTACATGACCGTCAAAGAACACCTGAGAATAAAAATAATATCGCAATAGACAACTATACCCAGGGCCGTAACTACGATGTTGGTCATCTGGGGGCCCTCTACCGGAGAGTTTGGGGGGTTTGCCCCCAGCAGAAGGGGGATTCCGGAAAAATGTTTGACATTTAACCCCTTGAAAACGCATTTTAATGCATTTCATGACTGAAATTTCTTGTACCTTCATATTGCTATTTTAGACCAACACAAAAAAATTTGAAATCACCTTATTTTAAACTAAATAATTTTGCAAGTACCATCAATATAACATCTTTTATGTTGTCATAAAAAAAGATACTATAATATTAATTACATTGTTCGGCTACAATGTTCTTACATCTGTTGGAAAATCTGAAACAAAAATGTTATATGGTATGGGCGATTAAATACTCCCCTGAGGCATCCCTTCCTGGACTTGTTGTAGCTTAGCCCGGGCCCCCTCTTCCAATGACATTTTAGGTTTTATTTTGCGGAAATAACTAATTTCCTAAGTGATAATTTAAATTTTCATGTTAAGGTCCGTTCCAATTACATTTTAGTCAAAAATACTAATTTTCCCAGCGAAAAATTAAAACTTTATGTTGAGGTCAAAGGTGCCCCTGTAAGATCTTTTTAAAATTGTGTCAGTTGAAAATATTTCGTTGGGGTCGGCTTTTAAAATACATATTTTTATGTTCTTCGTTAAAATGTATGCACGGCCAAAGAAAAGGGGGCCCCTGCGGGGCTTTCCTTGGCTGGGGGCCTCGGGGCACTGCCCCAATGGTAGTTACGGCCCTGACTATACCATCGAACGTGTGGATGACTTCACATATCTGACCACAGAAAGAAGACCTGTTAGTAACAGATGGATGTGAAACCTAGGTAATGAAAAAAAATATGAAGCCCAACTTAAGATATTCGAGAGAAAGATACTGAAAAAGGTATACAGCCCGGTGCAAGAGGAGGATGGTACATAGAGAAGAAGGAGAAACTACTAAATTAATGAAGTAATTAAATAAAGGGCACGGATATTGCAAGATTTGTGAAAAGTCAAAGATTGTCATCGCTGGGACGTGTCCAGAGACATGAAGATACAAAAACAACAAAGAAAATATTACAGTGGAAACCAATAGGAAGACGAAAAAAAGGAAGGTCCATAAAAAGATGGTTGGATGACGTGGAAGACGACCTGAAAACCAATAATATAAGACACGCAAAGATCCATCCAGAATTATGATGCCAAAAGAAGAAGAACTGTCTAGATTCAACAATATGTAACGTAGAAAGTTTTTTTTATTTGCAACACAATAAAATTGAAATTACCATCGCTAAAATTTTTACAAAAATGAACCATTACCAAATATTTACCTATTGAAGAACTAATAAACTAACTGTAGTTGTTTGTCACAAAATTATAGGGTTCAGACATGTCTCAGTGACTAATAACTGTTGTCCATAGTTGCCATCAGTGTAAAAATAATTGTAGCCCATCAAAAGCAAATAATTGCTCATAAACAAACAATTTTTAATTTATCTCTTTGATTTAATTTGTAATACACACTCCGTTTAAGAATAGGAGATATACCAATTTAATTTATATGGAATCGTATTACCATGAGGAACACACTAAACTATCATGACGTGACTTCGTTTACTTTATTGACTTGTTTAACCTCTAATGTTAATACATAAATATCTTAACTAGGCAAAAATAATTAAAACACCATATACGGAATCAGTAAACACTTTGAAAGTGCTTGCTTACTGGAGACACGTTGCATTGTTATTTTCATGGTTAAATGAGGTAGATAAAATTAAAATTACTACAAACGTAAGAAATGTTTTTTGTTAAAGTATATGCAGATTATTTGATCATAAATTACGAATTGTAATTAGTTATGTCAAAGCTTTTAATGCTGGTTAAAGGAATTTTGTCAATAAAGAAGGAAAGTATTAGATACGCTCATCTTCATCATATTATTAATTACACAGACACTGATAGCTTTTTAGGTCACGTTGAAGCCTGAAGTAGTAATTAAACAAATCCTTTAAAGACTGTCGATTATTTTAAAGATTTTAAATAATAAATAAAAACAACCACAAGGTGAATGGATTCACTGTACTAACTACTGGGGAATAACACTCCTAAATACCACCTACAAAGTCCTTGCAAACATCCAGCTAGAAAGAACCGAAACATACACAGAAGAAATCGTTGGGGATTATCAATGCGAATTTAGACCAGGCCGCTCTATTATTGACCAGATTTTCACAATGAAACAGATAATGGAAAATGCTGAGAGTTTGATCGTGAGATGTTCATAGATTTTAAACAAGCATTTGATAGAGTATGCAGGGCTATACTGTGGACAACGATGCAGGAACTTGGCTTGCCAAAAAAACTAGTCAGTTTGATACGAATGTTTATGGAACGGTTACGATATAAGGTGAGAGTTGGACAAAAATACTCGGAGACATTCGAAATAAACAACGAACTAAAACAGGGAGATACACTTTCACCACAACTCTTTAACTTAGCTCTGGAACACATAATCAGCAGTGCAAGAATCGAAAAACCGACTACAGTATTTCATCGAGAAGGACCAAACTTACTACTGGCATTTGCAGACGATATGAGCCGCAATAACCAAAACAGAGACAGAATCGGTCAGAACATCACCATCGATGACTTTAACTTTGAGCGCGTTAGAGAATTTAAGTATATTGGAACAACAATAACTAAAGACAATAACGGATAAAAAATAAACAATAGGATACAAGCCGGCAACAGATGTCTTTATGCCCTTCAAAACCTTATAAAATCGAAACAACTCATAAGATGTACAACGATACATGTATATAAAACAATCATACGACCAGGGCCTCGATTTTTGACCCTTCGCTTCGTTATCGAATGTATTCGCTACGTATACTAAACAGATAAGAAGCGAATACGTTCGATAACGAAGCGAAGGGTCAAAAATCGAGGCCCAGTTCTCATGTATGGAAGCGAAACGTGAACGAAAACAAAGGAAAACGAAGAGAGCAGGCGCGGATACAGGGGGGTCAATGGGTCCATGGACTCCCTATTGTTTTTAGTCTATAAATATTTTTTTATTATTATTTTTTCTGTCAACTCTAAACTTAAGGCCATCAGTAGAACACTAAATTATACGACAACCGCTTCCAAAGAATTGAAAGAAGCCATAAAATCTAATAGAACACCCTCCTCTGAAAAATAAACTGCAGGCGCATTTGTTTGGGTACCGATGGAACCATAAACAACTGAAATATTTTTCTCAGTTTAAAGAATATCAAAAATAATATTTTAAAATGCAAATACATTACACAGGGTATAAACCTTGTCTCATGAAAAGTCGCGTTTCAAATTTGCGATACAATAAAGATATAAAAATTTGAATTTTACTAGATAATCCAGGCGTACCTACCCATTGATGGTAGAAAGGTTTATCTGTACACTTTTACACCTACAGTTGGTAAAGAGCGACCAGTGAGATTAATAGTCGTGAATTATTGTCTTTCAATCGATGTCTATCAATCCTTTTGATACCGTAGGTATCTGGGATTATATAGTGTATTTTATCCTTAGAGTTTAGAGTAAGTGTGAGTCTTATGGCTAAATCTGGACAATATAATATTTGAGGTAAATCTGGCTCCCCCTATGATGAATTTCTAAATCCACGCCTGTAAGAGAGACTACGTGTTTAGGAAAGAAAAATCCTAAGGAAGATCTTTGGATCTGTGTTTAATGAAGTAGCGGGACAATATACAATAAAAACTAACAAAGAACTGGAAGAACTTTACCCAGAGGGCAACATCATAAAAGAAATTAAGTTCAGAAGACTCCAATGGACAGAACACCTCAGAAGACATTCTGACCAAAGAACAGTAAGTGGGCGCTCACAACGAAGCGCCGACTCTCGCTCCATAGTATCGCTCGTACCATACTATCGATCGCCAGGTAAATTAAATGCATTATTTTAAATAAGAGCATAAAGAGTACGATACTATGCTCTAGGCAAAGATACGATGCGATGATCTCCATTATGAACGTACCCTAAGGCTGGTATGGGAGGAAGTCCCAACTGGAAGAAGACAACGCGGACGCCCTCGACTCCGGTGGCGAGATAATATAGCAGGACACCTGAAAGCTATGGGCGTGGAGAATTGGATAGAGGTTGCTCAAAACAGAGAAGAGTGGAAGCATGTTGTCGAGTCGGCTAAAACCCACGAAGGGTTGGAACACCACGGAGTAAGTAAGTAAACAACGTGATAAATTATTACACTAACCGGTGGAGACCGATACTACGTGTTCAACGGTGAAGAATTAATATTATATTAACACATTGCGTGCCACGCTTTAATCGGGATAGTACTCTCAGGGGCCATTGATATCCACGGCCATGAAAGTTCCTCATACGTGTATATCAAAAATGAGCGACGTGGCCCCTGGCAAAATATCTGTCTCTCATATATGAGCGACGTGGCACACAATGTGTGTTAAGTTTGGAATAAAACTAAAAGATATCTATAAATCAGCTCAAAGAGTCAGAATCAGCTTTATTTTTCACAAAAGATATCTATAAATCAGAAAATATGCTGATAATCTGTCAAAAAATATAACCGCAGATAAAGAAAACTACTTTTATTTCCACCGTCTAAAATCGGTGACCGGTGTGAATGGTATTAATATATTTCTATGACTTTTCTATAGATTGAGCAGTCTGTAGAGCTAAGTGACGCCGCCTTCGTTGTGTCTGTGTCTTATATTAAGTAAGTATCTCTTGTTGGTGCAAGAGAGAGAGGGAGACCGTGAGGAGTTTTAATTCGCTAAAGAGAGACAGAGAACTACCGCAAGATATCTTGTTGTCAGCACGCGCGGCTGGTATGCTCAGTTTATGTTAATATACGTCCATAGGTAGCAATGATGTGCGCAAATGTCAAGCAGATACAAATCGCGCATCGTTCAAGAAAGAGTTTGTCCAGTGAAGTTATCTACAACCCAACGGATCGTATTAGCGGAAATCCGAAAAAATTGCGACATAGGAGTTTAGATTTGAGCTGTTGAAGCCAATATGATTCCTTCCGCAGCGCTTGGGACGATATAGTATGTATACAAATAGCGGTGATGGCAGAGCGGTAGGAGACAAGCAGGGAAAAGATAGAGGGTGAAGGTCACCCTTCAGGCGGAGCAAGATAATGGTTAGTTGTTCTCCAAACAAGAAAAAACATGCAAGAATACTAGCTTAAAATAAAACCCACTTAAACCAGAGAGCCGTCATATAATTTGAAAAGGTAAAAAAATATATGTCGCACACCTAGTTCAGTTGTGCCACAACTGCAAAAAATTCGAATTTTGGGTTAAGGCTGTAAAATATTGCCTATATAATGGCCCATCTAATGCAATACAGCCTGAACTAAAATATTGTTTTGGATAAGTATAAAGTAAGTTACTTCGGTATTCAACTGTAGGGTTTTTGGAGGTTTTGAAAATGCAATATGGCCATAACTGGTAGATGTGGCGATAATATACACTGCCACAATACAACCGATGTAATTCAATACGTTCAATACGGCCACAACTGCAAAAATCAAGAGAGATGTGGCGATAATTTACACTGCCACAATACAACCGATATAATTCAATACGGCCAGAACTGCAAAAATCAATTGATTTTTTCATTATATTGCCGCCGTATCTCCTAGGTATCGTTTTATAAATGACTTTTTTCACAATGCAATATCGCCATAACTATCAAAATAATAATTACGTTTTATTTTTAATAAATTGTAATAAGATCCAGCCAATAAGTGTATAATTTGCTACCTAAATTGTAATTTTGAAGCCAGTCATTCTCAAAATAAATTATTTACAGGGCATAACGCGTTTACTAGAGAACGTTCTGCTCATTTCTCGAGAATATTGTGTTTTGCACTTGTGGCACTATTGAACTAGGTGTGCGATGTAGTTGCGCATACTTATTGAAGAGACATGTAAGGAATAAATAGAAGTTCACTTGATTGACCAAGAGCAATATATGTGCTGGAGCTGTGAGCAAAATTATTAAGGGAAAATAATATTGCAACACACACATAAGGATATACAAAACGGTTATTAGGACAACACTGTTATAAGATGCCGGAACATGGATTATGAATAAAACAGTTCAATAATAATGGGAAGTAAGGATGCTTGGTAAAATGGTAAGTGAAGAGTGAACGGAGAAGACGAACTAATGAGGAAGTGTACTAACTATACCACAACCCTCATGTATCAAGAGTAGCTAAAAAACGTAGACTAGAATGGCTCGGTCACGAAAAAAGAAGGAAGGATTGCAGACAGGATGTAGTCATGAAGCGGATAAAAGAGTAAAAAAGAAGAATATAAGAGAATGGAAAAATAAGAGAATGTACATGAAATTCAGCAAGAAATACACATATACAACATGAAAGATAAAAATCCTGCATACGATTATAAAATGAAACATAAACATGCTGCATAATTACGGAATGTGCATATGGAAATAAAAAGGTCTAGAAGAATAAACAAAGAATTCAGATAGCAACTGGAGACCGAGAGAAAATTATATTTATGCTATTATTACAAAAGGCCATTTGATAGTTTGGACAGATGAATATTTTGGACAATTTGGACGAGAAAAAAAAACGAAACAGGCATTTGAATGAAAATTTATAGAAAATATAATAGGTCAAAAATTAAATGAATAAATATAATATGAAAAAGCTCAGAAGAGAAATAAAAATGTGTATATATAACCACATAACTATTCTATTCTAGCTTTAATTTTTAAAGTAGAAAATTTTGTAAAATATTAAGTATCTGCATGTACTTTAAAATAATTTTCCGATAAAACCTTTTACTTTAAAATAATCGTAACTAAATTTGAGATCGACTTTAATATTTTTTAAGACACTCTGCATTCACAACAGTCTTATAAAGTGATTATTTATCAACAATATTATCCAAAAATGCTTGATTTTCCTTGATCAACTTTTCGAGTCGTTCCTTGGTGGCAGAAGTAACGTGTTCCTTGAGTTTTTCCTTGGCAGTGACGATGCCGCATTTGTATCCGGTAACGTTGTGAAAAACTCTGATTTGCTTGTCGCCGGCAGTAAGCAGGAATTTTCCAGTTGAGTCGAACATGATGGCAGTAATGTTACCTGAAACAGAAGATCAATGTATTTCTTTATATAACTATCAAAATTAAGTGCAGAAGAGTTTCTACCACCGTCTGAAAATTGAAACATATCAACTACTTGAGACAAGCTCTACAGAAAGAGTCATAAGGCACTAAGGTGGCAGCTCCACCATATGACCCAGGCAAAATAAGGACAAATGTTTAGATACACAAGATCAATTAACATTAGAAACCTGGAATTTGTCCAACCCTTTTAATGTCAATAATGAAGTCCGTTAAGGCTGTAATATATCTCTTTCTATGTCTTTCTCTGTCTTTCTTCAACTTCTATAGGGAGTACTTCTTATATATTGAGAAAAGCACTTAACAAATGGAACTGCAGTATCTCTACCGAAAGCAAGACAATCTCAAACCTTAGATATACAGACGACACAACTACAATAACTATATCAGAAGAAGAAATGCAAAATCTTTTACAGCTAGTGGAAACCAAAAGCAGTAAATGAGCTTTTTAATTTCGAATCTTTATTTGAAGAGTTTTAGTTATTAGTATTCCTAGAAATGCAAGATCGTGACGTTTCCATTCTTAGTATAAGTGAAACTCACTAAAAGGGACAAGACACTTTCGAAGCATTTACTGAAATATCATCTTCTTCTTCTTCTTAAGTCAGGCGAGACTCGTTAGTCTCTGGCACTTGGTCATAAGACCTTTGTACCAAACCCTGTTCTTCTCCTTAAACTTTAATAAGTCCTGTGGCCTCAACGAAGGCCAACAGTTTTCTTATTGGTAGTTTTAGGATCTTTTCTGGTCCAAACCTCATTTGACCAGTGAAGTCCTGCCTTACATCACCTAGCCTAGCACACTGCAATGGCATAGTATGTGTATGGCAGTCTCTTTTTCTATTTCGCACTTTCTGCACCATAGTTCATTTACCTTACCTAGTTTGTATAGGTGGTTTCTTAAAAGGCAATGTGCAGTCACCATTTCAGTGACCGTTTTGATCTCTCGTTTATTGAGGTTCATCAAACTGTTCGAGAGTTTTTTATCAATATTCTTGATTATTTTTTTAGTCTGGATTTGCTCTTGAGTGGTTCTCCATTTATTTTGATGATTCTGTATCAGCCATTTCTGAACCTTGTTTTTCATAGCATCTTTAGTGATGCCACAGAAAGGTTCTGGGCCTTTAAAAGTTTCTCTCGAGCCTTGTTTCGCTAACATATCTGCTCGTTCGTTCCCATACACCCCTTCATGACCCGGCACCCTATTAAAGACACTTGCTTGTCTCTTGCCAGTTTATTGAGGAGATCTTTGGAGTTTCTCACCAGTTTTGATTTGGTGAGAGGGTTCTTTACAGCCAGAATAGCCGATTGGCTAGCTGTGTAAATGTTGATTCTCTTAGCTTTAGGGTCTTCATCAATGCAGGCCACCAAAGCAAAATGCATGTTTGTCCTGATCCAGTACCATGGGCAGTTTTAGATCCATCAGTGAACCATATTAAGTCCCCATTAATATTTGGGACTTTCTGTTCTCTAGATGGTATAATTGTGTTAATCTTCTCAGTGAAGATTAGTTCTGGTGTCATCATATCTGAGTTCATCATAAAGATGGATTCCTCAAGTATAGTCCCAGTAATGTTTGTGTGGCTATTCAATACATAATTCTTACCGAAATATCATATTCTCTATCTCTAGCAATGAAAATGAAAGTAAGCAATAAGAGTGGCTTCGCAATTTGCTTTATTTAAGACTCCAAAACTGTGTATGTGAATATGATGCAATTAATGATAGAATCATTCATCTTATACTTCTGGGCTCAACTTACATCTTACACATCATACAAGTATATGCTCCAACATCAATAGCAGACGACATAGTTGTCGCCGTAATAAGAAGATAAGGATGCTAAAATTTGTAGGACCCATCTTGATCTCCACAAAAGATGGCCGTTGTTCCTTTACGTTTAGGTGAAAGAAACGAGCAGGGCGATAGTTTAATTAAGTTCTACGGCCAAAGAAAATTGTCTATCATTCAGTCTCCCAATTTTGTTTTAAAATTTGCTTCATCATCATCCAGCTTTCTGCATCCAAAGGTGAACATAGGAAAGACAAAACTGGAATTTCTTCCAGTTTTGTCGGTTTTGGACTTCCTGCAATCAATTCCCAGCAATCGTTTTGACGTCGTCTGTCCATTGTTTAGGTTGTCCACCTCTACTTCTTCTATCTGCTCGTGGTCTCCACAGGTGAAGTCCACGAGCAGACTACGAAAATTTGCTTATGTGTAACCAATAAATCACTATCTAGCCAATTAATTTCTCTCTCTCTCTCTCTCTCTCTCTCTCTCTCTCTCTCTCTCTCTCTCTCTCTCTCTCTCTCTCTCTCTTATACGGCACTACAGCCCAAATTGAGCCTTGGCCTCCTTTATTTTTTGACTCCACCCTTGCTTGTCTGTGGCTGTTTTTCTCCATACACGGACTCCTAAAAGGGCTTGTGCGTCGCTGTTTACTGTGTCTTCCCCAAAGATCTTATACACATAGATTTGGCCAACTCCGAAAAATAGCGTAACGCGGAGCAGTTTGGGTCGGTGGTCTATCTATCTCTCTCTACTGGCGCTTAGCTTTCTCTCTCTAGCATATGATGGCTGCCGCCTCTGTGTAACTCGTTCCATTACTCCCACCTCTTGGTAGATACGCTCACATTCGCACGACAGACAAAGACAGCTAGACCACCGTACTTGATATCGACGTTAAACCCCGATGCATTGTTTAGCATATCCCTAGCCAGATCTATTCTTGACATATATCTGGTCTTTCCAGAGCTTTCTTGGCTTTCCAACCAGTCTCTTTCCCTGCATTCTAGCATTCAGTGCTCTTTTTGGTAGCCTATCCTCTCCCATTCTTATCACATGTCCGGCCCATTGCAATCTTTGTATTCTAACGAAGTCTGACAGGGGTGTTTCCTCATAAAGTTGATAAAGCTCGTTGTTGTATCGACTTCTGAAGATTCTGTTTCCCTCACAGGTCCTAGTATTCTCCTCAGTACTTTCCTTTCGAATGTGTCGAGTTTTTTTTTTATGTTTCTTTCATGACCCGTGCTTCAGTGCCACTAACTATTGGTCGAATTAAGGTTTTATAGATTCTCATCTTTGTATTTCGGTGGACATTTTTAGACTGGAATATATGGGAGAGGGCAAAATAAGCTCTGTTTGCCTTCGTTATTCTCTTTCGTATTTCTCCATCTTCTGATCCGTCGGCATATAGTTCTACTCCCAGGTATGTAAACTTTCCAACCGTTTCAATGTCATCTTGATGTATAATGTTTTGTGGGACTATATTTCTTCTCGTTTGTATCATTATTTTTGTTTTTTCTGTGTTAACTTCCAGACCTAGCCTTTTTGATTGCGTTTTTAACTCTGCGTATGTTTCCTGTGCTTCTATTGATGTTCTACTCATAATATTAATATCATCGGCATAAGCGGCCAGTTGAACCGTTCGGTTGGTCAGTAGGTTTCCTCGTCCAGTTTGCATTTGCCTAATCGCATACTCCAGTGCCAGGTTAAACAAAGTTGGGGTCAGCCCATCTTCCTGCTTTAGTCCCTGCGAAATTTTGAAAAAGTCTGTCCGGTGGTTTTGTATTCGTACACATGCGTCAGTTTCATCCATTGTGGCTTTAATGAGTCTAATTAGCTTGTGTGGTATTGCCAATTCAGCCAATATATTGTAGAGTTTGTTCCTTTTGACTGAGTCGTATGCCTGTTTGAAGTCTACAAACACGTTGTGGACATCAATGTCGTGTTCCCATGATTTGCTCAAGATCTGTTTGACTGTAAATATTTGATCCAGTGTCGATGTTCCCCGTCGGAAGCCCGTCTGATTCTCTCTAAAAATATTTTCTGCTAGTGGTTGGAGCCTTTATTAATTTCTCACCCTTTTAAAATTGCCTCATTAGCAAAAGATCTGCTCTAATGTTACAAGAAATACCACAGTGCCCCTATACACAAATGAAAGTAACAAAAGTATTGTTTTCTCAATAACTTTAGTTGCCTTTTTAGATAATAATACCCGATTTTAAATCGGAAATAACTACAACTGGGTAGTCAGAAATTCTTTTTTTTGAGAATCCATTCTAGGTCTTGATATAATTGAAAAAGTTGTGTAAAATATATCTAGCTGGGCTGATTTAACTTAAACATTAGTGATTCTTGGTGATATTGATTTTCGTTTCTTAGAATTATACAGAATAAAATAAAGAATAAAGTAAAATGAAAATAAACGGTTTCGTTTTGATTAAAATCGGGTCTCTTGCTATCCCCGAGACGTGTTTCTAGGTTTACCCGTTATCAAGGAGGCTTTGCAAGAAGAGAGATCTCAATCAAAACTCCCGTCTGCTCGGTATAAATAATGAAATAGTTTTACCTGAGTCAGTGGCGTAGCTGAAGATTAGGGGCCCCCCGCGACAATTTTTGTGGGCCCCCGTATTACAAACATAACGACAACTAATAACAGTATAAGTACTAAAGTATGTGTAAATGACAATGTTTGGCCTTTCTTTAATAAGTCTTCATAAGTTAGTGTTAATAGGTTTTTAGGAATAGACATGAAAACCGATTATATACATGTCTCTTAATACGACAAACGTATTAGTAAGTTGTTGCAATATTATAACTAAATTTACATTGAAAACATGAACTTCAAAACTTTTTTTGCTACAAGTTATTTTTTCGTCGCAGCTAAGCCCATTGTAAAAATTTTTATACGTTTTATTGGTTTATTTTTAAATTCCGGTATACTACCCAATTTCTGCTGCTATTCCTGCTGCTTCTGCTAAAGTTTCGGAAAACGAATTTCTCATTTCTCAAAGATTATAACGCGTTTTTTCAAAAAGTTGAAGGGCGGCCGTTAACTCTACCGTTTCAGATTGCAAAAGTTTTAATGTTAGATTAATAAAGTTAAGTATTTTAGATCGAATAGTAATGATAACAACGGCAAATTCAAAATTATTCATAATATGCTCTAATAATGCATAAGCTTCTAATTTTTCATCGTTTTTTAGACAGCAATGAAATATTCGTTAAATATTTCATTACTTGTCGGAAAGCTCGAAGCAAAGCCATAACAGCATCATGTCTGGATGACCACCGGGTTTCACATAATCTTTTAAGTGTTGGAGAAGAATCCAAAGTAATAATAGTACATAGTACATCCCATCTTTTAATACTTGCACTAAAAAACATATATTATAATCTCTTAATTATATCGTAAAAAACAACTCCTGTACACCAGCAACGGCATCACTCAACACTAGGTTCAGATTATTCCGATTATGGGATGCACAATGAACAATGAACATAGGAAGCTGTTTTTTCAATATCATTTATGCGCCTTTGTACGCCTGAATATACACCACTCATAACGCTTGTCCCATCACACTCCTTTCCTCTGCAGTTGTGTACCGAAAGGTGCTTTGACTGTATAAATCTTAAAATTTTATTTACAAGACCTTTGCACTTTGGTCTAACATGCGAATAAATCCCAAATAACTTTCAAGAACTTCTGCTTTGGAAGGTAAATTATTTTCATCGCAAATTATTTTTACGTACCGGAAATAAAACAAATAGTAGGGGAGGAAAGTATGCCAAATTTGCAGTTACTCGAGCGTTACTTATTGGGTTGTGAAGATTAGGTCCTAAAACCAAAAAAAGTTAAGTAAAGTTTTCAATTTAAGTGGGGACTTTCCATTTTTTAATTTATTTTTTTCTATTTCCAACAATCATTTTTTCCGATTAAATGTCTCGAATAAGAGTTACTTATTTTTACGTAAGGAATCCAAATATGCAATAAAAAATGGGGGCTACTATTTAATATTTTAAAGTAACCCCCCATCCCACCTCCATGGGGGATCGTGTTTGGCGTCATTCGATAGATTTTTCAAAAATATTGAATACGTATATTTTGCAGTTTTTCGATGTGATGTTTATTTCGGGAAATACCGCGTGGTTTCTATTTAAAATTTTAAATTTACCCCCCATCCCTCTCGGTGTCGGGTCGAGTATGGTATCATTCGATAGATTTTTAAAAAATATTGAAAACGTATTTTTTATTTTTTCGATCTGACGTCCATTTCTCGAAATATTCGCTTTTTTCTTGTGAAACTTTGTGGCTCACCCAGTTCCTTACACCCCGCTCAAACCGTCAGATTTTTTAACTATACACTCTTTTGCATGTGCTTAACTTACCTTATCTTAATCTGACGATTTAGAGTTTTTCTAAGCATAGAATTGTTTTTTCGGGACCCCTTAACGAAGTCCCCTGTATTAAGACTAATAAATGGAAGTGGTACATTTACAGGCAACAAGGTTGCTCCCCATATCATATTCTGACGCGCTCGAATAACTACAAGAATCCCTGCTTTTGCTCCCCTACCATAAGCTGATCTTGTTTTGAAATATCTTGAGAGGTAGGTATCAAGTTTGAGTGGTATCAGTTTCTTGAGCTAGCAAATTTATAACTTCGTTTTGTATTTGGGGGCTCAAGTAATTTGTTTTGAGTTAATGTTTTTATAGATTAATTTAGCTAAAACTCTAAAACAGGATCATATTTAGCTAGTAAAAGAACCACCGACAAAAAAATATCTTTTTGGGATTCACTTTCATCTAAACTAGCAATACGTCCACTAAACGCTAAATTGCACCCGGAAAGAGTAAGAGTTACGTCAATTACCTGCTTCATTACTTCCTTCCAAATTCCCTATTTTGATGCTTATTGGGGAAATATATTTTGATCTCCTTTAAAAAAAGTAGAAGTATTAAGCTTGAAGGCTTTAAGGCCTCCTAACGTCGGGGCCCCCCACCTTGCGGGCCTGTCAGCTAGGCCACTGACCGGAGTATGGTCAGAACGACCTCTAACTGGGAACGATGAAATGAGTGTCGACAACGATCAAAGTAATCTTAGCCAGGTGCCAATGCCAAAGGTAAGTTTACCCAGGTACGAAAATACCAAACCAAAGAATTAAGTATTTTACCTTCATAGATGTTTTCAATCTTGTGGTCCAATTCAGTAGTCCAAGTAGAATACAGAGCAACATCATTCGCTGTAGCGATTGCTACGACCTCCGCATTTGGTGATAGAGCAATTAGTGCATAGTTGCCAGATTTTTCGTATTGTCCAGATTTAAGTAAACGAGCATTTTCTCCCTGCTTGTAGCTAACTGCAAATAAATTAAAGTTTATATTAAAAAATTACACTATTTAAATATACTTGAAACTGCCTTACTTTACATTTAAGAAGTATTTATTACAGAATATCTAATGGAAACGTATGAAAGAACACATATTTCATATAGCTATTCTCGCTATTTACAGAATATATTACTTATACATTGTAATAAAGGAAAGAACCAATCATATGTACGTAAAGTAGAAATTGGTGGAATCAGTAGTGACCAAGTAATGAAAATAAAATGCGTTGAAATTACACTGTCCAGCTATGAAGACCTGAACAAAGAAGTGAGAAATCAACTACAGAAACCAAAGGATGGATTAATAACACTAGATGGCGAAACCTACATAATATTACACTGAGATGAAGTCAAGAATTTATAAAGCCAGTGTAAGACAAATAATGACATATTATGCATCAGAAACAAGACCGGACACAGCCACAATACAAAGACTACTGGAAACGGCAGAGATGAGAGTACTGAGAAGAATTACAGGAAATACGCTGAGAGATCGAAAGAGGAGTGAAGACATTAAAAGAAAATATAATGTAGATACTAAGTAGACAAAAGGAATAGAATAACCAGATAAGCATAATAAGGAGTGTGTAGTCTAACCGACGTATTGGACGACCGCGCAAAAGATGGAGTGAAAACCTTCCATAGAAGCATCAATCCACCAATGAACAAGCAGAATTTATTAAAAAAAGGAAGAAGGAGAAGAGGAGACTGCTACATGTAATTTCTTTGTAGATTCTTTGACCCTCTTTAAATAAGGCTGTTTTGTAATTTGCTAGACTAGCTGTTGCAAGATGTTTGGTCTGTAAATTCTGCTTTTGTCAGTTAATAATTTCAGTTTTTTATGATGCAAAGTCTAAAAGATGTTGTCTTGTGTAAAGGTATGCGATACCAAACGACCCCTGGGAACATCCATAAACTACGTCGTTGAAAAGGGGAGGGGGTCTTTTCTTATTACGACGGTATACGACAGGGAGGAGGAGGCCATGAGTACACATCCGACGAAGTTTGATGTTCACGAATATAAAAAATATATCCTATTGTAGGATTAAAATGAATTAGTAGGTATATTACTTTGATCGCATACTTTTCATTTCGTTTTTATCACTCACAGCCTTAATAATATTGCTAGCCGTTTTTTACAGAATAACAAACAATAAAACATTGTTCTATGTATTTAAACAAACGCTTCTATACAGAACAACGTCTGTAAGCAATGAATATTAAACTGTTCAAGATAAAGGCAGTTTTTGTTTATATTTGATTCAGAGTTGGACCACCATCTCCATATAGCTATTTCAGCATCCTCGTGCATCTTCAGTGAAGCTACGCAGTCACAACTCTGAAAGAAATATCAACAATCTTCCTATTTAAGGGAAACCATCGCGATACAATGATTCCACTTTTTGAGACGCAATCTAGCGACATCTCTCGTATTACGAGGAAAACAACGAAAAGCCCTAGATACAAAGTTTACTACTTTTTAAACAATTAGAATAATTGAAATAAAAATATAATAAACAATATTTTAAATCTAAGACTTTTCGTTAATAAACCGCTTTCTGGTTGCATCCTGTATCTCCGGCTTTTACAATATATAAGCACAAGAGACGACGAAAATAGGAGAAAGCAAATAGAGGACACTTAGGCCACGCATTTACCTTCTCTTCGTCTAGGAAAAGGACCGAAAGACAGTTTCTAAATACTCAAATCTGAGTAAATATGAAAAAGATAAAGGCAATTTTTGTTTATATTTGATTTAGAGTTGGACCACCATCTCCATATAGCTATTTCAGCATCCTCATGCATCTTCAGTGAAGCTATGCAGTCACAACTCCGAAAGAAATATCAACAATCTGCCTATTTAAGGGAAAACATCGCGATACAATGATTCCACCTTTTGAGACGCAATCTAGCGACATCTCTCGTATTACGAGGAAAACAACGAAAAGCCCTAGATACAAAGTTTACTACTTTTTAAAAAATTAGAATAATTGAAATAAAAATATAATAAACAATATTTTAAATCTAAGACTTTTCGTTAATAAACCTCTTTCTGGCTGTATCCTGTCTCTTCGGCTTTTACAATATATAAGCACAAGAGACGACGAAAATAGGAGAAAACAAATAGAGGACAATTAGGCCACGCATTTACCTTCTCTTCGTCTTGGAAAAGAACCGAAAGACAGTTTATAAATACTCAAATCTGAGTAAAGATGAAAAAGATAAAGGCAGTTTTTGTTTATATTTGATTCAGAGTTGGACCACCATCTCCATATAGCTATTTCAGCATCCTCAAGCATCTTCAGTGAAGCTATGCAGTCACAACTCTGAAAGAAATATCAACAATCTGCCTATTTAAGGGAAACCAACGCGATACAATTAAACTGTTCATTTATTTACTGAATACTCTATGTGAAACAATTATTCTACAAGAATGAATACAAGAAAATAAAATATTCTATTTTATTTAGTAAGTACATTGTATTTATACTTAATAAAGGAATTGGTATTGAAATCAAAACAAAATAAGTATCAAGATTTATATGATGCAGTTAATAAAGCATAGGAACTCCAATAAAAGTATTGTCTTTTGTCCCAATAAAGCTAATTAGTTGTACAGTGGATTGAGAGAAAAAAGTCCGCGGATATTAATGAGCTACATAGTAATACTGATTTGGATATATTCGTCAATAAACTTTGATAGCTAACTTTAAAAAATGCATAAATAACATGGAATTAAAAAAATCACTAAAAAGGGGGGGGGGCTATGAGTTGCAATTGCGACGTCGGTATGAGGGGGGGGGTCAACTGTAAATGACGCTTTACGACGGAGGGGGGGAGGTTATTAAAAAGTCCAAATTTTTTAACGACGTAGTTTATGGATGTTCCCCCCTTTGAAATATACAACTTGGAACTTAATATTACACAAAATAACTTCCGTAATTGTTAACAAGCAATATTATCCACAAATGTACTAACCCTATAAAGAAAGATAAACAATAACATTCATGCAACACGGCAACACGTGTCACCCGTGGTCTTATCGGACACACGGGTGGCACGAGACAATCGAGATAACAAAAATATTAAAAAAGTAGAATAAAATGACCTAAAGGAACAAAGGGAAATGACGCTTTTAGAAAGGTAGGTATGTGTCGATAATATAATAAATAGTATGAAAAATCTCAAATTTCTGCACCAGATAGTAAACTGTAGGTATCACCAGATTTGTAGTAAATTACATGACTACCAAACCACATATTGTTGGTCATTTGTCATGTTCATTTCTCATCTTCCTACGATATTCCTCAACCTAACCGTCATCATCAGCATCCAGCCTTCTGCATCCAAAGTTGAACATAGGCCTCCCCTAATTTCTTCCAGTTTTGTCGATCTTGGGCTTTCTGCAACCAATTCCCAGCAATCCTTTTGACGTCGTCCGTCCATCGTGTAGGTGGTCTACCTCTACTTCTTCTGTCTTCTCTTGGTCTCCACACCCACACTGTAATTTTTTGGGTCCACCTCCCGTCCTTCATTCTGGCTACATGGTCCGTACATCCTAACCGGACTTGACCGCTCTAAATACATCTGACCGCTATGGTCAGATTTGGAAAACGGAAAAATTCAGTTAAACGTGTAATTCAGGTGGAAGATATTTACATACATAAATAAACATACATACTGATGAATCATGTATCGATGATAATAATACTGCACTTAAATATTTAATGTAGTGTAAATAATATACAGGAGGTCCCATTATTAACTGGGTATTACCAGAGGAATTATAGGTGACATTAGAATAAATTGTTTGAGCTTCCAATTCTTTGGCAAAATATTTCACGTATCCTCTTTACAACGTGTTTACCATTGAGTGCTACCATTTAAAGGGGTGTGTTTTAGAGAACGGGATAATGCATTAGGATTAATTCTACGCACTTTTCGTACACGTACAAGGCAGGAGCACTTTTCTCTGTGAAGCAGTGCATATGTTACCGGCCAAACCCGATTTCAGGACAAACTAGTTTGGCCTAGGCCAAGCTAGTTTGTCCTAAGTACGTTAGGATAAACTAGTATGGCCTAGGCCAAACTAGTTTGTCCTATCGCGCGTAAGCCAAACTAGTTTGTCCTATCGCGCGTAGGCCAAACTAGTTTGTCCTGAGCCTAGTCTAAACCAATTTAATCTAGTCGAAAGTACATAATTGATTACAGATTGGTTGCTGATTTAAACGTAAATTTAGAAGACACTATTAAGAGATGTAAGACTTTTAAGTTAGGGTAAATGATAAACCGAGATGGCACTTGTATGAAAGATATAGAAATGAAAATAGTACGGGGAAAACAATCCACGAAAGCTCTCTATGGAGTGATATGGAAGAATACTCTAACCTAACCAAAGAAAACAAAAAAGGATTTTTCAGGGCATAGTGCTGAACATTACCCTACAAGAGCGAAAGAATGGCCAGTGACAACGATAATACGAAATAATATACGAACAGTTGAATTGGAGTTTATGAGAAGGTGTCTACAAATTACCAGGTAGGATAGAATAAGAACAGAGAAAATATGAAACAGAATAGAAGTAAAATATTCAATTACAAAAAAGTTGTGGTTGTAAAAGTAGAGCCCTGAAATTGTACGAGTATGTACCGGGTGTCCCAATAAGAATGGCTCTCGGCCATATCTCAGGAACCGTTTATAGTACAGCTTTGGGAAAAAAATTTTATAACAAAAGTTACCTCGAGAAAAGCCTGGAAATTATTTTCATATTTGTAAGTCCACCGTTAGAGGGCGTAATTGAATGTCAAAAATTTAAAAATCAAAATTTTACAAAATTTACATAATGAAAGGGCACTGAAAATCCAATCATCGTATTCTTCGCAAAATTCTGCGAATATTTGATTTCACAAGTGTAACTCTACCTTTGCAAATAAGAGGTGGGGGTGAGTGGGAACCTTGTTATGAAAAATGGCTGTAAGTCCGGTTCTGCTTAATCGATTTTTGCAAACTTGGTCTCGTTGAAAACAGATCTTTTTCTTTAATGTAAGAGTTATAATTACGAAACAGCCTAATAAGTAATATGCCAGCTAGGGGGCGCTATTTTATGTTTTTCAGAAATCTAGTTTTCTTTGGAAAATATTAAATACAAGTATGCACTTTTAACTCTGTATTACAAAATTAGACCAAATTATCAACAGAATATCGAAAACCGCATGTCGATACCTTTTTTTTTATCTCGAGATATCTTAAGAAACGTGTTAATTTTTAAACATAACGGATTATGTCTCCTGTAAACGAAGTTAAGGAAATCAAAGTGGAAACAAGTAGTGTGCTGTGGAAAAAAATTAAAGCGTGACACTTGCGGAATGCCGATAGAAGTGAATACTTATTATAGATTCGATTATATTCGTTTGATTCAATTAGATTCCATTCGATTAGATTTAGTTTTATTTTAATATATATTATATCTATAATTTAATATAAATATATAATATATACCTAATTTAATACATAATATTATATACTAGTGATTTTACCCGTTAAAATTAGGATTAATAAGATATAAACATACATAAAACTTTAAATTATTATTTTTTTTTAATAATGTAACCGATATTTTTTAATTTAAAATATTTAATTACTGATGAAGTATAGTAAATACTTTATAGTAAATAAAGTATAGTAAATTTTAATCGTAAATAATGCATGGAAGAGTTCATTTATTTTTAGATACTTTCATTAAAGGGGAGGCCGTTATACAAAAGTGACTTTTTTTAAATTTGTTGATTACATTATGCCTTTCAACCTACTTATCCTCAAATTGTATTTTTAAACATCCTATTCAGTTTATATAATAATAATTAAATTCACTATCAAATTTGAAGTAAAACTTCTTTTGAAAGTTTGTTAATTTTAAAATTAATGGGTAAAATCACTAGTACAGTTTGTCAAACGTAGCAAAAAGTTTAAAAATTTCGGCGATTGTAAGATTTTCAAACTCTTTCCTACGTTTGACAAAACCATATATATTATGTATTAAATTGGGTATATTTTAAATATATTAAATTATAAACATAATTATAATAAATAAAATTAAATCCAATTAAATGGAATCGAATTGAATCGAACCGAATATAATTGAATCTATGAGAAATATTCACTTCTGTCGGCACTCCGCAAGTGTCCCGCTCTAATTTGTTTCCATAGCACACTACCTGTCTTCACTTTGATTTCCTTAACTTAGTTTACCGGTGACATTATCAGTTTGTTTACAATTTATACGTTTCTTAAGATATCTCGAGATAGAAAAAAGGTATCTACATGCGGTTTTCGATATTCTTTTGATAATTTGATCTAATTTTGTAATACAGGGTTAAAAGTGCATACTTGTATTTAATATTTTCCAAAGAAAATTAGATTTCTGAAAAACATAAAATAGCGCCCCCTAGCTGGCATATTACTTAATAGGCTGTTTCGTAATTATAACTCTTACATTAATGAAAAATATCTGTTTTCAACGAGACCAAGTTTGCAAAAATCGATTAAGCAGAACCGGACTTACAGCCATTTTTCATAAAGAAGGTTCCCACTCACCCCTACCTCTTATTTGCAAAGGTAGAGTTACACTTGTGAAATCAAATATTCGCAGAATTTTGCGAAGAAAACGATGATCGGATTTTCAGTGCCCTTTCATTATGTAAATTTTGTAAAATTTTGATTTTTAAATTTTTGATATTCAATTACTCCCTCTAGCGGTGGACTTACAAATATGAAAATAATTTCCAGGCTTTTCTCGAGGCAACTTTTGTTATAAATTTTTTTCCCAAAGCTGTACTATAAACGGTTCCTGAGATATGGCCGAGAGCCATTCTTATTGGGACACCCGGTACAAAGAATGCCGGAGCACAGGTGGCCGAAAAGATTACTGGACTGGGACCCGCGGAGAGGAAGACGGAGAGGAAGACCTGCTGTGAGATGCAAAACTGACATAGGAAATTCTATGATAGATAGAGACCTCAGAGATGGCGACTGGGAGAATAGATTGCTATGGAAAACGAAAACGGTAAACTCATAATGGGAAAAAGCCAAGAAGAAGAAAGTAATTCAGCGAACTAGTACGGATTAATATAAATAATAAATTGAATAAAATACTTTGTTCTTGGAAAAATAATCATTTTTATTAAAATTATAATTATTCGTAACAAACAAACAATAGCTTTTAAACACTGATGATGGATTCCTTAATCCGAAAACGTTTTGTATTGTGACCCTAACCTTAGGGTATTTTAATATATACCTTTTACAAGAAACTTGGTATTTTTGTGATTTATGGTATACAGCCAGCTACAGGAAGTTTATTTTCCTCGTGGATTTTAATAATATTGAGTTATATTCGCGGTGGGACGGACAGACAGCCTAGGTCAAATTTCTCACATTTACTACCATCCTTGGATTATAAGCTTTCATTTGACACATCATTTGTCATTCTAGCTGGTATAATGACGGAGGAGTTGAGTTCACGGACAGACAGACAGACAGACGGACGAACAGACGAACGTGGATAATTTAACGTTTTCACATGTTTTCAAAATTGGTGAAAACAATATTAATTCGTACTCGATTTTATTCGTAAGTGTATCTTTTCTTTAATTTTTATTTATTATTTTTTATATTATTTAATTATATAAGAATATATTGATTTATAGCATGTATCAATATCTTCATTCGATGTATCATATGATACAATTTATCGATGTATAATTTTTTTTTGC
The DNA here is from genome assembly GCF_917563875.1 of Diabrotica virgifera virgifera. NCBI lineage: Eukaryota > Metazoa > Arthropoda > Insecta > Coleoptera > Chrysomelidae > Diabrotica > Diabrotica virgifera. The sequence continues at coordinate 57,771,397 of NC_065447.1, forward strand.
CATCCTGTTGGGACGTGATTTAGGAATTCCCCGCATGTAAAAATCCTTACATGTTCGGTAAATTACTTTCGACTCGGCTAAACTGTTTTAGACTAGGCCGTACTAGTTTATCCTGAAGTGTGAGTCTTTATTATATCAGGATAAACTAGTTTGGTCTAGGCCAAACTGGTTTGGCCTGAAGTGTGTGTTATTATATCAGGATAAACTAGTTTGGCCTAGGACAAACTAGTTTGGACTACGCGCGATAGGACAAACTAGTTTGGCCTAGGATATACTAGTTTATCCTAACGCGCTTAGGACAAACTAGTTTGGCCTAGGCCAAACTAGTTTGTCCTGAAATCGGGTTTGGCCGGTAACACATATACCCATAGATAAATAATATAGTATCCTAAATCTACGTTGAAACAAGTTAAAAAACAAAAAACAAAATCGCGTTCTTTTTGAACTTGTTTCTAAAAAAATTTATTTTGACTTTAGAAAGTGACAATTCGCTGGAAATTTAATTTTAAGCAACTGTTCTCAAGATGTATATCTACGAAAAATGGATAGAATTCATCCTAATGCACTAGTGACTAGTGCATAGGAACTCATTCACCCCTTTCTCAAAAACGCATCTCTTTAAATGAGCATCCGGATTTAATCATCAACCACCTTTAATGTTGTGCATAGTTCCTTTAATATCAAAATGTTATGTTTTACCATTGACGTTAGATGGCACGACTTACAACAAAATTGGTTACATAATAATTATTATCATAATTTTACCGCCATTTTCGTATGCACGTTCTCACATAAAAATCGTGAAATGGCATTTAGTTTTACACAAAAAAGGTATTCTTCTCTTAAGCAAAAAATTATACCGATTTTGAACTAAACGTAATTGTTGTCACGCAATGCATGTGTATGTATTTAATGTTTAACAAAACATGCTTTGAATTTAATGTTTCCATCAGGGAGTACCTATACTTTTTTACTACAAATACGTAAGGTCTCGTTTTATGCGGTGGATACGTTCTACAGAAAAGCGCATAAAAAAATCGCATAAAAAAGACTTTACTTGCACTGAAAAAGTAGGGATAAGTTCCGTAGTTTTCTAAAATCACATAAAATGGTGGACGTTTGTCCACCAAAAATTGTATGTGTTTGATGTTTTTTTCTCCATTCGGCCAAATAAAATCTTAAAGAAGGAATTAAAAACGAAGACTAACGATATTGAAATTGCAAAAACCTCTTCTAGGTAATAAAACATAAAACTTTGTGACACTTAATTAAATGTTTCAATCCAGAAATCAAAATGTGCTGTTTATTATACATGCTACAACTTGAAATCAGCAACATTTACGCCCGGTATCATAATCAACTTAAAGTGAACATTAACTAAAGTTCACTTTAACGTTGACATTTACCCATATGAACTGCATTGATGAAGTTACCAACTTAAAATTTAAAGTCCACTTTAACTGATTATGAAGCCGAGCCGAGCGTTAAATTCTTAAATACTTAAACATTTAAATTTAATTTCAAAAGTATTACAGGTTATACCTTTCAATGCGAAACTCAGATTTATGTAATAGCTACATCATGGAACAAGGGGAATACCCGAAGTGCAAACCCTCAGATTAATGACATCTGGATGGGAATAGTTAATATTAATTATACTAGTTATTAATAATAGAAGTTTTTGGATGAAATACAAACCGCATAACTTCAAAATCGCATAAAAAAATCCGCATAAAAAGAGACCTTACTGTATTAGTACATTCTTTCACCGTTTTTGCTGTAAATTTTAAAGAACCACTTAGATTGACATGAAATTTGGCATACGCATAGCTAACATGTCATAGAAAAAAAGTGATATGGTGCTATGGTGATATGGAAAAGGATATGAAAAGGTGCCGATGTGTGATTTTGCCCTGGGGGTGACTTTCACCCCATCTCGGGGGTGAAAAAATATATGTTCAAGTTAAGTCCCGAAATGGATAAACTGACTAATTTTAAGCAACTTTTGTTCTATAGAGTTTTTTCACCAAATCAATACTTTTCGAGTTATTTGCAAGTGAATATGTTCATTTTTCAAAAAAATAACCACGTTTTTAGACGGTTTTTCGCAAATAACTCAAAACGTAAGTATTTTGTCGAAAAAAAATATTCTTAGCAAAACTATAGCCAATAAAAAAGTGAAAGAAAAACGGAGTATATATTAGGTTTCTATACCTAGCAAAAGCAGAGTTATACGTGGGCAGTCCGATAAGTATTTAGCCTACAAAAGAAAAAGGACAATTTTTTAAAAGTGGCAATTTATTTCTTTACATAGTCTCCTTTTAGCTCGATACACTTGACCCACCAATGCTCCAACTTCTTTAACCCGTCTGAAAAATACCTTTTCCTGAGGTCTGCAAAATAGGCTTCCGTGGCGGCGAAGATCTCCTCATTCGACTTAAATTTCTGCCCAGCGAGTGTCTTTTTCAAGTTTGGAAACAAATAGTAGTCGCACGGGGCCAAATCTGGAGAATGCGGTGGATGGGGCAACAGTTCGTAGCCCAATTCGACCAATTTGGCCATGGCGACGGCGAAGGTGTGAGCCGGTGCGTTGTCATGGTGGAAGAACACTTTTTTCTTTGCCAAATGGGGTCGTTTTTTCTTCAATTCGGCATCGAATTGGCACAATAATACGTCATAATAGGGCCCTGTGATCGTTTTGCCCTTCTCCAAGTAGTCGATGTAGATCACACCTTGTGAATCCCAGAAAATGCTGGCCATTACCTTACCGGCCGATTAGACAGTCTTCGCTTTCTTCGGAGCACGTTCGTCGGATGCTGTTCACTCTATCGACTGTTACTTGGTTTCTGGAGTATACAAGTGAATCCATCTTTTGTCGACGGTTATGAAACGACGTAAAAACTCCTTTGGATCACACTTAAATAGCGTCAAACACTCTTCTGAAGTGGTCTCACGGTTGCGCTTATTGTCTGAAGTGAGCAAACGCGGCACCCATCGCGCCGACAGCTTTCTCATGCCCAAAAGTTCATGCAGGATATGACCTACGCGGTCTTTTGATATGCCTACTGTGTCAGCTATCTCGCGCACCTTCAGTCGACGGTCTGCCAATACAAGACCGTGGATTTTTGTCACGTTATTCTTCGTGGTAGCCATTTTTGGGGCACCTACGCGTGGCTCATCAAAGACCGACGTTCGTCCACGTTGAAACTCATTAAACCAATTGTTGACAGTTGCTTTCGAAGGAGCAGAGTCACCGTACACAGCATCCAAGCGCTCTTTGATTTTGCTGCGTGATTTCTCTTCCAAAAACAAGAATCGAATCACCGACCGATATCGCTCTTTTTCTATTTTATTAAAATCCGCGGACACGCTGACTTCCACACTCAATCACAACGATACTATAATTTAGATTTAGCTGAAATTTTGACATTGGCCGTCTACAAGAACGCATTAAATGACAGTTCACTTCATTTGCGATAGTGGTGCCATCGGGTGGAGAGGCTAACTACTTATCGGACTGCCCTAGTAGCTAATGAAAAATAGGTTCATAATCGAAAACTTCCAAATAGAATAATTCAATGTGAAATATCCAAATAATGAAGCATTCTTTAGGAAAACATATTACAACTTTTTTAAAGTGTATAAATAGTGTACTTTATTTCTGTTTTTATAAAAAAAATTCTAGCATCAAATGTAAGCAAGTTACGCTCAAAATAAAGTTGGTCCCTTTTGTTTTGCAAAAAAAATCAGGAAGATCACCCCCCAATTAGCAACTTAAATGAAATTAATCGTTACCGCTTTACATGTTACTTTAATTATGTTGTGTTTATATGATCTGTAAGTTTCATCGATTCAAAGTGCTTATTTTTGAAAAAATTTGGTGTCAAAGTAAAATTTTTAAAAATTGTAATTTTGAAAAAATGCTTTTTTTTCAAAATAACTTATAAAATTGTTAGAGATACCAAAAGTCTTAAACAATAAAAGTCGGCTTTACTTTTCTGAATATTTTTTATTTTTTTGTTTTTCTGTAACACAAAAATTGGTTGAACAACCAACATGTATGACAACAATGAACAACAATGTATGACAATATCTAAATACCCACTACGATGTAAAATCGAAATTGATGGGAACAATAATAAAGCAGGAAGCAAGGTTTAGATATCTGGGAATTGATATAACCAGTTACGGAGATGTTGAAGAGGAAGTACGACAACAAAGCTTAAAAGCAAGTAAAGCGGCGGGATCTCTTAATGACACAATCTGGAAGAACAAACACTTAAGACAAGACACAAAAGCAAGAATCTATAAAGCAGCAATTAGACCTATATTAACATACACGGCGGAGACAAGGCCTGACACATCTAAAACGAGACGACTACTAGAAACAACAGAGATGAAAATACTCCGACGAATATCAGGGAAAAGTCTGTTGGATAGGGAGAGGAGCGAAAACATAAGAAGATCATGCAATATAGAAGACATAAATGGATGGGTGACAAAACGGAAACAGGAGTGGAACGAACACATTAGTAGAATGGCAGAGGATAGGATAGTACGAATAGCACGAGATAAGTCACCAAATGGACGAAGAAGTATTGGCAGACCAAGAAAAAGGTGGTGCGATAACCTAAACAATTTAGGAGGATAATATTGAAGAAGAAACAGGCTTTAAAGCCTACATACAAGAAGGAAGAAGAAGAAGAAGACAAAAATTGGTCAAGATTCGGTATTTCTAAATTTGCATACACTCGTGATAGGTGACTCGTTCAAGCCCTTTTAACTATAGCTCTTTCAAAAATAAGGACTTTGAATCGATGAAACTTACAGATCGTATGATCAATACATACGCGAGTAAAAAACTTGTGAAGTGATAACAATTAAGTTCATTTGAAATGCTAATTAGGGGGGTGATTTTCCCGATTTCTTACCAAAAAAGGGATCAACTTTATTTTGAGCGTAACTTGTTTACTTTTGATGCTGAATTTTTTTTTTTTTAAACAAAAATAAGCATTTTTTAAACACTTTAAAAAGGTTGAATAGAGTTTCCCCCAAAAAAGTGCTTCGTTTTTTGGTTATGGCACGTTAAAATATACGATTTGGAATTTGACGAATATGAACCAATTTTTCATTAGCTATAGGTAACTCTCAGGGCCGGCGATAACGGGCCTGCAAGGGATGCACTGCAGGCGGGCGCCCCTGTTTGGGGGGCGCCAAAATGAGCTTGTTTCTGCTGGTGTTATGTAAAATACTAAGACAAAAAAATTCATTTTTTAAATGTGGTTTAAATTCGTCATAATACCCTAATCTGTGTTTGTTAATTTTGCATATCACACGACATGTAAAATATACAAAAATATGCAATGCGGCAAAGAATTCTTTCCATGTAGTAATATAATTTATTGGTCAAAGATATTATATCTCAACCAAACAACCTTGCTCTTAATGGGAATGCTTTGTTTATTTTCTCCAAATTTCTTGCAAGTTGTAGTTTTGTCAGCAGTTATGAGAGGAAGTGAATCATTTCTAGTAAAATAAACAAGATTGTGATACTGCTTTCTTGCGGCTTGTCTAATTTAAGTATTATGTATTTTACCTCTTAATTTAAGTATCGAGTTAAGGATTAATTCTGTAAAAACATATGTATTTAAAATAAACATTTTAGTATTATTTCATGTGATTATAATACAGAATAGTTTGTCAGTTGTATACTCTTCATCAGCAGTTAAAGAATCCAGTGTTGTATTCAATTAATATAAAATTATATTTGTTAAATACTCAGTACTATTATTAAATTACACTTTCACATTACTACAGAAGCATAATCTTGAGGTTTTAAAGTTATTATTTTTATGTAGGTAAATAAAAATGCATTCAAAAAAAAATTAGCAGAAAAGCCGAAAAAGAAGAAATGACAAAAAACAATCTTAGTTCTTTTAGCTAATTTCTTAAATTAAAGTGAAGTTGTTTTGTCAGATGATGGGTTCAATAAATCTGTACGGAACTTTATTTACCGGGGACATTTGCGGATAGCGGGACAACGACTTAGTCGGTGCCCGGAACACACATTTTTAGGACACAATCCAAAATCAAGCATTAATAGAGAGAAAAGCTCTTCTAGCTACCCCTAAAATCAGGTGGTTTAACCATATAAAGTAAACCGAGGTAAACAAGGGCATCCTAGCAAGGGCATCCAACGTAACGTTTAGTACAAAGCCTCCTCATTCGTTATATACTGCGACGGGGGGAAGGGGGATAGTGGTATAGCTTGGGGGTCAGATAGGTTACAACTCTAGGTTACGCAGTGTGACCGGTTTGATTTTCGTACATGTGGGTCTCACTGTTCCATTAGAACCCACATACCCACATAATGTCCCCGAGGCTGGGATTGTACGAGTATCTGTGTGTATGTGGGGGGGGGGGGCCTTTGCTAGTTTTGCAGGCGGGCACCTTATACCCTAGCGCCGGCACTAACTCTGCTTCTTCTAGATACAGTGACCTAATATATAAACCAAGTTTTTCACTTTTTTACGTGCTATGTTTTTGATAATAATTTTTTTCCACCAAATACTTACTTTTTGAGTTATTTGCGAAAAACCGTCTGAAAACGTGGTATTTTGTAGAAAAATTAGCATATTCACTCGCAAATAACTCGAAAAGTATTAACTTGGTGAAAAAACTTTATAGAACAAAAGTTGCTTAGAATTGGTCATTTTATCCATTTCCGGACTTATTTCGAACATATATTTTTCACCCCCAAAAGGGGGTGAAACTCACCCCTAGGGCAAAAGCACACATTAGCACAATATCACTTTTTTTCTTTGACTTGTTAGTTATGTGTATGCCAAATTTCATATTAATCCAAGCAGTTCTTTAAAATTTAGAGGTTTTGCAATATTTTACCTTTAAAGAACGTACTAAAAAATACGCTTATGTCACTCGAGATTTCTGACTTCAGAACCCCACAGCAGCGTTGCCAAAACATTAGACACATTAGTTACACAATACAAATATCTAGGTCCAGATTTAAAAATCACCAGAGAAAACCAGTCACAAGAAATACAAAGAAGAATTGGTCTAGGTTGTGCTGCTTACGGCAGATTGGAGGACACATTGAATAATGAAATATTTATGAACTTAAGAGAAACAAACTCGCTCTCTAAAAATAATGCTAATAAACTTACAGACAACAAAAAAACGAATAGATTCACAGAAGATCGAGAATAGACGACATCATAGAAAAAGATCAGGTTAAAATTATTGGTATTTAGCAGAGCTCGGCAATGGTAGATGGACTAAGACATTGCTAGAATGGAGACCCACCATGGAATAGACCCAATGACGTTAATATCAGCAGTGGACGCGAGAAGCTGGATGATGATGGCTAGAAAGAAAATCCTTATACTTTCCAAGAACATCATTTTCAACATATGTTTCAGATATTTTTGGTGAGTTGGCATAATCGAGGATTATTGTGAGACTATTCGAATTGCCAACTAGGCTTGACATGCATTTCAATTTTTTCAGACTTACTAATTGTTTCAGTTTCAGTAAATTTATACATTTAAGACGTGACTCTTGGTATATTCATGACAATTCCCACTTTATTGTAGGCTATTTATAGATGCATTATAGACTAATATAATTATTTAGATGAAATTTGCACTTAAAAGATAATAATGAATTGGTAGTAGTTTTTACGCATAGCCAGCACGTAGTCCCGATCTAGATCCTCTGGATTTTTTACTTTATCCTAAAAAAGACCTAAAATTCTTTTTTGAAGTTATACTTCTTTAGGCGCGTTTGGAGTAAATTTATATGTGGGCGAATTCATCAAAAGTCTTGGTTCTGGGCACAGTTCAAACGTTATACGTGCTCTGATTGGGTAATTACAATGACCTGTCAACAATTGTTCGATATGTCGGTTATTTTATTAATAGGTCAATGGTTATGGGTAAACAAATGTTGTGTATACTAATTTTAATTGTTGTGAGGACACAGACAAAAGCAAGTTTATAATTGTAGTGACTTTTTAAATAGTTTTTAAAAGCAACAGGTACGTAATTATTGTAAATGTTTCAGTATTGTAATAAAAAATTTCATACCTATTTGGAAAATGTACCTAACTAGTAGGTACCTAATGCTTTGATTTACATAATTTGATTACCAACAAAATTTCTACCAATCTTCATCTAATATATTGTTTTTTTAGCCTATATTTTGTTGTATTTTAATACAAGAATAAAAAACCGCTAAACGCCTTAAAAATGAGTGGCGCATACAATATTCCAGCTACAAATGATCTGATATGAATATTACATGGCGCGAAAATCTATTTTCATTTTGATGTAAAACAAAATTCTAGTTTAATTTTAAAAGATTTTTCCATAATATTTGCTAAATTTGAAGTAAACGCGCCACAAAAGAGTAACTTTGATACAGTTTGAATTTTGAAACTCTTTTGTGGAGCGTTTACTTCAAATTTAGCAAATATTATGGAAAAATATTTTAAAATAAAACTAGAATTTTGTTTTACATCAAAATGAAAATACATTTTCGCGCCACGTAATATTCATATCAGATCTTTTGTAGCTGGAATATTGTATGCGTCACTGATTTTTAAGGCGTTTAGCGGTTTTTTATTCTTGTATCAGGAATTTTTCAAAGTTATTTATAAATTAAATGTATGAAGTTGAATGCAATGTTCCTCTATTACTCGTTTAGCTTTATAAATGGTCACCTTTGTTGCATTATCTCCCAAATGATCTAGTGTCCATCGAATGTACACTAGATTTTTTTCTGTTCGAAATAGATTGAAAAAAAATATTGAGATGACCGGTAAATGAAGTCGGATTGTCCGTTGCCAGATCAAATTTAGCGTCGTAATCACTACAACTACATAAACCATTTCGGGAATAATCGTTAATTGGATTATACTTTTGTAGCTTAATAACTTCTAAAAGGCTTAACCGATTTTGATCAGTAAACATAAGTTTGAAACGTATTTACCAGTAGTATCTGATGGATCTAAGGTCAATTATGATAACTGAAGCTATTACAGGAATTATTGAGCTTGAGAAACCGTATTCCCGTAGGAAATAGATTTGATCATATTTATGAAGCCTATAACTTAAAAATTCGAATTTTCCCGGATATGACGTATACACCGTTAGATTCGTCTAGAGTCCTTCTACGAACGCTTAGTTATGGGCGCAATTCGTAGGTTGAAATTTTGAGTAATTGTCGAAAAACCAAAATTTTCAAAGTATAGTTTTTCAGTTTTTCGGCTATACTGAGCCGTGTGTATGTCTGATCCTGACGGCTTAGACACCATTTGAAGGCTTAACTCAACACTACTGATTTGGTGTATTTGCGGTTCTCCCGTCTCTTCTCTCACAAACTACACCGGTTCTGAATCAGCTCAGACCCCCTCTTCAAACACAGAAAAAAAAATTCAAATCGGTTTAACTTTTAAACACACATACATACATATCCACAAACATTTTCCCTTTTTTAAATAAAAATTGAGTCATACTTCTGTGCTCGGTAACTTTTGAATTAGTCCATGTGGTGAGACCGCTCCCGTCAGGAAAAATGTCCGATTCGGTTTCTTTGTGGATTCCTATTCAAAAATGTCCCCTTTAAACAAATCTGAAGTGTGCCGGGCGGAATTTTTTGGCACAAATTGTTTAAACAATTTTTTTAAAGAAATACAAAAGATCCTGTTTTGTTGCTCTGGAACATATATTTTTAGATTTTTTGGGTCAATCTAAACAAGAAAGGTTTCTTGTAATTTTTCTCACAAATTGATAGTTTTGGAGTTATAGGCGATTTAAAATCTGAAAAATACGAAAATACGCATTTTCGAGGCTTAAAAACTCATATTTAAGTTAGTATTTTTGAGGTTGCCTGATACTTCGACTGAAGAATGAACATTCAGCTTTAAGATTCTGGAGAGTAATCGCGTCTAACTTTAATTTATACCGTTGTTTTTTAATTGTTAAATATGCGTGTTTATCCGATTTTTTTGCCGGTGCGGCGCGCCCCGTTTTAAAAATCTCCTATTTTCCTCCGAAAAATATTTTTTCTCGATTCTGTGGGACATTCTAAATAAAATAAGTTTCTTGACATTTTTCTCAAAAGTTAATAGTTTTAAAGTTATAAGCGATTTAAAATCCAAAAATGTGTTTTTTTTTGTCATTTTCGGGATTTTAAATCGCTTATAACTTAAAAACTATTAACTTTTGAAAAAAATGGCAAGAAACCTATTTTATTTAGATTATCACAAAGAATCTAGGAAAAATATTTTTCGGGGGAAAATAGGAGATTTTTGAAATGGAGGGCGCCGCACCGGCAAAAAATCGGATAAACACGCATATTTAACAATTAAAAAACAACGGTATAAATTAAAGTTAGACGCGATCACTCTTCAGAATCTTGAGCTGAATGTTCAGTCTTTAATCTAAGTATCTGGCAACCTCAAAAATACTAATTAAATATGAGTTTTGAAGCCTCGAAAATGCGTATTTTCGCATTTTCAGATTTTAAATCGCCTATAACTCGAAAACTATCAATTTGTGAGAAAAATGTCTTGTTTAGATTGGCCCAAAAAATCTAAAAATATATGTTCCAGGGCAAAAACATGATCTTTTGTATTTGTTTAAAAAAATTGTTTAAACAATTTCTGCCCAAAAATTCCGACCGGCACCCTTCTGATTTGTTTAAAGGGGACATTTTTGAATAGGAATCCACAAAGAAACCGAATCAGAAATTTTTTTCAGACGGGAGCGGTCTCACCACATGAACTAAATGGTATAACCGATTTTCAAAATTAGACATGCGTTGGAAAGGTAATGATCAGTACTATTAGAAGCCGCAAAGGTCGGACTTAAATTTTTGAAGTTTTTGGGAGTTTTGTGGACGAGAACGAAAAACAGACTATAAATAGAAAGGGCCGTAAAATCCACACCCTTGGACCAAAATGGATGGTTGACATATGATGGGTGAGTCTTTTCCTGAATTTTAAGATGGGACTTGGCCCATCTTTCAAATCGGTCAGATTTAGAAAATCGAAAATTTCGTGTATACAGTGAGCACGTAAAGGTTGAAATAAATTCATTTTCTCGAAAATGGACAATTTTGGAAAAGAATCCCGAAACAGGTCAATTTTTATTTTTAAATTACGATTTTTTGGCATATATATCATACTAGTGACGTCACCTATTTGGGCGTGATAACGTCATCGATGATTTTTTTAAATGAGAATAGGGATCGTGTGATAGCTCATTTGAAAGGTAATTCAATTATCTATTTAGTAATATAAACATTAACATAATTATTTATACAGGGGGTCGAAAAATTTTTTTTTGAATTAAATTTATTAACATAAAAAGAAGAATATTTGTAATTTATTTAATTCACAATACATTTTACTGCTCTCAGAAAACAGAGAAAAATATTTATTTGAAAAAAAATCATTGCTTTTCGCTTAAATTAAATGCTCAAATTGTTAAGAGGGTAGGTGGGTGGCTGATTTAATATTGAATTTGCAAAAAACAATATTTCTTTGTCAAATAAACATTTTTTTCTGTTTTATGATAGCAGTAAAATGTATTTTAAATTAAATAAATTACACAGATTCTTCTTTTTATTTCAATAAATTTAATTCAAAAATTTTTTTTGGACACTCTGTATAAATAATTATGGTAATGTTTATATTACTGAATAGAGAATTGAATTACCTTTCAAATGAGCTATTACATGACCCCTATTCTCATTTAAAAAATTTATCGATGACGTCATCACGCCCAAATGGGTGACGTTACTAGTATGATATATAAGCCAAAAGTCGTAATCTAAAAATAAAAATTGACCTGTTTCGGGATTTTTTTCTAAAATCGTCCATTCTCGAGAAAATGAATTTATTCCAACCTTTACGTGCTCTCTGTATATAGTGTCGCGTGTAGGGGGGTGTTGGTGTGCGCCACTGGCGAGAACTGCCGTTCTGTGGTATTTTTAATTCCACAAAAATCAAACTAATTTGATTAAACTAAGAGAATAAACAATTGTCAATAAAGTTTAAAACTTTCACTTGGGTGTATCTTTCCATATTATTCAGATGTCTCGGTAGCCTAAATTCTGCGTGCGGAGATTTCAAAATATAACAACCTGATAGACGCAGGTTCAATCCCCAATGCAAGTTTTTATTTTTTTAATTTTTTTGTACAAAGTGTACAAAATAATGTGCACAAAGTACAAACACATTCTTTTTTTATATATATAAAACCAATTGTATATAAAATATAGGTGTAAATATCGTTAAACAGCTTTCAGGCATTATGGCACGCTTGTAGAGATAGTTAACGTTATCAGGGCCTAACAAAACTCATTATGTAAAATAATAGGTGATTTAACGTACTTATACATTTAGATCATATATTAAATTAAATGATAAACATTTTTAACAATTATTGTAATTTGTGGCTATTTATGTTTTAATTATCCATACATGTATTGTCAATTATTATCGTTCAATTACGTTTATTAAAATGTATTTACTTTGTAAAATAGGTACCTCATTTAATAGGTCTGGATCCCGCGTATGAAAAAAAAGTTGATTAATAGCAAGCTGAAAATTTGTTAAGAGCTTAATGGTGTCTAATCGGATAAACTTTGATATATGGGAATACTGGAACAGGGGCAGTTTTAATTGTGGAACAGGTTAAAAATTTGGAACGGTCAGACCACGAAAACGGCACATTTATTTTGTCCGACAGAATAGACTTAAATAAACTCTCCGAACAGAGATTAAACTCTCATGCAAAAATCAGACTGTTATTTGTCACCTGTCATAATTCCTGTCATTTGACATATTCTACATGTTCCACTCATTAAAACGCCCATTTGGTGATAAATAGCAGTCTGATTTTTGTATGAGAGTTTAATCTCTGTTCGGAGAGTTTAAGTCTGTTCTGTCGGACAAAATAAATGTGCCGTTTTCGTGGCGTGACCGTTCCAAATTTTTAACCTGTTCCATAATTAAAACTGCCCCTGTTCCAGTGTTCCCATATACCAAAGTTTGTCCGACTAGACACCCTTAAGCTATTAACAAATTTTCAGCTTGCTATTAATCACCTTTTTTTTCATACGCGGGATCCAGACCTATAAGCATTTAAATTTTATTTTCCAAAACGCACCAATACATTTACCAATATTTTTTTGTATTTTTTTTACAACCGTGTTAAAAATGCAATTTTTAGCACTCCATACGAGCGTTAAAAATGCTACTTTAAGGCACTAGTGCTTTAAAATTTTTATGGCACTGCAATTCGTATTGACCGTATATAGTGCAGTCACTGAAGGTTTTCACCTCCGATTTCGTTGAACCTCCATAGATTTTCATGAAAATTGGTGAGTAATTAGAGGATACCTCAAGAAACAAAGGTAACATGATGCCAACTTGCGCTTTTACCCTGGGGGTAGATGCCACCCCTTCTCGGGGGTGAAAATTATTTTATTAAAAATAATACCATAAGTCGATAGAGGGACAAATTATAAGCAAAATTTGTTATATAAAGTTATTAAAATAAATCAACACTTTTTGAGTTATTAAAGACCAAAGATTTTATTTTTTTGTAAAAAAAATGCATGTTTTAAATCGGTTTTTCACGTATAAATCAAAAACCATAAGCTTTTACAAAAAATTTATTATTACTGAAATTGAAGATAATAAAAATTTGAATACATAAAGAACTAAACAAAAGTTAGTTCAAAGTGAGTTGGCAATTGAATGTGTATTTTTTTCGACGAGTACTCAAATCTCAGTATTCAAGCTTAAATAACGGGAAAACGATGCAATGTATAAAATATTCCTGCTAAACATTTTGTCAAAGTACTTCGGAATACCTATCAAATGAGCTTCAGAACAAGGTAATAGCTTCAAAATTAAGCAAGTTTTGATGAAAATAAAAGAACCGTTTCGAATTTTTTAGGAAAAAGTGAAAAATAAAACATACGCCATTTCCACAAAAATTAAAATTTATAGTAATCCTTACAAGAACTTCTTTATATTAGCATAAGTAATGTTTTCGATAATTTTGACCGGTTTAGAATGCATATTTTTGAAAAAAAGATATAATTAAAAAAAATCATAATTTTTAAAATTATTGTAATTCTCATATTATTTTGATAATAACTCCAAAAATACTCAATATACGTAAACAATTATATACAACCAAATTTTAGTTTTTTCTGTACCAAATATTTTACCTCTTTTACTATTTCCATAGGGTAAAAAATAACCGAGATAGAAACGTTTAAACCTTAAATTTTGCTGTGGGAACCATGCAACCGGGGCCATTTAACCTTTTATTTTTAAAAAAGTAAGGGGTTTAAAAGATTAGGTTTACCGTGCTTAAATAGCACTTGGAATTAACTTTCAAACAATTTTTAGATGAACCTGATATCGTAAACACGAACGGAGTTATTAAAAAAAAAACAATAACATTTTTTGGAAAAATTTTTAAAAGATAAATTTTCAAAAAAAATTTGGAGCATAAATTTTAACGCTGTTAACATGTTCGGGGTCTCATTTGATAGATATTTTGACAAGTACTTTGACAAATTAATAAGTTTATGTTATAAAATGCATCAATTTCCCGTTATTTCAGCTTGAATACTTACGAGTTTTTTACTCGCCGAAAAAAATATACATTCAATTACCTATAACTCACTTTTAGTTAACATTGAAAGGTTTTTCTAGTAAGGAGTTTATTTCATTTTTTATTAGCTTCAATTTTCATAATAATAACTTTTTTGTAAAAACTTACACTTTTTGAGTTATTGATGAAAAATCGGTTAAAATCATGCATTTTTCTCAAGAAAAATTAAAATCTTTGATCTTTAATAACTCAAAAAGTTTTGATTTATTTTAATAACTTTATATAACAAATTTTGCTTAGAATTTGCCCCTATATCGAATATGGGGTTATTTTCAATAAAATAATTTTCATCCCCGAGAAGGGGTGGCATCCACCCCCAGGGTAAAAGCGCAAGTTATGATGTCACCTTTGTTCCTTGAGATATCCTCTAACCACTTAGCAATTTTCATGCAAATCGATGGAGGTTTAACGAAATCGGAGGTAATAGCTCATATCCACCTTCAGTGACTCCACTAATAGGCAATTTTGATGTAATGTCAAAAAATATAAAAATGGAATGTCAGTCAAGTTCAAGTAAAAGTTTTTGTAGATATTGTCCTGTGATTACGTTTGTAGAAAAAATATTGTATGATATGCGTGGTAAAAAGTTCAGTTTTAAGGCACTCATGTGAATTGCAGAACTCGCTATAGCTCATTCTGCAAACTTTCACATGCGTGCCTTAAACGTGTACTTCTAACACTTATATAATCATAAATAACTATTTTGTAATTGGTACATTTGAATTTTAAAAATTATCCGAAAGGATTAGTTCACATTAAAATGTTTTCGTTCTTACCAGATCTCAACAGTGAGTCTTGATATATGTATTGGTGATAGGAAAGAGTCAAAATCAAAACTTGTCAGTTTGTACCCATAAAAGGACAATATTGCGTGAATCCACGAGTGAATAAACAGCTACTCACATTTTATCCGAATGAAGGATGTTCGTGTAAGTCAACACTTTGCTTTTTCTTCTTCTTAGGCTTTCATTATGAGTTCACCGTTTTCGTCCGCCACAGCTATTCTCTATTCCCCCAGTCACCTTCTTTGAGGTTTCTATCTATCATAGCATTTCTTATGTAAGTTTTCCATATCATAGTAGATCTTCCTTTCCGTCTTCTTCCCGGAGGATCCCAGTCCAATATTCTTTTCGGCCACCTGTGCTCTGGCATTCTTTGTACATGCCCGTACCACTGCAGGGCTCAGTGTTCCAACTTGTTCGTAATTGAGCATTCTACTTCTATTCTGTTCTACATTTCCTCTTCTTCTTCTTCTTTACGTGCCTCCGCGACGAAGGTTGGCAATCATCATTGCTATTCTCACTTTCGACACTACAGCCCGAAAGAGTTCAGTTGAGCTGCATCCAAACCATTCTCTGAGATTTCTCAGCCAGGACATTTTTCTCCTACCTATGCTGCGCCTTCCTTGAATCTTTCCCTGCATAATCAATTTTAGAAGTTCATATCTGTCACCACGTGTTATATGACCCAAGTATTGAAGTTTTCTTATTTTGATGGAATCCAGTATCTCCCTGCTGTTCTGTATTCTCCTTAGTACTTCCTCATTGGTTATTCTGTCTGTCCAGGGGATTCTCAGCATTCTTCGATACGTCCACATCTCAAATGCTTCCAATCTATTGAGGCATTGTTTATTGAGAGTCCATGTCTCCACACCATACAAAAGAACAGAAAATACATAACATTTCAGTACTCGCTTTCTAAGATCTAGGCTGAGGTCTCTACTACACAATATATTTGTTTCATATTAGTGAATGCACTTCTAGCATTTTTTATTCTAATTCGGATTTCTTTGGTATAATCGTTTGTTTCACTAATGTTCGTCCCTAAATAGTTATAATTCTGAACTCGTTCTATCGTCTTATTATTTACGTGTAGATTGATGTTTCTAATATTTTTCTTTGATATAACCATGAATTTCGTTTTCTTTATGTTTAGTGACAGACCAAATTCTTCACTTGTTGCAACAACCTTATTTAAAATTCTTTGTAGATCTGTAATAGTTTCTGCTATTAGTATTCTGTCATTGGCGTATCTAATTTCACATATGGGTAGGCCATTTATTTTTATGCCTGCTACTTCATCTTCTAATGCTTTTTTGAATATTTCTTCTGAGTATGCATTAAACAGTGACGGCGACAAGACACAGCCCTGTCTAACTCCTCTTTTGATTTTTATTTTATTGGTGTTTAAATTATTTATTCTTATGACAGCTTCTTGTTCATAATACAGATTATTTATTATTCTTATATCCCGTGTGTCGATGTTCTTTGTTCTCAGTAGTTTTATTAACGGATTATGTTTCACCGTATCGAATGCCTTGTTATAATCTAGGAAGCAGACATAGATGTCCTGGTTTACATCTAAACATCTCTGTATTAGCACATTTACTGCAAATAATGCTTCTCTGGTTCCTTGAGCATTTCTAAATCCGAACTGAGTTTGTCCAATGTCTTGTTATAACTTTTTGTATATTCTGTTCAACAACACAATATACAAAACATTTCCTCTGTTCTTATTCTATCCTATATCCTATCTGGTGATTGGTAGATATCTTCTCATAAAGTCCAACTGTTCGTATTTTACTTCGTTTTGTTGTTGTCATTTGTAGTATGTACTTCAGGTTAATATAGGGTAGTAATCAACACTCTACTCTGAAATATCCTTTTATGTTTTCTTTAGTTAGAGTGTTATTCCACATCACTCCATGAAATGCTTCATGGCTTGTTTTCACCTTGCTATTTTCATTGCTATGTATTTCATACAAGTACCATGTCAGCTTATAATTAATCCTAAATACCTACTTAAAAGTCTTAAGGTGATAGAGTAGCGATCAACAGGTAGCCAAAACGCGTTCCAAGATTGCGGCTGTAACTTTGAATATTTTTTCGAGATATTTGGCACACGTATTCGTAATATAATAAAGAATGGCGGTACAGAGCCCAATTTGAAAAATATATTAATATGCGGAAATTACTCTGTAATTAAATACAATATTAAAAAAACGAGCCTGTACCGCCATTAAGAAGAACAAAAAAATACACTTTCTTCAAATAAACTTTTTTATCCGATGCCTAGATTTTGTGTCATTTTGGAACTACTAATGATATTAAAAATTTTAGTAGTTCCAAAATGACACAAAATCTAGGCATCGGATAAAAAAGTTTATTTGAAGAAAGTGTATTTTTTGTGTAAAGTAAAAGTTAAGTTACAAGGACATCGTTTTTCTTCTACAATATTTTTTATTATAGTGTTATTTCTATGTTCAAAAAGTTGGATTGGATTAAAATGAATGGTTTTTGAAAAAACTAAGATAAAATTATAGAGGGCATTTTTAAATTTGCTTGAAAATCCTCATTTTCTTCCATGTAACTCGAAAAAGATAAAAGATACGAAAAAAGATACCACACAAAAATGTAGGTCTTTTTCAGATAAAAATTTCCGTTTCATTTTTCATTAGTGTATCTCTTATCATTTTCAAGTTACATGGAGAAAAAGGAAGATTTTTAAGAAAATTTAAAAATGCGCTCTATAATTTGATCTTTTTTTTTTCAAAAACCATTCATTTTAAACCCGTCCACCTTTTTGAACATAGAAATAGCACTATAATAAATGGTATTGTAGAAAAACGATGCATTTACATTTTGGTGGATATGGGGTACTTCTCATTTTTTCTTAAAATACATTAGTTATTAATTTTATTTCCAGCATATCTCGCTTAGTTTTAATGTAACGGACCTTTAATACAGCTCATTTTAAAGGTCTTTTCAAGCACTACAAAAAGTATTGGTGGCATTGTACACCTAAAATCGACCGTTTCTCTGTTATTTCAAGTTGAATACACCATTTTGAGAATGTACCAAAAAACAAACTATTTTCACCTACCATATCTCTTTTTGTGTTATAACTAGAAGATTTATAAAGGCAAGTGTCTCTTTGTTTTTTTATAACCTACTAAAAAATTTTACTATTCTACTATTCGGAAAAAAACCGTTCGAAATGGTATTGTTTCAATGAAAATCACCAATTTTCAACCACGAATAACTCAAAAAATATTGAGTTTTCAAAAAAAAATATATAGAACAGTTTTTGCTTAGAATTTTCCACTTCTAAGAAGGGGTGGGAACCACCCCCAAGATAAAAGCACACATCGGCATAGGGTAGACTTTGAATTAGGAGATAAGTAGAGGCTAGGCCCAAAATTTCATTAAAATCCATGCAGTAGGATAGAATTCGGAGGTAACATCCTATTCTTGCTCCCATTGACTGGCGTAGCATATGTATTTTGATTGCGTGAACTTAGATAAAATTAAACTACTGGTATTTTATATGATTTTAGTTAAATTATTTACCTTTGGTGTCATAAAGATGCCACGATCCGTCCTTTGAAACAGTGGCCATGTGCGATGAATCCACATCGAAGCCAACATCGTAAACACCGGAAGTGTGTCCCCCCAAAGTAAGCTCTTTGATCGGTTTGACTTCTTGAAATTCGCCAGATTTATTAAAGAACACCTCCCACACCTTGGCTTCGGGACTAAATCCTATAAATAATATATTTATGAATGTATATACATAAAAGTATTTGAAATATAAACAATTTTTTAGAATTTGAAGCAGATGTATGTAGAGTCAGGGTTAATTCCACCGCAAATAAAATATCAAAAGAGTTACGAATTCAAAAAATTCTAATAATTTGTTAAAAGTAGCGAAATGTTACCTGTAGATAGATCATAATAATGTACAGTGCGCGCGTAAAGTATCTATGGAAACATAAAAACATTCTTCCTTCTTCTTCTTTAGTTTATTGGCCTCCACCTACTTGGGTATTTGGCCAGCTCATCGTCGCGGAATAAGGGAAAAATCCCTTATTCACTTACAATTTGGAGTTAGTACATTGTACAATTTGCTAGTTCTTCTTCTTCTTTGGTTAACTGGCAATTTTGGTTGGTGTGAGACAAACATGACAAGATAAAAAATAATTTCACGCTAGGAGCAACTGTCTATCAATACACAATCTTCTTTTTTTTCTTTGATTTAGTAGAAATTTTGAGTTGGCATGTGACAAACACAACAACTAAACTTTTAAACTTTTTTTTTTCTCAGGGCAACTGCCGACTACTACACAATCTTATTCTTCTACTTCTTTTTTAGTTTACTGGCAATTTTGAGTTGGCATGGGAAAATAAACATGAAAACATCTTTGACACTCCAAATGATAGTAACCAAATGTTATTCTTCTTCTTTTTGTGTAGACATGACTGTCTCTTTTTTCAATGTGCCTCCAGTAATTTGTCATTCCATCGTTTTCGTGGCCTTCCCACTGATCGTCTTCAGATTCCTACTATATTTTTGTTGTCATTCGGCTTATGTGGTCGTTCCATTCTACTCTTCTGTTTTTACGCAGTTATTATTTTGTCCACCTTGCATCTCCGTCATATATTTGCACTTCTAGCTCTATCCTATACTGTCTTATTATCGATTTTTCGAAGGGGTTTCATCTCTGCAGTGGGAGCACGCAAAATAGAATTCTATTTTAGTGACATCACGTTGCCTAACAACCGTCGCGTCGATTCTCCCATTATGAAATTCTATTTTGTGACGTCAGCAAAATAGAATTCTATTTTGCGTGCTCTGGGCTCTGGTGTTTGTAGCATTCTTTTTGTACTCTTTGTATCAGGTGCGTGAGCACGCCAAATAGAATTCTATTTTAGTGACGTCACGTTGCCTAGCAAGCGTCGATTCTCCCATTATGAAATTCTATTTTGTGACGTCAGTAAAATAGAATTCTATTTGGCGCGCTCTGGGCCCAGCACGCCAAAGAGAATTCTATTTTAGTGACGTCACATTGCCTAGCAACCGTCGATTCTCCCATTGTGAAATTCGATTTTGTGACGTCAACAAAATAGAATTCTATTTGGCGTGCTCTCACCTCTGGTCGTGTTTCTGCGGCATCATATGTCATATGTCACAACAACGTAACAAAATGGTGGTTATGTAAATTAGATGGATCAGCGATTTAAAATTTTATACATATTTTTAACATTGCTAAATGTACAATTTCTGACATATACTGATAATATGCGTATGTAATAATGCATATAAAGCTATTGCAGATATAATGAATATTTCTACATATAAAGTGAAGAAAAAATAAAAGAATCATTCGTATTTAATGTAAACGTTCGCAGTTGTACTCGTAACTCGGCTCCGAGCTACTCGGATCCAAGTACTCGTAAATGCAAAGCCGACTTAAAGACTATAAAGATCCCTAGCTCCAAGAAAATCATGGATACAAGTCAGCTCAAACAATGCAACACATATGAGATAACGAAATTCAAACGAAAACTTCAGAAAAGTCAAAGAAGATACATAGATTAAAATTCTACTAATACATAGGACTACTACAATTTCTTAGTTATTGGTTAAGAAACTCTGCTATATGATCTTTCAGATAAATAGGCTTTTGTGATTTTACGGAACTTGGGGAAAGATGTTGCAGATTTAAGTTGTAAAGGGAGATGGTTGTATAGTTTTTTTTGCAGGATATAATATAGATTTCTTTACTAACTCACTGGACGGGATCGATAAATAGATGTCAAAGGTAGAATTTTAGGTCGAATAGTCATGTCTAGGTCTTGCTGGAAAGACATGTAGATGTTGAAGAATTAATCAAACAGTTTCTAAAATATATAAAGAAGGTAGTGTTACAATCCTGTGATCTTTGAAGTAATTTCTGCAATGTGTTGTTCTTCTGGACTATCCAATGTTCTACTTTTAATACCGACTGCTGATTAGGACATTTGAGGAAGTATATTCTTTATAATTACTTTTTAGGAACGTTAGAATGTAGCCCTCTGTTTACCATGCACATATTTTATGATTTTCCTTCTCTCTTTGGCTAATTTACAGTTTCCAAGATACACCATATTATGAAACCTTAGCTATCAAATATATTTTAGAAACATTAATTGTTTTGTGCACCTTTACAATTTACAACCAATTTTAAGCTGTCGTAAAACATATAATTACCTACCTGATACCACAATAAACTTTCCGCAAGGTGATATTTTGGCGCATGTATTATTCATAAGGTAAGTATCAAGCACCGCCATCTTCTGTCCTTTTAGGTCCCATACAACTAAATCAGTCTTGTTTGAACATGTTATAATGAATTTTCCGTTGGATGCGATTCCCATTCCTACAATGTCAGTCTCATGGTGCTGAAAGGAAAAACATTGATTAAATAAAAATAAATTATGATTGTATAATATTAACAAGAATAAAAAACCACTAAACACCGTAAAAATGAGTGGCGCATACAATATTCCAGCTACAAAAGATCTGATATGAATATTACGTGGCGCGAAAATGTATTTTCATAACTCTTTTGTGACGCGTTTACTTCAAAGTTAGCAAATATTATGGAAAAATATTTTAAAATAAAACTAGAATTTTGTTTTGCATCAAAATGAAAATACATTTTTGCGCCACGTAATATTCATATCAGATCTTTTGTAGCTGGAATATTGTATGCGCCACTTAGTCGAGGAAATGAAGCATTTTGGATCGCAATTTTTTCGTCCGGCATGTATTTACTTGAAATTTTCACAGGAAGTAGGGAATAGTCCAAGGATCATTTTCTATATCATGCCGCTGTACGCTAAAACCTTAAGGGTGGTTGCCACTCCATCCTGGGGGTGGGAATTTTTTATTAAATTTTAACCATGTAAATCGAAATCGATAAACGTAATTCTAAGAAAAAAATGTTTTTTACATTTTTTTCGTAAAACTAATATTTTTCGAGCTATTCGCGGTTAAAAGTAACAGTTTTTCGACGAAAAAATCCACTTTTTTAGAGTTTTTGGAGAATAACTCGAAAAATATGCATTTAATAAAAA
The DNA here is from genome assembly GCF_917563875.1 of Diabrotica virgifera virgifera. Lineage (NCBI taxonomy): Eukaryota > Metazoa > Arthropoda > Insecta > Coleoptera > Chrysomelidae > Diabrotica > Diabrotica virgifera. Next base: position 57,794,015 of record NC_065447.1, read on the forward strand.
AGACTGTAGCTATCGAAATTCTGTCTTTTAGTAACACAAGCCAAATTCTTTTTCTATAATATTATTGTGACCAATACAAACCGAGATAAGGCATGTTGAAGGTTAGCTTTTTTCGTCAAATGCATAATTTTAAATATTCAAAGCCAAATAACGGGAAAACCTTGCATTTTTCGAGGAAAACTTAAATAATCTTTTTTCAAGAATACAATTAGACCTTTAAAAAGAAAAGAACAAAAAGTTTCTAGCATAAAAATTGAGTGACTTATAATCAAAAAAGGTCGGTACCTGCTTTTCTCTACGAAAAAATTAGTGAAAACCTCCCCCTAACTACCCTCCTAATTAAAAATTGGTCTTTACCTTTCTGTAATTCCTTTTATATTTGTTTTAATAATACACCCAAGAAGTTTGATCCATGTAAAATGACTAATTTTAGAAAAATTGGAGTTTAAAGAAAAATTGATTTTTGGCAATTTCGTATTTTTCACTATTTTTTTTTTTAGAAAATGAACTATAGGGTGAAATGAGCCTAATCCCAAATTTTGTACAAATCGATGCTGGACAAAAAAATTGCGAAGTTTTGAAAAAATTTTCAGTTTCATTTCCTCGACTAACTCATTTTTACGGCGTTTAGCGGTTTTTTATTCTTGTATCAGGAGTATTATAAAAGTTATTCTTGTATCAGGAGTATTATATCAAAGTTACTTATAAATTAAATGTATGAAGTTGAATGCAATGTTTCTCGATTACACGTCAAGCTTTATAAATAGTCGCCTTTGTCGCATTATCTCCCAAATAATCTACTGTCCATTGAATGTACACTAGATTTTTTTCTATCCGAAATAGATTGAAAAAAAATATTGGAATGGCCGGTAGATCAATTCGGACTGCCCGTTGCCAGATCAAATTTAGCGTCGTAACCACTACAACTACATAAACCATTTCGGGAATAATCGTTAAATGGATTACACCTTTGCAGCTTAATAACTTCTAAAAGGCTTAACCGATTTCGATCACTAAACGTGAGTTTAAAACGTTTTCACAAGAAGTATCTGATGCATCTAAGGTCAAGTATGATAACTGAAGCTATTACAGGAATTATTGAGCTTGAAAAACCGCATTTCCCATAGGAAATAGATTTGATTATACTTATGAAGCTTATAACTTAAAAATTAGGATTTTCCCGGATATGAGGTATACACCGTTAGATTCGTCTAGAGTCCTTCTACAAACGTTCAGTTATTGGCGCAATTCGTAGGTTGAAATTTTGAGTAATTGTCGAAAAACCAAAATTTTCAAAGTTTAGTTTTTCAGTATTTCGGCTATACTGAGCCGTGTGTATGTCTGATCCTGGCAGCTTAGACACCAATTGAAAGCTCAACTCAACACTATTGATTTGGTGTATTTGGGGTTCTCCTGTCTCTTCTTGAACCGAAGATATATACCCCCAAAAAATATGCCGTTTTGTACCTACCAAGTCCTATAGCTGGCTTATGGGTGGTCAAAAGTCACAATCTACACCGGTTCTGAATCGGCCCTCACCCCCTCTCCAAACACGGAAACAAATTCAAATCGGTGTAACTTTTCCAGACACATGTATACATACATACATATCCACATTTTCCCCTTTTTAAATAAAAATTGAGTCATATTTCTGAGCTCGGTAACTTTTGAACGGTATAACCGATTTTCAAAATTAAAAATGCATTGGAAAGGTAATGATCAGTACTATCAGAAGCCGCAAAGGTCGGACTTAAATTTTGAAATTTTTGGGAGTTTTGGCCAGTTTTGGAGACGAGAATGAAAATCAAACCCTAAATAGGAAGGACCGTAAAATCCACAGCCTTGAAACAAAATGGATGGTTGACATATGGATGGGTGAGTCTTTTTCTGAACTTTAAGATGGGGTTGGCCCAATTTTCAATTCAGTCAGATTTAGAAAATCGAATATTTCATGTATACAGGGTGCTAGTAAATAAGTATGACAAACTTTAAGGGGTAATTTTACATGAAAAAATAATGACAGTTTGCCCTATAAACATATGTCCGCAAATGCTTCGTTTCCTAGATACGGGGTGTTGAAATTTTTATTTCAAACTGCCAACTTATTTATTGCTCTAAGACCGGTTGATCTATGAAAATAAAATTTGGTGGGATTTAAGAGGTAATTATTGCGCATTTTTTGACATCCAAGTAAGAATTTTGTTTTCATCATTGGCGCGCCTACGGGTAATGGTCTGAATTGTTTTAAAGAAAAAAATAGTACGCCACTGTGACATTTCAAACTAAAAATTATTTTTAAATTCTATGTATGAAAAGTAGGGTAGATACGGGATGTTGAATTTTTCTTACAAACTGACGATTTATTTATTGCTTTGGTAGGAACTTTGGTAGGTTTTAAGAGACCGTTATTGCGGATTTATTGACATAAAATTAAGAATTTAATATTCACCATTGGCGTACATACGGGTAATATGATCGGTCATATTACCAGTATGCGCGCCAATGGTGAAAATTAAATTCTTAATTTTATGTCAATAAATCCGCAATAACTATCTCTTAAAACCTATCAAATTTCATTTGCATATCTTAATTGTTTTTAAAACAATAAATAAATCGTCAGTTTGTAAGAAAAAATTCAACATCCCATATCTCGGAAACGAAACATTTGCCGACAAACGTCTATCAAGCCAACTGTCATTATTTTTTCATGCAGAATTACCCCTTAAAGTTTGTCGCACTTATTTAGAAACACCGTGTATTGATGAAGAACATGTCTAGTTGTCAAAGTACCTAACTTTTTTATTATCCAACATAAACGAATGAATCAAAAAACAGAATGTTAAGAAAACCTAAGGCTATAGTTGGGTTTTAATTTCAGTATTTTATATATGCTAGAATATTCCACAGGGTGATGCAAACTTTGAGAAAAAAAAACACAGTTCGATTGGTACACCCGGTATACAATGAAAATTTACCTGTTTAGCAACAATATTATTACAGTGGTATTGTTAACGAATCAGGCTATAACCTGTTGACCTGTTGAGAAATCAATTAAATCGGGCAACAGGTTTAGGAAATACGAGTCATTAAAAATGACTAAATTTTTAAGTGGGCCGATTTCTATGCACGTAACTTTAGTTCACAGCAACTATCTAAAGATTTATAAAACTGAGATATACCATAAAATGACTACAACAACTAAAAGATTATCAAACGTAATGAGTTAATGGCGCGGACCTTGAAAATTTTTAACTTTATGACGTCACGACCAATAAGGGCGCGTTTTGGACTGGCTGCTATAATTTTAATTTACTCTCGATTTTAATTGTTTTTAGGGACCAAACTAAAGACCAAAACAACTTTTCTTTCTTTGGTATATATTTTAAATTATGTTCTGTTGTGATTTATTGCATTTTTGTTCGAATTTAAAATTTTATGCATGTTTCCTTTTGAAAAGTAATACAATCGTCTACTTTCATTTCAATCAGTACTAACTTTTATTTAGTATTTATAGTAGTTATAGGAAGTATAGTTATTTTAAGCAGTTATTTTTAGGTAGAATTTGAGATAAAATTACTTCTTGAAATATTAGGTCTGCTCTAGTAATCAAACCGTGAACTCAATATTTTTATTGTTATCATTTTTGCACTGGCTTTATCAATCAGTGTTTGTTTTTATTATGTATAAAACTTTTGGCAAAGTAGAACACTATTTATCAGCAATTTACCGGATGTTTTGACTCTAGCATAAAATAATCTTCGAATAACCATTTAAATATATGGCCAATTTTTTATGTATTTATTTCATGTTACTGATATTCGGGTGCCGTATCGTCGTATGTAATAAAGAAATAAAGGATGTTTCTTTATATTCAATACAGGGTGAGTCAAAACGCAAGTATATTGTTTTCTCAGTAATTTTAAATGGAACACACCCTGTATTTTATATCACTATCGAAAAGTACCATAACCGTACTTTAATTTTTATATAACATTCCCTATGTCTAAATTTATTAGTTTTCGAGATATTTTCATTTTTCAGAGCAAATTATTTACGTGTCTAAATTTTTCCAAATTTTAAGTAAGCCATGACTGAATTGTCTAAAACTGACAATTTACGATTACTGATTATCAATCTGGTAATAAATGTAACAGTGTAGCAAATAAAGAAAGAAATATAATTTATTAGTAATAAATTTTACAAAAAAACACAACCACAACATACAACATTTTTGAAACAGTTAAAAACTACTTTTGTATGTAAGTGTAACAAATAAAGAACTCGAAATAATTTATTAGTTATAAATTTTACAAAAAAAACACCAACACAAAATACATACAACATTTTGTAAAAACCACTTTTGTATGTAAATGTAACAATGTAACAAATAAATACCGAAAAATAATTTTCCGCAAATCGCCAGGAAATTTTGACATTCCTGTCAAAATTTCTTGAAGAAAAAGTCAGGACTTCCTTACTGTAAGGAAATGTCATTTCCTTACTGTAAGGAAATGATATTTCCGTACAGTTGTTAGTGTTCTACATAAATGATAATACATATTTTTACTCATGCGATAATCCATAAAACGTCTGTATGCATTTTCGTACTTTTCTCTTGATTTCTTTGGCAATAATTCTAATGAAGCAGTATTCACTGCCTCAACCAGCTCTGGAGGAGTCCCAGGAATGGAAATTTCATCATCACTTATCATTTTACTTTCGAGAACACCAGCAATTAAATTTATAAGCGTCAAGTTTGACAATTCAACCTCAATACGTTTCCATAGTAACCCAAGTAATTTTATTAGGAATTTCAAAGCACCATTTATTTGGGAATAAAATTATCGCGTTTTTTTTAAATCAATCAATATCTGTCGAATTTTAAACGATTTGCGGAAAAATAGTATGTTTACCTCGTAGGAAAAGCCACATTCCTGGACTCTGTGTTGCTAAGTCTCGGCTTGCGCCTCGACTTAGCAATCTTCACAGTCGTCCAGGAATGTTAAGCTTTTCCTACCCGGTAAACAATGTACTATTATCAGTAAAAAATTTTACAAAAAAATATGAACACAAAATACAACATTTTTGAAAAAATTAAAGTTATGTACTTATAAAATATTTTAAATATTTAATTGCATAAGTTGTTCAAAATGACTTCATAACACATTTAAGCATGCCTAAAAACAGTCATTGAATGAGTTACTTACACTACGAAGCATTTGTAAATTAACACTTCAAAATACACTTTGAATAATTCAATTTTTCATCTCATCTCTTGTTGTTTGAGGCATTTTATAACCTTCATTCTTAAAGTAACCCCAAAAAAATTTGTACAGTTTATTAAATTCTGGTAATCTGGGGGCCACGCTACTGGTCCATGGTAAAATGAAAATATCTCCAAAACTAATAAATTTAGCCATAGGGAATGTTGTATTCAGATTAAGGTACGGTAATGGTACTTTTCGATAGTGATATAAAATACAGGGTGTTCCATTTAAAATTACTGAAAAAATAATGTACTTCCGTTTTGACTCACCCTGTATTCAATATAAAGAAAATTAGCAATATCAATCATTTATGAAAATTTTGACAATAAATAAAAAAATATGGCATCAATAATACATTGCTTTTGTGCTTATTTTTATTTATACAGGGAGTTGAACTTGTTACGATTTTCATATAAAATTAGTTATAACTTTGTAAATAGATACCCCATATAACATACCAAACCTTTATATTTTTGTAATGGAGAAGTTAAGATTTCGAATATAGAATAAAATACAGGGTGTTCCATTTAAAAAACATAAGTTTGGTCTGCCAATATGTTGTCGAATACCCTGTAACATTCTAACTAATTTTGAAATGTGAAGCTCAAAGTTGGCTACAACTTTTGTTATTAACTTTTATCGCTATCTATTACTATAATGGATCTACAGAGCTTTACCCTACTAATCAATCACCCTGTTTAGTACCTACTAACAAAAATTTTCCAAAAAATGTTATCCGTTCAAGTCCAAACGCACACTAACTAGGTACTATTCTCTGCAACAAATAAAACAATCCTTTTTGTAACATTTTTCCATTTTTTAGGTTGTGCATTGATTTTATCTTTCAAACACATTAAATGTCCTGCTCCTAACTGAAAAACTTTTCAAAACATCACCCCTTGAAAGCTAACTTTTTTCCGTGTGGTAAAGAATATTTACATAAAATGTCATAGCGTTGGCTTCATCGGTACCTACATATCTTCTTCTTCTAGTGACGACTCCACCAATGAAGGTTGGCTATAACCATTGCAAATTCTTCTATATCTTCTGCTTTTCTTAAAAGCGCCTGTGTCCTCAACCCGGTCCAATCGTGAATGTTCTTTAGCCAGGATATTTTTTTCGTTTACCTCTTTTTTCCTCGAGTTTACCCTTCATAATGCTAAATTGGGCAAAAATAAGAAGATTATGAACATTTAATTGGCAATTATGGCTATGGGAAAAGAAACGATAGAGGAGAAATGCTTCTCAATTTCATGAATGAACATAACATGTACTCAATGAACTCCTTTTTCAATCAAAAACCAAGCAGAAAATGGAGATGGATGAGCCCCGATAAAAGACAAAGAATGAAATAGATCATATTTATCTTAACGAAAAATAGAAACCTAGTAAAAGACGTATCGGTATTAAATCAGTTTGACCTAGGAAGCGACCATAGAGTAATAAGAACAAAACTAGTAATAAACAAAAAACTAGAAAGAAAAAAAATACATGAAAAAAGATACAAATGGACATCTGAAGAAATAAAAAAATAGTGAATTTAATAAAAAGATAATGCATGCATTAAATCAAGTTAACATGCAGCAGATAAACTCCAATGATATTGATGATTTGAATAACCTCATAACCGAAACAGTGAACAAAAGCATTCTGCAATTGAAAAAACCAAAAACAACACACAATGAATTAGACAAAGAAATATTACAACAAATAGAAAAAAAGGAAGATCTTAAATAAATCTAACAAAAAGGGAACCGAAGAATATACAGAACTTAATAGGCAGATTAGAAAAGGAATCAGAAAACAAAAAAGAAAAGAAGAAGAAAAATTAATAACAACAACTATTGAAAAAAAAAATAAAAGTATGAAATGCCTCAGACCGACACTAGGACGACGTCAGATAATATCATTAATGGGAAAAGACGAAAATGAAATCACAATTAGAGAAAACATACTAAAACGAATAGAAGATTTTACACGGAACTCTACAGAAAACATCTAGGGCAGTCAATGGGTGCGTTCACCAGACCAGTGCGCTATGTCAGCGCTTTGAAACTGTTTAAGATTTTTCGGGTAAACGTCATGTCAATTTAGGCTAAACTTCAACGTGTTGAAGAAGCGGTCGCCATTTTATTCAACGTAGTATTTGCATCGCTTCAATATTGAACGTGTTTAAGTAATATATTGTAATGGCGCGCTGATTTGAAAATATTTACTTTTACAATGGTTTTAATTATAAAGTAATTAAAACTTAGGAGATAAATATTTGTATACGCTCACGAAATTGTAAATCTGTGTATTGAGGAACAATATTTTCAACACAATATTTTCACATAGTAGTCTAGTAAAATAAAATTACACTACATGTAAATCAAAATGTAAATTCGTACAGGTTAAAACAAATTTTATATCAAAGTTTAGGTGGGTACAAAAGATATTTTCAAGAAAGTATCCAAATCATACAAGGGGATCATTGTTTAAATAATTAAAAAGGGGTCATTTTTGCAAAAAAAAAATACTTTTTTAACTGCTGAGGTAATTCACTTATTAATGAAGGTCTATGGGATTCTTTTCTGCAAAGTTGAAGGGTAAATCTTTCACACAAGACTTACTATATTAAATTTGACCCCCTATTTATTTAAATAATTGTATATAAAACTTTAAAAACAAATTTGCAAAAAAAAATTTTTAGCGTTTTAAATAAGCACTATAAAATATCTTATTTTACAGGAGAAGTTGTGCTATGTTATCAGTATTAATCAAAAAAAAATTTTGTCCAAAAATATTTAATATTTTTTAAGATATGGAATTTGTTTATCAAATGTTACTCTATTTTCAATCGCAAAAACGCGGTTGTTGCCAAAGAAATATTCACCTGTATTAAATCTTATTATTTTTATTCTTATGTATATTTTCGATAAATGTATTGATAAATTCAAATTTTAATTAAACTTCCCCCTAAATTGGCATCTGAAAATTATTCAAATTTGTTTATAATTTGTTTTTTTAATAACGTCACGGGTACTAAATATTTTGAAATGCCGTTTCGATAATTGGGTTCCTGGTAATTTTTCACTAATTAACAAATATTTTTGTCTTTTTTTCCTCTTCTTTTTTTTTCTTGGAGTTATATTACTATGGACCCTTTTAGGGTTAAGTTTCATCAAAAATGTCGAATCTCTAAGTTGTAGATTCTATACCTAAAAATATTAAGATTGGTCTAAAATCACTTAAATAAAATGTGACTACTTACTGAGTTACAGGGTGTTTTATTTAAAAATTTAAAAATTATTTTTACCAAGTACTTTTAAACTATTTGACGTATCCTTATCATACTTGGCAGAAAGTGTGGGTACTATACAGTCTACTAAATTGTGATAAATAAACGTTTCTAGCTACTACCAGAGGCGTACGACTTGGGATAGTTAATGGTTAACCCTTCCCAAATTCTACGCCACTGAGGTAATTACTATTTTAGCGAAATTTTTCGATGCTCCAATACTTTCTAAGTAAATAATATACTCTTTACTGGTAACGCTTAAGTCATTAGTTTTCGAGATATTGGACGTTAAAAATGAAACGGCATAGTTATTTTGATTTATTCATTCATTCATTTTAAACTTCCAATATCTCTCAAACTGATGACTTTATCGATACCAATAACGCTACTTACATACAAAGTATTGGAGAATCGAGAAATTTCGCTAAAATAGTAATTCACTCAGTGGCGTAGAATTTGGGAAGGGTCAATAATTCACTATCCCCTGTCGTACGCCTCTGGAACTAGCTAGAAACGTTTATTAATCACAATTTAGTAGGCTGTATAATAGCCACACTTTCTGCCAAGTATGATAAGGATACGTCAAATAGTTTTAAAGTACTTGGCAACAATAATTTTTAAATTTTTAAATAAAACACCCTGTAACTCAGTAAGTAGCCACATTTTATTTAAGAGATTTTAGTTAAATCTTAATATTTTTAGGTCTACAATCTACAACTTAGAGATTCGATATTCTTAATAAAATTTAGCCCTAAAAGGGCCCATAGTAATATAACTACAAGAAAAAAAAGAAGAAGAAAAAACGACAAAAAATTTTGTTAATTCGTAAAAAATTCCCAGGAAACAAATTATCGAAACTGAATTTCAAAATACTGAATCCCCGCGACGTTATTAAAAAAACAAATTATAAACAAATTTGAATAATTTTCAAATGCCATTTTAGGGGGGAGTTTAACTGAAATTTAAATTTATCAATACATTTATCGAAAATATACATAAAAATTAAAATCATGAGATCTTAAGCAGGTGAATATTTCTTTGGCAACAACCGCGTTTTTGCAATTGAAAGTATAGTAACATTTAATAAACAAATTCAATATCTCAAAAAATATTAAATATTTTCCGACCAATTTTTTTTTGCTTAATACTGGTAACATAGCGCAACTTAATCTGTAAAACAAAATATTTTATAGTGCTTATCTAAAAAGCTAAAAATAATTTTTTGCAAATTTGTTTTTACAGTTTTATATACAATTATTTAAATAAATAGGGGGTCAAATTTAATATAGTAAGTCTTGTGTGAAAGATTTACAAACAATGATCCCCTTGTATGATTTGGATACTTTCTTGAAAATATCTTTTGTACCCACCTAAACTTTGATATAAAATTTGTTTTAACCTGTACGAATTTACATTTTGATTTTTTTTTATTTTATTAGGCTATAGTGATAATTGGGAAAATCGCTGTCAAGATATATTTCATTTTATGAAAATTGTTACAACTAGCCCTCTCCACCCCTACACAAGTGAAATTTTGGCATAGATAAGCTCGTGAAGGACGAGATGCCGTGCAAAACAAAAGTCATCAACGACGTCCAAAAATTGTCCGATAAAGGCGAAAACTCGTTAGTCTACAGGCAAAGTTTTAGCGACTGTTTTGGGATTATCGTGGCGTTTTGTTGCTGGATTTTCTTCATGAGAGAAGAACCATTAATGTCGCTTATTACTGTAGTCTTTTGGACCGTGTTCGAGCTGCCTATAGGCCCAAAAGACGGCGATGTCCTATACGAGATGTGTTGCTCTTGCATGACAACGCCCGACCATGTACACCTGCCCCAACACAAGAAAAATGCATTGGACTCTCGTTGAACACCCTGCATACAGTCCTGATCTTTCACCATGTGATTACCACATGTTCGGTCCATTAAAAGATGCACTAGCACTCATTCTCTTTATAAAAATAGAATGCAGAAACTCCCTAGCCGCTGGGAAAAATGCATACAGAGGGAAGGAATGTATATAGAAAAATGAGGTACCTATTGTTTAATTGTTCTAATTATAATTTAATAAAAATATATTAGGAAAGGTCGGTTCATATTTGATTAACCTCTCGTAGATACATATTTGTATTACAAAGATAACGTTCTCAATTATGTCGACCCTGCCTATAGTCTAAGAGCTGGGAGCGGATTTTGTGCGTGATAAGTAATATGGAAAAACTATACGGGGATATGTTGAATTAGTTGTGTACATTACTTTCACCAACGGCCGGAAACCAGAGTTGGGGCCTAGGGTAGTTATGAGGGGGTCAAAGTCGCGGATTTTATTATTTTTTTTATGACGCTCATGATCGAGATAGTGTACCAAAATTTGGAAATAAGTAGGTCATGACGTACCTAAGTAAAATCTCTAGGGGCTCAACGCTGCGTGGCCGACAAAGGGGTGGGGGTAGGGGTGAATATAAAAAATATAAGGGTTTTTTTGCGATGTTCGTGATTGAGATAGTGCACCAAAATTTGGGTATAAGTAGACCATGACATAAATAATTGAAACCCCCAGAGCCGGAAACCAGAGTGGGGAAGGGAGGTAGTTATAAGGGGTCTAAGTTCCGTTTTTTATTATTTTTTTTTTGTCACGCTCATGATCGAGATAGCGCGCCAAAATTTGGGAATAACTAGATCATGACGTAACTAAGTAAAATCTCAAGGAGTGGAACGCTGCGTGGTCGACAAAGGGGTGGGGCAGGGGTGAATCTAAAAAAATGTAAGGGGTTTTTTGCGACGTTCGTGATTGAGATAGTGCACCAAAATTTGGGAATAAGTAGGCCATGACATAACTAAGTAATATCCCCAGAGGCGGAAACCAGATTGGCGGACGAGGGTAGTTATAAGGGGTAAAAGTCTCGGTTTTTATTATTTTTTTTGTGGCGCTCATGATGGAGATAGTGCACCAAAATTTGGGAGTAAGTAGGTTATGACGTAACTAAGTAAAATCTTCAGGGGCGGAACGCTGCTTGGGGTACAAAGGGGTGGTAGGCAGGGGTGAGTATAAAAATATATGGGGATTTTTTTGCCGTTCGTGATCGAGATAGTGCACCAAAATTTGGGAATAAGTAGATCATGACATTACTAAGTAAAATCTACAGGGGCGGAACGCTGCGTGGGGGACAAATGTTGTGCCGCGCCACAAAAAAAAATAAACACTGCGACTTTGACCCCTTAAAACTACCCTCATCCCCAACTCTGGTTTCCGGCTCTGGGGATTTTACTTAGCTAAGTCATGGTCTACTTATTCCCAAATTTTGGTGCACTATCTCAATCTAGCACGTCGCAAAAACCCCTTATATTTTTTATATTCACACTTACCCCCACCCCTTTATCGGCCACGCAGCGTTCCACCCCTGGAGATTGTATTTAGTTACCTCATGACCTACTTATTCCCAAATTTTGGTGCACTCGAATCTCGATCATGAGCGTCACAAAAAAAATAATAAAAACGACGATTTTGACCCCTTATAACTACCCTCATACCCAACTCTGGTTTCCGGCTCTGAGGATTTTACTTAGTTATGTCATGGTCTACTTATTCCCAAATTTTGGTGCACTCTTTCAATCACGAACGTCGCAAAAAACCCCTAATATTTTTTGTATTCACCCCTGCCCCACCCCTTTGTCGGCCACGCAGTGTGCCACCCCTGGAGATTTTACTTAGTTACGTCATGACCTACTTATTTCCAAATTTTGGTGCACTCTCTCGATCATGGGCGTCACAAAAAGAAATAATAAAAACGGCGACTTTAACCCCTTATAACTACCCTCATCTCCAACTCTGGTTTCCGGCTCTGGGGATTTTACTTAGTAATGTCATGATCTACTTATTCCCAAATTTTGGTCCACTATCTCAATCACGAACAGCGCAAAAAACCCTTTATATTTTTTATATTCACCCCTACCCCCACCCCTTTGTCGGCCACGCAGCGTTCCGCCCCTAGAGATTTTACTTAGATACGTCATGACCTACTTATTCCGAAATTTTGGTGCACTATCTCGATCATGAGCGTCATAAAAAAAAATAATAAATTCCGCGACTTTGACCCCTTATAACTACCCTCGGCCCCAACTCTGGTTTCCGGCCGTTGGTGAAAGTCATGTTCACAACTAATTCAACATATCCCCGTATAGTTTTTCCATATTACTTATCACGCACAAAATCCGCTTCTATCTCTCCGACTACTACCTTTGAAGATATTTATAAAGATCAGGAATCATATCGCTGATTAGTTGCAACGTAGCATAAACTACGCGAAAAGAAGGTTATTTTAATCTGACCTGAATCAACACTCCTTTGAGTTTATTTACTTTTAGTAGTTTTACTTTCACTGCATTTATTTAAATTGATTCAAGAGTGCATCAGCGAGAAACCGATAGTAAATTAAAACTAATAGGAAAATAACAAACGTTGCGGTCTTCTAAAGTGATAATTGTTTGAACGAGTACAAGAATTTAAAAATTCACAAAGTAAATACAAAAATCGAAATTGTTTATTAACGCTTTTGAAAGTGAGGAAGCACTGACGACAGTGACGACTAAGTATGTAAACGCTAACCTGGTGATCGTACTGTAATCGTAACAGGCCTTTCTCTTGTTCTCATTCAAAAAAATCGAGAGAAATAAATGATACGATCTTCTTCTTCTTGTGTCTTGTCCGTTGCGGACGTTGGCTATCATCATAGCAATTTTAATTTTGTTTGCGGCGTTTCCGAATAACTCCATCGATGTTAGTGCAAACCGTTGGCGTAAGTTTTGAAGCCATGAGTGGCTTCTTCTTCCGGGTCCGCGTTTGCTTTCTATTTTACCCTGTATTATCAGTTGGAGTATATGATATTTATTATGTCTCATAATATGACTAAGGTTCTCAAGTTTCCGTTTCTTAATCGTGAAAGAGATCTCTTTTTGTTTTCCCGTTCGGCGCAATACCTCTACTTTGGTGGTGTGAGTGGTCCAGGATATTTTGAGAATACGTCGCCGTCGGTACACCCACATTTCCAATGCCTCCAGCTTCCTCATTAATGTTTCCGTTATTGTCCAGGCCTCTGCGCCATACAGCTAATACGTAGCATTTTAGCAGCCGTAATTTTAGTGGGAGAAGTATGTCGCAATGGGTGAATATATTTCTCATGTTGTTAAATGTTGCTATGGCCTTTTCAATTCTAGATCGTATTTCAGTCGTTTGATCCCATTTCGAGTTGACGACTCTTCCAAGGTATATAGGGCGAGGCAGATAACTGGCCTATTAGAAATATCTCGAGAACTAAAGACAACAGAATCATGAAAATTGGAATAAGGGGGTTTTGAAGGATGATCTATTAATTGAAAGTATTTTCATCTCTTTGCAACTTCCGGTTATACTGGAAGTATATTTTTACATTTTTGGATTTTCTTCGATGTCTTCTTTCTTAAAATATGAGGTTTTGTAATATTATACAGGGTATTTTAAAAGATAATTACGTTTTTTATTAATTTCGTAGCAACATTAACACCCTGTAGAATTGTAGTAGTTTGACATCTAAAACTCTACTTACATTCAAATGATTTTTAATATACTCTACTATTGTTAAGAATCATTAGTATAGCTAAATTTTTAATTTTAGTATACAGGGTTGGTCGAAACTCGGAATGAGTATTTTCTGAGTTTTCTTAAATGGAACACCCTGTATTTTTGTATTGTAGTGAAATTATATTTTATAGTACTTTTTTATTTCTTAAGCATTCCCTATACCTAACTGCTTTAATTTGTGAGTTATTGGTGATTCAAGCTTAACATTAATTGTAACAAAAAATACGTAAAATTTTATTAGGTTGGCCGTGAAAATACTCAATCCCAAATAATTTTTCAGAAATAAATACATATTAATCCAGACTGGTCCTTAAAATTACCAATAATGGTTTAGCTATCAAAATACCTACGTATTTAAGATTGTTGGTGTGATTAACAATTAAGCACAAATTAAAGCAGTTAGGTATAGGGAATGCTTAAGAAATAAAAAAGTACCATAAAATATAATTTCATTACAATTCTAAAATACAGGGTGTTCCATTTAAGAAAACTCAGAAAATACTCATTCCGAGTTTCGACCAACCCTGTATACTAAAATTAAAAGTTTAGCTATACTAATAATTCTTAACAATAGTAGAGTATATTAAAAATCATTTGAACGTAAGTACAGTTTTAGATGTCACTACTACAATTCTACAGTGTGTTAATTTTGCTACGAAATTAATAAAAAAACGTAATTATCTTTTAAAATGCCCTGTATAATATTACAAAACCTCATATTTTAAGAAAGAAGACATCGAAGAGAATCCAAAAATGTAAAAATATACAGGGTGTCCCATTTAAAAAAAAACGAAGTTATAAGCAACTTCCGGTATAACCGGAAGTTGCAAAGAGATGAAAATATTTTCATTTAATAGATCATCCTTTAAAACCCCTTTATTCCAATTTTCATGGTTCTGTTGCCTTTAGTTCTCGAGATATTTCTAATAGGCCCCTTATTTGCCTCACCCTGTATACTATACGAATCAACGTGTTGAATTAATTGGTTTTTTTATTTTCAATTGTCTGGCAGGTTTTTGAGTTTTGCTGACCAGCATCCATTTTGTTTTATTTATGTTGAGGTTAAGTCCTCTTTCTTCACTCGCTCTTTGTACTCAAGATATTATTTGTCAATTCTCCATTGATTTTTGTGCCTACATTTGCTTCATCCAGAGCTTTTTTAAAAATTTGTTCGGAGTAAATATTAAAAATGAGAGGGGAGAGAACATATGCCTGTCGCACACCTTTTCTAATATTAATGCTCTCTGTGGACAAATTGCCAACTTTCACCCTGGCTGTCTGATTCCAGTAGAGACTCGTCACAGTACGGATGTCCTTATCATCAATTCCTATGTTTTGTAGAATTCCAATTAGTTGGTCATGTCTTACATTCTCAAAGGCCTTCAAGTAATCTACAAAGCCCATGTAGACATACTTGTTCAAATCTCTACGCCTCTGTACTAATACTTGCAAGAAAAACACTGCCTCCCTTGTGCCCAAAGCGTTCCTTAAACCAAATTGTGACTCGTTGATTTCCGCTTCACACTTGTTGTAGATTCTGTTATATATGATTTTGGTGAAGACTTATGATTATGGTGATATGATTAATTAATCTTATCAATCTATGTTGGTCACACAATTTAATGTTTGGTTTTTTAGGTATTGTCACCTGGGTTGATGACAAAAATGACCAAAGCAAAGAAATTAAAGTCCGAATTGAAACTGCAAGGCAAGCATTTATAAAAATGAAGACACTGCTTACAAACAAAGATATTCAGTTGCTTCTAAGATTGAGGGCTCTAAGATGCTACATATTTTCTACATTACTATACGGAATGGAAGCTTGGATTGGACATTGAAGAGGCAACACATAAGAAAAATAGAAGCGTTCGGAATGTGGTGTTACAGAAGAATATTGAAAATTTAGTGGGTTCAAAGGATTACCAATGTTGAAGTGCTACGACGTTTAAATAAGGAGTTAAAAGTTATGAACAGTATAAAAACAAGAAAACTGGAATATTTGGGTCACATTACTAGAGGAGAATAATATGAGTTGCTGAGAGTTATTATCCAAGGAAGGACCCAAGGAAGAAGAAGCATAGGAAGAAGACGCATCTCCTGGCTGGGGAACCTTAGAGAATGGTTTAACTGTAGTTCATTACAACTGTTCAGAGCAGCAGCCAACAAAGTGACCATAGCCATTATGATATCCAAACGCCGATAGGAGATGGAACTTTAAGAAGAAGAAGACGAAGGTTGAATGTAACCAATTTTCTGGAATGATACGATGGATTCGCCAAACGTAAGATATTTTTCTCACAAAGAGACATGAGAATGAGACTAAGAGACATAGGTATATAATAACACTGATGTATATGTATGTAAAATCTTACATACTTACGATACAAAGAAACAAATCGATAGCAAATTATTGATTATTAGGCTATAGCCAGACAAGCGACAATTTACGGCGCTGTAAGAGCAGTCAAATGAAGCGCGAAAAATGGTCCCACGGTGAGTGTAGTGGATGCCAGACTGAGCTATAAAACATCGCGCAGCAACATCGAACGGGCCTATCTTCGGCGACGTCCTGGACCTGGACCTGGAATGTAGCTCCAGGGCCGGATTTAAGGGGGGGCAGGCTGGGCAGCTGCCCGGGGCCCCCACATTCCGGGGGCCCCCACAAAGTTGCAAACGTAAAAAAATCAGCACAGTATTCACATAGAATAATTTTTGTCAATCAATTAACTGTGAGATTTCGTTACATGGAAAGTTTCACTACTGTTGCAAGGTTTCTCATATTTTTGTCAAATCACAGTCATAAAGTAGAAGATATATTGAGTTCTGTAATGACATTCTTGCAAAAACATGATATCGATTTGAAAAACTGCGTCCTACGAAAACGCCTCAGTTATGAGTGAAAAATACAATGGTGTTCAGGCTAAAACTAGAGAACATAGAGGTACGTATCCATACAAGGGTGAACCCCGCTCCGTGTAGCAACTCAAATGGATACGGCATGCGCTCCCCTACATATAAACCGCAAACCGGTTGAATCGAAGAGGTTGAGCGCCGAGCGGCGTTCACCAACGTATCCACTGTGTGGAGCTGCTACAACGAGAGGGGTTCACCCTTGTATGTATACGTGCCTTAATATATTATCTTAATATATCTATCATAGGCGTTTTGGATTCCGTGTGCCGTCCACTCTCTAAATTTAGTTGCAAAAGCTGCAACTGAGTGTTGTCCTGCTGCCATAGAATTCCTTGATTTCTTAGAAGAACTATATGAGCTACTTATATGTATTTTTTACTTCCTCTACATATAGATACAACTTGTTAATCGAATGTTTAAAAGCTGCGTCTTTAAGCGAGAGCAACGCCGGCCATGGCAGAAATATTATTGCTCCTAAAAGTAAATACTACTAGAAGTGATGCTGGTCATCTAGAAGTGATGAGCAAAAGCACCAGTTAAAGGTTATAATCAGATTAAAGGAGCATTATCCAAAATTTCAGACGACCATGAGCAACAATTTAAAACTAGTAGCGATGCAAATGTTTGTATAATCGAATGTGTTTACTGGAAACAGGAATATTTGCAATATTCTCAAATCTCAGAGAGGACAAACAACTTAAGTCGTATTCTCCAAGATCCAAATATTGACCTTAATTCAGGAGTGGCGGCACTTAGATCACTTCATCAATTTATATTCTTTTAAGGAATATTCAACTGACCCCACTGAATTATGGAACATCTCCAGAAACTAAAATGACAACAGAGAAATTTAGGACTCAAAATGTTATTACTATTATAGATCAGTTCAATTCCTCTTTAAGTCAGAGTCTTTCTGCATATGAATTCATTCATTCCAATTTTGCGTTTTTACATCATTTGGAAAATTTAACTCCCAATGAAGTTTGAAACTGACTCACTGAAGCTTAAAGACATTTACAGCAATGATTTAGATGAAAACCTAGGTGTCGAACTAGTACAATTTGTAGAGTTCTTCAATTCTTTTAAAGAGTAAATCGGCTCATCAAAGTAAAAGATTTTAAATGTCCCGACTGCCAAAAGAAAGAAATGTGAATGATGCGTTTCCAAACGTTGAGGTGACACTTCGTTTATATGTATTTAATTCTGATGCTAATTGCATTGGAGAGAGATCATTGTCAAAGCTTAAGTTAATTAAAAATCGACTTCGGTCTATGATGAGCCAGGAGCGTTTGAATCATATCTCTATCATTCATGAGTATTGAACACGATGTCTTAAAGCAACTAGACATGCCCGACATAATTAAGGAATTTTCAATTAAAAAATCTCAAAGAGTACCCGGACTTTAACCATATATTATATGTTACTATGTTTATTTTTATTATTTTACTGTCACGAGATACAGTTCTTGTACTTTTTATTATTTAAAAATTTTTTATAAAAGTAGATCAACATTTAATTTCTAAAATGGAAAACCCTGTAGTTGGCTGTATACCATAGTTATAAATAACAACAATGGTAGGAGGTAGGGCCCCACACTAATTCTGCCCAGGGGCCCCTACTGCCTTAAATCCGGCTCTGTGTAGCTCATCTAGCCACAACAACGACCAAAACGCTGTATTTACATCCCTGTCTGGTCATGCCTTTTACTGCAGCTACTGCCGCTTCATTTTACTGCTCTTACAGTGGAAGCCGGTAGGAAGGCGAAAAAAAGAAAGGCCCAGAGGGACCTGGGAAAAAGAAAGGACATAGCCGGACAGGCAAAGACCCATCCAGGGTTATGATGCCAAAAGAAGAAGAAGAAGAACTGCTCTTACAGCGCTCTAAATTATGGCTTGTCTGACCGTAGCCTTATGCGAGAAGAGCAAAAAATATCCGGAAAAACGTTTTGCTCGGTAAATGTCTAACAAACTGTATACAATAACCTTACAGATTATAATGTACAAAAACGGAACATTTATTATAATCTTCGAATTGCAAATAAATTTAAAACAACACGATACGCTTAGCAGTTTAAAATCATTTCCTCCAATGTGAAAAAAGCAATATGCAATGGTATCATTATATTTTAATCACTAATTTTGAGGTTTTGAGGTTGAATCTTTATTGCACAATGCTTAGTTTATTTGGTATGGTTTTATTAAAAAAAAATCACGATGGCCAAATCTAATCAAGCTGTCTGTTGTCCGAACATCTATAGTTGGGAAGCTAAATACATCTTAAGTCCACATTTTATAAACTTCATAAATATAGTCATTGATTATTAACTACCGAAATAATTTTTAAAATCCAAACGAAATAATTTTTAAAAATATTTTAACACATTAATGACATTAAGGACGTTCTGTTGATTAAATTGAACACAAAAATGAACATAAATATTATTCTTCCTGAACTTTGTGTGTGTTTCTTGACTTCCTACATTTGTAAATAGACTTATGGCCGGTTTCCCCAACTACAAGAAATAGTACCTAATTTATTAGATGAATAAAGTTATTCGACCAATAAATATGACATATATTTATATGTTTCACCAACGTCAAATAACACTTATTTTTATTCATTTATCAACATTAATATCACAAGAGAGTGAGAATAAATTGACAATAAGGACCCGTTCGCATGACAAGCGCTTACCGCACGTTTTGAGAACGCGCGATTACAACTACATACATTTTACTTGAGACCGTTCACATGCTAGCGCGTGTTTTAAGTCATTAACGCGCGTTAAGAGGATCGGTACGTATTTTCGGCTGCAATGCTATTCAAATGGGGATTCATTTTTTTCAAATCCTGAGAAAACTAATAAGTATTTTTGAAAAATTTAAACGCAGAATGAAAGATTACGTTATTAGCGAGGGCCGAAAGTCCCTGAGAACTTCTATAATGTTTATTTTAATAAGTTACAGGGGTGAAAATCTAAGAGAAAATTTAGTGTGATTTTTAATTTCAAATATCTCATTCAAAATAAACTTTTTATTTATTCTAAGGGACTTTCGGCCCTCGGTAATAATTTAGTCTTTCATTCTGCGTTTAAATTTTTCAAGAATATTTATTGGTTTTTTCAGGATTTGAAAAAAATGAACACAATGCCGTGGTAATATTTTACAAATCTGTCTTTGTCTTACAACGCACTCAACCGAATATAATATTGTCAGCATATATTGTCAGTCAGACACTGACAATCAGTGACAATTTTAAATATTTGACATTGCATCGGGAATATTTTGAGAAATTGATTAAATATTATTGATATATAGTGTATTTGATAAATAATTGATTTAAGACGTGAACTTAATAAAAAGTTATTTATTGTGTATTATTTGTGGAAGATCCAAGCAGAGAATACATCAGATATATCCTGTGATCCAAGTATTTTGTTGTTAGAGATGTTCAAAATTGTAAGCGTTCCAAAATAACAACATATTATTAAAAAATCACTTTAACACTTTTCCTCTTTTCTCGATTGATTATTAGTTTTTGTTGTACAAATAAATTATTACAATCACTGAAAACATAGTTAGTGAAAAAATTATCACATTTATTAACTGAATTAATAATTTGCAATTATAAAAATAACAGTTATCCAAGAACATTCAAAAGCCATCTCTTTAAATTAATTATGACATTTTCAAGTAGAATGACATTCTAGTAATGTTTACATATCCACACCAGTGTGCATTTTACTACACGTAATTTGCCGTGTAAAGACAGAAAAAGTAGGGATACACGTAAAATATTTGCGAATTATGTACCCATAGCCTTAAGCGCCTGTCATGTGAACGGACTCTAATGCGTATATTTTTCGAAAACTTGTTGCCTAGCAATAAACACTGAGGGCAATAAGCCCGGAGGGCTCGAGTAATTATTGCCGATTGGAAACAAGTTTAGGAAAAAAACTGGAGCATTTATTCCCTTATTTATTCTTACTATCGTGTGATATTCGACAGATTAGTTTTTAATACTTACATACAAAATTTATACAAGTTTTTGTATAAAAACATTCAGTGACAGCACAGTTTAGCAAATATTCAGACGAAGATATCAATAAAATATTAGTTAAATTGTTTATAAATACAGTTTTATTCATGAAATAATCTTACAGAAGTATAATCGAGCGCTTAAATTTGCCGATTTGTGTTGTCCTCGTGATAATTTGACATTAGATCCAGAACCAAAAGTTTATTATGGTTCATTTTCTTAAATGTGACAGTTGTCAAAACTAGGAAATTCGTTGGAAATAAATAGAAACAATCTACCTAAAAATATTCCCACTATAATAATATAGGTAGAAAATTACCACTATAATAACAATCTGATTTAAACACGTGATGAAAAATCTTACTACACGATTGTAAATTAAAATCATTAAAAACTAATCAAATAAATATTTACTCTTCGAATAAATTGAGAAGGCAATCTTGCTTTAAATAGCTATAACAAAGAAAATTCGCCAGTTTAACTTTAAATTATCAGTAGTAATTGTACAAGAGCTCTAAAATTATCGAATTTTTCCCGAGTGACACTTTGACAGTTTTAATTTCACGACTCGAAGGGGAGTGAAATTATGTCAAAGTGTCACGAGGGCAAAAATTCGATAATAATTTTAGAGATCCAGTGCAATTTGCTGCGATTATTTCATGAATAAAACTGTTCAAAACCAAAATTTTATTGTAATTTATTTATGTAAGTACAAATTAGTACAATTAAACACACAGTTGTTATAAATATTTGACGGTTGAAAGTCATCACTTTTATAATTTTTAAAACATTAATTGTCATTAATGTCACTGAATGTATTTTTTCGTAGCAACGAAGGGCATCTGACGTAATATACTTGACGACGGGATATTATCAAAAATTATCAGTTTAATTTTTATTTCTGTAGCTTTCTATTGGTCAGAATCTCATATGAATGAAATAATCAAAATAATTGTATTGAAACACAATATAGTTATTTTTCTACAACCACTATTCAAAGTGCACTTTTCTGCACGGTTTTATGTTAGCAAACTTGATATTTTCTCACAGTATAAGATATTTGACATTAGTGTGCAGAAAAGTGACGTTTCTGTGCCGCAAAGTTCTTTTCTGCACAGCTGACTACCTCATTCTGAGTAACGTTATATTCTGTTTACATCCGTGGACTACCGCATTCTGAGTAACGTTATATTCTGTTTACATCTATTGTTAAAATGTAGACAAATACAGGGTGAGGCAGATAAAGGGCCTATTAGAAATATCTCGAGAACTAAAGGCAACAGAATCATGAAAATTGGAATAAAGGGGTTTTAAAGGATGATCTATTAAATGAAAATATTTTCATCTATTTGCAACTTCCGGTTACACCGGAAGTTGCTTATAACTTCGTTTTTTTAAATGGGACACCCTGTATATTTTTACATTTTTGGATTCTCTTCGATGTCTTCTGTCTTAAAATATGAGGTTTTGTAATATTATACAGGGTATTTTAAAAGATAATTACGTTTTTTATTAATTTCGTAGCAAAATTAACACCCTGTAGAATTGAAGTAGTTTGACATCTAAAACTCTACTTACGTTCAAATGATTTTTAATATACTCTACTATTGTTAAGAATCATTAGTATAGCTAAATTTTTAATTTTAGTATACAGGGTTGGTCGAAACTCGGAATGAGTATTTTCTGAGTTTTCTTAAATGGAACACCCTGTATTTTAGTATTGTAATGAAATGATATTTTATGGTACTTTTTTATTTCTTAAGCATTCCCTATACCTAACTGCTTTAATTTGTGCTTAATTGTTAATCGCACCAACAATCTTAACTACGTAGGTATTTTGATAGCTAAACCATTATTGGTAATTTTAAGGACCAGTCTGGATTAATATGTATTTATTTCTGAAAAATTATTTGGGATTGAGTATTTTCACGGCCAACCTAATAAAATTTTACGTATTTTTTGTTGCAATTAATGTTTAGCTTGAATCACCAATAACTCACAAATTAAAGCAGTTAGGTATAGGGAATGCTTAAGAAATACAAAAGTACTATAAGATATCATTTCACTACAATACAAAAATACAGGGTGTTCCATTTAAGAAAACTCAGAAAATACTCATTCCGAGTTTCGACCAACCCTGTATACTAAAATTAAAAATTTAGCTATACTAATGATTCTTAACAATAGTAGAGTATATTAAAAATAATTTGAACGTAAGTAGAGTTTTAGATGTCAAACTACTACAATTCTACAGGGTGTGAATGTTGCTACGAAATTAATAAAAAAAACGTAATTATCTTTTAAAATACCCTGTATAATATTACAAAACCTCATATTTTAAGAAAGAAGACATCGAAGAGAATCCAAAAATGTAAAAATATACAGGGTGTCCCATTTAAAAAAACGAAGTTATAAGCAACTTCCGGTATAACCGGAAGTTGCAAAGAGATGAAAATGTTTTCATTTAATAGATCATCCTTCAAAACCCCTTTATTCCAATTTTCATGATTCTGTTGCCTTTAGTTCTCGAGATATTTCTAATAGGCCAGTTATCTGCCTCACCCTATATACAACCTGTAAGACAATTATTATACTTAATTATCGAATAAAAATTAAATTACGAATGTTACAACTCTTTTATTTTACAATTTTATTCTTAATAAACATTTTATAATTATCTATTAACCAATAAGGATTTAGCAACCTCAGCAAGATACGTCGAATGAAGTAGGTCTGGTGAAAATCCGTGACTGCAGAAATATAACGTCAAATGTGACATTATTTTTTAATAATTTATTTAAAATAGTTTAAATTCAAACAAATTAAGGCAGTGCATTAATTTTTTAACTGATTTCTGTGTGATTTGTTTAGTTATAAGGATCATTTAAGTAATTAAATACAGTTTAAAATTTATAATTTATTATTATAATAAATCTTCGTTTGGAAATTCTTATTTTTATTTATAGCAAAAACTGTGGTTGTAGAAAAAGTATAGTGTGTAACACGTGCAGAAAGGTAATTTCTCACTCGTTTGAATTGCGGCACTCGCTTGCGCTCGTACCGCATCTTTTCAAACTCGTGAGAAATAGTACCTACCTTTCTGCACTTGTTGCACAATATACTACATATTTCCTAACTAGTGCGGAAAGTCATACTTTTCCGCACGCGATTGCAGTTTGTTGAACGACGCGAAGCGGAGTTCGGCAAGCACTCGAGTGCGGAAAAGAGACTTTCCGCAAGAGTTAGGAACAATATTTTTTCTACGAGCATTTAAAAAATGACCAAATCTTAATCAATTAATTGAATTAAAAAATAACGCTAATAAGTTATAATAATCCCGAATTAAAGTCAATGCGGTGATTAAAAATCTGTTATCATCGGCCATTAATTTGGACAATGCAACCAGTTGTACGTCCAATATAAACATTGTAAAGAATAAATAGATATAATTAATATTACATATTTTGTATTTGATAATAATAAAATTGTAAAAAGTTGACTTTATATTAAACTTACCTAATATTTAGTAATTTTGAGTTATACGTTATCTCCGAACTAAGACATGCGAAGCAATTGGGCATTAAAAGAACAATATGTATGTAAATTCAGTGCGGAAAAGTAATGCGGAAAAGTAAAACTTTCCAAAGTAAAACGCGTGCGGAAAAGTAGACTTTTTGCATGCTCGTAGAAAAAAATATAATCGACTAATAAATTTTATTCGACGAATAAAACTGTTCAACGATTTATTTGTTTTTGGTGAAACCGGCTCTTAACCTGGCAAAAACTATGACACACAAATGATTTCATCGTATTCTATCTCTGACAGTATTTTCCCAATTTGTAGGTACTTTCATAATGTTTTAGATTCTGTTTTACTTGGTGTTGCCACATTATTCTTAGTCTTGTCTTTTCTTTATTACTTAGCAATCTTTTGTATAAAACTATTTTATCGTCACCCGTATGTGTACCTCCTAATATGCTCGAGCAATCTTATGCTTTGCGCTCTAATACATTTTGTAATTTTGGGTTCTCGGTATGAGTCATAAAAGCAATATTTGTCTCTATTTCGCTAAATTTCTTTGTTTCCTTTTTGTTTTTATTCTTCTTCCTTGTGTGCTTTGTGCCATCTCTCTGACGAGGCTAATTATTTTGGCAGATCTCTCTTGATGCTGCTCGATTTCTCTTGATGCTCTTCGCCCCTCTGTCTTACCCTTTATTATTAGTTCTAAGATACGATACTGGTTAACCTGAAGAATGTAATTTTCTAAATAATAATATTTTATTTATGTAATTTTAATAGAAATTAAATCGGAATCTTTTAATTTTATGTGGTTATTAAGAATTCCCGAATAGTGTTACCCCTTTGTAGGACTTCTTTGTTTCATAGTTTTTCCACCAACGGCACTCGTAGCATTCTTCTGTAATACACATATCTAGGACCTTTAGCTGTTTTATACCGCTTAAAATCTCCATGGCGCGAGGCCCTTAGGACCGCGAGGCCGTGGGCGGTCGCCCGCGCCCTACGCTGCCTCTGGTCATCTTCGGCTTGTGCAATCACTATTTGGTCGTAAGCAAAACTTCGGATACCCATTCCTTCGCCTTTCTTTTGCATGGTTTCAGGGTATTTTCCAGGAATATTTTGATCGGGGTAGGGGATGTGGAGTAGCCCAGTAGTAGTCCCTTTGTCCCTGTTTATATTTTGTTGTTAACTTATGCTTCCTTACAATTCTGAAAGACACTGTTAAAAGTGATGTTTGCAGTCTTCTGTCCTCCACTGTCTTCTTTAGTAGAAGCTAGGAGTACTGTGTCGGCCGCATATGGCAAATCATTGATGACTTCGCCGTTCAGAGTTATTCCTTTTTTTTTCACAGTTTTTCAGAAAGTCTATATTGAAACATATATTGAACCTGATATTAAATATACTTTGCAAGCCTCTATACTAATAAATAGATAGATTTGGCTAGTTTCTGGCATAAATAGCACGCATCACTACATCTCCCCTTGAGATTGCAACGAAAAAGTTGTACTTGAACGTAAATTGCTAATTACCGGAAAGGACAGATAAAACACAGTTAATTTCATACACTGATAAATAAAACAATTTGTTGAAATAAAGTCAAATAGACGATAATAAAATCGTATTAAAGTACACCTTATAACCTTCGTGTTTCAAGTTTAACAAAGATAGGCAGTTTTTATTATGCAAATGGTTAGACGTGAGTCATGCTCGATTTGAGGCATTGTTAACTATAATGATTGTTTCATGTGTACTGATCAATTATTTTATAAGAAGAAATTTACTTTAAGAAAGTAAATCTTATAAAGATGGTTCATATGAAATGCCGGCATAAAACCTCTACTAAGCAATATATAATATTGGCATAATTCATAAGTCGACCTTCATTTCGATACTTCTTTTACCGATTGTTGATTTATCTCATGCCATTTTGAGTAGACCAATATGCATATTGAGAATGCAAAAAGAGAAAGAGCTGTTAACCACAATAAAAGCAGCCAAAATCAAATACCTCGGTCATATCATGAGAAACAGCGAAGGATATGGACTACAGCAACTAATCTTGCAAGGAAAAGTGGAGGGAAAACGAGGACCAGGAAGGCGAAGGATTTCCTGGCTGAAGAATCTACGCACATGGTTCAACATAACAACCACAAGTCTTTTTAGAGCAGCAAGTGTGCAAAGTACAGATTGCCAATATGCATATCTTGGAACAATGATCAACTCTACAAATGATTACTTCCAGGAAATCAAAATCAGAATAGAAAAGGCTAGAGCAACAAAATGAGAAAAGTGCTCTGCACAAGAGATTTGAAATTTGGGTTAAGAATTAGGTTGGCTAGGTGCTACGTTTTCTCAACTTTGTTTTAGGGAATGGAAGCTAGGACCTTGAATGCGGCATCAATAAAAAAACTGGAATCATTCGAGCTGTGAGTGTAGCGAAGAATTCTGAAAATATCATGGACAGAATACGTCACAAATAAAGAGGTTATAAGAAAGATGAATAAAGAAATGGAAACCAAATACCATCAAATCAAGAAAATTAGAATATTTCGGATATATTACACGTGGAGAGAGATACAACTTGCTTCAACTGATTATGCATGGAAAGATTCATGGAAAAAGAAGCATAGGGAGACGCAGAATTTCGTGGCTTCGCAACCTGAGACAATTGTACGGATGTACAGTATGCGGCAAAATAAACAGTACTGAAATCAATATTTAAATCTTTAAGCCTATTTAAATATCTAATATACATGATATAGCCTTGCAAAAATTATTCACGACGACGCACGTTCCCGATAAACAAGATGTTAAAGATGCCCTCTGCCAGTGTCGGATCTACGGGGAGGAAAAATGAGGAAATTTCCTCCCGTAACAAGGTCCAAAATTAAAGAAAAAAATTGTTCAAACGTGAAAATATATTAGCTGACATGAAACCAAAACCACAGAAAGACAAATTCAACCCAATAAACACACTAGTTAGGAAAATTAAGTGAACTTAATGCCTATAAGTTATTATTTATGTTTTATGTAATTTGAGTTTATATTTTTATATCTTTTGGTTGGTTTTTCTTTGAAAGTTCCCCTTAAGGCAAATTTCCCCTACCAAGGTAAATTTATAGACCCGCCACTGCCTTTGACACGAAAAAATCTTTAATTCTAGTCCGAAATTTCGAAATGGCTGACGGTGGATCTGTTTGATTACTTCCGCATTACCCATATGTACGCATCTGGTGGCGTTAATTCTGGTGAGTGGCAACTCCCAAAATGACCACGCAGTATTCGAAAAAAACTTCCTGGCACTGTGACAGGTTGTCCCGTCCTGCTGAAACCATTGTTGATTTTAAGCTTGGACGGCTTTCGTGACCTTTTCCGTATTACCAAAAGAGTACTCCACCATAATTTTTTTTTCTGAAAAACTGAGAACCGTTCTGAAGCACCTAACATTATCATGGCATTCACATACGTTATAACGACGATTTGGAAACCACTCAGTACGTTTTGGCGCCCGACATATACAAATTTGAGGAATACGAATTTCAGTACTGTTTATTTTGCCGCATACCGTACTAAAAATACATCAAATTGGGGCAGTCAATGAGGTTATGTGGCTCCGAAATCTTCTTCTTCTTCTTGACTGGCTTTACAACTCGGGGTGAGTCTTCGCCGCATCCACTATGGCCCTCCATCGTCTGCGATCTTGCGCTTCGATTTGCCATTGTTGTACCCCAATCCTAGATAGATCGGTTTCAACATCATCCCTCCATCTTTTTCTGGGAGGGCCCACTGATCTTCTACCGTCTGGTCTCTCGAAGAACACTGTCTTTAGCACTCTGTCTTCCTCTGATCTTACTACATGACCTGCCCATCTGGCTCCGAAATCCATCCTACTATATCGATTAACGTGATATTTTAACAGTAAGTAGGGAATAGCCCAAGAAACAAAGTCTACCCTATGCCAATGTGTGCTTTTGTTTTGGGGGCGGTTCCCACCCCTTCTCGGGGGTGGAAAATTTTTTGCTTAAGTAACTACGGAAGTTGCTAGAGAACCTAATACTAAGCAAAAACTGTTCTCTAAATTTTTTTCGAAAACTCAATACTTTTTGAGTTATTCCTGGTTGAAAATTGGCCATTTTCATTGAACCATAACACCTTTTCAAACGGTTTTTTGCGAATACCTTAAAAACTATGCATCTAACTAAAAAAAACTATATAAAACATTTTTGTAGCTTATACAATAACAAAGAGATTCTTTCCTTTATGATTCTTCTAGTTCTAACACAAAAAGAGATATGGTAAGTGAAAAAAACTTGTTTTCTTGGTGCATGCTGAAATCAGTGTATTTAACTTGAAATAACAGAGAAACTCTGTTAGGTCGATTTTAGGTGTATAATGCTACCAATAACTTTTGTTGTGCTTAAAAAGACCTTAAGCTTAAATTAAGCAATATTAAATGTCGATTACGTTCAAACTATGCGAGATAAACTGTAAAAAATTTGATGACTAACGTATTTTAAGAAAAAAATGAGAAGTATATTTAACCCCTCATCCACAAGAATTTAAATGCATCGTATTCCTTCTACAATACATTTTACTATAGTGTTCTTTTTATGTTCAAAAAGTTGGGTGGGTTTAAAATGAATGGTTTTTGAAAAAAATAAGATCAAATTATTGAGCGCATTTTTAAATTTTCTTAAAAATGTTCTTATTTCTCCATGTAACTCGAAAATGATAAGAGATGCCAAAAAAGATGCCATACAAAAATGTATGTTTCTTCTAGATAAAATGTATTGTAGAAGGTAAGTAAAATGTATTGTAGAAGGAAAACGATGCATTTAAATTCTTGTGGATGAGGGGTTACATATACTTCTCAATTTTTTTCTTAAAATTCGTTAGTCATCAATTTTTTGCAGCATATCTCGCTTAGTTTGAATGTAATCGACATTTAATATTGCATATTTGAAAGGACTTTTCAAGCACAATAAAAGGTATTGTTAGCATTATACACTTAAAATCAACCGTTTCTCTGTTATTTCAAGTTGAATACACTAATTTGAGCATGCACCAAAAAAACAAACTCTTTTTACCTACCATATATCTTTTTGTGTTATAACTAGAAGATTGAAGAAGGAAAAAATCTCTTTGATTTTTTATGAGCTACAAAAATGTTTTATATAATTTTTTTAGTTAGATGCATTGTTTTTAAGGTATTTGCAAAAAACCGTTTGAAAAGGTGTTATATTTCAATGAAAATGGCCAATTTTCAACCACGAATAACTCAAAAAGTATTGAGATTTCGAAAAAAAAAATTATAGAACAGTTTTTGCTTAGAATTAGGTTCTCTAGCAGCTTCCAAAAAATATCCATATTGTATACAATACAATACATACCTTAGCA
The DNA here is from genome assembly GCF_917563875.1 of Diabrotica virgifera virgifera. Classification (NCBI taxonomy): domain Eukaryota; kingdom Metazoa; phylum Arthropoda; class Insecta; order Coleoptera; family Chrysomelidae; genus Diabrotica; species Diabrotica virgifera. Next base: position 57,824,047 of record NC_065447.1, read on the forward strand.
ATATTAATGTCGATACGATACTCATTATACGAAATCAATACAATACTCTTGTATTGTCGATACGCTTGCCTGGATATTATTTGAAAATATCGATATCGAGAAAAAAAATAAAACGCCACAGTTGTTTGGATTATATTTTGTGGAATATTTAGATCAAAAATAATTATTTATGTATATAAAACTATAAGTGATCTGCAACCCAAGCATCAGCTGTTGTAATATTTTACACTTAAGTGAAACTCCACAATACTAGAACGACTCAACAAGACTAGAAACTGAGATCAAAAAAAGCATCAAGAAGAGAAAGCTGAAGTAATGAGAGGACCCAAATATAGGTTGCTAAAAAATATCATGCCAGGGGAAATAGCAGGCAAACGGAATCCAGGACGAAGAAAGACTTCATGGTTGAAGTATTTGCGGGATTAGTATGGTATTGATATACAAGCATGCTGTTTAGGGTGACAGTGACAGTAAAAAAAAAATTAAGATAGTTATGATGGTAATCAACGTTCTAAAAAGACATGGTACATGAAAAAGAACGATAAAAGACACTTGTTCATTCATATTTTTCACTTATTATAATACGACGATATAAGACTTTACAGTTACGTACTCTAAAAAAACAACTTTTTTCTTTATTTAGTCCGTAATACGTTTTCATTAATATTTATTGTTCCCATACATATTTTTCGCTTTGAGTTAATCTACATCCTTTGTTTTGAATCCTACGGTCGTCGACTCAGTTTAAATTAAACTCAATTGAAATTTTTGTAAATGGATCACAGTATCACAGATGTTTTTTACTAGCCTCGTTTGTAGATTTCACGTAATTAATTTTAAGAGATAACAGGTAACCGTATTTTATGACTTAATGAAAATGTTTCGTATCTGCAAACTGAAGATAAGAGGAGAAACGTCGTAAATATCGTTGGCAAAACGAGGTTTTATTAGGTAGTTATATAGTTTAGTCCGGTTTTTAAAATCTCAAATAATGTTAATAAAAAAATGTACGTGAAGATTGATAAAAGAGAATGATAACGAAAAACAGAAAACCGAAAAATGTAGAAAATCATCTTTTTCGATGTTTTTAAATGAGGTATAAAATTAGTGGGAGAAGATTAGATACAAAAGAAATTAAAAATGTATGTAAACAGCTGAAGAGGAACAAAGCACCTGGACCAGAGAATATACTTACCCGAAGAAATGTTTAAGTACAGAACGAACAAATTGTACGAACATCTTCGGCAACTACTTCAAGAATGCATGACATTATATATCAGTAGGGGAGAGCTGGTACAATTGTAACACGGTACAAAATGTAACATTGCTTATAAACCTCTCGTTTCTGGTCGACTAAAGTTGGCAACGCTGCATGTGAGAAAGTATTTAGTGATGGAATGTTGACCGTAGTTTGACGATGTTAAGTGAGGGAGTAGGGAGTTAAGTTGTTAGATGAAAATATTAGTTTTTATGCCTGGCAAGTAAAATTAACACTTTCGCTGCTGGCTTCTATAATACGGAGTTGCCGGGTGCGGCATTTTTTTTATAAAAATTGTAATTTTTTGGGCTTTATAATTGCTTTAGTACTAAACTGAAGCTCATATATAGGGAGTTTAGTTGTTTTTTATCAATGTCACGCATGCGTGTCGGGCGCACCAAGGTCTAATTTTTTTGCCAAGTGCTGACTGACACGCATGCGTGTCAATATATTTTTTACTACTTTAAAAGTTTATTGAAGGCAATTTTAATAAAACTCAGTAAAAACAATTAGAATACACCTGTTTCAATACATGCGCACTGCTCGAATGATTTGAACGTGTGTCCGACTTGACCTCGCTAATTTGTATCCCTTATTCTAGCATGCCCTATTGCCGAATGTCGTCTCATTGGGAAATTCTGAAAACGGCAAACATATTTTAAACACTTTGTGCCTTAGTAACACGTTAACAAGACCTGAATTATCTGCTGCATACGCTGTATTTAAAATGCTCTGTTAAATATAGCTGGTCTGATCTCACGCAAGTATGTCGTCAGCACCTGACAAAATAACTTAAGGTCACGCATGCGTGACATCAGCAGTGAAAGCGTTAATTACATTTTGTATTTTTTGGATAATCGCTCTAGTTTTAGAGTTATTATTTAGAAAGACTCATATTATACCTTTATCAATATATTTAATAAATTGAGATTATATTTCGTGATGTGTTATAAAATTCTGCTAAACCATTGGCATGTCGTTGTGGTACAATTGTAACACTAGCAATGGGTACATTTGTAACATGTATTACCCATACCATTATATACATACGCATTATATTATGTATGTTTCACTAAGTATGTGATATATGTATGTATGTGTATCACTATGTATGCGAAATACATATATATGTATACATGATGTTTGGTAGGTAGATGGAAATTTTTTAAGGGATAATAGGGTCGCCATTTGCAACATTTTTTGCTAATAATGTATCGCTCAAACTGTTAAGGTTTCCGAAATAAAGTTAAATTTGTCAATATTCGAAAATAAGGCTGCTCGTCTATTTTATTTTTAAAAATAATTATCTAAGCGAGATACTTCCCTGACATACAAAATACCTTACATATTACTTGCTCAGATTGCAAAAACCCTTCGTTGTTAATGCAACTCCAAACACATTTCGGATGTCAAAACAGTAAAACGCACCTTTCATGCGCATACAATAACCATGTTTATAAACCAAAATAAACCACTTCATAGCAGGTAGATTGTTTTTTGTTTGTTATGCGTTCGGAGAATGACGATAGCTGATGGAAATTGTATGCGAAGAGTCAGTGTTGTAGGTTTACATTTTTATTCCATTTGTAAAACAGGGAGGTAGTACGCCTAGATAATTTTTAAACGTGAAATAGACGGTTGTCGAATATTGACAAATTTAACTTTATTTCGGAAACCTTAACAGTTTGAGCGATACATTATTAGCAAAAAATGTTGCAAATGGCGTCCCCTATTATCCCTTAAAAATTTCCATCGACCTAGCAAACACCCTGTATATTATATATAATGTTTGTGTGTTATAGAATACATCTTTGATTTATATGTTCATTTCAAGTAGCAGTAAGTAGGTCTTTATATAATATTTAACTGTTTATTCGTTTACAAGACACCTATTTATAAATACTTATTTTGGGAGTAAGTTGGATAAAATTCGATGATCTTGACATTGTTACATTTGTCCCCTTTATGTGTTACAATTGTCCCTCGAATGGGCACAGATGTAACACTTGTTGTTAAGATAAAATGATGCATTTTTCTAGTTACCTAATCAATAAAACTTACAAAATAAAATTGGAAATTGAAGTTAAATGTTCAAGCTATATTCCCCTATTTTTATATCCCACTTATATGGAACCCATTTTTCAATAAAAAATTACAAGTAAAAAATGTTACAATTGTACCCGCTCTCCTACTACACATAAAAAAGGTGATAAAAATAATTGTGAAAATTACCGAGGAATAGCTGTAACCGGATCTATGAGTCGAATATATGTATATGTATATGTTATAGTTATAAGGTTTTAAAGAATCGAATTGAGAGAGAATACTTAGATTCTAGATCTAGAGAATACTTAACCCAGATAAGAAAGTTTGGAGGCACATCAAAAAAGACTATCCTACACACCTACAAAACAAACATAAGGTCTATTATCGATTACAGGGCTTGTCTCTATGCCTCACTCAATCCTAGACAGAACCAAACCGTCCTTGGTTGTCAAACTATGGCATTTCTTTTGAAAAAATGAACAAAATTTTGGTAAACTTGGATCCGACTGTTAAAATCGGAGTTATGGGAAATTTCATAAAAATCAATTGAAAAATATGCACTGGCTTTTTCCAAGTGTAATTCAGCTTTCATACGTGCGATTAACTTTCAAAATGACCTCACTTTAAAGGTAATTGTTTCAGCTTTAAGAAAACTTTGCAAAATTACTTTATCCTATTTATCTATTAATAAAGAAGTTATACTTAACAATTAAACAATAAACAAATTAAACAATACAAAAATTCAAAAGTTGCGAATTCATTTGTTTATAGGAGATTTAAACAAAATTAAGCTGTAAACTTTCAAAATCTGCCTAGTAGAAGTTACAGAACAACTCAAAACAAAAATTTTTAATCTTTGGTAAATGTTTCTACGTTCATTTTTGACCCAGATAATATCTTCCATATTATGGAGCTTTTAATAACGCGCTCTAAGCCGCACGTTCAGCCCATAGCTAATGCGGGCTCGCGTAAATCGCGAGCGTAAATCAACTTTCAATATCTTGGCAAAAATTAACATAGAAACATTTACCAACGCTTAAAATGTTCGTTTGGAGTTGTTCTATAACTTCCATTAGCCAGATTTTCAAAGTTTATAGCTTAATTTTGATTAAGTCTCTTAAACAAATTAATTAGCAACTTTTTAATGAAATTTTTAATTTTTAGTTAATATAACTTTTGTACTATTAACAATAAAATCATTTTGCAAAAGTTTTTTTAAAGCTAAAACAATTACCTTTAAAATGATGGGGTAAATTAATTAACAAAGTTAATCAGACGTAAGAAAGATGAGTTATTCTTTATACTTGGAAAAGCCTCATGGAACGTCTATTTTGCAATTGTTTTTCACTAAATTTGATATAACTCCGATTCTAACAATCGGCTCGAAAGTTTTCCAAAGCGCATTTTGTTCATTTTTCCAAAGTAAAAAATTTTTATTTTCGTAAAATTGAGGGGATGGGTACAAAGTTTCGGCTCCAATGCTATTTAAATGGGATTCATTTTTTTCGAATCCTGAGAAAACTAATAAGTACTTGTGAAAAATTTAAACGCAGAATTAAAGATTATGTTCTTACCGAGGGCGAAAGGTCCATGAAAGCTTCTATAATGTTTATTTTAATAAGTTACAGGGATGAAAAACTAAGAGAAAATGTAGTGTGATTTTTAATTTCAAATATCTCCTTCAAAAGAAACTTTTTATTTATTCTAAGGGACTTTCGGCCCGCGATAATAATTTAGTCTTTCATTCTGCGTTTAAATTTTTTAAAAATATTTATTAGTTTTTTCAGGATTCGAAAAAACTGGACATCATGTCCGTGGTGATATTTTCCAAATCAAACATTCGCTAACTTTGTCATACAACGCACTGGAGTTGAATAGAATATGGTGACAGGACATTGCATCGGGAATATTTTGAGTTGTTGATTAAATAATATTGATAGTGTATTTGATAAATAATTGATTTAAGACGTGAACTTAATAAAAAGTTGTTTATTATTTATTATTTATGGAAGATCCAAGCAGAGAATACTACACCAGGATATATTCTGTTATCCAAGTATTTTGTTATTAAAGATGTTCAAAATTATAAGCATTCCATAGTAACAATACATTATTAAAAAATCACTTTATCACTTTTCCTCTATTCTCGATTGAGTATTAGTTTTTGTTGTACAGTACAGAATTTTTCCCGAGTGACACTTTGACAGTTTTAATTTCACGAGCCGAAGGCGAGTGAAATTATGTCAAAGTGTCACGAGAGCAAAAATTCTATATTAATTTCAGAGGTCGAGTGCAATTTGTTGCGATTATTTCATGAATAAAACTGTTCAAAACCAAAATTTTATTGTAATTTATTTATGTAAGTACCATTAAACACACAGTTTTTATAAATATTTGACGATTGAAAGTCATCACTTTTATAATTTTTAAAACATTAATTGTCATTAATGTCACTGAATGTATTTCTTCGTAGCAACGGAGGGCATCTGACGTAATATACTTAACGACGGGAGATTATCCAAAATTATCGATTTAATTCAGATTTCTGCAGCTTTCTATTGGTCAGAATCTCCTATGAATGAAATAATCAGTAGTAATTGCACAAGAGCTCTGAAATTATTGAATTTTTCCCGAGTGACACTTTGACAGTTTTAATTTAAAAATAATAAGAAATGTCAAAGTGTCACGAGAGCAAAAATTCTATATTAATTTCAGAGGTCGAGTACAATTTGTTGCTATTATTTCATGAATAAAACTGTTCAAAACCAAAATTTTATTGTAATTTATTTATGTAAGTACCATTAAACACACAGTTTTTATAAATATTTGACGATTGAAAGTCATCACTTTTATAATTTTTAAAACATTAATTGTCATTAATGTCACTGAATGTATTTTTTCGTAGCAACGAAGGGCATCTGACGTAATATACTTAATGACGGGAGATTATCAAAAATTATCGATTTAATTCAGATTTCTGTAGCTTTCTATTGAGCAGAATCTCCTATGAATGAAATAATCATATTAATTAACTGAATTAATAATGCAATTATTCAAGTAACAGTTATCCAATAACATTCAAAAGCCATCTCTATAAAGTTAATAATGACATTGTCAAATAATGTTAACATATATTCATACCAGTGAGAATTTCGTAATTTGCCATGTAAAGCCAGAAAAAGTAGGGATAGCCGTAAAATATTTGCGCCTATACATGGGGAGTCCGATAAGTACTTAGCCTACAAAAGGAAAAGGAAAATTTTGGAAAAGTGGCAATTTATTTTTCTACATAGTCTCCTTTTAGCTCGATACGCTTGACTCAGCGAAGCTCCAACTTCTTTAACCCGTTTGAAAAATACCTTTTCTCGAGGTCTGCAAAATAGGCTTCCGTGGCGGCGATGACCGCCTCATCCGACTTAAATTTCTGCCCAGCTAGTGCCTTTTTCAAGTTTGGAAACAAATAGTAGTCGCACGGGGCCAAATCTGGAGAATACGGTGGATGGGGCAACAGTTCGTAGCCCAATTCGACCAATTTGGCCATGACGACGGAGGAGGTGTGAGCTGGTGCGTTGTCATGGTGGAAGAGCACTTCTTTCTGTCATGGGGTCGGTTTCCTGTGATCGTTTTGTCCTTCTCCAAGTAGTCTATGTAGATCACACCTTGTGAATCCCAGAAAATGCTGGCCATTACCTTTCCGGCCGATTGGACAGTCTTCGCCTTCTTCGGAGCACGTTCGCCGGGTGCTATACACTCTATCGACTGTTTCTTGGTTTCTGGTGTAGAATCCATGTTTCGTCGACGGTTATGAATCGACGTAAAAACTCCTTTGGATCACACTTAAATAGCGTCAAACACTGCTCTGAAGTGGTCTCACGGTTGCGCTTATTGTCTGAAGTGAGCAAACGCGGCACCCATCTCACCGACAGCTTTGTCATGCGCAAAATTTCATGCAGAATATGACCTACGCGGTCTTTTGAAATGCCTACCGTGTCAGCTATCTCGCGCACCTTCAGTAGGCGGTCTGAAAAACAAGATCGTGGTTTTTTGTCACGTTATTCTCCATATTCGCCATTTTCGGGGAACCTACGCGTGGATCATCAAAAACCGACGTTCGTCCACGTTGAAACTAATTAAACCAATTTTTGACAGTTGCCATCGAAGGAGAAGAGTCACCGTACACAGCATCCAAGCGCTCTTTGAGTTCGCTGCGTGATTTCTCTTCCAAAAACAAGAATCGAATCACCGACCGACATTGCTCTTTTTCCATTTTATTAAAATTCGCGGACACTCTGACTTTCACAGGCAATCACAACAATACTATAATTTCGATTTGGCTGAAATTTTGATATTAGCCGTCTACGAGCAAGGTTCATAGATAGGGGTTAGGTTATCTCATAACTATGTGGGCGGAAGCGAGAGGGAGGGGAATGCCTACGTCACTCGTACGACAAAGTCAAGTTTGACAGTTGTATGTGGTTATATTTCCGCATATTTTTGTGGAATTTTCTTATAATATCGTTTATTTGTTTAATATTTGTTGAGTTTTTAAGCATATAAGGACTATATTACTATAATTACTTATTTGGGTCCTATACAAAGGCAGTAATGACTTGTGAAGTGTGTTTTCGTAACCGTGTAAGGTTAGTTTAACAATTATAATATTACACATAATAATATGTAGTTTTGAATGTTATAATAATAAAACATTTTTTAGATGAGTGGTGGTAACATTTGTAGCATAGCTATATGTAAAAGCAACTCCAAAATTCCTGAACCAGATGGAAACAAAATAATGTTTTTGGACATTTCCCAAATACCTTAAATTATCAAACAATAATGGATAATAAAATGTTACAAGATAAATGGGCCTCTAAACATAAGAAAATAGGTAGCAAACATTTCCTCGTGTCTGAATATGTTAATATTATGTTACGTCTTTTTTATATTTTAACCTAATAATAAATTATTTATATTATTCGTTCTTTTGTTGTTGCATACCACCAAAAATGATAAAAGTGCTGCACATTCCACGAAAAACATAATAAGTAAGTACCTACATATTAGTATTTTTGATTTTAAACTTTTTCTTCTATTTTTTTGGATTTTTGTGCTAATTAAATTGTTTTCTCCATTTAAAACACACATAATAAGTGTTAAATGAATTCTAGTTTTTTGTTAGCAGACTATTGATTTTTAAGGGAAAAATTGATATAATTACCAATATAAGAACCACTTAAATATACCTATACCCAAGAAAATCTCAAAATATATTGCAAAACCTAAGTTTTTGAACCTTTTATTAGCATTGACTCTTATGACAATTTTAAAATTGTCGTACGGATGACGTATTCCCGCCTTTAAAAAGCCAGCCTTTGAATTGTCTACAGTTATGAGACAACCTACGCCCTAATCTATTAACCTTGGTCTACGAGAATGCATTAAATGACAGTACACTTCATTTGCGATAGTGGCGCCATCGGGCGGAGAGGCTAAGTACTTGCCCTAGTACTCTTAAATATCTCTAATAAATTGGGACAGTGGTTCTCAGCCTTTTTGATTCATATATGTACCACCAAATTCTTTGGTGATATACATTGGTAGTATATCAAAGTGATTTACTACCTGTTTAGCTAGGTAGTCTAAGCAACTCTAATTTTGATGCTGGAATTTTAAAGAATGGATAGAAAATTCAACGAGTAAAATTTTTTTTACTCGGCCGGCGTAGCCGAGTGGTAGTGTGCTAGGCTAGCGTGCCGGTGGTCCGGAGTTCAAATCCTACCGCCGGCAAGAACAACTAGACATTTTTAAAAATGTTTATAGGCCCCAGGTCGACTCAGCCTGAATAAAATGAGTACCTTGGGTAAAACCAGGGGTAATAATAGGCGGTTGAAGCGTAGCACTGGCCCTGTTACCTTCCTTGTATACCGTGGGCCCTAGATATAACAGACTACCCTGCTATACTCCCAAAGCCACGTGAGCGGTATAAAACGGGAGACTATTATTATTAAATTTTTTTTTTATATTTTTAGGTTTTATATGGGTACCTAGTTAGAAAAACGAACTAATCAGTGAGAAGGTTGTGCTTGAGTATTTCTACATAACAGATTAACATCTGGTTCGGTGTTACCTAGATACACTCGAAGATAAGATACAAATAGTGGAGTCACTGAAGGTTTTCACCTCCGATTTCGTTGAATCTTCATCGATTTTCATGAAAATTAGTGAGTAGTTAGAAGATACTTCAAGGAACAAAGGTGACATGATGCCAACTTGCGCTTTTACCCTGGGGGTGGATGCCACCCCTTCTCGGGGGTGAAATTTTTTTTATTAAAAATAATACCAGAAAGCGATAGAGTGGCAACTTCTAAGCAAAATTTGTTATATAAAGTTATTAACATAAATCAATACTCTTTGAGTTATTAAATATCAAAGATTTTATTCTTCTTAAAAAAGAAAATTATCTTAACTTAAAAAGTATTACTCAAAAACCTTTGTAAAAATTTTTTTTATATATATATATATATAGCTTTATAATTATAGCTTTTGTAAAAAAGCTATAATTACCAAAATTAAAGATAGTAGAAAATTTAATACACTCCCCACTTAAAGACCTAAACTAATGTTATTTCAAAGTGAGTTATTAGTGTAGGAAACAGAGGTTGAACCTTGCAAAATGGACACAAGTCCGGTTTTTATTTTTTTTCTTTTAAATCAAGGGGTTCTTATTATAAGACTAACTTTTTCTGAAAAAACTTCGCCCCGGAACCCCCCTTTTCACCCCTTTAAAGGGGGTAATTTGTGGTTTTTGCGGAACGTAGCCCTTCCTGTACCTTTTACAAAAAATTTATTTTATAGAAATATGAAGAGGACTATATTTTCTACGATTTATTTCCGACAGCATATGTCTATCATCCACCGTTTAGAGGGGGTGGCGCCCCAAAGTTGACAAGTTTTTAAAAAAGATGTTTTAAAAAAAAATATATTTTTCCCTAACTGTAACGGAAATTAAGAAGAAATTCTGCGGCAATTATTCACAAATAAGTGAATGATTTTTTGGTATTGGTTTCACTTAAGGGTAATTGCCCTATTTTTAATTACAGGGTGTTACATTTTAAAAAACCCCTTTTTATACCATCTGAACCGTTTATGCTAGAGTAAAAAGACTTTCAGCGATTACCCACGTACTGGTGCTATTTACAAATTTGTATAATGCACCCCCATTTTTTCCCGGGAACCACCCAAAAAAAAGAATAATTAATAAATAAAGTGATTTTCTTGGAATCCTTCACACACAATGCCCTTTATTAATATGCTTCATATATCATTTTGTGCACGTTATTATTACCCATGCATGGACACCAAAAGCGATTTCCTAGTGTAACCCCTGTAGCCCAAAAAAAATAAATAAAATGGGGGGTTGAAATTTTTTTTTGTTTTTTGATTTTTGATCCATATGGGCATATGCTTCATCAATAGTGCTTTTCAAAAATATATATGGTTATTGCAACGTCCCTGCGGAAACCACCCCAATCCTTGGAAATATACTGCAAAAACTACCCCTATATCTCGGCGAGGATGTTTTTACGATTTTCTCATTACCTATGCATTCTTTTTAAACAGAACTTATACAAGGTTAAAGACCACTATTTTCTCTAAAAATTAGGTCCTATTCATTTTTTTCGTATAAGCAACCGTTACGGCACAGTGGCGCCGTAAACCTCATATATGCTTTGGCGGGCTCCAGTTTTTGTTTTATTTTTCGTCATCTGTTCGTTTTATTGATAAAGTACTTATGTAAAATAAAATAACACAGTGTAACCTACAAATTATGACCTATGCACATTTTACATTATTTGCTCCCCAAAGCCACAGAGGTGGCCCAAAATCAATTTTTGCATATTTTCGCCACCTACACGCATTTTATTGCATTAATGCTACCTTAATAGCACAATATTCACCCCTAAGTGGTCGCTAAGCAGTGGTGGATCCAGGGAGGGGTGATGGGGGCCATCACCCCCACCCCTCTCAAACCAAGTGATATTATATTTAAAGATTATAAAAATATTCGTTTATTTTTATAGAAATACTAATATTATATTAATATAATTTTTATAATGACTTTTTATGCTTTAGCGACAGTGGCGGATCCAGCATCGTTAAGAGGGGGGTGCCAATTGGCTAAATTTCTATAAAAATAAATGAATATTTTTATAATCTTTGAATATAATATCACTTGGTTTGAGAGGGGGGAGGTGATCACCCCCCATCACCCCTCTCTGAATCCGTCACTGCTTAGCGACCACCTAAGGGTAAATATTGTGCTATTAAGGTAGCATTAATGCAATAAAACGCGTGTAGGTGGCGAAAATATGCAAAAAATGATTTTGGGCCACCACTGTGGCTTTGGGGCGCAAAGATTGTAAAATGTGCATAAGTCATAATTTGTAGGTTACACTGTGTTGTTTTATTTGACAAGTACTTTATCAATAAAACGAACAGATGACGAAAAAAAAAACAAAAACTGGAGCCCGCCAAAGAATATATGAGGTTTACGGCGCCACTGTGCCGTAACGGTTGCTTATACGAAAAAAATGAATGGGACCTAATTTTTAGAGTAAAGAGTGGTCTTTAACCTTGTATAAGTTTTGTTTAAAAATAATGCATAGGTAATGAGAAAATCGTAAAAACATGCTCGCCAAGGGATAGGGGTAGTTTCTGCAGTATATTTTCAAGGATAGGGGTGGTTTCCGCAGGGATGTTGCAATAACCATATATATTTTTGAAAAGTACTATTGATGAAGCATATACCCATATGGATCAAAAAGCAGAAAACAAAAAAATTTTCAACCCCCATTTTATTTATTTTTTTGGCTACAGGGGTTGCACTAGGAAATCTCTTTTGATGTCCATGTCTTGGTAATAATAACGTGCACAAAATGATATATGAAGCATATTAATAAAGGGCATTGTGTGTGAAGGATTCCAAGAAAATCAATTTATTTATTAATTCTTCTTTTTTTTTGGGTGGTTCCGGGGAAAAAATGAGCGTGCATTATACAAATTTGTAAATAGCACCAGTACATGGGTAATCGCTGAAAGTCTTTTTACTCTAGGAAAAACGGTTCAGATGGTATAAAAAGGGGTTTTTTAAAATGTAACACCCTGTAATTAAAAAACGGGCAATTACCTTTAAGTGAAACCTATATCAAAAAATCAATCAATTATTTGTGAATAATTGCCGCAGGATTTCTTCTTAATTTCCGTTACAGTTAGGGAAAAATACATATTTTTTAAAAACATCTTTTTAAAAAACTTGTCAACTTTGGGGCGCCACCCCCGCTAAACGGTGGATGCTAGACAGATGCTTCGGAAAACAAATCGTAGAAAATATAGTCCTCTTAATATTTCTATAAAAGAAATTTTTGAAAAAGGTACAGGAAGGGCTACGTTCCGCAAAAACCACAAATTACCCCATTTAAAGGGGTGAAAAGGGGGGTTCCGGGGCGAAATTTTTTCAGAAAAAGTTAGTCTTATAATAAGCACCCCTTGATATACCAGAAAAAAAATAAAACCGGACTTGTGTCCATTTTGCAAGGTTCAACCTTTGTTTCCTACACTATATGGATAATTGAATGCTTATTTTTTTCGACGAGTACTGAAATCTAAGTATTCAAGCTTACATAACGGGAAAACGATGTATTTTATATGTATATAATATACTTTTTAAGCACTTGTCAAAGTACTTCGGAATATCTATCAAATGAGCTCCAGTAGAAGTTAATAGCATCAAAATTAAGCAAGTTATGATGAAAATAAGAGAACCCTTTCAATTTTTTTAGGATAAAGTGAAAAATAAAACATACGCCATTTCCACAAAAATTAAAATTTGTAGTAATCCTCACAAGAATTTTTTTAGGTTAACATAGTTAATGATTTCAACAATTTTAACCGGTTTAGAATGCATATTTTTGAAAAAAAAGGTATAATTTAAAAAAATCAGAATTTTTAAAATTATCGAACTTTTCATTTTCTTTTGATAGTAACTCCAAAAATACTCAATATATATACGTAAAAAATCATATATAACTAAATTTTAGTTTTTTCTGTTTCAAATACTTTATTTATTTTACTATTTCCGTAGAGTAAAAAATAACCGAGATAGAGACGTTTAATAATTCAATTTTGCTGCGAGAACCGGGACCATTTAACCTTTTATTTTTAAAAAACTAAGAGGTTTAAAAGACTAATTTTGACGTTTTTTAATAGCTCTTGGAATCAACTTTTAATTAGTTTTTAGGTGAACCTAATATCCTAAAAATTAACGGAGTTATTTACAAAAAAACAATAACATTTTTTGGAAACATTTTTAAAAGATACATTTTGAAACATTTTTGGTGCATAAATTTTAATGCTATAAACTTGTTCGATGGCTTATTTGATAGATATTTCTATGAACTTTGACAAATGTTTAATAAGTTTATGTTATAAAATGCACCATTTTCCCGGTATTTAAGCTTGAATACTTAGATTTGGGTACTCGACGAAAGAAATATACATTCAATTACATATAACTCACTTTTAGTTAACATTGAAAGGTTTTTCTAGTAAGTAGACTATTTGATTTTTTATTAGCCTCAATTTTGATCATAATAACTTTTTTGCACAAACTTATAGTTTTTGAGTTAGGAATTTATGAAAAATCGGTTAAAAACATACCTACATTTTTCTCACGAAAAATTAAAATGTTTGATCTTTAATAACTCAAAAAGTTTTGATTTATTTTAATAAATTTATATAACAAATTTTGCTTATAATTTGTACTTCTATCGAATTGTGGGGTTATTCTTAATAAAATAATTTTCACTCCCGAGGAGGGGTGGCATCCACCCCCAGGGTAAAAGCGCAAGTTGGCACCATGTTACCTTTGTTCCTTGAGATATCCTCTAACCACTTACCAATTTTCATGCAAATCGATGGAGGTTCAACGAAATCGGAGGCGGAGGTAATAGCTCATATCCACCTTCAGTGACTGCACTATAAATGAAGTTTGTTTCTTTATAAGTTCTTAATATACATTCTCGCACAGGTATGTTGTCGAAAAGGGTATCAAGTATTTTAAAGCGCGTTTTGCAAGGGAAGGGAAATCAGAATTCCCTCCTCTGTTTTTTATTATTGCGGTGCTGATTTTGGCGGTCTTCTTATATTTTGCGTACCACCGCAAATAATGATATGTACCACCAGTGGTACATGTACCAAATGTTGAGAAACGCTGGTTTAGGAGATACAATCATTTAAATAATTAAATTGTATTAAAACGTGTAAGTATCGAAGTGGCATAAAAGTGCATACACAACCCCACTATTTTCTTTTACAACTACTATTATATTCTATTCATATTGATCATACAAATGCTATTTTCTTAAAAAGTACGTATTTTAATTGAATATGTATATAATTAATTGGGGGATCATAAGGAAGTGTCTCCATTCACATTTTAGATAATTTAAGCACCGCAAATAGCCAGATTACAAGTAAGTATGAGGAAATATCTACCTCCAATTACATCATACATGTTTTATTGAATTGTGCTAATTATTGTCCACTTGATTCGAAGGTCTCCAATTTTACGTGTTTATATTACAAATTTTAATGGTTTATTTAATTAATTTAAGTTTATTTAAGTTTAAACAATAAATGATAAAAGATGGCGGTGATACATTGTCGCTTATCTCGTAGTACGGTGATTTTCTATTTTTGGATACTTTTGCTTGAATAACGAAATCACTGTTCTGAGTAAGATTCAAGTAAGATTTCGTTTTTTTCTTGGTAAGGAAATCATTATCATCATCATTCTCTTTGCCTTATCCCTATGCGGGGTCGGCTTCCCTAATTGCATTTCTCCACACAAATTCTATCTTGGGTCATATCAATGTTAATCCCCTTTACCAACATATCCTGCCTTATCGCCTCCCCCCAGGTCTTCTTTGGTCTTCCTCTCCTACTCCTTCCAGGAATCTGCACTTCAGCTATTCTTCGTATTGGGTGATTAACGTCTCGACGTTGAACATGACCAAACCATCTTAACCTATGCTCTCTCATTTTGGCATCAATTGGTGCCACACCTAGACTTCCCCTAATATACTCATTTCTACTTTTATCCTTCTTTGTCACTCCACTCATCCATCTAAGCATTCTCATTTCCGCCACATGCATTCGTTGTTCCTCTTTCTTTTTCACTGCCCAACATTCAGTTCCGTACATCATAGCCGGTCTTATGGCTGTTTTATAGAATTTTCCCTTCAGCTTCATTGGAATTTTTCTGTCACTCAACACACCACTCGCTTCTTTCCACTTCATCCATCCAGCCCTAATTCTACTGCATGCATCTCCATCTATTTCTCCATTACTCTGTAAGACCGATCCTAGGTACTTAAAACTATTGCTTTTCACAATCATTTCACCATCCAAAGATACCATTTTATTTGTAGTAGCTCCATCTTTAAATGAACATTCCAAATACTCTGTTTTTGTCCTACTAAGTTTTAAACCTTTTTCCTCCAGAGCTTTTCTCCACTGTTCCAGTTTTTGTTCTAAGTCTCTTTCACTATTTCCTACTAACACGACATCATCAGCATACATTAAGCACCATGGAATGTTACCCTGTAGTTTCGCTGTTATCTGGTCCAAAACTAATGAGAATAAATACGGACTAAGCACAGAGCCTTGGTGCAATCCTACTTTCACATGAAATTTAGCAATGTCTCCCACACCTGTCCTAACACTAGTCGTTACTCCCTCATACATATCCCTCACAATCTTTACATATTCACCAGGGACTCCTTTCTTATTGAGTGCCCACCACAGAATCTCTCGAGGAACTCTATCATATGCTTTCTCAAGATCAATGAATACCATATGAGCGTTTGTTTCTTTACTCCTGTATTTTTCCATCAACTGTCTTATAATGAAAATTGCATCTGTTGTTGATCTACCCTGCATAAAGCCAAATTGATTCTCGGATATTCCGGTCTCTTCACGTATCCGTCTGTCAATTACTCTTTCCCATATTTTCATGGTGTGGCTAAGCAGTTTTATAGCCCTGTAGTTTGTACATTGTTGTATATCTCCCTTGTTTTTGTAAACAGGTACCAGTATACTGCTTCTCCATTCGTCTGGCATTTGTCCGACTTCCATAATTCTATTAAATAGACCTGCTAGCCACCTTGTTCCTGTCTCTCCCAATGCTCTCCACACTTCCCCAGGAATATCATCTGGTCCTACCGCTTTTCCTTTCTTTATTTTTTGAAGCGCTTGAGCCACTTCCTCGTTGGTAAGGAAATCATTATATTTAAAAAAAAAATTAAAGAATGGGATTGGGATCAGAGAATGGAGCATTTGATACGATGGAAACCGGTTATCGAGCCATTGCTGATAAGTGCTCTCAACAACAGGAAATACATTTTTTCTTCATTCATTGAAAATCATATTTAGATACTCCTTTTGTAGTTTTCCGCCTTCTTCTAGTATTTCAATTAAAATTTTATCCTCTTCGGAAGCTTTCATTTCTTTCCACATCTCTAATTGCCTTCTACAAACATCTACGTCGCCTATTTATAAAAATGTATCATTCAGGGCAGCTTTATCCATTAGGCAATATAGGCAGTTGCCTAAGGCGGCATATTATGAGAGGGCGGCAAGAACACTGTACAAAAAATATTTTATATAAAAATTATGGATCCGGGTTCTGTCATTAACCCGCGAGCAGTCGCGCCGTTAGAAAAAATCTAAAATTTTATCCTTTTTCGCGATAACTTGATGACAAATTTTGCAACATAAATTTCTACTCGTAAGTGCCTCGAGCAAGGGTGTAATAATGCGTAGGTTTTTTCTTTTCTTCTTCTTCATCTTTTTGTGGAATTTATGGCTTTGGGGAGAGCCAATTAGCTTTAATAATTGTTAGAAATAATATTTCTAACATTGCAAGTAAATACAAACACTATAAAATAAAAATTTGTTGTAAATTCGTATTGTGAAATAAAATCTAAAGCGACTGTTCACGCTACAGAAGTGAGCGCGACTGCTCCCTGGTTAAAGGGTATGAAGCTCTTTCAAATTACTTTACCGCAAGGAAGCCAAAAAATTGTGCCCTAATAAAACTATAAAGAAATAAGAAAGAGAAAAAGAAAAATTCAATTTGACGAGGAGGTCAATGATGAACTAAACATTTCAGCTAGTGATGAGATGAAAATCCACACATTCAATATTATAATCGACACTCTGATAAGACACCTGAATAGAGGTCTGGAATCTTATCGACTTATTTATCAACGTTTTCGTGTTATTAACAAAGGACCCCGCACAAACCTTATGGAAAATAGGTCCCAGTGGATTTCGTTCATACTTTGGGAAAATATTCTTTGAAGTATCCTGATAAAAAGTTCTCATGGGCACAACTCAATCGTACGAAGGATTTTCAAGATATAGAGGACCAAACTCGGAAAATTATAAGATTTACGAGGTATTCCAATTCCGTGAGTTACTGGTTATTTGGCAACATGTAGAAATTTGAATCAAGGAAAAGTACTAGTAGTCTATGATTTTTTCCTGGCTATCCAATGGCGACCTTTACTTTGACCTTGACCTTCAACGGACGTCATCTTCTAGAGTTTCGAGGGTTTTAGGCATTAAATTGATATAAACAGATTACTCATGGGTTTTTGGGATCGCAAAACACGAATATGCCATCAGAATTGCCCTCCGCATGACGTGGTAGCCAGGGCCTCTGCGAGGGACGTCATCTTCTAGAGTTTCGATGGTTTTCGGCATTTAATTGATGCAAATGAGTTACTGGAGGGTTTTCTGAGGTCGCTAAACACAAATATGCCACCAGAACCGACTCCCGGAGCACCTGGTTTCCAAGGTCAATGAAAGAGGCTCCTGGAGTTTCGAGGGTCTTTGGTACTACATTGATGCAAACGGATTAATTATAGGTTTTTGGGGTTGCTGAACACCAATACGTGATCACATTGTGCCGTAGGCACAATGTGATTTGCGGGTCGGATCTGATAGTGTATGCATGTTCAGCAACCCCAAAACCCTAAGAGTAATCCATTTAATTCCTCCGAAACTCCAGAAGATAACCTGTCTTAGGCACCAGGTGCTCCTGTGTCTGTGCAGATCACGTATTCGTGTTCAGCAACCCCAAAAACCAATAACTAATCCGTTTGCATTAATGTAGTACCAAAGACCCTCGAAACTCCAGGAGCCCCTTTCATTGACCTTGGAAATCAGGTGCTCCGGGAGTCGGTTCTGGTGGCGTATTCGTGTATAGCGACCCCAAAAAACCCTCCAGTAATTCATTTGCATCAATTAAATGCCAAAAACCATCGAAACTTTAGAAGATCACGTCCCTTGCAGAAACCCTGGCCACCACGTCATCCGGAGGGCAATTCTGATGGCATATTCGTGTTTAGCGATCCCAAAAACCCATGAGTAATCTGTTTATATCAATTATACCCTCTAAACTCTAGAAGATGACGTCCGTTGAAGGTCAAGGTCAAAGTAAAGGTCGCCATTGGATAGCCAGGAAAAAATCATAGACTACTGGTACTTTTCCTTGATCCAAACTTCTACATGTTGCCAAATAACCAGTAACTCACGGAATTGGAATACTACGTAAATCTTATAATTTTCCGAGTTTGGGCCTCTATATCTTGAAAATCCTTCATACGATTGAGTTGTGCCCATGAGAACTTTTTATCAGGATGCATTAAAGAATATTTTCATAAAGTATGAACGAAATCCACTGGGACCTATTTTCCATAAGGTTTGTGCGGGGTCCTTTGCCAAAATTAAGTAATGAAGAAATTATTAAAGAAGCTGAAAATCTGATACAAAATAAAAACGACCAAGATACATCATTCATACATGAATGCATCCACTTAAAGGGTCATTTGGATATCACAATAAAATCACCAATTGGCATAAGTAGAGTTAGTGCAGTCACTGAATGTGGATATGAGCTATTACCTCCGATTTCGTTGAACCATCATCGATTTGCATGAAAATTGATGAGTGGTTAGAGGATATCTCAAGGAACAAAGGTGATATGGTGCCAAGTTGCGCTTTTACCCTGAGGGTGGATGCCACCCCTTCTCGATGGTGAAAATTATTTTATTAAAAATATCCCCAAAATTAGATAGAGGGACAAATTCTAAGCAAAATTTGATAAAAGTTATTAAAATAAATCAAAACTTTTTGAGTTATTAAAGATCAAAGATTTTAATTTTTCGTGAGAAAAATGTATGTTTTTAACCGATTTTTCATAAATAATTCAAAAACTATAAGATTTTACCAAAAAGTTATTATTACCAAAATTGAAGCTAATAAAAAATGAAATAAACTCCTTACTGGAAAAACCTTTTAATGTTAACTAAAAGTGAGTTATCATAGGTAATTGAATGTATATTTTTTTCGGCGAGTACCCAAATCTAAGTACCTATTCAAGCTTAAATAACGGGAAAATGATGCATTTTATAACATAACCTTATTAAACATTTGTCAAAGTAGGTATGTACTTATAAATATCTATAAAATGAGCCCCCGAACAAGTTGATAGCATTAAAATTTATGCACCAAATATTTTTCAAAATCTATCTTTTAAAATTTTTCCAAAAAAGTTATTGTTTTTTTTTTAATAACTCCGTTAATTTTTACGATATCAGGTTTGCCATTTAAAAGTTAATTTTAATGGCTATTAAATCACGTTGAATTTAATCTTTTAAACCCTTTACTTTTGTAAAAATAAAAGGTTAAATGACCCCGGTTCCATGATTCTCGCAGCAAAAGTTAAGCTTTAAACGTTTCTATCTCGGTTATTTTTTACCCTACAGTAATAGTAAAAAGGTAAAATATTTGATACAGAAAAAACTAAAATTTGGTTATTCATATATCACTTTTTACGTATATTGAGTATTTTTGGAGTTATCAAAAGAAAAAGAAAATTACGATAATTTTAAAAATTCTGATTTTTTTAAATTATATGTATGTATACACCGTTCTTAGGCGTCAACGCCCTTCGGTAGGGATCTATGGAGGAGTATCACCAAGCCGGAAGCCCTTATCCCTTCCCGTACCGCTCCTCCATAGGTCGATCAGACGCCAGTTTATTCCAGACCAAGCCGTAGACTCTATTGAGTTTTATACTACGGCGTTGGCCTTTTATAAATTTCATGACCTAGCTGAGGCTCGAACCAGCGACCGCAAATCGCAAATCCACTAAACTTGTCGATCGACTGAGCCCCAGCTAACTGGACCGTCAAGACCGACAAAAAATTATATCTTTTTTCAAAAATATGAATTCTAAACCGGTCAAAATTGTTGAAATCATTATGTTTTACAGGTATATTTTATAAAATGCATCGTTTTCCCGTTATTTAAGCTTGAATACTTAGATTTGCGTACTCGTCGAAAAAAATATACATTTAATTACCCATAACTCACTTTGAATTAACATTAGTTTAGTTCTTTTACCCGGGAGCAGTCGCGCCGTGAGAAAAAATCTCACATTTTATCCTTTTCGGTGATAACTTGATGAAAAATTTTTCAACATTGCTTTCCACTCGTAAGTGCCTCGAGGAAGATCGTAGTAATGCGTAGATATTTTTTTATTTTTTTTTTTATTTTTTTATGTGGAGTTTATGGCTTTGGTGAGAACTAATTAGCTTTAAAATTGTTAGAAATAGATATTTTTAACAGAACAAGTTATCTTGTTATGTTAAAACATAACAAGATAAAAAAATCTTTGATCTTTATTAACTCAAAAAGTCTTGATTTATATTAATAACTTTATATAACAAATTTTGCTTAGAATTTGTCTCTCTATCGATTTATGGTATTATTTAAAAAATAATAATTTTCACCCCTGGGAAGCCACCACGGTAAAAGCGCAAGTTGGCATCATGTCACCTTCGTTCCTTGAGCTATCCTCTAACTACTCACCAATTTTCATGAAAATCGATGGAGGTTCAACGAAATCGGAGGTGAAAACCTTCAGTGACTGCACTAAGTGGATTGGAAGATATTTTCCCTAATTTTGACATTGCTTTGCACATTTATTTGTGCATCCCAGTTGGCAACGTGCCCGCTGAAAGGTCATTTTCGAAAATGTCAAGAATTAAAAATAAATTCCCATCAAGTATGACGCAAGAATGTGTTAACAATTTGTCGATTTTCTTACGAAAAAAATTTTTTTTAAGTCTTTTTTTGAAAAGAATTCTCTGATGTGATCGAACTGGAGTGACGATTTTTTCTGTTATAGGTATATAAACATGGTAGTTTAAATCCATTTTTAGTGTATTCTTATTTAAATAAAAAATTCTGCAATTATTTTTCGCAAAAATGGTAGTACATTTTTGAAGGGCGGCTACTAGAGAATTGCCTAGGGCGTCAATTGACCTAAACGCGGCCCTATTCATAGATGAGAAAATTTCTAGTATTTACTGTCCTAGGTATTCCCAATGGTTCGTTCACCTTAGAATCCAATAATAATAATAATTATTGTTACATCACTATTACGGCTTGGTTCACTGTCCGAATTTAAACTGTCATTTATACATTTATCACTATCACACAAGTTCAAAAAGTTTTGCGTGTGAACCAGCTGATTAGGTCTTGATGATCTAGCACTTCCCTGTCTGGATATGGAGTCGGTTTTCGTGACCCTTGGCAATCTCCTTCATTTCTTTTTTAATTGTTATTGTGCGGAGTTCCTTTTGTAGGTGTTTGTTACAGATATACCACAAAGCGTTGGCTATGTTCCTTCGTATCCGGTTTTGGACTCTTTAAAGGTGAGCATAGTACAGCTCCATAACTGTAGACCATAGGACCGTACTGGTTTGAGCTTTTGCAAACTAATATATTATTATGATTCTATATATAAGCAGATTTTTGTTCATTAATTTTTATCCGCCATTTATTATTACAAAGGCTTATTTTGATCACTGGATTTTGGTGATATCTATAGTCCGTCCCACCTTGACTTTACAGTGTAGGGAACATAGGCAATACAATCCTTATGAGAGTTTTTAGCGCGGTGATGCCTATTTTAATAAAAAGAATTTGTAATCGAACATTAGCGAGATTAAATTAAAACTGTTTTAGAAAGACAATCTACAATTTTAGGATTTGTATGCGTTTAAGTATATTTGATATACTATAGCTATCACGCATATGAATCCTAAAATTGTAGATTGCCTTTCTAAAACAAATTTAATTTAATCTCTCTAATGTTCGATTACAAATTATTTTTGACAAAATCGGCATCACTGCGCTAAAAACTCTCATAAGGACTGCAGTGCCTATGTTCCCTATACTGTAAATTCAAAGTGGGACGGACTATAGTTATTTGGGATGTCACAGTTATACAGTGATGAGCGCGCTAATAACCGGCAAAATAGCGCAAAAGATGGAAAACATATTAAGTTGTGAGAGAAAAAGAAATGAAACTAGTGGAGGTGGGAGATTTAGCGATAAAAACCTATACACTTGCATTCTATTTATTGTTTCCCACCTTTAACCGTATCAGAGCAGTATGTCAACTAAAACTGTCACTGTGACAGTGGCAGTTGCCAAACTCGTCCGATACGTCTAAAGGTGGGAAACAATAAGTAGAATGTAAATGTATAGGATTTTATCACTAAATCTCCCACCTCCACTAGTTGCATTTCTTTTTATCTCACAACTTAATGTGTTTTCCATCTTTTGCGTTATTCTGCCGGTTATTAGCGCATTCATCACTGTATAATAAATAAATGCTCCTTTATTCTTTCAAGACCTTTGTATTTCATTTTCAAGCTCTCCCTCCAAACTGGAATCTTCCCTGACTACTGGAAAGATGAGCTTTTTAAAGCCCATCTTTAAATCCGGTGGCAAAACCTGTGTAACAAACTGTCGTCCCATCAGTCCCCAAGGTATTTGAAAGTCTGGTATGTGACATTCTAACCCCTCTATTTGAACCTCTACTAGTCCAACGACAAATTAGGTTTAGACCACGAAAATCTACAGAATTAAATCTATTTAGTCAGGTGTACTTCTTGATAGATGCCTTGGAGAAGGGGTATCAAGTGTATACAATATACACTGACTTCTCCAAGGCATTCAACAGGGTGCCACACAATATTTTGTTGCATACGATAAAACTGATTGGGATTGATGAGCCTTTATTGTCATGGTTTCAAAGCTACTGATCTGATCGTAGACTGATTGTTAAAATTGGCACTTTTCTTTCTAAAATTATCCAAGTTCCATCAGGAGTGCCTAAAGGCTCTCACCTTAGACCACTCTTGTTTAATATTTTCATAAACGACATAAATGAATGCTTCGCGATCAGTTTATTTTTGCTGTTTGCTGATGATCTAAAATTAAGCTGTGTGATTAAATCCACTGAGGATTGTAAAAAACTATAGTACGATTTAAATAACTGACTAGAGTGGTGTAAAAGAAATGGCATGGAACTTAATCCAACTAAATGTAAAACTATGACTTTTTCCCGTTCCAGAAATGCTATTGTTTTTGACTACAATATTGGTCACTATACTCTCGAAAGAACTTCCCTTTTTAATAACTTGGGGGTCACCCTTGATACAAACTTACAGCTTTCTCATCATCTGGAGAATGTTGTTAATGTTGTTAATAAGGCTTTCCAGATGCTTGGTTTTATTAGAAGATGCACCCAGGACTTTACAAATATTACAGCTTTAAAAACCCTCTACTGTGTCTTGGTCCGTCCCCACTTGAGTATGCCTCCTGTGTATGGTCTCCTTTTATGGAGTACTAATGCTCTTCAGTTAGTTGAACATAAATTTTTAAAGCAAATTGCATATAGACTTAATATCTTGGACAACTACAATGATGCAGATATTCTTAATATCCTAAATATGGCACCAATCACTGCTCGTCATAAGAGAAGGGATCTCATCACTTTCTACAACATCCTACATGGAAAAACTGGAACTCCAGAGCTTCTTCAAAAAATTAATATTCATGTCCCACTAAGAACAACCAGAGCTACAGTTAATTTTCATTACCCAGTCCACCGTACTAACTATGGTCTTAACAACTTCCTCACTAGAACTGCCAGACTAGCAAACTAGCACCTTAACATTGGCCTTTTCCAAGCTTATAGCAAGTTTCTGAGCCAGGTTTTAGTAGACATTAACTTCTTTTTCTTCTTAAGGTGCCTATCCGTTCCGGATGTTGGCGACCAGCATGGCTATCCTAACTTTGCTTGCTGCTATTCTGAATAGTCCGGTTGTCGATGTATTAAACCACTTTCTCAGGTTTTGAAGCCAAGATATTCTTCTTCTCCCTGGTCCTCTCTTTCCAAATACCTTGCCTTGAAGAATGAGTTGCAACAAGCCATATCTCTGTTCATTCCTCATAACATGGCCAAGATATTCTAGTTTGCGCTCTTTGATTATGTTAATAATCTCGCATTCCTTGCCTATTCTACGTAGAACCTCAATATTAGTCACACGATCCACCCACGAAATTCTCAAAATGCGCCTGTAACACCACATCTCAAATGCCTCGAGTTTTCTCAAAGAAGCCTCGGAAAGTGTCCAGGCCTCTACTCCGTATAATAACGTAGAAAATACATAGCATCTGATGATAGAGATTTTGGTAGCAAGAGGTAAATCGTGGCTTCTGAAAAGAGACTTCATCATTATGAACGCTGATCTCGCTTTTCCTATGCGTTGTTTTATTTAACTAAGTAAGACTTATTATTCTGTAATCTAAAAGTTTAAAAGTTAACATAAATTGTAATTGGGCTTTGCCCGTTTATAAATAAAAAATATATATATTATGGGTCCCAAAAACTACCCTATGGGATTCTAGCGTTGATTGGTCATAGTGCTGAATATTCGCCTTCCTGTTTAACTCTAAAAGTTATGTCTTCTCAATATGACTCTATGTATTAGCTGGACATACTACATGGAGAGATATCTTTTGAGCTTTACTAACAAGCCTTCATGCCACAGTTTATCGAATGCTTTCGCTGTGTCTAGTAAAATATCTGAGCATATTTTATTCTCTTCTAGAGACCTCTCTATAATATTTGTCAATACGATGTATTTGGTGTATTGTTAAGCGTTTATTACAGAATACAATTTAAGGGAAGTAATAATTTCTTTGCGGTGGAGTACAGGTTGTATTATTATTAGGAATACCTTCTCAAAGTTGAAAGTAGCAACGGCATTGCTGTGTACGATTCTACTTATTTATGGGTTTCACTGGTTTGGGTGTCATGATTGGTTCACCTGTTTCACTTAATGACCGTCTAACAAAGTTAATCTGTGAGGGAGCCCTGACAGGAAGAAGGCCCTTAGGACGTTCACGAATGCGTTCACGAATGGACGTTCAAGATGAAGAGACAACATATGATCAGATTTAAGAACAATGAGACTACCCAATGACTTAACTGTCATGGACAACCGTTAGAGATGGAAGCGAGATGTGCAATCAGCTAAGACTCATCCCGGATTGTAGTGTTAAAAGAAAAAGCAGAAGTTACAAAGGCAGAAATGTAGTCGGTACTGAATAAAACGTAATATGCCTAAAACCGAATGTGTGAATGTGAAACAACATCTCTCAACTCTCAGTTGTTTGTAGATAAAGCTCACTTAACCCCTTCGGTTAACCACTGATTGTATAACCGACCCTTTATACAGATGACTAGATGACTATTTAAATATATCTTTTGAAAAAACATTATGAACGCAGAAAAAAGTCTCCTTAATATTTTGGACAGTATATTTGTGACCGATTGCCCTGTACAGGCAAGAAACCACCAAACTATAATAATATGAATGCAGATATGAAAAAATATATCCATAACAGAAGACAATAATTTTACCCAAAATATAATAATTAACCGATGCGGTATGCCTTACCTATATGTAAATTTCAAATTGCACAATAAGAATTATTGTGCATTTAATGGTAGAAGCATATAATTTGGACCACATATAATACACATATAAACGTTCAAATTTAGATGGGAGACCACCTCAGATTTTGCCCTTTACAAAAATGGCGGGGATTCAAAATGACGACTATACATATGTGACTAATAGCACGATAACTTTTGAACGAGACTTCACATTTCAACCAAATTTGGTATATAGGTTCTTATTTGGATGTATAAGATCGAGGTCTTGAACCGGAAGAATAGGTTTACCAGAAGTTTTTCCTGGTTTTTACGTAAAAATACGTTGTTTTTTTTTCAATTCTTTCACCCTGTATGTATTAATTTTTCAAAAAGTTAATAGGGCCATTAAAAAGAGCGTAAAAATATTTTTTAGGAAATATTTTGAACTTTTTAGTTATGTTAATACCATTTAATAAATGCAAAACGTATATTCACATGTACCTATATGCGGCAGATTCGTGCAAATATTATAAGAATTATTCTGAATTTAATGGTAGAAGCATATAATTTGGACCACATATACTACACATATAGAGGTTCAAATTTAGATACGTGGCCATCTCAGTTTTTGTTCCTTTTACAAAAATGGCGGGCATTCAAAATGGCGACTATACATATGTGACTAATAGCACGATAACTTTTGAACGAGATAACATATTTCAATGAAATTTGGTATATAGGTTCTTTTTTTGATGAATAATATCAAGCCGTTGAACCGGAAGAATCGGTGTACCAAAATTGGTGTTTTTACATGTAAAAATATGTTGTTTCTCTTTCAATTCTTTCACCCTGTATATGCTAATTTTTCAAAAAAATAATACCGGCGTTGAAAAGAACGTAAAAATATTTTTAGGAAATATTTTGAACTCTTTAGTTATATTAATTACCATTTAATAAATGCATAACGTATCTTCACCTGTAGGTACCTATGTGCGGCAGATTCGTGCAAATAATAATATAAGAATTATTTTGCGTTTAATGGTAGAAGCATATAATTTGGACCACACATACTACACATACAAAGATTCAAATTTAGATATGAGGCTATCTCAGATTTAGTCTTTTACAAAAATGGCGTGCATTCAAAATGAATCTGCCGCCCATAGGTACATGTTAACATACGTTATGCATTTATTAAATGGTAATTAACACAACTGAAAAGTTAAAAATATTTCCTAAAAAATATATTTACACTCTTTTCAATGACGGTATTACCTTTTTGAAAAATTTATATATATAGGTGAAAGAATTGAAAAAGAAACAACATATTTTTACATAAAAAACAGTAAAAACACAAATTATTTTAAACCGATTCTTCCGGTTCAAGACCTCGATATTATTCATCAAAAAAACAACCTATATATCAAATTTGGTTCAAATATGACGTCTCGTTCAAAAGTTATCGTGCTATTAGTCACAAATGTATAGTCGCCATTTTGAATGCCCGCCATTTTTGTAAAAGGAACAAAAACTGAGATGGCCTCATATCTAAATTTGAACTTTTATATGTGTAGTATATGTGGTCGAAATTATATGCTTCTACCATTAAATGCCCAATAATTCTTATAATATTTGCACGAATCTGCCGCATATAGGTACATGTGAAGATACGTTTTGCATTTATTAAATGGTAATTAACATAACTAAAAAGTTAAAAATATTTCCTAAAACATAGTTTTACGCTCTTTTCAATGGCGGTATTAACTTTTTGAAAAATTAATACATACAGGGTGAGAGAATTGAAAAAAAATAGCATGTTTTTACATAAAAACCAGGAAAAACACAACTTCTGGTAAACCAATTCTTCTGGTTCAAGACCTCGATCTTATACATCAAAAAAAGAACCTATATACCAAATTTGGTTAAAATCTGAAGTCTCGTTCAAAAGTTATCGTGCTATTTGTCACATATGTATAGTCGCCATTTTGAATCCCCGCCATTTTTGTAAAAGGCAAAATATGAGATGACCTCCCATCTAAATTTGAACCTCTATATGTGCAGTATATGTGGTCCAAATTATATACTTCTATCATTAAATGCACAATTGTTTCACATATCGGCTGTACTAAAGATAATTTTGGAAATAATTTGATAAAGAGATGTCAAATCATCGACATAAAATTTTGACAGTTTAACAAATACCATTGTCACTTACCTTTGGAAATGTAAAAGCTTTGGATGCAGTAAGAAACCCATCTTTCTTCTTCTCGACTTTATAGACTTCGACAGCATTTTCATTGTATTTGTTAATAATAAAGGCTTTGGAATCTGGACTCCACTTCACATGAGTAGCATGATCGAACTCAATATTGACTCGTAAAGATTTCCTATCCTTTGAGCTGAAATCTTTGGTATCCCAAAGAAAAACTGCTCCAGCTGTAACAAAATTATATGTTAAGATAGAGATTAAAGTAATGTTTGGGAAATTTTTTAAATTGTTAGACCATCTGCAAAAAGTACCATTTGAAATATTTTTCTTAGATATTTTCTAAAGAGCCTACAGTAGCGCGTCATCAATATAAGTTCGGGAGATAGTATCATACCCTTTTTCGACAGGTCTGCTAAACTTTGGCAACAGTGGTAATCTTTGACATTAAATAAGATCATTATTTTGACAACATACTCATAGGCGCGCTAAATGGAAGTAATAGAAAATAATTTTATTATTAGTAAATAAATAATTATAAAATAAAACAATATGAAAAAAATTTTTTAAGAAACGCTTTTATTTAGTTATGAGTCACTAAAAGTTGAAATATAAAAAAATCAACTAAAAAGCAAAAAATAAAACTCGACGGATTATTCGAAAAAAACGTTCGTTAAAAAAATGAAAAAATCTAACACATTCGTTAAAGAAAAGCGTGGGGCGAAAACCGTTTATTCGATGAAGACGCGCCCCACGCTTTTCTTTAACGAATGGGTTAGATTTTTTCATTTTTTTAACGAACGTTTTTTTCCAATAATCCGTCGAGTTTGATTTTTTTTGCTTTTTTTTTGATTTTTTTATATTCCAACTTTTAGTCACTCATAACTAAATAAAAGCGTTTCTTAAAAAAATTTTTCATATTGTTTTATTTTTTCACTTTTTAGTCTTACACTTTTCAAACATTAAAATATATCGTCATGTTTAAAAAAATTATGTAGGTATATGACAGATACCTTTTTTGCATTTATTTTAACTTTTGATACATACATTGTACATTTTCTGTAATTTCTTCATACATTTCTTAAATCAAAATCATTATTTACGACTATTACAGTTTTCGCAGTATTCCATCCATGTAATACTTTACTATTGCACGGTGTAGACGCTGTTAATTTCTCGCAATGCAGTTCTTCGATGCGCAAGCCGTCTAAAGGTACGTATCCATACAAGGGTAAACCTCGCTCGGTGAAACAGCAATTGATAACATTGATAATAACTCCAACAATACTCGATACACGTAAAAAATGATAGATAACGAAATTTGAGTTTTTTTTTGTTAGCAAAGATTTTACTTGTCTTTTGTTTGATGTATGAATTAAAATAACCAAGACAGAAACGTTTAAGCCTAAATTTTACTGCGAGAACAATGTAACTGGAGCCTTTTAACCTATTATCCTAAAAAAAATAAAGTATTTGAAAGATTAAATGTAATACAGTTTTATAGCTCTTGAAATTAACTTTCAAATAGTTGGATGTGCCTGATATCATAAAAATTAACAGTTATTCCAAAAAAAAATATCATTTTTTTTGGAAAATTTTTTGGAGTACCTATAAATTTTGATGCTATCAACTTCTTCTGGAGCTCATTTGATAGGTATTTCTAAGTACTTTGACAGGTATTTAGTAAGTGTTATAAAATGCATCGCTTTCCCGTTATTTAAGCTTGGATCCTTAGATTTGAATACTCGCAGAAAAAAATATATATACATTCAATTACCTATAACTTACTTTAAATTAAGTAACATTAAATGGGTTTTCAAGTGAGGAATTTATTATATTTTTTATTAGCTTCAATTTTAGTGATGAAAACTTTTTTGTAAAACCAATTTTTGAGTTATTTATGAAAAATCGCTTTAAAACATGCATTTTTTTTCACAAAAATTAAAAATTTGATCTTTAATAACTCAAAAAGTATTGATTTAT
Source organism: Diabrotica virgifera virgifera (assembly GCF_917563875.1). NCBI lineage: Eukaryota > Metazoa > Arthropoda > Insecta > Coleoptera > Chrysomelidae > Diabrotica > Diabrotica virgifera. The sequence continues at coordinate 57,854,470 of NC_065447.1, forward strand.
TTTAATAACATTATATAACAAATTTTGCTTAGAATTTGTCCCTCTATCGATTTGTGGGGTTATTTTTAATAAAGTAATTTTTACTTTTTACTTTCGTTTGCTGAGGTATCCTCTATACACTCACCAATTTTCGTGAAAATGAATGGAGGTTCACCGAAATAGAAGGTCATAGTTGATTTTTACCTTCAGTGACTGCACTATAGAAAGAAAATTGCAATTCAATAATTGAAATGCGAGTTTTTTGCGAGCTCATAAATTATTAAACGATATGTAGTCGCCAAATAATTAATATAATTTATTCTAAGTAAAATTCTCTGTTAAGCCGGGAAGATCGGGTGGTTTTTTGCGAAGGGGTTGTAGCTCAATAATTAAAATGCGCGTGATTTAAGAGTTTATTCTTAGAATATAAGCTATACGAATTAAACTTCTAACTTTTTTGTAAAAACTTACAGTTTTTCAGTGATTTACGAAAAACCGCTTTAAAATATGCATTTTTTTCACGAATAATTAAAATCTTTGATCTTTAATAACTCAAAAAGTATTGATTTATTTTAATAACTTTATATAACAAATTCTGCTTATAATTTGTCCTTCTATCGATTTGTGGAGTTATTTTTAATAAAATAATTTTCACCCCCGAGAAGGGGTGGTATCCACCCCCAGGATAAAGGCGCAAGGTGGCACTATGTCACCTTTGTTTGTTGAGGTATCCTCTAGCCACTCACCAATTTTCGTGAAAATCGATGAAGGTTCACCGAAATTGAAGGTAATAGTTGATTTTTACCTTCAGTGACTGCACTATACAAAAGAAATTGCAATTTAATGACCTAATGGCGCGTATTTTGGGAGCTCATAAATTATTAAACGATATTTAGTCGCGAAATAATTAATTTAATGCATTTACTTAATAACTTTCTCTTAAGCCTGGAAAATGGGGTGGTTTTCTTGCGAAGGGGTTGTAGCTCAATAATCGAAATGAGCATGATTTAAGAGTTTATTCTTAGAATATATAAGCTATTGGAATAATATCCGTGATACGATATATTTTAATTTTTTTTCAGCATGTTTCTCTTAAGTAAAATCAATTAAAGGGTTGTTTCGGGGTGAAGGGGATGAGCTCAAAAATCGAAACTACATAATTCCAAGAGCTCATAAATAGCTCGTAATTCTGCCGCAAAAATCGATTCAATGTCCCTAAAAATTTTTAATTTGCGGAATATGAAAGCTCATAAATCAGGGCTATTTGTTTTTTAATTTTTGTAAGTGGGGGGGGGGGGGGCAGCTCAACACGGGTGTTAACATAGGTATTTGCACGAAATTATAATAAAACAATAATAAATAATCATTTCATTGTGAAGCGAAACAAGAGCCGTCTTATTTTATTCAGTTCATAGAGCTCCAAAAGCACTCGTAACTAGTTCCAACCCCTTTTTTTAATAGAACTTTAAATGAACTTTTCCCATTTTTTTTTAAACTATTGATAATATTTTTAGAATAAAAAATCCTCCTAAAACTTTATATACCTACTCGCAGTAGAATTCGAAATATTTTTACGTAAATATACTATATATACCTATAAATAAAACTCACAATTAACAATAATCTATTTTTTCAAATAGTCCAGCAACTTAGTTCTATCACACAAAAATATAATAAATTAATTATAAAATAAACACTACTTTCCTATGTATCAACAATAACGAATTCTTAAAATAATACACTACTGCACTGAACAGATATCGATAGAGATCTGTTCTAGAACAGATAAGAGACTCGTGCTATTACTTAGAAATCTGACGCAGGTTTGTCAAAATGACAGTGACTATTTCTCTATGTTGACTAATCAGTTATTTAGTTATAATATGTTCGATTTCTTGTTAGAGATAAAAAATTTAAGTAGTTTCAAAATGACACAAAATCTAGGCATGGGATAAAAAAGTGTATTTGAAAAAAGTGTATTTTTTTGTTCTTCTTAATGGCGGTACAGGCTCGTTTTTTAAATATCGTATTTAATTACAGAGTAATTTCGACATACTAACATATTTCTCAAATTGGGCTCTGTACCGCCATTCTTTACAATATATCGAATATGTGTGCCAAATATCTCGAGACAAAGTATTCAAAATTAAAGCCGCAATCTTGAAACGCGTTTTCCCATTTGATAACGCGCTACTGTAGCCCTTAAACTGTAACTCTTAAATAATAAATAAGATTTTTAAATAAATAATTTAAAAAAAAAAAAAAAAAAAAAAAAAAAAATCAATGGGAAAATCCCAATAGTTGGCTGTATACCATAGTTTAAAAAACCAATACAGAAGTAAAAACTTCGAGATGTATTCTGGTATAAAATCGTTTATTTAAAAACTATAAAATGTCATCGAATGCAGAACGTTTTCGTTCTAAACAGAACATCTTCAGTGCATCCTACCGAGTATTTTGAAACTAGCACACCGTAAATAGTGTTAACATCATCATATATGGTTTACATAATGTAATATGTTAAAATGTTATGACTACAAGTCGATGTTAATGGATAAAGTGGAACACATGCTAAAAGGGTGCCATGGTTCCCTGCTCGAAGATACTAGGTACTTGCCAATTCAATGGGCACAGACCAACCTTGGCCTGTTGGTCTGTGCCCATTGAATTGGCAAGTACCTAGTATCTTCGAGCAGGGAACCATGGCACCCTTTTAGCATGTGTTCCACTTTATCCATTAACATCGACTTGTAGTCATAACATTTTAACATATTACATTATGTAAACCATATATGATGATGTTAACACTATTTACGGTGTGCTAGTTTCAAAATACTCGGTAGGATGCACTGAAGATGTTCTGTTTAGAACGAAAACGTTCTGCATTCGATGACATTTTATAGTTTTTAAATAAACGATTTTATACCAGAATACATCTCGAAGTTTTTACTTCTGTATTGGTTAAATAATTTTAAGGTTAATGGCCTAAATTTTTTTTAATACATAATCCAGAAACAAAGTTGGAAGATATGCTCAAAGTAATCACCTAATTTCATGTTTCATATACATACCTTCTTAAGCTTGAGTGACAATATTTTACCTGTAAGTATGGCATAAAGAAATATATGCCAGCAATACTAGGCCAAAATGTAACAAGGGAACGAGATGAAATCACTCTTCCTACTGTGGATTGGGGGATACCACATCCCAAGGAGGGATAAAAAATTAGACCATTATGATCCAAATGCAGAAGTAAACAAAAAGATGATAAGGACGACATAGTGGAAGACCTTAAAAGACATGACTATTAAGAACTGGAAAGCGCAATGGAGAGACAGCAAGTGTTTATGTAGGAAATATAGAATTTAGCTGGTTAATTAATTAAAGCAACGAAGAAAATATTAAACGAAGAAACTATTATGGAAAGGATAGTAAAGGGAAACAGGTGATAGGAGCCCTGAATTCGGTACTGTGGCAAAAAAATATAAGAACAGAAAATAAAAAACGAATTTACAACACAATATTAAAACCAGTGTTAACCTATGGAGCTGAAGTCTGGCAATTAACCAACAAGTACAAAGATAAATTACTATCCACTGAGATGGATTTTTGGAGAAGGTCAGCAAGAAGATCTAGACTAGAACTCATAAGAAACGACGACATTAGACAACAAATGGAAATAGAAAGAACAATCATAGATGACATCGAAAGACAATAGCCAGTTTGGTACGGACACGTAATACGAATGGACGGACGAAAGGAGAATCCCCAAAAAAATGTTAGAATGGACCTCCACAGAAAAATGAAAACGAGGAAGACCAGCAACTACATGGATAAAGGGCATCTTCAAGGCGATGTCTGAAAGAAATTTAAGAGAGGAAGACTGCCACAATAGAAAGGAGTGGCGATTAGGAACGGAAAGGCGTAGAACGCTATAAAACCGATATTATATATTATACATTAATAATTAAAGCTGTAAAAAATGAAATCACGTTTGACATCAACGTGAGAGTGAAACAATGAGACGCACTATCGAGCATGCTGTTTAACCGAAAACCAATGTAACTGGCCAGATAATCAGTACAAATTACTGCATATGCATATAGTCCTGGATCCCGCGTATCAAATAAAAGTTGATTAATAGCAAGCTGAAAATTTGTTAATACCTTAAAGGTGTCTAGTCGGACAAACTTTGATGTATGGGAACACTGGAACAGGGGAAGTTTTAACTATGGAACATTTTAAAAATTTGGAACTTCAGATTACGAAAACGTCCCATGTATTTTGTCGGTCAGAGCATTCAATTGATTTGTTACCCTTTCATTAAACTCTCATGCAAAAAATCAGACTCCTATCCGCTATGAGCTCGTAGGTAAAGGGGATAATTAAAAGGTCGCGAGCGCCAGTAGTGCCAAGTCAGTGAACTTTTATTGGAAACTTGACGTTCTGCTGAATTCAGAGTTGCATATAATTTTAATTAAATGTCTCACGAAAGTTGTTATATTAATGAGTGCCAAAATACTGCTTACAATAGTAACTGTGTATTCTACAGATTTCCTGTCACTAAGCATAAAGTTGCATTATTTGCGAGGGCCGAAAGTTCCTTAGAATAAACAAAAAGTTTCTTTTGAATGAGATATTTGAAATTAAAAATCACACTAAATTTTCTCTTTTTTTCACCCCTGTAACTGATTAAAATAAACAGAAGTTTTCAGGGACTTTTGACCATCGATAATAATGTAATCTTTCATTCCGCGTTTAAATTTTTCAACAATACTTATTAGTTTTTAGACTGAGGAACTAAGAAAAATTCTTCTAGAATTTATTGATGCCTATGGAATTGGTCCAGCTGAGGTGGAAGCTGATCTTGCTGCTTATAGGTCCTTTCTAAGTTCAGAAAGAATCATACATCTACAAAAATCAAGGGAATGACACCGAAATTATTATTCTACTAGCTCTCCAAGACGAAATTTTTAAATAATACGACGTGTTCTGAGGAACTAGAAACCTCGAATAATTTTAGTGATGACAACTTTAGTATGGTTCTGATTAATATTCGTTCTATAAGAAATAAAACTGACGAATTATTTTTGTTTCTAGAGGAATTAGAATTTCCCCCGATAGTTGCGGTTACAGAGCACTGGCTTGAAGTCAACGAGCCTTTCTTTGTAGAAAAATATACCACAATTGCTAGTATGATCGTCCAAGTTCAGCTCATGGAGGCACCCTAATGCTTTCTAGAAATAATGATTTTTCTCTGATAACAAAATATGACTTTCTGTTAAATGAAGCCTTCTTTGAGTTTTCCCTAGTTTATAATAAAAATCTTAATCTTTACATTATTTGCATCTATAGATCACCTGACTCTCCTGTGGAACTATTTTTTCAGAACCTGCTAAATTTGTTAGATGACTTGCCTCATAAAAGCAGAAAAATTATATGCGGGGACTTCAACATTAATTATGATGCTGCTTGTGCTACCCAAATGTCCTTGGTCAACATATTTGAATCGTATGGTCTCTCAATGCACGTTAATTCTCCTACAAGGATTACAAAAACTTCATCTACCATAATTGACTATATTGTCTCAGATTTCTCACGCCTTGATGTCTGCTCTACAATTATTAATGCGGGATTATCAGATCATGAAGCAGTATTTACGAAGTTTAACATTTTCAGCAAACCCTCCTCGAAAACCCGACGTTTAGGTGGGATTTTGTCCGCTCAGAATTTTCATAAATTTCAAAATTTACGCTTAACTTCTGAGTGGCATTTTCCTTCTGCGGACGTGGACTATAATTTCAACGATTTTATAGAAAAGCTTGTCTCTATCTTCAATAAGGCATTTCCTTTAATTTCAATTAAGCCAAAACATCACAAACCCTGGGCTACCAAAGGTATCCGCATATCAGCCAAAAATATGCGCTCACTATTATATATCAAGAAATTTGCTACCAACGTCTCTGTCACTCAATATATTACCAAGTATACGGTAACCTATCTAAAACTCATCAAATCAGCTAAAAAAGCTTACTATCAAAATCGTCTGGGAAGCTCTAAAAGTGTTGCAAAAGAAACTTGGTCCATAATAAACGATCTTCGAAATAGAACTCACGCAGTTCAAACATTTGCCCTTCCAGACCCGGAAAATCTAAACGAATACTTCGTTAATGTGAGTAAAAATGTAACTTCTACTATTTTGCCACAAAAAGATCCCATTTCCTATCTCCCTAATTCAGGAGTGTTCTCGAATTCATTCTTTGTAAGACCAATCGATAAATCTGAACTGATCCAAACGATCCATAGTATCAAAAGCAAATCATCCTGTAGTACTGATGGACTATCCATAAAAATCTTCTCAAACCTCACAGAAAATGTGTTGGAAATCCTCGTCTCACTAATTAATGATTCCTTTGAAAGAGACAAATTCCCAGAGTGCCTAAAGATAGCCATCATTATTCCCCTTCATAAGGGTGGTGAAAAATCTAATGCTTGCAACTATAGACCTATTACCTTACTACCGGTACTTTCAAAAATTATTGAGAGACTCATAAAAACCCGTCTTATGTCCTTTCTCATTGATAACAACATCTTATCCCAAAATCAGTTCGGCTTTTTAACTAATAAATGTACCACCGATGCCATGTTTTCTGTGCTTCATGAGGTTTACCAAGCACTAAACAATAATCTTTATACTGCCACTGTTTTCTGTGACTATGACAAAGCTTTTGATTGTGTAAATTACGACATTTTGATTAAAAAACTAAATTTCTATGGGATTCGAGGTATTTCTTTGAATTGGTTCCAATCTTACTTGAATAATAGGAAACAACTAGTTAGAGCAAATGATACTGACTCTAGTCTCAAAAACATTGTATGTGGAGTACCACAAGGTTCAGTATTGGGTCCTCTACTGTTCCTTATCTTTATAAATGACATCACTAACTTAAAAATCGATGGAAAAATTTTTCTTTTTGCTGATGATACCAGTATCACTTGGAGCAGCTCAACTATTGCATCTTTTCATGCAACTATAACTTCTGATTTCCTTACGATAAAAACCTGGTCTGACTCTAATTTACTCTCTTTTAACGTGGATAAAACAGTGGCATTATCCTATAAAAGTGCTCTTCAACCCCTGCTTGTTAATAACAGCCAGATCTCTACCGTTGATTCTGTAAAATTTCTTGGTATGTTTTTAGACAGCAACCTCAAATGGTCCCTTCATATCGATTTGTTAAGTAAGAAACTCGCCTCAGCCGGCTATGCTATAAGATCTGTTTCGAAAGAATTCAATTTAGCATCTTCTAAACTAACATATTTTTCCTTGTACGAGTCTCATCTTCGATGTGGTCTTCCTTTTTGGGGTTCTAGTACAGCTGCCCGATTAGATGTTATTTTTAAATTACAAAAAAGAGCAATAAGGTATCTGTTTGGCCTCAGAAGAACAACACATTGCAGAAATTACTTCAAAGATCACAAAATTTTAACCCTTACATCTTTATATATTTTAGAAACTGTTTGCTTAATTCGTAAACACATGCATGTCTTTCCAGCAAGGCCTCATCATGACTACTAGACCAGAAATTCAAATTTCGATGTCTATTTACCGATCCCGTCCTCTGAGTTAGTAAAGAAATCTATATTATATTCCGCAAAAAAACTATACAACCATCTTCCTTTACAACTCAAATCTGCAACATCTTTCCCCAAGTTCCGTAAAATGACAAAAGCTCATCTATCTAAAAGACCATATTATTCAGTAGAAGAGTTTCTTAATGACTAACTAAGAAATTACAGTAATGTACTAGTAACCAAACTTATCTATATTTGGGTGTCACATGCAGCAGCTTAAACTTATTAGTTCCTATGTCTATAGTTTACTTTGTTGTATGTTCACTTTGCAATTTCTATAAATTGTTGCAATATATCGATTTTGTTTTTTTTTTCTTTACTCTATTAACTTATATTTTGTATTTTTGTATTTTTTTTATATTGACGATTTATCCAATTCCAGAAAATTGTATTTGTTAGTGTTAGATATTATTTATTTATTTTTTCTGACTTTATATTAAGCTTTGTCCATAAAATTTGTATAATTTTCAGTGACAATAAAGCATATTTCTATTCTATTTTCTCAGGATTGGAAAAAAATTAATGCATTTAAAAAGCGTTGGCCCAAAATTTTACGATTACACTCTTAATAGGGCAGTCAATGAGGTTATTTGGCTCCGAATTCCATCCTACTAAATCGATTTACTTGATATTTTCGCAATAAGTAGAGAATAGCTCAAGAAACAAAGTCTACCCTATGTCGATGTACGATTTTATCTTAGGGGTGGTTTCCACCCTTTCTCGGGGTTGTAAAATTTTTTGGTTAAAATAACCACGGAAGTGGCTAGAGAACTAAATTCTAAGCAAAAACGGTTCAATAATTTTTTTTGAAAACAAAAATTTTTGAAAACGGAAATAATTTTTGAGTTATTCGTGGTTGAAAATTGGCCGTTTTCATTGAAAAAGGCACCTTTTCGGGCAATTTTTTGCGAATACCTTAAAATCTATGCATCTAACGAAAAAAACTATACAAAACATTTTTGTAGCTTATAAAAAAACAAAGAGATTCGTTCCTTCATATATCTTCTAGTTATATTACAAAAAGAGATATGGTAGGTGAGAAGAGTTTGTTTTTTTGGTGCGTGCTGAAATTGGTGTATTCAACTTGAAATAAAAGAGAAACGGTCGATTATAGTTGTATAATGCTACCAATACCTTTTGTAGTGATTGAAAAGACCTTTAGAATGAGCCACATTAAATGTCGATTACATTCAAAGTGAGCGAGATATGCTGCAAAAAAAATTGATGACTAATGGAATTTAAAAAAAAATGTGAAGTACATTTAACCCATCTATCAGAATTTAAATGCATCGTTTTCCTTCTACAATACTGTTTATTATAGTGTTATTTCTATGTTAAAAAAGTTGGACGGGTTTGAAATAGATAGTTTTTGAAAAAAATAAGATCAAATTATAAAGCGTATTTTTAAATTTTTTAAAGAATCTTCCTTTTTCTCCATGTAACTCGAAAATGATAAGAGATACGAAAAAAGGTACCAAACATAAATGTAGGATTTTGTTGATTAAAAATTTTGTTTTATGTTTCATTATTGTATCTCTTATTATTTTCAAGTTACATGTAGAAAAAGAAGATTTTTAAGGAAATCTAATAATGCGCTCTATAAATTGATCTTATTTTTTTTTTCAAAAACCATTCATTTTAAACCCGTCCATAATACTATAATAAAAGGTATTGTAGAAGTAAAATGATGCATTAAAATTCTGGTGGATGAGAGGTTAACATATCTCGCTTAGTTTGAATACAGTATACCTTTAATATTGCTCATTTTAAAGATCTTTTTAAGCACTACAAAAGGGGTTGGTAACATTATACACCTAAGATCGACCGTTTGTCTGTTATTTCCAAGTTGAATACAACGATTTGTGCATGCACCAAAAAAACAAACTATTTTCACCTACCATATCTCTTTTTATATTATAACTAGAAGATTTATGAAGGAACTAGTCTCTTTGGTTTTTTATAAGCTACAAAAATGTTTAATATAGTTGTTTTAGTTAGATGCATAGTTTTTAAGATATTTGTAAAAAAAGACCGTTCGAAAAGGTGTTATGTTTCAATGAAAATGGCCAATTTTCAACCACGAATAACTCAAAAAATATTGAGATTTCAAAAAAAAATTATAGAACAGTTTTTGCTTACAATTCAGTTCTCTAGTCACTTCCGTGGTTATTTTAACCAAGAAATTTTCTAACCCAGAGAAGGGGTGGGAATTACCCCCCAAGATAAAAGCACACATCGGCATAGGGTAGACTTTGAATTAGGAGATAAGTAGAGGCTATTCCCAAAATTTCATTAAAATCCATGCAGTAGGATCGAATTCGGAGGTAATATCCTATTTTTGCTCCCATTGACTGGCGTATAATTATTTGTTTAAGTGCAATAAGTGCATAATTTAATTTTTAAGTAAGTATTATACAATAATTATATTCAATTATTATATTTTTTTGCAAAATAAACGTTTTCTAATATGAGCTGTCAACATAAACTTCAAAACGATAAGCAAAATCTTAAAAATAATCATAATGAATAATAGTCCAGGGCGGATCTGTTTTGAGGTGGATGTAAGAGGTGGCATTCGGATTTTTGCAGATAAATTAGGTGACAACTTCAATAATTATAATTGATTTATTCTCCTTCTCAAATATGACCGGAACATTAATAAAAAAATTAAAATATTTAAAAATTTCGAAAAACATCGAATTTTTTCTACTTTCTTTGGTTATAACTTTAAAAACGATTTATTTTTGAACAAAGTCGTACAGAAATAAAATAAAGATAATGTTTTTGTTCAATATTTTTAAACCACTTTGGTGGCACTTAGAACCTTCGTAATTCGCTAAAAAAATACTTATAACATACTTAAACCGTCCACCAAATTTCACTAAAATCAACCTAATAGATTTTGCATAATAATTTTTCAATCTAAATTTTTGTAAAAAAGTTTAAATTTTTTAAAAACTTTCTGAACAAAAAGTAGACCATTTAAAAGGTTGCTAATTTTTTAACATATAAACAGGCGCTCTATTAGTGGAGTCACTGAAGGTGGATATGAGCTATTACCTCCGATTTCGTTCAACCTCCATCGATTTTCATGAAAATTGGTAAGTAGTTAGAGAATACCTCAAGGAACAAAGGTGACATGATGCCAACTTGCGCTTTTATCCTGGGGGTGGATGCCACCCCTTCTCGTGGGTGAAAATTATTTTAATTAAAATAATACCATAAATCGATAGAGGGACAAATTATAAGTAACATTTGTTATATAAACTTATTAAAATAAATCAGAACTTTTTGAGTTATTAAACATCAAAGATTTTAATTTTTCGTGAGAAAAATCCATGTTTTTAACCGATTTTTCATAAATAACTCAAAAACTGTAAGTTTTTAGAAAAAAGTTATAATTACCAAAATTGAAGCTAATAAAAAATGAAATAAAGAAGTTACTAAAAAAACATTTTAGTTTTAATTTAAAGTGAGTTATAGGTAATTGAATGTACATTTTTTTCGGCGAGTCCCCAAATCCAAATATTCAATCTGAAATAACGGGAAAATGATGCATTTTATAACATAAAGTATTAAATATTTGTGAAAGTACTTAAAAATATCTATCAAATGAGTCACCGAACAAGTTGATAGCGTTAAAAGTTTATGCACCAAAAATTTTTCAAAATGTATCTTTTAAAAATTTTTCCAAAAAATGGTGTTGTTATTTTTTTAATAACTTCGTCAGTTTTTACGATATCAGGTTTACCTAAAAACCATTTGAAAGCTAATTTCAAAGGATAATAAATCAAGTCAAATTTATCCTTTTAACCATCTTACTTTTTTAAAAATAAAAGGTTAAATAGTCCCGATTACATGGTTGTCGCAGCAAAATTTAAGTTTTAAAAGTTTCTATCTCGGTTATTTTTTACCCTAAGGAAATAGTAAAAACGGTAGAATATTTGGTACAGAAAAAACTAAAATTTGGTTAAATATCATTTTTACGGAAATTGAGTATTTTTGGAGTTATTATCAAAAGAAAATGAAAATTACAATAATTTTAAAAATTCTGATTTTCTTAAATTATATCTTTTTTTTCAAAAATATGCATTCGAAACCCGTCAAAATTATTGAAATCATTACTTATGCTAATATAAAAAAAATATAGTAAGGATTACTATAAATTTTAATTTTTGTGGAAATGGCGTATGTTTTATTTTTCACTTTTTCCTAAAAAATTCGAACGGGCTCTTTTATTTTCATCATAACTTGCTTAATTTTGATGCTATTAACTTCTCCTGGAGCTCATTTAATAGGTATTCCGAATTGCTTTGATAAATTTATAATACTTACATTTTATAAAATGGATCGTTTTCCCGTTATTTAAGATTGAATACTTAGATTTGAGTACTCGTCTAAAAAAAATATACATTCAATTACCCCTAACTCACTTTCAATCAACATTAGTTTAGTTTTTTAAGCTAGGTGTTTATTTCGTTTTTCATTAGCTTCAATTTCGGTAATTATAACTTTTTTGTAAAAACTTATAGTTATTGAGTTATTTATGAAAAATCGGTTAAAAACATGGATTTTTCTCACGAAAAATTAAAATTTTTGATGTTTAATAACTCAAAAAGTTTTTATTTATTTTAATAACTTTATAGAACAAATTTTGCTTAGAATTTGACCCTCTATCGATTTATGGTATTATTTTTAATAAAATAATTTTTACTTCCCAGAAGGGGTGGAATTGACCCCCAGGATAAAAGCGCAAGTTGGTGTTATGTCACCTTTGTTCCTTGAGATATCCTCTAACCACTCACCAATTTTCATGAAAATCAATGGAGGTTCAACGAAATCGGAGGCGAAAACCTTCAGTGACTGCACTATATTTACAGAATTAAAATCGAATTATTTAAGCCGCCTCACCGATGTTTCAAAGTTATAAACAATTTTTTGGCTCATAAACAAATTAGTTTTGTCGCCATGGGGGGTGGAGGGGATGCAATGGCCTGTTTTATTTAGATGGACTTACCCAGGCCTTTTTTAAGTATTTTGACCCTAGGGCAGTCAATGAGGGTATTTGGCTCCGAATTCCATCCTACTACATCGATTTACTTGATATTTTCACAGTAAGTAGGGAATAGCTCAAAAAACAAAGTCTACCCTATATACTACGGTGCTTTTTATCTTGGGGGGCGGTTCCCACCCGCTATAATTGGAAAAAGACAATTTATTAGCGCCATCTATCAACCATTCTAAAAAATGTTTCGAATAAATGTTGCTTAGTTTTTCATGTCGAATCCAAATCTGCAGTAAAAAATGGAGGTTGCTATTTAAGATTTTAAAGTTACCCCCCACCCCACCTCTAGTGAATGGAGTGGGGGATCGTATTTGATGTCATTGGATAGATTTTTAAAAATTATTGAAAACGTGTTTTTCAATTTTTCGATTCGATGTTTAGTTCGCGAAATATTCGACCGTTCCGCTACTTTTGGGACACCCTAATATGCACACATAACTTCTATGTATAATAGTATGCATCATAGTTATAAATACAAATGTTCAGTTTCCTTTATTGGGATTTTTTTTTCTGTTCCCGTGTCTTATTGATATTTATAGTTTTTGTTAAAACGCGTTAAGCGCCAGACACAATATTGAAAAAATGCCCCCCGGACCAAGGCGTTTCGTCATAACAGTTTCGTCAATACACAGCGGCCATATTATTATGTTGAAGGTTACTTCCGTAAATATTTATTCAATTTTCTTTTAATTTCGCTCTGGTATGTAAATATGATAATAGTTATTTATGTACCAAGTCAGTAAAGTTACTCTTTATGGAACGAGTCCGATATTATGAGCAGAGCGAGCGAGGTGAATAACAGACGAGTTCGATAAAGAGTCTTTACTGACGTGGTGCATACAAAATTTTATCGCCAACAATTTGATATTGGTTTCAACACTTACTTACAATTTACAATTTAAAAACTTTTTAAATTTTAGACGTCGCGTCATAATAATTTCATGACAGTGATAACAGATAACTTTTGCAAGATGGCCGCTTTCGATTTTTAATCGATAGTTATCAATATTGAATAATTACTAAATCGGTAAAGTTTTAATTTATTTTATATGAATATAATTACAAAATACTACAGAATTTTCTTTTTTGACATAAATTTAATTGATAATATCGCCAATTGTGCACAATATTTTTAACAATTAAAGTAAATAAATTTTAAGTTCACTCAAATACTCGCCATTCGATTACCGCCATCGACTACTTACATTCAATCTCGGTTAATTTGATTAATGGCGACTGGTAAAGTAAAATTTTTCTTTCAGTACAATAAAGTGTTACTTTACTGCCGCAAATGGCGTCAAATGAGTACAATAATGAATGACTTTAGTGACGGTTGGCGATAAAATTAACAACCAATTCAAAATGCTTCATATTCCTATTAAATTCAAAAGTACATACCCCTTTGTATAAAATAAATTACTTGATTATATTTTTGGAAGTATCATTATTTTTTCATTAGATAACACACCTCTTTCCACATATTTTTCAGGAAATGAAGGTCATTGTTTAACGACGTTTCCTAATCTTCTAATGTTAATTATGCAATTTGACAGTTTCATCATTGCTCGCCTTACAAACCTCATTGTTTTATGGTTGGCTCCATACACGGAATACTTGGACCCGATATTTTAATACAATCATGGTACTATTGACTGATGTAACAACATAAACAATAAAACCAACAAAAAATTTATTGGCATTGTCTTGCCAAAACAAATGTACATTTCGCAAATTGCGTTTGGGTACTTAAAATATCCGACGAGTTCTTAATTTATGTACAGGACCGGCATCTGAAATATCCACCTGTTTATATCTATGTGTTTCCACCATTTCAGGCTTCCTCAACAGCGCTAGCGTGCAGTCCTCTGAATCGAAAAACAGCTCGACAATCTATTTAAGGGGAATTTCAAAGATCATTGAAATTCCCATTGGGATGGGATCCAGCGATATCTCTTAAACAAATTGATAAGTCGCAGATGCAGAATTCGCCACTATAATAAAATTAAAATGGTAAATAGTTATTTAAATCTGAAACTTTTCGTGTTGAAAGTTCTTTCTGGTATATCCTTAATCTGCGACTTTTACAATTTATCGCAGACGTCGAATATAGAAAACAAAAAGGACTCCACTATATGCAATCACATTCCGTTATCATTCGTCTCAGTGGCGGCTCGTGACCTCAGTATGCGGGTAGGCTACACATATACTTCGGGTAGGCGACAAAAAATATCCTACAGTTTGTAATACATTTTGAGCCGTCTTGCAATACTAAATGTAATCTATGAGCAAAACAATGTGTAAAAATTGCTTTTGGAGCATCTACTTTAATTTTTGATTGTAATCCGTTTAATCCATTACACTTGCACCATCGTAAAATTGAGCAATTAATTTATTTTTGTAATCATATGGCTCAAGCACGTTTGAAATTAAACTTTATAGAGCGTCTGCAGATCTATTATCGCTAACATCAAAAAACCCTAAAAATTTTTCTGTTACCTGACCAACTTTGTTAACAAAACGGATTGTTAAAGTACACTGTGATTTTTCGGTTATATCAGTAGTATCGTCAGCTAGTATAGAAAAAAATTGACTTTCATTAATTTCTGTTGAAATTTCATTTTTTACGTAATCGGCAAGACAATCTATTAAATCATTTTGTACTGTTTTTGACAAACCCGTGAACACCCCTTCTATTTTTTAACATGATCCTGGATTTCCTGATTGCGTTTAACTACTAAATTAAAAATTTCTTTAAAATTACCCATGTTTGAAGAATTATGGCTCTCATCACGACCGCGAAATGTAAGTTCTTGTTTTGCTAAAAGAATTGTAACATCAATTTCTTCAACTTCTTCAATCTTTTTCAACTTCTTCATTATATATCTTATTAGATAGAGAAATATGTCCAGCGAAAGCACTGTCAGTAGTTTGTTTATTTTTTTCTAACCGTTTTAAATCTAAGCAATTGTTTAAATGTTCTTTCGAAGATTCATGTTTTTTTACACTAGCTGATAAATTTTTCAAATCTGAATATCCCTGACTCACCCAAACATTTTGCTTCAAATTTGAGAGCAACAGACAAGGCCAACAGAAAAGTGAATTTTTAAAATAACTTCCGCTTAGCCATTTATGATTTTCATACCATATTGTTTTAAACGATCTCGAAAATGGTTGATTGTCTTTTGTCTTATCTTTGGATAAAATTGTTAAATTTTGTAAAGGCCGGCCCATTGAAATAATTACTAATCTTTCTTGATTTTGGCGCCTTGAAAAAGGCGTCTCGATCAAACTGCATATTACATCGTATAAAATATTCATATTCGATGACTAAAGTTTTTCCACCAATAAAACTAATACACCTACGTTTCAACAACGTCAAATATTACTTATTTTATTTATGTATCAAATAATAATTTACTATTCGAATACATTGATAAGTTAACAATTAACCTCGCTTTAAATTTTTAATTATCTATATAATCTAATAACACATTATTCAGTTTTCATAAACAAATTTAAATTGTCCTACCTAGTTTTATTCAATACTTAACCTACTAATAACAGCCGAAATCAAAAAACAATTATTTTAAAACAGTTTCACAAGACACAAGAGAAGCAACTGATAAAATTTTGTAGGTCCGGCTATAAGACTCTGTGCCTATCCGCCCGTTCAAAATCGTAGAATACGGTCGCTACGAGCAGACCTGCAGCAGGCCTGCTCGCGTAAACAGAGAGAGATCGCACGTCAATTCGGTGTTGGCGTCGTTCTATTTCAGGCTACGTTCCCGAGTGCCTGACCAAGAAGAATATAGAATCTATACAGTACTACTGATACTACAAGGAGCGTACAATAATTATAACTACGAAGAAAATTTTTTGGATATTTTTAAAAATAATTTGGATAATTTTTGCTATTTTATTGTAGATATTGTGTCAAAATTTATAAATTACAATTTTGAAATAAGTAATTTATATTAATAATTTATGTTATTGTACTACATTTGAAGAGGGTAGGCGGCGCCTACCTTGCCTACCCCGACGGGCCGCCCCTGATTCGTCTAGGAAAAGGACAGAAAGAAGCTTCCTAGTACTCAAATCTGAGTAAAGATGGTTTTGCTTGTTTTTGATTCAGAGGTGGAAATAGCTGTCCAGCAATTGTGCATCCCTCTGAAACAAAAACAAGCAAAACCATCTTTTACTTTTCTATCTTTACTCAGATTTGAGTACCAGGAAGTTTCTTTCTGTCCTTTTTCCTAGACGAATGAAAACGGAATGTGATTGCATATAGTGGAGTCCTTTTTGTTTTTTATATTTGTCGTCTGCGGTCTAATAAATTGTAAAAGTCGCAGATTAAGGATGTACCATAAAGAACTTTCAACATGAAAAATTTCAGATTTAAATAACTATTTACCATTTTAATTTTATTATAGTGGTGAATTCTGTATCTGAGACTTTTCAATTTGTTTAAGAGATGTCGCTGGATCACGTCCCAATGGGGATTTCAATGATCTTTGAAATTCCCCTTAAATAATGATCAAGCTGTTTTTCGATTCAGAGGACTGCACTCTAGAGCTGTTGAGGAAGCCTGAAATGGTGGAAACAGCTGTCCAGCGATTGTGCATCCCTCTGAATCAAAAACAAGCAAAACCATCTTTTACGATTCTATCTTTACTCAGATTTGAGTACTAGGAAGTTTCTTTCTGTCCTTTTTCCTAAACGAATGAAAACGGAATGTGATTGCATATAGTGGAGTCCTTTTTGTTTTTATATTTGTCGTCTGCGGTCTTATAAATTGTAAAAGTCGCAGATTAAGGATGTACCATAAAGAACTTTCAACACGAAAAGTTTCAGATTTAAACACCTATTTACCATTTTAATTTTATTATAGTGATGAATTCTGTATCTATGACTTTTTAATTTGTGAAAAAAATAATGGCTCCGAAGCTAAAAATGCTTTTTTACACAAGAAAACACTGTTAAAAT
The DNA here is from genome assembly GCF_917563875.1 of Diabrotica virgifera virgifera. Lineage (NCBI taxonomy): Eukaryota > Metazoa > Arthropoda > Insecta > Coleoptera > Chrysomelidae > Diabrotica > Diabrotica virgifera. The sequence continues at coordinate 57,872,132 of NC_065447.1, forward strand.
GTCTTCTTCAGCCTGTTTGCATCCACTCCTGGACAAAGGCCTTCCCGTGAGTTCCCCACTCTTCTCTGTTTTGTGCTATTTGGTGCCAGTTTCTCCTCACTTTTGCTTTGATGTCGCCTAGGCATCGTTTTTGTAGTCTTCTATTACGACTGTGCTCTAGTGGGCTCCACCTACCAATGTACAATGTTTCTCGTCCACCTTTCGTTGTTTTGTCGGGTCACGTGTCCCACCCTGTTTTATTTCATTTGCGCAATTCTTCCACTTGCATCTTCCACCTTCGTGCTCCTTCGCACGTCCTCATTTCGTATATGTTTTCTCAGAGATACTCCTAACATAGCTCGTTCGATGGCCCTCTGTATTCTTTTTATTCTATTGGCTGATAACTAGGTAAGTGTCTCGGTAGTCATTCCACAGGTCATAACTGGTAGAATACAACTGTTGAATACCCTTTTTGGTATCTTTTTGTTTTTCAACAAAACACTAAGTAAAATAAAAATTTTATTTTTAATTCAGTTGCAATACGAAGGCAAAACAATTTTACTTTTCAATTAGAATACGGAGCGCAGTCCAGTCCCTTGAATCGCGATTTTCGGCTCTTATTGGAGCCTCATCGGAAAGAACCTAGGCTTGTTCTCCAAACTTCATCTTTTAAAACACTAAGTCTTCCTACTTCTTTTTCAAGTCTCGTGTTTATAAGGATTACGAAGATCTTCCCCTTTATGTTTAGTAAGTAAGCGGATCGGTCTAAAAGCTCCCGGTTCCTCAATTTACGGGAAAATAGTTTTAGTATAGGTAACTGTTTGTTCCTTATCGTCTTTATTTACTATATTTTTAAATATACTCATTATTCTAATCTTTACCTGAATTATTTGGGTCTTTTTCTCTTATTTTTCGCATTGGCTTCAATATGTTATCGTAGTTAGTGTTTCCTGTTTTCTAATCTTTATGAAAGACTCGTCAGGTTTTTTAAATCGTGTGGTTGTCCTAGTGAAACTCAGTAGACCGGTTTCTCTTGGTCCAAGAAATAAATCAAAGGTTTATTTCCAGAATTTTGTCTAGTTTTTCGATACTCCCAAACTGTATCGGTTTATTTAATATCCTAATCATGCCTTGCTGTTCCCATTTTTGTAAGAGAATTAAAAAAATCCTTTATAAAAGGTGTATATTTAAATTCCCTAAAAAGGGCTACATCACAGAACTAGTTTTCGATTGGATGACCAATCATCACCAGTGCTTACCTAAAATGAATATAGCCTGGTAAAATAATGCAAAGATTTTGAAATTTTGGCTGCGATTAAGAAAAGTTGTAGGTTATACTCGTGTGAAGTTTACATGCTAACCACCAAGATATAGTTTTACAAAAATATGTGGGTCAAAGCCCTTTACAAGTAATCCGTCAAGGAAACATCGGTTAAAAATGCTATCTTAAGTATGGATGTTTAAAATGTTTATTAATACGCCCATGTAACATATGAGCTATGGTTTTACTTGTTCACATGGTGACAGTATGGCAGCAAGTGACAAAGAAATGGATGGAGACTCCTGAACGATGACATGACAGAAGTGACAGTCCCACAGAAAGTTGAAAAATTAACCTGTCATATTTAAAGACTATGGTGTACAGTTAGTTAAAACAAGAAATGATGTAACAACACTCACTCCATTGTGAAAAATAACCATTTAAAATACAATAAACTAGATGTTGTAGTTCAAAATGTATTCACGTATAATTGTCAGTGGAGGTGGTTAGGCAAACCACATTACACAAATGTTTGTATTCGAAAACTAAAGTCAGTAATCAAATCTTATTGTCAAAAGACATAAGATTTAAAAAAGCAATTTTGTGTTGATTTAAAGTTATCGAATTTATTTAACTCATTGGTAGCTGTTGGAATTTGTGTAAATTTAAAAAGAGGTCACAATGAGGGTGACTGAGGTGTAAAAATGTCTTAAATAATCTAGGGGGATGTATCATTAAGAATCAAAATACCTAGGTATAACCATTAATGAAAACAATGACAGCTCTCAAGAAATACGAATCAGAATCGAACAGGCCAGAAGCACATTTACAAGAATGAAGAGGATTCTCTGCTGTCGGGACTTAATCCTTGAGTTAAAAATACGACTGTTGAGGTGCTATGTGCTATCCGTATTATACTACGGGATGGAAGCGTGGACATTGAAGAAAATTGACGTGAGGAGACTGGTGGCATTCGAGATGTGGATGTACCGAAGAATATTAAAGATCTCCTGGGTAGATAGAATAACCAACGTAGAGTTAATGCGAAGTATGCATAGGAAAAGAGAAGTACTTCTAACAATTAAGAGAAGAAAACTGAGACATATGGGACATGTGATGAGAGGAGATAAATATCTAATACTTCAGGTCATTATGCAAGGAATGTCAATGTCAACTCTAAGATTGACTATATTATAACAAACAGACAAATACACCCCAGGGATATAATAGATGTGCGCACTCTATCGTCCGCCAATGTAGGATCCGACCATGGCCTGGTACTAGGGAAAATAAATATAGAAATTAACACACAACGCAAGCGAAATACAAAAGTCGAAGAAAAGTTAAACATAGACAGCTTAGAGGACGAAGGGACACAAAACTTGTATAGAAACAGACTAACAGAAAAGCTAAACAGCCATAACCTAGAGACTAAAAAGGATATAGGATAAACCTGGAAAATTATTAGAAAAAGTATCCTACAAGCAGCAGAAGAAGCTTTAGGTAAAATAAAAGTCAACAGAAATAAACGGGAATACAAAACTCCATGGTATGACGAAAGGGTGAAAGCACTAGCCTATCAAAAGAAACAAGCTTTCCTAACATACAAAAGAGTGAAGACACCGGAGGCACAAGACGACTACGTGACAATCAGGAATAGAGTAAACCAAGAAATAGATAACATCAAAAAAGAACACTGGGAGAAATTTACCAAAGATATGGAATATGACCTCTATGGATCCCAGAAAAAGGTGTGGAAAATGATAAGGAGACAAAAAACAGAAATGAATGAATTTGTACGGATAGATAACATTACGGAAACACAATGGACTGAGCATTTCACAAAATTATATGGAGAAGGAGAAGAAGATAACAGAGAAATAAACATTAATGAAACCCACGATAGAGTACTAATATCAGAAGAAGAGCTACAAGAACGAATAAAAAAATTAAAAAATAGAAAAGCACCTGGTCCTGATAAGATAAATAATGAACTGCTAAAATATGGAGGAGGAACACTACTCAAATGGCTTCTAAAAATATTTGTCGATATAATAAATATCGGAGTAGTACCAGCGGAATGGAAGGAAACTCTCCTGCTACCGATACTCAAAAAGGGAGATTCGAAAAATCATGAAAATTATAGAGGCATTAGTCTGATAAACAGCACATTAAAATTGTTGACGGCAGTCAACAATATAAAAGATAAAATCGAGGAAAAAGCGAAAATGGCAGATGAACAACAAGGCTTCCGAAAGAACCGCAACAGAATAGATGCAATCTTTATTATCAGGCAAATAGTAGAAAAGTCTATTGAATATGGAAAACCAGCATACATGTACTTTGTAGATTTAAAAAGTACTTTTGACAGGGTGAGGCGAAATTAAATTTATTACAAGCTGAACAAATAGACCACCAGATAATAAGGCTAATTAATGAAATTAACAAGAACAACAAGACCAGAGTTATAATGTCAACAGGAGAAACAGAACGCATAGAACTTAAAGGAGGAATCCGCCAAGGAGGCTCGCTTAGCCCATTGTTATTCAATATGGTGATGAATCAAATAATTCACGAAGTAAGAAAACGACATGGATACCACATGGGAGCGCATAAAATCACGATACTATGCTATGCCGATGATGCAGTACTAATTGCTGATAACGAGGATGACCTACAAAGGCAGCTCCACACTTTCAATATCACAGCAAGTAAACTTAATATGAGAATATCAGTAGAAAAAAACTAAATGTATAGAGAGATAAGTAAAGAGCTGCGTAGATGCAAGTTAGAAATAGACGGCAAAATTGTAGAACAACGAATGACATTCAATTACCTAGGAGTAGAGATCACTAGTGACAGGATATAAGAACAGAGACCACAACACAAGCAACAAAAGCGGTAAGAGTAAGTGGTTGCCTCCGAGAAACCATATGGAAAAACAAATATCTGACCACGGAAAGCAAAATAAAAGTATACAAGACAACAGTAAGACATATCCTAACATATGCAGCAGAGACAAGGACCGATACAAGAAAGACGAAACAACAAATCAACAATATCGAAATGAAAGTATTAAGATCAATAGCGGGCATATCATTAAGAGACAGACAAAGCAACAGAAGTATACGAGAACGATGCAAAATTCAAAATATTAACAGGTGGATGAAAACAAGAAAGAAAAACTGGAACGAACATGTAAACCGAATAGCAGACATATAACAAGCCGTATAGCAGAAAACCCGTTGGAAGGCCGCCGAAAAGGTGGAAAGACAATGTACAGTCAACAACAACTGAAACAGAATAAGAGACAGACAAACTGGAGTAACAAACTGGAGTAATCCTAGTCGCGCGAAGAAGAAGAAGAAGAAGAATTTTAAAGTTTATGGAAAACACTGGTGAAATTAAAAATTCATTTCAGTTAGATTCGTACAATGACGTATTCGATCTATATAATACTTCTTATTTCATTGTTGTGATATAAACTAATAAACTGTTCTAATATTAGCAATCTGGTTATGTAACCTACGTACGCTACACACTTTTTCCCGACCTTGGTCACGCATCGGCGCGAAAAAGCCCCTTCTGAAGCCGGCTCTGCGCCCACACTTGAAATGCATGTGTGAAAGTAGAAAGTTACCGACTACGTAACACAGTAACAAAACAACACTGACATAAAAAAATCATAAGCTGTATATTTTCAAACATACACACACATGTTCGCAATAGTAGAAAGTAGATTTGGTCTTAAAATAAACGCCGCGCCGGTGGTGGTTGATAAAATAATCGCGTGTAATTTGTTGGTTTGCGTTGTGCTGGAAGATATCCCGCGGAGAGATAATTTTTTTAACAGTTTTGGCAATGTATTTTCGGAAGCTCGTTTGTAAAACAGTGTAATTTATACACAAAATAACGGAGTAATTTGTCAATCATTTGCGAAACTTTAATTTAATTGGAAAAGCCTGTAAGACTTGTACACACTTCTAAGTAGGTCAAAAAGGCAAACAGGTGCATGTTCTCAAAAAACTTTTGATAGTGTGTAAAAAAATTTTTTACACACTATCAAAAGTTTTTTGAGAACATACACCTGTTTGCCTTTTTGACCTTTAATTTAATTGTCTTGACCGTATTTTAGAAGGAATATTGTAGTTTTTCCATTCATTGAAAATTTCAATTTCACATTTAATATGATCAGAAAAAAAACTGTAATGTAAAAGACGACGAAAACGAAGAACTTAAAACTTGGAAAAAACGAAAGCGCTTGTTAGATAATGCCAAATTCCTGCCACATTCAGTGTTCACACTGGTGAGCTGTATGCTATCTACTAAAGCAGGAAAACCATTATGAGCGCCCGGCACGGCACAGCCCGGCACGGTACAGCACAGGCCGGCACGTCCAAAAACCCATTTGTAACGGCCGGCACGGCACGGCACCGGAAAAATGATCATTTGCCATGGAGACCTCATCAAAAGAAGAGGTTATAATAGTAAGTGAAATTATTTGTGCTGGGATTGAAACAGGCGAAAATGCACAATTACTACGGAAACATCGGTTTTTGGTTCACAAAATATTAAAAAAAGAAGAGAATATGGCGATTTTCATCATCTTTTCCCGCATAAAAATGATCCAATATTTTCCAAATATTTTCGAATGTCTCAAACAAAATTTTATATTTCCATATTTCAAAACAAAACAACGCGCTTTCAATTAAAAAATCACCAATATATCTGCTTACTACCAACAAGTATGACGCACTGACGCCGACTGGCCGTTCGACTTCAACGGATTTTATTCTCCTCGGAGAATTTCGGCCGTTCCGTTTGCGTGCTGGACTGTGCCGTGCCGGGTTGGCCGCTCATAATGGGTTACGTTGCATTTAAATCTATACAAAGGAATTTGGACTGTCCTGTGCCGTGCCGGCCGTTCATAATGGGTTTCCTGCTTAAAGCAGGAAACCCATTATGAACGCCCGGCCCGGCACAGCCCGGCACGGCACAGGACAGTCCAAATTCATTTGTATAGATTTAAATGCAACGTAACCCATTATGAGCGGCCAACCCGGCACGGCACAGTCCAGCACGCAAACGGAACGGCCGAAATTCTCCGAGGAGAATAAAATCCGTTGAGGTCGAACGGCCTGAACGGCCAGTCGGCGCCAGTGTGTCATAATTGTTGGTAGTAAGCAGATATATTGTTGATTTTTTAATTGAAAGCGCGTTGTTTGTTTTGAAATGGAAATATAAAACTTGGTTTGAGACATTCGAAAATATTTGAGAAATTTTGGATCATATTTATGCGGGAAAAGATGATGAAAATCGCCATATTCTCTTCTTTTTTTAATATGTCGTGAACCCAAAACCGATGTTTCCGTCGTAATTTTGCATTTTCGTCTGTTTCAATCTCAGCACAAATTTCACTTACTATTATAACCTCTTCTTCCGACGAGGTGTCCTTGGCAAATGATTATTTTTCCGGTGCCGTGCCGTGTCGGCCGTTACAAATGGGTTTTTGGACGTGCCGGCCTGTGCGATGCCGTGCCGGGCGTTCATAATGGGTTTCCTGCTTTAGCCTTTAAACTGTGCACAGTACCCCATCAACATATTGCCATTTGCACAGACTCCCTCGTTTCTGTCCAGTTCATCAATAATTTATTCACTAATCACGCTCTGGTACAAAAAATACATGACGCACATCGAAATCTTATTATCTACGACATCCATGTCACTATCTCACTATCATATGGATTCCCTCTCACATCGGGATAACTGGTAACGAAATCGCCGATCGCTTTACCAAAGAAGCTGCTGTATCCAATAGCACACCACTTAATACACAAATCGTCAGTGACCTAAAAACAAATATGAAGAAGCTGATACGTAATTACTGGCAGAATCATTGGAACCAATCCACTACATTTTTACATAAATTAGACCAGACGATTGAGCAGTACAATCGCCGAGACAGAAGACGATCTCCAAACATTAACACACATCTTCAATACAACAGCCGAGAAATAGAATATGATAATATCAGCAGAAAAAAACAAATATATGACAACATCTAAATACCCACTACGATGTAAAATCGAAATTGATAGGAAAATAATAAAGCAGGAAGCAAGGTTTAGATATCTGGGAATAGATATAACCAGTTACGGAGATGTTGAAGAGGAAGTACGACAACAAAGCTTAAAAGCAAGTAAAGCGGCGGGATCCCTTAATGACACAATCTGGAAGAACAAACACCAAACACCTGAGACAAGACTCAAATGCAAGAATCTATAAAGCAGCAATTAGACCTATGTATGTATATTCCGGGGGGTGTGAGTTGACGGAATTAATTAAAAAATAATAAAAATAAGTTAACGACGAATTCACTGTTAACCTACACTTTCTTGGTAACTTCCGGTAAATCTTGCCTTTCTCTTAGGTCTGCTGTTTGTTTTGTTGGATACTGTCATTTTTTCTGGTTCGTGATGGGTACTTTCGTGAAGCTCATACGCTGGCTTCAATCTGTCTATGGAAATTGTTGTTTCTTTTCCATTTACACAGACGACAAAAGTCTTGTCACCTCGTTTGACTACAGGAAAAGGACCGTGATATGGGTTTTCTACGCTGCTTTTGATTGTATCACGGCGGATGAAAACGTGAGAGGTGGTTTTCATGTCTTTGAAAATGAAGGTGCTTTTGGATCCATGATGCGACGGTTGCGTAGCACGGAGGTTTTCGAAATGGTTTCGAAGCGTTTTTAGGTATATGTGAGCACTGTCGTCGGTGTTTCTTTGCGACGAAAACAATAGTTCACCTGGCAAACACAATGATTCTCCGTAGAAGAGTTCGGCGGCTGAAGTACCTAAATCTTCTCTCCAAACTGCTGGTATGCCCAGTAACACTGAAGGTAGGCTTTCGGTCCATCGGATTTTTTAAACGTTTTTTTTCCTAAAATTATTTTTTTTGCATGAAACAAAGTTTTTTTAATTTTTTTGGGCCATTCCAAACAGAAAAGATCTTTAGTGACTTTTCTCTAAAGTTAATAGTTTTTGACATATAAGCGATTAAACATGGAAAAATTGCGAAATTGGCCATTTTTAACCTTCAAAACCTATGTGAAAAACTGAAAATTTGAATGTTACCAAGGTAGGTAGATACTTTAAACATCGATTGATGAAATCCCGAAGAGATTTTTGCAATACAATATTCAAAACTCCTTTGTTTTTTAATTGCTAATCAAGCGTGCGCGACACTATTTTCCACAGACAGTATGGTGCAAATAAAAGGAATAAATTCGTTATTTCGTAAACCGGCGACTTTAAGGAAAAATCCCGAAACAGGTCGATTTTTATTTTTAAGTTATGATATTGTGGAATATATGGTATACTAGTGACGTCATCCATCTGGGCGTGATGACGTAATCGATGATTTTTTTAAATGAGAATAGGGGTCGTGTGTTAGCTCATTTGAAAGGTTCTTCAATTCTCTATTTAGTAATATAAACATTTATATAATTATTGGCAACATTCAAATTTTAAGTTTTTCACATAGTTTTTTAAGGTTAAAAATGGCCGATTTCGCAATTTTTCAATTTTTAATCACTTATATGTCAAAAACTATCAACTTTAGAGAAAAGTCACTAAAGACCTTTTCTGTTTGGAATGATCCAAAAAACCTAAAAAAACTTTGCTCCATGCAAAAAAATAATTTTAGGAAAAAAACAAAAAAACAAAAATAAAAATGTATACCATTTTTATTCAGTTGCAATGCGAAGGCAAAACAATCTTACTTTTCAATTAGAATACGGAGTGCAGTCCAGTCCCTTGAATCGCGATTTTCGGCTCTTATTTGAGCCTTCATCGGAAAGAACGTAGGCACTGTTCTCCATATTTTAACTGATTCGTATCGAGAGGTTTTCCCACCCATTGCAACTGAAGTGATGATAGTAGGTGGCTAGCGCCATCTGGCATTGAAAGACGAAATAGTTTTCAATCCTAATAGTAAATTATTAATATTGAAAATATTAAAAATATTACTAAAAGATTTTTAAATTGAAAACTGGAGGATGTGAATTGCATAGTTTAGAATTCCTTCCCTCTCGTCTTCACTGCAGCATCCATTTGACTTGCAAATTGTAGAAGTCTTGGAGGTGTCACCAGGAAAGTGTACCAATAAGTTTTCAATTTAAAAATCTTTTAGTAATATTTTTAATATTTTCAATATTAATAATTTACTATTAGGATTGAAAACTATTTCGTATTTCGTCAAAAAAAAACGTTTAAAAAATTTTTGACCCACTTTTGGTCCTGGCAACATGCAAATTTGTTAAAAGGGTTCCTTTTTGAGTAAGATTGTGCAAAAAATCCGAATCGGAATATTTTTCCTAGCGGATGCGCAGTAGCTTTCTAGACTACTACTGAATTTTTATTTCTAATAATCACCAAGCCACAATAAGTGGAGTATTCTTTCGCTCTTTCGCTGCTAACCATAATGCTTTTTTCTTTTGTGTTAGACATTTTTTTTTGTCTCAGCTACTCGTCTGTACAGTATTTTTTACGTGCAAGACACACTCTAACTTTTTAACATTAAAATCATCTCCATCCGGATGAATGTCAAGTAGAATTTTAAAGGTTTCTCAGTCACCATCACCAATATAATTGTAATACTGTACATTTAATTGTTCAATAGACTCTATTCACTTCCATTTTACCAGCACTGTCTTCGTAACTTATAGGGTAGGACATTTATCTTTATGACCGTAATACCAAGCAATGTATTCAACAGGGTTTTCTTTTCCTTTCCATCCTGTACTAGCTTTGCAGCAACTTGTTCGCGCAGTAACAACAACTTTTCCGCTATATTTGGGGATGCGTATTGTTCCCAGTTCTCTTTATATTATATTAACGCCCACACGGAAGAAATCCTAAAAAAAGTTAAGGGTGAAACAGCTGGAAGAAAGGTACTAGATATGCGGATGACAGTGTAATCTTAGCCGAAAATATTGAAGATCTTCAGAGACTGGTGAACAGAATAGCGATATAATGCCACGAATACGGTCTAACAATGAACATCAAGAAGAAAAAAATTTATGAGAATATCTAAAACTCAAAGACATAACGAGAATTTCCTCATAAACGAAACCAATGTCGAACGAGTAGACCAATATGCATATCTTGGGACAATGATCAACTCCACAAATGATTACTTCCAGGAGATTAAAATTAGAATAGAAAAGGCTAGAGCGAATTTTAACAAAATGAGAAAACTGCTCTGCACAAGAGATCTAAAGTTAGAGCTAAGAGTAAGGTTCGACCTTGAATGCGGCATCGATGAAAAAACTGGAATTATTCGAGTTGTGAGTGAGAGGTTCTGAGAAATAAAGAAATGGATGTCTTAAATACAATAAAATCCAGAAAATTGGAATATCTCGGACATATTACAAGTGGAGAGATATACAGCTTGCTCCAACTCATGATGTAGGGAAAGATTCAAGGAAAAGGAAGCATAGGGAGACGCAGAATATCGTGACTGCGCAACCTGAGCGAATGGTATGGATGTACATCAAATGAACTTTTCAGAGCAGCCGTCTCCAAAGTCCGAATAGCTATGATGATTGCTGACCTCCATCGGAGACATGGCACTTGAAGAAGAAGATCCCCAGGGACCGACAAAAATTCTTCGTATTTCCCGCTTTTTCATTCAAACTAATTTCCTCATGTAGAATTGTAAATATTTTATCTTAATTTTTAAGACTCTGTATATACTTATTATTAATTATTATTATTACGAAAAGGAAATAAGAGTCCACGAGGAAAAATTTCCTGTAGTTGGCTGTATACCATTACAAAAACATAAAATCCTTTATAAAAGGTATATTTGTTAAAATCCCTATACAGGGCTACATCAAAGACAGAACTAGTTTTCGATCGGTTGACCGATCATCATTAGTGCAATCTTAGAATCTACATGCTAACCACCAAAGTAAAAATATCTGGGTAAAAACCCTTTACAATTGATCCGTCATCGGAACATATGACAAAGATGTGAATTATGACATGGATCAGAATTATGACAGACTTGCTTCCGTACAGCCATGATGTGAACTTGTCAGATAGAGCTCATTGGTACCTCGGGCGAAAAACATTGGATATTTTATTCATCCATGTCATAATTCACATCTTTGTCATATGTTCCGATGACGGATCAATTGTAAAGGGTTTTTACCCAGATATTTTTACTTTGGTGGTTAGCATGTAGATTTTAAGATTGCACTGATGATGATCGGTCAACCGATCGAAAACTAGTTCTGTCTTTGATGTAGCCCTGTATAGGGATTTTAACAAATATACCTTTTATAAAGGATTTTATGAAATAAGAGTCTCACGCATACGAACACATGTGCGGATCGGCTTGGAGATTTGGAATCTAAGTTATCTAAGACGCAAGATAAACAAGTAGCCGCCTTGCCTAATCTTAATAGTTTTCGTTTATTGGAAAAGGTCGGTACATACTTTGAACCAATTTTAATAGGTTGGTTCTCAGGGGGAAACGGAAAAGGGAGATTAGATGTAAGAGATTTTTATTTAGCGTAGGGGTGCGAGAGTCAGTCGATTTTAACATCAGGACCTCGACGGACGTGTTATTTGGGATAATCGAAAAAGATGCAACTTAGAGACGCTTTGACGGGTATTATGACAAGCCGGTTATAATATTCATTAGACGCAATTATTTCCAAATACATTTCTTTTGTAAGAACACGTTTACATTTCGTCAACACTCGTGTTTACAAACACTTTTACATTTCGTCAACTTAATAGTATCTATAATAGGTCTGGATCCCGCGTATGAAAAAAAAGTTGATTAATAGCAAGCTGAAAATTTGTTAATAGCTTAAGGGTGTCTAGTCGGACAAACTTTGATATATGGGAACACTGGAACAGGGGAAGTTTTAATTGTGGAACAGGTTAAAACAGGTTTGGAACGGTGAGACCACGAAAACGGCACATGTATTTTGTCCGATAGAACAGACTTAAACTCTCCGAACAGAGATTAAACTCTCATGCAAAAATCAGACTGCTAGTTATCACCAAATGGGCGTTTTAATGAGTGGAACATGTAGAATATGTCAAATGACAGGAATTATGACAGGTGATAAATAGCAGTCTGATTTTTGCATGAGAGTTTATTCTCTGTTCGGAGAGTTTAAGTCTATTCTGTCGGACAAAATAAATGTGCTGTTTTCGTGGTCTGACCGTTCCCAATTTTTAACCTGTTCCACAATTAAAACTGCCCCTGTTCCAGTGTTCCCATATATCAAAGTTTATCCGACTAAACAACCTTAAGCTATTAACAAATTTTCAGCTTGCTATTAATCAACTTTTTTTTCATACTCGGGATCCCGACCTATAATGTAATTGTCTATTTTATTAATTAAAACTATTAAGACTCATACGGACTTTTATTACGATTGTCTTTAACGAATCTTACACTCATATTTTTAAAATTTTGGACATAATCAGACTGAAAATAAGCTAACTCCGCGAGATGCTAATTACATCAGTCGTCAGTTTATATTTTAATTTTGTTATCAATATTAGATTTGGATACAAACCAAACAATCAACAACCCAAATTCGATTATTTTTAACAATAAATTTTTGCAATCAGTACAAATATCATTATACTGCGCCTTTCCAATTTTTTATTGTATCAATATTATTATTTTTAATTACGTTTATAGTAATTGATACGATACCAATATTATTATTATTGTTTATCTGAAGGCATTGACTGAATAATAAAAACATACAATACGCAATAAATACAGTAAGTTGTACGGATTAAAATTCTCCGACTAAAAATAATTCCATTGACAATTTTATCGTAATCACATATGACGGGTAGAAGTGATGAAAATACCAGAGTTCATATTATCATAAACTTATTTGTTATTGTTCATGTTTATTATGGTCGCAATATCATAGGTTGATCAACAGATAGAACTATTACATAAATCATTTGTTAGCATAAACAAAATACGTAAAATATAGATAATTCAAAAAACACATGTAATATGAGAAAGATAATGATCATAATAACCAAATTTTGAGTTTTTCTAGATCTACTGCTTTTACTTATTTTGGTTGTCTTTAGAACATACTTCTGCTCGTCATATAAGCATTTGGGGAAACGAAGCGTGGAGATGTTTAATCAAAGGTACCGATGTCCGAATTTCTTGCAAGTCAAGATTGTGTGGCGATCAAGATTCTTGAATAGGGGTCACTTGCGGACAAGACAAATTTGAGGGCACTTGCGGAAAGATTAGATTTTCAGGTAAATAAATTGTTAAGAAATAGAAGCATTTCCGTACAGTGTTTTCAACTGTAATAATCAGTAAATAACAATAACAGAAGTAAAAAAATCGTGAGAATGAATTTCGTTTCATGAGTTCTCTATCTATAATATTACAACCCTCATTTCTTGTCAAATATTTTCTTGTCTACTTCGACAGAAATAATTTGGTGTGCTATTTTAATTTTAACGAATAATAATATGTCTAAACTTGAGAAACAACAAAAAGAAAGCCTTCTGCAATTCTAGATCGATATCAGTTCAGAAAAAAAAAGAATGTGTGTACTTTGTACGCACGTAAGAAGTTATACTTCTATTATATATTTTCAACGAAGTAAATATATTGAACAGGTCATTTTTGTATTTTATTTAAATATTAAACCAACTTTCTTATCTACCACTTTCAAAAAATTTTTATTAAAACAACCAAAAATAAAAAAAAATATGAATCGTCCAGGATTGGAACCGGGGACCTTCCGATCTCTCATCCAACGCTCTTCCAACTAGGCTACCGAGCCTCTTGTAAGTGACACGTAAGTGTCGGATATAATTACACAACACGGTGACAAATATATCGAGTGGAAAATGTTATACCTACATATTTTATTATCTTACTACAGAGGAAAACAATTCATAGACACAAAAATTATAATAAATAATACATTTACTAAAAACACTAATATATTCTTTTAATGACTTATTTGCGCTGATACAGATACATACATACCTATCTTGAAAGATTAGCAACTACATACTGTCTGTGTGCGCATGCGCGCAGTATTATGAAATTTTACTCTCAATCGCGCCTAAACAAGTATAACTTCAAAAGGAAACAAAAAAGAAAATCTAGTAAGTTGACGGTCTCAAAGAGAAAATCGAGAAATGTCACGGTCAGCAAAAAACTTGTGGAAGTGAAGTTTTATCGGTTTCGAAGACTAAATCGCATCAGATGACAATAAGCGCAAGGTATCACCGTTGAACCTGTTAGTGCTAAAGAAAAAATATTTACTCTTCCAGAAAAAATGTTGGGGCTAAATGACGGGACGATTTTTTTACTCTATCCGACAACGAAGAAAAAGGAAAAATATTGTTTGTGTTTTCAAGTTCCATCGGCAAGGAAGCTTTAGCAGCACGGACTTCTTCGTAGATGGGACGTTTAAAAGTTGCAGCAAACAATTTAAACAGATTTATACAATTCATGCTAACATTGGTAGTACAACGCAAAAAACTAATATAATACCTACAAAATTCGTAAGACGCATGAAAAATTGTTCAATATTCTCAAGGACGTTAAACGAAATTAAAAAAGAGTATCCATCGATTTTGAACAAGCTGCCATTGCTACCCTTAAAAATGTGTTTCCGTCGATTAGTATCAGTGGTTGTAACTTCCACTTTAATCAGTGCCTTTGGCGGAAAATGCAAGAACTGACTAGTAACGGAATATAGAGAGAATATAGAGAAAGTGAATTAATTACGATAAGGCTACGGAGGTGTGCTGCTTTAGCTTATCTTTCAACTGAAAGCATATAAGATGTCTGGCATGTATTCAAGAAGATAGATCTGATAATTCCAAGTTTGTGCAATTTTACGATTATTTTGTGGAGCAGAGGTTAGATTCACATATCACATACCACACTAAACGATTGGAACTGTTATCGTAGAAGACATAGAACGAATAATTCTGTGGAGGGGTGGAATAATAAATTAAATAAATTAATAAAAAATAATACACCTATCCGCTGTGAGCTCGTAGGTAGAGGGGATATTTAAAAGTTCGTGAGCGCCAGTAGTGACAAGTAGTGAACGTTTGCTGGAAATCTGACATAAACGTCAAAGTGATTAATTTAAAACATTGAAATTAAAAACATTAATAGGAAATAATATTAGTTGGCCAAAGCTGTGGCATATATTTTTACCTTAAATATACTTATTTACGTTTTAAATATTACAATTTAGTTTTTTTACATTTAAATATAATTAATTTATTAATCTAAGCGCCATCTACACGATAATTGTCAAAGTATCAGAAGTAGGAAAGTACGTCAAAATAATAAGCAATATCTTACAAAAATAATCTAATTACTTCTTTACATTGTAAATATTACACGATAAGAATTAAACAATAAATTTTAAACAATTATTTGCTATTATTCGCAATAATTTTCTCATTAAATTTCCGGCAAAAGTTGCACTAGTAATCCGCTAGTTGGCGATACCAGCGAAGCTCATAGCGAATAATCAAAGAACTGGTCAAAATATTAAAACAATCAGAACAAAAAACGGAACGAATTAAATCTCGATGGAGGTAAAAGGAGCAAAACGAAATATATACAGTAGTTCGGATGCAAGGATTGAAAAGACATTATTTTTGAAAATACGAAACACCTGAAGAGATGTTTAAAAACAATTGCTTGTACTACTAAGTTTGAATAAAAATATTACTAGATACGAAAAAAAAACAAAATCGAAAAAAAAATATAAAAAATTACCTGAGGATCTAATCTATGTCCGCAAGTGACCCCAAAGTGTTGTCCACAAATGCTCCGTCCGCAAGTGCGCCGATACATAGATTCTTAAGCACCGGTGATTGGTGGATTTTAGAGCTGTTGACTGGCTCATCTGTCTGTTATTTTGAGATTTTGTATGTATAGATTTTGTATATATAATAACGATAGAGAGTATGTATGTACCTGAACATCATCGGAGTATATAGGGCAGAAAATAGCCAGCCTCACACAACTAGAGAAACATTTTATGACGAATTACAACAATTAGTAAACCAAGTCAGAGGAAAGATAATAATACTGGGAATTTAAAAGTTTGAATAGACAACCAAGTAATACCAGAAATTAAGCAAAATATAACGATAATATCAAAAACGAAAATAGAGAACTGATGCTAGACTTCTGCACGACTAACGATCTTAGAATAAGCAACACTTTTTTGGCCACAAAAACCAACAAAAATATACAAATACATGTATCTTCTTCTTGTGGTGCTTTCTCCTTTAGTGGAGGTTAGCGACTACACTGGCAAATCTGTCTCAGTCCAATGCGGCTCTAAATCAAGGCCGGTCCAGTCTCTAATATTTCTAAGCCATGAAATCTGGCGCCTACCGTGACCCCGTTTTCCTTCAATCTTACCCTGGATGATCAGTTGCGCGAGTCGGTACTTTTCGTTTCTCATTATGTGGCCCAGGTAGTCTGACTTTAATGATTTTTAGCAGTTCCCTATCTGTACCTATTCTCCTCAGAACATCTTCGTTGGTGGTGTGGGTTGTCCAAGGTATTTTCAAGATTCTTCTATAAAGCCAGAGTTCAAAGGCTTCTAACTTGTTCATCAGTGTTGTGTTGAGTGTCCAGGCCTCCGTTCCATACAAAAGTATTGACCACACATAGCAATGCAGACAACGACATCTAAGGCTGATATTAATGCTACTGTTACAAAATACATGTACATATACATGTATACACATGTAAATACATGTCATATACATGTAAATACATGTATATGACCACATAACACCCGTGGACAAAAATATATAGCCAGGTATTATGTAAAATAAGAATCACCATAAAGTACATCACGCTTAAGAAAGCAGCACCAACACAAACAACCGTCAGAGTCGAAGGACTAAATACAGAAAGCACGGATTATTTACACAGAAAAATAATATCAGAAAAGAGTGCTGAGAATGCAATATTAGAAAAGTATAACATCGATGAAAGCTGTGGAAAACCGAAAAATAACAAATAACGCAGCAAAAGAAGAATTAGGAAAAAGGAAAGTAACGAGCACGAGAAAGTCTTTGTACAATACAGAACAAAATAAGCACAATAGGCATACAACCATTACAAATTAATCAGAAACGACACGAATAGGTACTTTAGTCAGACAAATAAAAAGGGAACATTGGCAGAGTTTCTCAAAACAGATGGAACACGACTTCTATGGAACGCAAAGAGAGTTATGGAAAATGATCAGAGGACAAAGAAAAGGGATGAAAGAACTAACAAAAACATAATTCCACGCTAAAATGTATTTCTTTATTACTCCCTGCTTTTGATGTTATTTGGACTCCCAAGTATAAGAAGCTTTCAGTTGATTTTAAATTCCCATTTAAATGTGTAGTTTTTTTAGTTTTTCTCTTGTAACTAAGTACTCAATTTAAGTCCCACTTGGTGTAATCTTCCAGTTTTCAAAGCATATAGTCTATGTTGTTCTGAAGCTATTTCCTTGTGGCATTTTTATGATTAATTATTTATATGATTATTATATAATTATATAATTATTTAAACATGTTACAAGTCAGAATTTGGTATTATTTTTTGAGAGTAAATTAATGTAAGACCAAATACTTACGATGTCGGGATAGTATCACAGGTTTTTCCTGGTTTTCCCTTGTGATTTACTATGAAGTCTCTAACGCGAGAATTTTACTGTCGTTGCATTTGGTTGTCTTTTTAAAGACATATCACATGCTATAATTTTTTATGACGGATATTCTTGAGTTGGGGTTAATTTCATGTAATCGAATGAACTATCTTTCAGTAAGTCGTCCCAGGAACGCAACTCATAAATATTGGCAATATCATTTTAAAGTCTTCTACTTTAAAATGTATAATATATGTCTGAATTGCCAATATAAATGAGTGAGATTAAATAAATTATTAGAAGAATTTTTTTTGCTTAGCAACAACACTTTAGTTTATTTTAGTAATATTTTGTATTTTGACAACGGCACCCGATTTGGGCGTCGAAACGTTAATAAAATTATTTTTTTCATTTTAATTGTGGCTTATTTCCCATATAAATAATTAATCATAAAAATGCCACAAGGAAATAGCTTCAGAACAACATTAAGAAACCGGTATGGGCCTATCGTGTGTCAAAATTTTAGGAAATTGGAAACCTTCTACGAGAAACTGGCACATTGTCAAAATTCAATAAAATTTTTAAGAAGATGTAGAAATAACAACATAATACCAAAGGGCTTGAGGTTACGGCCAGCATACTCAAGCAGAAGACTCCAAAATATTCTACATAGAGCCAGTTTGTCGATGATCCGGGAAAGGTTGCAATTTCACAGGTCAAATTTATTTTTTATCGAACAAGACATCGTAAGTATTGAAGATTTACTTTTCGGAATGATATCAAATTCTGATTTTGATCGAATTATTTTTAGTTTACACATAATTTATGAAAATTCATATCAGAAACAAAGAAATATACATTTAAATAAATTTAATAATCTTTTAGAACAAAATAGTTTACATACTTTTGATAACCTAAATAGAAATAATGACATATTAGCGACAGTTGTCAATCTATCAAATAGACATTTAAATGCAACGGAAAATTTGGTATTGTCAAAAGGTTTAAACTATGCTGTTACTCATCCATCTATTCCAAAATTAGACATAATCAGCTCAGTGGAGAAAATATCCCAGTGTCTACCAACTCATGAAAAAGAACAATATAGGGTACTATGTAAACTTGAATTGGAAAAGTCTAATCAAATTGAACAGAACATCAGCAAAGAGGAAATGAAAGCTTTAAAAACTTTAAGAAATGATGACTCCATAACAATCCTACCAGCGGATAAAGGCAATGCAACTGTAATAATGAATAAAATACAATATGAGGACAAAATTACAGATCTAATTACAAATGGACCTTATAGCAAATTAACGAAGGATCCAACGAAGACACTGGAAAACAAAATATATAGAGCTTTATTCAAATTTAAAAATGATCTAACATACTATCAAAGAAAATTAATGACACCTCACTACAGTAAGACACCACATTTTTATGGAGTACCGAAAATTCATAAAGCGAACATACCACTTAGACCCATTTGTAGTACCATCAATTCTCCTTGTAGTGAACTATCAAAATTCTTATTAAACATTCTAAAACCATTTGCTAATAATGATGACACTTTTATAAAAAATACAAAACATTTTTTAAACAAATTATCAACTATTGAATTTAATCCAAATAATATTTTAGTAAGTTTTGACATAAACAGTTTATTTACAAATGTACCATTAGATAAAACTTTAAACATAATCAAAACGAAATTAGAGAATGATAATACATTGGCAACTAGGACAAGACTAAATGTATCAGCTATAATGGAGTTATTGACATTATGTACCCATAATACCTATTTTCAACTAAACAATGAATTCTATAAACAAAATTTTGGTCTAGCAATGGGCTCTTCTTTATCTCCATTATTGGCTAATATATTTATGGAGGATTTCGAAACTAATATTATTTCTAAACAAAATTTAAAACCCACAGTATGGTGGAGATATGTAGATGATGTGTTTTCAATATGGCCTCATGGATCAGAATTGTTGGATACATTCCTGAATATTATAAACGATCAAGAAGAGACAATAAAATTTACAATGGAAAAGGAATACAATAACAGCCTACCTTTCCTAGATGTTTTGATCTCAAAGAAGGATATTGGATATGAGACTCAAGTGTATAGAAAACCAACACACACCAACAGATATCTCAATTACAAGTCAAATCACAACATCAACGTTAAAAAGGGAATCATTAAATCCTTATATGATAGAGCCAAAATTACTTGTTCTAACGAAAATTCCTTTTTAGCAGAAAAACAATTGTTAACATCTGTTTTATTAAAAAATGATTATCCTTTATCGTTTATAAATAAGGAATTGTCAAGATTGGATCGAATGGAACAGAACAACTTAGAACGGGATCCTACAACATTCACCAGAAATAATACGAGGAAAATATCAATACCATATATAAAAGGACTATCCGAGAAACTTAAAACAATAGGAAATAAATTCAACATTTCAACAACATTCAAAACAACAAACACATTGAGATCTATTCTATCTAAAACTAAACCTAACAATGATCAAGAAAGAACAAAAAATTGCATTTATAAAATACCTTGTGAATGCGAACAATTTTATTTAGGTGAGACATCAAGACCATTAGACGTTAGAATAAGTGAACATCAATCTTATATTAAAAATAGAGAATTTGAGAGATCTCAAATATGTCAACACGCATGGGATAATGAACATAGAGTTCAGTGGAGAGATTCAAGTATAGTCCTGAAAGAATCAGATAGTAAAAAGAGAAAAATCAAAGAAGCGGCTCTAATTATGCTAAATGAAACCAATTGTGTCGCAAATTCCTCGGTAGAATGCAGTAGGATGTGGTTACCCATACTGAAAGAGGAAGTCAATAGAAAGAAAATACCAAGATTAGTAAGTCAATAATATCGAGCTAGTACATATTTTATATTTTAGTATTACTTATATATCTAGTATTATTAATATTATTTATAATTAAACATGTTACAAGTCAGAATTTGGTATTATTTTTTGAGAGTAAATTAATGTAAGACCAAATACTTACGATGTCGGGATAGTATCACAGGTTTTTCCTGGTTTTCCCTTGTGATTTACTATGAAGTCTCTAACGCGAGAATTTTACTGTCATTGCATTTGGTTGTCTTTTTAAAGACATATCACATGCTATAATTTTTTATGACGGATATTCTTGAGTTGGGGTTAATTTCATGTAATCGAATGAACTATCTTTCAGTAAGTCGTCCCAGGAACGCAACTCATAAATATTGGCAATATCATTTTAAAGTCTTCTACTTTAAAATGTATAATATATGTCTGAATTGCCAATATAAATGAGTGAGATTAAATAAATTATTAGAAGAATTTTTTTTGCTTAGCAACAACACTTTAGTTTATTTTAGTAATATTTTGTATTTTGACAACGGCACCCGATTTGGGCGTCGAAACGTTAATAAAATTATTTTTTTCATTTTAATTGTGGCTTATTTCCCATATAAATAATTAATCATATAGTCTATGTTTCTTCCGTCTTCAGCTACAAATGTCGTCAAAGAAGTGTATCTTGTACAATTTCTTGTCTTGAGTTGGGATGCCCATATTGTAGCTCTTTCTTCTCCACATGCAGAGTCCCTAATTTAGATATTTTGAAAAGTGTAGGTACTATGCAGCCGTCTTGCTTTAGACCCTTACTATTAGGAATTTCTTTAGTTAATTTGATTCCAGTTTAAATGTTTACCGTCATATTTTTGTACAGCTATTGTACTACTTTCATACCTATATTTTTTGGTTATTCCTTGGTTTCCATTGCTATCCAGAGCATTGAAAATGGTACACTATAGAATGCGTTTGTCAGATCTATAAAGACTATATCAGTTAAAAGGTTCTGGGCTAACCTATTCTCAATAACATATTTTGGAGAAAATATGCTCTCTATAAAGGACCTGCAAAGCCATTTTGCTCTTCTACATATTATCTCAGCTATTTTTCAATTTTATTTCTTACTATTTTTCCATATAGTCGTAGCCCTGGGTTGTTTGAACAATTTTTTCTATCTCCTTTTCTGTAGATGTTGTTAATATATGTATATGCTTTTGTCTACTTCGTTGGTAAGTCATGGCTTTTGTAGAATGAGGTGACAACATTTGCTAGTAACCCCTGTAATACTAGTGCGCTGTGTTTTTGTAATTCGTTCAGTATACCGTGTGATCCACAGGCTTTTTGGTTTCTTATTGCATCTTCGAATTCCTATACTGTTATTTCACCATTTTCGGCGTATTCTACTTCATTTGTTGTGATGATATTTGTAAATTGCTGTCTTGTTTCAGTCAGAAGTTGTGAATAATGTTCGATCCAAGATGTTTCTTCTGTTAAATATATTCTATTTATTTTTGCTTTTTATTCTCAGGATTTTATACCGTTTCCCACGCTTCTCTTGATAAAGAGATCTGAGACATCACTTTTGCCATAAAATAAACGAAAGCCATTTTGTTATAATGGCAACATGAGTCTTCGCCGCATCCACTATGGCCCTCCATCTTGTACGATATTGCGCTTCCATTTCCTATTATTGTATCACAATCCTTGATAAATCAACTTTAAATAATACTTCTGACTTTATCTGGGACCCCCTACAGATTTTCTACCGACTAGTTCCTCACTGCCTTTAACACTTTGTCTTCGTCTGGTCTTATTACATGACCTGCCCATCTTAATCGGTTAGCTTCTACGTCTGGCGATGTTTTCAGTACCATGCAGCCACCACAATAAACAAAAAGAAAACAAATAACATGGTAATCAGCAAGAGGGGTAAAAAATCGTAACAGTGATTCAGATAAAAAATGAAGATATCGAACAAGTAAACAAAATGAAATACTTAGGAGTCTGGATTACGAAAGATCTAAATCCGAAATCAGAAATTCGATCAAGAATAGAGCAATCAAGAGCAGCCTTTTTGAAGATGAGGAAATTTCTGAGTAACCAAAGACTCAATCTGCAAATCCGATATCGGATGGTAAAATGTTATATCCACTCTATTCTTCTTTATGGTGTCGAAGCCTGTAGTTTTAATGTTGACTTCATGAGAAAGCTGACAGCTTTTGAAATGCGGCTTTTTAAAAGAAATTTGAAAATACCATGGACCAATCATATTACGAACGAAATGGTGTTGCACAGAATGGAAAGATGCAGAACTTTTGACCACCATTAAAAGGCGAGAGAAATATTTGGGGCACATATTTAGAAATGATAAGTACGAGTTGCTGCAACTGATTATGAAGGGTAAAATCGAAGAAAAAAGGGGTCCTGGTAGACGACAAATATCCTGACTGAAAAACATTCGAGACTGGACCGAGTGAAACACACAGACGCTTTTCAGAAAAGCAGAAGATAGAGACGAATTTGCAATAGTTATAGCCAAACTTCATTAGTGGAGTCGGCACTAGAAGAAGAAGAAAGTCACCAATTTAGCATTTCGGCGCCTTCTCCACTGTCAATTCACCTCTTTGTGGACCAAATATCATTCTGAGTGCCTTCCTTTTAAGTAGTGTTGCCCAAATGCAAGACCAAGACGAGACTTAGACAGTCTTGGTCTTGCGCCAATACACCTGGTCTTGGTCTTGGCATTGCGCTCTCGGTCTTGGTCTTGCAGCAAGAGTCTTACAAAAAAGTCTCGCTGTTACCCATTAGCCTATTGCTATTTATTAAGTGTTAATTTATATCTTAGAACAACATATAATCCAGAAAGCCACTGCGCATCCGCTAGGAAAAATATTCTAATTCGGATTTTTTGCACAATCTTACTCAAAAAAGACTCCTTTTAACTAATTTGCATGTTGCCAGGACCAAAAGGAGGTCAAAAATTTTTTAAACGTTTTTTTTGTTTTTTTCCTAAAATTATGTTTTTTGCATGGAAAAAAGTTTTTTTAGATTTGTTGGATCATTCCAAACAGAAAAGATCTTTAGTAACTTTTCTCTAAAAATGATAGTTTTTGACATATAAGTGATTAAAAGTTGAAAAATTGCGAAATCGGCCATTTTTAACCCTCAAAAACTATGTGAAAAACTGAAAATTTGAATGTTGCCAAGGTAGGTAGATATTCTTTAAACATCGATTGATGAAATCCCGAAGAGTTTTTTGCAATATAATATTCAAAACTCCTTTGTTTTTTAATTGCTAATCAAGCGTGCGCGACACTATTTTCCACCGACAGTATGGTGCAAATGAAAGGAATAAATGCGTTATTTCGTAAACCGGCGACTATAAGGAAAAAACGCGAAACAGGTCGATTTTTATTTTTAAGTTATGATATTGTGGCATATATGGTATACTAGTGACGTCATCCGTCTGGGCGTGATGACGTAATCGATGATTTTTTTAAATGAGAATAGGGATCGTGTGGTACCTCATTTGAAAGGTTCTTCAATTCTCTATCCAGTAATGTAAACATTTACATAATTATTTATACAGGGTGTCCTTCTACTTCTTTTTTTGTCAAATAATTTAATTTAATAAAAACTTTTTGGACACCCTATATAAATAATTATGTAAATGTTTATATTACTGAATAGAGGATTGAAGAACCTTTCAAATGAGCTAGCACACGACCCCTATTCTCATTTAAAAAAATCATCGATTACGTCATCACGTCCAGACGGATGACGTCACTAGTATACCATATTACGCCACAATATCATAACTTAAAAATAAAAATCGACCTGTTTCGGGATTTTTCCTTAAAGTCGCCGGTTTACGAAATAACGAATTTATTCCTTTCATTTGCACAATACTGTCGATGGAAAATAGTGTCGCGCACGCTTAATTAGCAATTAAAAAACAAAGGAGATTTGAATATTGTATTGCAAAAAACTTTTCTGGATTTCATCAATCGATATTTAAAGAATATCTACCTACTTTGACAACATTAAAATTTACAGTTTTTCACATAGTTTTTGAGGGTTAAAAATGGCCGATTCCGCAATTTTTCAACTTTTAATCGCTTATATGTCAAAAACTATCATTTTTAGAGAAAAGTCACTAAAAACCTTTTCTGTTTGGAATGATCCAAAAAACCTAAAAAAACTTTTTTCCATGCAAAAAAAATAATTTAAAAAAAAAAAACAAAAAAAAAAAAACGTTTAAAAAATTTTTGACCACCTTTTGGTCCTGGCAACATGCAAATTTGTTAAAAGGGGTCCTTTTTGAGTAAGATTGTGCAAAAAATCCGAATCAGAATATTTTTCCTAGCGGATGCGTAGTGGCTTTCTGGACTAATACAGTGCACAGATACTAAAGGTGCCGCTGGGGGATGGCCTCTACTCGCAGTATCATAGTCGGTGTATGAAAAAGAAAGTATTCGAAACAATGAAATAACAAGTTTGATATTATTTGTTATTTCATTATTTCGAATACTTTCTCTCTCATACACCGACTATATGTCATTTATTATACAACTGACATTGGGTAAGGTGTGAACCCACGATGTAAGCGATCCGTGCCTATGCTCTAAACTCTAACTAACTGAGCTATATACCATGGCCCACGGGAGTCAGTCTGTTTCTTTAGTAAACGTTTGCATTTAATAAGCTTACACGTGCTAAAACATAGTTAAAATACAAAAAAAAACAAATTAATGATACAGTGTGTCTGCGTAACTTGGAACCATATGGGAAACTTTTTTAATATCAATTTAACGAAAAAAAGTCATTCTTTATAAAGTGCTCTGCATAGTCTAAAACCTAAGATGCAATCATCAGATATCAAATTTTGTCAACAGTATACGAGGTATGTCAAAAAATATGAATTTCGCTCAAGAGCAAACTACCTTTATATTTCAAAATATCAAAAAATTTTATTATGAAAATTTATTTGTAATTAAAAACCAGATTTAAGTATGCAATAACAGCCTTCTACTTTAAAAAAAAATTTCTGAAATTTTACTAAATTACCGATTCCGAACATCATTTTTATTTATTAGACATGTAATAACTCTTTTATTAATAATTTTAGGAAAAAAAGTTATTCTTCATAAAAATCTGTGCATGGCCTAAACCTCAAGATGCAACCATCAGTTATCCAAGTTTGTTAATTTTATATGAGGTGTGTCAAATAATATGAATTTAGAAAGAATTTAAAGAAGGGTAGTCAGAGTTATTTGTTATTAATTTGCCTCATTAATTTTAAATAACACTAATACTACAATGTTTAAAGTACAGTTGAACCCCGGTAAGTCGGCCTCCGATAACCCGGAAGTCCGGCTAACCCGAACCGATTTTTATAAGACAAAACAAATTTTTTTTTAGTTTGACTGAGTTCTTTACCAAGAAATGAACAATACTTTATACAACTGTACGCAATTTATATGTATTTGATGTTTTTGAAATTATAATGGAGTTTATCTGTAAGTATACCGTATTTTATTAATCTTTACCATATTCTTCGGCTAACCCGGATTTTCGATAACCCGGATCGCCCGCGGTCTCGATTAATCCGACTTATCGAGGTTCCACTGTAATTTAAAAAAGCATGAAAATAGAGACTTTATCTTTAAGTTTAAAATGCGAGAGTGTCAATGAGTCAATTTTGTGTAACTATTCGCGGTGTGCAAGTACTTGGAAGGGATACGCGAAACGATCGTGCGCGAATAGCGGAGAAAAATTGCAACTTTCTTAAATAATTCATATTGTCAATTGAAATTGTCAAACTGACGTACATTTCATACCTACTGTCATTTAAGAAGAAAAATTATATATTGCTCCACAATATTGATATGATAGGCAATTATTATATAAAGGTAAATTTAATTAATTGTACTTTGCTTGCAGTACTGAATTTTAATAACTAATTTTATTTACTACATACAATTATTTACGTTTCAATGACATAACCTAAATCTTCTTTTTTCTTCTTATTATTTTTTTTACTATGGACTTGACAATTATCCAGTAACCAGGACCATATGATTGGCCAATATAATTAAAAGTGCGAATAAAAGTGCAGATCGTAGAAACCAGGTGTCGCTTTTCCGAACTTGCACGGTCCCAATAAGGGCCAATTTCTCATATCGAGTTCAACTCCAGTTTAACCTGAACTTTTAGTGAACGCCAGTTTAAAGGCAAAATCGTCTTTCTCAATTCACGTTCAACCGATGCATGGCAGTTTAAACTTGAACGATGCTTGAACGCTCGAATTCGGCCGTTCAAAAATTTCAGAACCCAGTTCAGAGATTTCATGGATTACGCATGCGTTGTATTAACACGAAACGCTGTTGTCATAATATAAATATAACATATTTTATTATATTAAGCCTAACGATAAAAGATAACATTATTTTTGTTTTTATAACATTTATTTATAATTATTAAAATGACTATTTGACTATAAATGCTTAAATTTAACTTTATTCAAAAACAGTATAAAAAAGGTAGTTCAAAATGGCGACAGATTTTTACCTTTTGCCATCTATTGGCATTTCTCGAAAGCTGTAAAACGTGCACTACTGACATAAGCGTGCAATGGGAAATGCATTCCAAACAAAACCGAAGTTCACCGGTGAACCTGGTTCAACTGAACCATAGATTACCGCAGGTATGAGAAATCGATCCTTACTGTGGATCCACTGTAAAACAGTTAAAAAGTAATATAACATGTTTCGTGATTAACAACGCGACAAGTGTCGGTGTGATAAACGCCGAAAGAATTGCATATCAAAGAAATAAACTTATTGTTCATTATGTTAATAGAAATATAATGTTGTTTGATAGTTAGTCGAAAATAGGCGGGATTTTTCAGCAAGTTTTAGCACAAATGATGTTTAGTCTATAAAATAATTTAGACCGATAAGATTTGTGGTATTATATTTTTTATTTAGGAAAAATCGTTAGAATACAACAACCCGGCATTCTTATGTTTTGTGGACCTTAAGAAGGCATTTGACAGGGTAAAATTAAAGGACGTTATCCATCTATTGTACGCAAGAGAGGAACCTCTAGGAATAATTAAAACGATCGAAAATATCTACCAGAACAACACAATAAAAGTAAAAGTAGATGAAGAACTAACTGACCCAATTGAAGCTGGCAATGGGATAAGACAGGGAGATTCCTTGAGTCCTCTGTTATTCAACCTGATCATGGACGAAATAATAAAAAAAGTAAGAACAAAAAAAGGATACCAAATGGGAGAAAAACAACTTAAGATAATCTGCTATGCAGACGACGCAATACTAATCTCTGAAAGTGAAGATGATTTACAACGTATGCTGCACGAATTTAATATAACCGCTAGAAAATTTAACATGTTAATTTCCCAAAAAAAGACTAAATGTATGGTTATAACAGCAGATCTAATAAGGTGTAAATTAGAGCTGGAGGGTCAAATAATAGAACAAGTCATGGAGTTTAAATATCTAGGCATCACACTATGCAGCTACGGAAAGCTCGAAACAGAAGTGGAAGATCAGGTGAATAAAGCAAACAGAGCCGCAGGTTGCCTGAATGAAACAATATGGAGAAATAAAAACATCGGAAAACAAGTGAAAGGCAGAATTTACAAAACAGTCATCAGACCAATAATGACATACGCAGCAGAAACACGACCTGATACAGAAAGGACAAAAAGAATGCTAGAAACAGCAGAGATGAAAACATTGCGAAACATCGATGGTAAGACGCTGTGGGATAGAGCTAGATGTGCAAATATACGAAGGAGATGCAAGGTGGACAACATTACTAACTGGGTGAAAAGAGTAGAATGAAACGACCACGTAAGCCGAATGACAACAAATAGAGTAGTAAGGACGGCGAGAGACGGTTCCCCAATAGGAAGACGATCAGTGGGAAGACCACGAAAAAGATGGAATGACAACTTACTGGAGGCACATTGAAAAACAGACAGAGTAATGTCTATATAAAAAGAAGAAGAAGAAGATATTTTTTATCAGCTAAGGTAAGATGCCATATTATATTTTTAAAACGTTTCGATAGTAGTTACTGCTGGGAAAGAATGTACAAAACGTTTTATTTTTATATTGTATACTTATGACCTCTGAGTATGTATTAAATGTGTCAAGTATTCTTTAAATGGATATTTTGATTCGCTATGTATGCGGTATTGTTCGTAATGCGCATAAGTCCAATTTTCCAAATTTTTGTTACATATTTTTTTGCGTCTCATAGAGTCTCTATACATCTAAGCATATACCCGAACTACTATACTCCCTAAAACGACACTTGGTCCTAACTGCAAGACGCAAGAGTCTCGCAGGATTAGTCTTGTGCTTGCTCAAATCTTGCAGTGTCAGTCTTGGTCTTGGTCTTGCGAAAATGCAAGAACAAGACCAAGACTGCAAGACCAAGACCGATTTTGGGCAACACTACTTTCAAGTACCAGCAGCTTATTTATTTCCTGTTAATCCTCACATGACATCTACATCTCTAAGACACTAACAATGGAAATTTACGTTATTTCATTTGTTAAACCGTTGCGCGTTGGTTAAATTTAATAACGTAACGAGTGTCACAGGGTTCAAAGTCATATAACTCAAAATAAATTTTGCAATTAACGTAATTATCAAAAGTACATAATCCACTTATAGAACGTAACTTGCTTATTTATAGATATAATTTTGCAACGCAGCAATAATATGTACCTACTCGACACTATATCAAAGGTTATGGATTCTGATATCGGTCAAGAACGTTATGGACCAAGAGCTAGCAACGTCGAAAAAAAAGTATTTTAAGACAACTGGTTCTTTAATATATTATTCCCTATGCTTCCTCGAACACCGTACCGGCCATCTGGCTACTGATACAGGTTGCGTTCATTACTGCGCAGCACACTTGTACAGGTAAATATATCGAATTTAAAATTATTGTAAGACGAAAAATTTTTTTGTCATACTTTTTAAACATTATTAGAAATATGAACTATAATTGCCAGACATTTCTGTGGTTTAAAAAGTAATGACAAAAAAATTGTTCGTCCTAAAATAATTTAAATTCAATATACAGGGTGATTGATGAGTGTGATAAAGCTCAGTAGATCCGTTATAGTAATAGATAGCAATAAAAGTTAATAACAAAAATTGTAGCCAACTTTCAGCTTTACATCACGAAATTATTTAGAATGTTACAGGGTGTTCGTTAACATAGCGACAGACCAAACTTATGTTCTTTTTAAATGGAACATCCTATATTTTATTTTATATTCGAAATTCTCTTAACTTCCTCATCACAAAAATATAAAGGTTTGTTATATTATATAGGGCTTTTATAAAGTTATAACCAATTTTTTATGAAAATCGTAACAAGTTCAGTTCCCTGTATAAATAAAAATAAACACAACAGCAATGGTTTATTAGTGCCATATTTTTTTGTTGATTGTGAAAATTTTTAAGAATAGTTGATATTATATCGAATACAGGGTGAGTCAAAACGCAAGTACATTCTTTTCTCAGAAATTTTAAATTGAACACCCTGCATTTTATATCACCATCGAAAAGTATCATTACCGTACTTTAATTTTTGTATAATATTCCCTATGCCTAAATTTGTTAGTTTTCGAGATATTTTCATTTTTCAGAGCAAGTTATTAATTAGGGCTTTCTATTTAAAATTACTGAAAAAGAATATACTTGCGTTTTGACTCACTCTGTACTAGATATAAAGAACATTAATAATATCAACCATTTTCATAAATTTTGACAATCAACAAAAAAATATGGGACCAATAAACCACTGCTGTTGTGCTTATTTTTATTTATACAGGGAGCTGAACTTATTACAATTTTCATCGAACATTGGTTATAACTTTGTAAATACCCTATATAACATAACAAACCTTTATATTTTTGTGATGGGAAAGGTAAGAAGATTTTGAATATAAAATAAAATATGGGGTGTTTCATTTAAAAAAACAAAAGTTTGACCTGCCACTATGTTATCGAACACCCTGTAACATTCTAACTAATTTTGTAATGTGAAGCTCAAAGTTGCCTACAATTTTTGTTATTAACTTTTATTGCTATCTATTACTATAGCGGATCTACTAAGCTTTATCACACTAATCAATCACCCTGATTTTGTATTTACCTGTACAGGTGTGCTGCGCAGTAATGAACGCAACCTGTATCAGCAGCCAGATGGCCGGTACGGTGTTCGAGGAAGCATAGGGAACAATATATTTCAGCTGTCTTAAAATACTTTCTCGAAAACGTTGCTAGCTCTTAGACCATTACTGGACTTATCTTTTGACACTGTCGATTTCGCAACTTTGGGTTTCAAAATATTTACATTTTCGGCTAATACGCACTTAAGAAAAATACAAAGTTACGAAAACTATTACATGCCTGTCAAAATCATATGGTTGGTGAGAGTGCTTAATTCAACAACCAATATAATGAATCTAATTAATTAATCGTAGGTATTTAAGCGGCATTTATTTAGATTATTGTAATTGCAACACTCAGTGTAATCAACGTAGTTAATCATGGGTTACTAAGGTGCATCAAAATACAAAAAAGGAAGTGGAAACATTAAAGTGACCAGTACCTAGGTATACTCTTTATTCAGGGCCCTAACCAACTTAAATTAATTTACGAATAGCGAATTAGACCCCACCTTAGGGAAAAATCTTTAAAAAAAATCAAAAATATATTTTTTGATAAAATACAGACAATAAAAAAAATATAGCTGCATAAAAAAAGTTATACGATTTTTTCGAAAAAAAAAATGTATTTTTAGGTCACCGAAAAAAAAAAATAAAACAAAAAAAATTACGTTTTAAGAGGTAGTGAAGGGGGAGGGGTGGTAAGCTAACATTGTGTTTAGTTTTATTATTTAATCACATAGAACGTAAAAAAATGTAAACATTGAATTCTGGCAGTGAGCATTTTACCTATCCTAACAGGGGATACCCTTCCTCACTTTCAAATGTCTCACCTCTAATACCATCTGTGAGTTACATGCTCTCATTCGTCACCTATTTTGTCATTCTATTTGTTTTAATAACGGAGGAGTTATATTCGCGAACAGACAGACGGACGGACAGACAGGCGTAAAACCGAAAGTATATATTTGTTTTCGTCTTGCTAAGGCGTGTCGAATAATATATCGTTTGTACTATTTCCGCGACTTTAACACAGTACGTCCGGTTGAAACTGTAAAACCAGAATTCCTAAGTCAAATTTCTCACTTTTAATACCATCCTTGGGTTATAAGTTTCATTCGATACGTCATTTGTCACAAGAAGTATTTATTTACAGAAAAAGACGTCCACAGGTCCACGACATGAAGAATTAGGTACCTACCGAAAAAGGATGCAGTTCAAAAGAAGATGGTGCAGTAATGGAACATCACAAGAAATCTGAAGAGGCTAAAGTACCTTAAGAGAATCAAATGTAAATATTAAAGCTAATAAATGTTTTTATTTTTATTATTTTATTCATTTGTTATTCTATCTGGTCTAATGACAGAGGAGTTGTGATTACAAAGTCTCTAGGACATTTTTTTTTCATTAATTATTTATATGGGAAATTTTTTTTTTTTTTTTTTTTTTTTTTTCACCCATTTTTTTTTCAAAATGGGTGAGTACATTAATAATAAATACTCCTTAATTACCTTAACCTTCCGCAACTAACATAAGTGTTCTGAACATTAAAGCAAACAAAAAATAAAAACCTTATTTTGTCAAAGGTATATATATTTAAAATCCCTAAAAAGGGCTGTATCACAAAACGTTTTCGGAATCAATATTCGGGCCACCAAAGCCACCAAAATGTACGGGCAAAAACCCTTAAATTGATTTTAAACAGTTGGGGTTACATTATATTATCTGATTTTGAAAGATGTTTAAAATATTTCCAGATTAACCCCTGGCATCACATGACATCAACCATATTGGTTGGAAAAGTGAAGGTATAACCTTACATAGCAGAGTTTAGGTGACAACTCAGTTGTAAGGTTATACCTTCACTTTTCCAACCAATATTGTTGATATCATGTGATGTCAGGGGTTAATCTGGAAATATTTTAAACATCTTTCAAAATCAGATAATATAATGTAACCCCAACTGTTTAAAATTAATTTAAGGGTTTTTAACCCGTACATTTTGGTGGCTTAAAGCATGTAACAGTGTTAGCATGTAACCTGTGATAACACTGATGATGGAATATTGATTCCGAAAACGCTTTGTGATACAGCCCTTTTTAGGGATTTTAAATACATATACCTTTTACAAAATAAGGTTTTTATTTTTTGTGATTTATGGTATACAGCCAGTACAGGAATTTTTTTTCCACCTACCTCTACCGAAAGTATACTTTTCCGGGCCTGATTGTACTTTTGTAAAGCAAAGTTGTACTTTTCCTCCCTAGGGAGGAAAATATTTTTCCTCCCTAGGGAGGGAAAGTAAAAGTGACGTCATGGTATTTCATTCATGAAATATAACTTATTGACGCCCTGTACAATATCTATTTTCGATTACGTAAGTATCTATACATTTTAACGTATATTTATAAAACACCCTGTATTTTGCAGAATGGTAAAAAACAGTAAATTGTTATTTTGATTTAACAATGTTTACATTAATAATTTGACTTGTATTTGACAGTTGACAGTTATATTGTACCTACTTGTTAGTTTTAGTTTTAATAAATTTTGTTGGTTAGTTACATAAATAAATTAAGTAAAAATGAAAAATGACTTGTTATTAATTTGAGGAAGGTGGAAAAACCATATGTATAACATGGGAGTAAAGTGCCTTTTCCTCTCTTGAATGATTACTGTCCTCCGCTACGCGTCGGGCAGTAAACTTCATTCTCGGGGGGAAAAGAAGCACTTTTCTCCCTTGTTATACAAATAGCTATTTCCTTGTGATATTATTAAAGCTAACATCGGGTCTCAGAGACCGACATAAAAAATGTCTCCATTTACACACTTTCAAGCGTAGGATTGTGTTTACTAATTAGCAAAGTACTAAAGAAAATAAAACAATCACGTAACATCTGATTTGTCCAGGTTCGGTGCTTAGTCCATTGCACCAGGGCTCAGTGCTTAGTTCGTATTTATTCTCATTAGTTTTGGACCAGATAACAGCGAAACTACAGGGTAACATTCCATGGTGCTTAATGTATGCTGATGATGTCATGTTAGTAGGAAATAGTGAAAGAGACTTAGAACAAAAACTGGAACAGTGGACACGAGCTCTGGAGGAAAAAGGTTTAAAACTTAGTAGGACAAAAACAGAGTATTTGGAATGTTCATTTAAAGATGGAGTTACTACAAATAAAATGGTATCCTTGGATGGTGAACTGATTGTAAAAAGCAATAGTTTTAAGTACCTGGGATCGGTATTACAGAGTAATGGAGAAATAGATGGAGATGCATGCAGTAGAATTAGGGCTAGATGGATGAAGTGGAAGGAAGCGAGTGGTTGTTGTGTGACAGAAAAGTTCCAATGAAGCTGAAAGGAAAATTCTATAAAACAGCCATAAGACCGGCTATGATGTACGGAACTGAATGTTGGGCAGTGAAAAAGAAAGAGGAACAACGAATGCATGTGGCGGAAATGAGAATGCTTAGATGGATGAGTGGAGTGACAAAAAAGGATAAAATTAAAAATGAGTATATTAGGGGAAGTCTAGGTGTGGCACCAATTGATGCCAAAATGAGAGAGCATAGGTTGAGATGGTTTTGTCATGTTCAACGTCGAGACGCTAATCACCCAATACGAAGAATTGCTGAAGTACAGATTCCTGGAAGGAGTAGGAGAGGAAGACCAAAGAAAACGTGAGGGGAGACGATTAGGCAGGACATGTTGGTAAAGGGGATTAATATTGATATGACTCAAGATATAATTGTAAGGAGAAATGCAATTAGGGAAGCCGACCCCGCATAGGGATAAGGCAAAGCGAATGATGAATAACATCTGATTTGTCAAAAACAACCTCCATATTTCCATTGCTGTTTTATTGTACCTAGGTTCACTTTTTACTCCCGGCAATTGGGTTACTTAATTGTCAGCACTTGTTTGCACGGTCTTTCGTTAATCTAAGTATTTTTTTCATCGAGTAGATCATTAGTCCACCATGGGTCTCTGAACAAGATTTGCCGATAATTGCATAATTAGTTGACACTGAAAACTCAAACTTCAACACTAAAAAATAGGCACCTAAATCAGGCAGCTACTGATGGCGGCGAAGATTCATAACGAACGATTTGGATATAATCGTAAAAACTGTAAGTGGTCGGTCTAACAAACCCAATGTTAGTCACGGAATGTTAATGTCAACTTCTAATTCAACATAAGAATAATATTTAACAAAGGAAATTCTTGAACGGCGTCTGACATTAAAATAACGGTAAATTAGCTTTAGATAAATAACAAAACAATATAGACACAGACAGGCCCCCAAAAAGTGGATACTCTCCTTTAAAGGCAAACAATTCAAATGTTAAGATTTTTATTGTTTATGTTAATTTTGATCCTTATGTAAACAAATAGTACTCTTCGTGTTAACGGTAGATATCAAATCGACGCATATACTACACTGCTTCAAAAAATAACATGAATTAAGATTAAAATAGTACGAATAAATAAATAAATGAATCCATATTATCCTTGGTGACCTCACAACTTGAGAAAAGCTTTAACAATAGAGAGTTAATAGAGAGATATCGAAACCCTATTTAACATCGTCCTTTAATAAAAGATCCTTTATTTTGACATATACGCAAGCGCAGTATCGCGTCCTTTATTTTTGTCCTGTAATAAAATACAGGCCGCCCGTATTTAAGGAAAAATGGAGGACAAAAATCTTTTAATAAAGAATCCTTTATTTTGACGTAACGTGTCAAAAATGTGACAAATTTGTCAAATTATGTGAAGAAACGAGAAAAGAAAGGCGTCTAACTTCACTTATATTTATGTTTTTATCAACAAATAGAATTTTATAAGTTATTTTTATATTTACAAAAATATTTAATGTGTCATTTGTCAAAATAAAAGATTCCTTAAAACTGCGTTTTCGATAACTCTCATTACACATGTCCTGTATTTGTCCTTTATTAAAAGATCCTGTAATAAAGGAACTTTTAACTTATGAGTTTCGATATCTCTCTATTACCAACGTCTTTTAAGTCGGCCTGTAATAAAAGTTCCTTTATTTTGACATATAAGCATGCGCAGTATTGCGTCTTTTATTTTTGTCCTTTAATAAAATACAGGCCGCCTGTATTTAAGGAAAATTAGAGGATACCGTTCTTTTAATAAAAGTTCCTTTATTTTGACATAACGTGTCAAAAATGTGAAGAAAGGTCTAACTTCAATTATATTTTGAATTTATCTTTTATCTTGTGGCTTCTTTAATTTATGATTAAGTATTGTGGGATTGATATTTGATTAAACTTTCATCATTAAAGTTGTATGTTGGGTTTTATTTATTAAAAAGAACTCTAAGTAATATTCTCAGATATAGATTATTATTAATGTTTTGACCCAAAGGAATATAAAAAAGAACATTTTATTGAAGCTCGAGTGATTACAAAAAGTTGTAAAAAGGAATATTATGTAAATAATTTTAAAGTGTTACTAATTACAATGATCAGACATAGAATATCATTAACTCATTTATTAAACTCAATATATTTTACATTTTTGTATAGAAATAAATATTTATTATAGATTTAAGAGGTAATTTCAATAAATTTTAATAAAGGTTAGGATTTGTTAAAATTCTAGATTCAAAATAGAGTTCAATTCAACAGATATATAACAACACGTTAACAAAATAAAACAAAGGTTCAAGTCTTTATTTTTGAAAATTTAATCGTTTATAGATTAGAATCTATAAAGTTTTTAATCAAAAGCATTAATACACTTTCATTTTCATGCCATCTTCTTCTTTTGGTTCCTATCCGTTTCGAATGTTGGAAATCATATTAGCAATAATAACCCTACAAGCTGTGATTCGAAACAGTTTCATTAATATTCTCCCTCTACCTGGTCTTCGCTTACCTTTGACTGCACCCTGCAATATGTACTGCAGCAGGGAGTAACGGTGCTGATTTATCATATGTATCCCAAATACTGCAGTTTTATGCGTTTAATGGTAAACACAATCTCCAATTCTTTCTTCATTCCTCCTAGAACCTCCTTGTTCGTGATCCATTTCATGCCATCAGTATTTGTTTATTTAAACACTGTCAAAAAAATTAACAAAAAACCACCATAAAGCTTAATTCTTCTATTATATTTTTGTCTATCGGGAAGTTTATTTAGATATTAGAGGTCTTTTCATTTCCAGATAACTAATTATTGGGAAGTTTATATAACAGTATCCTTAGTACCTGTCTTTTCAGCTCAGGATTACTAGTTAACGGGAAGTTTTTCTCTGTCAGACATCTATTAGTATCTAATCTGTCAGATAAACTTCCTGATAACTAGTTATCCAGAGGTGAAAAGAGAGGGCCATAATGGATCGTAATGAACATATTTTAAACGATAAAAGATCAAACACCAATAGCATGTATATATATATATATATATATATATATATATATATATATATATATATATATATATATATATATATGTATAAATTTATTATTTAAAACCTGCTAATGATCATAAAATACTTAAAATCAGTCACCAATATAATATTTACATATATTTATTTATAAATTTATTAACAAACTGCAGTGCAATAAAAATAAAATTAGTTTAGCTTTAAATGTCGAACAATATTTTTAGACAAACACACACACACACACACAATTTAGTTGCATTAGATTAGCTCCTGGTTGAAAATGTACTGCCACAGCTTCTATTCTATATCAATATTAACAGCACACTCATTTGCCAGTATTTCAACGTTTTCTCTATTATCTATTGCAATATTATGTAAAACTGAACAAGCTGATATTATTCTTTGAACAAAAGGTAACTTGCATCTCATTACATATGTTAAAATGGGAAATCTCTTCAAAATACCAAATGTTCTTTCAATAACAATTCTTGAAGGGATTTGTGATTGATTATAAAACACAACTTCTGTATGAAAATTCTGCAGTGGTGTCATTAGGTAGTTGTAGTTAAGGACTGGATATCCACTATTCCCTAATAATATATTCTCCAGAAATTCCTCATTTGATATACCCATAATGCAAAATATTTAAAAACTCCTTCTTCTTCTTCAGGTGCCATCTCCGCTACGGAGGTTGGCAATCATCATAGCTATTTTAATTTTTGAGGCAGTAGCTCTAAATAGTTGTTTCGAGCTGCATCCAAACCACTCTCTCAGGTTCTTCAACCATGAAATTCGTCTTCTTCCGATGCTTCTTCTGCCATCTATCTTTCCCTGCATTATGAGTCGTAGGATGCCATACTTCTCGCCCCGCATCACATGTCCGAGATACTGTAGCTTCTTTTCTTTAATTGTAAGTTCAACTTCCTTTTCTTTACCTATTCTTCTCAGTACTTCATTGTTTGTAACTCTATCTACCCAGGAAACCCTCATAATTTTTCTATAGGTCCACATTTCAAAGGCGTTAAGTCGTCTCATTGTCTCTACATTTAACGTCCATGATTCCACTCCATAGTATAGAACACTGTAGACGTAACATTTTGTTAGGCGTACTTTAAGAGCTAATGTTAAATCTTTGCTACATAGGACCTTTTTCATTTTTATAAAATTAGAACGTGCTTTTTCGATTCTGACTTTTATTTCTGCAGTGTAGTCGTTATTTTCTGTTATAAGTGTTCCTAGGTAAGTGTACTTTTTTACTCTTTCGATCTGCTGGCCCTCTACTATCAAGATTTCGTTAGTATTATGGTTGTTTTTACTAATTTTCATAAACTTCGTCTTTTTGATATTGAGAGAGAGTCCGTACTCCCTACTACACCTTACTATTTTACTCATGAGTCTTTGCAGGTGTTGTAAACTATCGGCTATTATTACTGTATCATCTGCATATCTGATGTTGTTAACTAAGACTCCATTTACTCTTATGCCGACTGTTTCATCTTCCAGAGTTTCTCGCATTACCTCTTCAGAATAAGCGTTAAATAATAGAGGTGATAGTATGCAGCCTTGCCTGACTCCTCTCTTTATTTCCATTTCTTCAGATGCTTCTTTTTCAATTCTTACTATTGCTCGCTGATTGTAATAGAGGTGTGTTATTAGTCTTAAATCTCTTTCATCTAGATTTTTATTTTTTAGGATTTCCATGAGTCGATCATGTTTTACTTTATCAAACGCCTTATTGTAGTCTATAAAACAGACGTAAAGAGGATGGTTAACATCCAAACATCTCTGTGTCAGCACGTTGAAGGAGAATAATGCCTCTCTGGTACCCATGCCATTGCGGAACCCATATTGAGTGTCACTAATATCCAGCTCCA
The DNA here is from genome assembly GCF_917563875.1 of Diabrotica virgifera virgifera. NCBI lineage: Eukaryota > Metazoa > Arthropoda > Insecta > Coleoptera > Chrysomelidae > Diabrotica > Diabrotica virgifera. Next base: position 57,911,489 of record NC_065447.1, read on the forward strand.
GTTTAGAGTGTATTCTGGCGTGGATAATTTTCAATAGAATTTTCAAGGTATGTGACATTAAGTTTATGGTTCGGTAGTCACTGCATTCTTTTGCATTCACCTTCTTTGGCAAACACACAAAGGCTGATGTCAACATTTCTCTAGGGATGATTCCTGTAGTATAGATAGCGTTGAACAGTTCTACTATTATGTCCAGGTTTTTCTCGTTGACCAACTTTATCAGCTCGCTAGGTAATTCATCTGGACCAGCAGATTTATTGGTTTTCATAGAGTTTATTGCCTGACTAACCTCTGCTTTGGTTATCTCTGGGCCTACATCTCCCGTTTGGCTATCTACGGATGTACTAGCTTCTCTCTGGTCATGAAATAGTTCCTCGATATACTCTTTCCATCGTCGTAGTTTTCGTTTTGTCTCCATTATAATATTTCCATTTTTGTCGAGCAATATATTTGAGGTTCTCCTATTTCCTATTCCGGCTAGTTCTTTGACTTTTTTATGTAGGTTGAAGTTGTCATATGTGTTTTGCAGTTCTTCTATTTCTTTACATTTTTCAGAGAAGTAGGTTTCTTTAGCCTCCCTAATTTTTCTTCTTATTTGGTTTTGAAGCTGTTTATAGCGGGTCTTATTAATGGTTTTGTTTTTTCTTCTTTCATTCATCAACTCTAGAATTTCCTCCGTCATCCATTCTTCTTTCTTACATTTGGTTGTAGTAAGTACTTTCTTACTTGGTTCTAATATAGAGGTTTTGAAGAATTGCCACTGCTGTTCTACGTTGCAATTATTTCCTGGGTTTCTGTCTAGATTTGTGTTGATTTCGTGTTTCAGATTTTCTTTTGTTTCTTCTGACTTTAGTTTCTGTATGTTAAGTTTATTGTTGTTGCGGCTTTTTTGCGTCTTTTTTAGTTGAAGTTGAAACCTAGCAATAAGAAGACTGTGATCAGAGGATACGTCTGCTCCTGGATATGCCTTTACTGCCTGAATTGAGTTTCGATATCTGTGCTTTATTAGGATGTAGTCAATTTGATTTCTGACAATGTTGTGCTCTTTGTCAGCTGGTGATTTCCATGTATACAGGCGTCGCTTAGGTAATTTAAAGAATGTATTTGCGGCTATAACATTATGCTCCTGGCAAAATTCTATTAGGCGATCTCCTCTGTCGTTTCGTTCGCCAAGCCCATATGATCCTACATTAGGGTAGCATTTTCCTTCGCCAATTTTTGCGTTGAAATCACCCATGATCACTGTTATGTCTCTAGATGCTGTGAGATGTAATATTTTCTGGAGTTCGCTATAAAAGTTTTCTATTTCTTCTTCATTTTTGTCAGCAGTTGGCGCATAAATCTGGATTAGGTTCATTTTTCCATGGGTTGTCAATAACTGCAACATTATTATTCTTTCGGACATCGGAACGAAGCCTGTTACTGATCTCGTTACTTTTTCGCTGAGGATCATAGCAACTCCATATCTGTGTTGGGTGTCGCTGCTTCCAGAGTAATAGATTCGTCCATTGTCTGTATTGAGTTCGCCAGAGCTGACCCATCTTGTATCGCTTATTCCTAATATATCGATATCTAGTCGCATCATCTCTTGCTGTATATTCTTCAGTTTCCCAGGTTCATACATACTTCTTACATTCCATGTAGCGATTTTGTAGGTAGATTTGTATATATTTAGTGAACAGGGATTTTGCTGACTAACGGCCTGGGAAGCCCTGTCGTTACTGTTGTTTCTTCCCCTGCCGAATCTTGGCATCCGAGAACCATGATTAGTAGGTTGTTGATTGTCATTTCTGTAAGCCATGACGATTTCTAGGGATACTCCATGAGTCTTTAATGCAGTGGTTTCCCGTTGCCTTCTGCATCCTTATACCGTTGACCATTCTGTAGGGTTCATCCGCCTTCGAGACCGATTTCTCAGTCTCAGGACAAAAGAGTGCCCTGCCACTTACCAACTCATCCGCCCGAAGCCGTTGGTCAGTAAGTGGGGGGATTGCTTATACCGGCAATCATTCGGTGAAAATTCTGCAGTGGTGTCATTAGGTAGTTGTAGTTAAGGACTGGATATCCACTATTCCCTAATAATATATTCTCCAGAAATTCCTCATTTGATATACCCATAATGCAAAATATTTAAAAACTCCTAAAATAGTATATTTCCAATTGTACTTCCATATTATTGAACGACGGGTATTATGGGATATATTATGTTGTTCTCTAAACATCTTTAAATGACAAAATAATTAAATTTAACGTTTTACTTTTTTCAATTATCTTATTTTAATTTTTATCAACAAATCGAATTTTATAGGTTATTTTTATATTTACAAAAATATTTCATGTCATTTGTCAAAATAAAAGATTCCTTAACTGCGTTTGTAATATCACTCTTTTAGACCCGTCCTGTATTTGTCCTTTATTAAAGTATCCTCTAATAAAGGATCCTTTATTTAACGGTGGCAATAACTCTCTAATGTCTGTTATTTTTTCAAGTTTTATAATAATTTGTAAATAAAGAAAATAACACTAAAAATTTAAACAATCAGAAAACTTTTGAACCATTTGAAAAATTTATTCTGGTACAATTTGTAAAAACGTGATTTATAATGAATCGTAATCTTATTTCTTAATTGGACCGTGAAATAATAATTATTGCTTTATAGTACTTTAACACCTTAAGCATGGGCCGCATATGGAGCTCTATCAGACATCTTCAAGAGCAACTTGCCAAATTATTTGAAAAAGAAGACGTTCGACCAATGTGTGCTTCCAGTCATGACTTACGGCGCCGAAACATAATCGTTAACCCAGGCCACAGCAACCAAACCTAGAGTGGCCCAAAAAAGAATGGAACGGTCACTACTTGGACTGACTCTCACAGACAGGGTCAGAAACGAAGAAATCAGAAGAAGGACAGGCGTCACAGATGTCATAGAGCGAGTAGCATGGCTGAAGTGGAATTGTAGCCATGTAGCCACAATGAAGGACGGGAGGTGGACCCAAAAAATTACAGTTTGGAGACCAAGAGCTGATATAAGAAGTAGATGTAGACCACCTACACGATGGGCAAACGACGTCAAAAGGATTGTTGGGAATTGGTTGCAGGAAACCCAAGATCGACAAAACTGGAAGAAATTAGGGGAGGCCTATGTTCAACTTTGGATGCAGAAGGCTGGATGATGATGATGATAGTAATTTAGTTGTAGAAGGCCGTTTACAGTGGTTTGCGGCGGAAACGGTGAGTGTTTCTCAGAGTGATCTTTCACGGATATGGAATAGGCATTTCTGCAGACAAATTTGATACAAATTACAGCTGGCTCTGGTAGATCCCGAGTTACCAATTAGCAACAGAGTACATATATTAGAATTTGCATTCGGAAAAATTCTTCTAAGAATCTAATCTAATCTTCCTCGTCTTCCTGGTTCTCCTCGTCTCATAGAAAAATGAAATGAGTCCTCGGAATAAAATATAGAAAAATGAACCACTAATAAAGTCTGCATTCCGGCTCCTCCTTCGTCTTGTAGAAAAATGAACTGGTAATAAACCGGCAGCATTCCAGATCTGGAACAACGTCAACTTTACCTCCAGAAACCCTATATGGAAATGCAAGTTAGGTGTTTCGTGAGGACATTTTTCTTTGAATATTAAGGCCTTCTGCCACATTTGTAACTTTGGGCCTTCAGCCACCCTTTTTACCTTTGGGCCTTCAGCAAATTAATTTTATTTGGACCTTTAGTCACCTTTTTTAGGCCTTCAGCCTTTTTGTACAGGACTTGCTGTAACGTAGATGCAAGTATATTTATTTTTTGACTAAAATGTTTATTTAAATTTTTGTCCTATGCTTTGATCTCCTTTGTGTTCGTTCTTGCTACAATTATTTGTCTTAGGGATTAGCCAAACTACCTCTGAGAAGAGCTAGCCAGGGTATAAATCTCCATGGTTGTTTTTGTAGTGGTGAAGAGGAGACACTTTAGCTAAGGTTGACCTCTCCACGATCCTGAGTCCACCGTGGATGTCCAAATGGTATAACCCACGTGGTTAGAACCTTACACAATGGCTAACGATCCACAGAGACTTCAGGCATGCTACAAGAATCAGTATATCGTTGGCTACAATAAGAAGAATTTTAGAGTCAGGTTTGAGGACTCGTTGGCCAATAAAAATTCCTCAGCAACAACTTAGACATATTTTACATCGCCTCCAGTGGGCTCAAAAATACATAAAGCTCACTCAACAGTGTTGTCATTTTGTGCTTTTTTCAGACGCGACCAGTTTAAATAGTAATAGCCGATGATGTAGGGACTGGCGAAAGCCAATAAGAACTGCACAATTAGCACATACCCTTCCCACACTTACTTTCGTTGTTGACAGTGTTCTGTTTTGGTTAGGTATTATGGGAGAATTAAAAGAAGAGCCAGTAAGAAGGAAATATCAGGAAGAACTGGAAAAATATCTAATAATGGATGACAATCAAGAATGTGTTAATGTGAAACGGGAGTGGAGCTGCGTAAAAGACGCCATACAGGAAGCAGCAGAAAAAACAATTGGCAAAAAGAAGAAGGAGAAGAAAAAAGAATGGTATAATATTGAATGTCAAAAAATTATGGAAAAAAAGTGGAAGCGAGATTAAAATAGATAAGAATGAACACGGCAGAAGACAGAGAAAGCTACGAATTACTGAGAAATGAGGGCAAAAAAATAAACAGAAAACAAAAACGACAATGGATAGATCTCAAGATTCAGGAAATGGAGAACGAAAAATATAACAGAAATTCTAAAAAATTCTATAATAAAATAAAAATAAAGGTAAAATATTTTTATTTTTTATTAAAAAAAAACGATCTCTTTTAAGACCAAAAAATATTTGTCAACGTTTGATATTTTTTACAGTTGAGTCCGGGAATCTTTACCCGTGCGTCATCATTTAAAGCTTACGAAATAAGTCGATGAAAAGTCCGAAATTGAAATTTACTAAACGCAACAGTAAGTCATTTACTGTCACTTGCTGTTGCGTTTAGTGAATTTCAATTTCCGACTTTCATCGACTTATTTCGTATGCTTTAAATGATGACGCAAGGGTAAAGATTCGCGGACTCAACTGCATAAATGATCGATAACAGCAGTTTCTGAAAATAGTTAATAATAGCGAACATTTTGAGTGATACATAACTTTTGAAACTATAATAGACCGGTGCATTTAGCACTAAAAACACCCAAATAAATCGATTTTTAAATACAGCACCTAGAGACTGCGGTTATTTGCAATCTGTTCAGGATAACGGCAGGAAAAAAGTCTACTATTCAAAAATTGGTGGAATTGTATAATTACACTCTAAAGTGCATCCAAAAGTGCATAAATATGTCAAAACCAGTATACTAAGGATCCAATTTTGTTATTTGGGGGATTTTTGAGGTCCCTGAATACGAATACGCCATCCTAACTGACATCAGGATCACCTGGTGCCCAAGGTCACAGCAGGGGACGTCATCTTCTGGAGTTTCGAGGGGTTTCGGCATTAACTTTATGCAAACGGATTACTCATGGGATTTTGGAGTCGGTAAACACGAATATGTCATTAGAATTGACCTGCAGAATATCTGGTTCTCAGGGTTACTACTCAGGCATGGCATCTTCCGGAGTTTCGGTGGTTTTCGGAATTAAATTGATGCAAATTACGTCCTCGCTGGTTTTTGAGGTCGCTAAATACCTGGTGCCCAGGGTCACTGCAGGGGACGTCTTCTGGAGTTTCGAGGGTTTTTGGTATTTGATGCAAATATATTCATGGAGGGTTTTTCAGGTCGCTAAACACGAATATGCTATTAGAATTGACCTCCGGTGCACCTGGTGCACAGGCTCATTGCAAGGAGCTTCATCTTCTGGAGTTTCGATGGTCTTCGGTACTACATTGATGCTAATAGATTACTTATAGATTTTTAGTGTTGCTAAAGACGAATATCCCATCAGAACAGATACCGGAGCACCTGGTGTCCAGTAATCCATTTGCATCAATTTAATCCCGAAAACGCTTGAAACTCCAGAAGATGACGTAGTACTTGTAGTGACTTTGGGCACCAGGTGTTCGGGAGTCTGATCTGATGGCATATTTGTGTTAAGTCACCTCAAAAACCCCCGAATAATCCATTTGTATCCATTTAGTGCCAAAAACCGTCGAAACTCAGAAGATTACGTATCTTAGTGGTGACCTGGGGTACCAGTTACTCTGGAGGACAATTATGATGGCATATTCGTGTTTAGCGACCCCAAAAACCCATGAGTTCATGCCAAAAACACTCAAAACTCCAGAAGATTACGTCTCTTGCAGTGACCTTGGCCACCAGGTGATCAGGTGGGTCAGTTCTGAGGGCGTATTCGTGTTCAGTGGGCCCAAAAACGCTCCGCATAACAAAATTTGCTCCTTGATATGCTTACTTTGACATGTTTATGCACTTTTGGATGCATTGTATGCACTTTGAAGTGCAATTATGCATTTCCACCCATTTATGAATAGTAGACTTTTTTCCTGGCGTCATCCTGAACATATTGCAAAAAACTGCAAGTCTCTAGGTGCTGTATTTAAAAATAGATTTATTTTGTGCTAAATGCCTTCGTATATGTGTACATATTATACGCATATTGTATATTATGATACTTAAACCGTATTTACAGATGGACATAGTAGTAGTTAATAAAACTGCTAAATGATTCTTCAAAATTTCTTCAGCTCTTCAGAACTTTTTTTATTCTTGCAATGAGTAGTTAATTAGTCATTATTTCTCCTTCAGCATAGTATATAATATTATAACATTTTCCTTCACAGTTATTTATTGGACCCTTATAGCTCGTGATTTAATCGAATACCAGAGTTTTTGAGCAGTGTACGAATTTTACAAAATCTTCGATCTGAATTATTGTCATTATTTTTGAGTCTTATAGTTTTGTTTTGACACAACACGTTGGCTGTTTTACTGGGACTATTTGAATTTTAAAAATTAGATTTAAATAAATTATTCTACGTTTATTAATAAAATTATAATACTAATCCTTTAATAACAAAGGTTAAGAGTTATTGCCTTGAAGTGAACTGTTAGGCATCGTTGTAGATGCCTTGTCTGCGAAAAAATACAAAATTATCTGATTTGAGGGTCATATATTGAGATGTTAACAAATTTAATACCTTATTAAAAAATATAAACATTTAATACCCTATTATGACATGCTAAGGAATTGGCTATTGAACATTTATATTGAGTGAGTATGGGAGTAGAAACGGGTGGCATATTTACGAATGCTCCTATACTACGGCACCAGAGTGCTGAAATCGGTTAGCCTTTGAAATACAATATTACACTACAAACCCTCATTGATTTAGGCAACTATTAAATTATAAGAAATCTATTAAAGTATGGTGCCCAAGTTTTTATTGCAATTAATATTGTAAGTATTGTATATTTCAATTTATTGTATTCAAATAGAAATTTCGAAATTGCAATAAACCTAGCATCCAAGAATGTGCTTTTTGACTCTAACCCGAGAAACAAATGAAACAAAAATAAAAAAACGCCAATGAATAAAAAACAAATAAATATTTTTTTTTATTTATTTATAAGTACAGATATAATTACTCGTATAGAGTGCGTCCATAAAGTAACACATAAATTCATTATTAACTAAATAAACAACATTATTAGAAATTACCGAAACAGGTCGATTTTTGATTTTAATTTATGATTTTTTGGCGTATATATCATACTAGTGACGTCATCCGCCTGGACGTGATGACGTAATCGATGATTTTTTCAATAAGAATAGAGATCGTGTGATAGCTCATTTGAAAGGCAATTCAATTCCCTATTCAGTAGTATAAACATTAACATAATTATTTATACAGAGTGTCCAAAACCAATTTTTTAATTAATTTGAATGACACAAAAAGAAGACTTTGCGTAGTTTATTTAATTCAAAATACATTTTACTGCTGTCAGAAAACAGAAATGAAATGTTTATTTCAAAATATAAACATTACTTTTTGCGTAAATTCAATGTTTAAGCTGCCACCCACCTGCCTCTTGACAGTTTGAACATTTAATTTAAGCGAAAGGCAATGTTTATTTGCCAAATAAAAATTTTATTTCTGTTTTATGACAGCAGTAAAATGTATTTTAAATTAAATAAATTACGCACATTCGTCTTTTTGTGTCAATTAATTTAATATAAAAAAAATTTGACACCCTGTATAAATAATTATGTTAATGTTTATAATATTGAATCGAGAATTAAACTGCCTTTCAAATGAGCTAGCATACGACCTCTATTCTCCTTTAAAAAATCATCGATTACGTCATCACTTCCAGACGGATGACGTCACTAGTATGATATATATGCCAAATATCATAAATTAAAATCAAAAGTCGACCTGTTTCGGTAATTTCTAATAATGTTGTTTATTTAGCTAATAATGAATTCATGCGATAGTTTATGGACGCACTGTACAGGGTGAGGCAAATAAAGGGCCTATTAGAAATATCTCGAGAACTAAAGGCAACAGAATCATGAAAATTGGAATAGAGGGGTTTTGAAGGATGATTTATTAAATGAAAATATTTACATCTCTTTGCAACTTCCGCTTATACCGGAAGTTGCTTATAACTTCGTTTTTTTAAATGGGACACCCTGAATATTTTTACATTTTTGGATTCTCTTTGATGTCTTCTTTCTTAAAATATCAGGTTTTGGAATATTATACAGGGTATTTTAAAAGATAATTACGTTTTTTTATTAATTTCGTAGCAAAATGAATTTCGTAGAATTGTAGTAGTTTGACATCTAAAACTCTACTTACGTTCAAATGATTTTTAATATACTCTACTATTGTTAAGAATCATTAGTATAGCTAAATTTTTAATTTTAGTATACAGGGTTGGTCGAAACTCGGAATGAGTATTTTCTGAGTTTTCCTAAATGGAACACCCTGTATTTTAGTATTGTAATGAAATGATATTTTATGGTACTTTTTTATTTCTTAAGCATTCCCTATACCTAACTGCTTTAATTTGTGCTTAATTGTTAATCGCACCAACAATCTTAACTACGTAGGTATTTTGATAGCTAAACCATTATTGGTAATTTTAAGGACCAGTCTGGATTAATATGTATTTATTTCTGAAAAATTATTTGTGATTGTGTATTTTCACGGCCAACCTAATAAAATTTTACGTATTTTTTGTTGCAATTAATGTTTAGCTTGAATCACCAATAACTCACAAATTAAAGCAGTTAGGTATAGGGAATGCTTAAGAAATAAAAAAGTACTATAAAATATCATTTCACTACAATACAAAAATACAGGGTGTTCTATTTAAGAAAACTCAGAAAATACTCATTCCGAGTTTCGACCAACCCTGTATACTAAAATTAAAAATTTAGCTATACTAATGATTCTTAACAATAGTAGAGTATATTAAAAATCATTTGAACCTAAGTAGAGTTTTAGATGTCAAACTACTACAATTAGTCCTGTCGCCAGGCGGGGTACAACGGCCTCCTTAATTCAGATGGACTTACCCAAGTTTTTTTTATATATTTTGACCCGCAGAATACGAATTTTTTGGGTAACAGTTGATCCGGATGTCGATAAGATTGTTATAGACAAAAAACTTGAGGAATTACATAACAGCGATTTCTCGCAAAACAAAACATCTTTTTGTATTTTTTGGGTCATTTTAAGCAAAAAATATTCCTACAAGTTTTTTCGTAGAATGCATAGTTCTCGAGATAACCGCGGTTGAACTTTCAAAAAATCGAAAAATTGTAATTTTTGAACCCGAATAACTTTTGATTAAAAAATAAAGTAGCAATTCTGCTTACCGCATTTGAAAGTTTAAGTCAAATTATATCGGTTTTGATTTTTTTTATTGCTAGAAATTTATTATTTTATTGTTAAACAAAGCTATAAACACCTAGTATGTGAGTGATGTTTTCAATGATTTCTCATTTAAAATCGAACGAGTAGGTAGAGTAGCTACGAGTGCAAGCGAGGCAATTTCTACGTAGCATGCGTTAAAACGCATGTATTAGGCACGGGAAACACTATGTGTTTATAGATTAGTTTAATAATAAAAAAATTAATTTTTAGCAATGCAAATCATCAAAACCGATATAATTTAACTTAAACGTTCAAGTGCGGTAAGCAGAATTGCTACTTTATTTTTTAATCAAAAGTTATTCGGGTTCAAAAATTACAATTTTTCGATTTTTTGAAAGTTCAACCGCGGTTATCTCGAAAACTATGCATTCTACGAAAAAACAACTTGTAGGAATATTTTTTGCTTAAAATGACCCAAAAAATACAAAAAGATGTTTTGTTTTGCGAGAAATCGCTGTTATGTAATTCCTCAAGTTCTTTGTCTATAACAATCTTATCGACATCCGGATCAACTGTTACCCAAAAAATTCGTATTCTACGGGTTAAAATATATAAAAAAACTTGGGTAAGTCCATCTGAATTAAGGAGGCCGTTGTACCCCCCCTGGCGAAAGGACTAAATAGGGAACTTGCATAAATTTTTAAATATTAAAATGATATTAAAAAATATAAGGTAACATGATCTTAAAACGCTTGCATGCGAAAAAAACAAATATTTTTAACCCGTACGCTAATTACGATGCTTTGAAAATGCTATAAAATTCAAATATCTTAGCAAAAAATATTGAACGTCCTTCTATTGGTCCGACGTCACGGGCCACGGTCAACCGGGCTAGCAGTCGGAAACAATGCGATTAGGGTAGGTATCACAGATATATTACATTTTAATCGTCTTTAATGGAAAATTCCTAGGTATTATTTATGTTCAGCTTATATATTGTAATAAGTAGTTCCCCAATCAGCTTAGTTTTAAACTGAAATTGATAAAGTTGAGTGCTACTTTGTAAAGAGTTTAAAACGCATAATATGACGGACGAGGGTAAGTCTGACAACTTACCTACCGTTGATGTCTTCATGGTGGCAACTTTTATAAAAAAACGTAGTGAAAGCTATTCTATTGGAGAAAAGCGAGGTGTCAAGGCAAATAAGTAAGAATTATTAATAAGCATGTTTAAACCGTTTATAACAATAGTTTGGTACCATTATATTATAGTATACGGTTTACCCCGTGGGTTTGATCTACCTACCTCTAATCGGAGGATTTCGTATATCCTGGAAAAGATTACGGTGTAATTTGCATTATTATAAAGATTATATTTTATTGTTATGTTTATTAGTACCTACTGGAGCCTTTCATTATTGTGTTCAAGCCTTCTACGAAAAGATTAGCAGACGTACCGATAGAACGTGTATAGAGCCAACAAAATCCTTCTTTACAAAGTTAATAATACGCATAGATAAGAAGAATCATTATTGTAATTTTACAAGTTAATATCTTTATCATCTCATCTTATACTTACACCGCATCCCTCGGTAGACCGCAAGCTATAGTAGAAACCCGACTGTAGACCGCATACTATAGTAGCACCAATACTTTTTAGTTACTCTTACTTTTATTACTAAAAGTTTTGTTTATTTTTAAGTTACTTGTTTCTTCTTTGTTCTTCAACACAAGAAACGACAAAAGTAATTTCATAAAAAAGAACTGTTTGATACATGTCAACAGAGATAAAATGTTAATATTTTGCCTGTCACAGAAAAAATCATTTTTGCCACAGGGTAAAACAAGATATTTCAACTATATTATTTATCTATGGGCAAACTCCATTAAATGCAATAGCCCACCGAACGGGCAAACGATAAGAGTGGCCTATGACGTCAGACCCCAGCTCTCGCTTTTGAAGTTGTTTGAAACGGAAATTTTAGGCGCGGAACTTTGATCAGAGATGTTGTACGTACACTATTCATTGTTAAGACGTAATATTTTGAATATAACATTTTAAAACATAAATTAACAATTTTATGCAAAAAAATTTTTTAGTGCAAGTTCCCTATTCTACAGTGTGTGAATATTGCTACGAAATTAATAAAAAAAAAACGTAATTATCTTTTAAAATACCCTGTATAATATTACAAAACCTTATATTTTAAGAAAGAAGACATCGAGGAGAATCCAAAAATGTAAAAATATACAGCGTGTCCCATTAAAAAAAAACGAAGTTATAAGCATAGGTAGCGAAGGTATAACCGGAAGTTGCAAAGAGATGAAAATATTTTCATTTAATAGATCATCCTCCAAAACCCCTTTATTCCAATTTTCATGATTCTGTTGCCTTTAGTTCTCGAGATATTTCTAATAGGCCAGTTATCTGCCTCACCCTATATACGAGTAATTATATCTGTACCTATAAATAAATAAAAATAAAAAATATTTATTTCTTTTTTATTCAATGGAGCTTTTTTATAATTTTTCTTTTATTTGTTTCTTGGGTTAGGGTCAAAAAACACATTTTAAATATACTAGGTTTATTGTAGTTTAGACATTACTATTAAAAATTTCAACATTTCAACATTTTCAAAAAAAAGTAAAGCAACAAAATGTTCCTATGTATTTATAAAAATAATATTGTAGTACTTATGTTATGAAATAAGAAATTTATGACTATGAATATGCAATCAATCACAAACAAGTCTGGCTAATTGGCTCTGCCAAAGACATTTTTCAGAAAAGAAAAGACATTTCTATTCCTGCTTTTCTAGCAATAAATTGAAATATAAATATACAACACTTACAATAATATTAATTGCAATAAAAAATTAGACACCAAAATGTAATAGATGTCTTATAATTTAATAGGTGCCGAAATTAATGAGGGTTTGTAGCGTAATAGTGTATATCAAAATGCTAACCGATTTCAGCACTCTGCCTCTGGTGCCGTAGTATAGGAGCATCTGTATGTATTGAGACTAGATGGCGTTCTAGACTAGATGGCGTTCTAATAGCAAAACACGTGTCGAGGTTGCTAGGAAAGTTTTCCAGAATTATAAACAAGCCAGATTACGGAAAATTAAATTTTTTGTGCTAAAAAGTGCCTTGTGGTGCCCACTGTGGATTGACGTATTGGTTAGTGCCATCCACCTCTGTGTTTTCCTGTTGTAGAAAAGTAAAGTGATTTGGTTGTGATTTGTAGCCATTTGCAATGGGCCTGTCATCAAATGACTTGCGCGAAATTAAAACAACAATCATCAATATTTTCAATGAAAAATTTCTTCAGGAAATCGTCGAAAAGGTAGCCGCAGCGGTCGAAGCAAAATTTGAAGAACGGCTTTCTGCTCAAAGAAATGAAATTGAATCACTTCGTTGCATATCTCAGGAACTGCAGAAGGATAACCTAGTTTTGCGCAAAATATTAGACTCACAGGAACAGTCACTGCGCAATATGAACGTGCGCATATTGGGAATAAAAGCTGAAAATGGTGAAGATCTTCGTTCTAAAGTAATTAACTTATTTAATAGTAAATTCAAAATAAACATTCAAAATAGCGATCTAAAAAAGTGCTATCGTGTTAATGATAAGAATCCAGGTAATAAGCCGGCTGCAGTGATGGTGAGGTTCGCTTCGGACACAGCTCGTCTATCTGTGTTAAAGAACAAAAAACATCTGAAAAACTCGGGCATATCTATTAAAGAAGATTTGACAAAATCGAGGTTGTTACTACTTAATCAAGCCATTAAGGCTTTTTCATTTAAAAGTGCGTGGGTGATTAATGGAAATGTTTATGTTAATTGTGAAAATGTCGTTCATAGAATTTCGGATGAATCCGATATTAATCGATTAAAAAAATAGTTCTGGTGATATATATATATATATATATATATATATATATATATATATATATATATATATATATATATATATATATATATATATATATTGTTATATTTCTATTTGATATGAAAATTAAATTTTGATAATTATAAACAGAATTCAATTTAATATAAAATATTTTCAATTTTCTCAACCACGGGCATATAAATTTAAAACAACCTGTATACAACAAATTGTTATATTTAATTTTAAGAAGTGATTAAATAAGACTCAAGTGAAATCGATAATAGGCCATTATCGTTTGTTCGCGGAAGGATCGATCATTAGCCGATGCTAAATAAGACTAAGTGGAAATAGAGAGTAGGTCATTAAAATTTGTATATAGTAGAAAGTAATTTTAGAATGGGAATTAACTATTTTCTTTGAAATCCATTAAGCATATTTAGAAAGTTTAAAAATTGGTTTTGAGGAATACTGCGAATGAGAGTTGGTGGTGGAAGTTTGATTTGTGAATCTGGAAGGGATATTTAGAAAGCAGGGGAATGAATGACAAATAGAGATGAGAATGTTTTGAGCTGTCGAGAAGTGAAGTCGAGTAGTAGACGGTAGTGTACGGAGAGTGAGAAAGCCTGTGTAGTTCCGTGAGTGTGAAGTATCTATCGTAGAACGAGAGGTAGGCCAGGTTGAGAGTAAAAGAACCTCCTTGAGCCAAGAGTTCCCGGTAGCTGATTGCAGTTTCGAAAAAGGTAGAACACAGCATCACGACAGAAGCAGGAAACGAGAGCTATACGAGCTAGTTTCAGAGGAGAACATTACTGGAAGCCAGGACGAGGTTTGGATTGCAGCCAAGGATAGCAGGAAACGGGTCTTGTGTGAAGACATTCTCAGTGCACCAGAAAAAGGTCAGTCTCATTTGTTTGGACATGAATGTATGGGTTTTTCGTAGTAAATACCACATTTAAAATTGAAGAAACATAATCAATAATATCAGAAAAGCTTCATCAAACTTAAATAGAATTGTTGCTAATAAATCATAATAGTTAAATGTTAATAAAAACTTTCAATTGGAAATCAAAAGAAAATAAGATTCCCATGTGTAAATGTTATGTTTAAGAAAAATAAGATATAGCAAATATTAAGCAGTGATTGCCATTTAAATAAAATAAACAATATTTTGATTACAATTGTAACCCATATGTGTTATTATTTTACTCTTTTCTTTCCTATCCCGATTAGGAACCATTAAGAAATACTTAGAAGCCACGTATGTAAGTAATTAATTTTATAAAAAGCCCTGAGATTGAAAACATATTGATATGTGATCTGGTAAATTAATTAGATTATTATTAATGCATTGATTAAATTAAATGAAATATAAAAATATTATCTCATATCAATAATCAAGATCACAACAACTGGCGCCCAACGTGGGGCATTGTTAAGTATTTCTAGTGGCAAATTTGAAGGATAGAAAGAGTAAAGCCGGTATTTGAAAATTTATATGCCTGTGGTAAAAAGTGAGATACTTACATTTGATAACATAAAATTTTAGATCTCTTTAGGTACAAATTTTACATAACTGATTTAATATTTTATTTTTACGATATTTACATTTGATATATTTATTGACAATTTATAATATTTGGGTGAGAAAAAGTCGTCTTGGTAACATACTAGTAAAATTTCATATTTGGCGGGGACAGTACTTCTTGAAAACAAATGTCTGTGACAAGAAGCCAAAGCAAAGACAACAAAAAACAAAAAGAACATTCAAATCAAGAGAATAATTCAGACCAAGAAGATATTTTAGACACGACAATCATGGCATCAGAACAGCAAGAATTATCAGGAATAGATAAATTATTACAAATGATGCAACTCCAGTCACAAAGAATAGAACAAAAAATGGATAAAAATCAGGAAGAAACATCAAAGAAAATGGATAAAGTGGATCAAAAAATGGATGAATCACAACAAAAAATGGATCAAAAAATGGAGGAAACACAACGAAAAATGGATGAAACACAACAAAAATTGGATCAAAAAATGGATGAAACACAACAGAAAATGGATGAAACACAACAAAAAATGGATGAAACACAACAAAAATTGGATAAAAAAATGGATGAAACACAACAAAAAATGAAACAAGCAATAGAAGAGAACAACAAGAAAATGGAGGAACGCATAGAAAAGGAAGTAAAAGGATGTTTAACAACAATGAAAAACGAGATGAAAGAACAAGAAATGAAAATTCAAAATAAAATAAAGGAGATAACGAATTGCCAGAAAAAAGAAATGGAAAGTTTGGAAAACAAGTTGCAAAACGCTATTCAAGCAGACATAGAAGAAGTGGAAAGAAAGATTGCGGAAATCAATACCCAACAAAATGTCGGAGAAAGAAGAGAAATGGTTATACATAGCACAGATGACGTGAAGATAAGGTTTGGCGGGGATGTAAGAAGATTACACCCAGTGCCGTTCATAAATAGCCTGAAAAAGAAAATACAGCACATCGGAAATTTCGAAACAGCAAAAGAAACTATCAGAAACCATCTCAAATATGAAGCAAGCCTATGGTTCGATAGCAAAGAAGAAGAATTCGGCAATTGGCAACAATTTGAACAAAAATTTTTGAATTATTTCTGGGGAAAAGTCCAACAATTGGAAATTAACAAGGAATTGCAAAATGGGAAATACAATGATAGGATGGGTGTATCAGAAAGGACATATGCTTTGCAAATTTACAATAATGCAAAACATTTACAATATAATTACTCATCGGAACAATTAGTCGAACTGATTGCAAGACATTTCGAGGAAACGCTGGAAGACCATATCACATTGCAAAACTACAAAGACATAGATAGTTTATGCCAATTCCTACAAATAAGAGAATCACGTCTAAGAGAAAGAAAATCAAGAAGGTCGCGAGAAGATTACAGGCCCCGAGAAACACAAGAGTACAGAGATAGAAATCAAAATAGGAGGGACTATACAAGACGAGATTTTAATCCCAGAAGGGAAAACGAAAATAGAGACAACGGAAGAGGAAATTATGAACAAAGAAATAGGCAATGGAATGAGGACAGAAATCGAGAATACCAGAATAGAACCACCACACGCTCAAATCAAGAAAACAGAAATAATGGTAGACAAAATGAACAGGGATATCGAGAAAACCGAAACAGATCCGACAGACCAAGAGAAAATAGAAGAGAAGTAAATAATACCCAGACAGATGAATATGACGGAGAGAGACATTATGACGAAAATATAAACAACGATGAGCAACCGGCGTCTTTTCACGACGGCGCTCACTAAAAACCAAAAATCAAACAGGAATCTTTTGTCACCCCAAGGAGTTTATTAAATTGGCAGGAAACAACGAAAAGAAAAATGGAGTTAATTTAAAATTTGTGGATGGATTTATCAACGAGAAACCAATTAAAATTATGATAGACACTGGATCTGAAATAACATTGGTCAACAGAAAACTAATAGAAGAAGTTAACTTAACAAATTTAATTTACAAAATACCTATATTAGTGGGCGCAAACAAACGGACATTGGCAACTATAAATGAAGGCATACGAGTAATGGTACGACTGGGTAAGAAAATGTATGCACTACAATGTGTAATAATGCCAAACATGTCACATGACATGATAGTAGGAGTTGACGAATTGGCAGAAAAACATGTAGTGATAGATTTTAAAAATAATACGATGAAACTAACAGAAGAAGAAGAAAAAGAACAGGACAAGGAACATGAGAAACAAAATACGGACGAATCAGGTAAAGAACAAACAGTGGAAATGAATTTGGCAGCGAAGCAAGGACAAAGAAAAAAAAGGAGAAAAGGTCAGAAAAAGATAAAAGAAAATGAAACCTGTGGCTCCTCAAAAGAAGAGTTGAGCCCAGAAGAAGAAAATTTGAGAGTATCAGAAACAAAGGAAACCTGGGATTCCTCAAAAGAAGAGACGAGCTCAGGAGAAGAAGAAATAAAGCAAAAAAATGAAAGTGAAAAAAATATGATTGAAACAGTGGTATTTGAAGAGGAGGTATATGCAAACGAGGATGCGGAATGCACGGTAAACATGTGTGAAGAATCTGAAAAAAAAGACAGAAAATTGATATGTGGAGAAGGGAAAGAAAAAGAATTGCGGTTGATGTTAAGAAATTACGAAAATTTGATCAATGAGGAAAACAGAGTGGCTAAAAAGTACGAACATTCATTTGAGGTGAAAAACTTGGGAAATTTTCGATCAAAGACTTACCCGATTCCATACAAGTATCGACAAGAGGTGAAAGAAGAAATAAATAAAATGTTGGAAGATCAAATCATCGAAAGATGTGATTCACCGTATGTTAACCCGATTGTGATAGTAAAGAAAAGCAATGGAGAATTGAGATTATGTTTAGATGCCAGGAATATCAACCAGCACACTGTATCACAATATGAATCACCTCTAAACATCGAGGCCATTTTTGGAAGAATCACCGGGTCACACATATTTTCGAAAATTGACTTAAAACACAGTTTTTGGTTGATACCGTTAGCTGAAAAGTGTAGAAACTACACCGCTTTTTCTATTGATGGTATTGTCTACCGGTTTAAGGTAGTGCCATTTGGATTGCAGAGTGCTTGTGCTGCACTCGTCCGAGCTCTACATACCATTTTGAATCGCCATGAAGATTTCATAGTTCATTATATCGATGATTTATTAATTTTTTCACAAGATACTCAGAGTCATCTGGAACACATAGAAATAATTCTGAAAGAATTGGACACAGCGGGATTGAAATTAAACATTGAAAAATGTCAATTTTTTCAAAAAGAAGTCATTTATTTGGGTTTTCAATTGGACACCAAAACAGTAAGATTAGCCGAAGACAGAGTCAAGCTCATAGATGAATACCCAAGACCAACGAATTTGAAAACATTGAGAGGTTTTCTTGGCACGATAAATTATTTTAAAAAGCTGATTCCCGATTTGAGCCAAAAGGAAATTCCTCTGATAAAATTGCTTAAAAAAGGAATAAAATGGAATTGGAAAGAAGAACAGGAGGAAGCTTTCGAAACATTAAAACGGGAATTCTCAAAAGGAACGAAAATATACCACCCCATTTACAATTTACCTTTTATACTCCGAACTGATGCGTCCATACAAAAATTTGCAGGAGTTCTGTCTCAAATACAAAACGACCAAGAAGTACCGATATGTTTTATATCTCGAGTGACTAAAACACATGAAAGAAAATATAGTGTTACAGAATTGGAGTTTGCCAGTGTACTATATTGCGTAAACAAATTGAGGTTTTACTTATTGGGAGCAAAATTCACAATCGAAACAGACCATGCAGCTTTAGTACATATCATGAAGAATAGATTAGTAAATAATAGAATACATAGAGGCATTCTATTATTACAGGAGTATGATTTTGAGTTCCGATATATAAAAGGAAAAGACAACATAATAGCCGACGCTCTAACACGGGATGAGGACACCGGAAAAAAGGAAACAATTACTCTACAGGTGGGACTAAATAGATTAATACAAGAAGAAGGGATATATTCTTTAAATGAGATAAGGACAAACCAGGAAGACCTAGAGGAAAGAGAGAAAAGAAGAGCGGAAGTAGAAAATAACATATATTTTAAGAGAATAGACGGAAAGGAACTATATTTAGTGACACAGACATTGGCCGAAAAGATAATAAAGAAATTACATGAGGACAATGGGCATATCGGTAGCAGAAAAGTTTGGCTCGTTTTTAGGGAAAATTACATAAGCCGACAGGATTACCGCATTGCAAAGGAAATTACCCAGAAGTGCGATGTATGTCAAAAATATAAGAGTCGGAATTTCAAAAACGAAAATGTTGCCAAAAATATTGAAGCCCGAAACAAACTAGACATTGTAGCAATAGATATGTTAAGCGATCTAATTATGACCACTAAAAGGAACAAACATATTCTGGTAATGGTGGATGTGTTTTCAAAATACGTAAAATTATATAGTTGCCGCACCACAAAGGGGGAAGAAATATTAAGAAAAATCGACAATTTTATAGCCATAGTAGGAACACCAAAAAAGATTCTACTGGACAATGCAACGTATTTCCGAAATGATCGTTTCAAGGGACAACTTCGAGAACGAGGAATAGAGACAAATTTTGTCAGCATCAGGCATCCACAGAGTAATCCTTCTGAACGATTCATACAGGAAGTGACGAAATTTCTCCGCATTGCAACAGATGGTCAACATCGCCACTGGGACAGGAAAATGGCGGAAATAGAAAGGTATCTAAATACAATTCCGAGCACAGTAACAAAAGAGACCCCAGAATACATCATGAAGGGTGTACTGCCGATAAGGCCATGGGAAGACCAAGAGCCAAAAGAATATCACCAGGTGATTGAAACCGTACAGAGAAGATTACGGCGAAGCAACGAAAAATATATCCAAAGACAGGAACAAAATAGAAAAAGAAGACCAGTGACTTTCCAAAAGGGTGAAAAAGTACTCGTGAGGGCATTACGAGTATCAAATCTTCCTGGGGGCATTTGCGCAAAGTTGATGCCTGTTTTCGAAGGCCCGTACATCGTGAATAATGAAAATGGGATAAATAGTTATGAGTTGAGGCACAGGAACTCGGAAAAGATCCGAGGAATTTATAATATTCACGATGTATACAAATATCACGAATAAAATACAGAATTCCATGAAGTAGATAGTAAGTTAGGATATAAGACGTAGATTAAAGTAAGGAAATATACAGGGAGTTGGTTTTGCCTCGAGAAAATTTATTTAAAAAAGCAGATAAATTTTATCGAATACAAGGCGGGGATTTGTTATATTTCTATTTGATATGAAAATTAAATTTTGATAATTATAAACAGAATTCAATTTAATATAAAATATTTTCAATTTTCTCAACCACGGGCATATAAATTTAAAACAACCTGTATACAACAAATTGTTATATTTAATTTTAAGAAGTGATTAAATAAGACTCAAGTGAAATCGATAATAGGCCATTATCGTTTGTTCGCGGAAGGATCGATCATTAGCCGATGCTAAATAAGACTAAGTGGAAATAGAGAGTAGGTCATTAAAATTTGTATATAGTAGAAAGTAATTTTAGAATGGGAATTAACTATTTTCTTTGAAATCCATTAAGCATATTTAGAAAGTTTAAAAATTGGTTTTGAGGAATACTGCGAATGAGAGTTGGTGGTGGAAGTTTGATTTGTGAATCTGGAAGGGATATTTAGAAAGCAGGGGAATGAATGACAAATAGAGATGAGAATGTTTTGAGCTGTCGAGAAGTGAAGTCGAGTAGTAGACGGTAGTGTACGGAGAGTGAGAAAGCCTGTGTAGTTCCGTGAGTGTGAAGTATCTATCGTAGAACGAGAGGTAGGCCAGGTTGAGAGTAAAAGAACCTCCTTGAGCCAAGAGTTCCCGGTAGCTGATTGCAGTTTCGAAAAAGGTAGAACACAGCATCACGACAGAAGCAGGAAACGAGAGCTATACGAGCTAGTTTCAGAGGAGAACATTACTGGAAGCCAGGACGAGGTTTGGATTGCAGCCAAGGATAGCAGGAAACGGGTCTTGTGTGAAGACATTCTCAGTGCACCAGAAAAAGGTCAGTCTCATTTGTTTGGACATGAATGTATGGGTTTTTCGTAGTAAATACCACATTTAAAATTGAAGAAACATAATCAATAATATCAGAAAAGCTTCATCAAACTTAAATAGAATTGTTGCTAATAAATCATAATAGTTAAATGTTAATAAAAACTTTCAATTGGAAATCAAAAGAAAATAAGATTCCCATGTGTAAATGTTATGTTTAAGAAAAATAAGATATAGCAAATATTAAGCAGTGATTGCCATTTAAATAAAATAAACAATATTTTGATTACAATTGTAACCCATATGTGTTATTATTTTACTCTTTTCTTTCCTATCCCGATTAGGAACCATTAAGAAATACTTAGAAGCCACGTATGTAAGTAATTAATTTTATAAAAAGCCCTGAGATTGAAAACATATTGATATGTGATCTGGTAAATTAATTAGATTATTATTAATGCATTGATTAAATTAAATGAAATATAAAAATATTATCTCATATCAATAATCAAGATCACAACAATATATATATATATATATATATATATATATATATATATATATATATTGTTATATTTCTATTTGATATGAAAATTAAATTTTGATAATTATAAACAGAAATATAAAGCTGTAAAAAATCTATACCAACATAATATAGCAAAAGTTAAGCTAGGCAAGGAAATCTCGTCAGGATTTGAAGTGAATAAGGGTCTTAAACAGGGCTGCTGTCTATCGCCGACACTATTTAAAATATATTTAGAGCAAGTTTTGAAATCCTGGAAAAGGAAATGTAAGAATATGGGTATACCGCTAAATGATGATAACATGCTATACACTCTATGTTTTGCGGATGATCAGATTCTTATGGCCCAGGATTATCACGATATTGAATATATGACCCGAAAAATCATAGAAGAGTACCGGAACTGGGGTTTAGAAGTGAATACCAAGAAAACGGAATATATGTGCGTTGGAGGTATACAGCAGGATCTAGCGTTGGAAAATGAAATAACTATTAATCACTGTCAGGAATATAAATACTTGGGTCTTACAATTACACAAGATGGAACGTTGGACAAGAATATCCAAGAAAGGTGCACACAAGGAAGGAAAGCTATCGCATTATTGAACAAAATCCTATGGGACCAAAGTATCTCCAAAGAAAATAAACGTAACATCTATAACAGCATTGTTAAGAGCATTATAACATACAGCAGCGAAGTTTGGCCACTTAAAGAAAAATCCGAAAATATGATCAGAACAACTGAAATGGACTTCTGGAGAAGATCTGCTGGTATATCAAGAATACAAAAAATCAGAAATACAAGAATATTGGAGATAATGGATGTAAAGCATACAATAATGGACGATATAAAAACAAAGCAACTAAGATGGTTTGGCCACGTACAACGTATGGAAGAAGACAGATTACCCAAGCAAGTGCTACGATGGGCACCAAAAGGACGGCGGAAGAGAGGAAGACCTAGGAAAAGCTGGATAGAAGGAATCCATAGGGAAATCGGAGAAAGAGGCTTGAACGAAGACATGTGCTACGATCGAGAGCAATGGCGATTGGGAATCGGAAGACGTCGTAGAACGTTATAAACCGATTATATATATATATATATATAAACAGAATTCAATTTAATATAAAATATTTTCAATTTTCTCAACCACGGGCATATAAATTTAAAACAACCTGTATACAACAAATTGTTATATTTAATTTTAAGAAGTGATTAAATAAGACTCAAGTGAAATCGATAATAGGCCATTATCGTTTGTTCGCGGAAGGATCGATCATTAGCCGATGCTAAATAAGACTAAGTGGAAATAGAGAGTAGGTCATTAAAATTTGTATATAGTAGAAAGTAATTTTAGAATGGGAATTAACTATTTTCTTTGAAATCCATTAAGCATATTTAGAAAGTTTAAAAATTGGTTTTGAGGAATACTGCGAATGAGAGTTGGTGGTGGAAGTTTGATTTGTGAATCTGGAAGGGATATTTAGAAAGCAGGGGAATGAATGACAAATAGAGATCAGAATGTTTTGAGCTGTCGAGAAGTGAAGTCGAGTAGTAGACGGTAGTGTACGGAGAGTGAGAAAGCCTGTGTAGTTCCGTGAGTGTGAAGTATCTATCGTAGAACGAGAGGTAGGCCAGGTTGAGAGTAAAAGAACCTCCTTGAGCCAAGAGTTCCCGGTAGCTGATTGCAGTTTCGAAAAAGGTAGAACACAGCATCACGACAGAAGCAGGAAACGAGAGCTATACGAGCTAGTTTCAGAGGAGAACATTACTGGAAGCCAGGACGAGGTTTGGATTGCAGCCAAGGATAGCAGGAAACGGGTCTTGTGTGAAGACATTCTCAGTGCACCAGAAAAAGGTCAGTCTCATTTGTTTGGACATGAATGTATGGGTTTTTTCGTAGTAAATACCACATTTAAAATTGAAGAAACATAATCAATAATATCAGAAAAGCTTCATCAAACTTAAATAGAATTGTTGCTAATAAATCATAATAGTTAAATGTTAATAAAAACTTTCAATTGGAAATCAAAAGAAAATAAGATTCCCATGTATAAATGTTATGTTTAAGAAAAATAAGATATAGCAAATATTAAGCAGTGATTGCCATTTAAATAAAATAAACAATATTTTGATTACAATTGTAACCCATATGTGTTATTATTTTACTCTTTTCTTTCCTATCCCGATTAGGAACCATTAAGAAATACTTAGAAGCCACGTATGTAAGTAATTAATTTTATAAAAAGCCCTGAGATTGAAAACATATTGATATGTGATCTGGTAAATTAATTAGATTATTATTAATGCATTGATTAAATTAAATGACATATAAAAATATTATCTCATATCAATAATCAAGATCACAACAACTGTCGTCCAACGTGGAAAGCATTGTTAAGTATTTCTAGTGGCAAATTTGAAGGATAGAAAGAGTAAAGCCGGTATTTGAAAATTTATATGCCTGTGGTAAAAAGTGAGATACTTACATTTGATAACATAAAATTTTAGATCTCTTTAGGTACAAATTTTACATAACTGATTTAATATTTTATTTTTACGATATTTACATTTGATATATTTATTGACAATTTATAATATTTGGGTGAGAAAAAGTCGTCTTGGTAACATACTAGTAAAATTTCATATTTGGCGGGGACAGTACTTCTTGAAAACAAATGTCTGTGACAAGAAGCCAAAGCAAAGACAACAAAAAACAAAAAGAACATTCAAATCAAGAGAATAATTCAGACCAAGAAGATATTTTAGACACGACAATCATGGCATCAGAACAGCAAGAATTATCAGGAATAGATAAATTATTACAAATGATGCAACTCCAGTCACAAAGAATAGAACAAAAAATGGATAAAAATCGGGAAGAAACATCAAAGAAAATGGATAAAGTGGATCAAAAAATGGATGAATCACAACAAAAAATGGATCAAAAAATGGAGGAAACACAACGAAAAATGGATGAAACACAACAAAAATTGGATCAAAAAATGGATGAAACACAACAGAAAATGGATGAAACACAACAAAAAATGGATGAAACACAACAAAAATTGGATAAAAAAATGGATGAAACACAACAAAAAATGAAACAAGCAATAGAAGAGAACAACAAGAAAATGGAGGAACGCATAGAAAAGGAAGTAAAAGGATGTTTAACAACAATGAAAAACGAGATGAAAGAACAAGAAATGAAAATTCAAAATAAAATAAAGGAGATAACGAATTGCCAGAAAAAAGAAATGGAAAGTTTGGAAAACAAGTTGCAAAACGCTATTCAAGCAGACATAGAAGAAGTGGAAAGAAAGATTGCGGAAATCAATACCCAACAAAATGTCGGAGAAAGAAGAGAAATGGTTATACATAGCACAGATGACGTGAAGATAAGGTTTGGCGGGGATGTAAGAAGATTACACCCAGTGCCGTTCATAAATAGCCTGAAAAAGAAAATACAGCACATCGGAAATTTCGAAACAGCAAAAGAAACTATCAGAAACCATCTCAAATATGAAGCAAGCCTATGGTTCGATAGCAAAGAAGAAGAATTCGGCAATTGGCAACAATTTGAACAAAAATTTTTGAATTATTTCTGGGGAAAAGTCCAACAATTGGAAATTAACAAGGAATTGCAAAATGGGAAATACAATGATAGGATGGGTGTATCAGAAAGGACATATGCTTTGCAAATTTACAATAATGCAAAACATTTACAATATAATTACTCATCGGAACAATTAGTCGAACTGATTGCAAGACATTTCGAGGAAACGCTGGAAGACCATATCACATTGCAAAACTACAAAGACATAGATAGTTTATGCCAATTCCTACAAATAAGAGAATCACGTCTAAGAGAAAGAAAATCAAGAAGGTCGCGAGAAGATTACAGGCCCCGAGAAACACAAGAGTACAGAGATAGAAATCAAAATAGGAGGGACTATACAAGACGAGATTTTAATCCCAGAAGGGAAAACGAAAATAGAGACAACGGAAGAGGAAATTATGAACAAAGAAATAGGCAATGGGATGAGGACAGAAATCGAGAATACCAGAATAGAACCACCACACGCTCAAATCAAGAAAACAGAAATAATGGTAGACAAAATGAACAGGGATATCGAGAAAACCGAAACAGATCCGACAGACCAAGAGAAAATAGAAGAGAAGTAAATAATACCCAGACAGATGAATATGACGGAGAGAGACATTATGACGAAAATATAAACAACGATGAGCAACCGGCGTCTTTTCACGACGGCGCTCACTAAAAACCAAAAATCAAACAGGAATCTTTTGTCACCCCAAGGAGTTTATTAAATTGGCAGGAAACAACGAAAAGAAAAATGGAGTTAATTTAAAATTTGTGGATGGATTTATCAACGAGAAACCAATTAAAATTATGATAGACACTGGATCTGAAATAACATTGGTCAACAGAAAACTAATAGAAGAAGTTAACTTAACAAATTTAATTTACAAAATACCTATATTAGTGGGCGCAAACAAACGGACATTGGCAACTATAAATGAAGGCATACGAGTAATGGTACGACTGGGTAAGAAAATGTATGCACTACAATGTGTAATAATGCCAAACATGTCACATGACATGATAGTAGGAGTTGACGAATTGGCAGAAAAACATGTAGTGATAGATTTTAAAAATAATACGATGAAACTAACAGAAGAAGAAGAAAAAGAACAGGACAAGGAACATGAGAAACAAAATACGGACGAATCAGGTAAAGAACAAACAGTGGAAATGAATTTGGCAGCGAAGCAAGGACAAAGAAAAAAAAGGAGAAAAGGTCAGAAAAAGATAAAAGAAAATGAAACCTGTGGCTCCTCAAAAGAAGAGTTGAGCCCAGAAGAAGAAAATTTGAGAGTATCAGAAACAAAGGAAACCTGGGATTCCTCAAAAGAAGAGACGAGCTCAGGAGAAGAAGAAATAAAGCAAAAAAATGAAAGTGAAAAAAATATGATTGAAACAGTGGTATTTGAAGAGGAGGTATATGCAAACGAGGATGCGGAATGCACGGTAAACATGTGTGAAGAATCTGAAAAAAAAGACAGAAAATTGATATGTGGAGAAGGGAAAGAAAAAGAATTGCGGTTGATGTTAAGAAATTACGAAAATTTGATCAATGAGGAAAACAGAGTGGCTAAAAAGTACGAACATTCATTTGAGGTGAAAAACTTGGGAAATTTTCGATCAAAGACTTACCCGATTCCATACAAGTATCGACAAGAGGTGAAAGAAGAAATAAATAAAATGTTGGAAGATCAAATCATCGAAAGATGTGATTCACCGTATGTTAACCCGATTGTGATAGTAAAGAAAAGCAATGGAGAATTGAGATTATGTTTAGATGCCAGGAATATCAACCAGCACACTGTATCACAATATGAATCACCTCTAAACATCGAGGCCATTTTTGGAAGAATCACCGGGTCACACATATTTTCGAAAATTGACTTAAAACACAGTTTTTGGTTGATACCGTTAGCTGAAAAGTGTAGAAACTACACCGCTTTTTCTATTGATGGTATTGTCTACCGGTTTAAGGTAGTGCCATTTGGATTGCAGAGTGCTTGTGCTGCACTCGTCCGAGCTCTACATACCATTTTGAATCGCCATGAAGATTTCATAGTTCATTATATCGATGATTTATTAATTTTTTCACAAGATACTCAGAGTCATCTGGAACACATAGAAATAATTCTGAAAGAATTGGACACAGCGGGATTGAAATTAAACATTGAAAAATGTCAATTTTTTCAAAAAGAAGTCATTTATTTGGGTTTTCAATTGGACACCAAAACAGTAAGATTAGCCGAAGACAGAGTCAAGCTCATAGATGAATACCCAAGACCAACGAATTTGAAAACATTGAGAGGTTTTCTTGGCACGATAAATTATTTTAAAAAGCTGATTCCCGATTTGAGCCAAAAGGAAATTCCTCTGATAAAATTGCTTAAAAAAGGAATAAAATGGAATTGGAAAGAAGAACAGGAGGAAGCTTTCGAAACATTAAAACGAGAATTCTCAAAAGGAACGAAAATATACCACCCCATTTACAATTTACCTTTTATACTCCGAACTGATGCGTCCATACAAAAATTTGCAGGAGTTCTGTCTCAAATACAAAACGACCAAGAAGTACCGATATGTTTTATATCTCGAGTGACTAAAACACATGAAAGAAAATATAGTGTTACAGAATTGGAGTTTGCCAGTGTACTATATTGCGTAAACAAATTGAGGTTTTACTTATTGGGAGCAAAATTCACAATCGAAACAGACCATGCAGCTTTAGTACATATCATGAAGAATAGATTAGTAAATAATAGAATACATAGAGGCATTCTATTATTACAGGAGTATGATTTTGAGTTCCGATATATAAAAGGAAAAGACAACATAATAGCCGACGCTCTAACACGGGATGAGGACACCGGAAAAAAGGAAACAATTACTCTACAGGTGGGACTAAATAGATTAATACAAGAAGAAGGGATATATTCTTTAAATGAGATAAGGACAAACCAGGAAGACCTAGAGGAAAGAGAGAAAAGAAGAGCGGAAGTAGAAAATAACATATATTTTAAGAGAATAGACGGAAAGGAACTATATTTAGTGACACAGACATTGGCCGAAAAGATAATAAAGAAATTACATGAGGACAATGGGCATATCGGTAGCAGAAAAGTTTGGCTCGTTTTTAGGGAAAATTACATAAGCCGACAGGATTACCGCATTGCAAAGGAAATTACCCAGAAGTGCGATGTATGTCAAAAATATAAGAGTCGGAATTTCAAAAACGAAAATGTTGCCAAAAATATTGAAGCCCGAAACAAACTAGACATTGTAGCAATAGATATGTTAAGCGATCTAATTATGACCACTAAAAGGAACAAACATATTCTGGTAATGGAGGATGTGTTTTCAAAATACGTAAAATTATATAGTTGCCGCACCACAAAGGGGGAAGAAATATTAAGAAAAATCGACAATTTTATAGCCATAGTAGGAACACCAAAAAAGATTCTACTGGACAATGCAACGTATTTCCGAAATGATCGTTTCAAGGGACAACTTCGAGAACGAGGAATAGAGACAAATTTTGTCAGCATCAGGCATCCACAGAGTAATCCTTCTGAACGATTCATACAGGAAGTGACGAAATTTCTCCGCATTGCAACAGATGGTCAACATCGCCACTGGGACAGGAAAATGGCGGAAATAGAAAGGTATCTAAATACAATTCCGAGCACAGTAACAAAAGAGACCCCAGAATACATCATGAAGGGTGTACTGCCGATAAGGCCATGGGAAGACCAAGAGCCAAAAGAATATCACCAGGTGATTGAAACCGTACAGAGAAGATTACGGCGAAGCAACGAAAAATATATCCAAAGACAGGAACAAAATAGAAAAAGAAGACCAGTGACTTTCCAAAAGGGTGAAAAAGTACTCGTGAGGGCATTACGAGTATCAAATCTTCCTGGGGGCATTTGCGCAAAGTTGATGCCTGTTTTCGAAGGCCCGTACATCGTGAATAATGAAAATGGGATAAATAGTTATGAGTTGAGGCACAGGAACTCGGAAAAGATCCGAGGAATTTATAATATTCACGATGTATACAAATATCACGAATAAAATACAGAATTCCATGAAGTAGATAGTAAGTTAGGATATAAGACGTAGATTAAAGTAAGGAAATATACAGGGAGTTGGTTTTGCCTCGAGAAAATTTATTTAAAAAAAGCAGATAAATTTTATCGAATACAAGGCGGGGATTTGTTATATTTCTATTTGATATGAAAATTAAATTTTGATAATTATAAACAGAATTCAATTTAATATAAAATATTTTCAATTTTCTCAACCACGGGCATATAAATTTAAAACAACCTGTATACAACAAATTGTTATATTTAATTTTAAGAAGTGATTAAATAAGACTCAAGTGAAATCGATAATAGGCCATTATCGTTTGTTCGCGGAAGGATCGATCATTAGCCGATGCTAAATAAGACTAAGTGGAAATAGAGAGTAGGTCATTAAAATTTGTATATAGTAGAAAGTAATTTTAGAATGGGAATTAACTATTTTCTTTGAAATCCATTAAGCATATTTAGAAAGTTTAAAAATTGGTTTTGAGGAATACTGCGAATGAGAGTTGGTGGTGGAAGTTTGATTTGTGAATCTGGAAGGGATATTTAGAAAGCAGGGGAATGAATGACAAATAGAGATCAGAATGTTTTGAGCTGTCGAGAAGTGAAGTCGAGTAGTAGACGGTAGTGTACGGAGAGTGAGAAAGCCTGTGTAGTTCCGTGAGTGTGAAGTATCTATCGTAGAACGAGAGGTAGGCCAGGTTGAGAGTAAAAGAACCTCCTTGAGCCAAGAGTTCCCGGTAGCTGATTGCAGTTTCGAAAAAGGTAGAACACAGCATCACGACAGAAGCAGGAAACGAGAGCTATACGAGCTAGTTTCAGAGGAGAACATTACTGGAAGCCAGGACGAGGTTTGGATTGCAGCCAAGGATAGCAGGAAACGGGTCTTGTGTGAAGACATTCTCAGTGCACCAGAAAAAGGTCAGTCTCATTTGTTTGGACATGAATGTATGGGTTTTTTCGTAGTAAATACCACATTTAAAATTGAAGAAACATAATCAATAATATCAGAAAAGCTTCATCAAACTTAAATAGAATTGTTGCTAATAAATCATAATAGTTAAATGTTAATAAAAACTTTCAATTGGAAATCAAAAGAAAATAAGATTCCCATGTATAAATGTTATGTTTAAGAAAAATAAGATATAGCAAATATTAAGCAGTGATTGCCATTTAAATAAAATAAACAATATTTTGATTACAATTGTAACCCATATGTGTTATTATTTTACTCTTTTCTTTCCTATCCCGATTAGGAACCATTAAGAAATACTTAGAAGCCACGTATGTAAGTAATTAATTTTATAAAAAGCCCTGAGATTGAAAACATATTGATATGTGATCTGGTAAATTAATTAGATTATTATTAATGCATTGATTAAATTAAATGACATATAAAAATATTATCTCATATCAATAATCAAGATCACAACAATATATATATATATATATCAATATTGTTTACTGGTCAAAACTGTAAGTAATACCTAATGAATTTTCCTTTTTATATAGACCATGTTTTGATAATTTACTACTAATGTGGTTTAACATCCAGTTATTTATCTTTTTGTTTGTTTATAATCTTTTTTAATTTTCATTATAAGCTGTTCTAGCAATGTGACACATGTGTTTCATATTAGCTAATAAAAAGCATATTTAGAGCCAATATAGTTAAACGTAGGTTTTAAGCTATTTTTGTCACTTATAAAATAAATAACATCATAGTAATTAGTATATAATGGCAATAAATAATTTCAGAATTGGTCATCTGAATGTTCGCTCTTTATTTTCCAATTTTAATGAATTTAAAAACTTAATTGAAGAGAAAGATTTTGATATTATATTGTTATCGGAGACTTGGTTAAATTCTATGGATAATACAGCTGTTTTTAATATTCCTAACTATCACTTTATTAGAAAAGATCGTCTAGGTAGGGGCGGAGGTGTGGCGGCTTACATTAAAACACAGTATTCCGTGGAAATTCTAAATTTCGATTTTTCTATTAATGCGCAACTTGAGTTTTTGGTATTTAAATTAAAAATATTGAATAAAACTTATGGAATATGTGTGTTTTACAAGCCACCTAAGCTTAATTTTAATAGTTTAATTCCTGATTTTGACAACATTTTTTCATATCTTTATCCAGTTGTTGACGACATTTTTTGTTTAGGTGATTTCAATATTAATCTCTTCAATCTTCAAAATCCATTGATACCTCTTTTTGAAAATTATAATTTTGAGCAGATCATTGATGAACCTACACGCATCTCTGGAAAAGTGAGCACACTGTTAGATCCAATTTTCTTAACCAATAAATCGTTAGTCGTTAAATCTGGAGTATTTTCGGCAGATACTATTTCTGATCATAAACTAACCTATTGTGACCTAAGCTTGCATAAAATAACTAAAACACCCAAAATTATAGAACATCGTTCTTTTAAGCACTTTAGACTGGACAACTTTTTACTCGATTTACAACAATTGCCATGGGATGATATAATTTATGAAAATAATATTGAAAAGAAAGTTGAAATTTTTAACAATTTAATTATAAGTTTATTTGATGTTCATGCACCTTTTAAAGACTCATTAGTAACCAAACCCAAAGCTCTATGGCTAACGGAAAACATAAAAATGATTTTAAAACAAAAAGAACGAGCACTGCAAAAATTTAAAAACTCCAAACTTCAATTGGACTGGATAGAGTACAAGCGTTTGAGAAATTTGGCGGTTGCCGCAGTCAGACGAGAAAAGAAGAAGTACATAGACTCTTTTACGGGTAATACAAAGCAGCAGTGGAAAGCTTTAAAAAATCTTAGCATATGTCCCAATAAAAATAACAAAATACCTTCTAGTTTATCTGAACCTAATGACATCAACCAGTTTTTTGCGACGTTCTTACAACAAAAATCCAACTGTACTGAAAAAATTAACTTTTATGACAATAATACTTATGAAGAAAATTTAAAATTTTCATTTAAAATGGTGACTGTACATAAAGTTAATAAAGTTCTTAATTCAATACAAAGCAATGCAACCGGTATGGATGAAATTTCACCTCTTATGTTAAAATACTGTAGTCCGTTCATTGATAAATACATAACACATATTATAAACTGTTGCATCGAGATAAGCTATTTTCCAGACCAATGGAAAATTTCTGTAGGAAGGCCACTCCCAAAGTCATCTAACCCAACAAGTTATAATGACATTAGAGTTATAAATATTCTCCCTGCTCTGTCAAAAATATTTGAGAAGGTACTTTATGAACAAATGTATGACTATTTTACTATGAACAACATAATTCCAAACTCACAATGTGGTTTTCGTAAAGGTTTTGGAACATCAGTAGCACTAACGAATGTTTTGGATGATATCTTTAGAGCATATGACAATAAAATGTGTTCTGCTTTGGTACTTTTGGATTTTTCTAAAGCGTTTGATACTATTAACCATGAGTTGCTGGTAGCTAAACTTAAATACTATGGATTTTGCGAAGAATCATTTTTGCTCATTGCATCTTATTTAAGCAATAGATTTCAGTCAATTTTCTCTAATAATAAGTATTCTAATAGAGCAGAAATACTTGCTGGCGTTCCTCAGGGTTCGATATTGGGTCCTTTGCTATTTCTTATTTACACGTCTGATATATTGAAATCTATAAAATATTGCAAACTGCAAGCGTTTGCTGACGATACCCAGATTTATGTATGTTTTGAATTAGAGCACTATAAAGAATTTCAGGAGTGCCTTAATCAGGATCTTCAGATGATTTATAAACTTTCTTTGGATCATAATTTAAAGCTAAACCCTGACAAATCGTGTGTTATGATTTTTGGTAATCAAAGTAAAACAGAGTTTCTTAAAAAAAATTTAAGTATTTTAATTAATAATTCCAAACTAAACTTTGTAGAGAAAAACAAAAACCTGGGCGTTATTTTAGATGAACAGCTTAGATTTAAAGAACATGTAAAAAAATTAGTTCAAAAATCATTTTGTTCTCTAAAAATATTATATAATAATAGACATGTCCTAAACAAAAAATTAAGAAAAAATTTATGTGAAGCTCTCGTCTTATCTAATTTTAATTACTGTGATTTTATTTATGGTTTTTGTTTAGACAGTGACAGTAAAAACCGTATACAGAAAGTCCAGAATGCGTGTATCAGGCTTGTTTATGGTTTGCGCAAATTTGATCATATATCACATTTATATAAGGATGTTAATTGGCTTAAAATGAATGACCGAAGGACTCTTCATTTTGCTACCTTTTTATTAAATATAATAAATAATCCTACTTCATCAACTACGCTTAGGGAACGCCTTATATTTCGTAACGATATACATAACCTTAACATCAGAAACAGGATTAAACTAACAATGCCTCAACATAGCACCGCTATATTTCAGAGATCTTTCTCATATAATGCTGTTAAAATTTTTAATTCCATTCCTAACGATTTCCTCCCATTAAATATAAATACCTTTAAAGTCAAATATAAAAAATACCTGTTAAATATGTCATAATAAGTAATCTTAAATCTTAAAAAACCAACTAAATTATTAAATTTTAATTTATTAGCTAATTTGTAGACCAAATAAAATATTTATTCAATGTTATTATTAATTGTCAATCCGTAATTTTCTTTTATCAGTATAAATTAACATAAAAGCCTTTGTGTAACTTATCATGTAAGTGACAAAAAATATAAATGTATTAGGGTTCTGGTTTGGTTCAGTTGAGTAGCCTTGAGCTAGACTTGCGCCAAACCAGGACATGATAGGGAACATTTTTTTTTATTATTGTAACTGACTGTAATTTTTTCCCCTTAAATAAAGTCCTTTATTATTATCCAGATTTAGCCATACGGCTCACACTCCCTCTAAGGGGAAAATTGACTCATCCCAGATACCTACGGTATCAAAAGGATTGAGCTCTGGTGGGACTCTTTCCGTGTTGTCGAGCCCTAGGTGACTTGGTATGCAGGTGTATCTCCCAAAAATTTTCGTACACATCTGGCCGTTGCGAGTAGTACAGCTTTCTGCATGGTCTTGTAGAGATGTTCATTTAGACCCAGCCTTTTTATGCTTTCGAGGAGGTTCTTCGGAATGACTCCAGTAGTAGACATAACAATAGGTATCGTCTGGGTACTTTGCATTCTCCATTGCCTTCGTATTTGAATTTCTAGATCTCTGTACTTGGCGATCTTTTCAGTGAATTTACTGCGTAGATTATTGTTGTTAGGTATCGCCACATCAATTAGTGTTGTTTGTCTTGTTAATTTATTAACTAGTACGAGATCTGGTCTATTATGTGCCACTGTTTGGTCTGTGAGCACAGTGCGGTCCCAGTATAGCTTGTAGTTGCCATCCTCAAGCATACTCTCAGGGACGTATTGATAATACGGGAGATGGTCCGTTTGGAGAAGTCCCAGCTTGATAGCTAACTCTTGATGAAGGATTTTTCCCACTGCGTCATGCCGTTCCTTGTATTCAGTTGCAGCAAATGCCTGGCAGCCCCCTGTAAGATGTTGGATGGTTTCTTGGGCTTGACATCCATATCGGCATCTGTCGTTTTGAACCTGAGGGTCTTTGATGATATATTTCAGGTAGTTTCTGGTTGGTATAACCTGATCCTGAATGGCCAGTAATGAACCCTCCGTTTCAGGGAACATCTTTCCTGATGTCAACCAGTAGTTCGACGCTATATTGTCGACATAATCTTGGCTGACCTCATTGGGATGTCGCCCGTGCAAAGGTTTACCCATCCAGGCGCGCACTTTTTCGTCCTTAGTAAGGTGGTTTATGCGCAGTTCTGCTTCCCTCAGTTTGATCGGTGTTGTGTCATCTACTGCGCAGATAGCGCGATGTAGAGTAGATGTCTCAGCCTGCATCTGAAAATAAGTTCTTAAATTAGCAATTTGTTTATCTAATTGCTCACCTATATCCATAAGTCCTCTTCCTCCTAAATACCGGGGTAATGTCGTTCGTTCTACTGCACTTTTAGGGTGGTGTTTTTGTGCCTTTGTGAGGTGTGTTCGTACTTTTCGCTGAAGATTTTCTATATCCGTTTTTGTCCACTTAACAATACCAAATGAATAGCTAAGCGCGGAACAAGCGTAGGTGTTTAGTGCCTTAAACAAATTTTTACTGTTAAGCTGTGACCTAAGCAGCTGTTTTACCCTTCTTATAAACTCAGTAGTGATCTCAGTTTTCATTTGCTTATGGTCAATTTTCCGCGCCTGCTTTACTCCAAGATATTTGTACATATCGTTGTCGCCCATGGCCTCGATGTTCTGGCCATTTTGCATATCGAATCCACCGGGCTGTACC
The DNA here is from genome assembly GCF_917563875.1 of Diabrotica virgifera virgifera. Lineage (NCBI taxonomy): Eukaryota > Metazoa > Arthropoda > Insecta > Coleoptera > Chrysomelidae > Diabrotica > Diabrotica virgifera. The sequence continues at coordinate 57,947,432 of NC_065447.1, forward strand.
TTTCCTCTGACTATATTCAAAACACGGCACTTGTCTAGACCGAACTGCATACTAATATCATTAGAAAATGTTTCTACAATTTTTAGCATCTCTTCTAGGTGTTCTCGAGTGGAAGCCATTAATTTCAAATCATCCATATACAACAGATGATTGAGCTTCGCTACCACAGTATTATTGCTTTTAATGCTAAAACCTGAGTCAGTGGAGTTTAATAGCTGGGAAAGGGGGTTCAAAGCTAAACAGAACCACAATGGACTCAACGAGTCTCCTTGAAATAGGCCCCGGTTGATTGCGATATTTTCGGTTTCGATATTGTTTTCACCAGGTATTTGGAGGTGAATTTTAGTCTTCCAATCTCTCATTATATGCCTTAAAAAGGTCACTATGTTATCATCTACTTTGTATATTTTCAATATATCTATTAGCCATTCATGCGGTACTGAATCAAAGGCCTTTTTATAGTCAATAAAAGCAGTAAAAAGGTTCCTTTTTTTAGTGAATGCCTGGTTAGAAATTACTGAGTCGATGATAAGCTGTTCTTTGCAGCCCATGGAACCCTTAGCGCATCCTTTCTGTTGAGGCTCTATGATATTGTTTAGAGCACAGTGTTGGTAGATACGCCGGGTTACACAGGATGTGACCAATTTATACAAAGTTGGAAGACAAGTAATTGGGCGGTACTTGGATGGATCTTGGGTGTTATTTTGATCCTTGGATATTAAATAAGTAGTTCCCTGAGTTAGAAATGATGGTAATTCCTGCGGATTAGAAATAACATGATTAATTAATGTTGATAAGCACTCATGAATACTCCAAAACTTTTTAAGCCAGAAGTTCTGAACTCCGTCTGGTCCAGGAGATTTCCAGTTATGAAGCTCTTTGATGACATTTGAGACTTCTTCAGTCGTGAATGGTTCGTAGTTAGCAGTGACGTAGTGGTGACAGTTGTGCGTCGTATCTTCTATCCAGCCAGCATTGTTGTTAAAAGCAGCTGGTGTGGAAAGTTGATTTCCCCAAAACTCATGAATTTCTTCTTGGCTTGGGTAAGACTTGTCGACACTTTCTACGGTGGAATTGAGTTTTCGGTAGAACGCCTTCTCAGAGTTCTCAAAAAGTGCATTGTCACATTTTCGGTTGTTACTAACTTTATACCTTCTTAATCGTCCTGAGTAGACGGAGAGTTTTTGTTTTAATGTATCCAGACACTGTTGGGCTGTGTTATTTTCTGGATCGTATCTCGAGTGTCTTGCAGTGCTCCGCATTATTTCTTCAGCTCTTTTAATGACTTTTCTACTTGTAACACCTCTTATATATTCTGTGACTTGACCAATATCCCTACGCAGTAATTCAATTTTTCCGAGAAGTCTTTTTTCCCAGGGTGCAATTCTGTTACCAGTCCTTCCGTTATTAGTACCCCATCGTGTTCTGATCTTAACGCCCATTACATTGGCAATTGCTGTAGCTGCACAGTAGATTAGCATATGCAGATATTCCAATGTGTGGGCTTCTACGACATAATTGGGTAGGACTTCAATATTCACAATTTGTAACAGGGCACCTAGTTTCTTACAAGAGTTTATTCGTGGTAGCGGTGGTCTGCTAAGTGGATTTGTTCCATTAAACTCTTGTACGGCACGAGCCATTTCGTTCTCTAGACTATCGCGCAACTCGTTGTTTTCCTGCTGTGTATTGTCAGGTTGAGTTTCTGATATGGGAATCTCAGGAATCTGCTCATCAAGGATTTCATTAGGGACTTGATCTAAAACTAGCTCTTGGTTATTAATCTCCCGTTCGACTTCGCTTTTGATCGTATTGCGTCTAGTCTCTGGGATAAGGTTGTTTCTTACGATTACCCGGTATTGATCTGATACTCTTTGCTCCGATACTTGAATATCTGGGTACTCCCTGCAAAATTCGGCATACAGCTGTTGTCTGTAGCCGATCGTTTCTTGACCGAGGTTTGTCACCTTATAATAGAAGCGCAAAATGCTTTCGTTAATGGACACAGTCCATTTCATGCGCTGCCTCGGTCGTCCCGCTTGAGTGAGCGCCGGCTGATGTTCCGGCGCAGCACCTTCAGCGAGTGGAGCTCTTGCTGTTGTTTGGCTCGCTTGTGGTTGTTGTTCTTGTTGTTGGGCTGTAGCTGTTTGTGTGACAGGGGCCCGCCTCCTCAACACCCTGCCACCGACGTCCCGCATGCTGTCACGTCCAGCGTCGGCTCCAGACGTGCCCTGGCGATCCCCAGGCAGCGGCCCTAAACATAAACTATTAGTCTCCATTCTCATGGGTGTGCATTTTATACCTACTGCCAGGTGTCAGTTTTTGTTCCACGGCAAGTATTCCTGCTACTCTCTGGGTATTGGCGCTACGAATACCCAGAAAGCATCCCCCATTCGCAGGGGGCCGCGCCTGATAGAAGAACTGACATAAAACTCCCACAGGGAGTTTATTATTATTATTATTATTATTATTATTATTATTAAATATGCAAACAGGCGAGATTAATAAATTTTACTAAAATATTATGTAGGCGAGGAAAAAATATAAAGCATTACACCTCAACTTTTTTAAAGTAAGACGTTATGAAACCTTTTGAATCGGATTCGGGAGAGCTTCAGGAAAATTGTTGACCACTTGGCATGAGGGACAAATGAAAATTGCATTTTTGTAGGCGGAAAATGCAAAAAAATACACTTTTTAAGTGTATCTCAAAGTGTTCAAAAAATAAAAAATTCACAACTCGGAAAACAATCGTGGAAATTAGTTAAATTCGTATACTCGGCGGCTTTTGAGGTCGCTGAACAGGAATAGTGGGTCGACGAAGATGTAAAAGGAACCTGGTGCCCGGTATCCCGATATGCACGTCGTCTCCTGGAGTTTTATGGAAATTCATTATGAAAATTGTCGAAACTGGTTATACCGAGGTTTTTGAGGTCGCTGAATACCAATAGTACTTCGGCGATGCTGTATCGGGTACCTGGTGCACGGTATCTACGTCATCTCCTGGAGTTTTATGAAAATTCGTTATGAAAATAATTGAAATTTAGTATCTTGGGGTTTTTAAGGTCGCTGAACATAATTATTGCATGGAAGATGCTGTACGAGGTACCTAGTGCTCGGTGTCTATGAAGGCTTTTTGAAAATTCGTTAAAAAATTCAACAGTGAGTAGCAATAACAGTAAGTTATTTCAATTCAGTGCGCAAATTTTGAAAAAATATTCGTAATTTTTTTTTTAATACAATGTACATAGGTAGGTACTTAATAATACTTTTTTAGATATAAAGATGTCAGAACCTCTAATATATCATTAAAACTCTCGGTAGCTTTAGAAACCCCGGAATAACAAGTTTCAACAAATTTTATTACGAATTTCCTTAAAATTCCCGGAGACGAGGTAGATACAGAGCACCTGGTATCTAGTACAGCACTTCGTTGCAATATTCGTATTCAGCGACCTCAAAAACCCCGAGATAATAAGAAAACCTCCGGGAGACGACTTAGATACCGGGCACCAGGTATATCGTACAGCATCGCCGTAGTAATATTGGTATTCAGCGACCACAAAAATCTCGTTTTCGGAAGAAATGATTGGTGAATACCAATGTAGCTTCAGACCAAAGAGGGCAACTATAGAACAAATACATATGTTAAGAGGTATACATGAAAAATGTGTTCAATATAACATACCTATTTACAACTTGTATATCGATTTTAAACAGGCGTTTGATGGAGTAGATTGACAAAAGATCTTAAAGCATCTATCTATGTTAGGGATACCCAATAAGTTAATTAAAAATAAAACGGGATAATACCCGAAGGTTGGCTGTATACCATCTAGTTAAATAAAATTAACATGAAGTAAAACTCCCTAGTGTAGTTGGTATATTTAATAAAAATTCTAAAAAATTTTTAAAAATCCAAACGGATTACGTTCAAAACGTTTTCGGACTTATTAGTCCATCATCAGTGAACCTAAAAGTAAGTAATCTCACTTAGTAAAATTGAAAAGGGTGAAATTTTGAATGTTAAAAATTGAAAAGTGTGATTAATTATTTATATGGGAAATAAGCCACAATTAAAATGAAAAAAAATAATTTTATTAACGTTTCGACGCCCAAATCGGGTGCCGTTGTCAAAATACAAAATATTACTCAGTAATATTTTGTATTTTGACAACGGCACCCGATTTGGGCGTCGAAACGTTAATAAAATTATTTTTTTTTCATTTTAATTGTGGCTTATTTCCCATATAAATAATTAATCATAAAAATGCCACAAGGAAATAGCTTCAGAACAACATTGAAAAGTGTGGTTACGATTACTTACTCTCTGTCCTTGCTAAATAGCCACAATGCCAAACACTGGTCAAGATGTATGTTCTAACTACATGGTGAAATCTGTTAAACAATTTGGCTTACATTGGATGCCAACGGATTAGTACTAGGTACATGATGCTCTACTCCATTAATTAAGAGATTTTTTTTTATTTTTTATTATTAGGTCTACATTGAACTACGTTTAGTCTGTAGACAGACTAAACGTAGTTCAATGTAGACCTAATAATAAAAAATCTCTTAATTAATGGAGTAGAGCATCATGTACCTAGTACTAATCCGTTGGCATCCAATGTAAGCCAAATTGTTTAACAGATTTCACCATGTAGTTAGAACATACATCTTGACCAGTGTTTGGCATTGTGGCTATTTAGCAAGGACAGAGAGTAAGTAATCGTAACCACACTTTTCAATTTTTAACATTCAAAATTTCACCCTTTTCAATTTTACTAAGTGAGATTACTTACTTTTAGGTTCACTGATGATGGACTGATAAGTCCGAAAACGTTTTGAACGTAATCCGTTTGGATTTTTAAAAATTTTTTAGAATTTTTATTAAATATACCAACTACACTAGGGAGTTTTACTTCATGTTAATTTTAAGTTAATTAAACTTATACGAATGACTTTGGAGAGTTCCAAAATTATGGTGAGGATAGATGGAGCTATGACGGAGGCATTTGATATTGAAAATGGAGTTAGACAAGGTGATGTCTTATCAACAACACTTTTTAATCTAACTTTAGAAGCTGTTGTTAGAAAATTGTATATAAGCGGCTGTATTAATATAAGATCTATGCAAATATGGGCATATGCGGATGATGTTGCCATAATAAGCCGCAACAAAAGGGTATTAAGCGAAAAAGTTATAGAACTGATACGAGAAGCTGATACGTTTGCTCTATATGTAAATGAAAGCAAAATAAAATATATGGAGTACACAAAGTCGGATCAACATGAGAATCTGAAGGTAGACAACCATACCTACGAATATGCCTTCACCTTTCCCTACCTAGGTTCAATAATAAATGACAACAACATCAGTCAAGAAATACAAACACGGATTCTTAGCGGTAATGAGTGCTTTTATGCATACAATTACAAAGACTTAATGAAAAGTAAGTTACTGAATCGTAGTGTTGCCCAAATGCAAGACCAAGACGAGACTTGGAAAGTCTTGGTCTTGCACCAATACACCTGGTTTTGGTCTTGGTATTGCACTCCCAGTCTTGGCCTTGGTCTTGGTCTTGCAGCAAGAGTCTTGCAAGTCTCGCAGTTACCCACTAGCATATTGCTATTTATTAAATATTACTTTAGATCTTAGAACAACGTAAACGTATAGGTACATTTTCAGCTTGACTTAACATAGACATAGTAAAAACCAACCAAATTAATAAATGTTTAAACAACTCACATTGGGTGGGTTTGAACCCACGATCTAAACTATCCCTGCCTATTGTCTAACGTCTAACTAACTGAGCTATCTACCATGTCCCACGGGAGTCAGTCTGTTTCTTAATAAAATTTTGCATTTTGTGTTTGGTGTCCTTCGATAGAATTTTCAAAAATATTGAACGTACTTTTTAATTTTTCGATCTGACATTCATTTCGCGAAATATTCGCTTTTTTGTGAAACTTTGTGACTCACCCATTTCCTTACGCCCCGCTCAAATCGTCAGATTTTTAAATATACACTGTCTTGCATGTACATACTAAACTTACCTTATCTTAATCTGACGATTTCGAGTTTTTCTAAGGATATATATTTTTTTCGGGCCTCCCTTAACGAATTCCCCTGTATTAAAAGCCAATATATGGTAGAGGTACATTTACAGGGTACAAGGTTTCTCCCCATGTGATAATCTGACGCGCTCCAGTAACTGCAAAAATCCCCGCTTGGGTTCCCCTACCATTAAATGCATCATTTTATTTCAATTTTTTATAAGATATATTTTTGCTTAGAATATGTTTTTCGATAAAATACTTACTTTTTGAGTCATTTGCGCAAAAACCGTCGAAAAACGTGTGTTTTTTTGTTTAAAAATGAACATATTCAGTCGCAAATAGCTCGAGAAGTATTGACTTGGTTTATTTGTAGATGAATAAAATAGAACAAAAGTTGCTAAGAATTAGTCAGCTTATTCAACCTTGCCTTATTTTGAACCTTTGTTTTTAACCCCCCAAGAAGGGGTGAAAGGTGAAACTTATCCCCAGGGCAAAATCACACATGCATCGGCAAGTATCTCTTTTTTTGCGTGTTAGCTATGTGTACGCAAACATGTCAATCCAAAATCCAAGCGGTTCTTTAAAATTTCAAGGTTTTGTAACATTACCGTGAGTGAATACAAGGTAGCCGGGCATTATCTTATCTAGTGCTTTTTCAGCAAAAAATTTTGTTTGGCCTATTGATCTAATATCTAATTGCACACTCTGCAAAACTAAGTTACTAACTGATAAGGAAAAACAATTGACTGGGTGTCGGTAACAGTGGATATGCTATTCGTATTATAATTTTATCAACAAAGGCGACATTATATCTTTAAAACTTTCAATGCGAAATGCGATATTATTATACTGTCGGCGCGGCGTCACATAACACAAGAAGATTATTTTATGAAAGATATTCTCAAAATCTAGTACAATTACTTTCGGAGCGAAGGCGTTGTCTGATATTAGGAAAGAATGAAAATAAATATTTTATTTTTACATTGTAATAATAAACCTCTGAGTGTTCTTATATGGATATTTTAATTCGCTATACATATATGTTTATCGTATTGTTCATAATGCGCATAAATCCAATTTTCCAAATTTTTGTTACATATTTTTTTGTGTCTCATTGTCTCTAAGCATATTAGGTCTGGATCCCGCGTATGAAAAAAAAGTTGATTAATAGCAAGCCGAAAATTTGTTAATAGCTTAAGGGTGTCTAGTCGGACAAACTTTGATATATGGGAACACTGGAACAGGGGAAGTTTTAATTGCGGAACAGATTAAAAATTTGGAACGTCAGACCACGAAAACGTCACATGTATTTTGTCCGACAGAACTACCAAATGGGCATTTTAATGAGTGGAACACGTAGAACATGTCAAATGACAGGAGATAAATAGCAGTCTGATTTTTGCATGAGCGTTTAATGAAAGGGTAACAAATCAATTGGAAGTTCTGTCGGACAAAATACATGTGACGTTTTCGTGGTCTGACGTTCCAAATTTTTAACCTGTTCCACAATTAAAACTTCCCCTGTTCCAGTGTTCCCATTCATCAAAGTTTGTCCGACTAGACAGCCTTAAGCTATTAACAAATTTTCAGCTTGCTATTAATCAACTTTTTTTTCATACGCGGGATCGGACCTATATCCCCGAACTAATATATTCCATAAAATGACACTCAATCCTAACTGCAAGACGCAAGAGTCTCGCAGGCTTAGTCTTGTTCTTGCTCAAGTCTTGCACGGTCAGTCTTGGTCTTGGTCTTGCTAAAATAAGGCTGTCTTGGTCTTGGTCTTGCTAAAACGCAAGAACAAGACCAAGACTGCAAGACCAAGACCGATTTTGGGCAACACTACTAAATCGCGAGTTTAAGCTTAGAATCTACAAAACAGTAATTAGACCAGTGGTCACATATGGATGTGAAACGTGGACCCTCTCAACCACTGATGAAAATCAACTGAGAATATTTGAGCGCAAAATACTAAGGAAGATATTTCGACCAACCCAATGCAGAGCGCAGATATTGTTAGATTTGTAAAGTCACAAAGACTAAACTGGCTTGGTCACCTAGAAAGAATGCCAGATACTCGAGCTGTAAAAGTAATCCAGAGGTGGAAGCCCCAAGGAAACAGAACAATAGGAAGGCCCCGTAAAAGATGGATAGACGGCGTAGAGAGGGATCTTAAAATCAGGGCAGAATGGAAGAACATTGTTAAAGGCGGGTTCTCATTAGTCAACCTCATTGATCAATAGCGCTGATTCTATGCAACTGAACATAGAATTCAAATTCACACTATTTCAAGGATATTGAATTCGGTCTACAAAGTGCTAACTTTAATAATGGCTGTAAAGAAGAAAATTGTTCATGCTGGCGTTCACATTGTGTGTGAATATTTAAAAAACGTAATTAAAAATAGGAAAACAAGAACATCTCTGACTGTCTTTTGCAACGGAAATACCTCTTAAAGGTTTTGTTTTGGCAAATTCGCTTGGTCGAACCAAAACAATTTGGGTTTATGGTTTATACAAATCATCTGTTCCTGTACCACTTTTATTTGCTTTTAATATTTTATTCAGTTAATTTATTTTTAATACTGTTTAGAGTCAGGGTTTCTATTTCCATTCCAAAACGATTTATCATAGTTTTTTTCCCGCTTTATTAAATTTTTATATTGGTCACTCCTAATATTCCACAGCACTCCTCTTTCTGGTACAATTCTAGAAAATTGCAGATATAGTTGTCTTTCCATTTAAAATTTGACATTTTTCACGAAATTATAATATATCTACGGTTTTCACAAAGATTTTAACCTCATCTCATATGCTTAGTATATATTTAACTCCACAAAATACAAGTCAACGTAACTGAACGCTAGTTCTCATTGTCAAGCACTGTTCTATTTGATAGAATCATTTCCATTGATCTATCAAAAGTAGGAAGGCTTTTCACTTTTATTGAAATACCATATGATAGAACAATATCGCTGAATCGACGTTCATATAAATCTATTTTTCTTCTATAGCATAGAATCAAGGATATTGCTCAATGAGATTGACTAATCAGAACCCGCCTTAAGCATGCTAAGACTCACAAAGGGTTGCAGCGCCATTAGAAGAAGAAGTAAGTAAGAAAGAATACCGAGGTTATTGCACTCGAACAAAATTGATGTTGTTTACTGTATTATAGCATTGCAAAATAAAAACATTCTACGTTTTAATATTTGCAAATATGTCACACGTGTGAACTTATCTCAATTTCCGATAAGCTCATAAATACATGTCTAGAACATGATGAGGATAATGCGTAATTATAGATACGTATAACGTACTGGCCTATTTTGGACCGATATGATATTTTTAAATAATTATCAACATTCTGATAATGGAAATAAAAAAATGCGGAAGATCAAGGCCACGTGTAGATCCCTAATTAATGACAAAAGATTAGAAATATATTTGACCTAGATTCATATCAGATTTTAAGTATAATACTATTAAAACTTATATAATACGACATAATATGAATTAGTCCAGAAAGCCACTGCGCATCCGCTAGGAAAAATATTCTGATTCGGATTTCTTGCACAATCTTACTCAAAAAAGACTCCTTTTAACAAATTTGCATGTTGCCAGGACCAAAAGGTGGTCAAAAATTTTTTAAACGTTTTTTTTTTGTTTTTTTCCTAAAATAATTTTTTTTGCATGGAAAAAAGTTTTTTTAGGTTTTTTGGATCATTCCAAACAGAAAAGGTCTTTAGTGACTTTTCTCTAAAAATGATAGTTTTTGACATATAAGCGATTAAAAATTGAAAAATTGCGAAATCAGCCATTTTTAACCCTCAAACAGTATGTGAAAAACTGAAAATTTGAATGTTGCCAAGGTAAGTAGATATTCTTTAAACATCGATTGATGAAATCCCGAAGAGTTTTTTGCAATACAATATTCAAAACTCCTTTGTTTTTTAATTTCTAATCAAGCGTGCGGGACACTATTTTCCACCGACAGTATGGTGCAAATGAAAGGAATAAATTCGTTATTTCGGAAACCGGCGACTTTAAGGAAAAATCCCGAAACAGGTCGATTTTTATTTTTAAGTTATGATATTGGCATATATGGTATACTAGTGACATCATCCGTCTAGGCGTGATGACGTAATCGATGATTTTTTTAAATGAGAATAGGGGTCGTGTGGTAGCTCATTTGAAAGGTTCTCCAATTCTCTATTCAGTAATGTAAACATTTACATAATTATTTATACAGGGTGTCCTTCTACTTCTTTTTTTGTCAAATAATTTAATTTAATAAAAATTTTTTGGACACCCTGTATAAATAATAATGTAAATGTTTATATTACTGAATAGAGAATTGAAGAACCTTTCAAATGAGCACACGACCCCTATTCTCGTTTAAAAAAATCATCGATTTGGTCATCACGTCCAGACGGATGACGTCACTAGTATACCATATAGGCCACAATATCATAACTTAAAAATAAAAATCGACCTGTTTCGGTAGTTTTCCTTAAAGTCGCCGGTTTACGAAATAATGAATTTATTCCTTTCATTTGCACCATACTGTCGGTGGAAAATAGTGTCGCGCACGCTTGATTAGCAATTAAAAAACAAAAGAGTTTTGAATATTGTATTGCAAAAAACTCTTCGGGATTTCATCAATCGATGTTTAAAGAATATCTACCTACCTTGGCAACATTCAAATTTTCAGTTTTTCACATAGTGTTTGAGGGTTAAAAATGGCCGATTTCGCAATTTTTCAATTTTTAATCGCTTATATGTCAAAAACTATCATTTTTAGAGAAATGTCACTAAAGACCTGTTTGGAATGATCCAAAAAACCTAAAAAAACTTTTTTCCATTCAAAAAAATAATTTTGGAAAAAAAAAACAAAAAAAAACGTTTGAAAAATTTTTGACCACCTTTTGGTCCTGGCAACATGCAAATTTGTTAAAAGGATTCCTTTTTGAGTACATTGTGCAAAAAATCAGAATTAGAATATTTTTCCTAGCGGATGCGCAGTGGCTTTCTGGACTAAATTATTTGAACTAGTCATTCCGAGGTGGCATCCCCACCATCCGACTTACTTAGCTAAAATAATTATTAACAATCTGTACCTACTGGGAATTTCAAATACCCAGGAAGATAATTATTACTTATACGCCAGTCAATGGGAGCAAGAATTGGATATTACCTCCGAATTCTATCCTACTGCATGGATTTTAATGAAATTTTGGGCCTAGCCTCTACTTATCTCCTAATTCAAAGTCTACCCTATGCCGATGTCTGATTTTATCTTGGGGTGGTTTCCCTGCCATCTTAGGGGTGGAAAATTTGTTGGTTAAAATTACCACGGATTTCACTAGAGAACCTAATTCCAAGCAAAAAGTGTTCTATAATTTTTTTTTAAAACTCAATACTTTTTGAGATATTCGTGGTTGAAAATTGGTCATTTTCATTGAAACATAACAAACACCTTTTCGAACGGTTTTTTGCGAATACCTTAAAAACTATGCATCTAACTAAAAAAACTATATTAAACATTTTTGTAGGTTATAAAAAACAAAGAGACACTTGCCTTCATAAATCGTCTTAGTTATAATACAAAAAGAGATATGGTATGTGAAAATAGTTTGTTTTTTGGTACATTCTCAAATTAGTGTATTTAACTTGAAATAACAGAGAAACGGTCGATTTTAGTTGTATAATGCTACTAATACCTTTTGTAGTGCTTGAAAAGACCTTTAAAATGAGCTATATTAAAGGTCCATTATATTAAAACTAAGCGAGATATGCTGCAAAACAAAATTGATAACTAATGTATTTTAAGAAAAATGAGAAGTATTTTTAACCCTCATCCACCAAAATGTAAATGCATCATTTTCCTTCCACAATACTTATATCATCGTGTTATTTCTATGTTCAAAAAGTTGGACGGGTTTAAAATGAATGATTTTTGAAAAAAAGATCAAATTATAGAGAGCATTTTTCATAAGATCAAATTTTTCGAGTTACATGGAGGAAAATGAGGATTTTCAAGCAAATTTAAAAACGCGCTCTATAATTTGATCTTATTTTTTTCAAAAACCATTCATTTTAATCCAATCCAACTTTTTGAACATAGAAATAATACTATAATAAAAAATATTGTAGAAGAAAAACGATGTATTTAAATTCTGATGGATGAGGGGTTAAATACTAGGATGTTCAATAAGTTTTGCGGTTCGATAATAAAAACACAATTTTATGACTTGAAATACACTTTATTATTCAGTATAGTCTTCCTGAACATCAATACACTTGTTCCAAGGAGATTTAAATTTATTAATTCTATCTCTGAAGGGAAAATCAGGAAGGGCTGCAAAATACGCTTCCACAGCTGATATATACTCATCATTCGATGAAAAACGCTTTCCACGCATACATTTTTTTAGGTATTGATACAAATAGAAGTCGCTAGGAATCAAATCTGATTAATACTGTGGATGCTCTCATAATTCGAACTTTAATTCATGGATTTTAGCCATTGCAAAATACTCATATAACACGGTGCATTGTCCTGATGAAAAAGGATTTTTTTCTTTTGCAAACCGGGTCTTTTTTCATGATTTTTTTCCTTCAGCTGGTCTAAATGGCTACAATAACATCCATAGTTTATTGTTTTATCAGTTTGCAAGTCATCCACAAAAAAACATTCCTCTTACGTCCCAAAAACTGATGCTCAAATGTTCTTGGTCGATTTCTAGACACAAACTCGTTTTGGAGCCGAAGAACCAGGTTCACACCAGTTTTTAGCCTCTTACTTTAATTCAGGATCATGGTGATATACCCAAGTCTCTTCCATAGTGATGAATCGACGCACAAAATCGACTTTATCATTTCGAAAACGCGCTAGATACTGCTGATAAAGTCGCATTAGAATGTGTTTGTGGTCCCTTGTCAGCAAATGCGGCACCCATCGTGACCACAGCTTTTTGAAACCCAATACTTCGGCTAAAATATTGCTTACGCTGCTGAATGAGATGCAGCAGAATGGGATTCTACTAAATCATTTTCAGTTACTTGACGAGCTTCCAATACCATATCCTGTGTTTTTTCTACGATGTCTGGTGGTCTTGCTGTTTTTGGGCGTCTTTGACGTGGATCGTCTTCAAGGCTTGAACGACCACGTTTAAATTATAAAACTCACTTTCTACAGTAATATTTGAAGGCGAAGAGTCCTTATACATAAAAATAAAATAAAAATAAAAATTCAATCACTGCACGATGCTTGATTATTTCCATTGTAAAAAATACTGTGACACATCGACACTAAATGGCTTCTAAAAAAATAATGAATTAACAGATTGAAATAAAACTTCACATACGTTCATATGAACAGTGTACCAACATAACAAAAAAATGAAGTAAATGAAGTAAAAGTCAGACTTACTCTCAATCTTTATTATAACTTCCGACGACCGGTTTCGCTCTTTAAAATTTGTAGAGCATCTTCAGGTCAAAGGTAACAAGTTACAAAATGCTACAAACAAAAACCAGAGTTAAGACATTGTCTGGTTGTAAAAGATGCTAAAGATCCATAAGATCAAGCCAATGTTGAATAACATACTGTTATGATCTGCTTCTTATTAATTTTATATTAATTATTATTTATTTGATTAATTATTTAATTGTCGCAAATCATACATAAAAACTGAATAAAAAATCTCAGGGTGCTTTTTTATAATATCAAGAAATGTCTAAATTATCTTACGTTATACTTATCTTCTCTCGTGGGTTCAGTATCTCTTAGTTGATCCTAATCGGGATAAAATAGGGAAAAGAAATAAAGCAAAATATAAAATAAACATACAGAATTGTCTTTTATTTATCAAAATCGATACTCTAAAAATCTATCAAATCTAAAACCTGTGGACACAGATGTCCGAATGAAATTTCTACCATTTAAATTTATTCTAGTTAAAAAAAAACAATTTATCGGTTTGTTCCCGATGACTTTGGTACAACAAAATAAACAAAACCAAATTATGTATTCGCAAGATTAGCTATACTTCCTATTTACTTTTTGAAATATTGGAATTTTAATTCCTACGCTTTTTACTCAAAATTTTAGTTTCCGAACATAAAAATATCTTTCACATAAGTTGACTGACCTTTTGCTTCAATTACTCTGATGTCTTCTCGTGACCCAAAAACAGCTCTCCCTCGTTGACTATGTCAAAGGCTACTCATCAAAGCCCTCTCCGTTCTCCAGCTTCAAAACTATCAGCATACCAGCACCAATTCTCCAAACAAGCAGGGCCTCTTTTGACACGTACTCGATTCAAACAAAACTCCAAAAATTCTCTGCTCTCCTTCTCACAATAATACAGAATCAAAGAGGTATTTCGTCTCAATTTGATCTGTCTCTCGTTCCACTTTTCAACACTATTCTCCACTATCAAACAGCCACTGGTACTTGCTAACTATCTATCCACGAAAACGTCGAACTGCTCTTCAGCGATGCCAAAAACATAATGACTTCTTTTTCAAACTCTCTCAATCATTCAGACAACTTTTCCCCTTCCAACTTGCCAAGAATCAGAAACAATCTTTTCCATTCGACAAACAAACAGTCATTTTCAAAATTATTCCGACCATCCTAATTACTTTCGAAGAACCCCACAATATTTACTCGGGTTGAAACAAAGATATTAAAATTCCAAACTTTCTTTTAAACCACCTTTTCTAGAAATTGATAATTACCTCTACCTGTGGATTTTATGGTTCCCGTAATAAACAATCTATTTCCATTTTAAATCTAAATACATCGTCCTTTTCACTTTAACTATTCACAAAAGTCTTGAATGATTCATCGGAAAGTTCATTAAAAGAGAAATCTACTTACATCCAAACTAAATTCTAATAAATATTTACAGATCAATATACAGGGTGTATTAAATTTATGTGCCCGCGTTATTTAAAAAAAATTTAATTTAATTTTTATTTTGCCTTTGATTGATAAATTGAAAACACAATAATACATAAAAGTAGCGAAATAAATAACAAAAAAAATTAAGCTAGTAGCAGTGTCCTCTTTTATCGAACCGCAAGACTTATTGAACAACCAAGTATACTTCTCATTTTTTCTTAAAATATATGTCATCAAACTTTTTGCAGAGTATCTCGCTTAGTTTGAATGTAATCGACAGTTAGTATTGCTCATTTTAAAGGTCCTTTCAAACACTACAAAAGTTATTAGTATGACTATACGCCTAAAATCGACAGTTTCTCTGTTATTTCAAGTTGAATACACCGATTTTAGCATGCAGCAAAAAAACAAACTCTTCTTACCTACCATATCCCTTTTTGTATTTTAACTAGATTTTTGAAGGAACGAATCTCTTTGTTTTTTATAACCTACAGAAATATTTTATATAGTTTTTTTGTTAGATGCATAGTTTTTAAGGTATTAGCAAAAATCTCTCCGAAAAGGGGTCATTTTTCAATGAAAATGGCCAATTTTCAACCACGAAGAAATATTTTATATAGTTTTTTTGTTAGATGCATAGTTTTTAAGGTATTCGCAAAAATCTCTCCGAAAAGGTGTCATTTTTCAATGAAAATGGCCAATTTTCAACCACGAATAACTCAAAAAGTATTGAGTTTTCAAAAAATAATTATAGAACAGTTTTTGCTTAAAATTAGGTTCTCTAGCCTCCTCTGTGGCTATTTTAACCAAAACATTTTTCACCCCCGAGAAGGGGTGGGAACCACCCCCAAGATAAAAGCTCACATCGACATAGGGTAGACTTTGTTTCTTGAGCTATTCCTACTTACTGTGAAAATATCAAGTAAATCGATGTAGTAAGATGGAATTCGGAGCCAAATACCCTCATTGACTGCTCTATTATTGTGAATACTCAGACTAGAAACCTTTACTGGAATAAGATCCCAAATCTCACCGAAAATGTGAAAATCATGCGTGGAGTGAGGCAAGGCTGTATTTTGTCTTCTCTAATGTTCAATTTCTACTTTGAAATAATACTTATCGAAGCTTTGCACGAAACTGAAAAAGGTATTCTACTAAACGAGTACCGGATAAAGAACATCAGATACAGTGGCGTGCGGTGACATTTTCGGAAGAGGAAGCGATTCAATAAGGGTTTAACAAATATTTTCTTACGAGGGTCGAGATCAAAATATATACCTACTTAATAGGTATATACCTAATGTAATACCTGTTAACTTATATCGACTAAAAACAAGAACTACAAAAAATTAGGTACAGTGTTTAACCCAGTCTGAGAGACATGCACACGCCTTGAGAATGAGATTCGGGTGATACAAATTCATTGGAGCAAGGAAGATTTACTCTCATAAGCGGGCGTCACTCCATCCCGCCCCAATGCTTCATACTATCCACTTTACCTCCGATAGCACTCTGATGCGCTATAGGGGCTCTCTATCAGCAAAGTGCTTATTGTGTGGGAGTCCTGGATACAAGGACTCACAAACCAGGCTTGGTTTCTTTAAATTTAAGAAGAAGAGTTCTATTCAAAATTGTTTTTATATTCCGATTTCGAATCACCTTCCACAACACACAACTTTCAACAATGTGACACTTATTTACTTATACTTGAGTCCTATCCTCCTATCAACCAGTGCAAATTTTTTATCGATAACATCGTCGTAAAATTTTGGATTTTCTGATAATTTTTAATGCACTCTTTTTCAATGGTATAATAGGGCTAACTTAGAAAGTCTGTCTTCGCTTGTGAAATTTATTGTAAAACTTTTAATGCATTTTAATACTAAAAAACTTCGTTCAACTGATGATGCACTTGTAGCTGGGATAGTTAGTACCTACCTACTAATTCACACAACTTGACCACTTCACACAGAGACTTATTTAAACCAGTAGTATTCAAAAAATTCAACCGATTCCTAAGTATTTCTTTATCACTAATTTCAGGTGTTTTATAAATGACATTTAACTGATAATGCAAAGCTAGAATATCAAAAAAATCATAATTTAATCGTACTGAATTAAATACCTCTGTGGAAGATTTTGATGGATTATAATCAGACATATTACAATTACATAATTCTACATATGTTATTTCTTTAAAATTTTCAAAGTGATAATTCATTTGTTGTAGAATATTATCAAAAATTTCGATGTATAATCATCGATAGGTCTCTCTTTCGCCGACATTATCAATCATCATTATTTTTCAGCTTTATCCCAAATATTTTTAAACAGCTCATTTTTTAATCATCATAAGTCATCAAATTGTCTAATAAAAAATGCAATGTCATTTGACTTCGTCTGTAAAATGTCGTACTATAAAATATCAGTAAAAGGAAAAATTTCAAACTGTCAAATAAAATATTAGTAAAAATATTAAGCAAAAAATTGAAATCGAAATTTTTTTTAAGCCATTGTACCTAAATACCTACCCCTTATAGCAGCAGTAACAGTCTACGCATCTCGTTTTCGGAATCGGACGGCGCTCGGACGATCGCTTCCAAGGGTATCAAAATTCGCGTGAAAGGAACATGACTGGCGGGTGAGGGTAGCAAACCCTGACCAATTTTTAAACGGGACAAATGCATGACAAGCAGCGATCTTGAGATGCGCTTCCGTCAGGAGCGGACTGAATCGTTGAATTGTGTGCATATTTGAGCCCGTTCGTATGCGATCAATTTTTAATAATGTTTTAATGTCTATTGCAATTATCTACATAATATGTAGATTACTTAGATTAGGGAAACATTGTTGATAATTAAATACTAATTAATAATATATGTATTTTCTTATATATAAGTATATAGAAGCGGTGCTTCCCACGCTTCCATGGACCGCACGCCTCTGGATATACATATGACACCATAGTATTTGCGGACTATTAGAAGACCTGAGGTCCATATTAAAAAATTCACGTATTACAGTCAACAGTATGGACTCAATGTAAACGTAAAGAAGATAAAGCTTATGATCATTAGCAAGAAAAAGATAACGCATGGTCAACTCGGTGTCAACCAAACCCCTGTAGAAAGAGTGACGTACTACAACTACCTCGGCACCACTAAATGCAAAATGGAGCAACAACTAAGATAGCAGCACGCATCGGAAAATATAGATCTACCTTCAACCGGATGGAGGCCTTCTTCAAAAGCCACCATCACTCTTGGTATAAAAGTAAAAATGCTGCGATGCTACATATTCTCTGTCCATTTTTATGGTGTTAAATCCTGGACCTAACAGATTTGTTTACAGTCAACAAAGGTCTACGACAAGGATGTTGCATATCACCGAGTCTGTTTAAGATTTATGTCGCCAAAGCCCTTACAATATGGAAACGAAAATGCAGTGGAATGGGCATCCAAATCGACGACAACACCTGCATGTACACCCTTCAGTTTGCAGACGATCAGGTAATACATATGTGCAAACTATAAAGAAGATTTGGAATATTTGACTCGCAAATCGAAGGAAGAATACGAAAAATGGGGATTGCAGATGAATGTAGAAAAAACACAATATTTATGCCTAGGTGAGGATTCAACTGATATGATATTGGACAATAATCAGAAAATAACTAGCTGTGATAAATATAAGTATTTGGGCATTAATTTCAACAAGGAAGGTACTGACGATGCAGAAATTAAGAGCAGAATAAATAAAGCAAGAACGATAATTAAATCATTGAACGGAGTTTTGTGGAGTACCGAGATAGGGAAACAAAGAAAAATGCGAATATACAACACCATGATTAAGAGCACATTGGTATACGGATCCGAAACATGAAGAATAAAGGAACACCAAAAACGAAAAATAGAAGCTACTGAGATGGACGCCCAAAGAAGAGCAAGTAGAACATCGAGATTGGACTGGGTTAGAAATGAGGAAGTAAAGCGAAGAATGAATTTACAGGAAACGGTTGTAGAATGCATTGAGAAGAAACAATTAACGTGGTACGGACATGTTCAGAGAATGGAGGAGGAAAGACTGCCAAAGAAAATTATGAAATGGATACCTACAGAAAACAGAAAAAGAGGAAGGCCAAGAACGACATGGATACAGGGAGTAAGACGATCAATGAGTGTACGAGGATTAGAAGATGAAAACTGCAATGATAGAAGATATTGGCAACAAGGCATCGGACAACGTCGGAGGACGTTTTGAACCCGAATTTATATATATAAATCCTGGACCTTGCCAATATGTACAGAAAACTGGAAGCATTTGAGATGTGACTATATCGGACAATATGTACTTAAAATTCCGTAGACTTCTATCTATCTACCTACATATCTATCTATCTATAGTCCAAAATCTATTCATGTGCTGAATATAGGCATCTCCCATTTGTCTCCATTTGCGCTCTGTCCCATTTTCAAATACTTTTATTAAAATCTATAAAACTGGGCCTTCTCCCCAATTAACATTTTTCTCCAAATATCTTTCCATAGCTTCGATGAGCGATTTGTTGATTTCCTTTAGCATTTTTTGTTCCAAATAGAACAAATGCCTTTCGTAAATTATTTAAAACTATTAAGATAACTGGTGATTGTGCTTCTATCCTATACTGTTTATCCAGAATCAAGTGTCTCAACTGCAAAATCTCCACAATCGAGTAATGCGCATTGTACATGATTTTACATCATTATGGTCGACTAAAACCGACTTTAGGTATTCTGAGTATTTAATGCCTGGTTGCATAAACAAATCTTAAGCTCCAGCTTAGCCCAGCTCAATGGTGCAACGCGTACGTTTCGTAATAGTCGAGGAAATGAAGCATTTTGGCTCGCAATTTTTTCGTCCAGCATGGATTTACTTGAAATTTTCACAGAAGGTAGGGAATAGTCCAAGGATCATTTTCTATATCATGCCGCTGTACGCTAAGATCTTGGGGGTGGTTGCCACCCCATCTCGGGGGCGGGAATTTTTTATTACATTTTAACCATATAAATCGATGTAAAAACTAATTCTAAGAAAAAAATGTTTTTTACATTTTCTTCGTAAACCTAATATTTTTCGAGTTATTCGCGCTTGAAAGTTACAGTTATTCGATGAGAAAATCGACTTTTTTAGAGGGTTTTTTGAGAATACATACCTCGAAAAATATGCATTTAATAAAAAAACTATAGATATCAAAATTGTATCTTTTAGTATGTAACACAAACCAAATTCTTTTCTGTAATATCTTTAAGACCAATACAAACCGAGATACGGCATGTAAAAGTAAATAACGGAAAAACTTTGCATTCTTCGAGGAAAACTTAAATAACGTTTTTTCAAGCCTTTCAAAAAATAATAATAAAAAGTTTCTAGCCTGACAATTAAGTGACTTGTGATCAAAAAAAGGTCGGTACCTGCTTTTCCCTATAAAAAAATCAGTGAAAACAAACCCCTAACTCCCCTCCTAATTAAAAATTGGTCTTCACCTTTCTGTAATTCCTTTTATATTTGTATTATCAATACACACAAGATGTTTGACCTATTTAAAAGGCCTAATTTTTAGAAAAAATTGAGTTTAAAGAAAAAACAATTTTTTCGAATTTCCCAATTTTTACCATTTACTTCAACATATCTCCGAAAATACTGGAGATACGAAAAAAATTATGGACTACTAAATTGTAGCTTTTTTAAAAACTAAAATTCTCTTGTGCATAGATTTTCACTACAGTGAACAGCGAGATATAGCTGTTTAAAACCTCTATTTACGAGGGGTCTTATGGAATTTAGTTTACACAGTCTTATAAGTCTTTAAAAATCCTACAAAGTCATTTTTGAAAAAACTTTTTATCGCCAAAAATGAAGGAGCTATGTTTGTAAAACTATTTTTTTTTTCGAAAAATTCGGATAGTCCGCTTATGGATAATTTTCAATGTACGTATAATACCACAGAACCGGTTCGTATACTGGAAGATAACTAAAAAACTATTTGTATTTGTATTTGTACATATTTGTAAATTCGTATTTTTGTGTAAATAAATGTTTTTGTAATTCTTTAATTCTACTTTTTTTCTGTATACATAGATCTATTAAAATATCTAATTATAAATACTGTAATGTTATTAAGGATGATTTTTAAGGGTTGAATATTATGATATATATGGGTATAAAACAATCATTATTTAACCAATCAAAATCAAAGTTTACCCATATTAAAGCTTACATTGCTTTTATATAATTTTTGACAATAAGGGGTAGTTTACACCCCTAAAAATAATCAACGCCCTTAAGCATGATATAGAATATGTGGTACAGGGTGAGATGATCCTAATCCCAAATTTTTATGTAAATCGATGCAAGCCGAAATTATTATTTTAGGACAAGTAAATTTTTTATATATAGCTCCAACAAGGGTGGTTTTAAGGGTTGAAATATTATGATAGTATATGTACAATCATTATGTAACTAATAAGAACCAAAGGTTGACAATATTAAAATTTAAAATGTTATTTTATAATTTTTTACAATTAGGGGTAGTTTTCACCCTTAAAAAACCAAAAGCGTACAACGGCTCAATATAGAAAATACACTAGAGGGTGTAATGAGCCTAATCCCAAATTTTTGTACAAATCGATGCTGGACGAAAAAATTGCGAGGTTTTACCATATTTTCAGCTTCATTTCCTCGACTATAAGCTGAGCTTAAGGCACGTAATGAAGCAACGGCTTCATTATCTGTCAATGACTTTTATATATAAAATCCTAAATAATCTGGCTCCATCTTATTTTGATGAAATTGTGTCTTTTAATTCAGCTCTGCCTAAATCACTAGATCTATTAACCAAATACATTTATGAAACCAACAGGTAGTTCATTGAACTCATTGTTTTTACAAGTTGACTTCAATAAGACCAGACCATATAATATATTCTAAAAAAATATTTTTGTTTTTAAGAAAAAACTCATTGACTATTTACATAAATGATTTTATCTTACGTAACATATTTTATGTAAAATCTGGTATTGTAAAATTTTGCCCACTACAATACCTTGGTCGTGCAATGAAACCAACAAAATGCCAGCTTCTGCAGCATATTATGCAGGGGAAAATTTTAGGAAACCGTAGCTTTGGAAGACGACGAATGCCATGGCTGCGCAGTCTCAGAGAGTGGTTTAACTGCTCGTCTAACCAACGTTTTCAGAGCAGCTGTAAACGGAATACAGTCATGATGATCGCTCACCTTCGAAAGAAGACGCCATCTTTAGAAGAAGAAGTACTATATTTATTAATTATATGTAGTGCTTTTAATATTTTAATATTAACGTAGGTACATGGAATATAACCTCGATAACAGGAAAGGAACGTGAATTAACAGAGGAAATGGAAATATTTGAGCTGCAATTGATAGGAGTAAGCGAGACGAAAAAAGTAGGAAATGTAATTGTCGATATCGGAGGGCAGCACATACTATACTATTCCGGAGTTCAGATAGGACAAAGGACAAAAGAAGGCGTGGGAATAGTTGTAACGAAAGAAATTAATAGAAGAATAACCAAATTCAAACCAGTATCATCAAGAACCATATACATAAAAATAGAGTTAGAAGAAGAAGAATGTCACATAATACAGGTATATGCACCGGTAGAAGGAACAGAGCATGAAAAAACAGAACTATTCTATGATGAGGTACAGAAACTTATTGATGAGATACAAAAGGAAAGCAAAAACATCATTTTACTAGGAGACTGGAATGCACGAATAGGAAATGATGAAAATATGGCATTAGGCTGCTTGGGAAGGTATAGAGAAGAGACGATAAATAGAAATGGTAGAAAAATGATAAGTTTCTGCTAAATAAATGACTTGTTAATGGGTATTCTTTCTGGTATCAACCGAGAAACGAAAAATATACATACGTAGCAGAAGAAAGAAATGAGAGAAGCATAATTGACTACATAGTATATTCTCGAGACACAGAACTAACGATACAAAATATAAAAACAGAGAACGAAGCCGTACTCGGTACCCAACACAGACTAGTGACAGCAGAGATAAACATAAAACTAATGGAAATAATAGAGAGTGCTCAATATACAAGAATAGCAATACATAAGATGAAAAATATGGAAATGAGGAAGTTATACCAAAGAGAGACAGATAAAGTACTGGAACAGCATGAAAACAATGAGGAAATATGGAATATGGAAGAAAGATCGAAAAAATTGAGAGACACGTTATGGAACTCTACAAAACAAGTATGTGGAATAAGAAAGAATGGGAACAATAATAAAAGAACTGGATGGTGGAATAAGGAATCAAAGCAAGCTGTAAAAGAGAAGAAAGAAATGTGGAAGCGATACATAAACACAAATGAAGAGCAAGACAGAGACGAATACAGAAGACAGAGAAATATAGTGAAAGAACTAGTAAAAGAGGCGAAGAAGAAAAGTTGGAAAGAATTCAGTGAAGAATTAAACGAAGGTTTTGGGAATAACAATAAACAGTTTTGGAATAAAATAAGAAGCATGAAAGGAACAAAAAGGAAACAAATAAGAACAATTAGAAATGAGCGAAATGAATTGAAAACAAACATACAAGACATACTAACCATATTATGGAATAAGCACTATAAAGAAAAATTCAAGGCAAGTAACCAACAAAATGAGGAGAGAGGACAGCAGGCAAGAGAAGTGGATAGAGACAATCGAGTAGACGAAATTCATATCAAAGATATTGAAGAAGGATTGGCAAGAATAAAGATTGGAAAAGCGGGAGGTGCCGATGACATAGATCCCGAGATGATGAAGTACGTGGGAGAACGAGGCAAGCTTTGGCTACTGGGAATAATGAGGGAAGCAGGAGAACAGGAAAGATACCGGAAGACTGGGAAGAAAATTTATTGATACCAATACACAAGAAAGGAGATGAAGCGGAATGTGATAACTATAGGGCTATATGCTTATCATCAGTGGCATATAAAGTTTACACCGGGATAATAGAAAAAAAGCTCAGGAAAGAACTGGAAGGAAAACTAGAAGAAGAACAAGCGGCTTTTAGGACAGAAAGAGGAACAACAGATAATATATACATATACATACTGAGAAATATAATTGAAAGTAAAAACGAAATAGGAGAAGACTTATATATTACGTTTATAGATATTAAAGCTGCTTTTGATTCTATAAATAGAGAAGTAATATGGTCAGTCATGGAAGATCGGCAAATCCCGCAAAAGATAGTAAGCGTGGTAAAAAGTACATATAAAAACGTACTTGCTAAAGTACAAATAAACGGAAACAGATCGCCAATAATAAACCTAAGGAGAGGAATAAAACAAGGTGACAGTCTCAGCCCAGTTTTGTTTATATTAGTAATGGATAGAGTAATGAAGAGCGCTAAAAGAAGGTCAAGGCAAGTACAGGAATTTAGTACCAGTGAGAATGGAAGGATTACTATATGCAGATGACTTAGTAATAATAGTAGACAATAAAGAGAAAATGCAAAAATTAATCGATAACTGGGTCGAGGAAATAGGAAATTTGAAAATGGAGGTAAATGTAAAGAAAACGAAGACCATGATAGTAACCCAAAAGAAAAGGGAAGAAATAAACCAAACGATATTTAGGTGCAAAAACGAAATAATAGAAACAGTCTCGACGTTTGAATACCTTGGAGTAATAATATCAGAGGATGGAAAGATAGATCAAGAAATCTTATAGAGAGCGAAAAAAGCAAATAAGATCTACTATGCACTAAATTAAACAATATTTGGAAAGGAAGAAATAGATAAAGAAATAAAACTGAAGGTATACAACGCAATCTCTGCACCAACTTTAATATATGCAAGTGAGACATGGGTAAACAATGCAAAAATAGACAGTATAATAAACGCAGCGGAGATGAAGCAGCTGAGAAAAATAGCAGGAAAAACGAAATTGGCAGAATAAGAAATGAAGATATTAGACAAAGACTGAAACAGGAATCGATAATAACCAAGATACAAAAAATAAAATTAAAATGGTATGGACACATTAACAGAATGGACCAGGTAAGACTACCAAAGCAGGTGATGGAATCGAAAAGATATGGTAAAAGAAGGAAAGGGAGGCCAAGGAAGAGATGGATCGATCAGATTATAGAAATTGGACAGAAAAAAGGAAAAACACATCAACAAATGAAAGAGTTACCAAAGGACCGCAAGAAATGGAAGAGATGGATAGAAGATGAATAAAACCTCCGACGCCCCTGAGGGGCATAAGGAGTTTCGAGAAAGAATATTAACGAGCATATTATGTTTTAGGTTTCTAATCTTTGATGTAAGAGCACTAACATCAGCAGAAATAGGAAGCGATCATAAATTGATATTGTGCAAAATCAGAATGAAAACACATATATGTGATAACAAAACAGCAGAATACACCACCAAGATTAAAGTCGAAAGCTTACAGGACTACTCCACAAGATACCTATTCCAAAAAAGACTTACGGAAAAAAGCAGCAAAATGTATATCACAGAAAGTGACCGAGTCGAAGAAAGCTGGGCAAAAATTAAGTCTAATATCTTAGCCTTAGCCAAGGAAGTTCTTGGTGAAAGAAACATTAATAAAAATAAATCGCTTCCAAGACGAAGAACTCCATGGTTTTGTACAGAAGTAAAGGAAAATTTTAAAGAGGAGAAAAAGGTTTACCTAAAATACATGTTAACTAAAACACAAGAGGCATACGATAATTATAAGACTATAAGAAACGAAACACATTCAGTAGTAAGAAGAATAAAAAATGATCACTGGGAACGTTTTTCGAAAGAAATGGAACATGATTTTTATGGTCTCCAAAAGGAAATATGGCGCTTTATAAGAGGTCAAAGAACGGAGGTAAAGGAACTAATAGAACCAAAATACATAGAAAAGGATACATGGATTGACTATCTAAAAAAGCTCTATGCAGAGGAAGAACAAATGATGCCAGAACCGGAAACACTAGAAATTACCACAAATGAAGATGTTAATATAAGAGCACAGGAAGTACGAAAAACACTCGAAAAGCTGAAGAAAAGTAACGCTGCAGGTAAGGATGGAATACCAAACGAATTACTGAAATATTGTGGAGCAGCAATGATAGAACAATTAACAACATTAATTAACAAAATTATAAAACACAATAAAATACCGGAAGAATGGAGAACGAGCGAACTAATTCTACTATTCAAAAAAGGAGATAAAAAGCAGCCAGAAAACTACAGAGGTATCAACTTGTTAAATACTACCCTAAAACTTACAACTAAAATCTTACAAGACGTAATGAATCAGAGGATAAGTTTAGCAGATGAACAACATGGTTTTCATACTGGAAGATCGTGTACAGATGCAATATTCGTCATAAAGCAAATTACTGAGAAATCACTAGAGTATAATAGACCAGCATTTCTATGTCTGATTGACTTAAAGAAAGCATTTGACAGAGTAAAACTTAAAGATGTAATCCATCTTCTGTATAATAGAGAAGTCCCTCTAGATATCATAAAAACTATTGAGAACATCTACCAAAACAACAAAATGGAAGTCAGAATAGATGGACAACTTACAGAACCTATAGATATAGGCAGCGGAATAAGACAGGGAGACTCATTGAGTCCTATGCTGTTCAATTTAATCATGGATGAAATTATCAAAAACGTCAACAAAGGAAGAGATAGAATGGGAAACAAAGAAGTAAAAATACTCTGCTACGCGGACGACGCAATATTGATAGCCCAAGATGAAGATAGTCTGCAAAGATTAGTCCACAGATTTAACATAAGAGCAAAAGAATTCAATATGACAATTTCATCTCAGAAAACCAAAAAAATAGTAATCAGTAAAGAACCAATCAGATACAAAATAGAAATTGATGGTATCAGTATTGAACAAGTAATGGAAGTAAGATACCTTGGAATTACATTGTCAAGTTACGGAGACCTAGACAAAGAAGTGAGAAAACAAGTACAAAAAGCAAATAGATTGGCAGGATGCCTTAATAACAATATATGGCGAAACCGACATATTAACACTGAGATGAACTCAAGAATTTATAAAGCCAGTGTAAGACCAATAATGACATATGGATCAGAAACAAGACCCGATACAGCCACAACACAAGGACTACTGGAAACGGCAGAGATGAGAGTACTGAGAAGAATTACAGGAAATACACTGAGAGATCGAAAGAGGAGCGAAGATATTAGAAGACAATGTAACGTACAGTGTATAAACGAATGGACACTAAATAGAAAAAAAGAATGGAACGACCACATAACCAGAATGGGGGAGACACGTGTGGTCAAAATAGCACGAGATAATCACCAATCGGTAGAAGAAGTATCGGCCGACCGCGCAAAAGATGGAGAGTGACAACCTTCCATAGAGGTATCAATCCGCCAATGAACAAGCAGAATGGCTTATAAAGAGGAAGAAGAAGAAGAAAAAGAAGAAGAAGATATTATGTTTTATGTAAACGTCCATAATATAATGTATTTATAATTGTAGCAATTGTAAAATATTAGGGTTTCCAAGATCAATAAAGATTTCTTTGATTCATTCATCATAAGTGATTCTCTTCCATGCTTAATTACTTCTGCGGAGATGCCGTTTTGATACCTGTGCTTTTATTGTTTTTCAAACTTTTTATGGCTTTTCTTTCGATTCTTCTGTGTTCGATGCTGATACTCTATCCGTTTGATTGTAACCTTTCAGTTTTTTCCTAATTGTAACTCCTTCAAATGCCATTCCCATTTCTCTACTTTGAAAAAATTGTGTTTTTTGTTGACAGTTAGCCCCCGTCATCTCTATTTTTTCTGTAATGAATTGGATTATTTTTTGGTTATTAATACTTACCGATCGAATAATGCACACCTTGCTATTCTCGCTTACCTGTAAAAAGAAAATAGTTTAAAACAAAAATTCAAGGTAGAACTACGTCATAATATAAGAAAAAAATAAAACTTTTTTATTGCCTTCTTTCATTATTTCTTTCCCTTGATTATTAATTTTTGATAAATTATAATAACTATTATAAAAATAAATCTACATCCTTGTAACTGCAACAAAAGTTGGGTTACCTAATAGTCAAGAGCTAGTGAACTCTCCGACTAACGGTCTTCCTGCAAGGCTAGAAAGTATAGTGATAATTCATAGCACACCAAGACTAAAAACCATGACCTGGCAGGCATCAGTCCTGCACGTGTATCTATCAGGTAAATCGAAAAGTGCATAGTTTAGGGGTAAAATAAACTTTCTCCTGTAAGGTTTAAATTTAAGTATGTGTTTGAGTAGGTCATTTAGAAGAAATGTGTACAATGACAGGCGATTCTGAACAGCATAAGACCTTGCCAGGCGAGGGGAAAGATTAGGGTTTTTTGTTAAAATTATTTTTTTTGCATCGAATAAAGTTTTTTTAGGTTTTTTGAATCATTCCAAACAGAAAAGGACTTTAGTGACTTTTCTCTTAGGTTAATAGTTTTTGACATATAAGCGATTAAAAAATTTAAAAATTGCGAAATCGGCCATTTTTAACCCTGAATCGGACATTTAACTGAAAATTTCAATGTTGCCAAGGTAGGTAGATATTCTTTAAACATCGATTGATGAAATCCCAAAGAGCTTTTGCAATAAAATATCGAAAACCCCTTTGTTTTTTAATTGCTAATCAAGCGGGCGCGACACTGTAGTATAAGTGAGGACGTTTGAGTTTGCATAAATTCATTATCTCGAGAATAGGCAAATTTGAAGAGATATCTTCAGACAGGTTGATTGCTATTTTTAAACTAGGATTTTATGGCTTATATATAATACTAGTGACGTCATCCATCTGGGCGTGATGACGTAATCCATGATTTTTTTGAATGGGAGTAGGGGTCATGTGATAGCTCGTTTGAAAGGTTATTTAATTATCTATGCATTAATATTAAAGTTAACATAATTGTTATTTTAAACAAATTTGAGAGTAAGAAACTCATAAATCGTATAAAAAACTTCAATATGGCGTTCGCTGAATGTCTATCCTTATTGGTTGCTTAGAAAATTGCAAAATAAATCATAAATTTTGAGATTTTACAAATATTCATAACTTATGTAAAAATTAACGTAGAACCTTCTTATTACACGGAATGATGAGACTTCTGGTGCTTAAATCATACCCTAACTTTTAAAGCGATTGGTCAAATAGTTTAAAAGTTATTTAATTTGTTTATCCCAAATTAATTTTTTTGCAACACTATAAGTCAGAAAGTGATGAAGTTACAGTAATACTTTGGATAGTTTATGAAAGAAGAAGATTTACACTATTAATTTAATTAAAAAAAAAGTGACAAAAAATAATTCTAAATATTGCAAAATTATTATGCAAGAACATGTGAATTAAAAAGGGGGGGGGGTAACTTCGTCCCTAATTGTCCTAGGACAATTGTTTTTCTGTGTAATTGTTGATAAAAAGCAAAAAATCGACATGTTTTTGCAAAATAATTTTACACTGTTTAAAATTACTTTTTGTCATTTTTTTTAATTAAGGTAATAGTATAAATGTTCTTTTTCATAAACTGTCCGAAGTGTTACTATAACCTCATAATTTTCTGACTTATAGTGTTGCAAAAAAAAAGAATGTGTGTGTACTTTGTACGCACGTAAGAAGATATTCTTCTATTATATAATAGGTAATTTAAACGAAGTAAATATACTTAAAAGGTTATTTGTACTTATTTTATTTAAAAATCAAACTAACTTTCTTATCTACCACTTTCAAAAAAGAAGAATATCTTCAAAAATTATATAATAATATACTTACAATCATAAAATCTATAAAAAAAAATAAAAAAATAATAACTTGCTTGGGGCTCGAACCCACTTCACGTCTACCGCGCCGTACGAAAGTTGACGGCATTTCAAACTGTACCACATTCGCGTGTACGTCATGTGGGAATATACACAAACTAAACGTTTACACCATAAATTTATATGAATTTAACAAAATTATTAGTTTGATTTTGTTGAAATAAAATACAACAAAATATAGAGTAAGAAAACGATATATGAGATGAAGATTTGTAGAAAGTTTGTTCGTAATCAGATTATGTAAATTAAAGCATTGCCTACTAATAGGTAACTACATTATTTTGTTTACATTTTCCAAATAGATAGGTATTGAAACTATTAGGTATTTCCAACTGAAACATTTAGAATTACGTACCTGCGGCTTTTCAAAACTATTTAAAAAGTCACTATAATTATAAATTTGATTTTATTTCTGTCCACACATCAATAAAAACTAATATTATACAATATTTTTGTTTACCGATAACCTCCATATTGAACAATTATTGACAGATCATTTCAAAATTTCAACACCCAATCAGAGCCCGTATAACCACTAATACCACACTGTCGGTGTGCGCATGCGCGGGGAGCAATCAAATTTTACCCTCAATCGATTCGCCGCTAAAGAAGAATATCTTCAAAATGAATTTGGGATAAATAAATTAAATAACTTTTAAACTAATTGACCAATTGCTTTGTTTAAAATATAATTTAAGGATAAGAAGTCTCAGCATTCCGTGTAATAAGAAGGTTCTAACTTAATTTTTACATACGTTATGAACATTTATAAAATCTCAAAATTTATGACTTGTTTTGCAATTTTCTAAGCAACAAATAAGGATAGACATATTCAGCGAACGCCATATTAAAGCTTTTTATTTGATTTATGAGTTTCTTATTCTCAAATTTGTTTAGAATGCTTTACTTTTTAGTAATAGACGAAAAAATCGAAAATTTACCGTTTTTTGATCTTCATTTGTTTATAACTATGTATATCATCAAAATGGGCTGCAGGAAACATATAGGTTATTAATATAGATTCATATAGGTCCATACTACTCAAAAAACTTGGTTTTGACCTGGAAAGGGATGTGTCACGAGAAAAATCTTATTTCTCTGGACTATATGGTTACCAGGCCATAACTGTACCAAATTTTCTGGAGGCCTCGGATGATGGCAAATAGCTATTTTCAATTCATCCCATAAATGCTCGATAGGATTGAGATCTGGGCTGCATGATGGCCATTCTAATCTGATCAATCCAACCTCTATTTAAGATATTTATGTTTATGAGTCAATCAGTGTTTTTTCAAATCTCTTACAAGAAAAGAGATATTCGGATAATTCCAAAAACAAAATCTTAGTGATGCCTCCGGGATCATACGAAAGGACTATGAAACTAAATCAGCTCTTCAATTTTTCTACAGAATTTTTTAAAGTTTGGAGAATATACAACGCTTCCATTCAGCCCCGTATAATGACATCTAAGCAAAAGTTTTTTGTTACCGGAATAATAACAAACGATATCAATACATGTACCTACCTACAAACTGATGCAAGAATCTTGCATCGGAGTACAAATAATAAAGATATGTTATCTTAAGTTACTTGAACTTATAAGTTATCTTAAGATTAAGTTATAACTTAACAATTTTTAACGGCGGAATTTTGTGCCGGTGGGTGTATATTATGGATTTCGTGAAGTAAAGGATGCTGAACAAATAAAAATTATTTAAAATATAAAATATCTATTAAATATATTTTAAATAATTTTGATAAATTTTAACAAAATTATTTAAATAAACCGATCTGTTCCTAATCATTTATCAGTGACCAAGAACTTTGTCATTTTTATGGTTTATTGATGATATCGTCATTTAATACTTCAAAATTTCACGCCACAATCTCCACCGCAATCAGTAAATTGGATAATTTCGGAATCGCCCATGCGTGATTGTCGCAACATTGACCTCAACATATTAAATCATTATATCAATTCAAAATTAAACGAAAGATAGCACCGATCTCACACATGCATACACGCTTAGATGAATTAATAACATGGATTAACCATTACAATGCGATTCATTATATGCCGTTTAAGTTGAATTTATAATTATCTTTAAAAGCGGATAAAGGAAAGGTTGTTTCAAAAACACAATGTGTAATTAACAAATCTGTGCCAGAACATAGAAGACTATAATATACTAATCATAATAGGTATATTATATCTGAAAAGATTATGTCACCTTACTGGTTTATTAACATTACTATCTAAAATCACAATAAAGATGCACTTAGAAATAAACAATCCAAGACACGTTGAATGTTACGAGGAGCACTCCGGAATCATGATTTACAATGTATAAACTTTGTAAATCATGATTTCGGATGTAAAATGTCGTCTAGTCCGAATTGCGTTCCGTTTCTTGGGCCTTGTCGAATTGCGTCCCAAATATTTTGATTACCTGGCCACCGATAACGTCTAGTCCGAATTGCGTTTCATTTCTTAATTAGCCAACCCAATTGCGGTCAGAGGATAGCTTAATAAATATTAGGTAAGCAGGGAAATATAATAAACGTAATATCAACTAACAGTTTATTTTATATAATATATTATATTAAAAAGCACCGAATTTATAACTAACACATTTAACGAAATTGTATCTTGAAATTTCACCCCTGTTATACTGGTTAATTTTCTGTTCGAGAAAAATATATTTGCTGGAGATATATAAAAAAAATATATATTTATCTACATTTCTAGAAATATTTTGTTTAACAGAATTTATTTTTATATAAGAATCGGTTTGAATGCGCTTTAATGTTTCAACAAACAAAAAAATATTAGGATGAGGAGACAAACAATAATTTTTAAATTTTGAATGAAATCCCTCACAAGAATTAGTTGTTCTATACAGGATGTCCCGAAAAGATTGGTCATAAATTATACCACACATTCTGGGCTCAAAAATAGTTCGATTGAACCTAACTTACCTTAGTACAAATGTGCTCATAAAAAAAGTTACAGCCCTTTGAAGTTACAAAATGAAAATCGATTTTTTTTAATATATCGAGAACTATTAGAGATTTTTTATTGAAAATGGACATGTAACATTCTTATGGCAGGAACATCTTAAAACAAAATTATACTGAAATTTGTCCACCCCATAAAAAATTTATGTGGATTTTGTTCTCTTAAACCCCCCCCAAACTTTTGTGTACGTCCCAATTAATTTATTATTATGGTACCATTAGTTAAACACAACGTTTTTAAAACTTTTTTGCTTCCTAGTATTTTTTCGATAAACTAGTTTTTATCGAGATGCAGCTTCTTTTTCAATATATTTACGTAAAAATTTTATGGGGGTTTTGTTCCTTTAACCTTCCGATAACCAACCTTTTTTTGTTACACGGATGACCAAGGGGGGAAAATGACCCCAGGTCAAAAATGTCAAAAATGACAATTTTAACAAAAAAATAAAGTTTTTTTTTTTATTTTTAATTTTTTTTTGTGGCATGGACTTTATGTCATTCAGCCAGTCACAACATGAGTATTAGTGTCATGTGTAGTGTGTATGTTGAGTAAGTGTCTTGTTACTTTGCAAAGTCGACGTCATTAGCGTAAAACTACTTGTAATTACACATAATAGACGCTATTTTACTAAACATCAACTTCAGAATATATTTTTTATTCGTAAAATATAGGGAATTTTTTTTATTTCAAAACATGAGGATATCTAGAATGATATTAAAGTCAAATAAAAAAATAATGAGTTAAAAATTAAAAATACTTTTGAATTTATTAAAGAAAAACATACGTTGGGGTCACAATTTCCCCCGCTTGGTCATCCGAAGGTTAAACCCCCCAAATGTTTGTGTACGTTCCAATTAAACTATTATTGTGGTACCATTAGTTAAACACATATTTTTTGTAAAACGTTTGCCACTTAGTCTTTTTTTCATAAGTTACCTTTTATCGAGATGTAGCTTCTTTTTCAAAATATACCTAAAAATGTAAATTATAAATAAATTTTCAGATTATTAACAGGTCTACAAATCGTACTTAACCATATACAAATATGTGGTGGATTCGACAAATATTCAAAATATCTCGATAAACACTGGCTTATCAAAAAAGTACTAAGAGGCAAAAAAGTTTTAAAAACATTATGTTTAACTAATGGTGCCATAATAATAATTTAATTGAAACGTACACAAAAGTTTGGGGGGTTTAAGGGAACAAAACCCCCATAAAATTTTTATGGGGTGCACAAATTTCACTTTAATTTTTTTTTAAGATGTTGCTGCCATAAAAATGCCACATGTTCATTTTCAATAAAAAATCTCTGAGAGTTTTCGATATATGAAAAAAAATCGATTTTCATTTTGTAACTTCAAAGGGCTGTAAATTTTTTTGTGTGCACTATTGTATATAGATAGGTAAGTGAGGTTCAATCAACCTATTTTTGACCCCAAAATCTGTGGTATAATTTATGATCAATCTTTTCGGGACACCCTGCATATTGATGCGCTATTCTTTGCCCAAATTTGTGGAGGAAATGTGGAGTCCTCTTCGATATACGTTTCAACTAGACAGTTTGCAAATGCGTCAACTCGATGATCATCTGGTTTTTCAGGCATAAAATCTTCCACAAAACAATCTCCAACTTGGCTCGAAGGAAGATACATTAGGCCAAAAATATGCTTCAGCCATTTACCTATTTCTGAGTTCTCGTTCTTATACTCAGAACTCAACCCCACACTTTGTACTTTACGCCACCTGTAACAAGATTATAGAATTCTTTATTTCAGAAAGTACTTGCATTCAAGAAAAAGTTTGAAACAGGTCAAATTTTATAAAAAATACATATTTAAAAAATAATGAGAATATTTAGGAGCCAATTTTCTGACAGAGGTTATGACGACATCTTTTTTTTATGTCAAAAAATAAATTTTTTTGAAGATATTTTACCTACAATTCTTGTTTTAACTTATATCAAATGCTGTTTTTTGTAAAAAATGATGTCGTCATAACTCAAGTTTTTCTTAACAATCTACTATATGCCAGTTACATTGCTATACGTATTACTTACCAAGCTTGAGCAAGATGAAATCGACAACCAACAACATTTGCTTCCGGAAAAACTTCTCGCACGCTGGAGTGGATACCTAATTCGTAATCAATCACTATTTTCAAATTTATTATTTATTACAAATGTCACTTACAAATGTTTAAATTGTGGTAAAAATGGATAAAACACCTTCAGAAAGTAATTATAATTCTCATAGAAAACGAAGTTCGTCAGAAGAATCCCATCGGAAATTGTTTGCAATACTTTCTTGAACATTATGAGTATGACAGATTTTCGGAGGTCCCGTAAACAAAATTTTACAGTAACTGAATTAGGTGAGATGAGGAGCCCAAAATTGAAGTCAGATGGTCAAAAAAAGATTTTATTAACGTTTCGACGCCCAAGTCGGGTGTCGTTGTCAAAATACAAAATAATACTAAATAAACAAAAATGTTGTTGCTTAGTAAAAAATTCTTCTAATAATTTATTTAATCTGACTCATTTATATCGGCAATTCAGACACGTATTATACATTTTAAAGTAGACGACTTTAAAATGATATTGCCAATATTGATGAGTTGCGTTCCTGGGACGACTTTACTAAAAGATAGTTCATTCGATTACATGAAATCAATCCCAACTCAAGAATATCCGCCACAAAAAATCATAGCATGTGATCTGTCTTTAAAAAGACAACCAAATGCAACGGTGGCAATGAAATTCTCGCGTTAGAGATTCCATAGTAAAAATGCCACAAGAAAATAGCTTCAGAACAACACTATAAGATAAATTAATGCTATTTAATATGCTTAATCAAAATTTAACCCTCACGCACAAGTTGTAGTCTATTTGATTAACAACTTCAGTGAGAAATTGGGTTTATTTTTTATGTATTAGTTGCAACAAATAAACTCTATTATTATAATTATTATTTCGTTGGATTTAAATTGCATCCCAAATCTTGACATGTTTTCTTTAATAATTCGAATAATGATTTGTAAGTGAATTTTTGCTTATTAGGTAACAAACAAAATGCAACTGAAACATAAGTGTCATTAAACAATGTATGTAATGTAAACGTTTGAAAAGAATTTTTGTGCAATAATCCAATGTTCCATCCATAAATAAAGTGGAATTGTTACACATAAATGAAAGATTAGACAGACATGAAAAAACAACAATATTAAACTGTTCATCATTAATCAACAAAAACTGTTCATTTTTGATAGTAAATATTTCAATTTGTTTTAAAAATTCTTGAACATCCTTGGCTGATTTTGGAAATTTTGGAACCGTTTTCAATCGCGTGCGATCAATGTTCTTTTTTATGTATTGGACATATTTTGTTGACAGAGAGGTACTTAAGTACTTCGCTTTGCTTTTCGATTTCCTTGTGTAACAACTTCGCAGGTCGTTCCGCAATATCTTCTGTTGTTTTTCTTTTAAAAGAATTGTTAACTTTTTGGCGAATTAATACTTCTTCAGCAAGCTCATGATTGTGTTCACCACTAACTTTTGAAAACACATTATTTAATGTATATAGTTTTGCTTTACACTTTTTATTTGTACAATACCACACAGTTTCACCAAACTTTTTAATTCACGAAACTTTCTAAATTTGAATTCCATTTTGAATTTTCAACCATTTATGCTACACTTAGGACCTTCATGTTTCACCCAGAAAAACTTTATGATATAGTAAAACAATACTGTAAATTTCATTAAGATCGGTTTAATAGATTTTGCAAAATAAATTTTGCAATCCAGCGTTCGCAAAAAAAATTCATTTTTTCAAAATGTTACAGGACTGAAAATAAAGCAGACAGCAAGTTGAAATTTTCTTTGCATATATAAGTGTACTGTGCCTTTCATTTGCAATTTGTAACATTAAAATCGATTAACTATCACGGCGTCAGGAATTTTTTAAATAAACATTAATTATTGGTGCTACGCGCAGGACAGCGGATAGTTTGCTCTGATTGGGCATTCCAATGACCTTTGAGAATGATTGATACATTTTAATTTTTATTACATTTCGATATAAATAAATAAATTTGTTTATTGCAAAATAAAAACACATACTCTATCCTTTGAAATAACACTTTTTTTAGCAAAAACTTTCTTTGTTCATATATTTTAACTTAGAGAATAAAAGTTTAATATTTTTAAACATATGCAATTGTTTAAACAATATTTCACAAACATTAATAAAATTAGTTTGATTTTTGTGGAATTAAAATATTAAAATACAACAAAATATAGAGTAAGAAAATAATATACTTATTAGATAAAGATTGGAAGAAATTTTGGTGGAAATCAACTTGTGTGAATCGAACACCGCTGTCCTGCGCGTAGCACCAAAAATTAAGGTTTATTTAAAAAATTTCCTGACGCCGTCGTAATTAATCGATTTTAATTTTGAAAATTGCAAATGAAAGGTACAGTACACTTCTATAAGCGAAAAAAAATTCAACTTGCTATCTGCTTTATTTTCAGTCCTGCAACATTTAAAAAAAAATGAATTTTTTTTGCGAAAGCTGGATTGCAAAATTTATTTTGCAAAATCTATTAAACCGATCTTAATGAAATTTACAGTGTTGTTTTACTATATCATAAGCTTTTTTTGAGTAAAATATGAAGGTCCTAGGTGTAGCATAAATGGTTGAAAAACGTAAAATGCAAATACTTGTTTTTGTATGTTTTTTTTGGCAATTATTGCTATCTTGCAACAAGGGTGACTATTTTTTATATTTTTAACCAATTCTATATTGTAGGAAATTTAATTACGCAACTTTTATGTTGGTACAACTTTTCTCAGAAATGAACAGTTTTAAATTTATAATCAAAAAACCAATAAAAAAATCGAATTTTTCCTTCATATTTTGACATTTTGATTATTTAAACAATGTTCCAGACCATTTTGAGTGGAACGATAACTTAAATATTATTACTTGAGTTATTTTCAAGCAATTTCTGCAAAAAAATTTGAGTCACCTCTCAACGTCCATCTCAAAACAGATGCGCCCTGGACTATTAACATCATTTCAAAATCCATTGCGCGGTGCGATTGTCTAAGTTCACTCTTTACTGTTTGGAAATAAATTGCAATTTTAAAAATTCCACCCTATCAAGTTAACCTCCACTTTCTCTTATTTTTACTAAGAAACTAATTAGGTAAACCCTGTAAACCCAGGTAATACTGTGTAGGATTAAATTTTATTGTTTGAAACGGAACGCAATTGACCATACAAAACACATTAGCGATATTACCTGAAAATCCCTCAAAATTTTGGACGCAATTGGGACACCTCCGTAAAATGTATATGCCGAATTTATACTCAGCTATTGCTACTGCCGCTGCCGTTGACGGAAATATTGCCCGAAATATGATCTCGACACGAGTGAGGTGTTTACATCAGTCTCATTACCGAACGAGTCATAAGAAAGGAATGTGACAACAACATCGTCTTGCTCCCTTACTCACTTGCCGCTCTGCCGGCGGCGAAGCCGCCTTTGACTTCTCTCCTTTGACTTCCGTCACTAGAACCGACTTTTTGGGTATGTAGGTGCAGTGGCAGTAGCATGACGAGTAAAAGCGCGAGTGAGCTATTTACACATTCACGCTGCCCACTTCCCTGTCCAATTCCCTGTCGAACAGGGCTGAGTATAAATCCGGTATATAGGTATACATTGTAAATCATGATTTGGGAGTGCTCCTTATAACATTCAACGTATCTTGGTTTGTTTATTTCTAGTGCGTCTTTATTGTGATTTTAGTATAGAACATTTGAAATTCTTCGTCACTGGTGTATGAGATTACGTTGGGAATTATCACATTCATTAAAAACTGTGTTATCAATAATTTTTTAAGGGTTTATAATTTTAATTGAAATTATTGTGCTTTATTCAAAAAAAAATATTCAATATAAAATACGCCAAAAAAATAGTTTTAGAAAAATATTGACAAACTTTGAAACTGTTTTTCTACATCTAATAATTATAAATGCAAAATGTTAAGCTGGAATGAGTACGTTTGCCAAAGTTCAATGACAGAACTGGTCGAACCTTTGCTAAAAGAGACCATTGCTCCTTAACCGTTTAAGTAAAAAATACGACGCAAAAATACAAAAATACCTGTTGTTAGATAAAAAGTAAGGTCCTTGACTTTTAAAAACATTGATAAAAACAACTAAACGGTGTTGTTGGAAGAAAATATATTTTGGGAAATAGGAATATAAAATTTTCATAGCGTTATCGTATTGAAGATAAGCTAATATAGCTTATTAATTAGGCGTAATCAACTAAAAATTAAGTCATGAGAGACACTGAATAAAATATGAGAAATAAAGTGGAACGGCGGATTTTACTAACCGAATAATGGGAGTGGCAATGGGAAGACAATTAGACAATTGAGGCATTATTGAAAATTTGTTCATGGAAAAATGTGAACAACACGCCCTACCATTAGTAGATATAATACCCCAGGCTGTGGGTGAAAAAACGTGATATAATTCAGGCATTTTTGAAACCTATCAGGTGTTGTAAAGGCCAGGAATAACTTCTACTAAAATGTGACCAAAAATATTGTGCGCTTTTTTTATTGCGATTTTCATTTGTTAAATTTGCAATTTTTAAAGATTTTTAATTTTGCAGCTTAGGATATTGATTTTAGAGAAAAACTTTTAAATAGAAAGTTGTAGTAAATTAAAAAACCTACAATTTGAGCTATGGTAAGTTTAATCTCGTTTATTGGTTATTGCAAAACAGCATGCGAAAGGTCCAAAATGGCCGTTTTTTAGAATTGCGTTATTTATTGTACAAATATTTTGTTTTATTTTTTAAAGCTTTAAAATGAAGATCTTTCAATTCCAAACATAAAAAAAATTGCAAGGCCGGATTAACGAATTTGTTGCTTAGATATTATAAATTGTTTATCCCAAGAGGTCAAATGTCGAAGGCAATAACTTTTTGAAGAAAAATCGTAGAGAGTTGTTGTAACATCCAATCTCCTTCTAAAGAATTATATTTTCATATTCTGATGTAAATAAATGCGTAAAACATTTTTAAACCTCTAATTTTTGGGTTTGAAAATAAGGGGGTAAATTTCGTTATAAACATTTAGAGCTGAAGCGGCCCAGTACATCCTATGAGTTTTTAACTTACAGATTATTGTTGCTGAAGAGGAACCGAAGATTTATAAAAAAATAAAAAATTTCTACGACCAGCTGAAGCCGAGTTAAATGTTGGGTTTGAAAATATGGGGGCAAATTTCGTTATAAACATTTAGAGCTGAAGCGGTCCTGTACATCCTATCAGTTTCTAACTTACAGATTATTGTTGCTAAAGACGAAAGGAAGATTTATAAAAAAATAAAAAATATTTCAATCGTAGTGCCTTTATTTAAAACAATTAAGAAATTATTTTACAGTCATTGACTAAAGAAAGACTTATAAGATATTATAGTTACATTTAATTATTAAAAATTATTTTTAAAATCGGTGCTTTTGCGAGCGGCCGAATTTTGCAATTCGCCCGGCTCGCTTCAAATCCGCGCGCTCGGAAAATGTTTACGTAACTTTTATTAAATTTTGACCGAAAACAATTTAATAATATTACCATTATAATATACAGTGTATTTACCACTGTATTTGTTTTTCTTGATAAACTTTTATATGTGAAATCTCATTTCTGAAGAAATAATATTACAAAAATGATACATATAACTATATTTTTAATTTTTGCATTGTTATATAAACATAATAATAATAATGTTAGCTACTTCTTATTATACAATATAAAACTTTTTCTTCTTGTAGTGACTATCCGTTTTGGATGTTGGCGACCATCATGGCAATTTTGCAAACCCCATTTGGAAACTGAGAACCAGGAAGGCGAAGGATTACCTTGCTAGAAAATTTACGTACGTCGTTCAACACAACAACTACAAATATTTTAGAGCAGCAGTACCGATTTAGTGTGCAAGTACAGATTGCCATGATGGTCGCCAACATCCAAAACGGATAGTCACTACAAGAAGAAAAAGTTTTATATTGTATAATAAGAAGTAACATTATTATTATTATTATATTTATATAACAACGAAAAAATTAAAAATATAGTTATATATTTCATATATATGTATCATTTTTGTAATATTATTTCTTCAGAAATGAGATTTCACATATAAAAGTTTATCAAGAAAAACAAATACAGTGGTAAATAGACTGTATATTATAATGGTAATATTATTAAATTGTTTTCGGTCAAAATTTAATACAAGTTACGTAAACATTTTCCGAGCGCACGGATTTGAAGCGAGCCGGGCGATTTGCAAAATTTGGGTCCGCAAAAGCACCGACTTTAAAAATAATTTTTAATAATTAAATGTAACTATATTTTATAATTATTTTTAATTTAAGATAATATAAGACTTTCTTTAGTCAATGACTGTAAAATAATTTCTTAATTGTTGTAAATAAATGCACTACGAGTTAAGAAAAAATAAACAATTATCTCGGCTTCAGTTGGTTGTAGAAAATTTTTATTTTTTTATAAATCTTCGTTTCGTCTTCAGCAACAATAATCTGTAAGTTAGAAACTCATAGGATGTACAGGGCCGCTTCAGCTCTAAATGTTTATAACGAAAATTGCCCCCTTATTTTCAAGCCCAACATTTAGCTCGGCTTCAGTTAGTCGTAGAATTTTTTTATTTTTTTATAAATCTTCGGTTCCTCTTCAGCAACAATAATCTGTAAGTTAAAAACTCATAGGATGTACTGGGCCGCTTCAGCTCTAAATGTTTATAACGAAATTTACCCCCTTATTTTCAAACCCAAAAATTAGAGGTTTAAAAATGTTTTACGCATTTATTTACATCAGAATATGAAAATATAATTCTTTAGAAGGAGATTGGATGTTACAACAACTCTCTACGATTTTTCTTCAAAAAGTTATTGCCTTCGACATTTGACCTCTTGGGATAAACAATTTATAATATCTAAGCAACAAATTCGTTAATCCGGCCTTGCAATTTTTTTTATGTTTGGAATTGAAAGATCTTCATTTTAAAGCTTTAAAAAATAAAAAAATATTTGTACAATAAATAACGCAATTGTAAAAAACGGCCATTTTGGACCTTTCGCAGGCTGTGTTGCAATAATCAATAAACGAAATTAAACTTACCATAGCTCAAATTGTAGGTTTTTTAATTTACTACAACTTTCTATTAAAAAGTTTTTCCCTAGAATCAATATCCTAAGCTGCCATTTAACAAATGAAAATCGCAATAACAAAAAAAGCTCACAATATTTTTGGTCACATTTTAGTAGAAGTTATTCCTGACATCGTCCTTTACAACACCTGATAGGTTTCAAAAATTCCTGAATTATATCCTGAAATCGACCTATTTTTCACCCACAGCCTGGAGTATAAGGTATTGTTTTCTTTCTGTTGTAGTAAAAAGTCGCTATGAAAGGCACATTAGCGAGAAAAGTATCCTTGCCTGATTCCTTATTTGTAAATCAATTTAAGTTGGTTTGGGTCCTGGATAAAGGGTATACAAACTGGCCAATTTAATGTTTCCACTTCCTTTTTTTTGTATTTTTGTTTTGTTTTTTATTTATTAATACATACAGTGAGCACGTAAAGGTTGGAATACATTCATTTTCTCAAGAATGGATGATTTTGGAGAAAAATCCCGAAATAGGTCAATTTTTATTTTTAAATTACGACTTTTTTGCATATATATCATACTAGTGACGTCACCCATCTAAGCGTGATGACGTCATCGATGATTTTTTTAAATGGTAATAGGGGTCGTGTGATAGCTCATTTGAAAGGTAATTCAATTCTCTATTCAGTAATATAAACATTAACATAATTCTTTATACAGGGTGTCCAAAAAAAATTTTAATTATATTTATTGACATAAAAAGAAGAATGCATGTAATTTATTTACTTCAAAATACATTTTACTGCTCTCGGAAAACAGAAAACAATGTTTATTTAAAAAATATTCATTGCTTTTCGTTAAATTAAATGTTCAAACTGTAAGAGGAAGGTGGGTGGCTGCTTTAATATTGAATTTAAGCAAAAAACAATATTTATTTGTCAAATAAACATTATTTCCTGTTTTCTGATAGCAGTAAAATGTATTTTGAGTTAAATAAATTACACTGATTCTTCTATTAATGCCAATAAATTTAATTTTTTTTTATTAAACACAAGCTGCGTTTAGACTACTGAAATCTGGTCATCAGTTGACCAATTATCAGTTCTTCTTTAACTTATATTACTAAATGATACATAATCTAAGATCTTAACCCTATGGTGTCCTCTTATTTTTTTTAACAAGTATGTATTTTAAAACTAAAACTAACACACAATACAACACTATGCTCTGCTTTTACACTAACACTTTACACTAACTCAAATGGTTTTCTTCGTATTTAAATTTAATTAAAAAACATTTTTTTTGAACGCCCTGTATCAATAATTATGTTAACATTTATATTACTGAATAGAGAATTGAATTACCTTTCAACTGAGCTATTACACAACCCCTATTCTTATTTAAAAAATCATAGATGACGTCATCACGCCCAGATGGGTGACGTCACGAGTATGATATATATGCCAAAAAGTCGCAATTTAAAAATAAAAATTGACCTGTTTCGGGATTTTTTTCCAAAATCGTCCAATCTCGAGAAAATGAATTTATTCCAACCTTTACGTGCTCACTGTATGTATGTATGTGTGTGCATATAAATGTGTGTATAATACTGCCCATCTAAGGAAAAGTGCAGTAAGTAACAATAACAGGATTTTGAGAAAACTCCACTTGTAATTTAGAATGATGCTGTAACTTTGAATATGATGATATTTCAGTTTTTAATTGTTTATCCTTTATCCAGTACATTTATGTTAAATACAAATAAAAAATTGTATTCCTTAATTCTAATTTTTAATGCAAAAAAAAGTTGAAAATATAAAATGATGCCGTACATACGGCATTTTTCTTTAGTAATGTGAATGGCTATAAGTGCGATATGTACCTGCTGCTTTACATTTTTAATCGTTTGTTGAAAGAACGCTGCGTTTAGTTATTTTTTAATCTATTACCTAACTTTAAAAAAATATCCTTAGAATTGTTGGAAATAGATTAAAATTATTGTATTAGCTGCAAAGTCACCACGAGTTTATTATATATGGTATAGTCAAAGCCCGAATTTCAGGCACTCCTAGGTTTGACTAGGCAATCCTCAGGTCTGACTGACGGTCTTAGTCAAAGCCCGAAATAAAATACAGTTTCGGCCTTTGACTAGTCAAACCTAGGAGAGACTACGTTGGTCAGGCAAAGGTCGAAATTTAATTTTATGAAATCGGGGTTTGACTAGTTAAACCCCGATCAGCTATTAAAATGTCGTAATTTGTTAGATTGGGTTTAATAAAACGTCATTTTTTACTATTATGTTTATTATTTTTATATTGTCGTAATTAAAATAAAAAAAATTAGTGTTTATTCTCACATTATGGCATTTAGAGTTGCACAATACGTTAGACCTTTTACACTTATATAATTTTGAAGAGCATTTCTTCTTGCAGTAGTATTTTATAAAGCCTTGTCCTCCAAATTTAGACAGCTTAACGTCTGAAACATCTTCGAAATTAAGAAAGTTCTCTTTGCAACATTTCCAATAATTCTTCTTTTTTAATGACACTTTATTTGAGCTATTAATATTGTGAGGTAGGAAATTTTGTGTTGTACGTTTCCTACTCTGAATCTGTCAAAATGCGTCTGAGTTGAGCGAACGGAGTTGCAATCGGAGAAAAAACTAAAGATCACCATAACACTAACAAAGCCCCTGGACCGTC
This sequence comes from Diabrotica virgifera virgifera, assembly GCF_917563875.1. NCBI lineage: Eukaryota > Metazoa > Arthropoda > Insecta > Coleoptera > Chrysomelidae > Diabrotica > Diabrotica virgifera. The sequence continues at coordinate 57,992,232 of NC_065447.1, forward strand.
GTCACTAGGAGAGGAAGAAAATTGTCAAACAATTCAGATTACTTCTTCAGATGAGGTTTGTTGTATTTGCCAGAAAAGGAGCTCTGACGCACATACGTGCATAATTTGTAATTAGGTGGTACATGTTGTGTGCGCTGACAGCACACTTGGTGCTTACTATGAAGGTTTTGAAAGAAAAGTTCCATGCATGCGTTGTGCACAGACAGAAAAGATTAAAATAAATAAAGGAAAGGCGATTGAAGGTCTTCATGCCCAGGCTAAAGCTATGAAACAATTAAGTGAAAAAAAATTTCCTCCAATTTCGATCGGAAAAACTGTAACCATACCTATCCCCAGCTTTGATAGAGCCAAAAAGGATGCTCGAAATATTTTGGGTATCATACAAGATAAAACAGTTGACGGTTTATATAGAGTTGGTACGAAATACGGAACAATAAACACACTTTTTTCAAGAAATCAAATAAGAGAGTGCAAAGAGAATTTTCTTAATTTCGAAGATGTTCCAGACGTTAAGTTGTCTCTAAGAGAAATTAGTACAAAAGATTCTAACTTTGAAGGACAAGGCTTTATAAAATGCTACTGCAATAAGAAATGCTCTTCAAAATTATGTAAGTAAGTGTAAACGATCTAACGTATTGTGCAACTCTAAATGACATAATACTTCCACATGTGAGAATAAACACTAATTTTTTAATTTCAAATACGACAATATAAAAATAATAAATATTAAAATTAAAAAATGACGTTCTATTAAACCTAATGTAACAAATTACGACATTTTAATAGCTGATCGGGGTTTGACTAGTCAAACCCCGATTTCATAAAATTAAATTTCGACCTTTGCCTGACCAACTTAGTCTCTCCTAGGTTTGACTAGTCAAAGGCCGAAAGTGTAATTTATCTCGGGCTTTGACTAAGACCGTCAGTCAGATCTGAGGATTGCCTAGTCAAACCTAGGAGTGCCTGAAATTCGGGCTTTGATTATTACACATACAATAAAAATTTGAGCGGCCGTGGAGTAACGGCATAAACGCTGGCCTCATACGCCAGTAGACGTGGGTTCGAGCCCTGCCAAAGACAAACCATTTTCATTTCCAATAATGGCACAAGCCGTCTCACCGTGCCTCGAAGAGCACGTAAAGCCGTCGGTCCCCCTGGGCTAGTGTACATCGGCACTAGTTACTTAAAACAGGGTTAAAGATGTAAATGGCGCCGGAACTATCCGAAAGGATCTCCCCGGCAAAAATGCCATACGATATTATTATTATTACAATAAAAATCTGTAAAGGCACCAGTTTTTGTTTTGGAAACACTAGAACAAACGTATAAATAAATCTTTTTTATCTATAAGGAATGAATAATTGCCTACTTTTCTTTTAATACCGTGAAATTATCAAGAAATGTATGTATTTGTGATTTTTAACCTCTTTATCCAGCTCATAAGGAAATTTATTTAAAATAAACGGCGTACTTATACGTTTCCATAATTAAACAACATTTAAGTATAACACAGTTCTTAAAAGAATAATTTATTATTGTCCTATAGGAATAATCATTGTATAATAGGCCAGGGTAATAAGACAAAAATATACCCTGTTCGTGGCACTTCAGCAGCCAGGGTACTGAAGCGTTTTTTCGACAGGTAATAGCTATGGAACAAATTATAACTATTTCCTGCGTAGGATCCGGCGGCCATTTTTATTTATAAACAATTAACTGTCAAAAAATGGCATTTTCACCTTTTTTCAAATCAATGGAAAACAGTAAAACTTATGATTTTTTTAGTACAAATATCTTCGAGATTATGGAAAAAGCTTTAAAATGACGTATTACAAAGTTTGATATACTCATTTATTGTTAATTAAATTGCAAAAAAAGTCGGAATTGCAAAAAAAATATTAAGGGAAAATGAGTAAATAATTTTATTTCCTTAGCTGAGCGCTTTCGACATAAACGTCATCATCGGAGCTAATGGTCAAATACTAAAAAAGTACCGCTACATAGAGGTGTAAAAAAGTGCATCTTAGGAATGTACATTTGATTTTTAAATTTTGAATGCTAACTTAGTCCTCCGTACAACAGCAAACAGCAAAAAAACAGAAAGAAACGGCCACATACACGTTGCACAAAAACATAAAAGCTGACAGTCAGCTGTTGTTACTAGGCCAAGGATGGACGGGTGATATCGACACCCGGACCATGAAAAAAGTTTTTATGTTTTTGTGCAACGTGCATGTGGCCGTTTCTTTCTGTTTTTTTGCTGTTTGCTGTTGTACGGAGGACTAAGTTAGCATTCAAAATTTAAAAATCAAATGTACATTCCTAAGATGCACTTTTTTACACCTCTATGTAGCGGTACTTTTTTAGTATTTGACCATTAGCTCCGATGATGACGTTTATGTCGAAAGCGCTCAGCTAAGGAAATAAAATTATTTACACACTTTGACATACTACATTTCATTTTCCCTTATTCATTCAAGTGTGTACAAACTTATCAGTCTTTCAACTTTTTTTAAAAAAAATATTTTCTTAATAACTGTTGTAAAAATTAGTGTACAGCTTTGAAATTTTTGTCAAATAAGGGTTCTTTGGTGCTTAATATGTGATAAAAATTTCAAAGCGATTCATTCAATTGTTTAAATTTTATTCAAATTGTTTATCACAGTGAGCATTTTTTTGCAATAACGTAAGTCAGAAAAAATGACCTTAGAACCATTCCACAGGTGTCAAATGAAAGAGCATGAGCTACGTTTTCAACATGGTTTAAAAAAGTGAATAAAAAATGCATTTATTAGTAATAAATAATTATGAAAAAGTGTCGTCAATTTTTCTTTATAAACTTTTTGAATAACTTTTTCCAAAAAAATTAACTTTTTTACCCTGTTTTAAGTGCACAACTACCAAGTAATGTTATCTATATCATAATTGATAAAAATTGTAATAAATATGTATATGTAATTTCTTATATAACAAAATAAAAAGTTTATAAGGAAAGATTTACGATACTTTTGCATAATTATTTATTACTAATAAGTAGCTCATGCTGTTTCATTTGACACCTGTGGAATGGTTCTAGCGTTATTTTCTTCTGACTTATGTTATTGCAAAAAAATGCTCTCTGGGATAAACAATTTCAATAAAATTTAAACAATTGAATGAATCGCTTTGAAATTTTTATCACATATTAAGCACCAAAGAACCCGTATTTGACAAAAATTTCAAAGCTGTACACTAATTTTTACAATAGTTATTGCGAAAATAATTTCTTTTGCAATTCCGACCTTTTTTCACAATTATATTAACAATAAATGAGTATATCAAACTTTGTAATACGTCATTTTAAAGCTTTTTCCATAATCTCGAAGATATTTGTACTAAAAAACCATAAGTTTCCCTGTTTTCCATTGATTTGAGAAAAAAGTGAAAAATGCCATTTTTTGACACTTAATTATTTATAAATAAAAATGGCCGCCAGATACTACGCAGTAAATAGTTACAATTTGCTCTTATACGCTGTGAGCTCGTAGGTAGAGGGGATAATTACAAATTCGCGAGCGCCAGTAGTGACAAGTTTGTAAACCTTTACTGGAAATTTGCTTTTTGACGTTCTGCATTAAGAGTTGCATATTATAGCTTTTAAATGTCTCACGAAAGTTGTTGTATTAAAGAGTGTCGAAATACTGGTTACAATAGTAACTGTGTATTCTACAACTTTCCTGTCGCTAAGCATAATGTGACTCAACGACAAAAATGGATTGATGCAATTAGAAAAAAGTAAGTAAACACAATTTTAATTTTAAAACGGTAGAAAAATTTGAGCTAAAATATCAGCTGGCACACTCTCGAATTTTGACGGTTTCAATTTTACAATCCAATCCTGAAACAAAATTTGAAAGCGTGAAGATAACGACCAATCACAGCAAACGTAGGATGCCGTTAACTGTCATTCATAAGTTAATATTTAAGAAGTATTGTACGATAATTATATTAAATTATTATACTTTTTTGCAGAATAAATTTTTTCTAATATTAGTTGTCAACATAAACGTCAAAACGATAAGCAATTACTTCTTTACGTTGTAATTATTACACGATAAGAATTAAATAATAAGTTTGAAACAACTATTATTTGCTTTTCCACTGCCCTCTTTAAAATTCCGGCCGAAATAGGAACACTAGTCAACCGTTAGATGGCGATAGCAGCCATACCAGCGAAACTCACAGAGTATAGGCAACACTTTTTTCTTTCCAGAAAATTTCCGGTAAGTTATACTCGTAATCCTGTAGGTAGGTGGCGATACCAGCGAAGCTCGGAGCGGATAGGTATTACCTGTAGAAAAAACGCTTCAGTACCCTGGCTGCTCGAGTGTCATGAAAAAAACCTTATTACCCTGGACTATAATGTTGAATTTTTAGGCACGGCGGAAGTAATATCTTGGTTCCGCATGGTTTGGATAAAGCATCATTATCATGCAGTGTTTTCATATTTAGATCAGTTTTATCTAATTTTTTGAGAATAGCATATACAGTGTGGGCCAAAGGAAGCAGTCCACCTCGATATTTGGCAGTATTTATTAGTATTTAAGGAAATGAAGAAAACCGGTGTTTTGTCAACAACCGCCATCCCTACGTCATAGACATAAATATCTTAAATAGAGGTTGCATTGATAAGATTAGAATGACCCGCATGCAGCCCAGATCTCAATCATATCGAGAATTTATGGGATGAATTGAAAATAGCTATTCGCCGTCATCCTAGGCCTCCAGAAAATGTGATACAGTTATGGCCCTGGTAGAGGAATATCGGGATATTCCCCAAGAAAGGATAACACATCTTATTTATTCAATGCCAAACAGATTGCGAGCAGTCGTTGCTGCGAGAGGGGGACATACCCGCTATTGAATTGTTTTGTTGTTAATTTTGTTTTGTGTTGTCAATTTTAGTGCGTTTGATATTTTCAATTAAATAAACCTTCAAAGCAGTGTTTTTATTTACAGCTTTTACAAGAAAAGATATATTCGGATAATTCAAAAAATAAAATCTGAAGGATGCCTCCGAAATAATACGAAAGGGGTATGGAGCAAAATCAGCCTTTCAATTTTTCCAAGTTTTCCTTCACGTTAATGGCACTATGCCATTCAGGCAAAAATTTTTTGTATCGGAATAATAACATACGATATCAATACATGTACCTACAAACTGATGCAAGAATCTTGATTATTCATTCATAGGAGATTCTGACCAATAGAAAGCTACAGAAATCCAAATTAAATCGATAATTTTTGATAATTTCCCGTCGTCAAGTATATTACGTCAGATGCCCTTCGTTGCTACGAAAAAATACATTCAGTGACATTAATGACAATTAATGTTTTAAAAATTATAAAAGTGATGACTTTCAACCGTCAAATTAATATTTATAACAACTGTTTGTTTAATTGTACTAATTTGTACTTACATAAATAAATTACAATAAAATTTTGGTTTTGAACAGTTTTATTCATGAAATAATAGCAACAAATTGCACTCGACCTCTAAAATTAATATATAATTTTTGCCCTCGTGACACTTTGACATAATTTCACTCGCATTCGGCTCGTGAAATTAAAACTGTCAAAGTGTCACTCGGGAAAAATTCAATAATTTTAGAGCTCTTGTGCAATTACTACTGAAAATCTGAGTATAAATAATAAAGTTATAAATTGTTAAACTTAATCAAACATTTTTAGTGGCTGAATTTTGTGCCGGTGAGTGTATAATTTTTTTCCGTATTTGTATACAATGGTTATTCTTATTAGTGCAGTCACTGAAGGTTTTCATCTCCGATTTTGTTGAACCTCCATCGATTTTCATGAAAATTGGTCAGTAGTAAGAGGATACCTCAAGGAATAAAGGTGACATGATGCCAACTTGCGCTTGGGGGTGGATGCCATCCCTTCTCGGGGATGAAAATTATTATATTAAAAATAATACCATAAATCGATAGAGGGACAAATTCTAAGTAAAACTTATTTTATAAAGTTATTAATATAAATCAATACTTTTTGAGTTATTAAAGACAAAAGATTTTATTTTTTCGTAAAAAAATGCAATGCATGTTTTAAAGCTGTTTTTGACGTACAACTCAAAAAATATAAGCTTTAAAAAAGTTATTATTACCAAAATTGAAGACAATAAAAAATTGAATACAATGGCATTCACAGGTTTAGTATTTACCGCACTTAAGGTACTAAACTAATGAGAATTCAAAGTGAGCTATGAGTAATTGAATGTATATTTTTATCGACGAGTACTCAAATCTAATAGGTCTGGATCCCGCGTATGAAAAAAAAGTTGATTAATAGCAAGCTGAAAATTTGTTAATAGCTTAAGGGTGTCTAGTCGGACAAACTTTGATATATGGGAACACTGGAACAGGAGAAGTTTTAATTGTGGAACAGGTTAAAAATTTGGAACGGTCAGACCACGAAAACAGCACATGTATTTTGCCCGACAGGACAGACTTAAACTCTCCGAACAAACTCGCATGCAAAAATCAGAATGCTATTTATCACCAAATGGGCGTTTTAATGAGTGGAACATGTAGAATATGTCAAATGACAGGAATTATGACAGGTGATAAATAGCAGTCTGATTTTTGCATGAGAGTTTAATCTCTGTTCGGAGAGTTTAAGTCTGTTCTGCCGGACAAAATAAATGTGCCGTTTTCGCGGTCTGACCGTTCCAAATTTTTAACCTGTTCCGCAGTTAAAACTACTCCTGTTACAGTGTTCCCATATATCAAAGTTTATCCGACTAGACACCCTTAAGCTATTAACAAATTTTCAGCTTGCTATTAATCAACTTTTTTTTCATACGCGGGATCCAGACCTATAAGTATTCAAGCTTAAATAACGGGGAAACGATGCATTTTATAAAATATACTTGCTAAGCACTTGTCAATGTAATTCGGAATACCTATTAACTGAGCTCCAGAAGAAGTTAATAGCATCGAAGTTAAGCAAGTTATGATGAAAATAAAAGAACCCTTTCGAATTTTTTAGGCAAAAGTGAAAAATAAAACATAGCTAATTTCCACAAAAATTAAAATTTATAGTAATCCTTACAATAATTTCTTTATATTAGCATAAGTAATGATTTCAAGAATTTTGACCGGTTTAAAATGCATAATTTTGAAAAAACGATATAATTTAAAAAAATCTGAATTTTTAAAATTCTCGTAATTTTCATTTTCTTTAATATAACTCCAAAAAGATAACTCCAAAAATACTCAATATACGTAAAAAATGATATATAACCAAATTTTTGTTTTTCCTGTATCAAATATTCTACCTTTTTTACTATTTCTGTAGGGTAAAAAATAACCGAGATAGAAACGTTTAGAGCTTAAATTTTGCTGCGAAAAACATGTAACCGGGGCCATTTAACCTTTTATTTTAAAAAAGTAAGGCATCTAAAAGATTAAGTACAACGTGGTTTAATAGCACTTGGAACTAACTCTCAAATGGTTTTTAGATGAACCTGATATCGTAAAAATTAACAGAATTATTTTAAAAAAACAATAACATTTTTTGGAAAAATTTTTAAAAGATAAATTTTGAAACATTTTTGGAGCATAAATTTTAAGGCTATCAACTTGTTCGGGGGCTCATTTAATAGATATTTCTAAGTACTTTGACAAATGTTTAATACGTTTATGTTATAAAATGCATCATTTTCCCGTTATTTAAGCTGGAATACTTAGATTTGGGTACTATAACTCACTTTTATTTAACATTAAAGGGTTTTTCTAGTAAGGAGTTTATTTCATTTTTTATTAGCTTCAATTTTGGTAATAATAACTTTTTTGTAAAAACTTATAGTTTTTGAGTTATTTATGAAAACTCGGTTAAAAACATGCATTTTCCTCAGGAAAAATTAAAATCTTTGATCTTTAATAACTCAAAAAGTTTTGATTTATTTTAAAACTTTATATAACAAATTTTGCTTGGAATTTGTCTCTATCTAATTATGGGGTTATTTTTAATAAAATAATTTTCACCCCCGAGAAGGGGTGGCATCCACCCCCAGGGTAAAAGCGCAAGTTGACACCGTGTTACCTTTGTTCCTTGAGATATCCTCTAACCACTCACCAATTTTCATGCAAATTGATGGAGGTTCAACGAAATCGGAGGTAAGAGGTAATAGCTCATATCCACCTTCAGTGACTGCACTATATAGGACAATTATTATTATTCTTTAAGAGCTGTGTTACTCATATGTATAATTATTTGTTTTAATTATTATGAAAATATATACGCCGTTTATTTTAAATAAATTTCCTTATGAGCTGGATAAAGAGCTTAAAAAATCACAAATACATACATTTCTTGCTAATTTCACGGTATTAAAAGAAAAGTAGGTAATTATTCATTCTTTATAGATAAAAAAGATTTATTTATACGTTTGTTAACAGACTTATGGGTCAACAGACCGTTATTATACATTTTAGTGGTGATTGAGTTAATTTGTGCTTGACCTTAAAGATTCACTTTACTTGCATAATTTAAAGTAGTGGAATACAATTAAAATACAGTCAGTTTAATCACTCAATCTTTTATGAAACATACAATTAAGTGATTACATGGTAAATTGTTAACAGAGTATGTAATTGGTAATAAAATTGCGCTGAAAACTTATAGTTTAAAATTTCGCACGCCTATTTCTGACATGTCTTGCTTTTACTCTTTCCAAGCATTTCTTGTTTGGTCGTCGTCGTTTTTTGTTTCATTTCCATCTTCTTCATAATGTGATAGATGAGATAGTGGAAGAATGTCAGAAAACTTTCGAAAAATACTGCATCGGTTGGAACAGAATGCAAATGATAAAGGCTGACATGTGTATATTTGCAGACGATATAGTACTAATTGCGGAAACAGCAGAAAAACTGAAATATAACTTAGAGAAATGGAACATAGAAGCAAGCAAATACAACTTAAAAATGTAAACAAAGAGAAGACTCAGATAATGAAAACAACAAGGAAACAAGGAACGGAAGATGAAATAGAAGTAATGGTAGATCAACAAAAAATAATACAGACAAATTCATACAAATACTTGGGAACAGTAATCAACAACAAAGGAGACATCGAGGACGATCTTAACAACAGAATGGAAAACACAGGAAAACTATTCCAAGCACTGAATAGAGGATTCCTTAATAATAAAGAAATATCAACAAAGACCAAGATGACAATATACAAAACAATATATAGACTATAGACCTACGGTGACATACGGAGCAGAAAACTGGATCTTAAATAAAAGACATCAGAGCAGAATTTAGGCAGCAGAGATGAAATACCTCAGAAGACAATCGGAGAAAGAAAAACAGATAGAGTAAGAAATGAGGAAATAAGCGAAATACTACAAACCGATACTCGACACAATTAAGGAGAAAAAATTGGCGTGGTTCGGACATCTAACGCGGATGGATAATAACAGACAAGTGAAAATAGTGTGGGAAGCAAAACCAATATGGAAGAACAGAAGAGGACGGCCCATTAAGGAATAGAATAGTGACATCTCCCAGATTCTACAAAGTAAGGGAAAAACTTGGCAAGAAACAACACAAGTGGCAACCAATAGGAAAGAATGGAGAAAGTTTATTAAGAGCTAGACGCAACTCCCGATGCCTTATTAAGATTGAATGAATGGCCCAACACCGAAAGGTATCAATGGGTCTACTGATTAAGTAAGTAAGTCTACCTTCTTCAGTATTGTTTTAACATTTCGGTTCTCTGCCATTCGTATCATAATACCAAGCCATCTAGCTCTTTGGGCTCGTATTTGTGTCATAATTATTGGTTTTTTATACATCCTCGTTATTTCTTTATTTGTTCGTCTTCTCCAAATATTCTCTGCTGTCTGTATTTCTCCGAAAATTTTTCTGAGCATCTTTCTTTCTCACACCTCTACTTTCTTTTCTTATTGCTGGTTCATGATTCACGTTTTGCTAGAATACACCACCGTGGGTCTGTTATCCTGTACGTTATATTACTCCTACGGTCCTACGTATTCAAATTCTGACACTGTTTCAAAACTATAGACAGCCTCTGCTCCTTTCATTTTGATCTATTTGCTATCCTTTGTATGTCTCCTCTCGTTTCCATGTATTGCGTTTTTGTTTGGTTTATTTTTAGTTCGTACCTTATCGCTTCTTCTTCTTCTTCAAATTTCTGGAAAACTTTCTAACGAGATCAACCGCGTATGCTATGCACTATTCCTTGATGTTGAAAATAATCTTGTTATGCTCATACTTGATCTTCTTACGATTTGTTCCAACAGTAGGTAGAATTAATTTGTTCATAGCGATCCTCTTGTTTTAAACTTCTATTATCTGTGAACTGACTTTAAAAGCTTTATGCCATTGTTACCCTATTTCTCGTGTTCTTAATCATCATTCTCACTAGCCTTATAACTTTTTCTGGTATTTCTAATTTCTTTTGGCCTCATATAGCAGTCTTCTGTTCATGGAGTCGTATGCGTGTTTAAAATGAATAAATAATATTACATACAGGGTGCGCCAAACCTCTGGTTTTCTTTGATTACGGCTAAACAATGGGATATACAAAAAAGTTTTCAACAAAACTAATGTATATCAAAACCGTCTATAATTTAAAATTATTTTCGATTATACAGGGTGAGTTAGAACGACGGTACGAACCAAAGTTGTATTTTTTTAATGGAACACCCTATATATTAAATCATTTTTAAATATAGTTTTTAAAAATATGAAAAATTTGTATAAGGTCTTATAGGCCTAAAGTTAATAATTTTCGAAATATTTACATTTTTATTGAGAAAAATGGTAATATTTATAGGGCTGTGGATTATGTTTCCAAGGTAATAAAAATTTAAGTGGTAGGTCAAAGTTTTTATAATATAGTGTTATTTTTAAATAATTTAAAATCTTTTACTTATAGCCATAAAATATACAGTGTGATCACTATTTGCAAATACAAAATTTTCTCATTCTTTTTAAATGGAACATCCTGTATATTACTATTACATTTTGTAGTAAATATTACAACCTTTCTTTTGGTATCAGATTGTATGTACATAGCATGTTTGGTTTTGTAAATATTTAAAAAAGAACTATAGATTTTATAGTCCTGTCGCCAGGGGGGGTACAACGGCCTCGTTAATTCAGATGGACTTACTCAAGTTTTTTTATGTATTTTGACCCGTAGAACACGAATTTTTTGGGTAACAGTTGATCCGGATGTCGATAAGATTGTTATAGACCAAGAACTTGAGGAATCAAATAACAGCGATTTTTAGCAAAACAAAACAATATTTTGTATTTTTTGGGCCATTTTAAGTAAAAAATATTTCTACAAGTTTTTTCGTAGGATGCACAGTTTTCGAGATAAACGCGGTCGAACTTTAAAAAAATCGAAAAATTGCAATTTTTGAACCCGAATAACTTTTGATTAAAAAATAAAATAGCAAGTCTGCTTACCGCATTTGAAAGTTTAAGTCAAATTATATCGGTTTTGATTATTTGCATTGGTAAAAATTTATTTTTTTATTGTTTAACAAAGCTATAAATACGTAGGGTTTCCCGTGCTTTTACATGCGTTTTAACGCATGTAACGTAGAAATAGTCTTGATTGCACTAGTACCTATTCTACCTACTCGTTCGATTTTAAATGAGAAATCATAGAAACATCACTCACGCACTAGTTGTTTGTAGCTTTGTTTAACAATAACACAATAAATTTTTAGCAATGCAAATAATCAAAACCGACATAATTTGACTTGAACTTTCAAAGGCGCTAAGCAGAATTGCTATTTTATTTTTTAATCAAAAGTTATTCGGGTTTAAAAATTGCAGTTTTTCGATTTTTTGAAAGTTCAACCGCGTTTATCTCGAAAACTGTGCATCCTACTAAAAAACTTGTAGAAATACTTTTTGCTTAAAATGACCCAAAAAATACAAAATATTGTTTTGTTTTGCCAAAAATCGCTGTTATTTGATTCCTCAAGTTCTTGGTCTATAACAATCTTATCGACATCCGGATCAACTGTTACCCAAAAAATTCGTGTTCTACGGGTCAAAATACATAAAAAAAACTTGGGTAAGTCCATCTGAATTAACGAGGCCGTTGTACCCCCCCTGGCGACAGGACTATTACGTTTCGCGGATATTTTATATCCGCCATAATTTTATTTAAATTTTTTTGCAAAAAAAATTATAATCTGATTTTAGAAACATACACTAAAATATCAAAGATGAAAATAAAAACGTAATTAAAGATTAAAATAAAACGTATGCAAGTGCAACTTAATTGAATTTAATAACTTTAAAATTATGTTACAAACAATATTTTACCATACTAATAAGTAATTAATATGGATAAATTAATTATTAAATTAAACAACCAATTTTAAGATCTACCCTAGAAATGTTTCTACCCTAGTAACTTTATTGTACCCAATTTTGTTATAAAGTGTATCTATGAGTAAGATCAGTTGTTAATAACTTTTTAATTTACCTACATCTTGAGAACGTATAAAGTATGCTTTGAAACGAATGAACGTTATAGAAGTATATTATGAAGTAAATAGTAACTATCTATGTAGTCGTGTCACAAAAGCTGGTAATAATTTCTAATGGTTTCGCCCAAAACAAATGTCATATCCACCAATTGTCCGGTTGAAAAATTAAAATTTAAAATATAAAAAATTGTTACAAAAATTTCAACTACAAAATTATTACCAGCTATTGTGACACCATTTAATGCTATTTATATTAATAAATAATTTTGCTGATACATTTAACATTCATTTGTTTCAAAGCATACTTTATAATTATTATTATGTTCTCAAGATGTAAGTAAATTTAAAAGGTAAATTAAAAGTTTAACTGATCTTACTCGTAAATACAATATAACTAACAATTAATTTGGTACAGGAAAGTTGCTGTGGTAGAAAAATTACTAGGGTAGATATCAAATTTGGTTGTTTATTTAATTTAGTAACTAATTTATGCATTCATTAATATGGTAAAATATTTTTTGGAAAATAATTTTAAGTTATTAAATCAATTGAATTGTACTAGTATACGATTTATTTTAATCTTTAATTACGTTTTTATTTTCATATTTGATATTTTAATGTATGTTTCTAAAACCATGATATGTTTTTTGCAAAAAAAAAAAATTAATAAAAAATCCGCAAAAACGTAAAATCTATTGTTGGAAATTCCGATAAATTGATTTGTTGTGTGAATAGTTCGAAATCATGTCCCTTTTTTTACCCTTGTCGACGCCCGTCGTTCCTCGCTTGCATATTTTCGAATGCCCATCCGGGCCGCGGGCAAAAGGACCTAATCACGTGAAAACCAGGAATTCTGTTCTCCCTTCGACATCGAAGAGAAGCATTTAGACGGCCCACGAGAAAAGAAGTAAAAATAGTGAATTGGTCGACGCGTCCTGATTGACGATTGTAAGTAGACTTGTTACCATATTTTATTATTACCTATATCCTGTTATCGTTTGAGCTATTTAACCAACAATTGATTTAAATGTGTGTATTAAAAAGTTTATATGCGCCTATGAGAGTTTCCATTAATCTCTACCAATAGTAGCTATTCGAAGAGACAAAGAGTAATTGGCAGGTAATTTGTATTGTTTATTGCTTGTGTTGATTTTATTAAATTGTTTTCGTTCAATACCTGCTAATAACCTACATCTATAGTTTTTTTTTAAATATCTACAAAACGAAACATGCTAGGTACATATAACCTTATACCAAAAGAAAGGTTGTAATATTTACTACAAAAGGCAATACTCATATACAGGGTGTCCCATTAAAAAAAATGAGAAAATTTTGTATTTGCAAATAGTGATCACACTGTATATTTTATAGGCTATATGTCAAATATGTTAATTTATTTAAAAATAACAGTATACTAAAAAAACTTTGACATATCATTTATATTTTTATTACCTTGACAGCCTAATTCACAGCCCTTTGAATATTACCATTTTTCTCAATAAAAGTGTACATATTTCGAAAATTGTTAACTTTAGGCCTATAATACCTTATATAAATTCTTAATATTTAAAAAAAAACATAACTTTGGTTCGTACCGTCGTTCTGACTCACCCTGTATAATCAAAAATAATTTTAAATTATAGACGGCTTCGATATACATTAATTTTGTTAAAAACATTTTTTTGTATATCCCATAGTTTAGCCCTAATCAAAGAAAACCAGAGGTTTGGCGCATCCTGTATATCCTAATCCTAAGTTTTATTCGAAGCTATTATTTTAAATTTGTTATAACATACCTACTTATTTGGTCAGTAGTTCTTGATCTTCCTGGTCTAAATGAATCACTTATTTCAGAAACAACCCAAGTCACATTTTGGCGATTTTGAGTTTATTATACCATGTATTTCTGTGGGACTAAGGTGGTTTTAGAAATAGGATGAATATTTTATATCGTTATAAAATCAACTATGCTTACGGGACTTAGGTGTATTCTGCATTAAATTGTGTGTAACCCACATAAATATATTATATGTTGGTGTAATACTCTCAATATTTTTTCATATTATTTCAATATTTTCCTAATAAAAACATCGATGTAAAAAACTTCTGCTGTAATTGGTAGTCTTTAATTTAAAATTAAATTAAAAATCCATATGGATTACAATGTCTCCAGATTACTTCAGAACGAACGTTTTCTGAGTGTTCGAGAATAAGTCACTTTGGAGAAAAATCCCGAGACAGGTCGATTTTTAGTTTTAAATTTTGATTTTTTGACATATACGTCATACTAGTGACGTCATCTATCTGGACGTGATAACGTAATCGATGATTTTTTTTAATGAGAATAGGGGTCGTGTGCCAGCTCATTTGAAAGGTTATTCAATTATCTATTCAGTAATATAAACATTAAGATAATTAAATAAATAATCAGTTCGTTGTAAAACGAACCAAGAGCCGTCTTATATTTCAGTTGGTTCAGAGAAAAATACTAGATTTGTTGTAAAAGGTACATTTTAAAATACCCAAAATAAGGATCCCATTAAAACAAAACGTTTTCGGATTAAGAAATCCATCATCAGTGTTTCTAAAAGCCAAAAAATAGCATGCCTGAGCCACCAAAATGTTTTGGGTAAAAACCCTTTAAATGTGAACAATTATGTTGTGTTACATGTTAATCTACTAGTTTAAGGATGTTGCAGATATGTCTTGATATTACTCAGGGAAACACAGGACTCTTCCCACGTGGTTGGAATTTTTTTGGAGAATTAAACCTCACATATTGGATTTCAATGGCCAACTGTTGGTCATTGTTGACCATTGAAATCCAATATGTAACGTCATTGATTAATAACTACAATATTTGGAATATTTATAATCAATTGGAATATTTATAATATTTTTGTGGAATATTTATAATCAACAAGCGCGGCTCCTCCTTAGGGTCAATTGGTCAATGACCCCCCTAAAATAATCTCATAAAAATACCAATTTTATTAAAAATATCTTTTATCTAAAACTTCACTCTGAAATATAAAATTCTCTCTCAGCAGTCTGCATTGGCAAAACAAATATAATAGATATAATAACGTCGCGCCTCGCGCTATACACAAGCCCGTGGCTGGGCCGTATTTTAAATTGTCTATATACAGTTCTTATGGCTTATGGACAAATGCATGTAAAATAGAAAAGAGACGGCAGATAGCAATTTCGTGGGCGAGAGTGGGAGTGACCTTTCCGTCGTATACCTCTAGTAGAGTCGACGGCCTCACGTTTAGTTAGTTACCGTCTGCTGACCGCACTTCACGGCAGGTCTATATCGATCGCGGCGTATTTGCGTAATTTATTTTGTTTTGTTGGATTTTTTTGTGATTGTAACAAAAACAAGATGAGTGTTGTTGACGAAATAATTGCCTTAAAATCTGCTGGAACACTAAATTATGAACGGCGGCTTGAGAAAAAAGAAAGTGGTCGACCAAAACCAAACATGAATTTAAAACAAACAACAAAGGATAGGGGTAAGGACATTCAAAGATATTTTAAAGAATCAATGTACAATTTGTGTGATTGGATTTGTGGCTGCAGTGTGAGAAATGCATTTTTTTGCTATCCGTGTTTACTGTTTTCGAATGACGCTGTATGGGCGAAAAATGGAGTAACTGACATTAAGCATTTAAAAGTGAAAATTACAAAACATGCCTCTTCAACTACTCATATAAATTCATCAATGAGTTACGCAAGTTTAGGACGTGTTAACATAAGACAGCAACTTGATAGTGTATATCGTAAATCTGTGCATGACTTTAATGAATTGGTATCTAAAAATAGGTATATTTTAAACAAACTAATCGACTGTGTAAAATTTTGTGGAGTTTTCGAAATTGCATTGCGCGGTCATGACGAAAGTGACAGCTCCAATAATCGTGGAATTTTTCTGGGCCTTATCGATTTTGTTTCTGAACTGGATTTAATGTTTAAAGAACACATTGAAAAAAGTACAGTATTTAAAGGAACATCGAAAACAATTCAGAACGATATTTTAGAATCAATGTTAGCCATTGTGCATACTCATATCATGAAGGAGATTGGCCAGACAAATTTTGTGGCCATTCAAGTAGATGAGACCACAGACAGCTCCAATAAAACGCAGATGATTATCATATTGCGATATGTATTAACTGGTATTGTACATGAAAGATTTTGGAAATTTGTTAACCCCCTAGGTACTACAGCACAACATTTAACTAATGTAATATTGGAAGAACTTCAATTATTAAAAATTAATGAAGCACCTGAAAAATTGATTGCCCAAAGTTACGATGGTGCATCAGTCATGAGCGGTAAACTGGGAGGAGTACAAACAAAAATTAAAGAAATATACCCAAATGCACACTTCATTCACTGCTATGCCCATCAATTTAATCTTATCCTCCAAAAAGCGGCGAGTCAACACAAACCGATAAAAATATTTTTTGCAAATTTACACGGATTTTCGTCCTTTTTCGGCCGATCTCCAAAACGTACGATGGTTCTGGATAGAGTGGTTAAAGTAAGGCTACCTAAAGCTGCGCCTACTCGATGGGCTTTCAATACAAAATGTGTTGAAATTGTATACACTTATAAAGATGATTTAAAATCTTGCTTAGAGGAAATTATTGATGAGGAGCAAGATGGTAACAATATAAATCAAGCAACTGGTTTAAAAAGACATTTGGAAGATGAGCATTTTTTATTTTGGTTAAATTTTTTCCATAAAATAATGCCCCATGTTGATATATTGTTTAAACAATTGCAAATGCGAGACATTGATGTTATATCTGTCAAAAATTGTATCCTGTCTTTTAACAACAATATCCAAATAATTAGAAATACTATTTTGGAATCAGAAGTACCAAGCACATCAACAGCAAAAAAAAGAAAAACTACTGCAGAGGATCCAAAGCGACGAACTGCACTTGAAATTTGTGATATTATTATATCTGAAATAAATCACAGGTTTAGTTTCAATGATCATCTCATGATTTCACAGTTATTCTACATAGAGAAATTTGAAGCATACACTACCAACTTTCCGCAAAATATTTTAAAAATGGTGACGGCTAATTATCCCACAGTGAATATTTCCAAACTAAAATCGGAACTTGAAGTCTTATATTGTCGTGAGGATTTTCGCAATAGTGCTGGTGCAGTAGCCATACTTCAGCTTTTTATTAACATGAATTTGTCTGAAACATTTTCTGAAGCAGTGAAGTTATTAAATATTTTGTGCACACTCCCTATGACAACCGTGGAAAGTGAGAGATGTTTTTCTACTTTAAAAAGAGTAAAAACATTCCTGCGTAATACGATGGGACAACCTAGACTTAGTGCCTTGTCTATGCTGAGCATCGAGAAAACGCTTGTCAAGAGCATTCCAAATTTCAATGAGAAGGTCATAGACTATTTTGCAGAACTAAAGGATAGAAGAATTGACTTAAAATATAAAAATATTTAAAGTAAGTTTCGTTTTAATAAATTTACAATTTATTATACTATAAATATTCCTATCTATATATCAGTCAATAACCTGTTCATACCATTTTTCCTATATTTTTTAAAAGATTTACTCTAAAAAAAGACAAATTTAATTTTCGGAAAACTAGGGTAAATAGTATTGAGTTTTATCTAAGTCTGTATTTTTTATCTAAAATATAAATGCTAAAAGATCTTTTAAATACTTTAAAAAATCAACAGTTTGAAGTTTTCAAACCAAAATGACCCCCCTGAAGATTGACCCACGAGCCGCCGCTGATAATCAATGGTAACGTTTAATTCTCCAAAAAAATTCCAACCACGTGGGAAGAGTTCTGTGTTTCCCTGGTTAACATCCAGACATATCTGCAACATCCTTAAACTATTATATTAATATGTAACACAACATACCTAATTGTTCACATTTAAAGGGATTTTACCCAAAAGATTTTGGTGGCTCAGGCATGCTATTTTTTGGCTTTTAGAAACACTGATGATGGATTTCTTAATCCGAAAACGCTTTGTTTTAATGTGACCCTTATTTCGGGTATTTTAAACTATACTTTTTACAACAAATCTAGTATTTTTGTGATTTATGGTATACAGCCAGCTACAGGAAGTTTATTTTCCTCGTGGATTTTGTTCAGAGGACATCAAAAGCACCCTAACCGGTTTCAAACCTTATTAGGTTATCATCAGAGAGTGCATATTTGATTATCTCTGAAAAAACTAAAATTCGGGATACCAGTATCGATTCACAACGAAATAACATGATGGTGTGGGTGTTGTGTTTTGGACAGGCGAGAAGTGAGATGCTCTTACGCCTGTTTCATACTTTAAAACTTTGGTCGTCACGACAAACGGTCGTACGACCGTTTGTCGTGCTCATCGGACTTTCACACTTTACGACAGTATTCATATTATTGTCGTAGAGAGCACAGGGCGTAGAATGAATCGGGCAAAAATTTTGGCTTTATGGTTAATTTATCGCCGTAAAAAAAGACAGACATAATCGCCTACATTGGGCGCATCCAGTCAATGGAAGAAGAGAAGAAGTAGGTTTATATCATACACTTTTTAGAGATTTAAGAAATGACCAAAATAATTTTTTTAATTATTTCCGCATCAGTGACAAAGAGTTTCCTCGCCCTTCTTATATATTGGTAGTATTAAATTGTTTTCCCAATCTTTTGGGATCCTTTTGTCATTCCATGCATCGTTGCATGGAAGGAGATTGTCCACAGCCAGTATTTCCCTTTCTCTCCTAAGTATTTGATCATTTCTGGTGCAATTTCATCCTCCCCTGGAGCTTTACCTATCTTCAGTTTTCGTATCGCTTCTACCAGTTCTTCTCTTGAAATCTCTCTTAATTGTTCCCCCATGTCAGTTTCTCTCAGCCTTTCTTGCGTTTCATAAAGTTGTCAAAATACAAAACATTAAATTACATAAATTTTGTTTTTGTTCGCCCTGATAATTTTTGGCAATCCCAGCTTATTAAATTAAATGCTTACTTTAAGGATTGTTGTCCCATTTTTGTTGTTCCAGTTCAGTAGCAATATGTTGTATAACAAAATATATACATATTTTGTTAATAAATACAATTTAATTAGTGAACAATAATTAATGTTATAGGGCTCAGTTTTCATCTTTCAATATTTAAAAGATCCGTCTAAAAAACTGATTTTAGATTATTTAATATACCGATTATATTAATATTTATACATATTTAAATAACCATTAATAAAACACGAATATATATCTACGTTTATGTCAATGGACACTAAACCTGTCGGATACACTAAAAGTGTCAATGGACACTAAAAAATCGACCTGTCTCCTAAATATGTAGTCTACAATTTAAATCCAACCACAGAAAGGAGCATAGAACAGACACATTAATATAATGAAATAGAGATGGAATGATAATATTCTACGAACATAAAGTTGACAAAAATAGGCAATATATCTAAATATTATAAGAAGACGAATTTCTCAAACCAAAAGCATAGATTAATCTGTTTGTTTGACGTTTCTGCTTCTAGATCTAGATCATCAATTTAACGAATTCATTTGAAAATTGTGGTCTTCTCGAATAAACAGATTCAGGAGACTACTGTTATAGTTTCTACACCTTTTTTAATTTTAATTTTAAAATAGTATGTACCTCAAAATAGAAATAATTTTCATATAGTACATTCTTTCACGGTTTTTGCTCTAAATTTTAAAGAACCGCTTGGATTGACATGAAATTTGGCATACGCATAGCTTACATGTCAAAGAAAAAAAGTGATATTGTGCCGATGTGTGCTCTTGCCCTGGGGGTGGCTTTCACCCCCATTTGCGGGTGAAAAAATATATGTCCAAAATAAGTCCGGAAATGGGTAAACTGACTAATTTTAAGTAACTTTTGTTCTATAGAGCTTTTTCGCCAAGTCAACACTTTTCCAGTTATTTGCTAGAGAATATGTTCATTTTTCAACAAAATAACCACATTTTTAGACGGTTTTTCGCAAATAACTCAAAAAGTAAGTATTGTCGAAAAAACGTTCTTAGCAAAAATATAGCCTGTAAAAAATTAAAAGAAATGGTGCACCCGTTAGGTCTCTGGACCTTGTAGAACCAGAGTTATAGCCAATGAAAAATAGATTCATATTCCCCAAATTGCAAATAGAATATTTCGACGTGAAATATCCAAAAAATTAAGCACTTTTTGTAGAAAACCCATTTTAACTTTTTTAAAGTGTTTAAAAAAAGCTTTATTTCTGTTCTTATAAAAAGTTTCTAGCATTAAATTTAAGCAAGTTACGCTCAAAATAAGGTTGGTCCCTTTTGTTTTGGCAAAAAAAATCGGGAAGACCACCCCCTAATTAGCAACTTAAATGAAATTAATCGTTACCGCTCCAAAAATTATTTTACTTATGTTGTGTTTATATGATCTGTAAGTTTCATCGATTCAAAGCGCTTATTTTTTAAAAAAATTTGGTTTTAAAGTAAAATTTTTAAAAATTTTAATTTTGAAAAATATGCTTTTTTCAAAATAACTTAAAAATTGTTAGAGACACCAAAAATCTCGAAAAACAAAAAAAGTCAGCATTGCTTTTCTGAATATCACGTATTTTTTTGTTTTTCTGTTAGACAAAAATTGATTAAGATTTGGTGTTTCTAAATTTGCATACATTCGTGATCAGTGACTTGTTCAACACCTTTTAACTACAGCCCTTTCAAAAATAATGACTTTGAACCGATGAAACTTATAGATTATATAAACAATACATACACGAGTCAAAAAACATGTGAAGTCGTAACAATTAAGTTCATTTGAGATACTAATTAGGGGGTGATTCTCCCGATTTTTTACCAAAAAAAAAGGACTACTTTATTTTGAGCGTAACTTGTTTACTTTTGATGCTAGAAATTTTTTTTATAAGACAAAAATGAAGCTTTTTTTAAACACTTTAAATACGTTTTAATAAGTTTTTCCCGAATTGTTCTTCATTTTTGGTTATTTCACGTTAAAGTATTCCATTTGGAATTTGACGAATATGAACCTATTTTTCATTAGCTATAACTCTGCTTCTACTAGGTATAGAGACGTGATATATACACCATTTTTTTTAAATTTTTACAGGCTATATTTTTGCTAAGAATGTTTTTTTGACAAAATACTTACTATTCGAGTTATTTGCGAAAAACCGTCTAAAAGCGTGGTTATTTTGTTGAAAAAAATGAACATATTTACTGGCAAATAACTCAAAAAGTATTGACGTAGTGAAAAAACTCTATAGAACAAAAGTTGCTTAAAATTAGTCAGTTTATCCATTTCCGGACTTACTTTGGACGAATATTTTTTCACTCCCAAGAGGGGGTGAAAACCACCCCCAGGGCAAAAGGACATATCGGCACAATATCACTTTTTTTCTTTAACTTGTTAGCTATGTGTATGCCAAATTGCATGCCAATCCAAGCGGTTCTTTAAAATTTAGAGGTTTTGCAATATTTTGCCGTTAAGAGGAAACAGTAGCGATCAACAGGCAGCGAAAACGCGTTCCAAGATTGCGGCTGTAATTTTGAATATTTTGAGATATTTGGCACACGTATTCGTAATATAATAAAGAATGGCGGTACAGAGCCCAATTTGAAAAATATATTAATATGTGGAAATTACTCTGTAATTAAATACAATATTAAAAAAAGAGCCTGTACCGCCATTAAGAAGACCAAAAAAATACATTTTCTTTAAATAAACTTTTTTATCCGATGCCTAGATTTTGTGTCATTTTGGAACTACTAAAATTTTTTATTTTATTACAGCCGAAATCTTGGAACGCGTTTTGGCTACCTGTTGATCGCTACTGTATCACCTTAAAGAACGGATTAATAGTTGAAATCAGAATAATAAATATTTTTAACTCGTTGTGTAGATAGGTGGATACCGTGTACAGAAATAACAAAAAAACATTTTTGTTTATCAATTAGTTAAAATACCAGACACATTTTAATTACGCTGAGCATAAAATGTAATTCATTATGTATATTTAAAAGGTAAAAATATTATAAATCGTTTTAAAAATAAATAACAATGCAAGTCTAAATAGATACCCATTAACACAGTGATTACTCGTCATGGCGGGCATTGCCCAGATAAATAAAATCTCAAGCCATATCTTTTATGAATACAGCAATCAAGAGCAGCCTTTTTGAAGATGAGGAAAATTCTGATGAGGAAAAAGAGAATATGGATGATGATACGATGTTAACCATATCTGGTGACCTGATGAAGTGAATAGTGAAAAAAAGCTGTTAAAATCATCATGTATAATTTTTAAATATCTGCTCGTATATGATTATCATTCCTACTACGCACACATTTCGTAAAATCGTGGTATCATCCTATCTTTATGTGAGCTCCACACTCTCGCCGAAGTCGATCGAGGTTCAGCAAGTACTGCCACACTGCCACCTTGTGTTACTTTGCCTAACTTCGTTCTACTTCCGAAATCTGTCTGTCTGGCGCGTCCGAGTCAAAGGGATCTTTGTCGGTATCGCACGGCTTGAATGTGTTCCTCGCGAAGTAGAACGAGTGTGTAGTGAGGTACTTCGGACTTCGGTCAACTTTGGCAAAGTAACTTCGCCGAGAGTGTGGAGCTCGCATTTGATAAAGAAAATGCAACTTAACAATATTCAACCAAGAAATGTGGAAAAAAATCTAAATTGGATATTTATATTCAAAATATTACACAAGTAGCCTTAGGGGGTATTCTATATTCTGTATTTAGTGAAGTCACTGAAGGAGAGTATATATGAGCTATAACCTCTGATTTAGGATCTTCTTGGATTTTCATCAAAATTGGTGAGTGCTTAGAGGATACCTCAAGAAACAAAAGTGACATGGTCCCTTTTACTCTACGCTTTTACCATGGGGGTGGATGCCACCCATTATCGGAAGTGAAAATGATTTTATTAAAAACAATCCCAGAAATCGATAGAGGGACAAATTCTAAACGAATTTTTTTATAAATAAATAAATCTAAAAAGTCAATACTTTTTGAGTTATTAAAGATCAAATATTTTAATTTTTCATAAAGAAATGCTTATTTTGAGGCTTATGAAACATTAATGCCCAGTTGCACCAACAGATCTTAAGCTTAAGTCGAGAATATCATAAGAATTATTAAAACATTAAAAGGGTAAACCCTGTAGTTGGCTGTATACCTTTGTTAAGACAACGTAGAATGAAGTAAACACTTCTGTTGTATATAGGTATATTATAAATTTATTAAAAAATTTTTAAAATTCATCCACAAGGGAGTGGTTGTACAAAACGTTTTCGGTCAAACTGACCATCCTCAGTGTAAACGTCCAGTGTACAAGTAATTGAAACTAGCCACTTGAATAGGTGTAAAACCTCAAAATAACATTATTGCTACATTATGAGCTGTATAGTAATCGACAATAAGTCGATGTCTTAAGATTAAAAATGTATCACATGTGGATGTATGTCATCCTTGCTCGGAATTAGCACAAGGTTGTGATCAGGTGAGAGGTTAACAACCAACTGTAACAGTTGGTTGTTAACCTCTCACCTGATCACAACCTTGTGCTAATTCCGAGCAAGGATGACATACATCCACATGTGATACATTTTTAATCTTAAGACATCGACTTATTGTCGATTACTATACAGCTCATAATGTAGCAATAATGTTATTTTGAGGTTTTACACCTATTCAAGTGGCTAGTTTCAATTACTTGTACACTGGACGTTTACACTGAGGATGGTCAGTTTGACCGAAAACGTTTTGTACAACCACTCCCTTGTGGATGAATTTTAAAAATTTTTTAATAAATTTATAATATACCTATATACAACAGAAGTGTTTACTTCATTCTACGTTGTTATAAGAATTATTATATTATAATTATAATATATTAAAATAAGAACACCATAATATAATAATAATCCTGAGAAGAATTGGTACAGAACGACAACTGATGTGCACAATTAAACAGAGAAAAACGGCATACCTGGGACACATAATTAGAAATGAAAGATATCAGTTTCTGCAAACCTTAATTGAAGGAAAGATCGAAGAAAGAAGGGGAGTGGGCAGGAAGAAAATGTCATGGCTCCGTAATGTCAAACAATGGACAGGACTAAAAAACATAGGAGACCTAATACATACTGCAAGGGATAGAGAAAAATGGTCAAACGTGATCGCGAACATCCATTAGTGGATTGCATAAGAAGAAGAAGAAGAATATAATAATAGATATAATTGATAATTAGGTAAGAATCTAAAATTTTGGTGCAACGTAAGTGATACTCAAGGAGGCCCTATCTATAAGTAGAGCTTAGCTAAACTGGAGCTTAAGATCTGTTGGTGCAACCAGGCATAAATAAATTCTTTACTTGAGAAACCTTTTGGTGTTAATTCAAAATGAGTTATAGGTAATTGAATGTATATTTTTTTCGGCGAGTATTCAAATCGAATTATTCATGTTTGAGTAACGGAAAACACTTCATCAAAGTACTCAGAAATACCTATCAAATGAGCTCCAGAAGAAGTTGATTGCATCAAAATTTATGCTCCAAAATTTTTTCTAAATTTATGTTCCAAAAATATTTAAAAAAAAAATGTTATTGTTTTTTAGCATAACTCGATTGATTTTTATAACGTCATGTTCATCCAAAAACCGTTTAAAAGGTAATTTCGGGGGCTACAAAATCAGATTAAATTAATCTTTTAAATCCCTTATATTTTAAATACATAACGTTAAATTGTGCCGGTTACATTGTTGTTTAGTCAAATTTAGGATTTAAACGTTTCTATCTCGGTTATTTTTTATTCTACAAAAATAATAAAAAAAAGCAAAATATTTGATAATAATTTGGTTAAATAATTTAATAAAAAAAACTAGAATTTGGTTCTCTATCATTTTTTGCGTATTTCGAATATTTTTGTACTGATTATCAAAAGAAAATGAAATTTACAAACATTTGAAAAATTCTGATTTTTGAAATCATATTTTTTTCAAAAATATGCATTCTAAACTGGTTAAAATTTCTAAGGTCATTACTTATGATGAAATAAAGAAAGTCTTATAGGTCTGGATCCCACGTACCAAAAAAAAAGTTTATTAATAGCAAGCTGAAAATTTGTTAATAGCTTAACGGCGTCTAGTAGGACTAACTTTGATGTACGGGAACACTGGAGCAGGGGAAGTTTTAATTGTGGAACAGGTTACAGGTTTCGAACGTCAGACTCAGACTACGAAACTGTCCCATGTATTTTGTCGGACAGAAATTCCAATTGATTTGTTACCCTTTCATTAAACTCTCATGCAAAAATCAGACTACTATTTACCACCAATATAATACCTGGCATTTGACATGTTATACCTCTCGGACTTATTAAAATGTCCAATATATTTGTCGGACAAACATTTTTTCATATATTATATTAAAGTTTTCTATTGTGTAAACTTAAAAACAACCTGCTAGTTTTCACAATCATAAACTTGTCAGGATGACACGTTCCACAATTAAAATCACGTTCCACAATTAAAACTTTCCCTGTTCTAGTGTTCCCATATATCAAAGTTTGTCCGACTAACCACAGTTAAACTATTCACAAATTTTCAGCTTGCTATTAATCAACTTTTTTGGTACGCGGGATCCAGGCCTATTAGATATAGAGATTACTATAAATTTTAATTGAAGACCTTGGGACCAGAAGGGGACAAGCCACAATTTAGTAAAAAATGAGTTAAAGTAGAAATCGCACACTTTAAGGCCATATTAATGTCCCAAACAGAAAATTTCAGCTGATTTCTCATAGATGGCGCCGCTGTAGTAAGTCCCGTTATGTCACCATAACTTTATATTGCAACAGAAGGAGACAAGCCACAGTAGTAATCAACATGGCGGCGGAATATTCCCGTGCATGTAAATGGAAAATAGACGTTTCTAGATTTGATTCTGAACACAGTGAACAAGATCCGTTTTTAAATGAAAGCGAAGATATCAAAGACTATACAGTATGCGCAAGTAGCAGCGATTCCTTAAACATAAACTTAGAAACGGTATGTTTATTAAATGTGTGGCTTGTCCCCTTATGTTATATTTTTCGAACCTAAAAATATTAGGATTGTTCTAAAGGTTTTTTGTGGCTTATCCCTTTTAGTAAAATACTTACCTTATTGTAAGAAAATGAATAAGTTTATACCCCATAGATTTCTCCAGGTGTTTGCCAACTCCAGCAAAGAAGGCGCCTTCTAGATGGAGACACAAGGATAGGCAACGACATAAAAAAATTAAGCGAAAGACTAAAAGAAATATAGGTTACGAATATATAAATACAAAAGGAAGAAAATAAAACCAAAAAACTTAGGTGCACCTTGCGGTTGCACAAAACAGTGTAGACAGAAATTGGTGCTTGCCAACAGATTCTACCAGGTATTGAGAATAATGAACCACTGGAAGACACTGAACATTTGGACCCCTTTCAGCTATTGAAAATATTGACAACTGAATTATTTTATTGCTGAATTTTATGTTCATTTTTAGAATATAATTTTTTATACAAAAGGGGATAAGCCTCATATTTTTTTCAAAAATGTTCAAAAACTCAAAAACCGTTAAATAAACATTTGTGTTACTTTTATTGTGTATTTAATAACATATTTCCAAACGATTATGGGCCTTACTTCCGAGAAAAATGTAAAAATTGGATTTCGGGATTTGAAAATAAGTTTAAAATGATGTTTTCTCCAAAGTATTATTTGGTGGCATGTCCCCTTCTGGTCCCAAGGTCTTCAATTTTTGTGGAAATAAGGCATGTCTTATTTTTCACTTTTTCCCAAAAATTTGAAAATTCATCATAACTTGCTTAATCTTGATGCTATGAACTTCTTCTAGAGCTCATTTTTGATAGGTATTCCTAGTTTCCCGTTATCTCACCGAAAAAAAATATACATTCAATTAACTATAACTCATTTTGAATTAATACTAAAGGTTTTTCAATTAAGGAATTTATTTAATTTTTATTATTTTCAATTTTGGTAAGTAAAACTTATAGTTTTTCACTTATTTATGAAAAGTTGCTTTAAAACATAAATTTTTTCATAAAAAGTTAAAATCTTTTATCTTTAATAACTCAAAAAGTATTGATTTACTTTAATAACTTCATGTGACAAATTTCGCTTAGAATTTGTCCCTCTATCGATTTATGAGATTATATTTATTAAAATAATTTTCACCCACGAGAAGGGGTGGCATCCATCCCAGAGTAAAAGCGCAAGCTGACACCATAATCACTTTTGTTTCTTGAGGTATCCTCTACATACTCACCAATTTTTATGAAAATCGATGGAGTTTCAAATAGTTTGGAGATGAAAATCTTCAGTGACTGCACTAATTCTAAAAAAACTTCCTTTGTCAGTTTCAAATTATTGATATTCCATAAAACTGGTAAAGTATCTTTATAATTTACATAAACGTTAATAAACTTTACGGAACGACACTGTCGTAGGTGCAAATACCATTTAGCAAACTACGAGTATACCGAGGGTAAACAAAAGAAACATAATAATATCTAAGGTTCAAGGTCGTTTTGTTTAAAACGCTGGCTGAGACGCAGTTTGTCTATAAGCCGTAAAATGATATTTTCGTAGTTGTTTGTTATTATTCATAAACAACCTATTTTTGCGTTATTCATTTCCCGTGATAGGTCACTAGTCGCGACGAAATGTATTCGTCATAAGTAAATATTGTAGGTACCTTGAATAATGCAAATATAAGGTGTTGTTTTATCCAGACACATTGACATCTTCTTTTAACGAATGCTCAAAGAAAGTGAGCTTGAATGAACTCTTATATGAACTCTCTCGCTTGCCTATTTCTTGAACGTTTTAAAAAAAAATCTATGAAATATTATGGCATGCCCTTAACGTAGAAATCCAGTCATGTACCTATGCAAGAAAAGGTAAGATTGCCGATATCTAATTGGACAGCTATAAATGTTCTTCACCAGCGTAGTACAGGTTTTCTTTTGACAAGAAAAAAAATTGTGAGCAAATATCCAACCACCAAGTAACCTGGTGACTTCAGTCAGTAAATTCAAGAAAGTTGTAATAACTATTAAAAGATAGTTTTACCAACGAATATAATATATACTCTGATAGAAAGGTGCGGCCCTGTAACGTCTTAGCATAGGATTTTGCGTTCCAACTGAGTAGGCATGCCCCGGAATCTTTTTTTCTCTGATTCTGGCCTTGGTTTAGAACTAGAACCTTTAGCCACGTAATTGTATAACTTATCACTAACCCAGGTGTAATGTGCAGTGTGTGTGTTGAGTAAGTGTCTTGTTACTTTGCAAAGTCGACGTCATTGTCTTTGCAAAGAGACGCTAATTGTATCCGAACGTCTGCGGTCCCTCCGGTGAGTACCGATCCCACAAGGACAGAAACTATTTTCATTTATTAATTTATAATAAATGAAAAAATTCCCGACCCTGGTGGGATTCGAACTCACTACCATTCGGAACTTTCGATCCAAAGGTTAGGCGCTCTTACCACTGAGCCACAGAGGGGGTCCCCGGAATCTTATATGAACAAACTGGGGAATTTCCCCCATCACTTTCACTACGGTCAGCTAATAAAGAGAAATGACAGCCTATCTCTCTCACGAAGGCTTTAACCAATCATTTATGTTAACACCATATCTTATGTCGCAAATAAAATAATCAAACGAGGCTTAACTCGGCAATGTCAAAAGTACAAAAGTAATGACAGTTAGTGGAAATAATTATTTTCCATTAGTTTACAGTTTTTATTGTATTGTCTTTAACAATTTATTCTTAGTAATTTCATTAAGTTGGCTCCTTATCCTTCGTTTATAAAGTGTAGTTTTGTTTTAGTTACGAATACGAAAGAACTTTTGTGTTGTGTTAATAAAAAAACTAAACTTGGTTTATTATTGTTGTGTACCGTTGTATACAAATCATAGAAAAGTTGCATAGAAAAATGCATAGGTAAATAGTAATTAGTTTATAACTGTTTTATCTGAAAGAACAAATAAATACACGTACATATATTTAGAAAAACATTGTCTAACTTTTTTTATATCCCTTTTCCTTACTAAATTTGACAGAAAAAATAACATTTTTAACTTGAGAATTCCGAATAATTTATGAGTAGGTATTACTCAGATATTATTTAAATAAAATACTTTAACAAGCTTAGTAAGTTCTGGTATTTTATTTTAATAATATAGGTGAGATTATTTCTTGTAAATTAATAAGATATTTTAATTAGTAACGAAAGGGTCCGCAAGAGGCGCTGAACGGATGAAATTAATGCTTGTCCATTTGAATTTCCCGCCAAATGGTGATTAGTTAACACTACGGTCGCAAGTGGCGAAAGGAACCAAATTTTTACAGTGAGTTGCCTATCTATCCGGTAATACTATATTATTTATCTATGTGAGTAGGTGCCATGGAGGTGCATAGAACTGACAGCGACTACGGAGTACCACCGCCCGCTGCCCGCACTGCGACCGCAACATCCCTCGTCAACAAGCCTGCTTATAAATAAACGTGACCATCCTGTTTCATATATTTCAATACGGATTCCAGTCAGGTAGATCTACTAAACATGCATTAATAGATTTCACTACCAAAGTTACTCAAACCATCAACGATGGTTCATTCGCCATAGCCACATTTCTGGATGTGCAGAAGGCTTTCGACCAGGTCTGGCACGACGGGCTTGTTCGGAAACTTCTGGACATCGGGCTACCATTGCAATTTACCAAAATTGTACACTCCTACCTCCACAACCGTACTGTCAGAGTTAAAATAGGCGATCAAAAGTCCACCCCCTTCACTCCACAAGCTGGAGTTCCCCAGGGTTCAGTCCTAGCACCGCTGTTGTACATCATCTACAACAGCGACATCACTAACCAAAATATCCCAGGTACTCGGCTGTTTCTCTATGCAGACGACACGACTCTGCTCTCAACAACCTCTCGATACAACCCAAGACTCCTCTTCAGAAGAGCCCAGGCTCTGTTGGACGGCGTCGGCGAATGGTGTTGTAAGTGGAGAGTCACGCTGAACGCGAACAAAACAACAACAATTGTGTTTCGCGCCCCTTCTGTGTCAAATAGAATCATAGTCAATGAAGACGACCAATATCCACTGAGACTGTTGGGAGAAAGGCTTGTTGTTAGCCCGACTGCGAACTATTTGGGAGTACTGTTCACCAGGACTCTCAACTGGGACGCAGATCTAAAGGCAACTTTAGATAGGGTAAGGAACAGGGCCAGACTTCTCAACGCTCTCTCGGGAAAAATTGGCAAGACACACAAGAAGACTCTCATTCACACTTACAAGACCTTTATTCGACCCGTCATGGAGTACAAATCATGTATCTACTCTCTTTGTTCAAGACAAAAACAAGAGAGGTTGTTGAGAACAGAACGTAGAATCTTGCGTAGATGCAACTATGAGCACTGGCGATATCCCTCAAACGAAATCCATAACATCTCGAACACCCCCAAAATCACCGAGAGAATAAACTCTCTGAACAGGAACTTCACAATCAAAGTAATCAACGGCCCCCCTTCCGACACACAAGAATCTCTCAAATGTTTCTGTTCATCTTCCGGCCACGTACTCCACCGAAAGCCCAAACGCAAAAAGATTCATGTACCGTCCGCTCTAATGCAAACATGCATTGACGAACTCCCGGTGGAGTACGAAAACATCCTTGAGGCTACCCCGTTAGCCTACCGTACCCACCTCTAACATTTCCTCTTCCCTACCCCGAACAGGGAGAAGTTGGTTTTTTGCGGTTTCCCAACTTCATTGCACAATTATACCTGTTCGTCCCAAGAAAATAGCCGCAACTATTTTCTCCACTCGAACGCACACTGTCCACGCTGCGCTCAAAGCCACCTCCTGACCGCCGACGAGGGACGCAGGTTCACCTGTCGTTGTACAATGGTTTCTAGGGAGACTGGTCGAGAGTAAAGCACGGACAGTACACGTAAATGTCTATGGAACCAACAACAATCCATCAAACTTTCTTCTCTGTTGACTTCTTAGCCTTCTGGACACCACCGTCCGGCATAACCCAGGATCCAAAAACACCAGGACACGGCGCTTGCCCCACTGTTTTCGGACTGTTTGCTTTTGCTGCCAACACTACACATTCACTACAAACCCTGAAGAGGACAAAATCCTAAACGGGGACAATCATTGATCGCATTTCCACATAGCATTTTATCTATACACGCAAATCAAACAATGATAGTAGACTGTTTCATATAAAAGCTTCTTCTAGGAGCTATATATTCTTTGGTTTTATATTATTAATAAATGATGATTTGATGCCCCGTCCTGCAGGGAAAATTTATATATTCTTAGTTCGTTAAATGGCAATTACTCCAGTTGGTCTAAAAGAGTGATTTGTAGACTCTATAATATATACGTACCACTTAAACTTTCAGTAAAAGTGTACGTTTTGTCCAGTGAATACACACTACGTGTCTTCCACTTTTTACATCAGTTCATCAGTTGCAATCCATAGTCTCTAGTTATGTGTAGTTTGTTTAGTGAATCTTTTTGAGAGACATTTTTTAATTATGAAGGAAACATGGCTGCCTTCCTTTATTTTTTAACTAATATGTACAAAGACTGAACAGAAAAGGGAAGAAGAGGGAAAGGACAATGTGGTCAGAGGACTGACCACATTCAAATAAATAAAATGAATAAATATGCAGAAGCAAAACACCTGCATGAGAAAAGCCATTACACCCCATGAAAGACTTGGAGCAACTCTCAAATATCTTCTGAAACTACTCGTCATCGTTTATAGTTTCTCGTGGCATCCTTGGTACATCTTGATCATTTAAAAATTCTAATAGGTGGAAGTACCACAAAGATGGTTTGTATATGTCTTCTTTTTCAGTTCCAGAAGTAGCTAACGCCCTCACTTTTTTCAACTCTTTTTTTATAAACCTTTTTTTATAGATCTCAAGATTATATTAAATTTATACTACATATAAGTAACGAGTAAAAGTACGTGTTAACGATCAGCTGTCAGAGGAAATTAAAATCAGACGTGGAGTGAGACAGGGATGCGTGTTGTCGCCAATTCTTTTTAATGCCTACTCGGAATAGATCTTGAAATAAGCTCTTGAGGGTGAAACGGCTGAGGGTGAAACGGCTGGAATAAAGGTAAATGGAGTTCCCATTAACAACATTAGATATGGGGATGACACTGTCATCTTAGCTGAAAATATTGGGTATCTTCAGAGGCTGGTGACCAGAACAGCGGAGTTTAGACAAGAATACGGGCTAACAATGAACGTCAAGAAGACAAAGTTTATGAGAATATCGAAAACTCAAAGAAATAACAAAAATATCTTCATAAACTGATCCAATATCGAACGAGTCGACCAATATGCATATCTTGGAACAATGGTCAACTCCCAGGAGATCACTTACACAAAATCAGAATAGAAAAAGCTAGAGCAAATTTTAACAAAATGAAAAAAGTGCTCTGCACAAGAGATTTGAAGTTGGAGCTAAGAGTTAGGTTCGTTAGGTGCTACATCAATGAAAAAAAAAACCAGAATCATTCGAGCTGTGAGTGTACAGAAGAATTCTGAAAATATCGTGTACAGAATACGTCACAAACAAAGAGGTTCTGAGAAAGATGAATAAAAAAATGGAAATCTTGAATACCATCAAAATAAGAAAATTTGAATATCTCGGACATATTAAACGTGGAGAGAGATACAACTTGCTCCAATTGATTATGCAGGGAAAGATTCAAGGAAAAAGAAGCTTAGGGAGAAGCAGAATATCGTGGCTGCGCAATCTGAGAGACTGGTACGGATGTACATCAAATAAACATTTCAGAGAAGCCGTCTCTAAAATCCGAATAGCTATGACGGTTGCCGACCTCCATCGAGGAGATGGCACTTAAAGAAGAAGAAGATGCAAGAAAGCTGATAATGATCTTACACTGAAAAAACATTGTACATAGTACCAATGAACGCCAATCATTGACTTTTTTTACATTGATTCAATGAAAATTTCGTTAATACTATAAACACGTAGTCATTAAGTAATGACCATATTCATTATTACAATGTAATTCTATTCATTAAAAAATAATGAATAGAATCATTAATTCAACGAATCGTTTTATCTCTCCCATGACTTTTTTCATAATAATAATAATTTGTTCATTGTATATATGAAACTATACATCAGGATTATGCGGTTAAATT
Organism: Diabrotica virgifera virgifera; assembly: GCF_917563875.1. Classification (NCBI taxonomy): domain Eukaryota; kingdom Metazoa; phylum Arthropoda; class Insecta; order Coleoptera; family Chrysomelidae; genus Diabrotica; species Diabrotica virgifera. The sequence goes on from NC_065447.1 coordinate 58,026,086, forward strand.
AATGAATATAAAACGTTGCACTAATATACAGTGTTCATTAAGTTACGAACTCGTTTATTGAATCAATGTTTTCGTACATTAAATCAGTGTTTTCGACTTTGATTAATAACTCGATACATTGTTTTGATGTAACGCAATCATTGTTTTAATGTAATATACCTGAATCAATGATCAATACATTGTAACAACAATCTTGTACATAAACCGATACATTTCTTAAAACTCTATAAGTGTTTTTATTGGTGTAAAAAAATCACGTGACAACAGTTGTAGCCTCCTAGCAGACAGTCACCCTGCAGCTGCAGACTCTGAAGAGCGGTGTTTGGCACTAGTGATTTGGTTGATTTTTCTAAGGTATGTATTTACATATATTTTTAACCATTTATAAATTATTTTGTTGAATCTCTATAAAAAAAAAAGTTGTATTACTTCTATCTCCACTTTTGCAGATTGATATGGACTTTGGAGTGGCATTTGGAAATGGACTTATTGATGGATGGTACAGCAATTTCGAAAGAATTATCGCCTTTCTTCAGTGTGAAAGTCATATCAAGGATAAAACAAATAAATTTTTATTTGAAAAGATTACCTACTCATGAAGACATTACGGAATGTAAGTACCTATTTCATTATTCAATCCTACATATCTAGTATTAATTAATTTTTTTTTTATTTACCTAATGCCTCGACAACTAATTGCCATTGGCGTGGTAGGTACGGTGCATTTTTTCAGTCAGGTACCCAGAGTCATGTGTAGTGTGTGTGTTGAGTAAGTGTCTTGTTACTTTACAAAGTCGACGTCATTGTCTTTACAAAGAGACGCTGATTGTATCCGAACGTCTGCGGTCCCTCCGGTGAGCAATTAATATTTGTTCTCTGTAAATTTTTTGAAAAGCTAATTCGACAAATGAATCGCTTATTTATGAAAGGCCTCTTGTCATAAAATGAAAATTTTGGGAAACAGGAAAAAACTGTTTAGTTTTATAAAAAACGATTTTATATTTATCTGATTTTTCGAAACATTTTAAGGACCTTAAAACTCAAAATAAATCATGTTAGTTATACTTTTTAAAATCAATACTGTATTTTTTTATTATTGAAAATAGCTGACAAAAGGCCTTTCATAAACAAAAGAGTTGTTTTACGGGAAAATTTTGATTGGTGGATGAATTTACACCGTGTTTATTTATAATTAATATTACTTTATTAAAACAGTTCTAAGACAATACAATTAGCCAAAATTAATTGCCAATTTATACATTTTTGCTCATTTTTGGTTGCAACTGTAGGCCATAGGGCAAGCTCATTGTAAAACCACTTGTGTTCTTGAGGGACGTACTGCAAAAGTTTCTTCAGGTCATTAATTTTTTCTTGATGAGTTGGTACCTTTGATTCATTAATTTTCTTTGCTAATGACGAAGGGGAATGGGGAAGATGGCTCAGCAATAGACAGTGGATTAGATAATAATTTAAAGGTTTTGCTAAGAAATCCACCTATAAAATCAGGTACAACAACCACTCATTTTTTAAATCTTTCGCAAGTAAATTCATGGTAGAAAGAAATAGTAAACATTTCCTTTTTTTTTATTTTATTTTCTTCCGAAACAGTATGTTGCCGACAGTGCTTTTATTTATGAAAAGTTCCTTGTCATCGACATGAGGCTTTTCATAAGTAAACGATGTGCGAATATATGGGTTATCATTTTCTAGTTAAATTTTCTAAAGTTAAACTAAAATTTGAAAAAAGTGACATGAGGCCTTTCATAAATGAGCGATTCAAATAGGTAAAATAAAATAGGAACCATTTGAAAATATTTCTAAATTGTATAACCTTGTAAAATATTAGTAAATTAAATCTTTAGATGATTAAACCGTAAATAATTGAAAAATATTATTAACTCTTACAGTCGGTAGTATCTATCAAATTAAAAATAAACATCTCGACATCTAGCAATTTTTTTCAGGATAAATTAAAATATTTCTATAAAAAAGTGATACTCAAAAATACAACTCTGTTCACTATTTAGATTTATTTTTTTATAATAATTATTAATATAAATTGTACATGGCTAACATGCAGTTCTTCTTTGGGTTCTACATCGATATTTTGTACGAACTAATAAAATGGTTAAAAACAGACCTTAATGGACCACCAAATATATAATAAAATATACCTTCTGTTATATGTAATTAGTTATTCAGTTTTTCCAAATTACATTATAAAAAGTTGTTTGTATTAATTAAAAATATATGTTTTCTTTTCTTTAAACTTATAGATACTTAATATTAGTTTGAAAATCGGCAAAAAATCGTTGCTTCAATCTCTATTTGTAATATTTATTTAGATATTAAGTCGTCATTTTGTTTACTTATTAACTATTTGTATGTTATATACAAGTATACATGAAGATGACATTCACTGAACCAAAAAAGTACGTAAATATAATGAAAAAAACATTGATTCAAAAACGGGGTACATTAATTTTCGTCCAAAGATCAGCATCATTGGTCCAATGTAAGTAGATACATTAACTAATGCTCAAAAACATTAACTTCTATGAATTAGTACGTTCATTCAATGTACTTTCTAGTTAAGAATTGATGTACCGATACATTGATTCAATGTTCCGATCCATTGATTCAATGTAACGATGCATTGATTCAATGTACCGATGCATTAATTCAATGTACCGATACATTGATTCAATGTACCGATACATGGATTCTTAACTAGAAAGTACATTGAATCAACGTACTAATTCATAGAAATTAATGTTTTTGGGCATTAGTTAATGTATCTACTTACATTGGACCAATGATACTGATCATTGGACGAAAAGTAATGCTCCCCGTTTTTGAATCAATGTTTTTTTCATTATATTTACGTACTTTTTTGGTTCAGTGTACAATCTTGGAAGCATGAAATTGAAAAATATTTAAATAAGCATAGGTCAGAAAATTTTGAGAATATACTTGATTGGAGATGAAGGCACAAAAATGGCACAATAATTTTCTCGGAACGCCAGCAACATCTGTACCTGCGATAAGTATATTTTCAATAGCAGCTTTAGCAACCACAAAGCCAAGAAATCGGCTATACGTTGACTCCACAAGAGTGTTATCTGCCTTAATGCATGGCTTATCAATTCCGATATAGGTTTTAGATTTTTCATAATTAGTCAAAATATTTCAAGATTTCCTGTTTTCTTGACAAGAAATCAGGCCCGGCCCTAGGGATTTTGCCGCCCTGGGCAAGATCGGCGAACGCCGTCCCCCACCTTGTTAGACACATGACTCACCACCATCCCTTGCCACCATCCTTCAGCGGTCACTAAGATTGTATTTTTATTGATGTATACTTGGTGCTAAATTATTTAATATGCCATTTTCTACTTTATTTGAATGATACACGCTTAAAAAGATATACATTTGCAATATTTTCATGAGATTTTACTACATTACCGTATATTAACATGTTTTAATATCCAAAAACTCATTATCTTTATCCATAATTACACACCTTTTTTTTAGTTAAGTAACACTCTTCTTATCTTGGCACGGGAAAAGTCTTTTAATAATTCTCCATGATCCAGGGACTCAGCTATTTCGTGTTTAATAGAGATTGTCGCTAGAGCCCTAGAGCACTCAAACGTTCCTGGGACATAGTTGATCAAAAGTAATTTTTTATTAGTTTTAGCTTTGAAAATCTTTTCTTTCCAGAGGCCACTGTCACTTGTAGGGTTAATAAAATCCTCAAAGCAACACTAGCGTTTGGTACGAAATCAATATTATACTCTCTAATCATTTTCAGGGTCTCTAGAGATGTACTCTTGGGCTTCACAATCGTGGAAAGTACTTTCAGTTCATCTTTTAGATCAGCATAATTTAGAACTTTTGACTCATCAAAAGTTAAAGCATCACATAGCATAAAACATTTATCTGATAAATCATGCTTAACTTTTGGCTCTGTCAAATAGCCCTGGATTTTTAAATCACTTCGATACTTAACATGGATTTCCGTTTTTTCTAATAAACTGACAGCTTGATATATTACCATATCAATACTCTGCAGTGATTTGCTCACTACGGTGATGTGAAGTAAAATGTCATGCCATATTACCACAAAGCAAAGGAAAGTAAAATCACGGATTTGATTTGCCAAACAGCTTGCCTCATGAGCAACCATTTTATCGTTGTTTTTATTGACAGTGATTTCTACGAGAGCGTCGTAGATTTCTTCAATTTGGTATCTGATCGGAGTAATTGCATAAATTCTCATCTAGTTCCCATCTAGTTGCGGACAAAGGTTTCAATGCTATGCTAGAAATATAATTTCAGTATAGCCCAACGATGAATAGATGCTGAGTATAAGTTGTAAATTTTTGTCACTAAGGAAAAGAGAGAAACTGCAAACTGTGCGGCTTTAGCAGCATAGTTCACGACTAAGTTTTGTGAATGGTTAGAACATGGGACAAAAAGTTCTTCACTTTCATATTTGCCCCATTGTCATATCCTTTTCCTCTAATATCTTACAAAGCTATTTTCAGTTCATTCAGTTCTTGCAAAATAACTTCTGTAAGTCCCAAGCCAGTGGTTTCCAGTACAGCCACAAATCCAAGAAAATGTTCTGCAATTTCAACTCTTTGTGAACAAAAACCTAAATTGACAAAACGTACAACAATAGTCATCTGTTCCACCCCAGAAATACCAGGTGTACAATATAAAATTATGCTATAATACTTTGCTGATTTCAAAAAGTTTAAAATTTTATTTTTGATTTGATCATGCAGGAGCTGAATAGTTTCGTTTTGAATACGTTTTCCCAAGTAGTGATGCTGCTTGTTACTAACATTCGTTGTTGTCCTAATGTACTCTTGTAAAATAGAATCAAATTTTCCAAAGAGCTCAACAAGCTTTAAAATATTACCATCGTTTTGATGAAAATGTATCAGAATTGCCCCTCAATGGAAGACACTATTGTACTAAGAACTCTATTATTGATGTAAGTCATTCTATTACATTTTTCCAAAGACGACATTCTGAATTTAGAACTTTTTGTGTTTCTTCGTCTATGGTTTTGCCCGATTCTAATCTAATTGCTAGTTCTACCACTGTCGCTGTGACTGTGGATGAGCTGGAGAATTAGCGTGGCTGGACAAAGCTTCAGCCATATGTTTCCAATTGTTATATCCATTTACAGTAAATTTAATTTTAAGTGAATGTAATTTAGTTCTGATCTCACTATTATTATGCGATGAAGAAGAAGACGGTGTTGTCGGTTGTTTCCCGTCGAATGAAACTTGTAATTGCTATTGTTTCACTTATTTAATTCTTGTTTTTTACAGTTGCATTTTGCCGCTCTTGTTCATAATATTGATTTTTTATCACATTAAAACATAATTCATTACTTCTTCAATTTCAAAAATTGTCTGTCCTCTAAAATTTGCCGCCCTGGGCGGCTGCCCAGTTCGCCCACCCCTGGGGCCGGGCCTGCAAGAAATCTTGGTATTGACATAAAATTTCTTAACTTGTCTTGAAATCTAAAATTACTTCTTGTCTTGATCTTGTCTTGAAATCAATACAAGATCTTGAAATTTTCAAGAACTTGATGACTCCTAGGAACAGTGAGAGATTTGGACTGCTGCAACTAATTTTACAGGTAACAGTAGAAGGTAAACGTGGACCAAGAAGGCTAAGGATTTCCTGGTTGAAAGGCAGGAAACAATACAGGCAGAGCAACAGAGTGCAAAATACAGATTGCCATAATGATCGCCAACATCCGAAACGGATAGGCATTATAAGAAGAAGATCCATCGTTTGTATATCCGCGATCTATCCTTTCTTTGTTTTTATGTCAATAACCATCGGCAGTATTATTAAGAAGAGTTTAAAAATACATTGTTGATGAAATTAATACTATTAGATTACTTAAACTCTCTCATTAATTGCAAACTACCTACATGATTTTGCCAATTACATTTCGTAACATCAATCCAATATAGCGTAACATTATATACTTCGAGAGATAATAAACATCCACATGCAATTACTTAACTAATTATTCAACTAACAAATAAGAGGCCAATAACAATAATCATCTCTAATTATTATTGTGTTGTTTCACCTGATGAGTGCATTGAACTACTTGAGCATCCAATATTGACTCGTAGCTACAATTAAACCAGTAATATGTGCTAAGATAAAACAAGTTTTGAACTACCACATATGGTTAGACTCGGTATATTACTTTGAAGTGGCTAGCTTAGATTTTTAATTAAAATTGAAAGCAATATTGACAAACAAGCAATGAAGACGGTTATAATAGTTTTAATTGCGCAAAAATATGGGAGGTTTTGCTATTTACTTGGATGCAGACAATGTTTGTCTATTTTTGGATTGTTACTTCATTTATTACATTTTTCATTTAATCTCAGCTATTTACTGATCGTTAGTTCATCTATGGAAGATCTGATTATTTGCATGTCTATGTTTGATTTGTGGGTTTTACCTTAAAGCAAAAAAAAATGTTTGATTTGTATTTGCATGATGTATTAGAATTAGGTATCATATTTATACAGGATCTATTGCTTACTTTTCAATTACAGAATGATTCCTTATTAGACAATAGTTTAAAAGCTCAATTTTAATATTCATATATGTTTCCATTGATAAAATATCGTCCAGGCAATCTTCGTGTATTTCTGGAGGACGACATATTACTGCATAACTGATCGAAGGGTATCTATCGATCGGGTACTAGCTAGTACAGAGAAAATATTTTATTAGCATACCCACACAAGAAATGTGAATTTCTCTACAAAACAAGAAAATACTCTATCTCGTCTGATCACCGTTACTAATGTTAACTAAAGGTCGTAATGTTTACGACAGAATACCTAATTCACACACTTCCGCACAATAATCCTTAAACATGATAAATATTGTATTTATATTGGATTGAAGCACAATTGATTATAATAAAAATTACACTTTACATTTGCTTATGACGTTTCGATTGCCACTACAAATCGTTTTCAAAAAATTATTGTTTACAATAAGCAGTTGTTGTTATAACCTATAATCGTTTTGACGCTTTTGTTTGCAAAATTTGACATGCGACTTACTTGGCCTGGATCTTGTAGACAAAGATCCAATTCTGTTTTTTATTTGTATATGTATTAAGTGTATTTGTAGTATATGTTTGTGTATTATGTGTTTATGTATTATGTATAATTGTAGATTGTAGATGCCATGCCTCTGATCTTCTATTATAGTCAAGAGTAGAAAAATAAAAACGGGAAAAAAATCAATACAGGTATTTGAAGGTGCTAAATCGTAGGGGGAATATAGTTAATTAAAAATACATACAAAGGTATTAATACTCGTAAATCAACCTCATGTTTTTATAAACAAAGGCCAAAGTCAGAAAATATTGTTTTTTGCCTATAGCATTTTTTGTATCATATTTATAGCAAAAGTTGTATTATGAAAGTTGTGTGTCATGAAAAAACGATTAATTTTAATTTTTATAAGTTAAAATCCATTAATAATTAACCGAGATAATTGCAAAAACCCGCGTTTTTTGTACTATTTTGTAAATGTTGATAACTTTTAGCAAATAGGCCGTAAGGAACCTATTACACCTTGATAATGAGGTAATTAAGTGCCTTTATTAGTGTGCAAAATTTCAAGAAGATCTGTTTGTTAGTTTACGAGTTATGTTAAATGTTTATCCCAGACATCGAATTTTTAAACAATTATTGTTTTTGTCCAAGGAGTACTTTCAGAGCTTTTTGGCAAAACGCAGTGAGTTCTTAAAGACTCAAAGTACCTACTAAGAAAGTTAAAAAAATAATATATTTATTCTTTAAATGTTGTTAAACTAGTCGTTAAAGATGGTGAGTTTTTTCATTATAAACAATTAGAATATCTTTACTATTTTTCATGATAATTAATTATAATTGGTTGTATCAAAAAACTGGTAAAAAAATACACATTAAAAAAGAAAAAACTTTCTACGACCAATAATAGTCAAGTTATACACTTTTTTTTTGAAAAATCACATTTCTATTGTTTAAAAGTTGAAATTTTTACAGAATGATAATAAGTATCTATATTTTATATTGCAATTGATAAGTACGGAATATCTTCTATTTAACACAAGTAATAACCCTTTAAAATGAAGCTATTCACACTTTTCACACTGACTGAGCTGGGACCGTGTGATAAGAAAGAATGTCGGATTCCAGTTTCACGCGTCGAGATTTTGATATTGAAAGTTCAATTACAATATTTCAGCTTCCAGAGAACGTAGAGCCTTCATTTTTTTTTAATTGGGGTAACTCGACGAAAGAATAACAACTAGCTAATTTTCATTGACCGGAAAAATCGGAAAATTCTGGAAAATGAACTTTTTTATTTAACATTCATTTACAACGTAACACTAATAAATTTGTAAATAAATATTAAAATATAATTTTAATATATGTATAATATATTTATTAATACAGGGTGTCCCGAAAAGATTGGTCATAAATTATACCACAGATTTTGGGGTCAAAAATAAGTTGATTGAACCTCACTTACCTATATACAATAGTGCACACAAAAAAAGTTATAGCCCTTTGAAGTTACAAAATAAAAATCAATTTTTTTTCATATATCGAAAACTCTTAGAGATTTTTCATTGAAAATGGACATGAGGGATTCTTATGGCAGCAGCATCTTAAATAAAAATTAAAGAAAAATTTGTGTACCCTATAAAAATTTTATGGGAGTTTTGTTCCCTTAAACCCCCCCCCCAAACTTTTGTGTACGTTCCAATTTAATTATTATTGTGGCACCATTAGTTAAACACACTGTTTTTAAAACATTTTTGCCTCTTAGGACTTTTTCGATAAGCCAGTGTGTATCGAGATATTTTGAATATTTATCGAATCCACCACATATTTGTTTAAGAGGAAACAGTAGCGATCAACAGGTAGCAAAAACGCGTTCCAAGATTGCGGCTGTAATTTTGAATATTTTTTCGAGATATTTGGCACACGTATTCGTAATATAATAAAGAATGGCGGTACAGAGCCCAATTTGAAAAATATATTAATATGTGGAAATTACTCTGTAATTAAATACAATATTAAAAAAACGAGCCTGTACCGCCATTAAGAAGAACAAAAAAATACACTTTCTTCAAATAAACTTTTTTTTCCGATGCCTAGATTTTGTGTCATTTTGGAACTACTAAAATTTTTTATTTCATTAGTAGTTCCAAAATGACACAAAATCTAGGCATCGGATAAAAAAGTTTATTTGAAGAAAGTGTATTTTTTTGTTCTTCTTAATGGCGGTACAGGCTCGTTTTTTTAATATTGTGTTTAATTACAGAGTAATTTCCACATATTAATATATTTTTCAAATTGGGCTCTGTACCGCCATTCTCTATTATATTACGAATACGTGTGCCAAATATCTCGAAAAAATATTCAAAATTACAGCCGCAATCTTGGAACGCGTTTTCGCTACCTGTTGATCGCTACTGTTTCACCTTAGGTACGATTATAGAGACCTGTTAGTAATCTGAAAATGTATTTATAATTTACATTTTTAGGTATATTTTGAAAAAGAACCCACATCTCGATAAAAGGTGACTAATCAAAAAAAGACTAAGATGCAAAAAAGTTTTAGAAACACTGTGTTTAACTAATGGTACCACAATAATAGTTTAATTGGAACATACACAAACATTTGGGGGTTTTAAGGAACAAAACTCGCATAAAAATTATATGTAAATTTATTAAAAAAGAAGCCGCATCTCGATAAAAACTCGCTTATCGAAAAAATACCAAGAGGCAAAAAGTTTTAAAATCGTTGTGTTTAACTAATGGTACCACAATAATGAATTAATTGAAACGTACACAAAAGTTTGGGGGGTTTATGGGATCAAAACCCCCATAAAATTTTTATAGGGTGGACAAATCTCACTATAATTTTGTTTTAAAATGGTCCTGCCATAAGAATGATACATGTCCATTTTCAATAAAAAATCCTGAATAGTTTTCGATATATTGAAAAAAATCGATTTTCATTTTGTAACTTCAAAGGGCTATAACTTTTTTTTATGAGCACATTTGTACTAAGGTAAGTTAGGTTCAATAGAACTATTTTTGACTCCAGAATGTGTGGTATAATTTATGACCAATCTTTTCGGGACACCCTGTATACAGGGTGGTTCATTTTATTCGTCTCGGTGTTTTTACGAAAACAACTTGATTTAAAAAAAATTTATTCACAGAAATATACAGGGCCATTAACACTACAATCTAAAAATAATGTGAATTTTACAGGGTGCTTCAAAAAAGTGTGGTATATCAAAGTTATATTTTTTCTTATGGAACACCCTACACCTGATGACATTTTTGAATTGCCTTTAAAAAATAAGCTATACTACACTTAAATACAGGGTGTTTTGATTTATTTCGATTTTTATAAAAATGTAAGGTTATAGACAAAAATAAATATTTACGAAACTAAGAAACAGTTACAAATTTTTTCTTGGATCTTCATAATATCTTCAGCATCTTAATTTAAACATATATGTTTATTGTTACAAAATTTATAATTACTAAATCGCACATTTTTAGTATCTCAAAATCTTCGGTACCTACTAACCAAATACATGCACTCTCCTGTCTTCTTACACGGCCATGGATGAAAAGACTTAAAAACGTACCCATTGAAATTCCCTTTGTCGTATTAATAAATTAAACACCGAAATAAATTTTATCGCAGACAACGTTACTTATACACATTATAAAACATAAATCTTTTGTAAATATATTGTTCATTGTTTTTTAAATGTAAACATATTGCAATATAAAAACGATAATAATTTTAAAAAATAATAGCGGCTTTTGCCAAATACCTAAACAAATAAAATTAGCGTCTTAACAAATAAGATGTTAAAAAATATCAGGACCAAGTGTGATTAGGACTTCCAGAAAACAATAACAATTTATAAAACGGAAATAATGAAATTCGTTATCAAAACTACAAAAGACAAAAAATGGAAAAACAACAAATGGATAAAATCCGACAGCGAATTAAGCTGAATCGACTTTTTTAAACTTGTACAACAGTTACAGAATGCAAGTTGACGATATCGTACAGGCAGGAAAAGAAGAGGATGACTAAATATGAAATGGAAAGAAGAACGGCAAAAAGCATCTATAAGTCAAGAAAACGAAAGTTCATTGAGAAAAAAACATACAGAAAAAAGCACCTGTAGGTCAAAAAAGAAGATGATTAAAAGTAACAGATGTGATCCAGAAGATTGCCATTTTAAATTGGAACTAGGTAGGACACATAGGACGAGTGGAAGACAACCATTGGATAAAGCGAATTCTCGAAGGGCAAGCAAAAGAAGTAGAGGCAGACCTCAAACAAGATGGACTGATGACATCAAGCGAATGGCTAAACACGGATGCATGGAAAAAACGCTGGACGGAAGGGCCGCCCGAGAACTTTATCGTACCGATCTATTATCGTTATCGTACTAGATACTGGCATTCTATAAAAATAACAAAGTTACTCGTTATTTTGATATTTTAGAAACACCTTGTATACTTGAAAATATTTTATGGTTCTACGCATCATTAATTCCCGCATTTGAGAAAATGTTCGGGGACACACTATAGATTATTGCATAAATTAATAGAATATTAGTCATACTTTCATTTCAAATTAGTCCATTTTTCTGAGAAATTAACAGTTTACAATATTTGCATTTTACTGCATGGATTGTAATGAAATTTTGGGAGTAGCCCAAAGCCCAATCTCCTAATTCAAAGTATATCCTATATACTATGGCGCTTTTATCATGGGGGCGGTTCTCACCACTTCTCGGGGATAGAACATTTTTATTTTCGAGTTGCATGGAGCAAAAGAAAGAATTTTAAGAAAATTTAAAAATGCGCTCTATAATTTGATCTTATTTTTTTCACCCGTCCAACTTTTTGAAAGTAGAAATAACACTATATTATAGTGTTATTAGTTAGAAATAACACTATTGCAAAAGAAAAACAATGCATTTAAATTCTGGTGAATGAGGGGTTAAATGTATGTACTTCTCATTTTTCCTTAAAGTACATTAGTCATATATTTTTTGCACCATATCTCGCTTAGTTTGAATGTAACCGACATTTAACGGTGCTCGTTTTAGAGGCCTTTTCAAACACTACAAAAGCATGAGCACTTTGAGCATGCACCAAAAAACAAACTCTTTTTACCTACCATATCTCTTTTTGTATTATAAATAGAAAATTTACGAAGGAACGAATCTCTTTGTTATTTATAATTAAAAAAAATTTTTATATAGTGTTTTTAGTTTTATGCATAGTTTTTAAGGTATTCACAAAAAACCGTCCGAAAACGTGTCATTTTTAAATGAAAATGGCCAATTTTCAACTACGCATAACTCAAAAAGTATTGAGTTCTCAAAAAAAAGTATAGATCAGTTTTTGCTTAAAAATAGGTTCTCTAGCCACTTCCATGCTTATTTTGACCAATAAATTTTCCACCCCCTTGAAGGGGTGGGAATTGCCCCAAGATAAAAGCGCCATAGTATATAGGGTAGATTTTGTTTCTTGAGCTATTCCCTACTTACTGTGAAAATATCAAGTACATCGATGTAGTAGGATGGAATTCGGAGCCAAATACCCTCATTGACTGCCCTATAATAATGCTCTGCTATGATCGCGTGAGAGGAGACACACACAAGATTCTAGCAAAATTTCAATTTTCTGTAACTTTTCGAGTTTTTGAGTTACAGCAACGAGTTTTATGTCATGGGAAAAATAATTTTACATTCTTTCAAAATATGTAAAAATATACGTATGTATACGTATATATGTATGTAAAAAATTAAGATTTTTTTTCATTTCCGGTTAAACCGGAAGCCATATTGTGGGTAAAATTTATTGTGCTAATAGATAACAAAGTACTATATATGTCTGCCAAATTTCAAATTTTTGTTTCTATTACAGAGGTAGTTACGGGCACTCGAATATTTTTTTATAAAAAATTCATAACTACCCTCCTATGAGGAGTTGAAATCTGACCAATGTTATTCAATTTACTGATAGGAAATCAAAAATATATCAAAAAATAAACAAATTCCTTGGAGTCATTTTTGAGAAAATTTAGTTCAAATTTATGTCAAATTTTGACCCCTTAAATATAGGCAACCCACAACTTTTTCTGAAAAACGATAATATTCTTGTTATAGCCCCATCTTTAGGCTATGTAAATGTTTTTTCAAATTAAATTTATCTTAAACAAGTTTTTAGATTGGTAGAGAAATGTATCGGGTGGGCGGTCGGCCATGCTGGCCGCCATTTTGGATTTGGAAATGTCAAATTTTGTATTTCTATTTACCTATCGATGAGCTAACTTTAAGTTAAATTTCATTCGTTTCGGTCAAAATTTGCAAAAATGGGCCCCAAATAACCCCCCTATTTCGGCCCCCCTTTGAGAGGCTTTTTTCAAAAGCTTAGTTTCTCGACAAAATTCTCTTAAACTTACTCATACCGAATTTCATCGAAATCGGTCCAGTAGTTTTTGCTGGGCGGTGGCGACATACGTACGTACATACGTACATACTTCCGACATGTTTTTTTTATTTGCTTTTTATACTCAGGGGGACTCAAAACGTCGAAAAAAAGTGAAATCTGAAAAAATTTTTTTTGCACGATCCTATAACTTTATCTATTATACTCATACTGCGTATGTAGTACGATAAAGTAAAACAGCAAACAGATATGAATGGACTCGCCTAAGGGAGGCTTACATCTGACGATGGATAGAATAGCTGTTGATGATGATGATGATGAGGTCAAAAAACGAAAATTCATAGAGGAAAACATAGAGAAAATAGAAACGGAATTTACACAGAAAGAAAGTAAGAATGTTTTCTAAAAATGCCTGAAATGGAGAAGTTATAGCAGATGAATAAAGAATCATAATAGTCGAGGAAATGAAGCATTTTGGCTCGCAATTTTTTCATCCAGCATGGATTTACTTGAAATGTTCACAGAAGGTAGGGAATAGTCCAAGGATCATTTTCTATATCATGCCGCTGTACGCTAAAGCCTTGGAGGTGGTTGCCAGTCCATCTAAGGGGGTGGGAATTTTTTATTAAATTTTAACCATGTAAATCGATGTAAAACGTAATTCTAAGAAAAAAATGTTTTTACATTTTTTTCGTAAAACTAATATTTTTCGAGTAATTCGCGGTTGAAAGTAACAGTTTTTCGACGAATAAATCCACTTTTTTAGAGATTTTTTTGAGAATAACTCGAAAAATATGCATTTAATAAAAAAAACTGTAGCTATCGAAATTGTGTCTTTCAGTAACACAAACCAAATTCTTTTTCTGTAATATTTTTACGACCAATACAAACCGAGATACGGCATGTTAAAGGTTAGCTTTTTCCGTCAAATTTATAATTTGACATATTCAAAGCCAAATAACGGGAAAACTTTGCATTTTTCGAGGAACAGATAATCTTTTTTCAAGGATACAATAATTAGACCTTTCAAAAGAAAAAAACAAAAAGTTTCTAGCATAAAAATTAAGTGACTTATGATTAAAAAAAGGTCGGTACCTGCTTTTCTTTATGAAAAAATCAGTGAAAACAACCCCCTAACTACCCTCCTAATTAAAAATTGGTCTTCACCTTTCTGCAACTCCTTTTATATTTGTATTATTAATACACCCAAGAAGTTTGACCCATTTAAAAGGCCTAATTTTAGAAAAATTGGAATTTAAAGAAAAATTTATTTTTTGCAATTTCGTATTTTTCACCATTTTCTTCAAAATATCTCCGAAAATACTCGAGATACGAAAAAAATGATAAACGACTAAATTTCAGCTCTTTTCATAACTAAAATTTCCTTGTGCATAGATTTCATTACAGTGAAAAGTTAGCGAGATATAGCTGTTTAAAACCTCTATTTACAAGCAAACACCCCATTATCGAGCCCTTTAAACCCACCCCAATTAAAAACTAAGAGATTTTATGTAATTTAATTTACATAGTCTTATAGCTCTTCAAAAATCCTACAAAATCGTTTTCGAAAAAACTTTTTATCCCCAAAAATAAAGGAGCTATGTTTATAAATCGAAATTTTTTTTTCGAAAAATTCGAATAGGCCGCTTTTTCAATGTACCTATATATAGACAAGCTGAAAACGGCGGGTTCGTTGGAAAAAATATTCCCATGAAATTTTTTTGCATAATCACATTCGTGAGACATCCCAGAATAAGCTTCAAGAAGTCGACCACGCGAAAAGTGGTCCAATTTTTTTTTCAACAATTTTTTTTAATCAAATTGCAAAAATCAATATTTTCTTCTTCTTATAATAGGCCTCTTGGCCTGTTCCTTACCGATTTTGAGCTTGTATTCGTAGCTGTGATGTTGACTGCCAGCTATCTCGCCACCTTTTAAAGGGCCTTCCTATTGCCTGTTGGCTTCGAATCCCTGGCTATACGGGCTATTCTCTCGCTGTCCATTCTCGTTACATGCTGATTCCACTCTCGTCGTCTCTGTCTTCCCCGCCGTACTATATCTTGTATGTTACAGACATCTCTTATTCTGTCGTTCGATATTCTGTCTCTCAGTGTTTTTTCAAATCAATATTTTCGACCCGAACAAATTTTTTCTAGATTTTTCGGACCATTCCAGACAGAAAAGGTCTCTTGTAATTTTTCTCTAAAGTTGACCGTGTTCGAGATATAAGCAATTTAAAATTTGAAAAACGCGAAAATGACCATTTTTAACTCGGTTAAAAATGATTATTATGGAAGTTAAAAAGTGACTGAATCAAATTTAAAGCCCCCCCTTCATGATCCTGAAGAAATTTGTGTCATTAATTTATTACTAAGCTGTTATTTTTAATTATTAATAATGAGTGGTAAGATCGTATTGACGCGGCTATAAATGTGAGTGCGAGTGAGATTCGCCATTGGACTGCCTGAGTGGCATCTCTTTCGCACTCATCATGAACGGCCGCCTAATACGTGCATGACGCTCATCATTTTTACTTAAAAAATAACAGCTTAGTAATCAAATAATGACAAAAATTTCTTCAGGACCTTGTAGGGAGGGCTTTAACTTTGATTTAGTCACTTTCTGACTTTCATAGTAATAACTTTTAAGTGAGTTATTAAGCCTTGAAAATCGTCATTTTTCGTTTTTTTCAATTTTAAAATGCTTTTACCTCGAAAACGATTAACTTAGGAGAAAAATTATAAGAGACATTTTTTATCCAGAATGGTCCAAAAAACCTAAAAAATAGGTTCGGGCCAAAAATATTGATTTTTTGCAATTTGATTAAAAAAAACTTTTCGCGTGGTCGACTTCTTGAATCTTATTCTGGAATATCTCACGAATGTGAATATGCAAAAAAATTTCATGGGAATATTTTCTCCAAAGAACCCGCCGTTTTCGTCTTGTCTAATAATACCACAGAACTAGTTCGTATACTGGAAGATGAGTAAAAAACTATTTGTATTTGTATTTGTACATACATATTTGTAAATTCGTAGTATGTTTCTGTAAATGGATGTTTTTGTAATTCTTTAATTCTACTTTTTTTCTGTATAGATCTATTAAATTATCTACTTATAAAAATTGCAATGTTATTAAGGGTGGTTTTTAATGGTTGAAATATTATATTATATCCTTTAGCATAAAACAATCATTATTTAACCAATCAAAACCAAATTTTACCCATATTAAAGTTTACAATGTTTGTATATAATTTTTGACAATAAGGGGTAGTTTACACCCCTAAAAATAATCAACACCCTTGAGCATGATATAGAATATGAAGTACAGGGTGAGATGATCCTAATCTCAAATTTTTATGTAAATCGATGCAAGCCGAAATTATTCTTTTAGGATAAGTCAATTTTTTATATATAGCTCCAACAAGGGTGGTTGTAAGGGTTGAAATAATATGATATTATATCTTAAAGCATAAAACAATCATTATGTAACTAATAAGAACCAAATGTTGACAATATTAAAGTTTAAAATGTTATTTTATAATTTTTTACAATAAGGGGTAGTTTTCACCCTTGAAAAACCAAAAGCGTACAACGGCTCAATATAGAAAATGAACTAGAGGGTGAAATGAGCCCAATCTCAAATTTTTGTGCAAATCGATACTGGACGAAAAAATTGCGAGGTTTTGCCATTTTTTCAGTTTCATTTTCTCGACTATTAATAGATGGAAGGGAGTATTTTGAAGAAGTAAAAAATGTTTACAAACAATCGAGAAATAATAAGGAATACTAAACTGAGGTTGCTATATACGCAGTTAAAACATGGACTCTCAAAAAAACGATAGAAGTAAGATCGAAGCTTTAGAAATGTGGGTCTATATAGAAGAATTCTGCGCGTGCTCTGGACAGAACACAGAAGCAACCTATCAATTCTGAAAGTGCTTCATTTAAAAGAGAACCGCGAAACCGAGAAGCCGCGAGAACCTAAATTATTTCGGGCACATAGTCAGAAGAACAAGGACTATACAACTATTGATAGTAGAAGAAAAAGTAAAAGACCGAAGACCAAAAGAAAGATTTTCAAAACGATGAGCAGACCAAATGAAGACTCTGGTGGGAAAATTCCTACATGAACCGTCCATCTGGCACATGATCTCTGCTAATGGAGAGAGCAAGCTAACAATATTTGGAATGTCACGATGCCTTGGCAAGGGCTCTAAAGCAGAACAGAAAAAAGTTAAAGTTATAAAGTCTACAATCCAATAAAATATAAAATAATTTTAAATTGAACGGCTTCGTGCTCCAGGATCCGTTTGGCTTGCATTTTTAGAAGTCACGGAGGTATAACCAAAAATGGTACAATACCGTTTTCAATTTAATATTTTATATTTTATTGGATTGAAGATTTTATAACTTTGGCTTGCTTCTAGTAGATGTCGCTTAGACACCCCTAGCCCAATAAATGACCGTTTTGGAGTGTAATTTCCAGGGGCAACTCCGAATTGCATGAAAATTTGGATTTAGGTTCTACTTACCCTCCACTTCAAAGTTGAATTTGTGCCGTTGGTTGCTTTTACTTGGGGGGTGACATTTACCCCTTCTCGGGGGGTGAAAAACGCGTGTTTAAAATAAGGCCGGAAATGGATAAATTGACTTATTTTAAGCACCTTTTGTTCTATAAAGTTTTTTACGTAAGTCAATACTTTTCGAGTTATTCGCGATTTAAAATGTTGATTTTTCGACAAAAAAACTACGTTTTCAGACGGTTTCTCCCAAATAACTCAAAAAGTAAATATTTTATCGAAAAAATATTTTTAGCAAAAGTGTAGCCTATAAAAAAACGAAAAAAATGGTGTACCAGTAAAGTTTACAAATTGAGTAGAAGCAAAGTTGTAGCTTATGAAAAATACGTTCTTATTCGTCTAATTCCAAATCGAATAATTCAACGCGAAATCACCGAAGAAGAAGCATTTTTCGGGAGAACCTTGTTAACATTTTTAAAGTATCGAAAAAAGCTTATTACTTGTTTTTTACAAAAGTTTACAGCATCAAAAATAAACGAGTTACACTGAAAAAAAAAGTTGGCCCCTTTTTTTTGGTAAAAAAATCGTGAAAACCTCCCTTTATTTAGCACCCTAAATGAAATTAATCGTTTGGCTTTACCATCTATTTTAACTATATGTGTATTGTTTATATGATCTGTAAGTTTGAATGGTTTGAAGTGCTTATTTTTGAAAACATTTGGTTTTATAGTAAAAAAAATCTAAAAATTTTTGAAAAATTTCATTTTTTAAAAGGAGCTTAAAAAGTATTAGTGATAAGAAAAATCTTAAGGAGTAAAAAAATGTAGGTTTTGCTATTATAAATATGGTAGTTTTATTTTGTTCTTCCGTAAGACAAAAATTAGTTAAGATATGGCTGTTCAAAATTTGCATACACTCGTGATTAATGACCCATTCAAGCTTTCTCAATTATAACCCTTTCAAAAATAAACACTTTAAACCGGTGAGACTGACAGATCATATAAAAATAGATAGGTAAGTAAATTGTTTGTAAAGCGGTAGCGATTAATTTCATTTGGGGAGCTAAACACGGCGAGATTTTCATGATGTTTTTACAAAAAAGAGAGGGCCAACTTTATTTTGAGCGTAACTCGCTTATTTTTAATGCTAAAACTTTTGTTAACAATTAAAACAAAGCTTTTTATAGATACTTTAAGAAAGTTTAAATGGGCTTTTCCCGAAAAGTGCTTAATTTTTCAGTGATTTCACCTTGAAATATTCGATTAGGAATAAGACGAATAAGAACGTATTTTTCATGAGCTACAACTTTGTTTTTATTTGATTGATAGACTTTACTTATACACAATTTTTTTGGGTTTTTTATAAGCTACACTTTTGCTAAGAATATTTTTTTCGATAAAATATTTATTTTTTAGTTATTTGCGAAAAACCGTCTGAAAACGTAGTTTTTTTGGCGAAAAATCAACATTTTCAATGGCAAATAACTCGAAAAGTATTGACTTACGTGAAAAACTCTACAGAACAAAAGTTGCTTAAAATCAGTCAATTTATCCATTTCCGGTCTTATCTTGAACGTATGTTTTTTCACCCCCGAGAAGGGGTGACTGTCACCCCCAAGTAAAAGCAACCAACAACACAATTTCAACTTTGAAGTGGAGGGTAAGTAGAACCTAAATCCAAATTGTCATGCAATTCGGAGTTGCCCCTGAAAATTACACGGTATCGCCTAATTTTCCGTTCATTTACTGGGCTACCCTGCCCAGGCACAGATCTAGAAATTCATAATAGGGGGTCTATTATGAATCAATATTATAGTCATATATACGGGATCAAAAATGGTACAATACGGTTTTCAATTTAATATTATTTTATATTTTATTGGATTGAAGATTTTATAACTTTGACTTGTTTCTAGTAGATGCCGCTTAGACACCCCTGCCCAGGCACGGATCTCGAAATTCATAATAGGGGGTCTAGATTTACTTACTCATGGTTTGAATATAAGAGTTGGCAGAAAAAAATAATAAATAATAAAAAATGCTTATAGACTAAATACAATAAGGAGGGTCCAGAGACCCGTTGACCCCCCTCTGTATCCGCGCCTGCCTGCCATTTCATTAGGTTTCGAGGCTAGTGAGACTGCATTATTTTAGTTGGTTCAGAGAAAGCTACATAATATGTATCCTCTGATGATAAACTAAAAAGTTTTAAACCGGTTAGGGTGCTGGTAGCGCTCTCTGAAGGAACTGAAATATAAGACGGCTTTGGTTCCGTTTTGCAACTGAATGAAAATGTTTATCCATTTTTATTTAGAATAGAAAAACATTGAAAAAAACATATTATGATATGGACTATATGAGAAAAAAATCACATGAGAAAACTAAAAGGAAATCGCATATCACAAAGGAGGTATTCGAAGGAAAAGATGATGACCAAGACCAAGATGCTTGGAATCAAAAAATAACCGAAGCCATATAAAAAAACTTCTGAATGAGGAAGAATCGCAAGCGACACATGGATTCGGTGTACGGAAGGAACTATGCAGGAAACATGCCGGTTTAATACTAATAATTAAAAAATAATATATTCTCTCATACATGATTTATTCACTTGTTATTATTCACGTCAGATTTAAGGAAAAATTAAAATATCGTAAATACAAAAAGAAAAAACAAAGAAAGGTTGTGCGAGTATGTCACATACATATTAATGAAGACGTACACGGAACATAGTAAGGTCAAGTTCAGGAAGTTGATCAATGTAGGCTGTTTTCCATTGATAACGAAAACAATAAAAAATATATAAACTTAGATTATTATCCATTACGTACACCGGATATATTAGTTTTCACATCTAAATAACAAAGACTTTAAACATTTATTAGATTTTAAAACATTCTTCTGACAATATTCCTTTGGAAAATTAAAATGGAATACCTCAGTGGTTGACTGTATATCATAGTTTAAACAAACTTACAATAAAGCAAAATGATTCACTTTAATAAAATTAAAGGATTCACTTTAAGGGAATAGTAGCGGAGGAAAGTATGCTAAATGTGCAGTCACTCGAGCGCTTTGGGGACCCATTGGGTTGTGAAGAGTAGGTTCTAAAACCAAAAGTTCTAAGTAACGTTTTCCATTTTAGTGGCGACTTTCCATTTTTAATTTAATTTTCCATTTCCAACAATCGTTTTTTCCTCTTATAGTGCCATTGATCCATAATTCGAAAAAATGTTTCAAATAAAAGTTACTTATTTTTACGTAAGGAATCCGAATCTGCAATAAAAAATGGGGGATCCTATTTTTAAAATTTTTTAAAGTAACCCCCACCCCACCTCCGTGAGGGGTCGTGTTTGGTGCCATTCAAAAGATTTTTCAAATATATTGAATAAGTGTATTTTTCAGTTTTTCGATCTGATGCTCATTTCGCGAAATATCGCGGGATTGGATTCGTATTTAAAATTTACCCCCATCCCTCTTCGTGAGAAGTCGTCTTTGTTATCATTCAATAGATTTTTGACAAATATTGAGTATGTATCTTTTAGTTTTTCGATCTATCGTTCATTTCTCGAAATATTCGCTTTTTTCTTGTGAAACTTTGTGACTCACCCATTTCCTTACGCCCCGCCCAAACCGTCACATTTTTGAAATATACACTGTTTTGCATGTACTTGACTTACCTTATCTTAATCTGACGATTTCGAGTTTTTCTAAGGATAGATTTTTTTTTCGGCCCCTCCCCTTAACGAACGCCCCTGTGTTTAGAGCCGATATATATGGTAGAGGTACATCTACAGGGTACCAGGTTTCTCCCCATATGATAATGTGACGCGCTCGAATTACTGCAAAAATCCCAGCTTCGGCTCCCCTACCAGAGCGTAGATTACCCTGCTCGAAAAATGGACAGTTCGTCCGACGACTGATACCAGTCAACTGTCTAGATCAGGAAGTGAAATTATTTAATTTAGTTTTAATTTACATCTTCCAGCATTTTCAAAACTTCCGTAACTTCTACTATTAAATAACGATGGGGACAGCTGTAGGGGACTGATATCGACAGAGAACACCACAACAAACACATGGGAAAATCTTCATTAGCGGATAATGTACAAAAAGAACAGAAGGTCTGCTACATATGGGCAAAAACAAATTGAGAATTTATAATAGGAATGTTGACCGGGCATGCACCAGTAAAAAAATTTCGGAATAAAATAAGCATAAACAAGTAGGACCTTAACTGCAGACACTGAGATAAGGAACCAGAGACTACAAAACCAAGCAAAAGACCTGTACAAAATTCTACAGGGTACAATTATTCTAGACTTGCTAAAAACAACAATGAACAGTAAATATAATAAGCTTCAGCTTCAGTGACAACGATAAAGATCTTTTGGATCTGAAGGGTCCAGGGAAGCAGAAAAAAAACAATGGGACAGGGATTCTGGGTTTACCCAGAAAGCATTTGATTTTTTTTGCCTGCTATTCTAATCTTGTAAAGAAATTATTTACACACGTGTATCAGGCAATTTATTAGGTACACTTCGCGTCAAAAAAAAACTGGTACAACTCTTATAACCGAAAATCGTGTTTTTCAAGTTGTGTAAGTTGATCTTGTCACAAGTGTCATTCTAATTTCTAGGGCAACGTTGCCAGTTCAACGAAAATATTATATCAAACTAGGTAAAAACGGGGCTGAGCGACAGACCGCATTTTTTAATATACTAAAAACTAAAACAATGGTAATTTTCCGTCATCTCAATTAAGTATAAGTATCCATACATTGATTCGTGTTGTATTAAAATTTATGAAAATATTTCAATTCAAAAATAATGACAGATATAAATCTTGACATGACTTTAAATTATTATGTTTAATGTCAAATCGAGAGGTGTGATTGGTTTCTCGTAAATTGTAGGACAAAACTGCATTGTTGTGTAGAATAAATAAAACACACTGGAAAAATTAAAAATTTAATTTGAAATTAATACAAAATGAATAACTTTTACGGTGAACAAGTATGGAATTTAAATATATGTATTACAATTCGAAATATACATTTTAAACGTTATTTTTTTGTATTTAGATTTAGTGCAATTCCGTTATCTGTGATGGCAACAACGAAGTGATTCACGAACAATAATTGTCAGTCTGAACACAGGTTTACATTGGGAAAAAAAAGTGTACCAGTTTTATATGACGCGAAGTGTACTTCTTCTTCTTTTGGCATCATAACCCTGGATTGGTCTTTGCCTGTCTTGCTATGTCCTTCCATTCGGATCTCTCTTGTGTTCTTCTTCTCCATTGTCTTATGTTCATGGTTTTCAGGTCATCTTCCACGTCATCCAACCATCTCCTTCTGGACTTTCCTTTTTTTCGTCTTCCTCTCGACACTCTTTGACTTTTCACAACGCGTACAATGTCGTTACCTTTATTCAGTTCATTAACCTCCTTGTTTTTCCCGATTCTCCATTTGCCGTCTTCCTCTTGCACCGGGCCATATACTTTTTATTTTATTTCTTAGGTACGTCTATTTCAAATATTGCTTTCCATAGTTTCAGACCATTAATTGAATCATAGCATGTTTCAAGTCTATAAAATCTAGTGTACATTTTAATGATCTAATTTTGTTCAAGTATTGTCTATCTATTAAGTATAAAATGTTATGTATTTTCTGTTCTTTTGTATGGTGTGGAGACATGGACTCTCAATAAACAATGCCTCAATAGATTGGAAGCATTTGAGATGTGGACGTATCGAAGAATGCTGAGAATCTCCTGGACAGACAGAATAACCAATGAGGAAGTACTAAGGAGAATACAGAACAGCAGGGAGATACTGGATTCCATCAAAATAAGAAAACTTCAATACTTGGGTCATATAACACGTGGTGACAGATATATATGAGTTCCTAAAATTAATTACGCAGGGCAAGATTCAAGGAAGGCGCAACATAGGTAGGAGAAAAATGTCCTGGCTGAGAAATCTCAGAGAATGATTTGGATGCAGCTCAACTTAACTCTTTCGGGCTGTAGTGTCAAAAGTGAGAATAGCAATGATGATTGCCAACCTTCGTCGCGGAGATGGCACGTAAAGAAGAAGATTGCCTATTTGGCCTAAAGCTGCACTGGTAGTCACCAACTATTACTTGGAAGAAGTGTAGCAGGTACTCTTTTTAGCAGAATCAACACCAGTATTTTATATGTAGTAAATTCACGAGCAAGACCGAGTGGAAAATAAGGTGATACTGCAGATAATTAAATTACAAGTTCCAGGTGATACCCAGGTGTCATTAACATTATGTCTCAAGTATCTCTGTTCCTGACTGCTCTCCTCTAGTTATCCACCCTCACTATCTCTTTAGTATCGGTTCTCACTTCGTCTATCTGCCTCTTTCTTTATCTTCTTACTGGCCGACGTCCCACCACAGTACCATTAAGCGTTATACTAGGTGTTCTGTCATTATACATTCTTATAAGGTGACCTGCCCAGCGCAATATTTGTATTTTTGCATAATTTGCTATAGAGTCGTCATCATTCTCTTTGCCTTATCCCTATGCGGGGTCGGCTTCCCTAATTGCATTTCTCCACACACTTCTATCTTGGGTCATATCAATGTCAATCCCCTTTACCAACATCTCATGCCTTATCGTCTCCCCCCAGGTCTTCTTTGGTCTTCCTCTCCTACTCCTTCCAGGAATCTGCACTTCAGCTATTCTTCGTATTGGGTGATTAACGTCTCGACGTTGAACATGACCAAACCATCTTAACCTATGCTCTCTCATTTTGGCATCAATTGGTGCCACACCTAGACTTCCCCTAATATACTCATTTCTAATTTTATCCTTCTTTGTCACTCCACTCATCCATTTAAGCATTCTCATTTCTGCCACATGCATTCGTTGTTCCTCTTTCTTCTTCACTGCCCAACATTCAGTTTCGTACATCATAGCCGGTCTTATGGCTGTTTTATAGAATTTTCCCTTCAGCTTCATTGGAATTTTTCTGTCACACAACACACCACTCGCTTCTTTCCACTTCATCCATCCAGCCCTAATTCTACTGCATGCATCTCCATCTATTTCTCCATTACTCTGTAATACCGATCCCAGGTACTTAAAACTATTGCTTTTTACAATCAGTTCACCATCCAAAGATACCATTTTATTTGTAGTAACTCCATCTTTAAATGAACATTCCAAATACCCTGTTTTTGTCCTACTAAGTTTTAAACCTTTTTCCTCCAGAGCTTGCCTCCACTGTTCCAGTTTTTGTTCTAAGTCTCTTTCACTATTTCCTACTAACACGACATCATCAGCATACATTAAGCACCATGGAATGTTACCCTGTAGTTCCGCTGTTATCTGGTCCAAAACTAATGAGAATAAATACGGACTAAGCACCGAGCCTTGGTGCAATCCTACTTTCACATGAAATTTATCAGTCTCTCCCACACCTGTCCTAACACTAGTCGTTACTCCCTCATACATATCCGTCACAATCTTTACATATTCACCAGGGACTCCTTCCTTAATCAGTGCCCACCACAGAATCTCTCGAGGAACTCTATTATATGCTTTCTCAAGATCAATGAATACGTTATGAGCGTTTGTTTCTTTATTAATGTATTTTTCCATCAACTGCCTTATAATGAAAATTGCATCTGTTGTTGATCTGCCCTGCATAAAGCCAAATTGATTCTCGGATATTTCGGTCTCTTCACATATCCGTCTATCAATTACTCTTTCCCATATTTTCATGGTGTGGCTAAGCAGTTTTATAGCCCTGTAGTTTGTACATTGTTGTACATCTCCCTTGTGTTTGTAAACAGGTACCAGTATACTGCTTCTCCATTCGTCTGGCCTTTGTCTAACTTCCATATTTCTATTAAATAGACCTGCTAGCCACCTTGTTCCTGTCTCTCCCAATGCTCTCCATACTTCCCCAGCAATATCATCTGGTCCTACCGCTTTTCCTTTCTTTATTTTTTGAAGCGCTTGAGCCACTTCCTCGTTTGTTATTTTGATGACCATTGCTGCTACTGTCTCCGTTGACTCTACAGGCTGTCTGTCAAATTCTTCATTTAATAAGCTGTCAAAGTACTTTCTCCATCTCTTTTTGACATCCCTTTCGTGAACTAGTATTTTATTATTTTCATCTCGGATACATCTAATCTGATTAAAATATTTTGCTTTCTTTGTTCTTTGTTTGGCTATTTTATACATGGTGTCCCGAAAAGATTGGTCATAAATTATACCACACGTTATGGGGTCAAAAATAGTACGATTGAACCTAACTTACCTTAGTACCTTAGTACAAATGTGCCCATAAAAAAAGTTAAAGCCCTTTGAATTTACAAAATGAAAATCGATTTTTTTCAATATATCGAAAACTATTAGAGATTTTTTATTGAAAATGGACATGTATCATTCTTATGGCAGGAACATCTTAAAACAAAATTATAGTCAAATTTGTCGACCCCATAAAAAAATTATGGAGATTTTGTTCCCTTAAACCCCCCAACTTTTGTGTACGTTCCAATTAATTCATTATTGTAGTACCATTAGTTAAACACAACGTTTTTAAAACTTTTTTGCCTCCTAGTATTTTGTCGATAATCCAGTTTTTATCGAGATGCGACTTCTTTTTTAATACATTTACGTAAAAATTTTATGGGAGTTTTGTTAAACCCCCCAAATGTTTGTGTACGTTCCAATTAAACTATTATTGTGGTACCATTAGTTAAACAGTGTTTTAAAACTTTTGCCTCTTAGTATTTTTTTCATAAGTCAACTTTTTTCGAGATGTAGCTTCTTTTTCAAAATATACATAAATATGTAAATATTATAAATAAATTTTCAGACTATTAACAGGTCTCTATAATCGTACTTAACCATATACAAATATGTGGTGGATTCGATAAATATTCAAAATATTTCGATAAATACTGGCTTATCGAAAAGGTATTAAGAGGCAAACAAGTTTTAAAAACATTGTGTTTAACTAATGGTGCCACAATAATAATTTAATTGGAACGTACACAAAAGTTTGGGGGGGTTTTAGGGAACAAAACCCTCATAAAATTTTCATAGGGTTTCATAGGGTGCACAAATTTCACTTTAATTTTTTTCTAACATGTTGCTGCCATAAAAATGCCACATGTCCATTTTCAATAAAAAATCTCTGATAGTTTTCGATATATGAAAAAAAATCGATTTTCATTTTGTAACTTCAAAGGGCTGTAACTTTTTTTGTATGCACTATTGTATATAGATAAGTGAGGTTCAATCAACCTATTTTTGACCCCAGAATCTGTGGTATAATTTATGACCAATCTTTTCGGGACACCCTGTATATCTTCGTTTCGCCTTCCCTGGTATCAAGTTGATCATATAGGTTTGAATACGCTTCTGCTTTGGCTTTTGCTACTGCTACTTTCGCTTCCTTTTTCGCCACCATATAGTTTTGAAGATCTGTGTCGGATCTGGTTTCTTGCCACTTTTTATATAATTTTCTCTTTTATTTTTCCTTGTACTTCGTTTGACCACCACCAAGTCTCTTTATCCTCAAACTTTTTTCCTGACGTTTTCCCAAGTATTTCAATAGCAGTCTCTCTAATATTACTGACCATTTTTCTCCAAATTGTATTAGGGCTTCCTTTCATGTTCCAACATATCTTTTCTACTATTCTTCCCCTGAATAGACCTTCTTTCTCATCTTTTAGCAGGCACCACTTGATTTTTTGTGGTCCTCTCCGATATTTTTGTTTAGTTTCGCTTTTTACTTCGATGTCCAGAACAAGCAGCTTATGTTGTTGGCTTACTGTCTCACTAACTATTACCTTGCAGTCCTTGCATTCACGAATGTCTTATTTCCTTATCATGAAGTAGTCTATTTGGGATTGATGTTGTCCACTTTTGTAGGTAATAAGTTAAGTTTCTCTCTTTTTAAAGAATGTGTTAACAATAACCATATCCAATGCTGTTGCTAATTCAAGCATGTCATCTCCAGCTTCATTTCTAGTTCCAAAGCCTAATCCACCATATATTGCTTCGTATCCTGCCTTGGCTTGGCCCACATGTGCATTGAAATCACCTCCTATTATAACTTTCTCCTCTGACGGAATATCACTCAGGACGTCTCCTAATTGGTCATAGAAAGCTCTTCTTTCATTCTCCCCCAGAACTGTTTGAGGAGCATACACACACACACACACAACATTCAATACCTCTTGATCAATTACAAATTTCACTGACATCATTCTATCACTCGTTCTTACAACTAATAAGGTATAGCTTATTAAATAGCAGTTACAATTAGTTCTTGCAACTAATAAGCTATAGCTAAAATAGCAAATTGTAACTATAATTTGCTATAGACTATAGAGTGTTCTTTGTAATATTGATATAACTCGTGGTTGAACCTTATTCTCCACATATCATTGACGCAGAGGGTCTCAATATCCTTCTCAATATCTTTCTTTCAAAAGTATTGACAAGGTTTATTGTCTTTTCTGTCACGATTCATGTTTTTAACTTTTATCATTATTTTTATATTTGACTTGTAAAAGTAATTTTTGTATTATTAATACCAATAAACTATCTATCCATTAAATTAGCAAAGGTAAATGAATGAAAACTTGTGAATACTTTCCAATAATACTTTTTTATATTAGGATGAAACGAAAGGGCCAAAATTTATTTCTCGTTGAGACCAAACATATTTTGTCTACCTACCTTTTAGTGAAAATGAAAATGCTTTTAACATTTGGTATAATATCTCGACGGTTTATTGATCTGTTATTGTGTCGTTTGTACAATAAAGTTAATGTTATCGCAGAAGCTTTTAAACTGTAAAATATTTCGAATGTTATCAAAGGGATTACATATTACAGCAACTATTGTAGTTTTTTTTTATAAAATATCGGTTTGATCACTAATGGTTCCGAGAGATATTTATGCGCATTATTGTGTTACTAGGATAGTAATTACGTATTAATAGTAATACTCTCTATCTTTACTAGATCATTTGGATCTACTAGATTCTCAGAATGTCTGCTAATGGGAAAAAAAGGTTTGTACCTTTACAAGATAATGATCCGTTCCACATTCTGCCCTCTGTAAATTCTGAACATCGTACACATAATGTAGTCCATTCTTTCGCGGTCAAATATTGTAAAACCTCAGAATTCTAAATAGACCAGGCGCATCTGTAAAAATATTAGTACATTTGGACGTTGAGAGGTGACTCAAATTTTTTTGCAGAAATTGCTTGAAAATAACTCAAATAATAATATTTGAGTTATCCTCCCTCTCAAAAAGGTCCGGAACATTGTTTAAATAATCAAAATGTCAAAAAATTAAGGAAAAATTCGATTTTTTTCTTCGTTTTTTGATTATAACTTTAAAAGTATTCATTTACGAGAAAAGTTGTACTAACATAGAAGTTGCGTAATTAAATTTTCTACAATATAGAATTGGTTGCAAATTTAAAAAATAGTGACCCTTGTTGCAAAATAGCAATAATTGCGAAAAAAACCATACATAAACAAGTATTCGCATTTTACGTTTTTCAACCATTTATGCTACACTTAGGACCTTCATATTTCATTATGTAAAACTTTATGATACAGTAAAACAATACTGTAAATTTCATTAAGATCGGTTCAAAAGATTTTGCAAAATAAATTTTGCAATCCAGCTTTCGCAAAAAAATTTATTTTTTCAAAATGTTACGTGTGTGTGTTTATGTTTTATTGGCACTGGTTTAAGCAACCAACTGGCCAGTCAATGTGTTTTGAATTCTCTCTTTTACAAAATATATGCTTAGTATCTAAATTTAAAACTATTAGTACTACTGTTTTTTTTTACTCTGTTTTTTTTTATTATTTTTTTTATTATATTTTTTTTTAACATTTTTTTTATTACATTTTTTATTTTTTTTTAGTTTTTTTTTTTTTTTTTTTTTTTTTTTTTTTGTATATTTTTTTTATCGCGCTAAGACCTAAACCCGATTCAACCTCGCGGAGGTTTAGATCTTAGTAACTTTTTATTTTATTTAATTATTTTTTTTTTTTTTTTTTTTCTTTTTTTTTTCTTTTTTTTTTCTCAGAGCTTTAATTTTAAACAATTAACATGGTTGTACAAAATTTTATAAACATCTAGATTGTTTGATTGTAAAAGGTATATAAGATTAAAAGGAAATTGTACATTAACTTGGACTAGATTGGCAAAAAAGTTTGATATTTCAATAAAATGTAAAGGACATTCTAACAGCATATGTTGTAGATCAGCTAGCTCTCCACATAAACATTCATCATTATCTACAAGTCCTATTTCTCTTTTGTAGACTGGAGTCAGACAGTGATTACTTCTTATTCGACAAATAGTTTTGATAAAGCCTTTGTTGGAAACTTGATTAAACCATGTCTTGATGGGAAGTGTAGGCTGGATTTTTTTGTAATAATTTCCTTTGTCTGAATTATTGTATTGTTCCTGCCATTTCGTCCGTTTGATAGATCTCATAATAGAAATTATGTCTCCCATAGGAAGTTGATAAGTATGCAGAGTGGATTCCTTCGTTGTTGCTTTTTTAGCCAGATCATCTACTATTTCGTTGTTTTTTATACCAATGTGTGCTTTTATCCAACACAATATTATATTTTTGCCCGATTTCAAAGCTTCACTGTTCATTGCTATGATGTCACTGATGATATAATTTTCTGCAAAATTATGTACATTATATTTCAATGTCTTTACAATGCTTTGGCAGTCTGTAAATATAACATAATTGAGTTCTTTTTGATTAATACATATTTTGTATGCTTCTTTGATTGCAATGAGTTCAGCTGTGAAAATTGTCATTTTATCAGGTAATCTGTTGTTTATTTTTATACTTTTTTGTGGGTAATATATAGCATATCCAACTTTTCCTTCCATTTTTGAACCATCCGTATATAATTTCTGATAACTCCCCCAGTTTTTTTGTACACACTGAAGGTGGTCTATTTTAGTAAGGAAGTCTGTCGCACGAATATTACTTAAATGACACTTAACTGGAGATAAATAATCTTCATAATTTAGCTTTCGAGACGAGCTTTGTTCAATTTGGTGTATGTCGCCAATGGAATTAGAAACGTTGAGGAAGCTTTCCACAACTAAAAGCAGTTTCTTTTTTTCCCAGTAATAATGAGTTAGGTATGAGGTGGTTAAATGAACAATTTTATTTAATAGCAGTTTATCGTTAACCGCTGTTTTAACTATAAATTTCTCACTTAGGTATTCCCTGCGTTATGAAAGTGGAGGTTCATTAAGCTCACATTCCATGACCAATATAGGTGTGCTACGAAGATAACCAGTGCATAACCTAAGTGCCTTATTTTTGATCCTCTCGATTTTTTGGAGTACAGAGTTTGATGCTGAGCCATAAAAAATAGATCCATAGTCTAAGATTGATCTTATCAAATTTCTGTATAGTAATATTGATATGTTTGGATCAGCTCCCCAGTTACTGACACTTACAGTCTTCATGATATTCATTGCATTTTCCATTCTTCGTAATATGTAATTTGTGTGTTCTTTCCAATTTAATTTGGAGTCTAAAAATACGCCAAGAAATTTTATTGAAGTTTTATAAGGAATACTAGTATTATCAAATTGTAGATGGCTTTGAGGAACATATCGTTTTTTAGTAAAGGTAACAATGGTTGATTTACTCTCTGATATTGTTAAGTTATTATCGGTAGCCCATTTTTTTATAATATTCAATGTCGATTTAAGGTAGTTATTACATCTATCTATTGACTTATTTTCTGCATATATCGCAACATCATCAGCGTACTGTAGGATTTTTATGTGTTGAGGAAGTTTAGTTTCTAAGTCAGCAGTATACAGTATATATAATATAGGACTTAGGATGCTACCCTGAGGTAGTCCCAAAGATGTGTATCGGGAGTTAGATTGATCTCCATTTAATCTAACGTGAACTGCTCGATTAATGTATAAGTTAATGATGTTCCATGTTATTATCTCGGGTATTCCTATTTCCAACATTTTCGCGTATAGTATGTGAAGATTAACGTTGTCGTAAGCCCCTTTTATATCTAAGAACAAAGCACTAACTGCTTTCTTATAAGTAAAGGAACTATAAATGTCTATTAAAAAGTGGCAGAGGCTATCTTGTGTGGATTTACCTTTTCTAAAACCAAACTGACTTCTTGGTAATAGGTCGTTCTTTTCTAGCCAAAATTCCAGACGGTTTTTAATAAGTCTCTCATATGTTTTTAGTATACAGGAAGCCAGACCGATTGGACGGTAAGAATCCCAATTCTTTGATGATTTTCCTGGCTTTAAAACCGGGATAATAGTGTAAACGTGCCAATCGTCAGGAATCTTTATGCGGCGCATCCAAATTTCATTATATATATTTAGTAGTGCAGCCTTACCAATTCTTGAAAGATTTGATAGCATCGAGTAATGGATATTATCGGCACCTGGTGCTGAATTTGAGTTTTTCTTCAACGCAAAGTTTAGTTCAGTGGCAGAAAATGGTTTGACTAGGAAACGGATTGGTTCTGGATAGTCGTACAGAGCATTTAGTTGTAAATCAGGAATTACTAATTCTGCAGACGGCGGTGTGATATTTTGATGGAACTCTTCTATCCACTAAGCTTCCGACAGAATAACAGGGACTTTGTTCTTTGTTTTTCTATTTTTTATTCGGTTAACTTTTGACCATACATCTTTAATAGGGACTGACCTATTTAGGGATCCGACATAATCTCTCCAGCTATTTCTTTTAGTTTGTTTAGTGATCTTCTTGACATGTGCATCGTCTTTTTTATACGTAAGTAGGTTTTCATGGTTTGGATTTTCTTTGAATATACAAAAACTTTCCTGTCTTCTTCTGACTGCTTCTTCACATTCTAAATCCCACCAGTATTTTCCTCTGGAAGTCGGTTTTTTTATTTTAAATTTGGGGATGCAGTAGGATGCAGTTGTATTTATATTGTGCAAAATTTGTTCATAAGAATTTATATCTTTAAATTGAGAGAATACATCTTCCGAATACTGTTCATATAATTTCCAGTCGGCATTCTTTAAATTCCACTTTTGTGAATATGGATTATATGTATGAGTTGGTTGATCCTCTAACTCTACTCTTATAGGTGTATGGTCTGAACCAAATAGGTCTTGAAGTGTTTTCCAAGTGATCAGGTGGTTTAAGTCAGGAGTACAAATGGTCAGGTCTATTGCCGATTTCGAGAAGTTCCTAAAGAAAGTAGGAGAGCCATCATTTTTGAATATTAAATTATTATCGTCTATACAGTCCATCAAGATTTTACCTTTCATATCTGTTTGGTTGTCTAGGCCCCAGGCAATGTGGTGAGCATTAAGGTCACCTCCTATTATAAATGGTCTTTCTATAGATGTTATGAAATTGTTCCATTGTTGTAACAATAACTTGGTTCCTGGGGGAACATACATAGATATAAATGTGACAGTATATGACTTAAACTTTATTTTTATTGCTACTTTATTGACGTTTATTAAATCTACTTTCATGGTGACTTCCTCGTAATATAGGTTTGAATTTATTAAAATTGCTGAGCCACCGCCAACAGTTACTGAAAAGCGGTCGTCTCTGACAATATTGTACCCGTGAAAGTTATAATACTTTTCTGGTTTAAATCTAGTTTCTGATAATAATGCGATATCAACTTTCTGGTCTTCTAATAGGTGGATAAGGTTTTCTCTATTAGAGTTAGCCGATCTACAATTCCATTGACAAATTACCAATCTATTCATTATTATATAAGAGAGAACTTAAAACTGATTGAATTGAATTTACTAGAACTGATTTTTCTGGAATTTCAAAATTTTTGTGATTTATATTAGAGATAATACTTGTAACTATATTTGATATTAATTCTGTTAATTCTTTTGATGGTTCATGTATTTTAGATCCTTGTTCTGGATTAAATGTAGATTGATACGAAGAAGAGGTGATAATACCACCAGGTCTGTTGGACATGGGGTTTAACTTTATTATTTTTTGATGTTCCATTGTTACTTGGTCTGGTGAGGAAGAGATAGGTCGTTTGTATTTTGGTGGTTTTATTATTGTATATCTATTTGAAACTGAAGGTAGAGCGAACTGATTGGAAGATGTTTGAGACGTGGACAATTGAGTAAAGGAATATGAAGAGGATGGTGCATTCATATTTGGAGTTTGATGAGAATTTATTGAGGAATTATTGGCTGCTATAGATGCATAAGTTATCTTAGGAAAGAGTTTAATTGTTTCCTTAAAAGATAAGCTGTTTTCAGACATATAATGTTTTATTTTCTTTTGGCGATCAAATTCTGGGCATATCTCCCATTCATTAGTGAAGTGTTCACCTTCACAGGATAGACATTTTTTGTTAAACGATGATAAAGAACAAGAATCGGAAAGGTGAGATTCATGACACTTAAAACAGCGAGGATTACTTTTACACTGCTTACTCATGTGCCCATACCTATAGCAGTGGTAACAGATAATTACCTTTTGCTGGTATTTTTCAACAGTGTGTAAGACATGATTAATTACTACATACTTTGGTATATTCTGGCATTTAAAAGACACAATAACTGATTTTGTTGGATTAAATATTACTTTGTCATCTGCTACTATTTTTCTTGTTATTCGTTTCACATACTCAACCGAGAATTTGCAATGGTGATCAAATTCCTTTATTCTATTTTTAAGATATTCTTCCGATATATCTGAATCTATATCCCTTACTACACCTAGTTTAAACAATTGAAATTTTGGAATGTATGCGGTCAGATTTTTTTGAATAAGGAATTTGGAAGTAACTAAAGCATTTGCGCTACTATAATTTTTAAATGAGACCCTAACTCGGTTGCGTCCGATTGAGTCAATTTTTTTTATATAATTGTCAATTTCTGGATGTAACGTAAATAGGATCTCGCCTATTTTAACAGCGTTTAATTTTCCTGTAAAATTTAAACTGGAGTTTTCAATGAAAATGTAAAAAGGTCCTAAATCAATTTTTTCGTATAAATAAACAGGCCTGGTTTTTTCTGGTTGATCTGAGTTTACTAAAGTATTTTGTTTTTCATTAATATTGTTAAGATTAATACTACTACTTATCTTATTTTGAGGCTGGTTGGGTAGAAATCCATTTAAATCTTGTAAATCACAGCTACTATCCATCGAATTCTCAATATCAGGCGGTTCGCCTCCACTAGATGACTCCATAGAGGAGTTTTCAAGTAACGTTTAACTTATGAACACTTTCAAAATGTAAACTATATAAGGAAAAGTTTAACAAAACTAAACAAACTAAATTAGAACGGTATAAATCAAATAATCCGCCAAAAATTAATATTTTTCGGAGAGATTTCCAAATTTAAATTAACTTTGACAATTATTTTGACGTATGTGTGTCAAAATGTTACAGGATTGAAAATAAAGCAGATATCAAGTTAAAGATTTTTTTGCATATAGAAGTGTACTGTACCTTTCATTTGCAATTTGCAAAATTAAAATCGATTAACTACAACGGCGGCGTCAGGAATTTTTTTAAATAAACAATAATTATTGGTGCTACGCGCAGGACAGCGGATAGTTTGTTCTGATTGGGCATTCCAATGACCTTTGATAATGATTGATCCATTTTAATTTTTATTACATTTCGATATAAATAAATAAATTTGTTTATTGCAAAATAAAAACACATACTCTATTCTTTGAACTAACACTTTTTTTGGCAAAAACTTTCTTTGTTCATATATTTTAACTTAGAGAATAAAAGTTTATTATTTTTAAACATATGCAATTGTTTAAACAATATTTAATAAACAATAAAAGTAGTTTGATTCTTGTGGAATTAAAATATTAAAATACAACAAAATATAGAATAAGAAAATAATATATTAGATAAAGATTGGAAGAAATTTTGGTGGAAATCAACTTGTGTGAATCGAACAGGGCTGTCCTGCGCGTAGCACCAAAAATTAATGTTTATTTAAAAAATTTCCTGACGCCGTGGTAATTAATCGATTTTAATTTTGCAAATTACAAATGAAAGGTACAGTACACTTCTATAAGCAAAAAAATTCAACTTGCTATCTGCTTTATTTTCAGTCCTGCAACATTTAAAAAAAAATGAATTTTTTTTGCGAAAGCTGGATTGCAAAATTTATTTTGCAAAATCTATTAAACCGATCTTAATGAAATTTATAGTGTTGGTTAACTATATCATTAAGTTTTTCTGGGTAAAATATGAAGGTCGTAAGTGTAGCATAAATGGTTGAAAAAAGTAAAATGCGAATACTTGTTTTTGTATGTTTTTTTTTCGCAATTATTGCTATTTTGCAACAAGGGTGACTATTTTTTAAATTTTTAACCAATTCCATATTAGGAAATTTAATTACGCAACTTTTGTCAGTACAACTTTTCTCGGAAATGAATAGTTTTAAAGTTATAATCAAAAAACCAATAAAAAAAAATCGAATTTTTCCTTCATATTTTGACATTTTGATTATTTAAACAATGTTCCGGACCATTTTGAGTGGGAGGATAACTCAAATATTATTATATGAGTTATTTTCAAGCAATTTCTGCAAAAAAATTTGATTTTATTTGAGAGTCACCTCTCAACGTCCATCTCAAAACAGATGCGCCCTGGACTAAAAAGAAGCGCAACAATTTTGATAAATTTCGGTAGAAAAGATAGTAAGTATCTAGACTATATTATAAAATAACTCTATAGTGTAGATAATTACTATCGTTTATATTATCGTTTACTTATCATTATAGTAATTAATTACACAACATATTACGTCGCCAAAGCTTTTTACTGTTTTATAATATATACGAGATTTAGACTAATAATTGTTTATTTACTCTAGGTTATCAAATAATGGACGATTTGTACTTATTTTTATTTAATTTTAAGTACTTTTACAATTTTACTATTTTGCAAATTTAAACGTCGCAAATTACCAAAAATATTGGATTAATTTGGAAAACCTGTTTTCTTATAATAAATAATAATAAAATTAACGAGTTCAAATGGTTGAGGTTTGAAGCTTAGAGATAACCAAGATTGCCGAGGCCTTTGCTATGCTAAAACTCTCAGAAATGCCCGCAGTTCTGTCAACATAACATCTTAACATATCCTGTCCTGTAGCGAGTTAAACCTGGAAAACATGATTTATTTTTTTTTTATTTTTAGGGTAAAATTGCGATTTTAACAATGTTCCCCCACTTAAAATTCATTTCATTTTCGTTTTCAGCACCACCAAAAACATAAAGTAAGAACAAAATTAGTCACTCACCACCCGTGGTCAGTATCTCCAGAAATAAGCCAGTACGGTATAAAAACTTCCAGAAAATTTTTTTGTACTCTATATTTTAATATAAATGTGATTAACAAGATAAATTTTAAATTGTCCTTCACATAACATTTCGAACATTTGTACTTATGGTAGTGGTCTTTTCGGGCCGCTGATCACAGTTTAAAGAAGCAGAAGAAGAAAAAGAAGATTATTAAGCTTCTTGACAAGTGACGTCCGCGCATCACTGTTTTTTTTCTGTGCGTGTACTGATCACAAGTGCTTTCCAAATAGTTTTATAAAAATTATTAGACAGTGTTTAAAATACCACAAAAGTCATCAGAGAATAATTGTGTATCCCGAAAGAGGCGGAAATATGAAAATTTGCAACAGAAACTGGTAGAGTTAAGGTATTTATATGATATTTTTGGGTTTTATCCCAAAAGACCAAGTTATTTATAAGATATTTTTGAATCATTTTATGTTAGATAAATTAAATTATGTGTGAATAGATCGAACTATTAATATTTAATATTTACGAAATGACAATTTTAACCAAATTCAAACTTGGGGTCCTTTTTTGTTGTTATCAATATATTTTCTCTGTTGTCATAGTTACTATATCTCGCCTTCTTCCCTATTCGAAATACTCAAAACGTCAATAGTATTTGTCAAAACACACAGAGATGTAACAGGCGCTATGTTGCCACACTGCACTGGTTTTCCTATTAATGTTTATTTTGTAGCAAAATGTCCGACAGACATGATATTATGCAAAAATTTATATTGTTTGTGTCAATAAGGATACCTTAAGGTAGCCCAAAGTAATACAGACTACATTATTAGGGGTTTAAAAATAAAATTATAGCCCAAAGGTTTAAAATAGAACAAAATAAAGGGTTTACCAATAAAATTAGAGCAGGGGTGCTTTTAAGCAGCCCAAAAAATCTTTATGATTATTTGACCTGCCTCTATTTTTCAGAGGTACTCTACAGTAGTCCAGAAGTTTAGAATAGAACAAAATATATTAGTTTAACTGCTTTTGTAAATCTTACTTCGATTTCACGTTACACGCAAGATTACTTGCACTAAATTATTTGTTTGGTTTTGTGTTCAAACAATAAAACTAGAGCAGAGGTATTTTTTAGTAGCCTAGACAATCTTTATGATCATTTTATCTGCTTCTATTTCTCAGAGGTATTTTTACAGTAGCCCAGCAGTTTGGAATACAATAGAATTATATTTATTTCACTACTTTTGTAAATTCTACTTCGATTTAAGATTACAAGCAAGTTTAATTACACCAAGCTTTTTGTTTGGTTTGTCTTCAAACAATAAAATTACAGCAGAGGGTACTTTTTAGCAGCCCAGACAATCTTTATGATTATTTTATCTGCTTCTATTTCTCCGAGGTACTTTAATGTAGCCCAGAAGTTTAGAATACAATAAAATGTATTTATTCAACTACTTTGTGCACATTTTGCCTAGATTTCATATTACGAGGGTAGTAAGTTTACTGCTTACATTAAATGTTTGTTTGGTTTGTCCTCAAACAATAAAACTAGAAGAGGGTACTTTTTTTAGTAGCCCAGAAAATCTTTATTTTGAGCTACTCCTATTTCGCAGAGTTACTTATAGTAGCCCAGAAGTTTAGAATAGAATAAAATATATTTAACTACTTTTTGCACATTCTGCATTGATTTTTATCGTCTACCTTAATATTACAAAGTTAGTAAGTGTACTTACAATAATTTTTTGTTTGGTTTTGTCAAAAATATTAAACAAAGATACAAAATCAGCTTTATTAAGTCATCTCGAAGTCATTACGAAGCCACAAAAGACCACTGTTTATCCAAAGACTATACCACAAAGCCAAGTTGCTGTTTCCACTCAGCATCCATCAAGAGTTCTTTCAGAATCTAGCAACTTTAATCAGCAGCGTTTAAACTTCAATCTAACCTTGAGCAGACCAAGAATTGGACAAAGTCAGTACTCAAATCACCCTCTACTAGCATCGAGATGCAAACAATCGAACAGACAGCAGTACCAAAAGCAAATGAGAACAACCAGGATGTCATACTAAATGTCAATAAAAATTAATAGGGTAATATGACTAACTGTATTAAAATATGGAAAGGGATTACTTCAGATAAGAAATTTTTAAGTTTGGTCTAAGGTTTTAATATTTTATTTAAAACAACGCCCTCTGAAGAGAGAGCACCAAAAGTTCTCATAGACCCAAACTGGTCGTATGACAAAAAAAAAATTACTTGAAAAGTAATTAAAAATTACTATTTCTCCTTCTTCACATACAAAAGGACAATTTATTTTTCGTAGTTTTTTGTGCCTAAAAAGACGGAAATCAGAGATTTTGTTTTGAATTTAAAACAATTGAATTGCTTTATAGAAGCCACATATTTTAAGCTGGAAGACTATAATAGGTCAGTCCTCAAGCTCATTTTCAAGGGTTATGGCAAAAATAGATTTAAAAGTTGTCTATTTTGCTATTCCTGTTCATTAAAATTCTAAAAAATATTTAAAATTTAAGTACAGAACTTTTTATATTAATTAAACTGTTTACCGTTTGGTTTTAATAATATCTCGGCTTTTATATTTACAAAAACTTTAAAACCAGCCCTAAATAATCTAATAACAGGAGGCTTTACTTTTGTCAATTTTTTAGAGGACCATTTACCAATTTCAAAATCATATTTAAAATGTAAAGAAAATATTTTAAACATTTTCTATGTTTTTTCTGCTTGGGATTTACTATAAATAAAAAAAAAAAAGGAAAAGTATACTTTCACCCCCACAAAATATAACTTTTCTTGGTTTTACGTTTGATTCGAACCTGATATATTTTGCACCTGCTGACAAAAAAAAAATCTAATAGTATTCAGAACATCAAAAATAAAAGTACATGTAAAATAAGATCATTTGCAGCCTTAATCGGTCAGTTTGTAACAGTTCGTCCATTTATGGAAGTTAAATATGGAAAATTATACTAAAAAAAAACAATATATAAATAAATACAAAAGAAAAGTAGCCTCTTTCTTAAACTAATAGTTATAACACTAAAATGACCATACCTACATACTTAAAAATGATTACAATTGGTGGTTAAATAACATACCAATTAGTGAGCAAAATATAAAATAATCCAATTATGTACTTGAAATATTTTGCGATGCATATATCTTTTAGCATGGCGGGTATGCTGCATTGATAACAAAACTCATGGTTTTTGGAGTCATGAACAACAACTACATATAAATGTACTTCAGTTACTAGCAGCATATAGTGGCTTGAAATCCTTTTTCAACGAATATAGGAATTGTAACATTTTGCTAGGAATAAATAACGCAACAGCTGTGTCTTGCATTAACAAGATGGGTAGTGTACAGTACTCAACATTTGCAGATAAGTTTAATAATTCTGTGAAAATAGGAATTTAAAAATTATTTTTGCATCTGTAACAGTAAAAAAAAATGCTTTTGCCTGACTCGGAATCAAGATCCTTAAAAATAGAAACAGAGTAGGTATTCTTTAAGTGATAATGATTGTGTTACTATAATTTTTGAGCAGCTTCTTATTCCAGAAATCGATATGTTTGCCACATATCCTAAAAAAAAAAATGTGCAAGGTATGTAATTTTGAACCCTGACCCCGGATCAGAGAAAGCCAATGCCTTAACTCTAGATTGGCATGGATTTAAATTTTATGTTTTTCAGCCTTGGTACACAACCTTTGACCACCATACCTTACACAACCAAAAAGATAATTATGGACCTGATAAAAATTTAATCTAGAATTTTTTTTGGGGTTTTATATCCAGGACATCCTTTGGGTTTCCATATTCTTGTCAAGCAAGCTTTTTAAGAAAAGGCATTCCTGAGGATTCCATCCCATCTATTACAACAAATCACTAAATCTGTATGATACAGTTTTCAAGAGATGGTGACGGTTTAGTATAAAATAATAACCATTTTGCTTATGAATTATCAAATTTTGATTTTATTAAATCTATCGTAGAACCGGATTATAATTATAGCTCGTATTAACATTCACAGTGCTGCATTGGCGTTGATAGAAGATATCCTAGAATATTATAAAAACATTTTTAAATTTTTTTACAAATGTATATATAACCTCAAACCTTAATTGCCCAAATATTAATTAACTTGGGACCCTCTACCAGTATTACTTTATTTAGAAACATTATTTCGTCTCACAAGCCTTTCCCTGAAAGATCTTACTTACAAACTTGTAATGTTGATTGCACTCACTTCAGTTCAGAGGTTGCAAACCCTGTACCTAATAAAAATTCAGAATATTTTCATGGATCAAGATAAAATTGACATTTTGATATAACATAGGATAAAGACTTCCCCAAAAAATAATAATAATAATAATAATAAATAAACAAATATCAACCTATTTAAAACAAAAAACACAGTTGAGAGTGTTTAGAGATTTCTAAAACATTCGTCCTCAATCGGAAGACAATTTGTTTATAACTAAAACAAAAAAAAAAAGAGACGTATCAAGCAACATCTACCCAGGCGTTGAGTAGATAGATATAACATTTTTTTTTTTAATTAAAAATATAGACACTAATATTTTTAAAGTGTATAGTGTCAGACATGCATCTACCTCAGCGGGAGTTAGAACTGGATTATAGAAGATATTAGAGAGACGGCGAGAGGGACAGAAAATTCTCAAGTATTCAATATTTTTTATAATAAACCTCTAGCAAAAGATTACGGACTCTTTGCAAAACCGTATTGTCTGGTGAGTCCATGTAATTGTATGTAATTGTAATTATACTACATGTGTAGGTTACTAATATTAGTAAGAACATTAATTTTCTTATTATGTTTATTTGTACCTGGTTGAAAGTACACATCTCATATAATTAAAATATAAACATGAATCTTAATTAATAATTGCTCTAATATATTAGTTAGGTATACATATGTATATATTTTGTGTAAAGTTTCTAAAAAAAAAAAAAAAAATTGCTAAGTACTATTCATTTTTGGATTGCAATGTACTTTTGTTTATTTATCGCACAATATTGTTTAATCTTTCAACAGCCTACCATAAGTACAAATGTTCGAAATGTTATGTGAAGGACAATTAATTGATTGGTTGACTTACCTGTTAAGGAGGGACAATCATAATTGTCCTATCTTACATTTCGAACATTTGTACGCTCCCCCCCCCCCATTGATTCTTTTGAACCCACCCATGTCTTGTGCGATAAAAATAAAATAAAAAAAAAACAGTGATGCGCGGACGTCACTTGTCAAGAAGCTTAATAATCTTCTTTTTCTTCTTCTGCTTCTTTAAACTGTGATCAGCGGCCCGAAAAGACCACTACCATAAGTACAAATGTTCGAAATGTAAGATAGGACAATTATGATTGTCCCTCCTTAACAGGTAAGTCAACCAATCAATTAATTTTGTCACTCGACTGTTGGGATTTAACTTTGCAATTCACAAATCTGCACCTTGTACTCTAAAAAATTCATAACTTCTAAAAGAATGATACTGAAAGCTTACAACAGGTCCCATAGTCTTCAGAAAGGTGAGAAATATATGCTATAAAAATTTCAGAAAAAACCAACACAGTTATAGCGAGTTAAACATAAAAAACGTTATTTCTTTTATTTTTTTTATTTTTAGGGTAAAATTGCGTTTTTAAGTATATTCCCCCACTTATAATTAAAAATAACCCTTAGTTTCGTCTTCAACACCAGGCCCAGTGGCGGATCTACGGGGAGGGAAAATCCCCCCTAACAAGGTCCAGAATTATTAGCAGATTTGAACTACAGACTACTGCCCAATAATTATTATTGGGCAATATAAAATGATTAACATGGAATCTTCACCTTTCAATAAAAGTTGGCGTCGATGTTGTATATAAGATTTGTATAAAAAACATGTAAAAATAAATACTGAATAATTATGTAGTTGTTACTAATGCATGTGCGCTCAGCGTTTGACATTGAAAACACCCTAAATACTAGTTCAGCCGAAATCCACGAGAGGTCGTGCTTGTGACTTCACATTGAGAATAGTATGCGTTATACCTTCCTCTTTTAATAGGCGAGCGGCAGGCACCCCCAAAATGACATGGTACTGACCACGGTGTGGCTAATTTTGGTCATTCAGTGGCGAATCTAGACATTTGTCTTGGGAGGGGAAACTTGCTTTAGGGGGGGGGGGGGGCTTCCATCGAATCACCAACCAAAAGACATAAAAAGATAAAACCAAACTACATAAAAGACATAAATAATAACTTATATGCATTAACTTCCCTTAATTTTCCTAACTAGCGTATTTATTGAGTTGAATTTGTCTGTAGTTCAAATCTGCTAATAATTCTGGACCTTGTTAGGAGGGGGGGGGGATTTCCTTCCCCGTAGATCCGCCACTGGGCCTGGTGTTGAAGACAAAACTAAGGTTCATATTGAATTATAAGTGGGGAACATCCTTAAAAACGCACTTTTACCCTAAAAATAAAAAAAAATAACGTTTTTTGCGTTTA
This sequence comes from Diabrotica virgifera virgifera, assembly GCF_917563875.1. Taxonomy (NCBI): domain Eukaryota; kingdom Metazoa; phylum Arthropoda; class Insecta; order Coleoptera; family Chrysomelidae; genus Diabrotica; species Diabrotica virgifera. The sequence continues at coordinate 58,070,068 of NC_065447.1, forward strand.
ACTCGCTATAACTGTGTTCGGTTTTAATATTTTTTTCTGAAAGTTTTATAGCATATATTTCTCACCTTTCTGAAGACTATGGGACATGTTGTAAGCTCTCAGTATTATTCTTATAGAAGTTATGAATTTTTTAGAGTACAAGGTGCAGATTTGTGAATTGCAAAGTTAAATCCCAACAGTTGAATGACAAAATTTAAAATTTATCTTTTTAATCAGATTTATGTTAAAATATAGCGTATAAAGAAGTTTTCTGGAAAGTTTTAGATCAAAATGTTTCATAGACAAAAAATGGTGCAAAACTTTTAATAACGTTATACACCCTCAAATAATGCTTATTTCTCGAGATACTGACCACGGGTGGTGAATGACTAATTTTGTTCTTGCTTTATGTTTTTGATGGTGCTGAAAACGAACATGAAATGAATTTTAAGTGAACATTGTTAAAATCGCAATTTTACCCTAAAAATAAAAAGAAATTAAATCGTGTTTTTCTAGGTAACTCACTAGTTAACTCACTACAGGACAGGATATGATAGGATGTTTTGTTGACAGAACTGCGGGCATTTCTGAGAGTTTTAGCATAGCAAAGACCTCGGCAATCTTGGTTATATCTAAGCTTCAAACCTCAACCATTTGATCTCTTTAATTTTATTATTAGTACGTTCTTTAAAGGTAAAATACTGCAAAACCTCTAATTTTTAAAGAACCGCTTGAATTGACATGAAATTTGGCATACACATCATAGCTAACAAGTCAAAGAAAAAAAGTGATATTGTGCCGATGTGTGCTTTTGCCCTAGGGGTGAGTTTCACCCCCTTTTGGAGGTGAAAAATGTATGTTAGAAATAAGTCCGGAAATGGATAAAATGTCTAATTCTAAGCAACTTTTGTTCTATAAAGTTTTTTCACCAAGTTAATACTTTTCGAGTTATTTGCGAGTGAATATGTTAATTTTTCTACAAAATAACCACATTTTTAGACGGTTTTTCGCAAATAACTCAAAAAGTAAGTATTTGGTCGAAAAAAAATTCTTATCAAAAATATAGCACGTAAAAAAGTAAAAAACATGGTGTATATATATTAGGTCACTATACCTAGTAGAAGCAGAGTTATAGCTAATGAAAAATAGGTTCATATTCGTCAAATTCCAAATCGAATATTTTAACGTGCCATAACCAAAAAACGAAGCACTCTTTTGGGGAAAACTCATTTTAACTTTTTTAAAGTGTTTAAAAAATGCTTATTTTTGTTTAAAAAAAATTTTAGCATCAAAAGTAAACAAGTTACGCTCAAAATAAAGTTGGTCCCTTTTTTTGATAAGAAATCACCCCCTTATTAGCATTTCAAATGAACTTGATTGTTACCACTTCACAAGTTTTTTACTCGCGTATGTATTGGTCATATGATCTGTAAGTTTCATCGGTTCAAAGTCATTATTTTTGAAAAAGCTGTAGTTAAAAGGGCTTGAACGAGTCACTTATCACGAGTGTATGCAAATTTAGAAACACCGAATCTTAACCAATTTTTAACAAAAAAATACAAAATATTCAGAAAAGTAAAGCCAACTTTTTTATTGTTTAAGATTTTTGGTATCTCTAACAATTTTTAAGTTATTTTTAGAGAAAACATTTTTTTCAAAATTTAAATTTTTAAAAATTTTACTTTAAAACCAAATTTTTTTAAAAATAAGCACTTTGAATCGATGAAACTTACAGATCATATAAACACAACATAAGTAAAGTAACTTGTGAAGCGGTAACGATTAATTTCGTTTAAGTTGCTAATTGGGGGGTTATCTTCCTGATTTTTTTTTGCCAAAACAAAAGGGACCAACTTTATTTTGAGCGTAACTTGCTTACATTTGATGCTAGAATTTTTTTATAAAAACAGAAATGAAGCTTTTTTTAAACACTTTAAAAAGTTGTAATGTGTTTTCTCCAAGAATGCTTCATTATTTGGATATTTCACATTCAATTATTCTCTTTGGAATTTTTCGAATATGAACCTATTTTTCATTAGCTATAACTCTGATTTTGCTAGGTGTAGAGACCTAATATATACACCTTTTTTTCACTTTTTTATAGGGTATAGTTTTGCTAAGAATATTTTTTTTCGACAAAATGCTTACGTTTTGAGTTATTTGCCAAAAACCGTCTAAAATCGTGGTTATTTTGTTGAAAAATGAACATATTCACTTGCAAATAACTCGAAAAGTATTGATTTGGTGAAAAAACTCTATAGAACAAAAGTTGCTTAAAATTAGTTAGTTTATCCATTTCGAGACTTATCTTGGACATATACTTTTTCACCCCCGAGATAGGGTGAAAGTCACCCCAGGGCAAAAGCACAGATCGGCACCATATCACTTTTTTTCTTTGACATGTTAGCTATGCGTATGCCAAATTTGATGTCAATTCAAGCGGTTCTTTAAAATTTACAGCAAAAACCGTGAAAGAATGTACTATATTATTTATTATAAGAAAAGAGGTTTTTCAAATTACTTAATACAATATTTTTGGTAATTTGCGACGTTTAAATTTGCAAAATAGTAAAATTGTAAAAGTACTTAAAATTAAATACAAATAAGTACAAATCGTTCATTATGTGATAACCTAGAGTAACGTAAATAATAGGCCTTGGGCCCGCATATACAAGTATTATTTATGACCACACCGTTGAAACTTTTTGCACTTGTTATTTTTGTGGAGTCGGACAAATTTTGAGCTTGGCGCATTATGGTAGTGGGGCGTTTGTCTGTCAAGCGGTGACGAAGTTGTCAATTTTATGCAAGAAAAAAATTTATTACCACATTGGTCATTCTATTTTAATCAATGGATTTTATCATATAAACAACGAAAACAATTTTGTCGGACAAAAATATTGGGGCATATGACGCGTCGGACACGCTAAATATGTCAAATTTATGAAAATAATAAATTTATGACCACATCGATAATTTTAACGGTATCTACCATAAAACATTTTTACAATAATGTGGTAACTTTGTCGGACAATTTTCACGGGGCATATGCGCAGTCGGACGCGCCGAAGATGTCAATTTCCTGAAATTTTTTTATTTACAACCATTTTTCCGACAACATTAGTAGGTTATAAGTAATTAAATTCTTAATCAAAAAATCAAAGTGTCGGACAAACATATTGGGGCAACTCGACAGTCGGACAAAAAATTTAATTTTTATTAGTAAAGTATACTTTCAAATTATGCTGGGTTCGTGCATCCCTTATCTTTACAACCATTTTCCCGACAAAAGTAGTAGGTTACAAGTAATTATATTCATAAACAAAAAATGTAATTGTCTGACAAAAATGTTGGGGCAAACGAACAGAAAACTTAATTCTTTTAGGCTATCGACGAGGAGGTATTATCAAAAAAAAAAATTAAAACAGTGTTTCTCGGTTACTTTTGAATCGATTTAGCTGAAAATTGGTACACACACTAAGTAAAGCATTTAAAAGGGTATGACGTAGATCGGAACCCAAAATTTTCTTAAAAAATTTTCCGACAAGAGGGAAAATTTTAGAAAAATTGTGATCTGATAATTTGTGTATATACTCCTTGAACAACGACAAACATCGTTCTGTATTTTTTCTCGAATTAAAAAAAAATTTCAGCACACGTATCAGGTTATAAGTAGTTATATTCCAAATCATAAAATCTAAGTGCCCGACATAAATAGTGGGGCACATCCAAAGTCGGACAAAAAATTTAATTTTTATTAATAAACTATACTTTTAAATTATTCTGGGTTCGTGCATCCCTTATCTTTACAACCATTTTTCCGACAAAAGTAGTAGGATACAAGTAATTATACTCTTAAACAAAAAATGGAATTGTCTGACAAAAATGTTGGGGCAAACGAACAGGAAACTTAATTCTTTTAGGCTATGGACGAGGAGGTATTATCCAAAAATATTTTAAAACAGATTTTCTCGGTTATTTTTGAATCGATTTAGCTGAATATTGGTACACACACTAAGTAAAACATTTAAAAGGGTATGACGTAGAGCTGTACCCAAAATTTTTCCAAAAATTTCGGACAAGAGGGAAAATTTTAGAAAAATTGTGATCTGATATTTGCGTACATACTCCTTGAACAACGACAAACATCGTTCTGTAGTTTTTTTTCAATTAAAAAAAATTTCCGACACAAGTATCAGGTTATAAGTAGTTATATTTTAAATCAAAAAATCTAAGTGTCCGACAAAAATATTGGGTCAAATCCAAAGTCGGACAAAAAATTTAATTTTTATTAATAAACTGTCTTTTAAATAATACTGGGTTCGTGCAACCTTTACCTTTAAAACCATTTTTCCGACAACATTAGTAGGTTATAAGTAATTATATTCTTAATCAAAAAATCAAAGTGTCGGACAAAAATATTGGGGCAACTCGACAGTCGGACAAAAAATTTAATTTTTATTAGTAAAGTATACTTTCAAATTATGCTGGGTTCGTGCATCCCTTATCTTTACAACCATTTTTCCGACAAAAGTAGTAGGTTACAAGTAATTATATTCTTAAACAAAAAATGTAATTGTCTGACAAAAATGTTGGGGCAAACGAACAGAAAACTTAATTCTTTTAGGCTATCAACGAGGAGGTATTATCAAAAAAAAATTTAAAACAGTGTTTCTCGGTTACTTTTGAATCGATTTAGCTGAAAATTGGTACACACGCTAAGTAAAGCATTTAAAAGGGTATGACGCAGATCGGAACCCAAAAATTTTCTTAAAAAATTTTCCGACAAGAGGGAAAATTTTAGAAAAATTGTGATCTGATAATTTGTGTACATACTCCTTGAACAACGACAAACATCGTTCTGTATTTTTTTCTCGAATTAAAAAAAAATTTTCAGCACATGTATCAGGTTATAAGTAGTTATATTCCAAATCAAAAAATCTAAGTGTCCGACAAAAATATTGGGGCAAATCCAAAGTCAGACAAAAAATTTAATTTTTATTGATAAACTATACTTTCAAATTATGCTGGGTTTGTGTATCCCTTACTTTTACAACCATTTTTCCGACAAAGGTAGTAAGCTACAAGTAATTATATTCTTAAACAAAAAATGTAATTGTTTGACAAAAATCTTGGGGCAAACGAACAGAAAACTTAATTCTTTTAGGCTGTCGACGAGAAAGTAATATCAAAAAATGTTAAAAGTGTTATCTCGGTTATTTTTAAATCGATTTAGCTGAATATTGGTACACACACTAAGTAAAATATTTAAAAGGGTATGACGTAGAGCTGTACCCAAAATTTTCTTAAAAAATTTTCCGACAAGAGGGAAAATTTTAGAAAAATTGTGATCTGATATTTGCTTACATACTCCTTGAACAACGACAAACATCGTTCTGTAGTATTTTTTTTCAATTAAAAGAAATTGCCGACACAAGTATCAGGTTATAAGTAGTTATATTCCAAATCAAAAAATCTAAGTGTCCGACAAAAATATTGGGTCAAATCCAAAGTCGGACAAAATATTTAATTTTTATTAATAAACTGTCTTTTAAACAATACTGGGTTCGTGCAACCCTTACCTTTAAAACCATTTTTCCGACAACATTAGTAGGTTATAAGTAATTATATTCTTAATCAAAAAATCAAAGTGTCGGACAAAAATATTGGGGCAACTCGACAGTCGGACAAAAAATTTAATTTTTATTAGTAAAGTATACTTTCAAATTATGCTGGGTTCGTGCATCCCTTATCTTTACAACCATTTTTCCGACAAAAGTAGTAGGTTACAAGTAATTATATTCTTAAACAAAAAACGTAATTGTCTGACAAAAATGTTGGGGCAAACGAACAGAAAACTTATTTCTTTTAGGCTATCGACGAGGAGGTATTATCAAAAAAAAATTTAAAACAGTGTTTCTCGGTTACTTTTGAATCGATTTAGCTGAAAATTAGTACACACGCTAAGTAAAGCATTTAAAAGAGTATGACGTAGATCGGAACCCAAAATTTTCTTAAAAAATTTTCCGACAAGAGGGAAAATTTTAGAAAAATTGTGATCTGATAATTTGTGTACATACTCCTTGAACAACGACAAACATCGTTCTGTATTTTTTTCTCGAATTAAAAAAAAATGTCAGCACATGTATCAGGTTATAAGTAGTTATATTCCAAATCAAAAAATCTAAGTGCCCGACATAAATAGTGGGGCACATCCAAAGTCGGACAAAAAATTTAATTTTTATTAATAAACTATACTTTTAAACTGTTCTGGGTTCGTGCATCCCTTATCTTTACAACCATTTTTCCGACAAAAGTAGTAGGATACAAGTAATTATACTCTTAAACAAAAAATTTAATTGTCTGACAAAAATGTTGGGGCAAACGAACAGGAAACTTAATTCTTTTAGGCTATGGACGAGGAGGTATTATCCAAAAATATTTTAAAACAGTTTTTCTCGGTTATTTTTGAATCGATTTAGCTGAAAATTGGTACACACACTAAGTAAAACATTTAAAAGGGTATGCCGTAGAGCTGTACCCAAAATTTTCCCAAAAAAATTTCGGACAAGAGGGAAAATTTTAGAAAAATTTTGATCTGATATTTGCGTACATACTCCTTGAACAACGACAAATATCGTTCTGTAGTTTTTTTTCTCGAAATAAAAAAAAATTTCCGACACAAGTATCAGGTTATAAGTAGTTATATTCCAAATCAAAAAATCTAAGTGTCCGACAAAAATATTGGGGCAAATCCAAAGTCAGACAAAAAATTTAATTTTTATTGATAAACTATACTTTTAAATTATGCTGGGTTCGTGTATCCCTTATCTTTACAACCATTTTTCCGACAAAGGTAGTAAGTTACAAGTAATTATATTCTTAAACAAAAAATGCAATTGGTTGACAAAAATCTTGGGGCAAACGAACAGAAAACTTATTAACTTACTATTTTGTCGGAAAAATGGTTGTAAATATAAGCGATGCACGAACCCAGCATGATTTAAAAGTATAGTTTATTAAAGTTAGTAATGAAACACAGACTTACTCACAATCATTTATTATAGTTATTAATATTTATTATAGTTTATTAATAAACATTAAATTTTTTATCCGACTTTGGATTTGCCCCAATATTTTTGTCGGACACTTAGATTTTTTGATTTGGAATATAACTAATTATAACCTGATACTTGTGTCGGAAATTTTTTTTTTCAAGAAAAAAAACTACAGAACGATGTTTGTCGTTGTTCAAGGAGTATGTAAGCAAATATCAGATCACAATTTTTCTAAAATTTTCCCTCTTGTGGGAAAATTTTTTAAGAAAATTTTGGGTACAGCTCTACGTCATATCCTTTTAAATGTTTTACTTAATGTGTGTACCAATTTTGAGCTAAATCGATTCAAAAATAACCGAGAAAACTCTTTTAAAATTTTTTGATATTACTTTCTCGTCGATAGCCTAAAAGAATTAAGTTTTCTGTTCGTTTGCCCCAAGATTTTTGTCAAATAATTACATTTTGTGTTTAAGAATATAATTACTTGTAACTTACTACCTTTCTCGGAAAAATGGTTGTAAAGATAAGGGATACACGAACCCAGCATAATTTAAAAGTATGGTTTATCAATAAAAATTAAATTTTTTGTCCGACTTTGGATTTGCCCCAATATTTTTGTCGGACACTTAGATTTTTTGATTTGGAATATAATTACTTATAACCTGATACTTGTGTCGGAAATTTTTTTTTATTTCGAGAAAAAAAACTACAGAACGATATTTGTCGTTGTTCAATGAGTATGTACGCAAAAATCAGATCACAATTTTTCTAAAATTTTCCCTCTTGTCCGAAATTTTTTTGGGAAAATTTTGGGTACAACTCTACGTCATACCCTTTTAAATGTTTTACTTAGTGTGTGTACCAATTTTCAGCTAAATCGATTCAAAAATAACCGAGAAAAACTGTTTTAAAATGTTTTTGGATAATACCTCCTCGTCCATAGCCTAAAATAATTAAGTTTCCTGTTCGTTTGCCCCAACATTTTTGTCAGACAATTAAATTTTTTGTTTAAGAGTATAATTACTTGTATCCTACTGCTGTTGTCGGAAAAATGGTTGTAAAGATAAGGGATGCACGAACCCAGAATAATTTAAAAGTATATTAATAAAAATTAAATTTTTTGTCCGACTTTGGATGTGCCCCACTATTTAGGTCGGGCACTTACATTTTTGGATTTGGAATATAACTACTTATAACCTGATACATGTGCTGAAAATTTTTTTTTAATTCGAGAAAAAAATACCGAACGATGTTTGTCGTTGTTCAAGGAGTATGTACAAAAATTATCAGATCACAATTTTTCTAAAATTTTCCTTCTTGTCGGAAAATTTTTTAAGAAAATTTTGGGTTCCGATCTACTTCGTACCCTTTTAAATGCTTTACTTAGCGTGTGTACCAATTTTCAGCTAAATCGATTCAAAAGTAACCGAGAAACACTGTTTTAAATTTTTTTTTGATAATACCTCCTCGTCGATAGCCTAAAAGAATTAAGTTTTCTGTTTGTTTGCCCCAACATTTTTGTCAGACAATTACATTTTTTGTTTAAGAATATAATTACTTGTAACCTACTACATTTGTCGGAAAAATGGTTTTAAAGATAAGGGATGCACGACCCCAGCATAATTTGAAAGTATACTTTACTAATAAAAATTAAATTTTTTGTCCGACTGTCGAGTTGCCCCAATATTTTTGTCCGACACTTTGATTGTTTGATTAAGAATATAATTACTTATAACCTACTAATGTTGTCGGAAAAATGGTTTTAAAGGTAAGGGTTGCACGAACCCAGTATTATTTAAAAGACAGTTTATTAATAAAAATTAAATTTTTTGTCAGACTTTGGATTTGTCCCAATATTTTTGTCGGACACTTAGATTTTTTGATTTAGAATATAACTACTTATAACCTGATACTTGTGTCGGAAATTTTTTTTAATTGGAAAAAAAAAACTACAGAACGATGTTTGTCGTTGTTCAAGGAGTATGTAAGCAAATATCAGATCACAATTTTGCAAAAAATTATATTGCCTCGCAGACTTAAAATGCGTTTATCTCGAAAACGGTTGAGTTTAACGAGATGAATATATAACCTTTTTTAAGTATAAATGTTAAGAGAATAAAAGTGTTGATTCAAAAGGTATGTAGAGTGAGAAATAAAACAATTGATCCTATTAAATGAGCGCTGAAAGGCGTATGTGGCGCCCTCTGGATAATATATCATTTTTGGTGGCAAATTTAGATTTGTTGTCCCGAAAAACCCCTGCTTACCGAATTTCGTGTTATTATCCCATGCCTGTTAGGAAATATTCAAGAATAAATAAAATAAAAGTTTAACTTTATCACCTTGTATTTCGGTTATTATCAACTTTCGTACTAAGGTAAGTTAGCTTATATCGGCCTATTTTAACCTCAGGAATCTAAGGTTAAGCTATGACCCATTCTTTACCAAACACCCTGTATATGTACACTCTGGACCAAAATTAATCAACCACCTTAAAAATGGGTTATTTTTGATGGTTTGTATTTTATAAACCTCTTGTCCGATTTAAGTGATTTTTTCGTAACATTAGCGCCTTATTCTTTAGCAATATCCCTGTAGTAATATTGTCGGTACACACATAATTTTTATTGCAAAGCTAGTGTATGAATCAAACTGTGTTTTTTCTCAAAGTTCGCATCACCCCGTGGAATATTCTTGCATCTATAAAATACTAAAGTTAAAACCGAACTATAGCCTCATTCCTTCTCAACATTCAGTTTTTTCATTCATTCGTTTATGTTGGATAATAAAAAAGTTAAGGACTTTAAAAACTAGCCATGTTTTTCATAGACAAAGTGTGTTTTTAAATAAGTATGGCAATAAGGAGTAATTGTGCATGACAAAATAAAGTCAGTTTGCTTTACGAGAAAAACGTATGTCCACAAATGCATCGTTTCCGAGATAGGGGGTGTTGAAGTTTTTCTGACAAACTGACGATTTATTTATTGCTTTAAAACCAGTTGAGATATGCAAATGAAATTTGGTGGGTTTTAAGAGGTAGTTATTGCACATTTTTTAACTACAGTTAAGAATTTAATATTCACCATTGGCGCGCATACGGGTAATATGAGCCGAAAAATACGTAATTTAATATGAGGTCAAAAATGTATAAAAATTAATTTTTTTTAAATTGTACCAAAACGCCCCATTATTTTTGTCTGACCAGTGGGTCCAATATGCATTACACATGTAAAAAAACAGTACAAAATAAAAATAACATCTGTGGTAATAAATAAAAAATTTTCAGGAAATTGACATCTTCGGCGCGTCCGACTGCGCATATGCCCCGTGAAAATTGTCCGACAAGGTTACCACATTATTGTAAAAAGGTTTTATGGTAGATACCGTTAAAATTATCCATGTGGTAATAAATTTATTATTTTCATAAATTTTAAGTTATTTTTTGGGTGTAACTACAATGATATTATGCTAAAAATGATGAAATCGCATATTTAAAATGCGTTTATCTCGAAAACGGTTGAGTTTAGGAAGATGAAAGAAGTATACCTTTTTTAAGTAAAACTAATAGGAAAATAAAAATTTTAATGTCAAAATTATACAGAGTGAGGGATAAAAAAAATTGAACGTAATAAATGAGTGCTGAAAGGCATATGTGGCGCCCTCTGGGCAACGCATAATTTTTGGTAAGGAATTTAGATTTCGCGACTCAAGAAACCCCCAGATATAAAATTTCATGTTGTTATCTCATACCTATCAGGAAATATTCAATAATAAATAAAAAAAAAGTTTGATTTTGACACCCTGTATCTCGGCTATTATAAACTTTGTACTAAGGTAAGTTAGCTTAAATCGGCCTATTTTAACCTCAGGAACCTGAGGTTAAGCTATGGCCCATTCTTTAGCAAACACCCTGTATGCATAAAAATTACTTTTTCTTTTAATTGTACCAAAACGCCCCATTATTTTTGTCCGACAAGTGATCCAATATGCGTTACACATGTAAAAGAACAGTACAAAATAAAAATGACATCTGTGGTAATAAATAAAAAATTTTCAGGAAATTGACATATTCGGCGCGTCCGACTGCGCATATGCCCCGTGAAAATTGTCCGACAAGGTTACCACATTATTGTAAAACGGTTTTATGATAGATACCGTTAAAATTATCGATGTGGTAATAAATTTATTATTTTCATAAATTTGACATATTTAGCGTGTCCGACGCGTCATATGCCCCAATATTTTTGTCCGACAAAATTGTTTTCGTTGTTTATATGATAAAATCCATTGATTAAAATAGAATGACCAATGTGGTAATAAATTTTTTTCTTGCATAAAATTGACAACTTCGTCACCGCTTGACAGACAAACGCCCCACTACCATAATGCGCCAAGCTCAAAATTTGTCCGACTCCACCCAAATAACAAGTACAAAAAGTTTCAACGGTGTGGTCATAAATAATAATTGTATATGCGGGCCCAAGGCCTATAAACAATTAGTCCAAATCTCGTATATATTATAAAACAGTAAAAAGCTTTGGCGACGTAATATGTTGTGTAATTAATTACTATAATGATAAGTATATAAACGATAGTAATTATCTAGACTATTATAAAATAGAGTTATTTTAGACACAATTACTCACTAAACATTTATACGATAGGAAATCATGTACTATTAAATAAAACACATAGATATTGTATTCAAAAACCTCGCGTAAACGTGGCAATATACAAAAATGTGTAAAAACCATACTACACAAAATTACTCTCAGTTAATGTTTGTTTCAAGTTAATTTTTGTTATCAGAATATGTTAAATCGCACTTGAAAAAATGATATAATTTTACAATAAATATTTCGGGTTTAACCCATGAAGTAGCAGCGTCACTTTTATAGGAGTGTAACAAGTCAGGTTGATACAAGGATTTACACCATTTCTTCAGCATACATACATCATGATCACTATAACTCGTGGTAGGTCATGGAGAAAAGTAGGACACGCACAAAATCAATACATGTCAGAAGGACAAAACAGAGAAATGGTAATAAACAACAACGCAAGGATAAAGAATCGAAACGAATTCATAGTAGAGGAAGAAGATAACCTTAAGTCCAGCGGAAGTGGCAAAAATAATAGGAAAATTTAAAGGAAGTGGAGCACCAGTAGTTAGAAACATCTACAACATTGCACTAAAGGAACTACCTAAGAAAATGATAGTGCAACTATTCTAGACATACAATTTTTTCCTAGAACACGAAAATTTTCTGAACAACTCGAAACATGCAAAAATTATTCCTCCACTTCTTCTTCTTCAAACGCAAATCCACTAATGGATTTTAGCGATCACATTTTCCATTAACTCTCTGTTTCTTGCAATGCGTATCTGACATTGTATGTCGTTAATCCCTGTCCATTGCCTTATGTTTCGAAGCCAGGACATTTTCTTGCGTCCTATTCCTCTCTTGCCTTCATTTTTACCCTGGATTATAAGTTGTAGGAACTGGTATTTTTCGTTTCGCATGATGTGACCCAAATACGCCGTTTTTCTTTTCTTGATGTTTTCGAAAAGCTGGCGTTCTTGGTTGATTCTTTTAAGGACATCTATATTTGTGACTTTCGCCGTCCCCGGTATCTTTAGGATACGGCGATAAAGCCACATTTCGAAGGCTTCTAATCTGTTTATATCCGTCGTTTTGAGTGTCCAGCTGTCTATGCCATATATCAGCACCGACCACACGTAGCATTTAGTAAACCGTAGTCTCAGTGTTAGCTCGAATTCTGAGCAGGTCAGAACCTCCTTGAATTTTACGAAAGCTTATCGAGCTTGCTCAATGTGAAATTTTACTTCCCTGTCCGATGCCCAGTCTTCAAAAAGCCACGTTCCCAGGTATTTAAATTTGCTCACTTTTTCAATGGACTTAGTATTCAGTGTTATGGTGGAGTTTTCAAATGCATCCAAGTTTCTGGAGATGAGCATGAATTTGGTCTTTTTGGTATTAATCTTTAATCCCATTCGCTTACTGTATTCTCCGATTATAGTGACAAGTTGTTGAAGATCGACTATATTGTCACAAATTAAGACAGCATCATCAGCATATCGTATGTTGTTGATCACTACTCCATTCACTTTGATTCCCATCTCTGCATCTTCCAAAGACTCTTGAAATATGGCTTCCTAATAAATGTTAAATAAAAGAGGGGAAAGTACACATCCCTGCCGAACACGCCTTCTTATATGTATGGTTTTTGATATAGAATTGTCTATTTTTAATTGTGCTGCCTGATACCAGTACAAGTTTTCAATGCATCTTATGTCTTTTTGATCTATATCAAGCTTCTTGAGGATCTGCATTAACTTGTGATGTTGGACACGATCAAACGCTTTCTCGTAATCTAAAAAGCACAGGAATACGTCCTTCCTCTGATCGTTACAATTTTGGACCAACACCTGTGTTGCTACTATTGCTTCTCTTGTTCCTAAACCTTGCCTAAACCCAAACTGAGAATCACTGATGTCCCATTCACATTTTTTGTATAATCTCTGATGTAGTATTTTCAAGAATATTTTTAAAGTGTGACTCATCAGGCTAATGAGTCTGTGATCCTCACCTCTTTTTGCATTGACTTTCTTGGGTAGGTGAATAAATCTATCCTCAACCACTGTTGAGGATAGCAGCCAGTTTCATAAATAAAATTAAATATTTTATGTAGTGCTGAAATTCCCCTTTCATCCAGTAGTTTGAGTATTTCTGAAGGGATTTCATCTGGTCCAGGTGCCTTATTGTTTTTTGAATATAATATTGTCTTTTCTATTTTCTCTATAGTGATTGAAGGGCCAGTCAGCTAGTCGTCTGTATAAACTTCACTCATGCGTCTTTCGTCATGAAAGAGCTCCTGGATATAGTTTTCCCATATATGAATTTTCTCTTTTTCACCTAGCACTATCTGGTTATCCTGATTAACTATGGTAGTTGGTCTTCGTTTTCTGTATATTCCAGCAGTCTCCTTAAGCTTTTTATGTAAATTCCGGTCGTCGTGCTGTCGTTGTAAATGTTCTAGATCGATACACTGTTGCTTAAGCCATTCATTTTTTGCTATTCTTATCTTTGCTTTTATTTGCCTGTTAATGTTTTATACATATTGCTGACATCTGGGTCATTCTTGTGTCGTCGTCGTTCATCCATTAGTAATAGTATTTCTTCTGTCATCCATTTTTGTTTCTTGTTCTTTGGTTTGTACCCCAAGTTGTTTTTCATAATGTCTGTTACAGCACTTGTAATCGTATTCCATGTTGGTGTTAGATCTTCGGTAATGTTTGTGGTCAACATTTAAATTTGTGTGTTTATTTCATTACTTATTTCTGCTTGTATCATTGGATCTTTCAGTTTATCCAATGCGATCTGTTGTTGAGTTTCAGGCTCGTTTTTGCATGAAAGAGCGATCTTTATGACGGCCACTAATAGTACATGGTCAGAAGGTACATCTGCTCCAGGATATGTGCAAGCTCTTTTGACAGTTGTGCTGAATCTACCGTTGATGAGAATAAAGTCTATCTTCCTCCACTAGATCCAAGGAAGGACGGAAGAAGACCAGAAAATTACAGGCCAATATCAGGACTAGAATCACTTGAAAAAATATTGAAAATGATCATCTTCAACAGACTCTAGAAAGCAGAATGAATAATAGTCATCCAGGAAGATCAATTCCGTTTCAGAAAAGGAAGAAATTGTGAAATACAAATAGAAAGACTGGTCGTGACTTAAAAATCGACTTTAACAGAAACAGGCGAACAAGCATGGCCATACTGAACATAGAAAAAGGCTAAGACACAGTTTGGAATAATCGAATCCCTAATCTGGAATAATCTGATATACGTAATACATATTTGACTAATACAACTTCTCATGACAAAAAGATGTCCAGGATGCAAGTACAGTAGAGCGTCGATAATCCGAACTAATTGGTACAGGGGTGTTTCGGATTAGCAAATTGTTCGGATTATCGAAAATATGTTCAAAATACATACAAAGCTCATAAACATAGTACATATGTACATATTCTACCTTTTAGTTACAAGGAATAAAACACCTGCATAATAAACAAATATATTGTATGTATTTCTGCATAAACAAAACAAAAATCCGCGGTCATATTTTGTCCAAATTGTCATATTAAATCCAAAAAGTCGGTCCGCGATCATATTTTTGAATTTAATTTTTTTTTTGATTAGCGAAAGTTCGGATTAGCGAACGTTAGGATTACCAGAGTTCGGATTATCGACGCTCTACTGTAGTTCAAGAAGGGACGCTTCAGAGCAGCATTTTATCATCGATACTATACAATATGTTTGTTTCAGATTCGCCCACTGATGCCAGAACAGCAGACAACATAGCAATCTACACCGCAGACAGAAACAACAGGAGGATCGTCGAGAGACTTGAAATCCACCTAAAGAGAATTGCAGATTATACTGACAAATGGAAGAAAGATCAACATAGAGAGGACCCAATTCATTTTCTTCACACAGCAGACCGTACCAACCAATGAATAATTGACGATGAGAGGAAAGACAATCCAGTCAGAAAAGGTTGTCACGTACCTAGCCATCTCAACTTTCTACATCCTCAGAAGAAAAAAATCGTCAGAAGGACCTTTCGCCCTATCACAACCCTAACACTAAACAATACCGAATGAGAACAAATGCCGGGGTCAAACAGATGTATAGGACTAGCGACGTAGCCCAAGAGATCAAATCTCAACGTCCAAGATGGGTTGGTCATGTTCATAGACTCCCTAATAACCGCCTTACCAAGTTATTCTAAGAGGAAGCCCCTAGAGGGATAAGGCCTTTGGGACGTCCACGAATACGATGGAAAGATAACATATGATCACATTTACGAACAATATAGAACAAAAACCGGTGCTGATTATAGAACCATCAGTTAGTACGTTCTTTAAAGATAAAATATTGCAAAACCTCTAAATTTTAAAAAACCTCTTGGATTGACATGAAATTTGGCATACACATAGCTAACAAGTCAAAGAAAAAAAAGTGATATTGTGCCGATGTGCTTTTGCCCTAGGGGTGACTTTCACCCCCTTTTGAGGGTGAAAAATATATGTTCGAAATAAATCCGGAAAGGGGCAAATTACTAATTCTAAGCAACTTTTGTTCTATAAAGTTTTTTCACCAGAATAATACTTTTCGACTTATTTGCGAGTGAATATGTTAATTTTTCTACAAAATAACCACGTTTTCAGACGGTTTTGCGCAAATAACTCAAAAAGTAAGTATTTCGGGCCCCCTTAACAAACTCCCCTGTGTTAAGAGCCAATATATGGTAGAGGTACATCTGCAGGGTACCAGGTTTCTCCCCATATGATATAATCTGACGCGCTCGAGTAACTGCAAAAATCCCCGCCTGGGCTCCCCTACCATAATAATAGTGGGTGATATCTATCTTTCTTTTGCGGTTAATGCTGCATCCCAGTTACGTAATTATTGGTCAGTTAATAGTAGTACATTCTTTCACGGTTTTTGCTGTAAATTTTAAAGAACCGCTTAGATTGACATGAAATTTGGCATACGTATAGCCAACAAGTCAAAGAAAAAAAGTGGTATTGTGTCGATGCGTGCTTTTGCCTTGGGGGTGACTTTCACCCCCTCTCGGGGTGAAAAAATATATGTCCAAAATAAGTCTGGAAATGGATAAACTAACTAATTATAAGTAACTTTTATTTGTTCTATAGAGTTTTTTCACAAAGTCAATACTTTTCGAGTTATTTACGAGTGAACATGTTCATTTTTCAACAAAATAACCACGTTTTTACATGGTTCTTCGCAAATAATTAAAAAAGTAAGTATTTTATCGAAAAAAATGTTCTTGGCAAAAATATAGCCTGTAAAAAAGTAAAAAAAAATGGTGTATGCATGAGGTCTCTGTACCTAGCAGAACCAGGTACATGTTCGCCAAATTCCAAATTTAGTATTTCAACGTCAACTATCCAAAAAATGAAGCACTTTTTGGACAAAATTCATTACAACTTGTGTTAAAGTGTTTTAAAAAACTTTATTTTTGTTTTTATAAAAAAAGTTTCCAGCATCAAATGTAAGCACTTTACGCTCAAAATAAAGTTTGTCCTTTTGTTTTGACAAAAAAAAAATCGGAAAAATCACCTCCTAATCAGCAACTAAAATTAAATTAATCGTGACCGCTTTACAAGTTACTTTACTCACGTTGTGCTTATACATATGATATGTAAGTTTCATCGATTAAAAGTGATTCTTATTTTTGAAAGCAATTGGTTTTAAAGTAAAATTTTTAATTTTGAAAAAAATGCTTTTTTTCAAAATAACTTAAACATTTTTAGAGATAACAAAAATCTCAAAGAAGTCGGCTTTGCTTTTTTAAATACTTTGTACCTATATTCTTGTATTTCTGTAAGACAAAAATTGGTTAAGATTTGGTGTTTCTAAATTTGCATACGCTCGTGATTAGTGAATTAAAAAAGTTGAAATGAGTTTTTCCAAAAAAATGCTTTATTTTTTGGTTATCTCACGGTAAAATATTCGATTTGGAATTTGACGAATATGAACCTATTTTCATTAGCGGGTAACTCTGCTTCTGCTACGAACAGAGGCCAAATATATACATCATCTTTTTCACTTTCTTGCACGCTATGTTTTTGCTAAGAATGTTTTTTTCAACAAAATACTTACTTTTTTAGTTATTTGGGAAAACCGTCTAAAAACGTGGTTATTTTGTTGAAAAATGAACATGTTCACTCACAAATAACTCGAAAAGTATTGACTTGGTGAAAAAAACTCTATAGAACAAAAGTTACTTAGAATTAGTCAGTTTATCCATTTCCGGACTTATTTTGGACATATATTTTTCTCCCCGAGATGGGGTGAAATTCACTCCCAAGGCAAAAGCACACATCGGCACCATATCTCTTTTTTTCTTTGACTTCTTAGCTATGTGTATATGCCAAATTTCATGTCAATCCAAGCGATTCTTTAAAATTTAGAGGTTTTGCAATATTTTACCGTTAAAGAATGTACTGCACTTTTCTAAAGGATTGTCGTTTAGCTAGAATCTTTACGCACTTACGATTTATTTACTATGATAGTTTGCATTTATCAGAAACAGAAATTCGCCTATATCAAAAATTTTGTGGAATCTGATTAATTTTTATAATCTATTAATTTTTATAAGATGCGATTACTGTGAACGCGATAATATTACATCAGTTTTTTACGTCGAACCGCGACAAATTTATGTTGTTTATACATTTTCTTTAATTGACTGTGTAATTTACTGATTTTCTAAAAATACATCGACGTGTTTTTCTATTGATTTTGAAATTAAAATGCATAATAAACATTAAAATACCGCATTTCCGATAAAACAAACACAATAACAACTATAATATAGGTATGCTATTTAAGGCAGTGACAATCACGAAAAATACTGAATTTAAATTTTGTTAACAGCATTGATTTTCTAACAATATACAAACATGCATACAAACAAAAGCATGAACTCAAGTTCACCCCTCCCCCTTTCCTATAATCTATTTCATGAACTTGATTACGCAGATTAATAAAATTATTTTTTACTCTCATATTTTCATAATAATCAATTAAAATGTTTGTCGATCGGACAGCTCAGTGGGACTAGCGGCTGACCGCCACTTCACTTCGACGTGAGATATGTGAGTTCGATCCCAGCCAGGTCATCGGAAAACAAAAAGGCTAACGCGTAAGTTTAAAATTCTAAATATGAATCTGGCGCTTAGACTGGAATATGCGGGCGTCTGATCGGCCTATGAGGGAGCAGTACGGCAAGGGATAAGGGCTTGCGGCTCGGTGATACTCCCCCATAGATCCCTACCGGAAGGGCGTTAACGCCTAAAAAACCGGTGTATACAATTAAAATTTCAATAACCGTATCATTCTTCTTCTTCAGGTGCCATCTCCGCTACGGAGGTTGGCAATCATTATAGCTATTTTAATTTTTGAGGCAGTAGCTCTAAATATGGTAGAGGAGCAAAGTATGCTAAATTTGCAGTCACTCGAGCGTTATGGGGACCTATTGGGTTGTGATCATTAGGTCCTAAAACCAAAAAAAGTTAAGTAAAATTTTCCATTTTAGTGGGGACTCCAACAATCGTTTTTTTCCGATTATATCGCCATCTATCCATAATTCGAAAAAAATGTCTCGAATAAAGTTGCTTATTTTTACGTAAATCATCCAAATCTGCAATACAAATTTGGGGGTCCCATTTAAGATTTTCCGTTTTTCCCATGTAAGTAACCCCCGACCTCACCTCCGTGGGAGGGTCGTGTTTGATACCATTCGATAGATTTTTCAAAAACATTTTGAAAGTTATTTTGCAATTTTTCGATCTGATGTTCATTTTGCAAAATATCGCGGGGATTGTACTTAAAATTTTTAATTTACCCACACCCCTCTCCGTTGGGGTTCATGTTTAGTACCATTCGATAGATTTTTGAAAAATATTTAAAACGTATTTTTTAGTTTTTCGATCTGATGTTCATTTCGCGAAATATTCGCTTTTTTTTAAACATTTTGACTCACCCATTTCTTCACTCCCCGCTCAAATCGTCAGATTTTTTAAATATACACTCTTTTGCATGTACTTAACTTACCATATCTTAATCTGACAATTTCGAGTATTTTTAAGGATAGATTTTATTTTCGGACCCCCCTTAACGAACTTCCCTGTGTTAAGAGCCAATATAAATATGGTAGAGGTACATCTGCAGGGCATCAGGTTTCTTCCCATATGATAACCTGACGCGCTCGAGTAACTGCAAAACTCCCCGCTTGGGCTCCCCTACTAATAGTTGTTGAAATTCGTCTTCTTCCGATGCTTCTTCTGCCATCTATCTTTCCTTGTATTATGCGTCGCAGGATGCCATACTTCTCGCTCCGCATCACATGTCCGAGATACTGTAGCTTTCTTTCTTTAATTGTAAGTTCAACTTCCTTCTCTTTACCTATTCTTCTCAGTACTTCATTGTTCGTAACTCTATCTACCCAGGAAACCCTCATAATTCTTCTATATGTCCACATTTCAAAGGCGTTAAGTCGTCTCATTGTCTCTACATTTAACGTCCATGATTTCACTCCATAGTATAGTTCACTGTATACGTAACATTTTGTTAGGCGTACCTTAAGCCCGGCCGCACATCAAAGAAACATGAAACGTAAATTACGTTTCATGGAAATAAACCACTGCTAAACAAATATATATCCGGCCATTTATGAGACTCTCCGAAAATAAAAATGTGTCATGAGCATGAATCATACTCGTTTCATTAGTAGGCGGACTTTGAGATTTTTTTAGCAGTGTTTTCTTTTCATGAAACATGTTTTTCGTTTCATGTTTCATGTTTTTCGTTTCATGTTTCTTTGGTGTGCGGCTTGGCTTAGAGTTAATGTTAAATCTTTGCTACATAGGACCTTTTTCATTTTCATAAAATTAGAACGTGTTTTTTCGATTCTGACTTTGATTTCTTCAGTGTAGTCATTATTTTCTGTTATAAGTGTTCCTAGGTAAGTGTACTTTTTTTACTCTTTCGATCTGCTGACCCTCTACTATCAAGATTTCGTTAGTATTATGGTTGTTTTTACTCATTTTCATAAACTTCGTCATTTTGATATTGAGAGAGAGTTCGTACTCCCTACTACACCTTACTATTTTACTCATGAGTCTTTGCTGGTCTTGTAAACTATTGGCTATTACTACTCTATCATCTGCATCTCTGATGTTGTTAACTAAGACTCCATTTACTCTTATACCGACTGTTTCATCTTACAGAGTTTCTCGCATTACCTCTTCAGAATAAGCGTTAAATAATAGAGGTGACAGTATGCAGCCTTGCCTGACTCCTCTCTTTATTTCCATTTCTTCAGATGTTTCTCTTTCAATTCTTACTATTTCTCGCTGATTGTAACAGAGGTGTGTTATAGTCTTAAATCTCTTTCATCTACATTTTTAGTTTTTAGAATTTCCAGAAATAGAGTCGATCATGTTTTACTTTATCAAACGCTTTATTGTAGTATATAAAACAGTCGCAAAGAGGACGGTTAACATCCAAACATCTCTGTGTCAGCACGTTGAAGGAGAAGACTTCCTCTCTGGTACCCATACCACTGCGGAACCCATATTGAGTGTGACTAATATCCAGCTCCAGTTTAGAGTGTATTCTGGCGTGGATGACTTTTAGCAGAATTTTCAAGTTATGTGACATTAAGCTTATGGTTCGGTAGTCACTGCATTCTTTGGCATTCACTTTCTTTGGCAAACACACAAATGCTGATGAACATTTCTCTAGGGATGATTCCCGTAGTATAGATAGCGTTGAACAGTTCTACTATTATGTCCAGGTTTTTCTCGTTGACCAACTTTATCAGCTCTCTAGGTAATTCATCTGGACCAGCAAATTTATTGGTTTTCATAGAGTTTATTGCCTGACTAACATCTGATTTGGTTATCTCTGGGCCTACATCTTCGGTTTGGCTATCTACGGATGTACTAGCTTCTCTCTGGCCATGAAATAATCCCTCGATGTACTCTTTCCATCGTCGTAGTTTTTGTTCTGTCTATATTATAATATTTCCATTTTTGTCGAGTTATTTTATTTCCTATTCCGGCTAGTTCTTTGTCTTTTTTATGTAGGATGAAGTTGTCATATCTGTTTTGCAGTTCTTCTATTTCTTTACTTTTTCAGAGAAGTAGGTTTCTTTAGCCTCCCTAATTTTTCTTCTTATTTGGTTTTGAAGCTGTTGTTAATCGTAACGTGTCATAATAAATAACCCGTATCATAATAAATAATAATTTTTAACCAACAGAATTGGGGGATGACGTTCTGTATCGAAGGTGCGCTCCGCGCTCCATGATGCTGTTCCAATCCATATTAATTCAATAAAATTGTGATTTGACTAGGAAAGTTTTGGGGTAGTTCTGATTTCTTCCATGATATATGTATTTTGGGCTGCTGAATCCGAATATGAGGTTTGCGGACAAAATTTCGTGACGGAATATTGAAAAAATAGCTAAAAAAGCGTAAAATTTCTGCTTTTTCTCGCTTTTTTGCTTAAATCTCGAAAACTATTAACTTTCAGTAAATGGTCTGTTAACAGAAATTAAAGTACTTAAGATTCTCTAGAAATATCACTATTTACTTTTTTTTTCAGACGAACCGTTTAGTCTAAAATGCAAGTTGAAAATTGCCAATTTTTAACGGTCTCGGCAAAATCCACTTTTTACATTCCAAAACTTTATTTTTTATTAGAATGCTATCATTTAATTAATTTCTCCTAGTTCTCTGTAAAAATAATAAACGTTAGTTCATTTGGTATGTCTCTTGTGACAGCTTCCATGACTCCATTCCATCCTAAGAGGCAAGGAATGTCTCTGCTTTTCCCTAGAGCCACAGAAGATCAGGCACAGATGGAGTCACCGTTTCAGTTGGTGTGAACATTTATTTTGGATCTGATATCTTGATTTCTGATAAACCTTGAGGTTTTGTCCTTTTATGAATTAGTTGAACAGCTCCCTGACTTCCATAAACCTCAGGCGCGGGTTTCGTTTTTAACCAAGGAATGGATTGGTTAGGAGCTACTGCATGTTTTGGTGCAATACAAGAAATGCCACCTATGACGTGAAAAGTGTGGTATGCGTCGATTGTATGTACGTTAAAATCAGCGTTATCGTACACCTGCTGTGTAAAGCACGACAGGTCAATTTTGTGCGGATCGCCTGCGAATGCTGACACTTCCAGGCGAACAGCTTCTGTATAGGATGAACAAAACCCCAAAGAGGAAACTACATCAACCTACATATTTTCTTGAGCCGTACTTTTTGTAGAGAAAACGGCCAACCCTGCAAGGAATGGTGAGACGAATTATCTGGGCCTTATACTGTCGCTGCAAGACTTTGAGCAAGCGCGTTGCTTGTTGGAAGTATCAGCAATCGCAGGCGATCCGCAGAAAATTGACCAGCCGTGCTTTACACAACACAGGTGTACGATAACGCTGATTTTAACGTACATACAATCGACGGATACCACACTTTTCACGCCATGGGTGGCATTTATTGTATTGCACCAAAACATGCAGTAGCTCCTAACCAGTCCATTCCTCGGTTAAAAACTACGGTGTCGGAAAGTTGGTCGAAAACACTTCGTCGACGGAAAATTAGTCGACAACATTTGGTCGACAAACAGTTGGTCGAATGCACAATTCATCGAATGTACAATTCGTCGACGAACATTTGATCGAATGGATTTTTCGTTGACATAGATCCAAAGGGAATAATGGTGACAAATAAAGGATTATTGATTTGTATTTTTTTTTCAAGATTTTGTTTAAATTTTCTGCTGTAGTCTAAAATTTTGATAAGTATCAATTTAAAAGCCAGTCCTAAGTCTTGAATAAAGTGTAAAGGGAAGTTTATTCTCACGATTTCTCTACTTTTTTTTGATATTGACTGATTATTGCAGTCGAAAATATTGTACGGAAATGCCTCGATTCTCTAACAATTTATTTACCTCAGCATCTCGCATATTTCGTCTTGTCCGCAAGTAGATACCCCCAAATTTGACTTGTCTGACAACGATTTGTTCGCAAGTGCGCCGACACCAAAAAGAAGAACAGTACAACATTACTAATTAAAATATCGGTTTATATTTGCTGACTACTCTCCAACCGCAGCCAATTTTTCATTAAATTTAAAAATAATTAAGATTTAGAAAAAAAATTAACAAAACCCCCCCAAAAAAATAAATCGTATAATACAATATATATATATATATGTATATGTATATCGATATGTATAACACAATATTCCAGTTAACAAAAAAAAACCAATAATCCGTCGTTTGTCACCATTAATCCCTTTATCCTAAAGATAAATAACAGTTTGTCGACGAAAAATCCATTCGATCAAATGATCGTCGACGAATTGTATATTCGATGAATTGTGCATTCTACCAACTGTTTGTCGACCAAATGTTGTCGACTAATTTTCCGTCGACGAAGTGTTTTCGACCAACTTTCCTAGACCCTAAAAACTAAACCCGCGCCTGAAGTTTATGGGTGTCAGGGAGCTGTTCAACTAATACATTTTGAAAGGACAAAACCTCAAGGTTTATCAGAAATCAAGATAACATATCCAAAGGGAATGTTCACACCAACTGAAACTGTGACTCCATATGTGCCTGATCGTCTGTGGCTCTAAGGGAAAAGCAGAGACAATCCCGGCCTCTTAGGATGGAATGGATTCATGGAAGCTGTCACAAGAGACATACCATATTCATATTATGAACTAACATTTATTATTTGTACAGAAAACTAGGGGAAATTTATCAAATGACAGCATTCTAATAAATAATAAAGTATTGGAATGTAAAAAGTGGGTTTTTCCGAGACCGTTAAAAATTGGCAATTTTCAACTTGCACTTTAGACCGAACGGTTCGTCTGAAAAAAAAAAGTAAATAGTGATATTTGTAGAGAATTTTAAGTACTTTAACATCTGTTAACAGACCATTTACTAAAAGTTAATAGTTTTACAGATTTTAGCAAAAAATCGGAAAAAAAGGAAAAATTTTTCGCTTTTTTCGCGATTTTTTCAATGTTCCGTCAAGAAATTTTGTCCGCAAACCTCATATTCGGATTCAGCATCCCAAAATACATATATAATGAAAGAATTCAGAACTACCCCAAAACTTTCCCACTAGGGAGCTCGTAGAGTACAAATTGACTGAATTATATGGCATGCGCTCCTCTACATATAAACTAAAAACCGCCACCGATTGGAGCGCCGAGGCGGAGCACGCACTGTTGCACGGTCCAGGAGCGCAAACGTATGCACTATGTGCATAGCGGATACGTGCCTTTACACCCTGATCGCGACGAGGTTTGGTACGCTGTTGCAGGGGCCGTCCACACTTAAGTTCGCGACGAGGTTCGATACGGCATTCCGAGCATATCTGGACACACCTTTACATAGCTTTAGCTAGGAAAGCGGGCTTGCTCCTTGTTTTGTCAAGGATGCCATAGAGTTTTCGACCAGTTTCTTAAGACATTTCTTACAGTCGTAAAACATGTTTAATTATCCCAAAACTGTTAAACGATGTCTATTATAGTAGCTCACTTTGGGTA
This sequence comes from Diabrotica virgifera virgifera, assembly GCF_917563875.1. Lineage (NCBI taxonomy): Eukaryota > Metazoa > Arthropoda > Insecta > Coleoptera > Chrysomelidae > Diabrotica > Diabrotica virgifera. The sequence continues at coordinate 58,095,306 of NC_065447.1, forward strand.
TCAGCTCTTCTAATGACCTCTTCATTTGTAGTATGGTCATTCTAACTCAAGACCCAGAGCACGCTAAATAGAATTCTATTTTGCTGACGTCACAAAATAGAATTTCATAGTGGGAGAATCGAAGATTGCTAGGAAACGTGACGTCACTAAAATAGAATTCTATTTTGCGTGCACCCACTGCTGTTGTATTATTTAAAAACAATTCATATCATGGTTACATGAAATCAACTTAAAACGACAATTTATGTCTTCTTCTTCTTCTTTTATATAGGCAGTACTGCCTGTTTTTCTTCAACGGTGCCTTTCATTCTGCCCCTTCCAAGTTGTCATTCCATCTTTTCCTTGGGCGTCCTATACTTCTCCTGCCTAACGGTGACTTGTCCCTGGCTATTCTTACTATCCTTGATTCAGACATCCTGCTTATGTGGTCATTCCACTCTTCTTTTCTGTTCTTTACCCAGGTATTTATATTGTCTACTCCACATATGCGTCTGATTTCCTCACTTCTTACCCTATCCTGTAGTCCTTTTCCAGCAATCCTTCTTAAGATCTTCATTTCGTTGGTTTCCAGATGTCTTCGTGTTTTGCTTGTATCTGGTCTTGTTTCGGCCGTGTAAGTCATAACTGGCCTAATAACTGACTTATATATTCGGGCCTTTGTTTCCAATCTTAGGTGTTTGTTTTTCCAAATTGTGTCGTTTAGGCATCAGGCCGTTCTACTGACTTTAATTATTTGGTCTTTTACCTCTTCTTCGATATTGTTGTCGGCTGATAGATTAATTCCCAGATATTTGAAAGTCATTACTTGTTGTATAATTTGATTGTCTAACTCCAATTTGCATCTTATTGGTTCTTTGGCAATTACTAAGCTTTTTGTTTTTTGGACTGATATTTTCATATTCATTTCTTTTGCGTTAATGTTGAACTCGTGCAATAATCTTTGTAGGTCGTCTTCGCACTCTGCTACTAACACGGTGTCATCAGCGTAACAGAGTATTTTTATCTCTCTATTGCCCATTTTGTACCCTCTTTTTTTCTTCACTTGTTTTATTATTGCATCCAATATTATGTTAAACAGTAGAGGGCTTAGTGAATCTCCTTGCCGGATTCCTGTGTTTGTTTCTATGGGTTCTGTTATTATTCCATTGACTTTCATCTCTATTTTATTTCTTACATATATGTTTTCTATTAGTTTTATGATATCCAGTGGTAAATTTTTCTCATATAGAAGGTGTATCACATCTTTTAATTGGATTCTATCAAACGCTTTCTCTAGGTCTATGAAACAGAAAAAGGCTGGTTTGTTATATTCTAATGATTTTTCCGCTATTTGCCTTATCACAAAAACTGCATCGTTACATGATCTTCCACTTCTAAATCCTTGTTGTTCATCCGATATATTTATGCACGCCATTATTTTCTCCATAAGTATTTTTGTTGTGAGTTTCAGTATAGTGCTCAGTAAATTTATCCCTCTATAGTTACTGGGGTCTGCCCTATCACCTTTCTTAAATAACGCTATCATTTGAGTGGTTCTCCATTCTTCTGGAATTCTTCCTGTATTTATTATTTTACTTATAAGGATATTCAGTTCTTTGTGAAGTCTATCTCCTCCGTACTTTAAAAGTTCATTTACACAATTTATGTGATTGGTCTTTTTAAAAATGCGACATTTCATCACATCATAATTACCGTAAAACTAACTAATTTATGAGTATTTACGATGGGTATATTATAGGAAAAACCAAAAAATCTCACGACATATACCTACTATTCCGACGTAGTAAAAGTATCTAATAATTTAATGTTTATCAGTCTTCCAATATCGGCAAGTATTTTGTTTTATTTAATATTTCGCAATGTTCTAATGTGTTTATTTTTTCGTTTCAACAGACTAAAATGTCAAAGTTGTTACTTTGCAATATTTCTTCATCCAAATATGACTATCTAACGGGAAACTTCCATGCTATTTTTGTATCCAATAATAAATAATATAGAACGTCATTGTATCTATCACTTCTGCTCCATATTTAGTGTGAAAGCACTAGCTGTTAAAACATCACTGAAATATTATGTAAAAAATTAAATTCAGTTCAGAAAGCTCTTATATTTACAGACTTCCTTGGGACACATCGAAAGAATGAGAAGTAAAAGAATGTCAAAAATGTTACTCTCGCGAAGACCAATACAAAAGAGAAGGAAAGGCAGGCGAAGAAAAAGATGTAAGGACACTGTGTACGAGGACCTGAAGGAAAGTAAAATTGAGAGATGGAAAGAACTAGCATTGGACAGAAGCAGATGAAGGGAGGTGGTGAAATAGTGTATAAAAAGACTGAAGTGTAATTAAATAAAATTTATAAGACTAATTTATAAGAGTGTAATCAATCAGGAATGTAAACGTTTTAGCCCTAGGCCTGCAAGGCCTGTTGAGCTTAATAAATAAATAAATCAGTTCTTATGACTCTTGAAAACACTTTAAAAATAATAGTTATGTATGTACCAAGTCAGTAAAGTTACTCTTTATCGAACGAGTCTGATATTATGAGCAGCCTAGCGAGCGAGGCGAATAAGAGACGAGTTCGATAAAGAGTCTTTACTGACGTGGTGCATACAAAATTTTATCGCCAGCAATTTGATACTGGTTTCAATACTTACTTACAATTTACAATTTAGGAATTTTTTAAATTTTAGACGTAATAAAAATTTCATGACAGTGATGACAGGTGACTTCTGCATGATGGCCGCTTTCGATTTTTAATCGATAATTATCAATATTGAATAATTCTAAATCGGTAAAGTGTTGATTTATTTTATATGAATATAATTACAAAATACTACAGAATTTCACTTTTCGACATCAATTTAATTAAAAATGTCGTAAATTTTGTACAATATTTTTAATAATAAAAGTAAATAAATTGTAAGTTAACTCAAATAAATAATCGATTACTTCCATCGACCACTTACATTCAATTCCGATTAATCTCGGCAGATAAAGTAAAATTCTTCTTTCAGTACAATAAAGTGTTATTTTACTGCCGCAAATGAGGGCAAATGAGTACAATAATGAATGACTTTAGTGGCGGTTGGCGATAAAAATTATTATAATGTTAAAAAATTACTTAACTAACAAGTAAGGCATAATGACTCGTTTTGTCTGAGCCAAGGGGCATTTCGGTAAAACTGGAAATGAAATCGTCGATATGGCTGCAAAACAATTATATGCAGTGAGGACGTTTGAATTGGAATAAATTCATTTTCTCGCGAATGGGCAATTTTAGAGAGACATCCCAAAACAGGATTTTTATTTTTAAATTATGATTTTCTGGCATATATGTCATACTAGTGACGTCATCCATCTGGGCGTGATGACGTAATCGATGATTTTTTAAATGAAAATATGGGTCGAGTGATAGCTCATTTGAAAGATTATTTAATTCTCTATTCAGTGATATAAACATTAACATGATTATTTATACAGGGTGTCCAAAAAACTATTTTTTTAATTAAAATAATTGAGATAAAAAGAAGAATGTATGTAATTTATTTAATTCAAAATACATATATTTTACTGCTGTCAGAAAACAGAAAAAAATGTTTATTTAGCAAATAAACATTTCTTTTAGCTTAAATTAAATATTCAAACTGCTAAGAGGCAGATGGGTGGCAGGTTTAACATTGAATTTAAGCGAAAAACAACATTTATTTGCCAAAAAACATTTTTTTTTTGTTTTGCGACACCAGTAAAATGTATTATGAAATAAATAAATTACATATATATTACGTATATATGCCATAAAATCATAATTTATTAATAAAAATCGACCTCATTCGGAATTTCTTTCTAAAATTGCCCATTCTCGAGAAAATGAATTTATTCCTACTCAAACGCCCTCACTGTATGTATTATAATATACATCTTACATAAACAAAATCCTAAAACTACAATATTACTTACTAGTTACTATAAGTCTTTCGAACGTTTTGTCCATTAACAACACACTATTGTCCATTTAACTCCACCATCTCGCAGATCCTGACTGTAGAGGTGTGGGGATATGGCAGCCATTGGGTCTAAGGCTACCAACAGAACGATGCGAAAACTTCTGACACTTTGGTTTACTCAAAAAGGGCACTGCATTACGCAACGAGCATTTAATGATGGTCATTATGATGAGAGTATGACGGATACGAAACGAGCCGCGTAGCGACTAGCTTCAGAATGATAATTAAATGCAAGTTGTATAAGTACATGATTTTTTCTACGATCATTCACAACAAAAAATATATTCAAATTTATTAATTTTGTAATGCAAACGAATTAAGTAGTTAGACGGTTAAATTAATTATTTTGTTGATACATTTATATTTTCAATATTACAATAATTATTATTAAAATGAATTTGAGGATACATTTTTAATATCCCTATCGTCGTTAGACATTTTCGTAAAAATATTTAATTTCTAAATTAGTCTAGTCCATTAAAATGTTACATTTTTTATGCCGTACCTTGCATTTCTTAGAGGAGTCAATTTTATTTCTTTAATGTGTAGGGGGGATCAGTAGAAGCTTAAGTTCAAGTTTTTGGGGTCGCCATCCTTGTCCCCCGGTCGCCATCTTGGGAATGGGGTGCAAAGGGGTTTCGCGCTATATCTCGTAAACTACCAACCCTACGGAAAATCTAATTAAACATAAAATGTAGCAAATTAAATTTTCCACAATTTTGTTTCTATTACGTTTTATCGTAATATTTTGTCTTTTATCTTTGTATTTTGACCAACAAAAAAGATATAACCAAAAATATGTAAATTTTTTATAACAAGTTTCCTTTTGGATGTTATAACTTTTTTTCAGTTCATTTTAAAATAGAATAACATTATAGCAATTTTGTAGAGGGTTTTTCAGCGAACAATTTCCACTATAAAGTTGTTTAATTCTGTTTATTTATATAGGTTTTACAGCGATCCAAACTTGACCAGATTATCGAATGCTCATAGGGATACAATAAAAACAAAAGTTAGGCTTACTTTTCTATCTATATATATTTTTTATTCATACAATTTATTATGATTTTAACATTCCTATGCTATTATTATTCTATTTTTGACCTTTCTTCCCACTATAAAACTTATAACTCTAAGCATATATAGAAAACACCCAAGAAGTTGTTTGAGGACAAATTCGCCGCTTCAGAAGAAGAATGACTCAACCGCAAAATGCAAAATTCTTAAGCAGAGCAAAAAAATAATTTTTGATATTAAAATCATAAAGTATGATAAAAATTAGCCATTCACCACACCGTGGTCAGGATCTCGAGATATAAGCGTTTTTTGGGGTGTGCCGCTTGTATTGAAGTAACATAACTTTTTTCCTATTATATATTTTGACTTAAAATTTTTCAAAAAACTTCTTCATAAACTATATTTTATTGTTGTGTTGGTTAAAATTATAAACTAAAAAGTTTGTCAATCAACTTTTTTAAGTAAACATGAAACTAACGAAATATGATGACAAAATGTTAATAAATTAACAACTCCTTTTTTAATGTGTTTAAACATTTTGGACAAATTTCATTGTTATCTACATACTTCAAAGATGGCACAGTAAAATTATTAAAAGGAAATATTTACAGCGACCAAAGATACAGTGAGGTAAATTTGAAAAATCATCAAAATTGATTTTTGGCATTTTTGTACAAAATTTATTTTTTTAACATGTTCCACCAACTCTACATAAAAATAAACTTCATATTCGGATTCAGCGACCTCGAAAACATAAAAATAGACCAAAATTGATCATTCACCTTAAATTTGATTTTCGTGGTTGGCACAACGGGTAATGCCGCTCGTCTAATATGCAGGGTGTAACGAAAATACAGGTCATAAATTCAATCACATATTCTGAGATCAAAAATAGTTCGAATAAACCTAATTTACCTTAGTGCAAATATGCACATAAAAAAAGTTACAGCCCTTTGAAGTTACAAAATGAAAATCGATTTTTTCGAATGTATCAAAAACTATTAGAGATTTTTTATTGAAAATGGACAAGTGGCATTCTTATGACAGGAACATCTTAAAAAAGAATTATAGTGAAATTTGTGCACCCCATAAAAATTTTATGGGGGTTTTGTTCCCTTAAACCCCCCCAAACTTTTGTGTACGTTCCAATTAAATTATTATTGTGGTACCATCAGTTAAATTCAATATTTCTAAAACTTTTTTGCCTCTTAGTATTTTTTCGATAAGGCAGTTTTTATCGAGTTGCGGCTTCTTTTTTAATATGTTTACATAAAAATTCTATGGGGGTTTTGTTCCTTTAAACTCCCCAAATGTTTGTGTATGTTCCAATTAAACTTTTACTGCGGTACCATTAGTTAAACACAGTGTTTTTAAAACTTTTTTGCCTCTTTGTATTTTTTCGAGAAGGCACTTTTTATCGAGATATTACTTATTTTTTAATATAGTTCAAAATATACCAAAAATGTAAACCATAAATAAATTTTCATATTATGTATTATAAGTCTCCATAATCGTTATTAGCCATATACAAATACGTGGTGAATTTGACAAATATTCAAAATTTCTCGATAAAAACGGACTTTTCGAAAAAGTACTGAGAGGCAAAAAAGTTTTTAAAATATTGTGTTTAACTAATGGTACTACAATAGTAATTAAATTGGAACGTACACAAAAATTTGGGGGGGGGTTTAAAGGAACAAAACCCCCATAAAATTTTTATGGGGTGTCCATATTTCACTATAATTTTTTCTTAAGATACTACTATCATAAGAATGCCACATGCCTATTTTCAAAAAAATATATTTAATAGTTTTCGATATACTTATTGGAAAAAATTGATTTTCATTTTGTAACTTAAAAGGGCTGTAACTTTTTTATGTGCACATTTGTACTAAGGTAAGTTAGGTTCAATCGAACTATTTTTGGTTCCAGAATATGTGATTAAATTTATGACCTGTATTTTTGTTACACCCTGTATAGATAGAAAAGCATTATTTTTCTACGAGAATTCGAGAATCTGGTCAAGTTTGGAGCGCTGTAAAACCTAGATAATAAATAAAATTAAACAACTTTATAGTGAAAATTGTTTATTGAAAAATCCTCTACAAAATCGCTATGATGTTATTTTATTGTGAAATGAACGTAAAAAAAGTTATAACCTCCAAAAGGAAATTTCTTACAAAATTTTCTCTTATTTTTGTTTATAACGTTTTTGTTGGTCACTTTACGATAAAAAGTAATAGATATAGAATTGTAGAAAATGTAATTTGCTTCATTTTGTGTGAAATTAATTTTATGTAAGGTAGCTAGTTTACGAGATACAGGGCGAAAGCCCTTTGCACCTCTTTTTCCAAGATGGCGGCCGGGGGACAAGGGCCTCAACCCCAAAAACTTGAACTTAAGCTTCTACTGAATCCCCCTACACATTAAAAAAATAAAATTGACTCCTCTAAGAAATGCACACTAATTGTAACATTTCAATGGACTAGTCGGTTTGTTTACATATTGAGAACTGTCAAAGCGTATGTATTTGACTCGACATTGGTCACTGCGCATGTGCCACCTTCATCGCGAATGCCACCTCGCGATTCTATTGGCTAAAAATATGTGTCATAATGAAGCTGATTATGATACATGTAGTGAAATCATAATTGATATATTAAAGTATGAGAGTAGAAAAAACTTATTAGCAATTGCTCTTATATGCCGCTCATACCAAAAGCGGTACAATCTTTGACATTAGAGAGCACTTTGTAAATGTGTATAAAGTAACTACTTGACGAATTTTTGAGAACGTCTGCCAACAGAGATGTTGCTTCGTCCTCGTCTTAATTTGTTCTGATTTCTAGGTGGGAGCCTGGTGCTTTGGGGACTTAAGTTTTTTTGCAACTTATTAAATGTATTCATGTTTAAAACAATTTAACGCAATTCACCTAATCCGAAAATGCTTCCTAAGGGAGCCAGAGCTCTTTGAAGATGTATAGGTATATATAGTGGCTAAACACCCCTTTAGGGGTTACGCCGCTTAAGCTCTCTAGATCTATATTTTGATGTAGATCAGTCCTCATGTTCTTTATTTAATTTTCTCGGTTATTTTTCTCCACTCCTTCCTATCTCTGGTTTTTTCTTTCCATTGTCGTATACCCGCCTTGTTAAGATCATTAACTACTTCTTGTAACCATGTAGATCTTGGTCTTCCACGTCTTCGTTTGCCAGCTGGTGTCCATTCCAATATTGAGAATATAGTCGTAGTTGATCCGGAACTCTAAACGTGTCCTAGTCATTTTGCTCTTTGCTGTTTTATTTCACACACTATATCTTCCTTAATTTCGTCTAGTAGCTCAAGGTTCGTTTTTTGTCTAAATTCATTGTCACTTATTTTTGTTGGTCCTAATATTGCTCTTAGTATTTTTCTTTCTAGTATTCTAAGGTTTTCCTCTTGTTTTTTTGTGATGCTAAGGGTTTCGGCTGCATACATCATCGTCGCATCGGTCAAATTATTGTTTTTTATACCTTCATTTTCGATTTCTTGCCTAATATCTTATTTTTTAGTAATTTTTTATTTGCATGAACGCTCTTAATTGCTGTAATAATCCTTTCTTTGATTTCTGTTTCTCTTTCTCCATTGTTTGTTATTAATATTCCCAAATACTTAAATTTTTCGACTTCTTCAAAAATGTATTCTCCTACTCTAACCTTTTTGTTTTCAAAGTTTCTGTCAAATCTCATTATTTTTGTTTTTTCTTGGTTTATTTTTAATCCATTTACCTTTCCTTCTGTTACCATTTCGTTTAACATTCGTTCCATTGTTTTTCTATTTTTTGTTATTAAAACAATATCATCAGCGTATGCTATTATTTGTCCTTCTCTCGTTCTGAGGGTGCCTTTGTTGATCTTCCTCACGATGTATTCCAGGACAAGATTAAACAGAGTTGCTGATAACGAATATTCTTGTCTAACCCCTTTATTTATGACAAAATTTTCTGTGTCTCCTACTTAAGTTTTTATACTTACTACAGTTCTACTCATTGTCATTTTTATTAATCTTCTTAATTTGTTTTGTATTCCCATTTCTTTCAGAGCTACCATTAATTTAGATCTTTTTATTGTATCAAATGCTTGCTGAAAATCTATAAAAAGCAGTTCAATATCTATTTTGTATCCATGAGATTTTTCCATAATTTGTTTAACCGTATGTGGGGCATCTGTTGTTGACTTTCCCTTAATAAATCCGCATTGATACTGTCCTATGATATTTGTCGTAGCTTCGGTCAGTCTTCGTTGTATTAAGGTGGACATGATTTTATATGCTGTGTTCAATAGCGTCAGTCCTCTGTAGTTATTACACATTTGTTGGTCTCCTTTTTTATGTATCATGATCCTTTGTACTTTGGTTCTTTGTACCATTCTTCCGGCATTTTTCTTCGTCCCATATATCTTTTATTAAATTGTATAGTTTATCTGTTAATTCTTAACCACCAAATTTTATAAGCTCCATATTGATACAGTCATACATAATTAGTTTTTCTTAAATATCTCCAGAACTCTTCTATTTGGAAAAATGAAAACTGGTACGATAATCTATCTTCCAGAGATAAATCGATTCCATCAATTACGAATTTCTAGTACCGGTCATAGGCGCCCGTTTTGGGTAGGGTAACGGATATTTTATCGCATAACTTTTTTGTCTTGAACTTCTAAACATTATTGACACTAGATTATTAAATTGTGAGGTATTCTAGTACTAAAAGGTACTCTTGCAGTAAGTCAGTAGGATGCACCGTTTTCTATAAAAATCGATTAAAAAATTTTTCCTTTTTTTGAATTTGAAAAAAATTTTCAAACAAAAACGGTGTATTTTACCGACTTAAAGCAGGAGTATCCATTAGTACTAGAATATCTCATAATTTAATCATCAAGTGTCAAAAATTTCTAATCGTTTTTCTAAATAGTTTTTTTTTTATTTTTTTTTTTCAAATTCAACGATCGAAAAGTGTTCAAATCGATTTTTCTAGGAAACGGTGCATCCTAACAACTTAAAGCAAGAGTACCTTTTAGTACCATAATACCTCATAATATCGCACACCTAGTTCAATAGTGCCACAAGTGCAAAACACAATATTCTCGAGAAATGAGCAAAACGTTCTGTAGCAAACGCGTTATGCCGTGTAAATAATTTATTTTGAGAATGACTGGCTTCGAAATTACAATTTAGGTAGCATATTATACAGTTATTCGCTGGATCTTATTACAATTTATTAAAAATAAAACGTTATTATGATTTTGATAGTTATGGCGATATAGTCTAAGAGCTAGTGAACCTTTTGACTAACGGTCGTCCTGTAAGGCTAAAAATTTGTAGACTGATAATTCATAGCACACCAAAGCTAAAAACCATGACCTGGCAGGCCTCAGCGGTGCACGTGTATCTACCAGGTGAATCGAAAAGTGCAAATTTAGGGGGTAAAATAAACTTTCTCCTGTAAGGTTTAAATTTAAGTATGTGTTTGAGTAAGTCATTTAGAAGAAATGTGTACAATGACAGGCGATTCTGAAGAGCATAAGACCTTGCCAGGCGAGGGGAAAGATTAGGGGTTTTTATTAAAATTATTCTTTTTGCATCGAACAAATTTTTTTTAGGCTTTTTGAATCATTCCAAACAGAAAAGGTCCTTAGTTATTTTTCTCTTAAGTTAATAGTTTTTGTTATATAAGCGATTGAAAATTTTGAAAATTGCGAAATCGGCCATTTTTAACCCAAATCGGACATTTATCTAAAAATTTCAATATTGGCAAGGTACGCAGATATTCCTTAAACATTGATTGATGAAATCCCGAAGAGTTTTTTGCAATAAAATAACGAAAACCGCTTTGTTTTTTTAATTGCTAATCAAGCGGGCGCTACACTGTAGTATAATTGAGGACGTTTGAGCTTGCTTAAATTCATTATCTCGAGAATGGGCAAATTTGAAGAGAAATCCTCAGACAGGTCGATTTTTATTTTTGAATTAGGACTTTTTGGTATATATATAATACTAGTGACGTCATCCGTCTGGGCGTGATGACGTAATCGATTATTTTTTAAATAAGAGTAGGTGTTGTGTGATAGCTCATTTGAAAGGTTATTTAATTCTCTATTCAGTAATATAAACATTAACATAATTATTTATACAGGGTGTACAAAAAAATTTTTTTCTTCTATTTGTCAAATTTAATCAAAGTTAATTTAATAAAAAAAATTTTTTTGTACACCCTGTATAAATAATTATGTTATTGTTTATATTAGTGAATAGAGAATTAAATAACCTTTCAAATGAGCTATCACACAACCCCTACTCTTATTTAAAAAAATCATCGATTACGTCATCACGCTCAGATGGATGACGTCACTAGTATTATATATATGCCAAAAAGTCCTAATTTAAAAATAAAAATCGACCTGTCTGAAGATTGCTCTTGAAATTTGCCAATTCTCGAGATAATGAATTTATGCCAACTCAAACGTCCTCACTTATACTACAGTGAAGCGTCCGCTTGATTAGCAATTAAAAAACAAAGGGGTTTCCGATATTGTATTGCAAAAAACTCTTTGGGATTTCATCAATCAATGTTTAAAGAATATCTACCTACCTTGGCAACTTTGAGATTTTTAGATAAATATCCGATTTGGGGTTAAAAATGGTCGATTTCGCAATTTTCAAAATTTTCAATCGCTTATATAACAAAAACTATTAACTTAAGAGAAAAATCACCAAAGACCTTTTCTGTTTGGAATGATTCAAAAAACTTAAAAAAAATTTGTTCGATGCAAAAAAAATAAATTTAGGAAAAACCCCTAATCTTTCCCCTCGCCTGGCAAGGTCTTATGCTCTTCAGAATCGCCTGTCATTTTACACATTTCTTTTAAATGACTTACTCAAACACATACTTAAATTTAAACCTTACAGGAGAAAGTTTATTTTACCCCCTAAATTTGCACTTTTCGATTCACCTGGTAGATACACGTGCACCACTGAGGCCTGCCAGGTCATGGTTTTTAGCTTTGGTGTGCTATGAATTATCACTCTACAAATTTCTAGCCTTACAGGACGACCGTTAGTCAAAAGGTTCACTAGCTCTTAGACTAATATTGCATTGTGAAGAAAGTCATTTATAAAACGATACCTAGGAGATACGGCGGCAATATAATGAAAAAAGCAATTGATTTTTGCAGTTGTGGCTGTATTGAATTACATCGGTTGTATTGTGGCAGTGTATATTATCGCCACATCTCTCTTGATTTTTGCAGTTGTGGCCATATTGAACGTGTGCGATATAATAATCCAGTATCAGAAATGCCAATAAAAGTTAAATACAAAAAATATGTGATAGCATAACTGTTGCTCTACCCGCTACCCTAAACGGACGCCTATGACCGGTACTAGAAATTCGAAATCGATTTATCTCTCGAAGATAAATAAGCGTACCAGTTTTCTTTTTTCTAAATAAAAGCGTACTGGATATACAGCAGAACCCCGAAAATCCGAACTAATTGGGGGGACAGCCTGTTCGGATTATCCGAAAGTTAGCCTAACTAGTAATTCAAAGCTTTCATTGTCGTTCAGTCGCAAAACGTTCTCGTAAGATTGTGGACAATATTTTTGAACTCAAGTTGACTACGAGAGAATAGAAGTAAGTTTATGTTTAACCTACATATATAAGTAAGTCTGGCTAATTGGTTTGTGCCAAAGCCAATTTTAAATAAAAAAACCCTTATAAACACTACATATTAATGCACGTCTTCATTTTTAACAAATTTTAAATGTCAAAGTTCTATTAATCCTACATTGTTTTTTGGTTTTATAATAAACATGTTTTTAAGTTTTTGTCTTGAATTTTTTAATTTTTTTCACTTTCCGTTGGTTCGGATTTGTCGAACGTTCTGATTAGCGGGGTTCAGATTTGCGGGGTTCTACTGTACTTAAGAAAAACTAATTACAAGACGCCATCTTTAAAGAGCTCCAGCTCCCTTGGGAAACATTTTCGGACTAGGTAAATTGGTTTAAATTGTCTTAAAATTATCTGAAGAATCTCAGGTCTTCGTTTGTCGGAAGAATTTGTGGACAACCTGTATTATTCATGTAATAACAATAACCACCCCAAAAGTATGTGAATGCCAATGCACAATATATTAAAAAATTGATTTACTTGTCTTTATATTACGCACAGTAATAAAAATATTGTTAATCCACCTCGTTAATTCTAGCTTTAAATGTGGATATATCTTGTTTTTCTGACCTCCTATTACATCCTTTTGTAATTTTAACTTAAAAACTGCATTCTTCAGCATCTTACCTTACAAGAATTCGACGACCCAGCTCTTAAAGTTCATATAAAAGTACCATATGCGATGCTTTACACCATAAAGGAGAACTTGCGGTATATTTATGTAGGCCAAGTATTCGAAAAGGAATAATCGATTATTTGAACATCGCCAAAATGTCAGTGAGAAGCAAAAGCAAAGACAGCACAGTAGATAACTGTTTAGAATTTATTGTAACAGAAACTTCAAATATAAGAAACTATTTATTGGTTTCTTATTATAACGAAGTCGGATATACTGTTGGATTACAGACTGGAAGATGTTATTTGCAGTTAAATCACGACTTTCTCATATGCGTTATATGCAGAGGCGTAACAGAGGCCCCCGCAGCATGAAGCTTGCAAGGGGGCCCCAATATGTCAGGGGCCCCATCTTGTCGTCTAATATATTATATCTAAAAATGTGTTATTGTTACATTATTTTACGCATACATACGCTACGTTTTTTAAGCAATGCAGTATTGAAAATGAAGTTGCCCATCAGATAGATATATTATATCCTACAACAAAGACGAAATATACCAACAAAGACGAAAAATATAAGTTGTCATAAACAGTGCATGAATACACTAATAGCCCAGTAAATGACCTTTTTGGAAGATAATTATCAGCGTCACGATGGATTTGCTTGACAATTTGGATTTACATAGGTTCTACATTTCAAAGTTGGACTTGTGCCGTTGGGCGCTTTTTCTTGGGGGGGTGAAAGTCACCCATTCTCGGGGTGTAAAATAAGTCCGGAAATGGTTAAATTGACTAATTATAAGCAAGTTTTGTTCTATAGAGTTTCTTTATCTAAGTCAATACTTTTCGAGTTATTTGCGAATGAAAATGTTTATTTTTGAACAACAAAAAAAAACACGTTTTCAGGCGGTTTTTCGCAAATAAATCAAAGAATAAGCATTTTATCGAATTAAATATTATCAAAAACATATTTAAGTAAAAATGTAGCTTATAAAAAAACAAAAAGAAATGAGTAAGTATTCATGAAGTATATCGACACAATAAAAACAAAGTTGTAGCTCATGAAAAATTGTTCTTATTCGTCCAATTCCAAATTGAAAATTTCAACGTGAAATAACCAAAAAATGAAGCACTTTTCGTGGAAAACTCATTAAAGCTTTCTTTAAATGTTTAAAGAAAGCTTTATTTTTATTTTTTTATAAAAGTTTCTAGCATCAAAACTAAGCGAGTTACTCTCAAAATAAAGTTGGTCCCTTTTTTGGTAAAAAAATCGTGAAAATATTTAGCAACCCTAATAAAATAATAGTTGGCGCTTTACCATTTACTTTCTACATGTATCGTTTAGATGATCTGTAAGTTTGACCGGTTCGAAGTTCTTATTTTGAAAAAAATTGGTTTTATAGTAAAATTTTTTTTTATTTTGAAAAAAGCCCTTTTTCAAAATAACCTAAAAAGTAAAAAGATACGAAAAATCTCATAATAAAAGTAAAGAAACGTAGGTTTTTCTTTTATAAATATTTTGGTTTTATTTTGTTTTTTTTTTAAGACAAAAATTGTTTAAAATATGGATGTTCAAAATTTGCATGCACTCATGATTACTGACTCGTTCAAGCTCTTTCAACTAGAATCCTTTCAAAAATAAGCACTTTGAACCGGTGAGACTTACAGTAAAGCGGCAATGATTAGTTTCATTAGGGGTGCTAAGTAGGGGGAGGTTTTCACAATTTTTTCTACTAAAAAAAAGGGGTTAACTTTATATTGTGAGTAACTCACTTAGTTTTGGTGCTAAAAACTTTTATAAAAAAAATAAAAATAAAGCTTTTTTTATCCACTTTTAAAAAGTTTGAATAAGTTTTCCCTGAAAAGTAATTCATTTTTTGGTTATTTCACGTTGAAATATTCGATTTGGAATTTGACGAATAAGAACAATTTTTTATGAGCTACAACTTTGCTTTTACTGAGTCAATAGACTTCATTTTTATAAGCTACATTTTTGCTAAGAATATTTTTTTCGAAATATTTTTTTGAGTTATTTACGAAAAATCGCCTGAAAACGTCGTTCTTTTGTTCAACAATAAACATTTTCACTCACAAATAACACGAAAATTATTGGCTTGACCACTTCGGTGGTGACACTAAAAATTACACAGTATCGCCGTATTTCACGTTCATTTACTAGGCTAATAACACATACAAGTTTTTGTTACACAAGTCGCATTTAGTGATTTTTAAAAGGGGGCCCATTTCCAATTCGGCAGGGGGCCCCGACGGAGTTTGTTACGCCACTGGTTATATGGTTATATCCTGAGAGATAGGTACATCAGAGATAAGTAACTTGTGGAAGATTTTTATGTGACTGCTGGGACGATCATTGTGAAAATACTGTATGATCAGTTTTTTTTTACAAAAAATTACTTGTATAGCGACAATAGTCTAATTATTACTGCCTACTAAAGATTTTTGGCAAATGCTTGTAAGACAAGCATTAAAAGGATGGCATGACAATATACAGTGCGTCCATAAAGTAACGCATAAATTCATTATTTCGTAAACCGGCCATTTTGAGGGGAAAACCCAAAACAAGTCGATTTTTATCTTTAAATTACGACTTTTTGCCATATATATCATACTAGTGACGTCATTCATCTAAGCGTGATGACGTAATCGATGATTTTTTAAATGTGAATATAGGTTATGTAATAGCTCATTTGAAAGGGTATTTAATTCTCTATTTAGTAATATCAACATCAACATAATTATAATACAGGTGTCCAAAATTTTTTTTAAATTAAATTAATTGACAAAAAGATGAATGTGTGTAATTCCTTTAATTTTAAATACATTTTACTGCTGTCAGAAAACATAAAAATGTTTTATTTAAAAAATAAGCATTGATTTTCGCTTAAACGAAATGTTCAAATTTCCAAGAGGCAGGGTTTAACATTGAATTTAATCGAAAAGCAATATTTATTTGTCAAATAAACACGTTTTACTATTTTATGACAGTAGTAAAACGTATTTTGAATTAAATAAATTGCATACTACATTCTTCTTTTTGTCTCAATTAATTTAATTAAAAAATGATGAAAGGGTTGCCAATGCGAGTCCATTATACCACTGGATAAGGAAATGAGTCAATACTCGCAATCTTATAGTTTGTATGTTATTTATTAGTTGTTACAATCATGGGGCAACCGGTTTCGAAGCTTACATTTTATGCTTCATCTTCAGGCCCAGTACATATAGTCTTCACATATACAAACTACTAGCTAAAATTAACAAAAAGACAAAATGTACATACTGTTATATTTCTATTTGATATGAAAATTAAATTTTGATAATTATAAACAGAATTCAATTTAATATAAAATATTTTCAATTTTCTCAACCACGGGCATATAAATTTAGAACAACCTGTATACAACAAATTGTTATATTTAATTTTAAGAAGTGATTAAACGAAACTCGGGAAAATGCGCTTAGAATAAACAAAGTGAATGGCGTACCATTATCGTTGTTCGCGGAAGGTTCGATCATTAGCCTATGCTAAATAAAACTCAAGTGAAATCGATAATAGGTCATTATCGTAGTTCGCGGAAGGTTCGATCATTAGCTTATGCTAAATAAGACTCATTTGAAGTAGATAATAGATCATTAAATTTTGTAATTAGTAGAAAGTAATTTTAGAATGGGAATTAACTATTTTTCTTTTGAAATCCATTAAGCATATTTAGAAAGATTAAAAATTGGTTTTGAGGAATACTGCGAATGAGAGTTGGTGGTGGAAGTTTGATGTGTGAATCTGGAAGGGATATTTAGAAAGTAGGGGAATGAATGACAAATAGAGATCAGAATGTTTTGAGCTGTCGAGAAGTGAAGTCCAGTAGTAGACAGTAGTGTACGGAGAGTGAGAAAGCCGGTGTAGTTCCGTGAGTGTGGAGTATCTATCGTGGAACGAGAGATAGGCCAGGTTGAGAGTAAAAGAACCTCCTTGAGCCAAGAGTTCCCGGTAGCTGATTGCAGTTTCGAAAAAGGTAGAACACAGCATCACGACAGAAGCAGGAAACGAGAGCTATACGAGCTAGTTTCAGAGGAGAACATTACTGGAAGCCAGGACGAGGTTTTGATTGCAGCCAAGGATAGCAGGAAACGGGTCTTGTGTGAAGACATTCTCAGTTCACCAGAAAAAGGTCAGTCTCATTTGTTTGGACATGAATGTATGGGTTTTTCGTATTAAATACCACATTTAAAATTGAAGAAACATAATCAATAATATCAGAAAAGCTTCATCAAACTTAAATAGAATTGTTGCTAATAAATCATAATAGTTAAATGTTAATAAAAACTTTCAATTGGAAACCAAAAGGAAATAAGATTCCCATGTGTAAATGTTATGTTTAAGAATAATAAGATATAGCAAATATTAAGCAGTGATTGCCATTTAAATAAAATAAACAATATTTTGATTACAATTGTAACCCATATGTGTTATTATTTTACTCTTTTCTTTCCTATCCCGATTAGGAACCATTGAGAAATACTTAGAAGCCACGTATGTAAGTAATTAATTTTATAAAAAGCCCTGAGATTGAAAACATATTGATATGTGATCTGGTAAATTAATTAGATTATTATTAATGCATTGATTAAATTAAATGACATATAAAAATATTATCTCATATCAATAATCAAGATCACATCAACTGTCGTCCAACGTGGAAAGCATTGTAAAGTATTTCTAGTGGCAAATTTGAAGGATAGAAAGAGTAAAGCCGGTATTTGAAAATTTATATGCCTGTGGTAAAAAGTGAGATACTTACATTTGATAACATAAAATTTTAGATCTCTTTAGGTACAAATTTTACATAACTGATTTAATATTTTATTTTTACGATATTACATTTGATATATTTATTGACAATTTATAATATTTGGGTGAGAAAAAGTCGTCTTGGTAACATACTAGTAAAATTTCATATTTGGCGGGGACAGTACTTCTTGAAAACAAATGTCTGTGACAAGAAGCCAAAGCAAAGACAACAAAAAACAAAAAGAACATTCAAATCAAGAGAATAATTCAGACCAAGAAGACATTTTAGACACGACAATCATGGCATCAGAACAGCAAGAATTATCAGGAATAGATAAAATATTACAAATGATGCAACTCCAGTCACAAAGAATGGAACAAAAACTGGATGAAAATCAACGTGAAACGAAACAAGCCATGGAAGAAACATCAAAGAAAATGGATAAAGTGGATCAAAAAATGGATGAAACACAACAAAAAATGGATGAAACACAACAAAAAATGAAACAAGCAATAGAAGAGAACAACAAGAAAATGGAGGAACGCATAGGAAAGTATGAAAAGGAAGTAAAAGGATGTTTGACAATGATCAAGAACGATATGGGACAACAAGAGACAGAGATTAAAGAAATCAAAAGCAAAATAAAGGAGATAACGAATTGCCAGAAAAAAGAAATGGAAAGTTTGGAAAACAAGTTGCAAAACGCTATTCAAGCAGACATAGAAGAAGTGGAAAGAAAGATTGCGGAAATCAATACGCAACTGAATGTCGGAGAAAGAAGAGAAATGGTTATACATAGCACAGATGACGTGAAGATAAGGTTTGGCGGGGATGTAAGAAGATTACACCCAGTGCCGTTCATAAATAGCCTGAAAAAGAAAATACAGCACATCGGAAATTTCGAAACAGCAAAAGAAACTATCAGAAACCATCTCAAATATGAAGCAAGCCTATGGTTCGATAGCAAAGAAGAAGAATTCGGCAATTGGCAACAATTTGAACAAAAATTTTTGAATTATTTCTGGGGAAAGGTCCAACAATTGGAAATTAACAAGGAATTGCAAAATGGGAAATATAATGATAAGATGGGTGTATCAGAAAGGACATGCTTTGCAAATTTACAATAATGCAAAACATTTACAATATAATTACTCATCGGAACAATTAGTCGAACTGATTGCAAGACATTTCGAGGAAACGCTGGAAGACCATATCACATTGCAAAATTACAAAGACATAGATAGTATATGCCAATTCCTACAAATAAGAGAATCACGTCTAAGAGAAAGAAAATCAAGAAGGTCGCGAGAAGATTACAGGCCCCGAGAAACACAAGATTACAGAGATAGAAATCAAAATAGGAGGGACTATACAAGACGAGATTTTAATCCCAGAAGGGAAAACGAAAATAGAGACAACGGAAGAGGAAATTATGAACAAAGAAATAGGCAATGGAATGAGGACAGAAATCGAGAATACCAGAGTAGAAACATCACACGCTCAAATCAAGAAAACAGAAATAATGGTAGACAAAATGAACAGGGATATCGAGAAAACCGAAACAGATCCGACAGACCAAGAGAAAATAGAAGAGAGGTAAATAATACCCAGACAGAAGAATATGACGGAGAGAGAAATTATGACGAAAATATAAACAACAATGAGCAACCGGCGTCTTTTCACGACGGCGCTCACTAAAAACAAAAAAACAAACAGGAATCTTTTGTCCCCCCAAGGAGTTTATTAAATTGGCAGGAAACAACGAAAAGAAAAATGGAATTAATTTAAAATTTGTGGATGGATTTATCAACGAGACACCAATTAAAATTATGATAGATACTGGATCGGAAATAACATTGGTCAAGAGAAAACTAATAGAAGAAGTTAACTTAACAAATTTAATTTACAAAATACCTAGGGTAAATTTAGTGGGCGCAAACAAACGGACATTGGCAACTATAAATGAAGGCATACGAGTAATGGTACGACTGGGTAAGAATATGTATGAACTACAATGTGTAATAATGCCAAATATGTCACATGACATGATAGTAGGAGTTGACGAATTGGCAGAAAAACATGTAGTGATAGATTTTAAAAATAATACGATGAAACTAACAGAAGAAAAAGAAAAGGAACAGGACAAGGAACAGGAGAAACAAAATACGGACGAATCAGGTAAAGAACAAACAGTGGAAATGAATTTGGCAACGAAGCAAGGACAAAGAAGAAAAGGGAGAAAAAGTCAGAAAAGGATAAAAGAAAATGAAACCTGTGGCTCCTCAAAAGAAGAGTTGAGCCCAGAAGAAGAAAATTTGAGAGTATCAGAAACAAAGGAAAACTGGGATTCCTCAAAAGAAGAGACGAGCTCAGTGAAACTCAAGTGAAATCGATAATAGGTCATTATCGTAGTTCGCGGAAGGTTCGATCATTAGCTTATGCTAAATAAGACTCATTTGAAGTAGATAATAGATCATTAAATTTTGTAATTAGTAGAAAGTAATTTTAGAATGGGAATTAACTATTTTTCTGTTGAAATCCATTAAGCATATTTAGAAAGATTAAAAATTGGTTTTGAGGAATACTGCGAATGAGAGTTGGTGGTGGAAGTTTGATGTGTGAATCTGGAAGGGATATTTAGAAAGTAGGGGAATGAATGACAAATAGAGATCAGAATGTTTTGAGCTGTCGAGAAGTGAAGTCCAGTAGTAGACAGTAGTGTACGGAGAGTGAGAAAGCCGGTGTAGTTCCGTGAGTGTGGAGTATCTATCGTGGAACGAGAGATAGGCCAGGTTGAGAGTAAAAGAACCTCCTTGAGCCACGAGTTCCCGGTAGCTGATTGCAGTTTCGAAAAAGGTAGAACACAGCATCACGACAGAAGCAGGAAACGAGAGCTATACGAGCTAGTTTCAGAGGAGAACATTACTGGAAGCCAGGACGAGGTTTTGATTGCAGCCAAGGATAGCAGGAAACGGGTCTTGTGTGAAGACATTCTCAGTTCACCAGAAAAAGGTCAGTCTCATTTGTTTGGACATGAATGTATGGGTTTTTCGTATTAAATACCACATTTAAAATTGAAGAAACATAATCAATAATATCAGAAAAGCTTCATCAAACTTAAATAGAATTGTTGCTAATAAATCATAATAGTTAAATGTTAATAAAAACTTTCAATTGGAAACCAAAAGGAAATAAGATTCCCATGTGTAAATGTTATGTTTAAGAATAATAAGATATAGCAAATATTAAGCAGTGATTGCCATTTAAATAAAATAAACAATATTTTGATTACAATTGTAACCCATATGTGTTATTATTTTACTCTTTTCTTTCCTATCCCGATTAGGAACCATTGAGAAATACTTAGAAGCCACGTATGTAAGTAATTAATTTTATAAAAAGCCCTGAGATTGAAAACATATTGATATGTGATCTGGTAAATTAATTAGATTATTATTAATGCATTGATTAAATTAAATGACATATAAAAATATTATCTCATATCAATAATCAAGATCACATCAATACATATAAAACATAAAAACAACTATGTCTAGGTTGTGACCAAAAACATACAATAAAGCAAACCAACTGTGGAGTATTGAACTTAGTGTTCCATAGAGTGTATATTGGGACTTTCTGCTATTGGGAGTGACCAGTCTGATGGAAATTGCTTGGTATATAATTTAATATATACTACCATCAATCCTTAAGTGTTTAAGGGTTGATGGAGTCTAGACAAGAGGGTATAAATGATCAAAATACACATACAGTTTTTTGTAACAGGTATGTACTTACATATCAGTATTTGGAACTGGAACTGTTCTACAACCAAAGATATTTACGGAAGTCACCAGCCCCGTCAAAAAAGCAGACTAGTTTAATTTTTGAATCTTGTGTTGCAAATGATGGATCATTTTGTAGCTACAGTTGGTCTTTTGTCTCAAAAATTTTTCAATGCAGTTGTTTTTACTTTGTGTTTAATGTTTGTATAGGTGTAAAAAACATTTAAATTTAACACTGGGACATCACTCACAAATTAACATGCATGTAAAATATTGCGCAGCAACGTCAGGAAAAAAGTTTGAGGATAAAGAGACTTGGTGGTGGTCAAACGAAGTACAAGGAAAAATAAAAGAGAAGAGAAAATTATATAAAAAGTGGAAAGAAACCAGATCCGACACAGATCTTCAAAACTATATGGTGGCGAAAAAGTAAGCGAAAGTAGCAGTAGCAAAAGCCAAAGCAGAAGCGTATGCAAACTTATACGATCAACTTGATACCAGGGAAGGCGAAACGAAGATATATAAAATAGCCAAACAGAGAGCAAAGAAAGCAAAAGATTTTAATCAGATTAGATGTATCAGAGATGAAAATAATAAAATACTAGTTCACGAAAGGGATGTCAAAAAGAGATGGAGAAAGTACTTTGACAGCTTATTAAATGAAGAATTTGACAGACAGCCTGTAGAGTCAACGGAGACAGTAGCAGCAATGGTCACCAAAATAACCAACGAGGAAGTGGCTCAAGCGCTTCAAAAAATAAAGAAAGGAAAAGCGGTAGGACCAGATGATATTCCTGGGGAAGTATCGAGAGCATTGGGAGAGACAGGAACAAGGTGGCTAGCAGGTCTATTTAATAGAATTATGGAAGTTGGACAAATGCCAGACGAATGGAGAAGCAATATACTGGTACCTGTTTACAAAAACAAGGAAGATATACAACAATGTACAAACTACAGGGCCATAAAACTGCTTAGCCACACCATGAAAATATGGGAAAGAGTAATTGATAGACGGATACGTGAAGAGACCAAAATATCCGAGAATCAATTTGGCTTTATGCAGGGTAGATCAACAACAGATGCAATTTTCATTATAAGGCAGTTGATGGAAAAATACAGGAGTAAAGAAACAAACGCTCATATGGTATTCATTGATCTTGAGAAAGCATATGATAGAGTTCCTCGAGAGATTCTGTGGTGGGCACTCAATAAGAAAGGAGTCCCTGGTGAATATGTAAAGATTGTGAGGGATATGTATGAGAGAGTAACGACTAGTGTTAGGACAGGTGTGGGAGAGACTGATAAATTTCATGTGAAAGTAGGATTGCATCAAGGTTCTGTGCTTAGCCCGTATTTATTCTCATTAGTTTTGAACCAGATAACAGCGAAACTACAGGGTAACATTCAATGGTGCTTAATGTATGCTGATGATGTCGTGTTAGTAGGAAATAGTGAAAGAGACTTAGAACAAAAACTGGAACAGTGGAGACAAGCTCTGGAGGAAAAAGGTTTAAAACTTAGTAGGACAAAAACAGAGTATTTGGAATGTTCATTTAAAGATGGAGCTACTACAAATAAAATGGTATCTTTGGATGGTGAAATGATTGTGAAAAGCAATAGTTTTAAGTACCTAGGATCGGTATTACAGAGTAATGGAGAAATAGATGGAGATGCATGCAGCAGAATTAGGGTTGGATGGATGAAGTGGAAAGAAGTGAGTGGTGTGTTGTGTGACAGAAAAATCCCAATGAAGCTGAAGGGAAAATTCTATAAAACAGCCATAAGACCAGCTATGATGTACGGAATTGAATGTTGGGCAGTGAAAAAGAAAGAGGAACAACGAATGCATGTGGCGGAAATGACACTGCTTAGATGGATGAGTGGAGTGACAAAGAAGGATAAAATTAGAAATGAGTATATTAGGTGAAGTCTAGTTGTGGCACCAATTGATGCCAAAATGAGAGAGCATAGGTTAAGATGGTTTGGTCATGTTCAACGTCGAGACGTTATTAACCACCCAATACGAAGAATAGCTGAAGTGCAGATTCCTGGAAGGAGTAGGAGAGGAAGACCAAAGAGACCTGAGGGGAGACGATAAGGCAGGACATGTTGGTAAAGGGGATTAACATTGATATGGCCCAAGATAGAATTGTGTGGAGAAATGCAATTAGGGAAGCCGACCCCGCATAGGGATAAGGCAAAGAGAATGATGATGTAAAATATTGCGCAGCAACATAGCAACATAGGATAGGACCCATTTTTCGCGCTTCATTTTACTGCTTTTACGGCGTCGTAAATTATCGCTTGTCTGGCCTTCGCCTTAAAGGATTGGCTAATTGCAAGTTCTTGGAAGTAGTAGAAGAGGAAGATCAGTTTAATAGGTCATTAATGAATGAAGGAAAGTTTAATGGTAATAGGTCAGTTAAGTTTTAGGGGGAAATGCCCTGTTGCTAATATAGTTATAACACATAAATGTCTTCAGAACTTCTTCGTCGAGTTAAAACTAGATTGTCTAGACTTGTTTAGATTCTTGTGATTAAAGCCGTAGTCTCTACTGTTGATCTTTATGCTCGTTTAGTCTGCCTCATATGAAGAGTACAGGGGAAAAACAAGGAATGTCACTTTTTCATTAATTTTGGCTTTTCTCGCCATGTGGTAGCAAAAACTGAGTACTATCGACTAGGCTATCGATTCAAGACAATAAACATAAAAATCAGTTTATATAAATTTTCTAAGAATTTTTATCCATTCGAAGGACCAGGATTGTCCGCACGCCACTGAACAAAAATGAGGAATGTGAACATATACTAAAATCACAATAAAGATGCACTAGAAATAAACAAACCAAGACACGTTGAATGTTACAAGGAGCACTCCCAAATCATCATTTACAACGTATATACATGGTAAATTCCAAATCATGATTTACAAAGTTTATACATTGCAAATCATGATTCGGGAGTGCTCCTCGTAACATTCAACGTGTCTTGGTTTGTCTATTTCTAGTGCATCTTTATTGTGATTTTAGTATAGACTCAGCCTGAATAAAACGAGTAAGTACCTTGGGTAAAACCAGGGGAAATAATTGGCGGTTGAAGCGTAGCACTGGCCCTGCCTTCCTTATATACCGCAGGCACAAGAAATAGCAGACTAACCTGCTGTATAATTCCATAGTTGCGATAGCGGTATAAAGGGAGATTATTATTTATTCTCATTATAACTTTCGTCTTGATCTAAACTTTTTTAAATTTAATTTATTACGATGTTAAACCATAAGAAGCTTAAGGACTATAGCTTAAGACTATAAGAAGCTTAATCTCCATATTAAGATCAAGGACTATACCACTTACAGATAGTATGATGTATTAGACCTCCACCCTGTCAAAGGCTTTTTCCAAATCGATTTTTCTTAAACTAATTTTAGTTTATTGTATTTTTATATTGTTTTATTTTTATCAGATCCCTTTCTTTTTATCCCTTTCTTTCTATTTTTATCAGATTATATACATGGAAGGGACCAGGAGATAACTCACTTCATATAATTAGAAATCAGATAGATTATATTCTAGTAAACAAGAGATTTAAGAATGGTGTCAAGAGATCAACGACATATCCTGGTGCAGATATCGGTTCAGACCATAATCCTCTAATAGCTGACATCCAAGTGAAGCTCAAAAAAGTCGAAGAAAGCCCCAAAACACCAAAATTACATATATCAGCATCCAACAAAACGCTAATAGAAAATGACCTGAATAATCAGCTAAAGAATTCAACAAATGAAAACAATACAGAAATATGGAACACGTTTAAAGATCTCACCTGGAAAGTAATGGAAAAATATACAACAACGATGCAGAGGCACAAAAAACAACAATGGATGACTGATGAAATCCTGGAATTGATGGAGCAGAGAAGAAAACTGAAAGATAACAAAACAGAATACAAAGAAAAACAGAAACTAATTAAACAAAAGATAAAGGTAGCTAAAGAAAAATGGATGGAGGATAAATGCAAGGAATTAGAAAAGTTGAATGAAAAACATGATACGTTTAATATGTTTAAAAAAGTTAGAGAAGTAGCTGGTCTTTATCATAAGAAAACTCCACATACTATAACCGATTCGTCGGGAAAAATGATAATAGACGAACACGAAATTCGAACTACCTGGTATAATTATATAAATGACCTGTATAATGATGATAGACCCGAAGAACTGGAGACTTTAGATGAAGGTGAAGGACCAGAAATACTGAAATCAGAAATACTACATGCTATAAAATTGGCAAAAAACAAGAAAGCCGTTGGTCCCGACAACATACCTACAGAAATGTTAAAGCTCATAAATTTTATAAGCTGTTTGTTTAATTAGTATTAATGAGGAAAACATTGGAATACTAGTCAAACTTTTCAATGATGTTTATTCGACTGGTGATATCCCTGAAGATTGGTTAAAGTCCGAATTCATAACCCTACCAAAAAAACAACGTCCAAAAAACTGTAGCGATTATAGAATGATAAGCCTTATGAGCCACACTTTGAAAATCTTTCTACGTATCATTCACAGTAGAATCAGAGATAAATGTGAAGAAGACCAGGATGAAACACAATTTGGCTTCAGAAATGGACTGGGAACCCGGGACGCACTCTTTGCACTAAATGTGTTATTGCAGAAATGCCGAGATCAAAGGAAAGACGTCTTTGCTGTATTTATTGACTATGAGAAGGCCTTTGATCGAGAACAACATCACAAATTAATTAAAATATTAAAGGATAAAGGAGTTGATAGTCAAGATGTACGAATCATACAAAAATTATACTGGCGTCAAACAGCGACAGCTTGCATAAATCGAAAATCAACAGAAATATGCAAAATACAAAGAGGTGTCAGACAGGGTTGTATACTGTCCCCACTGTTATTCAATTTATATTCAGATATAATATTTAAGGAAGCGCTGCATAATTTGGAATGGGGTGTGAAAGTTAATGGAATTCTAATAAATACATCAGATATGCAGACGATATAGTTATTTTAAGTGATGATATAAATGGATTACAACACCTTTTAAATGCCATTGACACAGTGGGAAGAGAGTGGCCTAAATATAAACTGTTCAAAAACAAAATACATGGTATTTAGCCGTTTGGCCCATCAAGATTCACGGTTATATGTTGATGGTCATATAATTCAAAGAGTACCCAGTTTTAAATATCTTGGTTGCCATATTACTGAACAACTAGATCCAGATAAAGAGATAAAATGTAGAATCGAGATAGCCCGCACGACATTTTTAAAAATGAGGTCATTCTTCTGTAATGATACCTTGCAACTTCAACTTCGAAAGCGCATGATTAAATGCTACATTTGGTCAGTCCTCTTGTACGGTGTCGAAGCATGGACATTAAAAATATCCACCATTAACCGTTTGGAGGCCTTTGAAATGTGGCTGCACAGACGTATACTGAAAATACCATGGACGGCTATGCTGACAAATGTGGCAGTCCTTAAGAGAGCAAATGCTACCCGCGAGCTGCTTGATAATATCAAATATAGAAAGATGGCCTATTTTGGACACGTAGTAAGGGGAGACCGGTATAATATTCTTCAACTTATTATGATGGGTAAAATCGAAGGACGCAGAGGAATTGGTAGAAAGCAGGCCTCTTGGTTGAAGAATATCCGGGAGTGGACAGGAATAAAGAAAGCAGAACACCTATTTAGAATAGCTCGAGACAGAGACAGTTTCGCCATGTTAATCGCCAACGTCAAGGGGACTTGATAGGGCACGTTAAGAAGAAGAGATCCCTTTCTTCATATTTTAGCAGTTCAGACTTCAGACATCTTTAAAAAGAGTAATTTTTTAAACGAAAATAGGTAAAGGGGTCAAAAGTAATTCTATGGAAACTGTTGTTTTTATGGTGCATTGTGTATAACAATCGTTACCTAACTTACGAGTAGAAGTCGTTTACTACCTGTATGTGTATGTAAATGGAACGCGATCAATATTTCAATGGAATAAGCGATAAATAAAAATTGTGACTCACAATGCACAATCACCAAGAATACACCGATTACCATTTTTGGAGCAGTAATTTCAGAGTAGGACTTAATCATAATCATGCCTACACCAACAGATAAATTACATGGAACAACGTGGATTTTAAATAAAAATGAAACATCGTTTTCATGAGAAATTTTAGACGTTTATTTTGTTAAATTTTTAAAGTTGATGTTTACATTAATAATATTTATATACGACGACTTATTTGTATACGACGACTATTGAATCGTGTCTAAGCGGGCTCCACACTCTCGACGAAGTTACTTCGCCAAAGTTGTAGTTTGTAGTGATGTTGAAAAAGTAACTATTCGTTACAAAGTACTCGTTATTTACGAATACCGAAAGTAACGATTACTATTAGTCCAGAAAGCCACTGCGCATCCGCTAGGAAAAATATTCTAATTCGGATTTTTTGCACAATTTTACTCAAAAAGGACCCCTTTTAACAAATTTTCATGTTGCCAGGACCAAAAGTTGGTCAAAAACTTTTTTTTTTGTTTTTTTCCTAAAATTATTTTTTTCTGCATGGAACAAATTTTTTTTAGGTTTTTTGGATCATTCCAAACAGAAAAGGTCTGTAGTGAATTTTCTCTAAAGTTGATAGTTTTTGACATATAAGCGATTAAAAATTGAAAAATTGCGAAATCGGCCATTTTTAACCCTCAAAAACTATGAAAAACTGAAAATTTGAATGTTACCAAGGTAGGTAGATATTCTTTAATCATCGATTGATGAAATCGTAGTTGCACATAGATATTGCACAAAAAGTTGAGACAAACAGTGCATATAATGCATAAAAATTTTTAAGATGATTCGTCAATTAGTTTAAATTTTATTCAATTTGTTTATCCCAAAGAGCTTTTTTTTGTAATGTTATTGTTCAGAAAATAATAATTATATAGAAATTCTGTGAAAACCACATGAAAGAACAATAGTCTTGTTTTCAAATTATTGAAGAAAATCAAACTGGTATTTTTATACGAATTTTCAAAGAAAAACTTTTTGCCTAGGTTAATTACAGTCAAAGTTGGCCACTTTTTTTATTTAATTGACAGCTACGTTGTTTATAACAATTAAGCAACCCAACTAGCGCCATTTCGAAGTTGAAGGTATATAGTTTATGTGTAAAGTTTGAGTAAACTTTAAACTTCAACAGAGTTGTTAATAAAGCTTTAAAAATAACGTTCTAACGAAATAGATTTGTGGTCGGTGAAAATGAATTATTAAAATCCGTGCACTCAAAAAATGAATGTGATTCTTCAAACATATGCTGCGATTAATATCTCCAGAGCTTGTTGATGGATTTTGATCATAATTTTTTTAAATTGTATATACTCGTAGTCTTATAGAGTACGTTATGTACGTAAATCCCCACCTAACATTTCAAAATGTTAGGGGGAGTTCCCCTTATCACTCAGGCATATGAAAAATAGATTACGGCCGATTCTAAGACCTACCAAATATACATATATAATTTCATAAAAATCGGTCAAGCGGTCTCGGAGGAGTATGACAACTCACACTGTGACAGCAGAATTTTATAGATGTAAATATATAGATGGGTATTAACAAATAGCGGTTGGTGATGGAAAAGTGTAAATTAAGGGTTGTATGTATTTTTTAATCCTACATCATATAAAATTAAGATAGACAATTTTGTCCAAAAAAATTTAAAAAAATGTCAGGGGGGCAACCCCCCTTATAACTTATGGGTATGAAAAATAGATTAAAACCTATTCTCAGTCCCATAGGATATACTTGTAAAATTTTATAAAAATCGGCCAAGCCGTTTCGGAGTAGTATGGTAACTAACACTGTTACAGGAGAATTTTATGTATATTGAAGTAACTGTGAATTAAAAAATAAAAGTGGCTAACTTTGACCGTAATTAACATAGGCGAAAAGTTTTTTTTTTGAAAATTTGTGTAAAAATACCAGCTTTTGAAATTCCAAGGTAAATTTACTCTACAGTCAATATTAACAAATCTATTCCAATTGTTTTCAAGCCAAAAATGACTCTACTTTAGTAAAATGTTTTCGTAGTGACAAAAATTACTTTTTAATGATTTTCTTCAATAATTTGGAAACAAGGCTATTGTTCTTTTATGTGGTTTTTACAGAATTTCTATATAATTATTATTTTATGAACAATAACATTACAAAAAAAGCTCTTTGGGATAAACAAATTGAATAAAATTTAACCTAATTAACAAACCGTCTTAAAGTTTTTTGTGCAGTATATCGACTCTTTGACTCAACTTTTTGTGAAATATAAAAGTCCTAAGGTCACTTTCGCGAAAGTTATAGCAAATTTTTTATTTTAGAAATTTTAGTTTTATTTTGCAATTTTCGAAGCAACAAATGATCCGACCATAATTAAAAAACTGCCGTTTTAAACACTGGCTCATCTACTAAAAGACGAATAATACAAATAAGATATTTAATTATCCTATTTTTACCTGTAGCGATTTAAACGAAAAAACTGCCATTTTTTTGTTAATAACTAAAATTCTCGTCCGAACTGTGACGGGCATTTTTGTATGTATAATGTATTAGGTATATAGTACCCAAAAAACCTATTTGCAACCTGGCTGCTCAAGTGTCCCGACAAAAACCTTATTTCCCTGGAGTAGATAGGATATCTAGCACGATAACAAAAGAACAAACCTCTCAGACTAATTCTGATGTCAGCACAGGAAAGATAGATATACAGGTAGCTTAAACTCGAGGAGAGATGATGAGGGTGAGAATGCTGCCAAGGAAAATAGGTTGCGACAATCTGCCAACGGTTTTCAATGGATAGAACTGGCGAAGAGGTGATGATAATGATGACGACTCAAGAAATAAATATTTAAATTAACTAAAAGGTAAAAGATGTTTAAAAATGTTAATGTTTCCTGTTAATTGACCGTTAATAGATAATTTGTTATTTACTGTTGAACTTTTTCAAAGTCATTAAAAACTGTTTCCACCTCACGTTCAATAAATTACGGAATAAATGACAATATTTTGTAGAAAGTAGTACGCACATAGTTGGCCAAATAATTTAAACAATTATTGGTCAACTTGTTTAATCTTAAAAAAGTTCCGTTTTTGTCACGTAGTTAAGACTACCAGACGACCAGACAATGTTTTTTATTTATTCTCTAAATGCAAATATAGTATATTGTACAATGTATTGTACAAAGTAAGAAAAAATACATATTTCTCACGAGCGCAGAAGTTTGTTGGCACGAGCCGAGGCACGAGGCGAGTTTTTCCATATTTTTTTTTGTAAACGTCCATGTCTGAGAGCCATATATTAGAACAGGGAGTATACATGGATTGAAGATTCTTGTTTTTAGATATTGCGGGTATTTTCTGTTTTTTAGAATATAAGACAGTTTTCCGAATGATGCCCAGGCCAATCTTATTCTTCTCTTTATTTCTTCGGTCTGATTTTCTTTATTTAATCTAGTGATTTGTCCTAGAAATATACACTCTTTTACTTGTTCTATTCTTGTTTGTGCAACTGTCATTATTAGTTCTTCTTGTTGATTGGTCATGGTTTTTGTTTTACTGTAATTCATCTTCAGTCCTATCTTTGTCGATTCTAGTTCTTCCATCATTCTTTGTAGTTCTTCACTTCTTTCTGTTATTAATACAATATCATCAGCATATCGTAAGTGATTCAGATATTGCCCGTTTATGTTTATACCCAAGCCATCCCACCCAGTGTAGTTTCGGCTTGTTCTCTTGCCTGGTATCCATCTAATTTAGTGGTTAATATGTTGGTTAATATCTTGGTTAATAGTTTGTACATCACATTTAGTAAAGTTATGGGTCTGTAATTCTTTAGATCCGTTTCTTTAGATTCTTTAGATTGTTTAGATTGTAATTTATCTAATATAAAGAACAAAGAAGGCATAGAGACCAATAATATAGAAGAAATTATACAGATAACACAATGACAAAACAAATACCCAACACTTGGAACGAAGCAGTAACACTGTTAGTATTTAAGAAAAGAGAGAGAGAAAAAAAGGATCTATACATGTAGATATTTAATATTCTTAAAATTTATATACTTATGTTATTTATTTAAAATTCTAATTAACAGTTATTTTCGAACAGTTAAGAGAGGTAATTCCTGGTAAGTTTTGCTCCAACACATTTTATTTGACAACATTATTTGTGTTTGTATTCTGCATGTTACCATGGAAACGGCGATCATATTATATGGAAAACCGTACGAGAACCCGTGAGAAAAAATATTTCTCACTGCATGAGAAATTGTTCGTTTTGAATGTATGTAAGTAGCGAGAGAAGTTGCACATTGTATAGCATCCATAGAAAAACTACTTTGCCGATTATATATTTTGGACATCCTTATGACCTTATTAAAAAATCAATATAAAAGTACAAAAAATCGTATAAATAAGGAAAAAACGATTTGTTGAAAATTGAAGATGAGACTGTTGAAAAGGTAGGTAATTTTAATAACCTGGGTGTATGGTCACAGCGAATGAAAAAATAGTGGAAGATGTTCAACGATTTATTTTTTGAATACAAATGTAAAATCGTATGGAGATGGATTGATCATATGTTAAGGAAATGTGCAGATACGATTAAGTAGGGTGCCTGATACTGGAGTCCTCAACGCTGAAGAAAATTGGGTCTACCGAGAAAAACTTGAAGAGATCTGCGGAGAATAGAGACTAGAAGAATAAGAAACTCCTGGGTGCGAAGGAGAACGCTGCCAGAGAACCGAAAGAGATAGTAGGGAAGAGGGGAGGGAGGGAATGGGCGCCACCTAAGAAAATATTTTTATTTAAACCATACTATTAGCCTTTAAACAAATTTAAAAAATTATATAGGAACCTTTACATATACAGGGTGTTTCATTGGGAAACGGAAATACTTTAATGGTGAATAGAGGTCACCGAGCCGGTTTTAGATATAGTACATTTTTTGCCCTACCGACTTTTATAACCGAGTTACAGGGTGTTTTATCGATTTTGCCCATTTTATTTCCTAAGCCATAACTTTAGAACCGCCCTGTATATTTTTTTGATATTTAATACACATATGTCTCATTCAAAACCCAAACGACCGACATACTAACCATAAGAAAAATCCAGGTCCGGATTAACAAAAAATTATAAAGTATGTAATTGTGACCTTAAAACAACACCCTGTATACTGAAATTTTGAAAATCTGTTTGTATATTTGAAAAGAGCACAAAAAAGTAAGTTTAATGGTTCGCTTCAATTTTTCGGCCAGACAATTTTATGACTTTAATTTTGAAATTATATTGAATTTTTTAAGAACTTTGACATTAAAAAGCAGATATTATTAACTTTTAGTTATAAATTATTAAAGTTAATGAATAAATACTCATTTTTAAAAATAAGCAGTACTTATTTACAACACTGGAACGACCCAATTACTAATGACAAGAAAAATCCAGGTCCGGATTAAGAAAAAAATACAAAGTAATTGTGACATTGAACCAACACCCTGTATATTGAAATTTTAATTATTTGTCTGCGCATTTTAAAAGAGCATGAAAAACTGTGATTAAAGGCTTATTTTAATTTTTTCGCCGTTGATTTAATTACAACCATTTTGAAATTTTAAAGAACTCTGAGGTATTAAAAACCAGGTATTGTTAACTTTTAATAATACTTTAATGTTAATCAATCAATACTTGTTTTAAAAAATACTTAATACTTATTTACTACGCTGTCTTCATAGATTCTCTGGATTTGTAGCTATATGCATATCATTAAAAATTAGAATTGCGAGAATTGGGATATTTTCACGATTTAGTAAAGAATTTAAAAAATTGCTATATCTAATAAAACAAAAATTCGTTACAATTCAACAATTTAACATAAATTAAAAATCTTTGAACTATAACAGTTGCTCAAAATGTCCGCCATTTTGTTCGATGAATTTCCTTGCTCGTTTTAAAATATTTCGAATCGATTTTCTAATTACATTGGGATTGTTCTTCATTTTCTGGTAGCTTCTTGTGACCTTGACAGAATTAATCAATATGATTTCAAAATTGCCGTAGTTAAATTATCTGCGCAAAAATTTGACATGCACCTTTTAACGCTTTTTATGCTCTTTTAAAATACACAAACAAATTTTCAAAATTTCAATATACAGGGTGTTGTTTCAAGGTCACAATTACTTTATATTTTTTTCTTAATCCGGACCTTCATTTTTCTTGTCATTAGTAATTGGGTCGTTCCAATGTGGTAAATAAGTATTGATTATTTTTAAAATTAGTATTTATTCATTAACGTTAATAACTTATAACTAAAAGTTAATAATATCTGCTTTTTAATGTCAAAGTTCTTAAAAAATTCAATATAATTGCACAATGAAAGTCATAAAATTGTCTGGCCGAAAAATGGAAGCGAACCATTAAACTTACTTTTTTGTGCTCTTTTCAAATATGCAAACAGATTTTCAAAATTTCAATATACAGGGTGTTGTTTTAAGGTCACAATTACTTTATAATTTTTTGTTAATCCGGATCTGGATTTTTCTTATGGTTAGTATGTCGGTCGTTTGGGTTTTGAATGAGACATATGTGTACAAAATATCAAAAAAATATACTGGGTGGTTCTAAAGTTATGGCTTAGGAAAGAAATGGGCAAAATCGATAAAGCACCCTGTAACTCGGTTATAAAAGTCGGTAGGGCAAAAAATGTACTATATCTAGAACCGGCTCGGTGACCTCTATTCACCATTAAAGTATTTCCGTTTCCCAATGAAACACCCTGTATAGTTTTGTTATATGTGACATTTTTTTTTAAAGCTAATTATAATAGAATTTATTTAAAATAATTTAAAAAACAGAATGTCATCAATTATTTTAATAGTAAAAGTAAAGATAATTTCCAACAAAGCCGATATAATAACCTAAATCTAAGAAAAATGATAAAAACAAGAACAGAAATGATAAAAAAACTCCAATTCTGCTTGTTCAAACAAAAGTTACAAACATATCCTTTAGGGCTCTCTGCATGGTTTTTCTTTAGGGCTTTTATCATTTTTTTGTTTGCCCTTTTTATTAATTGTTTGGTATTACCACATTGTAGGTACTACCACCATGATATTACACCACTTTAGCCTTAACATTATTACTACCACCTTGGTAAAACCATTGTATTTACCACATTGGGGCAATGGAGGCCGCAGTAGCTCTCATCACCCCAAGTTGCATTTTTTATTTAAAATGTTTAAAATAAAAAACAACATAATTTAACAGAAAATGAGATCTGATGCAATGAAACTACATACTCTTACGAATCTACAGTGATAAGATAATTTGGATCTGAGAAAAAACAGTAGTACTAGCAGTGCCAATAGTTACCTCGTATCGCTAGAACAATATTGCGCAATTTCACTCATAGTCCTGTCGCCAGGGGGGGTACAACGGCCTCCTATATTCAGATGGACTTACCCAAGTTTTTATTATGTATTTTGGCCCGTAGAACACGAATTTTTTGGGTAACAGTTGATCCGGATGTCGATAAGATTGTTATAAACAAAGAAGTTGAGGAATTACATAACAGCGATTTCTCGCGAAACAAAACATGTTTTTGTATTTTTTTGGGCCATTCTAACCAAAAAATGTTCCTACAAATTTTTTCGTAGGATGCATAGTTTTCGAGATAAACGCGGTTGAACTTTCAAAAAATCGAAAAATTGCAATTTTTGAACCCGAATAACTTTTGATTAAAAAATAAAATAGCAATTCTGCTTACCGCATTTGAAAGTTCAAGTCAAATTCTATCGGTTTCGAATATATACATTGCTAAAAATTAATGTTTTTATTGCTAAAAAAAGCTATAAACACATAG
This sequence comes from Diabrotica virgifera virgifera, assembly GCF_917563875.1. Classification (NCBI taxonomy): domain Eukaryota; kingdom Metazoa; phylum Arthropoda; class Insecta; order Coleoptera; family Chrysomelidae; genus Diabrotica; species Diabrotica virgifera. The sequence continues at coordinate 58,131,170 of NC_065447.1, forward strand.
CGTTTCCCGTGCCTAATACATGCGTTTACATGCATGCTACGTAGAAATAGCCTCGCTTGCACTTGTACCTACTCTACCTACTCGTTCGATTTTAAATGAGAAATCATTGAAAACATCACTCCAGCACTAGGTGTTTATACTTTTGTTTAACAATAAAATAATAAATTTTTAGCAACGCAAATAACTAAAACCGATATACTTTGACTTGAACTTTCAAATGCGGTAAGCAGAATTGCTATTTTATTTTTTAATCAAAAGTTATTCGGGTACACAAATTGCAATTTTTCGATTTTTTGAAAGTTCCACCGCGTTTATCTCGAAAACTATGCATCCTACGAAAAAATTTGTAGGAACACTTTTTGGTTAGAATGGCCCAAAAAATACAAAAACATGTTTTGTTTTGCGAGAAATCGCTGTTATATAATTCCTCAACTTCTTTGTTTATAACAATCTTATCGACATCCGGATCAACTGTTACCCAAAAAATTCGTGTTCTACGGGTCAAAATACATAAAAAAAACTTGGGTAAGTCCATCTGAATACAGGAGGCCGTTGTACCCCCCCTGGCGACAGGACTATCACCTCCGGTGAGCAGTTTAATACGAACTGATTTGAATAATCGCAGTACCTATGAGCCATCACAGCTCAAGATCAACCGTAGAGTGCGTTCAGCAATTATATTAAGGCATTTCAATCCGTAATAATAAGGTGGCTCCCATTACCCACTGGCTCTCATTACCCCCATCTCCCCTACTCATGCATATCTTTTGTTTCAGTAGGAGTTAAGGGGTCTTATGTAAGCAATAAGATAAAAATAACAGAAGGTCAACTCTACGTCAACCAAACCCCTGTAGAAAGAGTGGATCACTACAACTAACTCTGCACCACAATAAATGAAGAATGAACCAACAAACAAGAGATAAGAGAAAATCGGAAAAGCTAGATCCGTCTTTAACCAGATGGGGGGCATCTTCAAAAGCCACAACCTTTCTCTTGGTATAAAAGTAAGAATGCTGCGATGCTACGTCTTCTCTGTCCTTTTTTATGGTGTTGAATCGTGGACCTTGAACGAAGATATGTGCAGAAATTGGAAGCAATTGAGATATGTCTATATCGAGGAATACATATACTTCAAATCCCGTGGACTCGAAAATATAATTAGAAAGCGGGGTCCAGGAAGAAGAAGAACATCCTGGTTGAACAGCCCCAGAACCTGGTTCAACACAACATCTTGCAGCTTTTCAAAAATTTGATCCTGTCCCTTCTTCTTCAGGTTCCTTCCCCTATCGGAGGTTGGAAATCATCATCGCTATTTTAATTTTATTGGCCGCACTTCTGAATAATTCTAATGAGCTGCAACCGAACCACTCTCTCTTTCTTAGCCAGGATATTTTGCGTCGTCCTGGGTTTCTCTTCCCTTGTATCTTCCCTTGCATAATTAACCTAAGTACTACGTACTTCTCGCCCCTCATTATATGACCCAGATATTGAATCTTTCTAATTTTAACAGTTTTTATGACTTCACATTGTTTCTTCATTCTTTGTAACACCTCTATATTAGTTACTTTTTCAGTCCACGATATTCTGTCGATTCTCCTGTAGCACCACATCTGAAAGGAGTTTAATTTTTTGATTTCAGACTGTTTTATTGGCCACGCTTCCATGCCGTATAGTAAAGTAGAAAAAACGTAACAACGTAGCATTCTTGTGCGGATCTCTAGATTAAGGTTACGGTTGCAAAGTAAGTTCTTCAATTTTATGAACGTGTTTCTTGCCATTTCTATTCTAGATCTGATTTATTTTGTTTGATCTCCATCTTCGGTTAGCCACGTTCCTAAATATTTATATGTTATTACTCTTTCAATCTTTGTATTATTGATGATCAGGTTATCTACATTTTGTGGTTTTTTTGAGAATATCATTGATTTCGTTTTCTTGAGATTCATTTGCAGTCCGTACCTTTCACATGCATTGTATACATGTTATATTATGTACTGTAAATCTTCCATGTCACTTGCAAATATGACCGTATCTTCCGCATATCTAATATTATTAATGCTGTTTCCGTTGACCAAAATACGTTCCACAATATCCAATAAAGCTTCTTGAAATATCACTTCACTGTAGACGTTGAATAAGAGTGGTGAAAGTATGCACCCTTGTCGAACTCCCCCTAAGTATACTTACTTCCTCTGTCAGTTCTCCTTCGACTCTTACTCTTGCTTTCTGATTTTGATACAGATTCGATATAATTTGTAGATATCTACTATCTATGTTTTTGGTCTTAAGAATACTTAAAAGCTTTTCATGTTGAACTCTGTCAAAAGCTTTTTTTAAATCTATGAAGCAAGCATATATGTCCTGATTCATAGTTCATTCATAGATTCATTGTTGTGTCAGAACATTGACTCCGAATAATGCTTCTCTAGTTCCTAGACCCTTTCTAAAACCCATCTGTGAATCACTTATTTCTTGTTCTAATTTCACGTGGATTCTGTTATGTATGATTTTAAGGAAGGTTTTCAATGTGTGGCTCATTAATGCAATTGTCCGATAGTTATTGCAATCTTTAGCATTTGTGATTTTTGGAATCGTTACAAAAGTTGAGAGAAGCCATTCTTTGGGTATGTGTCCCGTCTTGTATATGGAGTTAAAAAGGTCTACCAAGACATCAATGTTATCTTCATCAATTATCTTCAATAGTTCAATTGGTATTTCATCGGGTCCTGGAGCTTTTCTACCTTTTGTGTGTTTTATGGCATAAATAACTTCCTATTTCACTATTTATGGCCCCGTGGTTTCTCCGTCAACTTCTAATTGTTCTACTTTTTGGTCATAAAATAGGTGTTCAATGTATTCTTTCCATCTACGTAATTTGTCTTGCGTTTCAGTTATAGTGGTACCATCTGCATTTGTTAATATCCCGATTGGTTTGTTACGATTTCCTGAAATCATTTCTTTAACCTTCTTATGGGTGTTGAAAGTGTCATACCTTGCCTCACATTCCTCAATGTCTTGACATTTAATGGACATCCATGTTTCCTTAGCTTGTTTAATTTTCTGTTTTATTTGTTTATTAATTTCTTGATATTTAATTTTATCTTTGTTTTTATGTATTCTTCTTTCGTCCATCTTTTCGAGAATTTCTTGTGTCATCCATTCTTGTTTGGCAGCTTTTGTAAATGTTTTCCGTCCCACAGTCTCTATTGTGTTCTTTATACTCTTCCATTTTGTTTCAATATCTGTAGTGTTCTTATTTTGTTGTTTTATTTCTTGGATACTTTGATTTATTTTATTTCGAGTTTCTTGGTATGTATTTAGTTCTCTTAGTTTATCAATGTATATTTGTGGTCTAGATCTTTTCATTAATGGTTTTCTCAATCTTACATTCATATTTGCTACTACTGGGTTGTGGTCCGAGTTTACATCTGCTCCAGGGTAAGTCTTCACTACTGTAATAGAGTTCTTGTACCTGTTCCTTATCAAGATGTAATCTATCTGATTTCTTATAATTATATCTTTGTTGTCTCCAGGAACTTTCCACGTGTAGAGCCGGCGATTTGGTAATTTAAACATTGTATTCATAACTACCAAATCTTCTGTTTGGCATATCTGAATTAGTCTTTCACCACGCTCATTTCGCTCTCCCAATCCATACATTCCAACACAACACTCCACATTTCCTCTGCCTACTTTGGCATTGAAGTCACCCATTAATATCAGAACTTCACGTTTTTTTGTAGTTTTCATTATTGTTTCCAATTGCTCGTAGAAGTCTTCTATTTCTTGTTCCTCCTTGTCAACTGTTGGTGCATATACTTGAATAACATTAATTTTCCCCATATTGGTGTTAATTTGTAGCAATATAATGCGATTCGAAAGCGGGGTGAAACCAAGTACGGATTTATCTATTTCCTTGTTTACCTGTCCCACAAAACGTAAAATAAGACGTAGCGTTAAAACCGGTCTATATTATGAGATAAAAATCAATGAAAAGATAAAGTGTGTCGACGTTAAATCGATTGGTTTTTTCTAGAACTTGTCTAAAAATTTGGTCTGTTATTGATCAACCAGATCTGAAGCTTCTTTGTAACATACTCGTTGTACCATCATCCGTTCGGGATTTGTTTCCCATTCCAACTTCTGATTCATATAAATCAGGAGTTTACAATCTACAAAGAGGATTATTATTTATAATCCCTGTGATTATGTCGAATATAGCAAAAATATACTGAGTAATCGTGTTTGGAGTGCTTATTAACAGGGAATTTTGAATTAAAATTCCTCTATACTCTATACATTAAATAAGGGGTCTTTTATCTATGACACATAAAAATTCGCAGATGTTCGTTATCTTACGTTATAATATCAGCGTAGATTATTTTTTAAGTGTAGATATAATTACTACGAAAGCGGTACAATACACATCTTCATGAAAAAGATTAAATCTTCAGAGATATTGCGGTGAAAATAAACTTAATATATATTATACATACAGGGTATACTTATAGGTATTTTTCCACAAGTTAAGTGGACAAATTGCGTAATAATTCAAAAGTTTTAAAAAAAAATAATAGAAAATATAGATACAAAGAAGTAGAGTAATGAGAAATGCACATCATCAAGTAAACAATAAATCAAATTGAAATATGACTGTAATATGATGTTTTTGCACAGGCGCGAAATCCTATTTAGCGTCATTTGATAAATCAAGACGCGTGCAGTAACCTTGCGGTACATACTTAGAAAAGTATGGTTACACTTAGGGCCGGTTGTTCGAACGCTAATCAACGATGATCACTATCAAATATTTAATTACTGTCACAATTGTCAATGTCAACTTTGGTTGGGTTGCTGAAAACATAATTGATTATAATTATGAGATTAGTTAATCAATTAACATAACAATTATTAACATAATTGATTAACTAATTTCATAATTGTAATCAATAATTATGTTTCAGCAACCCAATCAAAGTTGACATTGACAGTTGTGACAGTAATTAAATATTTGATAATGATCATTTTTGATTATCGTTCGAACAACCGGCCCTTAATGTAATTTTCATGATTAATAATAATAACCAATTTGGCCAATTTTTATTTTAAAATATTTGTATAAAATAAAAGAAACTAAATAAAATTATTCTTCTTCTTCTTGTAGTGCCTATCCGTTTCGGATGTTGGCGACCATCATGGCAATATGTACTTTGCACACTGCTGCTCTAAAAAGATTTGTGTTTGTTGTGTTGAACCACGTACGTAGATTTTTCAGCCAGGAAATACTTCGCCTTCCTGGTCCTCGCTCTCCCTCCACTTTTCCTTGCAATATTAGTTGCAGCAGTCCATATCTTTCACTGTTCCTCATGATGTGACCGAGGTATTCGATTTTGGCTGTTTTTATTGTGATTAACAGTTCTTTTTCTTTTTGCATTCTCAGCAAAACACCCTGATTAGTAATGTGGTCGGTATGAGATATCTTCAGAATTCGACGATAAAGCCACATTTCAAACGCCTCAATTTTCTTGCAGGTGGCGTCTGTGAGAGTCCACGACTCAACTCCGTACAACAGTATAGGAAAGATATAACATCGTAGTAACCTGATTTTTATGGGTATCGACAAGTCATGACATTTGAATAACTTTGCCATTTTTTGAAATGCAGATCTTGCTTTCTCTATCCTACATTTGATTTCTATGGAATGGTCTAAATTTTTATTGACGTTCGTACCAAGGTAGGTGTATGTTTTTACTCTTCAGAATTGACCGTTTACACTGATTCGTCTAAATTTATGTTCCTTCTTAGAGATGATCCTACATTTTGTTTTCTTAGTGTTTAGCGAAAGGCCGTATCTTTGACTGACTTCTGCGATTCTGTTCATTAACTCTTGGAGGGCTTCAGCACTGTCAGCGAATACCACTGTGTCGTCTGCGTATCTTATGTTATTGATACATTCTCCGTTAATTTGAATTCCGGCTTCAACATCCTCCACTGCTTCTTGAAAGATTTCCTCAGAGTAGATGTTAAACAGCAGTGGTGATAGAATACATCTCTGACGGACCCCATGTTTGATTTTGATATCATCGGATTCTCCTGCCTCTGTCCGGATAGATGATGTTTGATCCTAGTACAGATTGCTGATAATCCTTAAACCACAGGTGTTAATTCCAATATTGTTTAGTATCTCCATCAGCTTGTCGTGCTTTACAGTATCGAACGCTTTATGGTAATTAATAAAACATGCAAAAATATCGCAATTTGCGTCTCTACATCGTTGAAATAGCACTTGTATACTAAATAGAGCCTCTCTTGTACCCAGTGAATTTCGAAAACCAGACTGTGTACGGCTGATTTTTTCTTCGCCCAGTCTATATCTGGACCTCGGAGGTAAACTACACTATGTCATTTCAAACAATTTTGTTTAGCGTATGTTTGCAATAAAGTTTAGAGCACTTAGGATGTTAATAAAAATCATAATCATCATATCCCATAATTGGTTGAAAGACAATATGACAATATTTTAGAGAAAATAAATAACCAATTTGTATAATCCAACTAACAAAATAAGTGGATTAAAAATACTTATTCAAAAAAACGCCATGTCGACATAGTGTAGTTTACCTCCGAGGTCCAGATATATCCTTTGATGTATAATTTTTAGAAACAATTTTAAAATATGGCTCATTAAGCTGATGGTTCGGAAATCACATTGCAGAATACGGATTTTGTTTTCGTTGGTAAAGCAATAAACGTTGACTTCAGCCATGTTCTTGGTATTACTCCGCTTAAATATATTTCATTAAATACTTAGGTAAGGCGTTGAGTACCGTCGGTGTTAAATAGTTTTATTAATTCAGCATAATATGCATTGTCCGGTCCAGGAGCTTTGCCATCTTTTAGTTGTGAAATTGCTCTGTCCACTTCAGCATTCCAAAATTATTAAATATATTAAATAAAATTAAATAAATTAAATAAAATTAAATAAAATCGGATCGAATCGAACAGAATCGAATCGATTAAAATAAAATTTCATTTTATTAATAACGCGTATAAAAACTATTCACTCCTGTGAATACTTCTTATAGGCGTTATTAATAAAAAGCATAAAACTCTAATAGCGGCTTCCCACGATCGGCAATATTGCGGACGGACACGGACCCGCTCGCACCACGCACCGTGGGAAGCGTATCGTCCGTGGTAGCGAAGACGCGTCTGTGCTGGTCCGTAGTAGTCCGTAGTAACTACGGCTTCTCAAGATCGACAATATCGCCGACAGACGCGGACCAGCTCGCACTACGCACCATGGGAAGTGGTCGTCTGTGATAGCCCAGACCACAAACCATACATACTTATAGACGTTTCACGTAAATTGTCAAGGTCAAGACAGCAAATTAGTTACCATTCCAATCCAGAGATGTCGCTGGCAGTCAATTCTCTTGTCATATTTAACAACTGACAGTTGACAATTAAATTAATTTGTTATTTACTTTTTATTTTACAGTTTGTGGCTTAATTATTTTATTATAGTGGTGTTACGTTTTTAATTAGATTTAATCACAATTTTAATAAGTGTGTTAACCTCCTCTCCATTTTTATGAGTAGAATTTTTAGTTTACATTGATCATCCCGTGTTGTGTTTCTCCACATTAAAAAAAACAATATAATATATCCTGAAACAGTTTATTCCAATAGACAAGTGTGTCATCAACATTTCGGACCTATATATATATTTTTGGAAGTTTGTAAAAGATTATAAGGTAATATTTATCTCTAAACAATCATCCTATGTACAAGATTCTTTCAAAAATTTTCATTCAACTCGATACACATACACATCAGTGCTTTCACGTCACACATTGTCATAGCAGTAGTGTTTAGCATTTTGAAAACAAATTGGAATATTTGAAGCTTTCAGTAAAATATGGAATAAAACATTGAATTGTCTTTCTGTTGTTTTAATTTCCTGCGAAATTTCATCAAAAATCCCGCAAAATTTATAATTTGAAATTCTCACATAACTAAAATTTGTCAATTTAGTTCCCATTCCAATCAAGAGATGGCGTTAATTCGATCCGAAAGATTAACATGGTCGTGAAACGTCTATAAGTATGTATGGTTTGTGGCCCAGACACGTCTGTGGTGATCCGTCGAAAGTCGGTACAGATCAAAGGTGCGTTAATGGCCCGTATGGACGCTGTCAAGATTTTTTAACACGTTAAACGCCAGTTTTTTTATAAATTGATAATTTAACACATTTTGATAAAAATAACATACATAATAATATGTATAATTATTGATTTGAATCATAATATAATACATTTCTTCTTAGTAGCTACTAATAAAAATTTAATAACTCTTTTCATGAATATTATTGCATTAATAATTCTGATTTATGAGTAACAACCAAACATTCGAAACAATAAAAAATTTTACAAGCACTAGATTTGTAGTGAGTTTGTGAAGATTTAGCTTGGGTATATTATTATTATGAATATCATTAGCTTTGAATAAAGATTTTCATGTAATATCCATACTACACATTTCACACCATAATATGCTATTAACGAAAACATTGAAAGTGATAAGAAACGTGAGAAACGCAATGTAATCAATAGCCAAACTACAAATTAAATGAGTCACATAGGTACATAAAATCCGAAATTCATGACACCGTCAGTTTTCGCTATCCAGCATTTCACTGGTATTTTTTCGCGTCACTGTTTTAACGGACGACAAGGCATTGATTGGCATTGGCAAGTTAAAGAAATTGTTCATTTGCTGACACCAGCAGTTGTATTTAGTGTTGCTAAAGTGTGTTGAGTTATTAGAATTTTTTTTTGCTAAAAAAATGGAATGGACCAACGAATTAATTTTTGATTTTTTAAATCTGTACCAAAATGAACCCACTTTGTGGAATTCGACGGCACCAGACCATAAAAATAGGAACGATACATACGATGCATGGAGCCGCATCAAAAGCCAATTAAAGGATGGCACTGTTTCGATAAAAGATTTAAAAAAGAAGAGGGACAATTTAATGTCGACCTTCTTCTTAAAGTTCCATCTCCTAGCGGAGGTTGGATATCATAATGGCTATGGTCACTTTGTTGGCTGCTGCTCTGAACAGTTGTAATGAACTACAGTTAAACCATTCTCTAAGGTTCCTCAGCCAGGAGATGCGTCTTTTTCCTATGCTTCTTCTTCCTTGGATCCTTCCTTGCATAATAACTCTCAGCAGCTCATATTTCTCTCCTCTGGTAATGTGACCCAAATATTCTAGTTTTCCTGTTTTTATACTGTTCATAATTTCTAACTCCTTATTTAAACGTCGTAGCACTTCAACATTGGTAATCCTTTGATCCCACTGAATTTTCAACATTCTTCTGTAACACCACATTTCGAACGCTTCTATTTTCCTTATGTGTTGCCTTTTCAATGTCAAAGCTTCCATTCCGTATAGTAATATAGAAAATATGTAGCATCTTAGAGCCCTCAATCTGAGAGGCAACTGAAGGTCTTTGTTTGAAAGCAGTGTCTTCATTTTAATAAATGCTTGCCTTGCAGTTTCAATTCGGACTTTAATTTCTTTGATTTGGTCATTTTTGTCATCAACCCAGGTTCCCAGATATTTGTATGTCTTTACTTTTTCTATTTGGGTTTGCTCTAATATTAACCTTTCATTTCAATGTTGTGTTTTTGAGACAATCATAAATTTAGTTTTTTTCTTGTTTATTTTGAGTCCATATCGAATGCAATAATCGTTAATTCTATTTAACAATTCTTGTAGCGACTCCAGGGTGTCTGCCATTATAACGGTGTCATCAGCGAATCTTATGTTATTTACTATTCTTCCGTTTATAGAGATTCCATCACTTAGTTCCGCTATCACTTCCTGAAATATGGCCCCTCTATGGACCTCTATGGACCATAGAGGTCAACTAATGTGGACCTTCTATGGACCTCTATGGACCCCCAATGTCTTACCCCTCTATGGACCTCTAATGTCGACCTATAGAAGGCAAAAAACAAAAGTTAAACAATCAATGGGAACTGGTAGTGGGGCTGATGACGTTTACAAGCCTGAGTGGCCTTTTTATGACATGGCAAATTTTTTGGATGATGTCTACAGTAGTAAGTAAGATTAAGTAATTTTATTTGCAATTTATATAAGACTAATATTAAAAGTGACATTCGCCAGTTGAACCTAGCTTCAGCCCGCGAGTAATGACCCGTGAGTGACTTCAGCCCGTGAGTAATGAACTATTACTCACGGGTAAAGTAATGGGTGTTATTATCTATATTACAAACTGTTTTTTCTTAATTTTATATGATGTATAATCAAAAGATACATGCAACCCTAAACAACCCTTTTTTCTAATAAACAATAGTTTTTTGTGCTGTTTGCGCAAATAATTATTACTTAGGTTGGTCGTATTCACTCAGAAACGTTCCCGGGTTCATGTACAACAACTTTGCTTGAGGTCATCCTATTATGATCAAATGCATAGTTTACGATTCTATAAAGGACATACAAACTTTTTTTATATTGTGTCGTATAAACATCAAAAACATGGTATGTATTATAAAAATAATTATTTTTCAAATCAAAATGTCAATTTTAAAAACAAAAAACACTTCCAACGTGGGGAATGGAACCCGGCTTGCCTGGGTGAAAGCCAGGAACTAGGTGTTTTAGGCCATGATGGATGTAAATAAGCCACGGAGATAAATATTTGATATATAGTTGTAGGGTTTTTCCATCTAGTTTCATATTTTATCTTGTTTTGCCTAAAAGCCCCGATTTTGGGCTGGCTGACACATCATTTTTTAACGGAACACCTAACTCAATAAAGAAAAACACCCATGCTAAAATGCTCCGGTCAAATTTTACACTACCTCCCTGACTATTATAAAGCATATCCAAAGTTGGTCCAAAATTTGTTTTTGAGCAACGATTTTTTTACAAGTTAATAATTTAACACATTTTGTTAAAAATAAAATACATTATGTGTGTAATTATTGATTTACATGGAATGTGCATACTACACATTTCACACCATATTCTAAACGAAAACATTGAAAGAGATAAGAAACTTGACAAACGCAATGTAATCAATGCCAAAATTAAATGAGTCACATATATAATCTCAATCAAAAGCACAGACTGTCGTGGACCATGGGAAGACCTCTGTCCGCGGTGCGTTAGAATCCGCGGTGGTCGGCTGTTCGTGATACGTGATGATCCGTAGAATCGCAGACCATGGGAAGACCTCTGTCTGCGGTGCGTGGTGGTCCGTGCTCGTCGGCTGTGCGTGAAGATCCGTAAAATCGCAGACCAGTGGGAAGCCGCTATAAGCGCCACGCTCTTTTTTATCACTTTTTAAGTTTTATATTTCATGTACTCTTACAGTGGCGTGCTGGAACTTTTCGAGCGGCCCGGTGATTTTATAGAAAAGCGGTCTCCCATCCTCGTTTTACCTTCTATTATCAGGATTTTTATTCGTTATTTATAAAACAAAAATACAAAAATATCAATTATTTTTAAATCAAACATAAGACTTTGAATTCAATGAAATTTTTTTAAATTTGCTATATTTTTTATTTAGGAATAAGCAATCTTACAAATAATAAATATTATCATAATAATATCACATATCATCACATATCACATAATAAAATATACATAGTTTCAAAAGTTATGCATTACCTAAAATTATGCTCATTTTCATAGTTGATTTTTTCGTGAACAGATTAACGTATTCCGCTATTTTTTTTACTATTTTAGTTTTTTCGTTGGTATTTACCCAGTTGAGCAAAGGTTTACTCAAACTTCCTTTTTGAACTTATACCGGGTAGAAGAAAAGATATGTTTTTCTGATGTTAAATTTGAGACACCCTGTAGGGAGGACAAGGTATAAGTATTGATATACATCGAAATCGTATTGCAGTCTTATGTTTTGTGAACATTTTGTTTTTTGAATGTCCCTGATATCTTTAGAAACATAGAAAATGGACGGTTTAATTCTTTAACATGACATGTTTTATCTGAAAAAAAAACTAAATTAATAAAAAATAACAGCTAACAAACCTTTAAAAATAGAGAGGCATATAACGTTAACAATTCTGGTCGAAACCTTAAGATATATTTGTCCACCAAGTGAGCGGTATGTACAGCGCAACATAAGAGAGACGAGATTGTTTAAAAGAGGCTCTGTGATGTTTTGGCGTGGACTTTCCTTGAGAGTGAGTACGGATTTGGTGTATGCGTGGAGGTTCTTTAAATAGCGAGAGGTACATTGCACAGATTTCCTTTATTTGAACACTTTGTTCCTTTCGCACTATATATAGAAAATAATTTCATCTTAGTGTATGATAAGACATAATCACCTCACGTATCGCATGTCATCAGTTAAGGCTATGGGTACATAATTCGCAAATATTTTACGTGTATCCCTACTTTTTCTGTCTTTACACGGCAAATTACGCGTAGTAAAATTCACACTGGTATGGATATGTGAATATTACTAGAATGTCATTTTACTTGAAAATGTCATCATTAATTTAAAGAGATGGGTTTTGAATGTTCTTGGATAACTGTTATTTTTATAATTGGAAATTATTAATTCAGTTAATAAATGTGATAATTTTTCACTAACTATGTATTCAGTGATTGTAATAATTTATTTGTACATCAAAGACTAATACTCAATCGAGAAAAGAGGAAAAGTGTTAAAGTGATTTTTTAGTAATATATTGTTATGGAACGCTTCCAATTTTGAACATCTTTAACAACAAAATACTTGGATCACAGAATATATTATCCTGATGCATTCTCTGCTTGGATCTTCCACAAATAATACACAATAAATAACTTTTTATTAAGTTCACGTCTTAAATCAATTATTTATCAAATACACTATATTTCAATAATATTTAATCAATAACTCAACATATTCCCGATGCAATGTCAAATATTTAAAATTGTCACTGATTGTCAGTGTCTGACTGGCAATATATATGCTGACAATATTATATTCGGCTGAGTGCGTTGTAAGACAAAGATAGATTTGGAAAATATTACCACGGCATTGTGTTTATTTTTTTCAAATCCTGAAAAAACTAATAAATATTTTTGAAAAATTTAAACGCAGAATGAAAGACTAAATTATTACCGAGGGCCGAAAGTCCCTTAGAATAAATAAAAAGTTTATTTTGAATGATATATTTGAAATTAAAAATCACACTAAATTTTCTCTTAGTTTTTCACCCCTGTAACTTATTAAAATAAACATTATAGAAGTTCTCAGGGACTTTCGGCCCTCGCTAATAACGTGATCTTTCATTCTGCGTTTAAATTTTTCAAAAATACTTATTAGTTTTCTCAGGATTCGAAAAAAATGAATCCCCATTTGAATAGCATTGCAGCCGAAAATACGTACCGATCCTCTTAAAACACATATTAAAGAGTAAAACCGTCTAGTTTCTTTGTTATTAAAGATATCAGAGAAACTAAAATAAAATGTTCACAAAATATGGAACTACAACATAACTTCGATATATACCCACCTTTGTACGTTTTCCTTCCTACAGGGTGTCTCAAACTTTTGTTTCAGTTAAAATACATGTTAAAGAATAAAACCGTCTATGTTCCTTGTTTCTAAAGATATCATATCAGTGACATTCAAAAAACAAAATGTTTTTGAAATATTTTCTTAATATCATTCGATTAGAAATTAAAAAAAAAATGTTTGTTACATCTAAAATTTTTTGGGAAAAAATCTTATTTGACCTGCCTCAAGAGGCCGCAGCCTCTCGGTGATTGCACCGATTCATTTACATGGCCAGCACTTCACTGTACTCTTATATTAAATATCATATTGTACTTACAAATTATTCATAGATAGGAACTCAGTAATTGAAAAACTTACCTGGAAAAGAAAAAAACGAAATTAATCTTAAAAGTTTATGCATTTTAAAATATTAATAATTTTATATTTATAGACCCAATACAAATTGTGTTTAACGTTGAAAAAACAATCATATCCTAGAATTTATCATGTACAACGACTCTTTCCTTTCATATCTCAGATTTTGCTTGTTTTTTTTGTTAAGTCGTATCCTTAACAAGAATAAAAAACCGCTAAACTCCGTAAAAATGAGTGGCGCATACAATATTCCAGCTACAAAAGATCTGATATGAATATTACGCGGCGCGAAATAGTACATTATATACCGCGGGACTGAAGTAGTACATTTAATCCTGAAGGTAAAGTTTATGGCCCGACCGCAGGGAGGGCCATAATTTACCTGAAGGATTAAATGTACTTCAGTCGCAAGGTATATACGATACTTTTCGTACTTCCGGTATGATTTTATTAATTATTTCAATAATTTCAATCAGTTTTTTCTCTCTTCAACTCATTTAATAAACTGTCTTTAAAATAAGTTACCATAGTAACATTGCGTTGTGACAGTTATAATTTAGAAACATTGTCATTACTAGTGTCATTGTAAAGAAACATTGTTATTGATAATTATTGGTATCATGAGTGAAGAAGGTGTATCTGATATTGATAAAAGAGCAGCCGAAGTAGGTGAAGAATTGTTACCACCGAAATCTAGAAAACTATACGAGCAGCAGTACGATGCTTTTAAAAAGTGGTGCCGCTTAAAAAATGTGAGACAACCTACTGAAAATGCGCTGTTAGTCTACTTCGATGATAAATCAAAAGCGGTTTGTGCCTCAACTCTCTGGGCACATTACTCAATGCTGAAATCGGTTATTAACATTAGAGAAGATATTGATATAAGTAAATTTCCAAAATTATTAGCTTTTTTGAAGAGAAGAAATGAGGGATTTAAGCCAAAGAAGTCAAGAATTCTCACGTCTGAGCAGGTAGATCAGTTCTTACGGGAGGCTCCGGATGATAAATATTTAATGCTTAAGGTAAATTTGTAAATAAATAATAAAATTTAATAAATATTAACGTTAATTACCATTCTAATTAATTATATTTTTCAATAAAATATCCCTTAAATTCGTTTGTTTGTGATTTAATCGTTCCGGGAGTTTCGTCAATATTTAATCCCGGAGGGATTAAATGTGACACTTTAGTACCTGTCACAAGGGAGTGAAGTTGTCACTTTAGGCCCGGAAGTACGAAAATGTATTTTCATTTTGATGCAAAATAAAATTTTAGTTTTATTTTAAACGATTTTTCCATAATATTTGCTTTTGAAGTAAAACGCGCCAAAAAAGAGTAACTTTGATACAGTTTGAATTTTGAAACTCTTGTGGAGCGTTTATTTCAAATTTAGCAAATATTATGGAAAAATGGTTAAAAATAAAACTAAAATTTTATTTTGCATCAAAATGAAAATACATTTTCGCGTCACGTAATATTCATATCAGATCTTTTGTAGCTGGAATATTGTATGCGCCACTCATTTTTACGGCGTTTAGCGGTTTTTTATTCTTGTATCAGGAGTTTTTCAAAGTTTTTTATAAATTAAATGTATGAAGTTGAATGCAATTTTTCTCGATTACACGTTAAACTTTATATATGGTTGCCTTTGTCGCATTATCTCCCAAATGATCTAGTGTCCATCGAATGTACACTAGATTTTTTTTTCTATTCGAAATAGATTGAAAAAAAATATTGGGATGGCCGGTTAATGAACTCGGATTGCCCGTTGCCAGATCAAATTTAGCGTCGTAACCACTACAATTTCATAAACCATTTCAGGAATAATCGTTGATTTTATTATACTTTTGTAGCTTAATCATTTCTAAACGGCTTAACCAATTTTGGTCACTAAAAATGAGTTTGAAACGTATTGCCAAGTAGTATCTGATGCATCTAAGGTCAAGTATGATAACTGAGGCTATTACATGAATCATTGAGCTTGAAAAACCGTTTTTACCATAGGAAATAGATATGATCATACTTATGAAGCCTAATTCGAATTTTCCCGGATATGAGTCAGATTCGTCTAGAGTCCTTCTACAAACGCTCAGTTATTGGCGCAATTCGTAGGTTGAAATTTTGAGTAATTGTCGAAAAACCAAAACTTTCAAAGTTTAGTTTTTCAGTTTTTCGGCGATACTGAGCCGTGTGTATATCTGATTATGACGGCTTAGACACCATTTGAAAGCTTAACTCAACACTATTGATTTGGTGTATTTGCGGTTCTCCTGCCTCTTCTTGAACCGAAGATATACACCCCCAAAAAATAGGCCGTTTTGTACCTACCAAGTCCTATAGCTGGCTTATGGGTGGTCAAAAGTCACAAACTACACCGGTTCTGAATCGGCCCTGACCCCCTCTTTAAACACAGATAAAAAAATTAAGATCGGTTTAACTTTTCCAGTCACATACATCTTCTTCTTATTGTGCCACTCCTATCGGAGATTGGAAATCATCAAGGCTACCCTGATTTTGTTTACAGCTGACCTAAAAAGTTCATTAGTGGTGCAGCCAAACCACTCTCTCAAATTCCGCATCCACGACATTCTTCTACGGCCTGGATTCCGTTTTCCTTCTATTTTTCCTTGCATTATATTTTGAAGTAATGCGTATTTATGACCTCTCATCAGGTGACCCAAATACTCGAGTTTTCTTCGTTTTATCGTTAATAAAATTTCTGGGTCTCTTCCTATCCTTCGTATTACTTCAAGATTTGTGATTCTTTCAACCCAACTTATCTTCAGCATTCGACGGTAGCACCACATCTCGAAACTTTCAATATTTTTTATGTTGTTCTGTTTGAGAGTCCAGGCCTCTACACCGTATAATAGCGTGTTAAATACGTAGCCACTTAGCATTCTTAATCGTAGAGGGATGCTTATATCTCTGTTGCAGAAGAATTTTCTCATCTTTATGAAGGTGGCCCTGGCAATTTCGATACGTCTTTTTATTTCATTGTTTTGGTCTCCAGTTTCGTTTATTAAAGTTCCCAAGTATTTATAACTTGATACTTTTTCAATTTGAATGCCGTTTATACTAATATGTGCTGGTTGTGTCATGATTTTACTGAAGACCATATACTTGGTTTTTTTGATATTAATGTTTATGCCATAATTGTTGCAAGCAATATTTATGTTTGTAAGTAATATTATTTACAACCTCTCCATTGATTACGATTCCTTCATTTGCTTGCAAAAGGGCTTCCTGACAGATGCTTTCACTATATACATTAAACAGCAGTGGTGACAAAATGCATCCCTGTCTTACTCCTCTAAGTATTTCTATTGCTTTTGATATCTCGTTTTCTATTTTGATGTTAGCTTTCTGATTCCAATATAAGTTGAGAATTATTCGCAGATCTTTATTATCTATGTCTTTTCTTTCAAGAATGTCTCTTAGCCTATCGTGGCGTACTCTGTCAAACGCTTTTTCAAAATCGATAAAACATGCATGTACTTCTTGATTAACGTCTAGGCATCTTTGTGTAAGAACATTCAAACCGAAGAGAGCTTCTCGAGTACCTAGTCCTTTTCTGAACCCCATCTGTGTATTACTAATATATGACTCCAACTTTTGATAAACTCGGTTGTGGATGATTTTTAGAAATATCTTTAGTAGATGGCTCATTAAAGATATTGTTCGATGTTCTGAACATTCTTTTGCATTGGATTTCTTTGGCAGTGTAACGAATGTAGACAGCAGCCACTCTTGAGGTATAATACCAGTATTGTATACTGTGTTAAATAAGTGCAATATTATACCTATTGATTCATCATTCAAGAGCTTTAGTAATTCAGTAGGAACCTCATCGGGTTCATTTGCCTTTCCAGTTTTGGAATTTTTAAGTGCCATTTCTACTTCACATTTTAGGATTTCAGGTCCCGTTTCACCATTTACCTTGTCAATGTTATTTCTGTTGTCCTCAAACAATTCTCTTATGTATTCAGCCCATCTATTAATTTTTTCTGTTAAGTCTACAATAATATTTCCGTCTTTGTCCTTAAGCAAACTTATTTGATGTCTTCTTTGGGTTCCTGTAAGTTTTTTTACTTTTTTATGTATATTGAATGTGTCATACTTTCTTTCATAGTCTTCCATTTCTACACATTGTTCTTTAATCCATGATTCTTTGGCCTTCTTTATTATTTGCTTTATGTTCTTATCAACCTCTCTGTATTTTTCTGAATTATTCTTCAATTTGCGTCTTTCATCCATTAGTTCTAGTATGTCTGGTGTCATCCACACCTTATGTTTCTTTGGAGATTTGGTTAGGTGTTTCTTTCCCGTAGTTCTTATTATAGTGTTTATATACTTCAGTTTTTCATCTATGTTGTCTGTTCTGCGGATTCGGTTTTCTGCTACACTGAGGTCGGTGTTGATTTCTTCGCGCACTGTTTGTCGTCGGTGTTCACTTTTAAGCTGACTTAAGTCTAACGCTGGGATGATGGTTTTTCTCATTTTCTTTGGTCTAGCTTCTAACACAGATACTACTGGATTATGATCCGAACCGATATCAGTTCCAGGGTAAGTTTTAGTAGATTTCACGGCATTACGGTATCTTTTTGTCACCATTATGTAATCTATTTGGTTTCTGATTACTTTTTCTTGTGTGTGTTGAGGTGACGTCCACGTATACAGTCTCCTTGGGGGTAATTTAAAGAATGTATTAGTTATTATTAAATCTTCGCTTTGACAAAACTGAACTAAACGATCACCCCTTTCATTTCTATTACCTAAGCCGTATTCACCGACATTTTCTCCAACTTTACCCTGACCTACCTTGGCGTTCAGATCGCCCATTACTATGTTAATGTGTTGTCTCTTTGTTGTTCTCATCACCTCTTCTAAGTTATTATAGAATTGTTCTATTTCCTCTTCGTCTTTGTCTGCTGTAGGAGCGTACACTTGTATGATGTTTATTATGTTCTTCTTATCTTTCAGTTGTATTAACATCACGCGCTCTGAGAATGGAGTAAAATTTGCTACAGCATCTTTCCATTTTTTTGAGATGATGACTCCAACTCCGTATCGATGGGTTGTGGTGTCACTTCCGGCATAATAAAACATACCATGATTAGTTGTGGGGCATTTGCCATTTCCTGGCCATTGTGTATCGCTTATGCCTAATATGTCTATACCCAAACGATCCATTTCCAACACGGCGTTATCTAATTTTCCCGAAGAGAATAAGCTCCTCACATTCCACGTAGCAATTTTTATGGTTGTTTTTTTCTTATTACAAGGGTTTCGCAGGTTTACGACCGAGGAAGCCTTGTACTTATCTATTTGTCTTCCTCTGCCGGATCTTGGTATCCGATGTCCATG
This sequence comes from Diabrotica virgifera virgifera, assembly GCF_917563875.1. Classification (NCBI taxonomy): domain Eukaryota; kingdom Metazoa; phylum Arthropoda; class Insecta; order Coleoptera; family Chrysomelidae; genus Diabrotica; species Diabrotica virgifera. Next base: position 58,150,462 of record NC_065447.1, read on the forward strand.
ATCAGTACTTCTCCTTTGCATGTCCACCATGATGATTACTACTAGGGGTACTCTATGAGTCCTTAATGCAGTGGTTCCCCGTTGCCTTCTGCATCCTTATGCCGTTGACCATTCTGTAGGGTTCATCCGCCTTCGAGACCGATTTCTCAGTCTCAGGACAAAAGAGTGCCCTAACACTTACTAGCTCATCCACCCGAAGCTGTTGGCTAGTTAGTGGAGATTGCTTATACCGGCAATCGCTCGGTGGTTGGTTACCCTCACTTAGTTTAGCCTGCAGACCAATGCAGTTGCCCAGGGTGTGGCACGTGGAGCCATAAGTGACAGTTGGATGTCTTATGAGGACCAGTTACTTCGAACCATCTCCCGTATATTACGCTCGATGTGGCCGTTCTCATAAAAGGTACTACCTCTATAAAACACCCCAACACCCCAACCCCAACCCTCCACCCCAGTCACATACATACATATCCACAAACATTTTTCCTTTTTTAAATAGAAATTGAGTCATATTTCTGAGATAGGTAACTTTTGAATAGTATAACCGATTGTTAAAATTAGACATGCGTTGGAAAGTAATGATCAGTACTAGACACCATTTGAAAGCTTAACTCAACACTATTGATTTGGTGTATTTGCGGTTCTCCTGCCTCTTCTTGAACCGAAGATATACACCCCCAAAAAATAGGCCGTTTTGTACCTACCAAGTCCTATAGCTGGCTTATGGGTGGTCAAAAGTCACAAACTACACCGGTTCTGAATCGGCCCTGACCCCCTCTTTAAACACAGATAAAAAAATTAAGATCGGTTTAACTTTTCCAGTCACATACATACATATCCACAAACATTTTTCCTTTTTTAAATAGAAATTGAGTCATATTTCTGAGATAGGTAACTTTTGAATAGTATAACCGATTGTTAAAATTAGACATGCGTTGGAAAGTAATGATCAGTACTACTATGAGCCGGAAAGGTGGGACTTAAATTTTCGAAGTTTTTGGGAGTTTTGGGGACGAGAACGAAAAACGGGCCCTAAATAACAAGGGCCGTAAAATCCACTCGCTTGGACCAAAATGGATCGTTGACATATGAATGGGTGAGTCTTTTCCTGAACTTTAAGATGTGAGTTGGCGCAATTTTCAATTCCATCAGATTTAGAAAATCTAAAATTTCGTGTATATAAATACCTAGTGTCGCGTGTAGGGGGGTGTGGGTGTGCGCCACTGGCGAGAACTGCCGTTCTCTGGTAATAGTTTTCTGTTCCAAAATTAAAACTTTCCCTGCTCCAGTGTTCCCGTACATCAAAGTTTGTCCGACTAGATACCGTTAAGCTATTAACAAATTTTCAGCTTGATATTAATCAACTTTTCTGGGTACGCGGGAGCCAGGTCTATTATCACCGAATTTATCAATAGCAATTGTTAAATATCTGTGTCAAATGTCACGAAAAAATCTTTTATTTTGCAAATTTCCTCGGTCTAAAAGCACACTTTCAGATTTCAAATCCAATTATTTTCAGACATACGTCCAATGCACAGTTTACGCGAAACATCCTGTATGTACACTATATAAAAATAAATATTAAGTTTATAAATATAGCGTCGTAATAACACGTCACATAAAATAACGTATATTGATTTTGATATTAGACCAGTAAGGATCAGTTTTTAGGTGGATGTGAGAGGTGGCATTCAGATTTTTGCGGAAAAAGTTGGGTGATAACTTCGTTAATAATAATTGATTTATGCTTCTTCTCAAATATGCCCGGAACATTAATAAAAAAAAATAAAATATTTAAAAATTCAACAAATTTCGTTTTTTTTCTACTTTTTTTGCTTATAACTTAAAAGCTATTCATTTTAGAAAAAAGTCCTATAGAAATAAAATAAAGATAATTAAATTTTCTATCAGATGCGATTGGTTAAAAATGTCTTAATTTATTACCCTTGCTTTAAAATAGCAATAAATATAAAATAAGGGGGCAAAACAAGCCTGTCCTTATTCAATGATTTTCCATCACTTAGGTTACACTTGGAACCTTCCTAATTCGCTTAGAAAATTTTTGTAATGTGCTAAAGCCGTACACCAAATTTCATTAAAATTGACTTACTAGATTTTGCATAATAATTTTGCATTCTAAACTTTTTTAAAAAATTAAAATTTTTTAAAATCTTGCACAACAAACACTAGAACATACAAAGATTTGTCAATTTTTTTACAAATAAAGAAGTACTCCACCTATCTAATGCACGTTAGAGAATTGAAATCGGATTATTTAAGCAGCCTCAGCAATGTTTTAAAGTTATAAACAATTTTTTGGCTTATAAACAAATTAGTGTTGTGGCCAGGAGGGAGTGCTACGGGCTCCTTTATTTAGATGGACTTACCCAAGTTTTTCTATGTATTTTGACCCGTAGAACATGAATTTTTTGGGTAACAGTTGATCCGGATGTCGATAAGATTGTATTAAACAAAGAACTTGAGAAATTACATAAAATCGATTTTTCGCAAAATAAAACATTTTTTTGTATTTCTTGGGTAATTCTAAGCAAAAAATGTTCTTACGCGGTGAAACGTTCAAAAAATCGAGAAATTGCAATTTTTGAACGCGAATAACGTTTAATTAAAAAATAAAATAGCAATTCTGCTGACAGCATTTGAAAGTTTAAGTCAAATTATACCGGTTTTAATTATTTGCATTGCTAAAAATTAATTTTTTTATTATTAAACAAAGCTATTTGTTTATAAGCCAAAAAAATTATAAATTTAAAACATTGTTGGGGCCCCTTAAATAATCCGATTTTAATTGTGTAAAGTGTATTAGATAGGTAGAGCACCTCTTTATATGTAAAAAATTTAGCCAACTTCTAAATGGTCTATTTGTTCAGAAAGATTTTAAAAAATTTGAATTTTTTTAAAAACATTTAGATTGCAAATGTATTATGCAAACTTTATTAGGTCGATTTTAATGAAATTTGGTACACGATTTAAGTATGTTACAAAGAATTTCCTAAGCGAATTACTAAGGTTCTAAGTGCCACCAAAGTGGTTAAAAAATATTGAATAACAACAGACTTATTTTGCCCCATTATTTTGTATTTATTGCTATATTGCATAAAAGGTAATACCTTAAGACATTTTTTACCAGTCGTATATCATACAAAATTCAATTATCTTTATTTTATTTCTCTACGACTTTGTTCCTAAACGAATCGTTTTAAAGTTATAAGCAAAGAAAGCAGAAAAAAATCGATGTTTTTCGAAATTTTTAAATATTTTAATTTTTTTATTAATGTTCCGGGCATATTTGAGAAGGAGCATAAGTCAATTATTTTACTGAAGGTGTCACCTAACTTTATCTGCAAAAATCCGAATGTCACCTCTCACATCCAAAAATAGACGTTTTTTCGCAGATACTTACTGGTCTATATATCCGAAGGCTGCTTACTGCATTAATATTTCCGTTAATTGCACATTTTTTTTAATTCAATAAATAATTCACAAATTAATTAATTGCATTTTAGGGGAGTGAATATAGATTTTTACTTCGGAAAAAATCAAACAAGATAGAACTTTTTGTAATTTTATTAAGAAATGTTTAATAAACAACATATCAAAAAGTTCTACTCGAGAAGTGGGTGCTTCATTTTTTATTAAACAAATGAACCACGAAATTAGATATTTTTTAAATAACTCTGAAAATATAAATTTTAGAAAAAAACTGACTTGGCCATTAAAAATTCAGAAAACTGTACAAAAAAAAAACGTTATATAAAGAATTTTCTAAAATTAAATCTGTATCTTCTATAATTTTTTATTTATAACGCTAAAGTCACCCTTCTCACAAACATTCGCGCACTGTAAGTAAACTAACGTACGGCGAAGTGTACGGTTGAGTTATTTTAATGTAATTCTTTAGCTAATGGATCAAATGAAATTTTACAAATTGAACATGAAAGAAGAATAATTAAGCTATCTTATGATTATAATAAAAAGAATTAAAATCTATGGGCATAAGTAGGGTGTGGGCGGAAAGTGAGCCTTACATAAATTTTGTTTAAAAATGATTTAAAAATGTGTAACTAATACAATTTTTCTTATAAAACTCTCAATTTTGCACAACTTACTTTTCAAGCATCTTACAAATGATGTTTCATTAAAAAAAATCTCAAAAATTTAGTTCAAATGATATGACGTCTCAAAAAATGTAATTTTTGAAATCTTTATAGTTTTATAGAATTACCACCATTTTAAGACGGTATTACTCAAGTTTGAACAGATCTATTACAGTTTTATAAGTACTTTTTAAAGCTTAGGATGTCATCTTTAAAATGCACTAAATTATTTTACTTTAGAAATGAAATAAACTATTTCTTTTTAAGAAAATTAAGAAAGATAACAAAAATGTAATAAAAAAAACCGAAAATTACCAGCTAAAAAAATGTTTATACAAAGTGATGAAAACTTTTTTTCTGTATAACTTACCTAAAATACATTTAATAATATGCTTCAACAATAATAAATGCTCAGGAAAAAAATTTTTTTAGCTCTTATACAGTATGTCTGCGTAACTTGGAACCTATTGATAACTTTTTTATTATCAGTTTTACGAAAAAAGTTATTCTTTATATTTATATAATACTCTGCATCGTATATAATCTAAGATGCAATCATCAAATATCAAATTTAATTAATGTTGTACGAGATATGTCAAAAAATATGAATTTCACTCAAGAGTAAAGTACCTTTACATTTCACAATCTCGAAAATTGTTATTAAGAAAAGTTGTTTGGAATTAAAAAAATTGTTTTAGTGTTCAATTACATCCTTCTAATTAAAATATTGTGAGTAATTAAGGCACTTAACTCTTAGAAAAATTCATATTTTTTACATACCTCGTATACAATTAAAAAAGTTTGATATCTGATGGTTGTATCTTAGATTTTCCAGGGAGAGCATTTTATGAAGAATAACTTTTTTTCGTAAAAGTGAAAATAAAATAGTTATCATAATGTAATAAAATGATGATGAGTATCCGTAATTTGAGAAAAAAAATTTTTTTCGATTAGAATGATGTAATAGACATAGATGTAATAGATAAGACATAGTTTCTAATTTCAAACAACTTTTCATAATAGCATTTTTTGATATTCTGGAATACAAAGGTACTTCACTCTTTAACGAAACTCATATTTTTGACATAACTCGTATAAAATTGATAAAATTTGAAATCTGATGGTTGAGTTTTAGATTTTTGACTATCCAGAGCATTTTATTAAGAATAACTTTTTTTCGTAAAATTGATAATAAAAAAGTTTTCCATGTGGTTCCTAGCTACGCAGACAAACTGACAAGTGCTTCTGTATAAGAATTTTCAAATTGCAATGCCATATTCGGATTCAGCATAATTAAAAACAAAATAGAAACATATTTGATCAAAGTAAAATGATGAATTTAAGGATATTTTTAAAATTATTTATACAAAACAATTGTTATTGTTTAAACAATTAATAAACAATTAGCGGCCAAATAACTTGGCGACAGCGAATACGCACAACGACACTGAGACTGATGATCATCCCATAAGCCACTGTGCAATGCGTCTCGCTAAGTTAACTGGCGCTTGCAGTAGAACTTTTTACTTTAACATGCATATAAACTAACAAACAAGTTTTAGAAAAATATAAGCTTGTTTGAATTTTTCCGAAACAATGCATATAGGTCCCAGAAATTAAAAAAAAAACATCAATTTTGCGTTTTTTATAAATTTGAACTTATGAATTCAGTTTTTGAAACAGTAAAATTAAGGGTGCCAAATTGCTTCGCTCTTAAACCCTTTATCTTTGGCGCATCATGAACGGCTCATTTTTAAGTGGCTACAGTAGCGCTTCAGTAAACAGTAGCGCGTCAGGAAAACGCGTTCCAAGATTGCGGCTATGATTTTTAATATTTCGTCGAGATATTTGGCATACATTTTCGTAATATAGTAAAGAATAGCGGTACAGAGCCCAATTTGATAAATATGTTAGTATGTGGAAATTATTCTATAATTAAATACAATATTAAAAAACGAGCCCGTACCGCCATTAAGAAGAACAAAAAAAAACACTTTCTTCAAATAAACTTTTTTATCCCGTGCCTAGATTTTGTGTCACATTGGAACTACTAAATTTTTTTTATCTCTAACAAGAAATCGATCATATTATAACTATTAATAACTTATTAGGCAACATAGAGAAATAGTCACTGTCATTTTGACAAACCTGCGATAGATTTCTAAGTATAATAGCACGATTCTCTTATCTGTTCTGTTATCTGTATCGATATCTGTTCAGTGCAGTAGTGTATTATTTTAAGAATTCGTTAGTGTTGATCCATAGTTTAGAATTTGGTATTAGTTTTGAGAGTAAACTAAAGTAAGACCTAATACTTACGATGTCGGGATATTATCACGAGGTTTTTTCCTGGGTTTTCTTCGTGATTTACTATGGAATCTCTAGCGCGAGAATTTTACTGTCAGCATTCCATGTCTTTTTAAAGACAGATCACATATTATGATTTTTTTGTGACGGATATTCTTGAGTTGGGGTTGATTTCATGTAATCGAATGAACTATCTTTCAATAAAGTCGTTCCAGGAACGCAACTCATAAATATTGTCAATATCATTTTAAAATCTTCTACTTTAAAATGTATAATATATGTCTGAATTGCCGATATAAATGAGTCAGATTAAATAAATTATTAGAAGATTTTTTTTACTAAGCAACAACATTTTTGTTTAATTCATTAATATTTTTTGTATTTTGAAAACGAAACGCGATTTGGTCGTCGAAACGTTAATAAAATAATTTTTTTAGTAAAATTGTGACTTATTTCCCATCAAAACTAGTTAATTGAATATATTGTTTTGACCATATTGTAATGTTCTTTAGCATCTTATGGATGTTTATTAAATAAAAACAAATAAATAAAAAATATTGGGACATCTTGGATATTAAAGCACCCTATGTAACGCACAGCTGAATGTGACTGAATTTTTATGTTTGTGGGTCACAGTGTTGTCATGCTGTTTTCTATATATTTATTTCATAATTTCAATCAATGTTAAATGTACCTACAAGAATAATAACGTTTACTTCTCCGTCATTATACTAGGTAAAATGACAAATGAGGTGTCAAATGAAAGCTTATAATCCAAGGATAGTACTAAATGTGAGAAATTAGACCTAGATTGTCTGTCCCTCAAAAAATAAGCGTTATATTGGGGATTTCTAATGTTGACATTAAAAGTTGCACTATTTTTTTTTTCTATAAAACATTTTGATCTAACACTTACCAGAAAACTTCTTTGTACTCTTTACTTTAAAATAAACGTGATTGAGAAGCTAAATTTTAAACTTCGTCACACAATTTTTGCGATTAAACTTTGCAATGCACAAATCCGCACCTTTTTCTTTGAAAAATTCATAACCTTTATCATGATAAGAATAAAAACTTGAGGCAGATACCTTTGTCTTCAGAAATGTTACAGCTATATAGTGTAAAAATTAATTTCAGAAAAAAATATTAAAATGGAACAGAGTTGTAGCGAGGTAAACGCAAAAAAACGTGATTTTTTTTTTATTTTTAGGTTAAAATTGCGATTTTGACAATGTTCCCCCAGATAAAATTCAAAATAAACTTCATTTTCGTTTTCAGTACCCTCGAAAATATAAAGTATGAATAAAATTAGCCATTCATCCCTCTGTGGTCAGTATCTCGAAAACTAAGCGCTTTTTTGAGGGTGTCACGCTCGTGTATAATATCACAAAAATTGTAACGTGATAATATGAAAAAATAGAGGATACGGCAACGATGTCACAAGTGATGGTCGGATCGAACGCCAAAATCTACACAGACATATTAGGGTGCTTTAATATCCAAGATGTCCAAATATTGGTATCACCAAATTCATCAAAAGCTTTGTATTTGTGTCAAAGAGTGTCACGAAAAAGGCTTTTTTGCTAATTTCTCTGGTCTAAAAGAACATTTTCATTGTTCAAATCCAATGCGCAGTTTACGTGAGACATCCTGTATGTACTGTACGCTATAAGTATAAAAATAAATATTAAGTTTATAAATATAACTTCGTAGTAACACGTCACATACAATAATGTATATTGATTTTGTTATATCCGAAGGCTGCTTACTGCATTAATATTTCCGTTAACTACACATTTTTTAATAAATTACCAGCTCATCAGACACGTTTTTACTGTATATTTAATTTAATGATTTTTTTGTTTGTGCTTTTTAAGTTTTCGTATACATTACACAGGACAAACCTAAAAAAAACGACAATTTAACATTATTAATCATTCGGGAAACCAAAAACATACAGATGATATATACCACGGGTGGCCAAACTGCGGCTCGCGAGCCACATGCGGCTCTTTGAAGGATTACTTGTGGCTCTCGATTGTACCCGAGTTATTTTTCAATTTTGTATTAGATATGATTTAAAAAAATTATTATCGTTTCATATGTGTTTCAAAATGTCTTTTAAATTACTGACAACAAACATGAAAGACTTTGTAACAAATTCCATTTCTATCCAAGATAAGAATGATATGACACATCGAAAACTGCGCTAACGAACAATACAGAGGAGCAGCGCAATGTGAAAGTCAGTAATCAACCGAATCCAGACCGATTTTTGTAAACTCTTGCTACGGATATAATTTGTAATTTGGATTAGGTACACATTTTACATTTTAGTCATTTTACTCGACTTAAAAAAATTTGTTAGAATATTAAACTAGAAAAACTTAACGAGTATATAAAAAAGCCGGAAGGAATATTGACCGAACTCCAAAATAGATTTCAAGAATTAAAATATGTTAAATCGTCTCTTCATTTTTTCTGAATTCATTTGAAATGAACATAGTTCATAAGGTGAATTTTTTATTATTACCAATATATGACCCAAACAACATCTGGAGAATTAAAATTAATAGAGACGCAAGACGATCAAGCTCGAAAATAAAACTGTAAGTCGACGCAGGATACCGAATTTTGGAAATTTATACCAGAATCCAAGTAGGTACCCTAAAAAAGGATTATCATCATCATCATTCTCTTTGCCATATCCCTATGCGGGGTGGGCTTCCCTAATTGCATTTCTCCACACAATTCTATCCTGGGTCATATCAATACTAATCCCCTTTACCAACATATCCTGCCTAATCGTCTCCCCCCACATCTTCTTTGGTCTTCCTCTCCTACTCCTTCCAGGAATCTGCACTTCAGCTACTCTTCGTATTGGATGATTAACGTCTCGACATTGAACATGACCAAACCATCTCAACCTATGCTCTCTCATTTTGGCATCAATTGGTGCCACACCTAGACTTCCCCTAATATACTCATTTTTAATTTTAGCCTTTCTTGTAACTCCACTCATCCATCTACGCATTCTCATCTCCGCCACATGCATTCGTTGTTCCTCTGTCTTTTTCACCGCCCAACATTCAGTTACGTACATCATAGCCGGTCTTATGGCTGTTTTATAGAATTTTCCTTTCAGCTTCATTGGAACTTTTCTGTCACACAACACACCACTCGCTTCCTTCCACTTCATCCATCCAGCCCTAATTCTACTGCATGCATCTCCATCTATTTCTCCATTACTCTGTAATACCGATCCCAGGTACTTAAAACTATTGCTTTTTACAATGAGTTCACCATCCAAAGATACCATTTTATTTAGTAACTCCATCTTTAAATGAACATTCCAAATACTCTGTCTTTGTCCTACTAAATTTTAAACCTTTTTCCTCCAGAGCTCGTGTCCACTGTTCCAGTTTTTGTTCTAAGTCTCTTTCACTATTTCCTACTAACACAACATCATCAGCATACATTAAGGCACCATGGAATGTTACCCTGTAGTTTCGCTGTTATCTGGTCCAAATTCACCAAATTTCAAATATAATATTTCGACCTGAAATATCCAAAAAATTAATCACTTTTGGGGGAAACCCATTTTAACTTTTTTTTTAAAGTGTTTAAAAAAGCTTTATTTCTGTTTTTACAAAAAGTTTCTAGCATTAAATTTAAACAAGTTACGCTCAAAATAAAGTAGGTCAGTTTTGTTGTGGCAAAAAAAAAATCGGGAAGACCACCCCCTAATTAGCAACTTAAATGAAATTAATCGTTACCGCTCCACAAATTATTTTATTTATGTTGTATTTATATGATCTGTAAGTTTCATCGATTCAAAGTGATTATTTTTGAAAAAATTGGTTTCAAAGTAAAATTTTTAAAAATTTTATTTTGAAAAATATGCTTTTTTTCAAAATAACTTAAAAATTGTTAGAGATGCCAAAAATCTCGAAAAACAAAAAAAGTCAGCATTGCTTTTCTGAATATCACGTATTTTTTTGTTTTTCTGTTAGACAAAAATTGATTAAGATTTGGTGTTTCTAAATTTGCATACATTCGTGATCAGTGACTCGTTCAACCCGTTTTAACTACAGCCCTTTCAATAATAAGGACTTTGAACCGATGAAATTTACAGATCATATAAACAATACATACACGAGTCAAGAAACTTGTGAAGTCGTAACGATTAAGTTCATTTAAGATACTAATTTGGGGGTGATTTTCTCGATTTTTTTACCAAAACAAAAAGGGACTAACTTTATTTTGAGCGTAACTTGTTTACTTTTGATGCTAGAAATTGTTTATAAAACAAAAATGAAGCTTTTTTTAAACACTTTAAATAAGTTGTAATGAGTTTTCCCCGAAATGTGCTTCATTTTTGGTTATTTCACGTTAAAGTATTCCATTTGGAATTTGACGAATATGAACCTATTTTTCATTAGCTATAACTCTGCTTCTACTAAGTATAGAGACGTGATATATACACCGTTTTTTTAAATTTTTTACAGGCTATATTTTTGCGAAGAATGTTTTTTCGACAAAATACTTACTATTTGAGTTATTTGCGAAAAACCGTCTAAAAGCGTGGTTATTTTGTTGAAAAAATGAACATATTCACTGCCAAATAACTCGAAAAGTATTGACTTAGTGAAAAAATTCTATAGAACAAAAGTTACTTAAAATTAGCCAGTTTATCCATTTCCTTACTTACTTTTTACGAATATTTTTTCACCCCCAAGAGGGGGTGAAAACCACCCCCAGGGGAAAAGCACACATCGGCACAATATCACTTTTTTTCTTTGACTTGTTAGCTATGTGTATGCCAAATTTCATGTCAATCCAAGCGGTTCTTTAAAATTTAGAGGTTTTGCAATATTTTACCGTTAAAGAACGGACTACTTCAGTAATCCAGACTCCTAAGTATTTCATTTTGCCCGCTTGTTCAATATCTTCATTTTTTATCTGGATCCTTGTTATGACTTTACCCCTCTTACTGATATCCATGTTTTTTATTTTCTTTATGTTTATTGTTAAATCAAACTGTTCCCCAGTATCACACATTGTGTTTAGTAGGTACAGTGGAACCTCGATAACTCGGATTAATCGGGACCGCGGCCGATCCGGGTTATCGAAAATCCGGGTTAGCCGGAGAGCATTGTAAACATTAATAAAATACGGTATACTTATAGATAAAGTCCGTTATAATTAAAATAACATGAAATATATATGCACAGTACACATCTAACTTACCTATTATAGTTGTATATTGTATAGAGTATAGTATAGACAGTATAGATAGAGTATTGTTCATTTCTAGGTAAAAAAAAACTCAGTCAGTTTCGGTTGTGTCAATTTCGTCTGCCATCGGAACGATGTTATGTTATTTAAGAACAGTGGCTCTTTCATTGTTTAAAAAATCATTGTTCTAAAAATAATTTTTTAAAAGACAGTTGAAAATAAATAAAGGAATAAAAGGTGCTTGTTGTTTGCGATAGCCCGATAATGGATAATGAACGTCGCTCTGCCGCCGTGTGCCATGAGTCATTTTTACCGTATAGTTCAAATTACACAAATACCCATTATCTCTCAAATACTTATTATGGTTGAAGCCAAGTTTTATCAGTGAAACTCGATATTTTTAAGACATTCCAGAAGCAGCTACAGATAAAATGTTTTAACATAATACATACATTTTTATTGTTGAAATGTTTGTCTGATGAAAATCGGTCCGGGTTAGCCGGACTTCCGGGTTATCGGGGGCCGACTTATCGAGGTTCCACTGTACATATTTAGATCTTTTTCACTTTCAGTGATAATGATTGTATCGTCAGCATAACGAATGTTATATTTTCACCGTTTATCTTGAACCCTTCTGTATAGTTTACAAGTGCTTATGTAAATAACTCTTTGGAGTATTATAAAATAGTAATGGTGAAAGTACACAGCCTCGTTTCACTTCTCTACATATCTGTTGCGAATCCATACTATTTCCATCTAATGTTATCACAGCCTGTTAGTTCTAATAGGGATTTCTTAATATGTTAATATCATTTTTGTCGAGTCCTTTTCGCTTTAGACATTCCATGAGAATATTATGTTTAACAATGTCGAAAGCATTCTCATAATCTATAAATGCGACGAAAAGATCTTTTTGTTGGTCTCGACTTTTTGGGCGACAGTTGCGAAACTATTTCGAAGCAATTACGAAAGCAAAACTGTCTATTACTCATATCCTCTTATAATGACACTTTCTGAATATTCTTGCATGTAAAAACATTAAAAATATTTTCAATAATTGTGGCATTAAGCTGATTATAGCTATATTAAGCTGATATAGTCATGTCATTACATTGTTTGGGGTGCTTGGTTTTTAGTCGGAAACCGACTAATTAAATAATAAAAACTGTCAATTACCGTCGGAAAAACTGTAACCATACATATTCTCAGCTTTGATAGAGCTAAAGGAGATGCCCGTAATGTTTTGGGTACCATACAAGTACCATAAAACCATTGACGGACTGACGGTTTATACAGAGTAGGGATGGAACACGGAACAATAAACACACTTTTTTCAAGGAATCAAATACAAGAATGCAAAAAGAATTTACTTAATTAGGAAGATGTGTCCCACGTTCAGCTGTGTCTACGACAAATCAGTGCAAAAGATTCTAAAGGGGGATTCTAAAGTCTTTATAAAATGCTACTGCAATAAAAAATGCTCTTCAAAATTATTTAAATATAAAAGGTCTTAGGTGCAATTCTAAATGTTATAATGTTTCAGCATGTGAGAATAAAGACTGATTTTTTATTTAAAATTGCGCCAATATAAAAACAATAAGCATTAAAATTAAAAAATGACGTTTTCTTAAATCCAATGTAAAAAATAATGATATTTTAATACCTGATCTGGTCAAAGCCCGATTTCATGAAATTAAGTTTCAACGTTTGCCTAACAAAATTAGTCTCTCCTAGGTTTGACTAGTCAAAGGCCGAACATGGGATTTATTTCGGGGTTTGTCTAAGACCGTTAGGGAGACCTGAGGATTGACTAGTCAAACCTAGGAGTGACTGAACTTTGAGGTTTGACTATAACATATAAATTTTGAGGCATTATTCGGCACGTGCCAATAGAGTAAAACTAAGAAAAATAGTTACATAAGATATCTTCTGCAGGCATTTTTATTTACTCTGTCTAGGCATTTTTAATAAATTACCAGTACATGAGACACGACTTCTCTATTAATTTAATTTGCTTTTTTATTGTCGCATTTGTAATAAAGGACATTTACATTATCGGTTAATATTTTCCTCGAAAATATGATTAAAACATTGTCTGTCAAATTGATTTCACTTATTTAGGTTAATGTTTATTCCATTAAGGGAAATTAGAAATTTGTTTACAAGGCTTTCACTTTGTCATTTAATAATAAGATATATTAATAATACACGTATATGAATCGAATTTAATATTTTACTTGACCATAAGCTTATAACGTTCTATAAACATAAAACTTTGGTAGGAAAATCATGCATATTATTTACTCTTTGACGTGAAGTTTGATTGAAGTCCAAACTTTTCAAGAGAGTCCTGCATTTCTTGTTCTTTTCTGTTTATAATGTATTAGGTATTATTTGTTAATTGTTATCATATAACAATCTTGTTATAATATGATATTTTCGTTTTGTTCTTTATTCCTTTTTCTCATTGATCCATTAGATAGCTCTTGTGTTACGTTTTAATTCCTTATCTAATCAGTCTTGTAAAGCCTTTCATTTTTCATCTTATCTTGAAACCTAGAATGTAGTCAATCCATGATGTTTCGAGGTGTACGGGCTCCAATTTGTACGGAGGACATGCATTTCTTTATTTCATGCTATGGCATGCTCTGCTGGACGAGCCATTGTGTAGTCGATACTCCGACCTATGAGTAGGAACAAAAGATGGAAAATACTCATACTCCAATGAGTCACACCTGGGGAGTCATGAAGTCCTTCCCATTTTACTCTCCTCCAAAAACGCCTTTAGCCGTTCTTGTCGGCCTCTCGTGGTCAATTCTTATTTTTAGATATATAATGGATTTCTACGGCTGTCGCCGCCTCTCCATACCCAGCTTCCAACTTTTTATATCGTAACACATATCTTCATCTAATTGCCTCGAATCCATTGCCTCCTGAATATTGTCCCTCCAGCTTCTCCGTGGTCGTCCTCTTTTTCTTCTCTCCGGTGGGACCCACTCTAATATTTTTCTCTCTAGCGAGTCTCATTCATTCTTTTAACGTGACCGAACCATGTTAGCTGTCTCCTTTCAATATCGTCTATTATAGTTTTTTCCACCTTCATATGTTCTCTAATTGTTTCATTTCTTACATGTTCTAATCTTGAGACCTGACAACTTCTTCTCAAAAAGTCCATTTCTGTACTAAGTAGCTTCTTTTTATTTCTTGCACTTATGTCCCAAAATTCTGCACCGTAGATTGTAGCGCTCTTCAGTATACTTTCATATATGTATTCTTCTCTTTGTTTCCTTCCTGATATCTTTGTCCCATAAAATTGAATTGAGGGATCTAGTGCTACCTTTATTGATTCTGTGTTGTATTTCATCTTCACTTCAATTCTTATTTTTTCTGACACCAAATGGCCAACAAAATGTTTTTAATTTTATATGTTTTGTATTTTAATAACGATTTTCAAAGTGCAAATCAAAACCTCAAATAAACTTAATTCCAAACTAAAAATTTGGCTTATTCCAAACTAAAATAGTAGATTTATGAGAACTACAAAGTGTTAAGAACCATACGAGGAATTTCTGTCAGAT
Organism: Diabrotica virgifera virgifera; assembly: GCF_917563875.1. Classification (NCBI taxonomy): domain Eukaryota; kingdom Metazoa; phylum Arthropoda; class Insecta; order Coleoptera; family Chrysomelidae; genus Diabrotica; species Diabrotica virgifera. The sequence continues at coordinate 58,165,697 of NC_065447.1, forward strand.
ATAGAAGAGGAAATGAGGATTCATTAACAGAAATTGCAGTGCAGGATGTGGTGAGATGGGCACGAGCACGACGCTGCAAATGGAGAGAGGAGAGATCATGACGACAGAGTGGACCCAGAAAGAATCGGGAAATGGGCAAAATACACAAACCCAATGTTAAAAAAAAAAACTAAGTTTTCAATCTAATAGCACATAAAACAACATCCAAAAATGTTACTATCAGATTGAAAACAATGGGAACCTTCTCTGGTAACACCTCCGAGGCTTCTACAATTTGCAAGCCATAACGGATGCTGAGACTACGGAAGATGAGGGAATTTTACAATTTATAATTCACGTCCCATCTGCTCAGCGCGGTAAAGTTCCAACGAGAATGGTTCCCTTCGTACTCCAATCTGGTAGGATGTAGAGTAACATTTTTGGATGTTGTTTTATGTGCTATTAGATTGAAAACTTAGTTTTTTAACAGCAGTTGCCGCTAGGGTATCCCTGCCATTTCGTTCGTTGCGATCCGTGACTGCACGCCGGGGTTTGTCCTAGTTGGGTCAGAGAGAGCAGCATATGTGTCTCCTGATGAGGATGAGAGACTATAAGTTTCGAAACCGGTAGAGGTGCTTGCTGCCCTCTCTGATTGAACTGGAATAATGATGCGGCTGTAGTTTCGTGTTGCAACGAAATTGAAAATTGTTATTCATTTTTGGCAAAAAATAATATTTTATTTTTTACTATATGAAAGTAATCAGTGTGACGTGCTTGTACACGTCATACTGATCAGTTCCTATCGTTTATTGTATTTCACTATTATTTTAATGAACACAATAAAAATAAGAAAGTTACAATATCTGGGACACGTAATGAGGGGACAGCTATATTAAATGCTAAGACTGATAATACAGGGAAATAGAAGAGGCGGAAGGAGTATAGAAAGAAGGAGTGTGTCAGGGTTGAAGAATTTAAGGGACTGGTTTAAATGCAGTTCTATAGAACTCTATAATACAGGGTGTTTCATTGGGAAAGTAACATACGTTAACTGTAGAAAGAGGACATTTAGGAGGTCTCAAAAATACCATACTTAATGGGTCTGACTTCATTAATAACAAAGATACTGTGTGTTATATCTATTTTGCCATTTTCTTATTTTTCTCATAACTTTTTAACCACACTGTATTTTATAGTTGGCATGGAACAATTATTAAAGGTGTACAATAAATTAATGTATTTAAAATTGTAAAAAATCCAGGGCCGGATTAAAAAACATTGGAAAAATTTTCCGACCCAAAAACAACACCCTGTACATTGAATTTTTTAAAATGGATTTTGCATTTGAAAAGAGGACGAAAAAACTAAATTTAATGGTATACTTTGAATTTTCGGCAAAATGATTTTTCTGGTCAAATTTTGAATTTGAATTCTGAAATTATGTGAATTGCAAAAGCACGAAGTAGAAAAAAATTGAAATACGACTTACAACTTGCTAACCATACCTTATTTTTATTTTATATTTATCATTTTACATATTTAATTTATTTACAATTATAAAAAAATCCAGGGCCGGATTAAAAAATATTGGAAAAATGTTTCGATCAAAAAAAAACACCCTGTGCATTAAAATTTTCTAAAATGGTTTTGCATTTGAAAAGAGGATGAAAAACTAAATTTAGTGGTATACTTTGAATTTTCGGCAAAATGATTTTTCGGGCAAAATTGTGAATTTGAATTCTGAAATTATGTGAATTGCGAGAGCTCGAAGTAAAAAATAAACTGACTTAATTTTAATTAATACCAATATTTAATGTAAATTGGTAAAATGTTAACATTTTAGTGTTTTTTTTATTCTGACGACAAATAATTCATAACAAATACTTACCTTTAATTAATGAATAAACAAAAGAGTCCACAAAAAATAGATAACTTTAATCAACGAACTATCTTACAAATTAAAAAAAAACAAAAATTTTTCCAAAATATAACTTATCAAAACTATAGTAATTTTTTAAAGTGGCTACCACCTTGTCGAAGACAAAGTCTTGCTCTTTTTGTTATTTGTCTGACTGACTTCCTAATATCGTCAGGGTTATTCTTCATTTATTGGAAGGCTTCTCGAATCCGCTCAAGAAGTTCTTCCCTACTATTTATTTCGTCTTTATAAACTTTGGATTTTAGATATCGAAAAGTTATTTTTCTATTTTTTTTAATGTTTAAGATAGTTCGTTGATTAAAATTATGTATTTTTTATGGACTCTGTATTATTTATTTATATTTATTTATTAATTAAAGGTGAATATTAATTTGCTATGAATTATTTGTCGCCATAATAAAAAAAATACTAAATTGTTAACATTTTAACAATTTGCATTAAATATTCGTATTAATTAAAATTAAGCCACGGTTTAATTTTTTTACTTCGAGCTCTCGCAATTCACATAATTTCAGAATTCAAATTCACGATTTTGCCCGAAAAATCATTTTGCCGAAAATTCAAGGTATACCACTAAATTTAGTTTTTCATCCTTTTTTCAAATGCAAAATCCATTTTAGAAAATTTTAATGCACATGGTGTTTTTTGGATCGGAACATTTTTCCAATACTTTTTAATCCGGCCCTGGATTTTTTTATAATTGTAAATAAGTTAAATGATTGGACACCTTAAAGAATACTCAGTGATAAATATAAAATAAAAATAAAGTATGGTTATCAAGTTGTAAGTCATATTTCAATTTTTTTTCTACTTCGAGCTTTTGCAATTCACATAATTTCAGAATTCAAATTCAAAATTTGACCAGAAAAATCATTTTGCCGAAAATTCAAAGTATACGACTAAATTTAGTTTTTCATCCTCTTTTCAAATGCAAAATCTATTTTAAAAAATTCAATGTACAGGGTGTTGTTTTTGGGTCGGAATATTTTTCCAATATTTTTTAATTCGGACCTGGATTTTTTACAATTTTAAATACGATAATTTGTTGTACACCTTTAATAATTTTTCCATGCCAAATATAAAATAAATATACAGTATGGTTAAAAAGTTATGAGCAAAATAAGAAAATGGCAAAATAGATAAAACACCCAGTATCTTTGTTATTACTGAAGTCAGACCCATTAAGTATGGTATTTTTGAGACCGCCTAAGTGTCCTCTTTCTACAGTTAACGTATGTTACTTTCCCAATGAAACACCCTGTATAAAACCATCATACGGCCAATAGCAACATAATATGGTGTAGAAACGTGGATCATGACAGAAAAGACAATAAACCTTACTAATACTTTTTAAAGAAATATATTAAGGAGGATAATGGGACCCATTTGTGACAATGGTATATGGAGAATAAGGTTCAACCACGAGTTATACCAATAATACAGAGAATCCTCTATAGCAAATTATGCAAAAATACAAGATTGCGCTGGGCAGGTCACTTTATAAGAATGGATGACGACAGAACACCTAATAGAACGCTTAGCGGAACTATGGTGGGACGTCGGCCAGTAGGAAGACCAAGGAAGAGGTGGATAGACGAAGTGAGAACAGATGCTAAAGAGATATTGAGGGTGGACAACTGGAGGAGAGCAGCGAGAGACAGAGATACTTGAAGGCAGATGTTAGGGGAGGCCAGGGCCCGACTTGGGCTGTAGCGAGAGAGAGAAAGAGAGAGAGAGAGAGAACTCTTCAGAGCAGCGATATAGATAGAGTAAAGATATTGATGATGATATCCAACCTGCGATTGGGAGACGGCGCTTAAAGAAGAAGACTATTTTAAGTAGGTATATACTTCAAAATGCGGCCATACCAATTTCAACCTTCTGCGGGCAAGGTCATGTTCATGCTCTTTCAACCGTGAAGTTGTTCCCCTTTGTAGTTGAACCTACCCTTGCTCATTGAGTTTTCGGAACCTACAGTGCATATTACCAAAAACTTTTATAGGGAAACTTTAAAAAAGGTTTATCAAGCAATATGACCAAAGGTAAGAAATAAAATTTGTGTTACCCAAAGAGCCATGGAACGCTCAATGTTAGGCATTTCTCGTCGGGATCGAATTACGAACGGGGAGATAAGACGAAGAACAGGAGTGACGGATGCCATAAAAAGAATTATGACCTTAAAGTGGAACTGCGCTGGACACATAGCTAGAATGTCGGATAACAGATGGACACAGCGAATAATACACTGGAGATCAAGACAAGAAGCATATCGAAGTAGAGGTCCTCCGCCAACCAGGTGGTCTGATGACATAAAACGGATCGACAAAAACTGGATGCAAACAGCACAAAACAGAAATGCACGGAAAAGACTGAGGGAGACCTACATCCAGCAGTGGATAGATCCGGGTTGAATAATGATGATGATGATAACCAAAACGTCCAGAAAACGTTGTCATTCTTCTGCACGACAATGCTCTGCGTTATGTCGCTGAAGAAGTGAAAAAATCTACAACGAAAGAAATAGAGGATATTAGAATATTTACTGGGTTACTGGAAATGCTGTTAAAAGATAAAGGATTCTACATATTATCATGCACTCACCGTTTCAGGCACGTAGCGTTTAGTTACCGAAAACTATTGATTTTAATGGTTTTAAATATGAACAATTCATACTGTCCGGAGCGTATGGTATCAGACATATCTTTGTAAAATCAAGTTTTTCGGAGACTACGCTACGTGCCGGAAACGATGAGTGCATGATAATATGTAGAATCCTTTATCCTTTTCAGATAGACGAAGAAATACAAAATGCCATTAAAGAATTCTTCGAACTACAGCCACAAAAATTCTTTAAACAGGGTATGTATCGATTGGTGGAACAATGGGATATAGTAGTAATTCTTCTTCTTCAGGTGCCATGTCCGTATTCAGACGTTGGCTGTCATCATGTTTACAAGTTCCTGAAACCTCTCTCTATCGGCTGCTGCGCGAAATAATTCTTCTACCGAGGAACCACACCAATGTCTAATATTACGTAACCATGAAAGTTTCTTTCGACCAATCCATCTCTTTCTCTCCACTTTTCCTTGTATTATAAGGCGAAGTAAATGGTATTTAGGCCCTCTAATTATATGGCCGAAGTATTCTGTTTTTCTTCTCTTTATGATGGTTATGAGCAGACGTTCTGACGTTTATGATCAGACGTTCATCATTTGGAGAACATTTTCATTGGAAGTGTGCGAAACACACGATATCTTTAGGATTCGTCGATAGCACCACAATTCGAATGCTTCTAATTTATTTAGCATTGTGGTTTTTAACGTCCATGTCTCACAACTATACAATAATATAGACCACACGTAACATTTTAGGACCTTCTTGCGAATCTTCATCGACAGGCTTAGGTTACATAAAACTGGTTTCCTTTTCATAAAAGCCTTACGTGATATTTCAATCCTGGTTATTATCTCTTCATCACAATCGGAATTTACATTTAACCAACTGCCAAGGTATTTAAAATGGTTTACTCGTTCTATCTCCTCTCCATCAAGAGAAAGCACGCCTTGATCTACATTTATCTTTCCAACTGCCATCCACTTTGTCTTTGAAATATTGATTTTAGGCCTCTCCAATAACTTGCTTCACTGACTAGATTTACTAATGTCTGGAGATCTTCTAAATTTACTGCAAGAATGGCTGTGTCGTCAGCAAATCTGATATTTTTGATTACTTCTCCGCCCAGTCTTACTCCCTCTTGTCTGTCATCCAAAGCCTCCCTAAAGATTTCTTCAGAGTACAGATTAAAGAGACTAGGTGACAAAACACAACCCTGTCGCACACCTCGTTTGATGGGTAGTTTTTCAGTACGACTATCTCCAACTTGGATATATGCTACTTGATTGTAATATAAGTATTTTAGCAGTCTTATATCGTAGTGGTCAGGTCCTGCTGTCTGTATGCAATTGAAAAGTATATCGTGTTGTACTCGGTCGAATGCATTCTCGAAGTCGATGAAACAAACATAAACGTTCTTTCGGAATTCACAGCTTTTTTTGTAAAAGAACGCGCATACAAAATAGTACCTCTCTAGTTCCTAGACCATTTCTAAATCCAAATTGCTTATTACCTATTCTAGTTTCGCACAGAAGGAATACTCGGTTTTGTATAATTCGTAAAAATATCTTAAGTGCGTGACTCATCAAACTGATTAGTCTAAAATCGATACATTTGGTGGGCCTGCCTTTCTTTGGTAATGTTATAAACAATGACTCCAACCAATCGTCTGATATTTTTCCTTCGTTGTAAATTTTGTTAAAGAAAGTGGTTAAGTAGGTAATGTTTTCCTCATCCAAAAGTTTAAGTAGCTCAGCAGGGATTTGATCTGGTCCAGGTGCTTTATTATTTTTGGCTTGCTGTATTGCTTTTCTGACTTGAGTTCAGTATACTGGGACCTCTGTCTAACTGGTTGCCACAGGTAGTATGTGGAGCATTTTCTCGAGAAACATCGTCAAAAAGGTCAGTGATGTATCTTTCCCATTCTTTGAACTGATGTTCGTGATCACAAATTTGTCCGTCTGCGTTTTTACGTACGTGAGCATTTTTCTGTTTTTTATATCTGGAGGTGTATTTAAGTTTCTTGTGGAGGTTTAAACTGTCATGTTTTTTTTTGAGGTCTTCTATTTCTTTACAGGAATTCTCGAGCCAGGATTCTTTGGCTTGTTAGTAATAATGTGGTTTAAATATAGTAGTATGTAATTATTTGTAGATATGTTTATCGATAATTTTTTTCTGGATCAAAGATACGTTTCAATTATTGAACAAGCCTAGTAGAATAAACTGCACCAAGTCCTACAACAACAAGAAGAGGAAGAAGGAGAAGATATTTGTTTCTGTTTCATATTTTCCTCCAAAAATAGATTTTATTTTGTGTGGTAGTATTTTTTTCTATTTATTGTATTCTGTTATTGTGCAAAATATTGATAGTACATATTGATAAAAGTATCAGTTTTTATGTATTGGTAAGTTGAAATTTGATGTTTCAAGCCTGTAATAAAAAATTTCCAAACCTTTAGTTATTTTTAGTAAAACAACCACTTTCTCCATCAATTCATTTATGTGCGAAAAGCACGTATAATTAATAAAACAAAAACAATCTATCGGAAAAGTAGAGTCGAATGCTGGGGCAAAAATTAGCATGCATGCATTATCTGTATGGGTATTGTATTAAATGATAACAATAATCAAAGTGTGCCAAGATCATAATTATCAAAGGTGACTGACTATAAAGAAGCCGATAACATGAAAGTGGATCAAGAATGAACTAAATCCCGAAACAATGGAACAATGGAGAAAATGTATTATTTATTGTTGAGGAACTGTGAATTTATGTTGTTGATTAGATGGATATCGACCATTGTCAAAAGACGTATCGAAAATTCTAAAAAGAAAGAATTAAACTAGACTCCAATAAAGGTACAAGGTTCTACAATCTTTTCCATATATGAGCTGAACTCATTTCACTATAGTTTCCCATAAAAATAAAAATCCTGATATTTTGGTTAACACATATAAAAACAGTCCATAAAAGTGACTATAGTTATATGTTATATTACATTTATTTACTTATGTCTCCCTTTTGCACACAGGATGTCAAAAAATGCAAAAAGATATTTCATAAAAATTAACAAATTACCTTTTAGATTAGAGAATTAACCAAGTGCCTACTTTTTGGAGTGAAATGTTTTGTTACAGAAATGTCGAAATCAACGTAAATGCCTTTGTTTTGCGTTATCATTGATTATGATAAGGTATTCGATAGGATACCTACATCATGTAAAGTTAATTGAAATATTAAGAGATAAAGGAGTTAATAGCCGCGACGTCAGAGTCATTGAAAAATTATATTGGTATCAACCAGCGACCATTCACAAATAGGAAGTATACAGAAGAGTGTAAGGTCCAAAAATGAGGTCAGACAGGGTTGTGTGCTGTTTCCACTGTTGTTTAATCTATATTTAGATAGAATCTTTCATCATGATTTGCACAACTTTCATGGAATATGGTGTAAAAATTAATGGAAAACTGATAAATACCATCAGATGACACAGTTATATTGAGCGATAAATGGATTGCAATATCCTTTACAGTCCATTAACGTGGTGAAATAAGAGATGGCACTAAAAATTAATTGTTCTAAAATAAAATACATGGTATTTAGTCGCTTATTTTATCAAAATAAAGAATTAATAACAAATAGATGGACAACAAATTACAAAAAGTATCCCGTGTTGTTATTGGTTGTCACATTACCTAACAGTTACATCCAGATAAAGAGATAAAATGTAGCATTTAGAAGGCTCGTGCAATCTTGTTTAAAAATGCACATGACTTCAGAAATGCATCATTTCTTCTTCTTCATGTATCATGTCCTTTCAGAACGTTGGTTACCATCATAGCTATCTTAATTTTATTCACTACCACCCTAAATAGCATGCTTTTGTCAACTCCATACCAATCTAGCAAGTTCTTCAACCATGAGGTTCTTCTTCGTCCTGGACTCCGTTTGCTGCTATTTTCTCTTGAATTATATTTTGTAGCAACTTATATTTGGGACCTCTCATTACATGTCGGAAATACTCCAGCTTTCTCTTCTTCATGCTTGTTATATTCTCAGTAGTCTTGCTGAGACGTTCTAGTATTGTGGAGTTTCGAATCTCCTCCACCCAAGAAACTTTTAAAATTCTTCTTCTTCAGGTGCCCTCTCCGCTACGGACGTTGGCAATCACCATAGCTATTTTAATTTTCGAGGCAGTAGCTCTAAATAGTTGTTTTGAGCTGCATTCAAACCATTCTCTCAGGTTCTTCAACCATGAAATTCGTCTTCTTCCGATGCTTCTTCTGCCATATATCTTTCCTTGCATTATGAGTCGCGGGATGCCATACTTCTCGCTCCGCATCACATGTCCGAGATACTGTAGCTTTCTTTCTTTAATTGTAAGTTCAACTTCCTTCTCTTTACCTATTCTTCTCAGTACTTCATTGTTCGTAACTCTATTTACCCAGGAAACCCTCATAATTTTTCTATAGGTCCACATTTCAAATGCGTTAAGTCGTCTCATTGTCTCTACATTTAACGCCCATGATTCCACTCCATAATATAGTACACTTACACTGTATACGTAACATTTTGTTAGGCGTACCTTAAGAGTTAATGTTAAATCTTTGCTACATAGGACCTTTTTCATTTTCATAAAATTAGAACGTGCTTTTACGATTCTGACTTTGATTTCTGCAGTGTAGTCATTATTTTCTGCTAAAAATGTTCCTAGGTAAGTGTACTTTTTTACTTTTTCGATCTGCTGACCGTCTACTATCAAGATTTCGTTAGTATTATGGTTGTTTTTACTAATTTTCATAAACTTCGTCTTTTTTATATTGAGAAAGAGTCCGTATTCCTTGCTACACCTTATTATTTTACTCATGAGTCTTTGCAGCTCTTGTAAACTATCGGCTGTTATTACTGTATCATCTGCCTATCTGATGTTACCAACCAAGACTCCATTTACTCTTATGCCTACTGTTTCATCTTCCAGAGTTTTTCGCGTTACCTCCTCAGAATAAGCGCTAAATAACAGAGGTGATACCTCCACCTCCTACAAAATTTTTCTACAGCACCAGATTTCGAAAGCCTCAAGGCGATTTAGATCGATTTTATTCACAGTCCAGGTCTCGACACCATAAAGTAAGACCGATAACACGTAGCAGCGAAGTAGGCGGATCCTCAATGCCAATTTTAGGTCTCTGTTACATAATACCTTGGACTTCCTTCTAAAAGCGGCTCTGGCCTGTTGTATACTAGATCTAGTTTCGCCGTCAGTCTCTGCATTACAATTTATTTGATTTCCAAGGTAAATAATTTGATCAACTTGCTCAAGTTTGGTATTATATAGACGGTTTTATATCTGTTGTTTACTTATTACGACTATTTTGGTTGTCCGTATATTTAGATTCAAACTCGCTTCCTTACAACTCTCAACGACACAATCAAGTAATGTTTGCAGATCTTCTGGAGTAGAAGCTAGGAGTACTGTGTCGTCCGCATCTCGCAAATTATTGATTACTTCACCGTTCACGTTATTCCTTCTTGTTTTTCAGAAAGTGCAATTCTGAAAATTCTTTCGGAGTATTTATCTTTTAATATTAAGAGCCTGTGATTCCAAACCATCTACTAAAACTGATGTTGTTTGATTCCAATGCAGATTTGCAATTATGCGAACGCCTCTACCGTCCAAGCCAATGTCTTTTAAAATTTCCATTAATATTGAGTGCTTAGCATGATCAAATGCCTTTTGGAAGTCAATAAAACAACAGTATATGTCTCACGACATATTTCAGCAAGTACATTCATCTCAAACAATGCCTCCCTCGTTCCAAACCCGTTACATATGGTCAGTTGTGCTATATGGTGTCGAAGCATGGGTCTGAGGTTTCTAAACTTTGGTGCATCCGAAAACTGGAGTACCTTTAATTTGTCGGACAAAGACATTTGTAGATACTCCAGTTGTCGGACGCACCAAACTTTAGAAACTTCTATATTTACGAAACATTCCCTCCCGAAAATTATCCCTATTAGAAAAGTTGTCAGAGTCGACAGGAATACCTGAATAAAAAAAATATCATCAGGGAGGTTATATTTTTTTATATACAGGGGTAACAATTTTTTTAAAAGTGTTTATTTAATCGATATGAATCGATATCTGTCATATTATTATTTCAAAGTTTGACGCATCGCTACTTTAGGCGAAGCAACGAAGGACTAAAAAGCCCAAAACCTAGGAATTTTGTACAGTAAGATGAATCGTCATGCAACTTTTTGCATTCGATTCGAGAGAGTGTCAGGCATTTTTGTGAACCAATTTGATCTCCGGCAAAAATTTTTGTTTACAAGAAAATGCATTTTCAAAGTGCATCTCAAAGAGATGGAAAATGAAAAATTTAGAACTCAGGTAATTTTGACAAAAATGAGTTCAATTTTTATACTTGGGGGGGTTTGGAGGTCACTGAACCCGAATTTCATGACGGCTATGATCTCCGAGATACCTGCAGCCCAGGGTGGAATTCGTCACCTGGCACGATCGAATAATTCGCGGGACGATCGAATAATTCTCGAAATGAAGATCGGACCGAAAAACTGAAAAATATGTGTTCAATATTTTTCAAAATTCTATCGAATGGCACTAAACACGATCCCCCCGCTCCACCCCTTGGAGGTGGAGTAAACTTTGGGGTAACTTTAAAATCTTAAATGGAAACCCCCTTTGTTATTGCAGATTTGGATTGTTTACGTAAAAATAAGCAACTTTTATTCGAGACATTTTTTCGAATTGTGGATAGATGACGCTATAATCGGAAAAAACTATTTATCGTGATAGGTACCATAGGTAAATTATAGAAACGGTCTAATATCTCGGGAAATACACTTCCAAATAAAAAACCAAAAAATACGTATTTAATATTTTTCAAGAACCTATCGAATAACATTAAACACGACTCTCCACTCCCCGTGGGGTGTAACTTTAAAATCTTAAATAGGAGCCCCTGTTTTTTATTGCAGATTTGGATTTCCTACGTAAAAATAAGACTTTTATTCGAGACCATTTTTTCGAATTAGGGATATATGACGCTATAATCGGAAAAATACTATTTATTAGCGCCATCTGTAAACAATCCTAAAAAATGTTTCAATTAAATGTTACTTATTTTTCATGAGGAATCCAAATCTGCCATAAAATATGGGGATTCCTATTTGATTTTAAAGTTATTCCCTACCCCACCTTCAGGGGGTGGGGTTAAGGGTCGTGTTTGATGTTATTCGAAAGGTTCTTGAAAAATATTAAACACGTATTTTTTGGTTTTTTATTTGGAAGTGTATTTCTCGAGATATAAGACCATTTGTATAATTGACCTATGGTATCACAATAAATCATTTTTTACGATTATAGCGCCATCTATCCACAATTCGAAAAATGCCTCGAATAAAAGTTGCTTATTTTTACCATTTAAGATTTTAAAGTAACCCCCACCCCACCTCCATAGGGTGGAGTGGGGAGTCGTGTTTAGTGTCATTCGATAGATTTTTGAAAAATATTAAACACGTATGTTTCAGTTTTTCCATCAAATCTTCATTTTGCGAATTATTCGATAGTCTTAGGCGATGAGTTCCACCCTGGCACCATCGCCTGAGCACCTCAGAGACCATCGCCGTCATTAAATTCGTGTTCAGTGACCTCCAAAACCCCCAAGTATAAAAATTGAACTCATTGCCGTCAATATTTCCTGAGTTCTAAATTTTTCATTTTCCATCTCTTCGAGATCCACTTTAAAACTGCATTTTCTCATTTTTCACAAAATTTTTTGCCAGAGATTAATTTAGTTCACAAAATTGCCTGACACTCTCTCGAATCGAATGCAGAAAGTTTAATGAAGATTCATCTTACTGCACAAAAGTCCTAGGTTTAATGCTTCGTTCCCTCGCCTATTATTGAAATTCGAACATTGTACAGCAATGTATTTTGTTTTTAATTTTGGCACGTGGGCCGGAAATTAACAAATAACATATAAAAATACAATTTCCCGAATCGTTTCGGAAATATTATATTATATACATTTACTTCGAAATATATTATAGCTGATAAGAAATCCTTTGAACTAAAATTAAATGTTGTCTAAACAAAAAATGGGATTAACAGATTACCCATTCGTTTTCCCATACATTATCATTATTTATAATTTCTTGTGAATCCAAACGATTTTCTAAAAATAAATAATCGCATTTAGCATATCTCTAAAGAATTACGTAAAAGCTAATACATATTTATCAATAAAGGACAAATGATCAATAAACGACACCTTTATAGTCTAAGAGCTAGTGAACCCTCCGACTAACGGTCGTCCTGTAAGGCTAAAAATTTTTCTGGTGATAATTCATAGCACACCAAGGCTAAAAACCATGACCTGGCAGGCCTCAGCGGTGCACGTGTATCTACCAGGTGAATCGAAAAGTGCAAATTTAGGGAGTAAAATAAAATTTCTCCTGTAAGGTTTAAATACTCCTAACAAAACTACAAAATTATGGGTTTGTAGGTAAAGTACACAAATGGCTAAGTGATTATCTTAGTGATAGGAAGCAGATAGTACGTTTTGATGGGGCATTATCCTCTGAACATTATATCAATGTTGGGGTACCACAAGGCAGCGTATTGGGGCCTCTCTTATTTATATTGTATCTAAATGACATAGACCTATATGTAGAAAGTGAATTTATTAATCTTTTTGCGGATGATACTTTTGTAGCTTGTAGTGATACTAACCTTGAAGTAGCGATTCAAAAAATGAATAATACATTAGAAAAAATGGCTAAATACTTGGCATCAAATAAATTAAAATTAAATATTTCCAAAACTAAAGCAATGATCTTTACAACAAAATACAAATATAGCCAATTAAATACGGATAACATTCTGCTACAAGTAAAAAATGAAAAGATTGATATTGTAAGATGTGTTAAATATTTGGGGTTTCAAATTGACAGTTGTTTGAATTTTGATCATCATTTTGATTATATTGTCCGTAAAATAACGAAAAAACTATATTTTTTTAGCCGAATATCACAAAATATATCGACTCAAGCTAAAATTACAGTTTTTAATTCAATTATTCAGCCACATTTTGAGTACTGCGCAACTATATTGTATATGTTTAATTTAAATAAACTCAATCAACTACAAAAACTACAAAATCGTGGCATGATAATTATATTGAAAACAAATCGACTTACACCTGTATCATATATGCTACAGGCTTTAAGTTGGTTCACAATTGAAGAGAAACTGTATTATTATACAATGATTTTGGTTTATAAAATACTTAATAATGTAGCTCCAGATTACTTTAAGCAGTTTATAGTGTACAATAAAAATGTGCATGATTATTCTACAAGGAATATGGGGAATATTTACATAGCAAAAACAAATTATAGAATGACGATGAATTCATTAGTATTCAGGGGTTTTAATGAGTTTAACGATCTACCAGGTGAATTAAAAAATACAATGTCACTAAAATCTTTTAAAACCAAACTTAAGCTGTATATTAGAAACAAGTGATGTAATACTTTATTATGTTAATTTTATGGGTGGGTATTGTATGGTATTATATGTTGTAAATTTATTTAAAGTTTGTTTAATTTCATTTGATGTTGCTTAGTTATATTTGATTTTTGTAAATGATTTGTAATATCTATTCTCTACATTTATTGTATATTAGGGTAACCTATTTAAATGAATAAATATCTATCTAAATTTAAGTATGTGTTTGAGTAAGTCATTTAGAAGAAATGTGTACAATGACAGGCGATTCTGAAGAGCATAAGACCTTGCCAGGCGAGGGGAAAAATTAGGGGTTTTTCCTAAAATTATTCTTTTTGCATCGAACAATTTTTTTTTTGGTTTTTTGAATCATTTCAAACAGAAAACGTCTTTAGTGATTTTTCTCTTAAGTTAATAGTTTTTGTTATAAAAGCGATTGAAAATTTTGAAAATTGAGCAATCGACCATTTTTAACCCTAAATCGGACATTTATCTAAAAATTTCAATGTTGCCAAGGTACGTAGATATTCTTTAAACATTGATTGATGAAATCCCGAAGAGTTTTTTTGCAATAAAATATCGAAAACCCCTTTATTTTTTTAATTGCTAATCAAGCGTGTGCGACACTGTAATGTAAGTGAGGACGTTTGAGTTTGCATAAATTCATTATCTCGAGAATGGGCAAATTTCAAGAGAAATCCTCAGACAGGTCGATTTTTATTTTTGAATTAGGACTTTTTGGCATATATATAATACTAGTGACGTCATCCATCTGGGCGTGATGACGTAATCGATGATTTTTTTAAATAAGTGTAGGATTTGTGGATAGCTCATTTGAAAGGTTATTTAATTCTCTATTCAGTAATATAAACATTAACATAATTATTTATACAGGGTGTACAAAAAAATTTTTCTTCTATTTGTCAAATTTAATCAAAGTTAATTTAATAAAAAAAATTTTTTTGTACACCCTGTATAAATAATTATGTTAATGTTTATATTAGTGAATAGAAAATTCAATAACCTTTCAAATGAGCTATCACACAACCCCTACTCTCATTTAAAAAAATCATCGATTACGTCATCACGCTCAGATGGATGACGTCACTAGTATCATATATATGCCAAAAAGTCCTAATTTAAAAATAAAAATCGACCTGTCTGAGGATTTCTCTTGAAATTTGCCCATTCTCAAGATAATGAATTTATGCTAACTCAAACGTCCTCACTATACTACAGTGTCGCACCTGCTTGATTAGCAATTAAAAAAACAAAGGGGTTTTCGATATTTTATTACAAAAAATTCTTCGGGATTTCATCAATCAATGTTTAAAGAATATCTACGTATCTTGGCAACATTGAAATTTTTAGATAAATGTCCGATTTAGGGTTAAAAATGGCCGATTTCGCAATTTTCAAAATTTTCAATCGCTTATATAACAAAATCTATTAACTTAAGAGAAAAATCACTAAAGACCTTTTCTGTTTGGAATGATTCAAAAAACCTTAAAAAAAACCATTGAACCTTTGTTCGATGCAAAAAGAATAATTTTAGGAAGAACCCCTAATCTTTCCTCTCGCCTGGCAAGGTCTTATGCTCTTCAGAATCGCCTGTCATTGTACACATTTCTTCTAAATGACTTACTCAAACACATACTTAAACTTAAACTTTACAGGAGAAAGTTTATTTTACCCCCTAAATTTGCACTTTTCGATTCACCTGGTAGATACACGTGCACGGCTGATGCCTGCCAGGTCATGGTTTTTAGCCTTGGTATGCTATGAATTATCACTAGACAAATTTCTAGCCTTACAGGACGACCGTTAGTCGGAGGGTTCACTAGCTCTTAGACTATTACTGGAAATTCTGTTGTTACAATTCTGAAATTTCTCAAATCCAGTTCTGGCTGTTCCAGCAATTAAAAAATAATGAATATTATGAAGTGTTCAAACCGGAAATTTTATTATTGTGTTTATACTACGTGAATGAACGTAAAAATCAACTAATATTATCTTCGATTTCGGAGAACCTCCATCGATTTTCATGCAAATTGGTGAGTGGTTACAAGATACGGGGGTGATCCGATAAGTACTTAGCCTCTCCGCTCGATAGAGCCACTGTCGCAAAAGAAATCTACCATCGTGTAATACGGGTCGCCCCCAAAATCAATACACGCCTAACTTCACACGCAACTTTGATACGAGAATTATAAAAAAAATATGCAATGAAATCCAGGTCCCGTAATTTTGTGAGAATAAAGTGAGTACCTACCAAGACATACATTCTTGGAGACGGCCTATGTCAAAATATCAACCAAATCGGATTCGTAGTTTTGTTTTGACCGCGTCTGTAAGCGAGCGTGTGTCAAAAACAAAGATATTATCACGGTAGATTAGGCTAGTCATATGCCACTCAATGCATCGAGTTGTAACGCCGACATAGGATTGAGTGGTCTAGCCATCTTTGTCGGTCACACGCGCGGGGTCGCTTGGTTAAAAGAGATAGATAGACCACCGATCGACTGTTTCCATGCTGTTTCCGCGTTACACTTTTGTGATGAGTATGCCGTGTCTACCCTTGACATGACTCTGGTCAAAAAGCGCTTTGAACGCTGTAAACGGTGAGTTTTCTCCTTCGATAGAAACTAGAAACCGCCAAAAATTACTTTAACGAGTTTCAACGTGGTGGTACGTCGGTTTTTTATAAGTCACTCCCAGGTGCCCCGAAAACGGCTACCACTGAGGATATCGTGAAAGAAATTCACGATCTCGTATTGGTAGACCGCTGACTGAAGGTCCGCGAGATAGTTGAGACAGTAGGCATCTCAAAGGATCTCGTTGGTCATATCCTGCATGAAATTTTGGGCATAAAAAAGCTATCGGCGCGATGGCTGCCGCATTTTCTAACTGCGAACAATAAACGCAACCATGAGACCACTTTATTATACTGAGAATTATAATGAAATTATAACATTAGCAGAAGAACAACAAGGTTTTAGGTCGGGAAGGTCATGCACTGACGCTATATTTATAATGAGGCAAGTTCAAGAGAAATCGTTGGAATACAACAAACCGGCATATTTATGTTTCGTGGACCTTAAAAAAGCATTTGACAGGGTCACATTAAAGGACGTTATCCACTTGTTATACTCGAGAGAGGTATCTCGGGAAATAATTTAAACGATAGAAAAGATCTACCAGAACAACACAATAAAAGTAAAAGTGGAAGATGAACTAACTGACCCAATTGAAGCCGGCAATGGGATAAGACAGGGGGATTCCTTGAGTCCTTTATTGTTCAACCTGATCATGGACGAAATAATAAAAAAAAGTAAGAACTAAAAAAGGATACCAAATGGGAGAAAAACAACTTAAAATAACCTGCTATGCGGACGATGCAATACTAATCTCTCAAAGTGAAGGTGATAACGTATGCTGCTCCAATTCAACATAATCGCCAGAAAATTTAACATGTTAATTTCCTCAAAAAAGACAAAATGCATGGTTAGCAAACAGAGCCGCAGGTTGCCTGAATGACACAATATGGAGAAATAAAAATATCGGAAAAGAAATGAAAGACAGAATTTACAAAACAGTCATCAGACCAATAATGATATACGCGGCAGAAACACGACCCGACACAGAGAGGACAAAAAGATTGCTCGAAACAGCGGAGATGAAAACCCTTCGAAAAATCGATGGTAAGACTCTATGAGACAGAGCTAGAAGTACACATATACGACGGAGATGCAAGCAGGGCCGCCGAGAGGGCGGTAAAGCCGGTACATTTTACCGGGGCCCGGCGATGTAAGGGGCCAGGCGCTTCGACCAGACCAAAGACGTAACTTTTAAAGTTTTTTTTGCTCTTCACTTTATGCCCATAATGCGTTTAATTATTAATACTCGGTTATATTCAATATATGACCTTTAATCGATTTGGTTTAAAATTTTAACAGCAACATATCACAGGAGTCAAGAACTACAGTGCAGTCAGATAAAACTATGGTATGGATATGGAAATTAAAAATATATCAGGGCTTCTAGAAGATTTACAAAAAATCAGAAGAATCTATGTTGAAGAATCTAAATTAGTCACCAGTAATATTATGGAATAAATCCAGTATTTACATCAAATAAAGAAAAACGACGCAAAAACCCTGTGAGATTTTTGATGATTTGTCTGGGCCTAGTAGTGATGCGACTGATAATTTTGCGCCCGACGCAATATTTCGCTGGGAAATATTTAATATTGTCATATAATAAGCAATTTAACCAGAACATTTAATGCTGAAAATAAAATTCATTCGCTAATATTTAAAATTTTATGGATATTCCCAGATGAAGATGAAGACAATATTAAAAAAAATTGATAGGTATATATGTATTGCGCGAGTTTTATAAAGAAGACATCAGTGAAGAATTATGAAATTTTTTATTTGAGAGCGATATACACGCAACATCTCAAATTTGAATCGTTATTGCGTTAAGAATATTTTGCACATTACCGGTGACAGTCGCAGAAGCAGAAAGATCCTTTAGTTTTCTTTTTCGCATAAAAAATGCTATGAGGTAATAGCTACAATGAAACAGGATCGGTTAGCTGCCTATCAACTTTGTGAATTGAGAATGATTTGGCAAAATCATGCCATTTTTAGAAAATTACAGGCATTTTTGTCGATCAGAAAACTTGAAAATAAATATTTTCACTATTATAAATATAATCAAAATTTAATAAAATTTATATTTGAAATGTTTCTTATTATTTATTAATAATAATTGTATTTCTATAAAAATTAAACATTTTTTTTCGCTCTTCACTTTTTGCCGGGGCCCGCCCTTCACATTTTGCTGGGCCCGCCCTTCACTTTTTACCGGGGCCCGCTCATCCCTCTCGGCGGCCCTGGATGCAAGGTGGATAACATTAATAACTGGGTAAGAAGAATAGAATGGAATGACCACATAAGCCGAATGACAACAAATAGGGTAGTCAGGACAGCGAGAGACGGTTTCCCAATAGGAAGACGATCAGTGGGAAGACCACGAAAACGATGGAACGACAACTTACTAGAGACACATTGAAAAAAACAGACAGTCATGTCTATACAAAAAGAAGAAGAAGAAGAAGATGAGAACACTTCAGGAGTGTCTAATGCTGTTTAACCCTTTGTGGACGACCTTTTTTTTGTTTATATTAAATGGTGAATAATTTGTTTTTAGGACATATTAGGATCAGTCCGGTTCCGAGGCTTCACATTGTTTCTTTGAGCAGTATTCGTTTTTCCGATTGGAAGGTTGCTAACCTTGCCAATCAACCCTCCACATTTTATCAGGGCTTGGGACCGGCTGTGGTAACCGCAGAGCTACTCGATCCACCCTGCAACTACTCCAGGCAGCAGGCAACTACCCCAGGACAGCGAGAGACGGTTCCCCAATAGGAAGATGATCAGTGGGAAGACCACGAAAACGATGGAACGACAACTTACTAGAGGCACATTGAAAAAACAGACAGAGTCATGTCTATGCAAAAAGAAGAAGAAGACATATTAGGACAAATAATAGACAAAATAATGGTTTTGATATTTTATTTTTGTAATTGTTAGACAAAAAATGTGGTACCATGTGGAACCACTAGGCCACAACGAAAAAATTATGGAATGTAAAAAATGGAATGAAACAATTTTTGTTTTCAGATAAGCATATCTATAGATAGGCTGCTTTTAATTAGGTTTCATAGATATTGTATTTTCGCTATATTCCTATTTCGGAGCTCCAAAGTATTCCATTTAGGCAGCCAATTGTTCTTCTAGCTTGTATTACTCTTTTCTTTATTTCCTCATCGTCTTTTCCCGTTCTATCGAAGATTACTCCCAGGTACGTGTATTCACTACAGGATGTGATTTCTTCATTATTCTCTAGTTCGATATTGGATAACTCGGCTCCTATGGGTAGGTATTTAGTTTTTTCCACATTAATTTCCAAGCCCCACTGTTCATATTCCTCCTTTAGTTTTATTGCCATATACTCTAGATCGTCTTTATCATTAGCTATGATGACTTGGTCATCAGCAAATTGTAAGGTATATAAACAAACCTCTTCTAGGTCCATACCCATACCGTGAAATTTACGTTTCCACTGGTTTAGTGCTTTTGCAACATATATCTTGAACAAAGTTGGTGAAATACAGCAGCCCAGGCGCAGACCCTTTTAACGATGAACTTTTTAGATAGTATGTTGCCAATTTTAACTTGTGATGTAGAATTTTCATATAGATTTTTTAAGACTATTAGAGTGTAGCTAATGTTAGTTTCTTGTAGTGATTTCCACATTTTAGTCACAGGAACGCTGTCGTATGCTTTACGGAGGTCAACAAACATGAGATGGGTCTCTTGATTGGTTGCTGATTTTTTTTTCAATTAGTTGTTTTAGGCAGAACACATTGTCTGTGCAAGTCCTTTCAGCGCAGAAACCAGCCTGTTCTTCTTCTTCTTGTTCTCTATACTCCATCTCAATGAGATTTCTAAGAATGCGTCCGTACGTCCGGCTTAGTGTACTAGTTACCGATATTCCTCTGTAATTTAAGCAATCCAACTTGTTTCCTTTTTTATGAATGGAAGAATATAAACTACATTCCATAAACTGGGTGGTGTGACACCGTTTATATATTTGTTCATGCACCAAGTAAATGCTTGAAAGAGTTTATCTGTGCCACATTTTATTAATTCGGCTGGAATATTTTCTGGGTCTGGAGCTCTACCATTTTTTAGTTCATTTACAGCTTTCTTCACCATATCAACTCCCTCTACTATCTCTTTGCCTTCAACAAATAATTCTGTTTGTGATTGTGTGATATATTCTGCTCTACTTTCTGTTAGCAAACTCTCGTAGTGTTCTTTCCATTTTTCTGTTGGTATTAACTGAATAGAAGTAGTATTTCTTTCTGTCTTCTTTATTTTGTTTGAAAATTTCCATGTCTCTGAACGCTTTTTTCCGCCTATGTAAATATTGATCTCTTGGCATTTCCTATCCCACATTTCTTTTTTTGATGCTATTACTGCTCTTCTTGTTGTTCTTCGTAAGTCCAAATATTTGTTATTGTCTACTTGATGTTTAGTACTTAGCCACCGTGCGTACGCTTTCTTTTTTTAATCTACGCGTAATCTACCTACGTAAAAAAATACATTAAATTTATATGTAGGGCCGGCGTAGCTCAGCGGTAGGATGGCTGACTCGCACGCTGGTAGGCCGGGTTTCGAGACCCAGCCCCGGCGAGAACATCTAGACATTTTTAAAATGTCTATAGGCCCCAGGTCCACTCAGCCTGAATAAAAATGAGTACCTTAGGTAAAACCAGGGGTAATAATAGGCGGTTGAAGCATAGAACTGGCCCTGTTACCTTCCTTGTATACCGTAGGCCCTAGATATAGCAGACTACCCTGCTATAATCCCAAAGCCGCGTCAGCGGTATAAAACGGGAGACTATTATTATTAAATTGATATGTCATACATGTCATATGCCTGAAGTCTAAAATTCGATTTTTCGACTGTAAAGTCGAGGTTACCTCGAAAATATTTCGAGATATCGAAATGCCGTTTTCAGATTTGGACTCGAGACAAACCTACATAATAGATCAGCTCCAAGTATTGCAGGGGCGGCAACGCACAAACGAACAGACTTTGCGAATTTATAAACGAAAACAACGTTGAAAATTATCAATAAACGACACCATTACTGGAAATTCCGCTGTTACAATTTCTCAAATCCAGTTCTGGCACGTCCATTAATTAAAAAATAATGAATGCAAAGTCGTTCAAACCGGAAATTTTATTATTGTGTTTACGCATTGGATAATACAAAAATAGTAATTCTATAAAAGTTTTTCCACAACTTGTAGTTCCAGACATTTTATTATGTCATTCCGATTAACTCATTATTTAGTTGGTATCTAATACTGATAAAATGATAATCGAATAAAGTATTGATAGCTTGGAAAATAACATGAGTATTATGAGAATTTACAAAGGTTAAATTGTAATAACAACCTATGCATAAATTATCTTTAAATCAATGATACCTAAGTAAGTATCTTTTTTGACTTATAAGATAAAATTAATTAGTTTTTGTATACAAACTCAGCTCAGGGATAGCTCGGAGAAATAGGTAAAAAACGTATTTATTCATTCATTCATTATACACGAGCGGGACACCCTCAAAAAAGCTCTTAGTTTTCGAGATACTGACCACGGAGTGGGAATGGCTAATTTTAGTCATACTTTATATTTTCGAGGGTGATGAAAACGAAAATGAAGTTTATTTTGAATTATATGTGGGAAAACATTGTCACAATCGCAATTTTAACCTAAAAATAAAAAAAATGAAATCACGTTTTTTTGCGTTTACCTCGCTACAACTCTGTTCGATTTTAATATTTTTTTCTGAAATTTTTACAGTATATAGCTCTAACATTTCTGAAGATAACGGTACCTGTTTCAAAATCTTTTATTGTTATCCTGATAAAGGTTACGAATTTCAAAGGAAAAGGTGCGGATTTGTGCATTGCAAAGTTTAATCGTAAAAGCTGTGTGACGAAGTTTAAAATTTAGCTTCTTAATCACGGTTATGTTAAAGTAGAGAGTACAAAGAAGTTTTCTGGTAAGTTTATGGTAAGTGGTAGAAATACCCAATATAAAGCTTATTTTTCGAGATACTGACCATGAGTGGTGAATGGCTAATTTTTGTCCTAGATTATGTTTTTGACCGTGATGAAAACGAAAATGAAATTTATTTTAAATTTTAGGTGGGGGAATATTGTCAAAATTGCAATTGTACCCTAAAAATAAAAAAAAATTAAATCACGTTTTTTTGCGTTTAGCTCGCTACAACTCTGGTCCGTTTTAATATTTTTTTTCTAAAGTTTGTACACTATATATCGCTCACTTTTTTGAAGACAATGGTTTCTGCTTTAAGATTTTAGTCTTATTCTAGTAAAAGTTATGAATCTTTTAAAGTACAAGGTGTAGATTCGTGAATTGCAAAGTTTAATCGCAAAATTTGACTGACAAAATTTAAAATATAGATTTTAAATCAAATTCAAAAATAAAATATGAGTACAAAGAAATTTTCTGGAAAGTTCCCAAAATAACGCTAATTTTTCGAGATACTGATCATTGGTGGTGAATGGCTAATTTCGGTCTTACTTTATGTTTTTGATGGTGCTGAAAACGAAAATCAAGTTTGTTTTGAATTTTAGGCGGGAGAAAATTGTCAAAATCGCAATTTTGCTCGAAAAATAAAAAAAAAGTTAAACCACGTTTTTCTTAAAATTAAAAGTTGCACCATATTTTTTCTATAACACATCTAGACCTAAAACTCCCCATAAAATTTCTTTGAACTTTATGGTTTAGCATAAACGTAATCAAATAGATAAAATTTAAATTTTGTCACTTAATTTTTGCGATTTAACTCTGCAATTCACGAATCAGCACCTTTTATTTTTAAAAATTGGTAACTTTTATAAAAAAAAGAATGAAAGACTACAGTTACTTTCATAGTCTTCACAAAGGTAAGAAATATATGCCGTAGAAATTTTAGAAAAAAATATTAAAATGGAACAGAGCTGTACAGAGTTAAACGTAAAAATTTACGACTTACTTTTTTTTTCATTTTTAGGTTAAAATTGCGATTTTGACAATGTTCCGTCACATAAAATTCAAAATAAACCTCTTTTTCATTGTCAGCACCATCGAGAACATAAAATAAGACCAAAATTAGCCATTTACCTCCCATCGTCAGTATCTCGAAAAATAAGCGTTATTTTGGGGATGTTTAACGTCTATATTAAAAGTTGCGCCATCTTTTTCCTATTAAACATTTGTAACTAAAACTTTCCAGAAAACTTCTTTGCACTCTATGTTTTAACATAAACGTGATTAATAAGATAAATTTTAAATTTTCTTCTTAACTTTTGCGATTAAACTTTGCGATTCACGAATCTGCACCTTGTACTTTAAAAAATTCATGACTTTTACTAGAATAAGACTAATATCTTAAAACAGATACGGTTGTCTTCAAAAAGTGAGCAACATATAGTGTACAAACCTTAGACAAAAATATTAAAATCGACCAGAGTTGTAGCGAGTTAAACGCAAAAAACGTGATTTCACTTTTTTTATTTTTATGGTAAAATTGCGATTTTGACACTATTCCCCCACCTAAAATTTAAAATAAATTTCATCTAAGACCAAAATTAGCCATTCACCACCCATGGTCAGTATCTCGAAAAATAACCGTTATATTGGGGATTTCTAATGTCGATAATAAAAGTTGCACTATTTTTTTTTTCTATAAAACATTTTGATCTAAAATTTTACAGAAAACTTCTTTGTACTCTCTATTTTAACATAAACGTGATTAAAAGGCTAAATTTTAAATTTCGTCACTCAACTTTTGCGATTAAACTTTGCAATGCACAAATCCGCACCTTTTCCTTTAAAAAATTCATAGCCTTTATCAGAATAAGAATTAAAGCTTAAAGCAGGTACCGTTGTCTTCAGAAGTGTTAGAGCTATATACTGTAAAAATTTCAGAAAAAATATTAAAATTGAACAGAGTTGTAGCGAGGTAAACGCAAAAAAACGTGGTTTCATTTTTTTTATTTTTAGGTTAAAAATTGCGATTTTGACAATGTTCCCCTACATAAAATTCAATATAAACCTCATTTTCGTTTTCAGGACCTTCAAAAATATAAAGTATGAATAAAATTAGCCATTCACCTCTCCGTGGTCAGTACCTGGTCATTTTAGGGGTATCTCCCGCTCGCCTATTAAGCATTACAATCCCTAGGGATCATAGCTAACGCCATGGCGTTCAAAATCCTATTCTTGGGTGAGGTGGATTACTCCTCTGTCATTTATAGTTTGATGTGTGTCACGCAGCGTTGCTGCTGTCGTGACTCTTTTTCATTTCTTCTTGTCCTTGCACTGAACTTTTCAGTCTTTCACATTCATTGCTCTGATATCTTCGTCTACATCATCCAGCCATAATTTTCTAGGTCTTCCTCTATACCTGGGCCATAGTGGTGTCCAGTTAGTTATCATTCTCAACATATCTGATTGTGGGCGTCTCTGTATATGTCCTATCTATTTTAAGCTGCGAGATTTGATGTATCTGACTATATTCTCTTTTAAATTCTTCTTCAATGTCGGCATTTGTTTTCATTCTTATTTCTCCCTCTCTTGTTACATTGTAGCCCAGTATTGTTTTGATTATTTTTCTTTCAAATTGCAGAAGGCTATAATGAACTATTTTAAATGGGAAATAAGCCACAATTTTACCAAAAAAATGAATTTATTAACATTTCGACGCCCTTTAAAATTAACGTTTATAAAAAATACACATCATTTTTTAAACAAATTATCAAATATTGAATTTAATCCAAATAATGTTTTAGTAAGTTTTGACATAAACAGTTTATTTACAAATGTGCCATTAGATAAAACTTTAAATATAATCAAAACGAAATTAGAGAATGATAATACATTGACAACTAGGACAAGACTAAATGTATCAGCTATAATGGAGTTATTGACATTATGTACTAATAATACCTATTTTCAACTAAATAATGAATTCTATAAACAAAATTTTGGTCTAGCAATGGGCTCTTCTTTATCTCCATTATTGGCTAATATATTTATGGAGGATTTCGAAACTAATATCATTTCTAAACAAAATTTAAAACCCACTGTATGGTGGAGATATGTAGATGATGTGTTTTCAATATGGCCTCATAGATCAGAATTGTTGGATACATTCCTAAATATTATAAACGATCAAGAAGAGACAATAAAATTTACAATGGAAAAGGAATGTAATAGTCTACCTTTCCTCGATGTTGTAGTCTCAAAGAACGATACTGGATATAAGACTCAATAGTATAGTATAGTTGATCCAAAAGATGGCATAACCCAGACATCCAAAGTGAAAGTTATACTTCAACATCAAATTGTTCTATACGGTCCACACAATGTCCAGAAAAAAGTCACACCATTTTGGGCGTCGGGTTTGGGGGAGAGAGGGGGGAGAAATCGGTAAGTTCGTAGTTTTTTAATTTTTTCGCCAATATTTCTAAAACTAGCGGTTTAGCATGAGCAACCCTCTATACAAAATTATTCTACATAAAATTTGAAATAAAAAAGGCCCTATGCATAATCTTTCTAAAATGAATGGTTCCAAAGTTACGGAGGTAGTATAGTATAACTGGTCCAAAAAAGGCCTAACCCAAACATCCAAAGTAAAAGTTTTCCTCCAACACCAATATGTTCTATATGGTCCACATATTGTTCATTAAAAAGTTACACCATTTTGAGCGTCCGGTTTGGGAGGGAGATGGGAGAGAGCCGGTAAATTAGTAGTTTTTTTACGTTTTTCGTCAATATTTCTAAAACTATGCTTTAGCGTAAACAATGTTATATACAAAAATGTTCTACATGAAAATTAAAACAAAAAATGTTGTATACATAATTGTTATAAAGTCAACGGTTCCAGAGTTACGGAGGGTGAAAAGTCGAGGTTTTCGAAACTTTTTATATTTTTTGGGCAATATTTATGGTATAACTATACCAAAAACCCAGACATCCAAAGTGAAAGTTATCCTCCAACACTAAATTGTTCTATATGGTCCACTTTAATGTTCAGAAAAAAGTCACACCATTTTGAGCGTCGGGTTTGGGGGGGGGGAGGGAGGAGAAATCGGGAAATATAAAAAGTATTGAAAACATCCACTTTTCACCCTCCGTAACTGTGGAACCGTTGATTTTATAACAATTATGTATAGAACCTTTTTTGTTTTAAATTTTATGTAGAATATTTTTCTATAGAACATTCCTTACGCTAAAGCATAGTTTTAGAAATATTGACGAAAAACTACTAATTTACCGATTTCTCCCCCATCTCCCCCCCAAACCGAACGCTCAAAATGGTGTAACTTTTTACTGAACAATATGTGGACCATGTAGAACAATTTGGTGTTGAAGGAAAACTTTTACTTTGGGTCTGGGTTAGGCCTTTTTTTGGACCAATTATACTATACTACCTCCGTAACTCTGGAACCGTTCATTTTAGAAGGGTTATGCATAGGGCCTTTTTTATTTCAAATT
Source organism: Diabrotica virgifera virgifera (assembly GCF_917563875.1). Classification (NCBI taxonomy): domain Eukaryota; kingdom Metazoa; phylum Arthropoda; class Insecta; order Coleoptera; family Chrysomelidae; genus Diabrotica; species Diabrotica virgifera. Next base: position 58,192,916 of record NC_065447.1, read on the forward strand.
TAATGTAGAACAATTTTGTGTGGAGGGTTGTTCATGCTAAACCGCTTAGTTTTAGAAATATTGACGAAAAACCTAAAAAACTACGAATTTGCAGATTTCTCCCCCCTCTCCCCCCAAACCCGACGCTCAAAATGGTGTGACTTTTTTCTGAACATTATGTGGACCATATAGAACAATTTGGTGTTGGAGGATAACTTTCACTTTGGATGTCTGGGTTTGGGTCTAACTATACCATACTACAAGTGTATAGGAAACCAAAACACACTAACAGATATCTCAATTACAAATCAAATCACAACATCAACGTTAAAAAGGGAATCATTAAATCCTTATATGATAGAGCCAAAATTACTTGTTCTAACGAAAATTCATTTTTAGAAGAAAAACAATTGTTAACATCTGTTTTATTACAAATTGATTATCCTTTATCGTTTATAAATAGGGAATTGTCAAGATTGGATCTAATGGAACAGAACAACGTAGAACGGGATCCTATAACATCCACAAGAAATAATACGAAGGAAATATCAATACCATATATAAAAGGACTATCCGAGAAACTTAAAACAATAGGAAATAAATTCAACATTTCAACAACATTCAAAACAACAAACAGATTGAGATCTATTCTATCTAAAACTAAACCTAACAATGAACAAGAAAAAAGAAAGAATTGTGTTTATAAAATACCTTGTGAATGCGAAAATTTTATTTAGGTGAAACATCAAGACCATTAGACGTTAGAATAAGTGAACATCAGTCTTATATTAAAAATAGAGAATTTGATAGATCTCAAATATGTCAACACGCATGGGATAATGAACATAGAGTTCAGTGGAGAGATTCAAGTATAGTCCTGAAAGAAACAGATAGTAAAAAGAGAAAAATCAAAGAAGCGGCTCTAATTATGCTAAATGAAAACAACTGTGTCGCAAATTCCTCGGTAGAATGTAGTAGGATGTGGTTACCCATACTAAAAGAGGAAGTCAATAGAAAGAAAATACCACGATTAGTAAGTCATTAACATATCGGGTTAGTACATATTTTATATTTTAGTTTTATTTATATAATATCTATGTATTATTAATATTATTTATAATTTAAAATAGCATACATACATTAAAGTCAGAATTTGGTATTAGTTTTGAGAGTAAACTAAATGTAAGCCCAAATACTTACGATGTCGGGATAGTATCACGAGGTTTTTTCCTGGTTTTCCCTCGTGATTTACTATGGAATCTCTAGCTCGAGAATTTTACTGCCATCGTTGCATTTGTTGTCTTTTTAAAGACAGATCACATGCTATGATTTTTTGTGGCGGATATTCTTGAGTTGGGGTTGATTTCATGTAATCAAATGAACTATCTTTTAGTAAAGTCGTCCCAGGAAACGCAACTCATCAATATTGGCAAAATCATTTTAAAGTCTTCTACTTTAAAATGTATAATACATGCCTGAATTGCCGATATAAATGAGTCAGATTAAATAAATTATTAGAAGAATTTTTTACTAAGCAACAACATTTTTGTTTATTTAGTATTGTTTTGTATTTTGACAACGACACCCGACTTGGGCGTGGAAACGTTAATACATTCATTTTTTTGGTAAAATTGTGGCTTATTTCCCATTTAAAATAGTTCATTATAAAAATGCCACAAGGAAATAGCTTCAGAACAACATTCAGAAGGCTATCTTCATCTGTCTTGTTGTTTCGTGGTTGTTTCCATTCCATATGTAACAACAGGAGTTTTTAACATCTTATATAGGTTCATCTTGGCTTTCTTACTTAAGAGTCTTGCATCTCAGCAGATTTCTATTCATTCCATATGTTTTTATGCCTTTCAGAATTCTTTCCTCTATCTATTTTTTCTTTTCCGGTTTTCCCCATTGTTACTCTCAAGCAGCTAAAGGTGGATACAGTTTCAAATTTATGGTTCTTTGTTATTAGTTGTTGCTATATCTCTAAGTTGTTGTGTCGTCCTTCCCTATCGTCATGTATTTTGTTTTATGCTGGTTCATCTCTAGCCCTATTCTCTTCGCTTCCTTATCTAACTTTTCAACTGCTTTTATAAGTGTCATCGTCTTCGCTATGATGACTCATCTGCATATGCTTCTAGTTGAAGTTGATCTGTAATAATGCTTTTGTTTGCAAAGTTTGCCCTCCTTATTATTCCTTCCAATGGCAGGTTAAATAGTGTAGGTATTGATTATAAACTACCGATGTAGGTGAGATAGTCACCTTGGTTCACGCCTTTGTTTACATTGATCTCCTTAGAAGTTGTTTCGTTGAAACTGATCTTTGCTGTCGTTTTCTTTAGGCTCACTGTTAATTATGTCTTAATTTTTCTGGGATTCCAAGATTTTCTAGCTCCTCCATCATTAACGTTCGATTGATTGTGTCAAAAGCGCTTTTGAAATCTATGAATATTTGGTGCATTTCTCTGTTGTATTCTCTCGATTTTTGATTTATTTGCTCCACTGTATGTATGGAATTAATTGTTGATGTTCCTGGTCTGAACTCGTTCTGGTATTCTTCTAATATACGTTCGGCGCATAATTTAAGACTCATATTTAGTATGTTTGCTATAGAAATTTATATGCAGTGTTTAATTAAGTTATTGCTCTGTAATTCTCGCACTCCTCCCTATCCTTTTTTGTATATAGGTACTATTAATTATACCTCTGTTCCAATCGTCTGGGTAGTCTGTTTTGTGTCCATATTTGTTGTATTAACTGGTTTATTTCTTTTTGTAATTCTCTTCCTCCGCATTTTATTAATTCATCTTCTCCTGCTGCTTTTCCGTTTCGGAGGTTTTTAATTTATTTTTGTACTTCTTCTTCTGTGGAAACTACTTCGTCGTTATCTTGTATTATTGGTCTTACTTCTTCATCGCGGAGTGGGTTACCTCCGTAGTGAATAGCATTTTTTCATAATATTCTTCCCAAAGACTAAATTTTCCATCTTTTAACTAATAAGGGTATCCCAAAATTTACGCAAAAATTTGAATTTGCCGTCATTTGTACAGTAAAGTGTGGGCAACAAAAAAGGACACAGTTTCACAGCTGACAGTGTAGAGTTAGTAAAAACGGAGCTTTACACGAGAGAACAACGCGTGTTCATTGTTGAACAATATTTTAAAAATAATGAAATGTTGGCGGCCACAGTAAAATTTCGTACAAAATATGGTCGGAATATGGATTGAGCTTCGTCAACTGTGAAGAGAGTAATTAAAAAATTCAGGAAGATTGGATCAATTGGTGATGCTAAACACACTGGTCATCAAAAACCAGCCGTTCAAATGTCAATATCGAAACAGTGCGTGAGAGTGTTGGTGAAAGTCCAGCAAGAACAATTCAGCGTTGTGGACAAGAATTACAAATGTCAAGAGGCTCTCCCGAGAATATACTCATTAACGATCGTATCTCCATGCTTACAAAGTTCAATTGAGATAAGAAATTAATCATAATTATTATCATGCACAGCTAACAGAGTTCGTTGATGAACTGTTAAATATTAAACATCAACAAGTCGGTGCTGATTTTCCTAGCGAAATCATTCTAAGCGATGAAGCACATTTTTACCTTGATGACTTTGTTAATCGTCAAAGTTGCCGCATTTGGGATTCTGAGAATCAACATGTGACTGTCGAAAAAAAAATGCATCCACAATGTATCACTGTTTGGTGAGGATTTTGGGCTGTTATGCCCAATAATGTTATCAATTGATTTTGACTGTTGCTACTAATGTATGTTGCTCGGGAAGATACTGTGGATAGGTGTAATTTAAGAGTCTTATTTTCTGATGCGATTTTAAACCTTAACAATTACCCTCATTGCTAGGTCCAACATCTTTGTCCAGAAGCAGAAGGCTGTCATCACGATGGACTCTTAGAGGAATATTTTGTCGAACTAAGATCACTATCGACTCTACTAGGGGTCGAAGTCTTTCTGTATTTTCTTGTATCTATTTAGACCTCAATCTGGTTAATGACTGACTTATGCGGTTGCGATAACTTTGTAGAAAATCTAGCCTAACTTGAACGCACTCCTTGTGGTATGATGTTTTTTCATGGGTTTGTATGGCTCAGTCTTTGACCATGACTTTGGCGAAAGATGTTAAAGGTTTCGTGACAAGGCTTTGGGTTATCATCCCATTATTGTGACCATATTTTTCATTAGAAAAATAAAATGCAATACTTTTAAAACAATCCATTTTGACTGTGCGAAATTATCAACCAACTCCTTTGTTCTAAGTGCTGGTGACCCAAGTAATGCTTCAATTCTTTCCTATTCTTTGTGTGTACAGAATATGAAAATTTATATGATTTTGATGGCTGCCAAGGTCGTTCTAAAAATTATCATTTTGTAAAATTATCAACATTTTGATTGTCAGTCTTGAAGCTTTCGTTACTACTTTTGTTCAAATCTAGTCCAGGAAACATATTTATCTCCTGTTTTGTACATATATCTACAGTGCGTCCATAAAGTAACGCATAAATTCATTATTTCTTAAACCGGCGACTTTAAGGAAAAATTCCGAAACAGGTCGATTTTATTTTTAAATTACAATTTTTTGGCATATATATCATACTAGTGACGTCATCCATCTGGGCTTGATAACGTAATCGATGATTTTTTTTAAAATGAGGGTAAAATTGAAAGGGTATTTAATTCTCTATTTAGTAATACAAACAATAGCATAATTATTTATACAGGGTGTCCAAAAAGAATTTTTTAATTAAATTAATTGAGACAAAAAGAAGAATGTATGTAATTTATTTAATTCAAAATGCGTTATACTTTTGTCAGAAAACAGGAATACATGTTTATTTGAAAAATAATAAATATTGCTTTTCGCTTAAATTCAATGTTAGTGCTGCCTGCCACCCACCTGCCACTTGGAAGTTTAACATTACGCTTAAGCGAAAATCAATGTTTATTTTTTAAATATAACATTTTTATGTTTTCTGGCACCAATCAAATATATTTAGAATTAAACCAATTACATACATTCATCTTTTTGTACCAATTAATTTAATTAAAAAAAACATTTTTTTGGACACCCTGTATAAATAATTATATCAATGTTTATATTATTGAATAGAGAATTACATACCCTTTCAAATGAGCTATTACATGACCCCTATTCTCATTCTCAGTCGACAGTACGACTAGATCAGAAGTTCTCAAACCAATTCAAGACCGAGAGAGGTGTTAGACAAGGATGCGTGTTGTCACCTGACTTATTTAACATTTATGGTGAACATATCATGAGGATGGTTTTAGAAGGATGGGCCGGTGGAGTAACAGTAGCTGGTAGAAAAATCTCCAATTTAAGATTTGCTGATGACACTACACTTAAAGCAGCAAATGAGCAAGAAATGTTTGATCTTCTGCGAAAAGTTGAGTACGAAACCAATAAAGTTGGTCTGAAAATCAATAAAGCTAAGACAAAAATAATGGTGGTCGACAGATTTGACACTATTCAACTGACTAACATATTACAGGAATACCAGATAGTAAACACCTTTGTCTATCTCGGGTCTAGTATAACTAACGATGGTAACTGTGAAGCAGAAGTTCGGAGACGTATTGGTATGGCAAAAAATGCGATGAGTCGCCTAACTAAACTTTGGAAAGACAGATCTCTCTCTCAAAATATCAAGATGAGACTGGTGAATGCCCTTGTATTCTCAATATTTCTATACGGAGCAGAGACTTGGATTCTTCGCGCATGCGAGCGCCAAAAAATTGATGCCTTTGAGATGTGGTGCTGGAGAAGAATGCTGCGCATACCTTGGACAGCTCATAGGAGAAACGTTTCCATTTTAAACCAACTCAATATTAAAAAAAGGCTGTCCACAATATGTCTGCAACGAATTCTGCAATTCTTTGGTCACGTGGTTCGTAGAGGTGACGACAGTTTGGAGAGATTAATTGTTTCTGGAAACGTTCCGGGGAGAAGATCAAGAGGACGATCACCAACTAGATGGTCTGACCAAATAAAGCATTCAGCTGGAAACTCATTCTGCGAAGCTCTTAGAGCAGCTGAAGATAGAGACCAATGGAGAAACATTGTTAGGAATATTGGAAGAAATCACGATCCTCAGTAATGGGGAAACGACAGGAGAGAGAGATTCTCATTTAAAAAAATCATCGATTACGTCATCACGCCCAGATGGATGACGTCAATAGTAGGATATGCATGCCAGAAAATCGTAATTTAAAAATAAAAATCGACCTGTTTCGGGATTTTTCCTTGAAGTCTCCGGTTTACGAAATAATGAATTTATGCTTTACTTTATGGGCGCACTGTATACGTGTTTGAAACTAAAAACATGTGAACTACAAATATTTAAATTTATATTTTTTTAAATTCTCGGAAGGGACCATGGCCCCCTCCCTGGATCCGCCCTTGACTGGTACCCGTTTTATTACTTGCTGAGGGAGACGCCTATTATCCATTATTTGGACATGGCCATACCAAATAAATTCAAATAAATTGTATGCGTTCAATTTCTTCAATTAATCGTTGTTAGTCCATTCTTTCACGGTTTTTGCTCTAAATTTTAAAGAACCTCTTGGATTGACATGAAATTTGGCATACGTATAGCTTACATGTCAAAGAAAAAAAGTGATATTGTGCCGATGTGTGCTTTTGCCCTGGGAGTGACTTTCACCCCCTCTTGGGGATGAAAAAATATATATCCAAACTAAGTCCGGAAATGGGTAAACTGACTAATTTTAAGTAACTTTTGTTTTATAGAGCTTTTTCGCCAAGTCCAACACTTTTCGAGTTATTTGCAAGTGAATATGTTCATTTTTCAACAAAATAACCACATTTTTAGACGGTTTTTCGCAAATAACTCAAAAAGTAAGTATTTTGCCGAAAAAACGTTCTTAGCAAAAATATAGCCTATAAAAAAGTAAAAAAATGGTGTCCGCGGTTAGGTCTCTGGATCTCGCAGAACCAGAGTTATAGCCAATGAAAAATAGATTCATATTCACCAAATTTCAAATAGAATATTTCGACGTGAAATATCCAAAAAATTAAGCACTTTTTGGGAAAAACCTATTTTAAATTTCTTAAAGTGTTTAAAAAAAGCTTTATTTCTGTTTTTACAAAAAGTTTCTAGCATTAAATTTAAGCAAGTTACGCTCAAAAGAAGTTGGTCCCTTTTGTTTTTGCAAAAAAAAAATCGGGAAGACCACCCCCTAATTAGCAACTTAAATTAAATTAATCGTTACCGCTCCATAAATTATTTCTCTTATGTTGTGTTTATATGACCTGTAAGTTTCATCGACAAAAAGTGCTTATTTTTGAAAAAATTTGGTTTCAAAGTAAAATTTTTAAAAATTAAAATTTTGAAAAATATGCTTTTTTTCAAAATAACTTAAAAATTGTTAGAGATACCAAAAATCTCGAAAAACAAAAAAAGTCAGATTTGCTTTTCTGATATCATGTATTTTTTTGTTTTTCTGTTAGACAAAAATTGCTTAAGATTTGGTGTTTCTAAATTTGCATACATTCGTGATCAGTGACTCGTTCAACCCCTTTTAACCACAGCCCTTTCAATAATAAGAACTTTGAACCGATGAAACTTACAGATCATATTAACAATATATACACGAGTCAAGAAACTTGTGAAGTCGTAACGATTAAGTTCATTTAAGATACTAATTAGGGGGTGATTTTCTCGATTTTTTTACCAAAACCAAAAGGGACTAACTTTATTTTGAGCGTAACTTGTTTAATTTTGATGCTAGATTTTTTTTTATAAAACAAAAATGAAGCTTTAACACTTCAACTTCACAAACAATAATAAAATTAGTTTGATTTTTGTGGAATTAAAATATTAAAATACAACAAAATATAGAGTAAGAAAATAATATGTTAGATAAAGATTGGAAGAAATTTTGGTGGAAATCAACTTATGTGAATCGAACACCACTGTCCTGCGCGTAGCACCAAAAATTAATGTTTATTTAAAAAATTTCCTGGCGCCATGGTAATTAATCGATTTTAATTTTGCAAATTGCAAATGAAAGGCACAGTACACTTCTATAAGCAAAAAAAAATTCAACTTGCTCTCTGCTTTATTTTCAGTCCTGCGACATTTAAAAAAAATGAATTTTTTTCGCGAAAGCTGGATTGCAAAATTTATTTTGCAAAATCGATTAAACCGATCTTAATGAAATTTACAGTGTTGTTTTACTATATCATAAAGTTTTTCTGGGTAAAATATAAAGGTCCTAAATGTAGCATAAATGGTTGAAAAACGTAAAATGCGAATACTTGTTTTGTATGGTTTTTTCGCAATTATTGCTATTTTGCAACAAGGGTGACTATTTTTTTAAATTTTTAACTAATTCTATAAGGTAGGAAATTTAATTACGCAACTTTTATGTCAGTACAACTTTTCTCGGAAATAAATAGTTTTAAAGTTATAATCAAAAAATCAATAAAAAAATCGAATTTTTCCTTCATATTTTGACATTTTGATTATTTAAACAATGTTCCGGACCATTTTGAGTGGGAGGATAACTCAAATATTATTATCTGATTTATTTTCAAGCAATTTCTGCAAAAAAATTTGAGTCACCTCTCAACGTCCATCTCAAAACAGATGCGCCCTGGACTATTATAATAGTGAAGATAGTTAATACTGGACTGCACGTGACGAACTGACTCCAAAGCGTGGAAAGACGCAACGGTCGGTTGGCAAGGTTATTTCATCAGTATTTTGGGATGCGCATGGTATAATATTCATCGACTATCTTCAAAAGGGAAAACCATTAACAGCGACTATTACATTGCGTTATTGGAGCGTTTGAAGGACGAAATCGCGAAAAACGGCCCCATTTGAAGAAAAATATAGTGCTATTTCATCAAGACAACGCACCGTGTTGATGAAATCCATGAAAACGATGGCAAAATTTTATGAATTGGGCTTTGACTTGCTTCCTCAGCCACCGTATTCACCAGATATGACCCCCAGCGACTACCACCTGATCGCTGACCTCAAGAGAATACTCGTTGGAAAGAAATTTAACACCAGTGTAGAGGTAATCGCCGAAACTGAGGCTTATTTTGAGGCTAAAGGCAAATGATATTATAAAAATGGTATTGAAAAGTTGTATGACCGCTATAATCGTTGTATCGTCCTCGAAGGTAACTATATTGAATAATAAAATCAAATTTTATCAAAAAAAATTCTTTCTATGTTAGCCTACGAACTTTTCAGCTCAATGATTGCAATAGAAGCTACAGAGGAAGCCAGAAGATATATGAAGAAAAAATATCACCATGAACTTAAAGAGATAAGTAAAATACTTCAAAAATATTAGGAGGGACAACCATCCCACAAAGGATTGAAGGTAACAGGAGCTTCAAAGTTCTATGAAGAAAATTAGCAGATGACAAAAAAAAATAACGAAATTACAGGATAAAGATGGAAACATCATTACCAGCAGATATGAATTACTAAGGGTAGTAGATTTCTATACAGAATTACACAGAAGCATTACAGAAGTCAATAAAACCTTAGTAAACAACTAACAGAAAATTTAGAAATTTCAGGAAAAGGAAGATCGGAATTGATGTCTAATGCCCAATGAAGTTTTTTTATTATACTCAAAATATATATACATAGTACTCCTCGTATCATTCTATTTTTAAATAAAAGTGAGAGTATCTTTTTTGTGTTCACTTTTTTTGAGTCCTTACTTGATTTTGTACTCCATTTGTACTAATATCACAAGTATTTTATCGACGTAATATTAATCCTTTTTATCACCAGACTGATTCAAGTGCAATTACATTTGGTGTAATTATTGCATTCTCATAAAAAAATTTCTAGATAAAAGCTATTATGGAATGTATTATCATTACATATTATTTTCAGTCGTAAATTAATTTGGTATCTGTAGATATCAGAAGGTCACCTGTTGGGTTAGGGTTGAATGAGTAGGATTTACTTTTATGAGTTAAGTATTAATTATTTATCAGTGTCATCGTCATGATTATCACTATTTCCATCATCATCAACTTAATCATTAATCAGATTACTCTCGTGGGTACTTTTAGCTCGCCGCGATTTGATGGTGGTATTATAGGTTTTTTAGGTCGCTGAATCCAATGGAAGTGGTCTGGAAGCCCAAATGTGGTTCGTTCAATTGTTATTAACAAATTATGGTAAAATTAGGTGTTTTTCAGGAATTATTAGCAGCCCTGTAAATAAATTGATAGTGTTAAGGTCTTCTCTGGTGTATTTTTGGTCGCTGAATCGAATGCGACTAGTCGCGATTACTCAAGATCTGTTCTTATTTTGTTAATAACAAAATAATTGTTTATTCGCCGAAAAGCTCGAAATGCGCTATCTACCTACAGCAAGTTTGTAGTCTTTTTCATAGTATTTTTATACGCTAAATCGATTGCAGCTAGTCGTGATAGCTTAAACCACGTTCCGACTTTGTTATTAATAAATTATTGCAAAAATAACGATTTATAGTACGTTCACTCACGGTTTTTGCTCTAAATTTTAAAAAACCACTTGGATTGACATGAAATTTGTCATACACGTAGTTCATGTCAAACAAAACAAGTGATATTGTGCCGATGTGTGCTTTTACCCTGGGGTTGAGTTTCACCCCGTTTCGGGGGTAAAAAAAGAAACCTTTAAAATAACCTTATTTGTTTGACATGTTATTAACTACGTGCATGCCAAATTTCATGTCATTTCAAAAGGTTTTTTAAAATTTAGGGCAAAAACCGTGAGTAAACGTACTATTAACCGTTATTTTTGCAATAATTTATAAACAACAAAGTCGGAACGTGGTTTAAGCTATCACGACTAATGACAATCGATTTAGAGTATAAAAATACTATGAAAAAGACTACTTTGCTGTAGATAACGCATTTCGAGCTATTCGGCCAATAAACAATTATTTTTTTATTAACAAAATAAGGACACATTTTGAGTAATCGCGACTAGTCACATTCGATTCAGAGACCAAAAATACACCAGAGAAGACCTTAACACTAACAATTTATTTACAGGGCTTCTAATTATTCCTGAAAAATACCTAATTTTACCATAATTTGTTAATAACAATTAATCGCACCACATTTGGGCTTCCAGGCCACTTCCATTGGATTCAGCGACCCAAAAAACCTATAATACCACCATCAAATCGCGGCGAGCTAAAAGTGTCCACGGGACCCCCTATGTTGCGACTAGACTATACATCGCCAGGCCCCGGTAAAATGTACCGGCTGTACCGCCCTCTCGGCGGGTCTGCATACGAGCAGTGGCAGACAAACAGTGGAGAGTGGAGTAGACCGGCGCAAGGTAGAGAACGATGAAAGCAATTGGAGGAAACGTAGATTCAAGAGTGGATGGAAAATGATCGACAAAGAATAAGATACCGTCACACTACATGCTATATAATGCCCAATATATTTGAAAGAACTGGAAAATTTTTAGACCTAAATCTAAGAAAAAATTATTAGTAGGTAGGCTGATTAATGATTAAGTTGATCTTCTTCTTTTTTGTATAGACATGACTCTGTCTGTTTTTTCCTTAGAATATAAAATAAACAGGAAGGAGTCTGTCATATATCAACAACACCTTAAATTTCTAGCGCAATTGGCCATCTTGAACGTCTGTGGATGACTCGGAAGTTTTTGTCAACGAGGTAGAAGGTGGAGCAGCTGGGTGCATAGGCGTACCATCTGGTAAAGCTCCTGTATATGCAATCAATTAACTGAAGTTATTAGTATAATAAAATGTTATTTAACTGACTTTTCAACAAAATATTATATTAATACGTATTTTCTCTTGATCTATATCTGTTTGTTTAACATCAAAGATATAATAAAATCGTTAAGAATTTCTTTTTTTCCCTCTTTCAAAGGTACGTCACTGGAGATAGAAAGCAAATCTGACAGCTGATCGCCATTTGCAACCTCATTCCTGGCTCGAAGTCATTTCGCATTGTACTCCTTCCTGGTTTATTTTATATTCTAAGGTTTTTTCAATGTGCATCATAGTAAGTTGTCGTTCCATCGTTTTCGTGGTCTTCCCACTGATCGTCTTCCTATTGGGGAACCGTCTCTCGCTGTCCTGACTATCCTATTTGTTGTCATTCGGCTTATGACTGTGATTAAGTTGATGATGATGGAAATGTTAGTGATAATCATGACGATGACACTGATAAATATAATTAATACTCAACTCATAAAATTAAATCCTACTCATTCAACCCTACCCCAACAGGTGACCTTCTGATATCTACAGATACCAAATTAATTTACGACTGAAAATAATATGTAATGATAATACCATAATAGCCTTTATCTAGATAATTTTATATGAGAATGCAACAATTACACCATACGTAATTGCACTTGAATCAGTCTGGTGATAAAAAGGATTAATATTACGTCGATAAAATACTTGTGATTTTAGTACAAATGGATTTTCGTACAAAATCCAGTAAGAACTCGAAAAAAGTGAATATAAAAAAGATACTCTCACTTTTATTTAAAAATAGAAGTGATACGAGGGGTACTATGTATATATATATATATATATATATATATATATATATATATATATATATATATATATTTTGAGTATAATAAGAAAACTTTGACAACAAAGACAACAGCATTGCTACGGATAGAGCCGAAATCCTTAAGGTTGTCGAATCGTTTTATCGCGAAATGTATGAGAGCACCAACGCAAGGCAAGATCAGCTCCTGCCCAAAATCACAAACCAGGGATCAGAATTAATGCCAGAAGTAACACCATACGAAGTTAAAAAGACACTTTCAAAAATGAAAAATAATAAATCCCCATGCGATGACGGAGTAGTGATTGAGGCAATCAAACAAGGTGGAAATAAAATTATACAGGTTTTGGCCAAACTTTTCACCGAATGCATTTACCAAGGCAAAACGCCTTCTCATGGAACAATGCAGTCATTGTTCTATTGCACAAGAAAGGTGACATAACAGATCTAAAAAACTACCGTCCTATCAGTCTGCTATCACACATATATGAACTTTTCACAAAAATTATCAAAAAAAGACTGGAGGCTAAGTTAGACTTCTATCAGCCTAGAGAACAAGCTGGCTTCAGATCCGGATATAGCACTAACGACCACTTACTGGTAATAAAAAACTTGATCGAGAAGTCTGGGGAATACAACAAACCATTGGCACTGATATTCGTGGACTACGAGAAAGCGTTCGATACCATAAATCAGCAGAAAATGTTAAAAGCATTGACAGAATGCCGAATAGACCATCGCTACACTAACATGATAAAATATATCTACCACAACGCAACGGCTAGCGTAAGACTGTCTGATCAACAAACAAATAAATTCTGTATACAGCGAGGAGTACGGCAAGGAGACACCATCTCGCCAAAGCTGTTCACAACCCATTTAGAGCACAGTTTTAAGACGGCAGATCTGAACAAATATGGTATCAACATAAATGGAGAAGCTCAGTCATTTGAGATTCGCAGATGACATCGTCCTTATAGCCGATCGTATGGATGATGCAATAATAATGTTGAACAAGTTATATCACGCTTCCTTAGAGGTCGGACTAAAGATTAACATCAACAAGACGCAAATAATGACTAATCTGGTGCTAAATCGTAATATTGTTGTTGATGGAATGGATATTGAGCAGACTGCATCTTATAAGTACTTGGGACATGAAATTCGGTTCAGAAGAGATAACCAGACTTGCGAGCTCCCACGTCGCATAGGATTAGCCTGGGCAGCGTTTGGTAAACTGAGCTATGTATTTAAATCGGACTTACCCATATGCCTGAAAAGGAAAATCTTTGACCAGTGTGTTTTGCCTGTACTCACTTATGGAGCGGAAACATTAACACTCACAAAAAAGGTAGTGAACAAGATTCGCATAACTCAGAGGGCTATGGAGCGCCAGATGTTAGGTGTCTCCCTGAGGGACCGAATCCCAAACGAAGAAATACGTCGTAGAACAAAAACAGCGGACGCCGTCGAAAGAATCGCGTCGCTCAAGTGGAATTGGGCAGGACACGTCGCCAGATTGTCAGACAACCGATGGACAAAACGTATTGTCGAGTGGAGGCCACGAGAAGAAGCACTACGGAGCAGAGGACGACCACCAACCAGATGGGCTGACGATCTGAAGCGTATTGTCGGCAACTGGATGCAAGCCGCACAAAAAAGAGAAAGATGGAAAGAGCTGAGGGAGACCTATGTCCAGCAGTGGACGCGTACGGGTTGATGATGATGAAGAAAACTTCATTAGGTATTAGACATCAATTCCGATCTCCCTTTTCCTGAAATTTCTAAGTTTTCTGTTAGTTTAGTTAGTTTTCTGTTAGTTGTTTACTAAGGTTTTATTGACTTCTGTGTAATTCTGTATAGAAATCTACTACCCCTAGTAGTTCATATATGCTGATAATGTGGTAATGATGTTTCCATCTTTATCCTGTAATTTCGTTATTTCTTTTTTGTCATTTGCTAATTTTCTTCTTAGAACTTTGAAGCTCCTGTTACCTTCAAAGTTAGCCACTTTATCTATTTAATTCGCAGCTACTTTTGTTTATAACAATTGTTTATAACAATTAAGCAACCTAACTAGCGCCATTTTGAAGTTCATGGTATACAGTTTATGTGTAGAAGCTTAAGTAAACTTTAAACTTCAGTAAAGTGGTTAATAAAGGTTTAAAAATTACGTCCTAACGAAATCGATTCGTGGTCGGTGGAGGGAAATTATTAAAATCCATGCACTCAAAAAATGAAATTGATTCTTCAAACATATGCTGCAATTAATATATCCGGAGCTTGTTCATGGATTTTAATCATCATTTTTTAATTTGTATGTACTCGTAGTCTTGTAGAGTACGTTATGTACACATATCCCCACCTAACATTACAAAATGTTAGGGGGAACCCCCTTATCACTCAGTGATATGAAAAATAGATTACGACCGATTCTAAGACCTACCGAATATACATATATAATTTCATAAAACTCGGTCAAGCGGTCTCGGAGGAGTATGACAACTAACACTGTTACAGGAGAATTTTAGAGATGTAAATATATATGTAGATGGCTATTAAAAAATAGATGTTGCTGATAGAAGAGTGAAAATTAAGGGTTGTATGTATTTTTTAATTCTACACCATATAAAATTAAGGTAGACAATTTTGTCCAAAAAAATAAAAAAAAATGTCAGGGGAGCAACCCCCCTTATAAATTATGGGTATGAAAAATATATTAAAACCTATTATCAGTCCTACAGGATATACGTGAAAAATTTCATATAAATCGTTCAAGCCGTTTCGGAGGAGTACGGTAACTAACACTGTTACAGGAGAATTTTATGTATATAGAAGTAACTGAATTAAATAATAAAAGTGGCTAACTTTGACCACAATTAAACTAGGAGAAAAGGTTTTTTTTTAATTCGTGTAAAGATACCAGCTTTTGAAATCCCAAAGTAGATTTACTCTAGAGCCAATAACAAATTTATTCAAATTGTTTTTAAGCCAAAAATGACTCTACTTTAGTAAAATATTTTCGGAATGATAACAATGACATTTTATGGATTTTATGAAATGATGTGAAAATATAAGTGTTCTTCTGTCATGTGGTTTCCAGAGAATTGCTGTATAATTATTATTTTCTGAACAATAACATTGCAAAAACAAATTGAGTACTCTTTGTGAAAAACAAATTGAATAAAATTTAAACCAATTTAGTCCTGTCGCCAGGGGGGGTACAACGGCCTCCTTAATTCAGATGGACTTACTCAAGTTTTTTTTATATATTTTGACCCGTAGAATACGAATTTTTTGGGTAACAGTTGATCCGGATGTCGATAAGATTGTTATAGACAAAGAACTTGAGGAATTACATAACAGCGATTTCTCGCAAAACAAAACATCTTTTTGTATTTTTTGGGTCATTTTAAGCAAAAAATATTCCTACAAGTTTTTTCGTAGAATGCATAGTTTTCGAGATAACCGCGGTTGAACTTTCAAAAAATCGAAAAATTGCAATTTTTGAACCCGAATAACTTTTGATTAAAAAATAAAGTAGCAATTCTGCTTACCGCATTTGAAAGTTTAAGTCAAATTATATCGGTTTTGATTATTTGCATTGCTAAAAATTAATTTTTTTATTGTTAAACTAATCTATAAACACATAGTGTTTCCCGTGCCTAATACATGCATTTTAACGCATGCTACGTAGAAATTGCCTCGCTTGCACTCGTAGCTACTCTACCTACTCGTTCGATTTTAAATGAGAAATCATTGAAAACATCACTCACATACTAGGTGTTTATAGCTTTGTTTAACAATAAAATAATAAATTTCTAGCAATGCAAATAATCAAAACCGATATAATTTGACTTAAACTTTCAAATGCGGTAAGCAGAATTGCTACTTTATTTTTTAATCAAAAGTTATTCGGGCTCAAAAATTACAATTTTTCGATTTTTTGAAAGTTCAACCGCGGTTATCTCGAAAACTATGCATTCTACGAAAAAACTTGTAGGAATATTTTTTGCTTAAAATGACCCAAAAAATACAAAAAGATGTTTTGTTTTGCGAGAAATCGCTGTGATGTAATTCCTCAAGTTCTTTGTCTATAACAATCTTATCGACATCCGGATCAACTGTTACCCAAAAAATTCGTATTCTGCGGGTCAAAATATATAAAAAAAACTTGGGTAAGTCCATCTGAATTAAGGAGGCCGTTGTACCCCCCCTGGCGACAGGACTAATTGACCAATCGTCTTGAATTTTTTTTTTTTTCATGATACGTGCTGGTTGTCTTAACTTTTCGTGTAATATCAGTCTTAAGTTCACTTTCGTAAAAGTTATAGCAAATTTTTTTATTTTCGAAATTTTAGTCTTATTTTGCAATTAGCAAAGCAACATATTTATGATCGGACCAAAATTCAAAAACTGCCCTTTTAAACCTTTGCCCATCTACTAAAAGATGAATACTTTTACCTGTAGCGATTTAAACGAAAAAACTTGCCATTTTTGACACTTATTTGTTAATAACTAAAATTCTCGTCCGAACTGTGACGGGCAT
Organism: Diabrotica virgifera virgifera; assembly: GCF_917563875.1. NCBI lineage: Eukaryota > Metazoa > Arthropoda > Insecta > Coleoptera > Chrysomelidae > Diabrotica > Diabrotica virgifera. The sequence continues at coordinate 58,210,042 of NC_065447.1, forward strand.
TTTTGTATTTATAATGTATTATGTATATTAGTACCCAAAAAATCCATTTGCAACCTGGCTGCTCAAGTGTCCCTACAAAAACCTTATTTCTCTGGACTAATATTCATGCACAATCCAAGACGTTCCTTTGATATCTTTAGAGTCTCAGCTATCGAACAACTTCATTTTACGGTTGTCCAAAATTATTTTATGGACTTTTTTATGTTTTCGTCCGTCTCTTTGGGGCGTCCTCTGCAGTGTATCGTCCTCGGTGCCCATTTCGCCTCGTTTAAACTTAGCAAACCATTTCTCAACGGTTGATTTTCCTGGTGCAGAGTCCGAATAATGTTTATCAAGCCAAGCTGTGGCTTCAACAGTATTTTTTTCGACAAAAAGCAATGCTTTATTAAGACACGCAATTTCTATTTATCCATTTTTTTTAAACTAACACAAGTTGCTCCACCCAAAATGCTCTATCTCATAAACCAATAGTTCGACAGTGTACGAAAAAACTATGTACTAGTGTCACCTACATTTTTTAATACTTTCATGCCTCTGTATTATTCTATCTTACAGGTTTACGTTTCTTATTTTCGTTAAATTGTTTCTACTAGTCACTTTACAAAATTTCTTTAGTAATCGTAAACTGATCTTGAGGTTCAGTGAAAGTAGAAAAGTGAATGGTATGTACCTATTAAATTAAAATAAAATACTGTTAACTGTTAAATGAGCGGTACATGTATATCTTTATAATTTATTATTTCCTTGATTAAGAAAATTGCAATAAATACTATATAATTGTGTCTAGAGACGCTTAATGTTATTATTATATAATATTAACAATACACTTGAGAACTTGAAACTTTTAAAACAATAGCGAACATATTTAAATTTCTTAATTAATTAAACAAAGTACACGTATTTCTTTTAGTAAAATTAATAATTAGTAGATTTTTAACTACTTACAATACCGTCATTTCCGTGAAACCAATAGTGCTAGATTGTATACTTTTTGGTACCATTCAGTCATATCAGTGTTTTCAAAAATGCGCGTACGTAACATTGCATAATTTATTTTAATAAAGGTACATTGTACATTCTTATCAGAATTTATAGACCGTGTTCTGTAATTGCCTCTTCCTGGGGGTTCTAACCTAACCTACATAAGGTCATATAGTGATGTACACTATAGTGATGTTGAAAAAGTAACTACATATTCGTTACAAAGTACTCGTTACATACTTACGAATACCGAAAGTAACGATTACTATACAGAGACGCAAATCGTTACTTTGATTACTCTGATTACTTCGTTACTTCCTACCAATCGTATCAGAGCGAGTAACGACTATTGTATCTACTTTGATTACTTTGATTACTCTGATTACTTCGTTACTTCGTAACAGCCGTAACGACTATTGTATCTACTTTGATTACTTCGTACTTCGTGAAGGTCGTTATTAAATCGGAATACCTATACAAAATACCTACCTACTGAGAAATACGATTCTCGATGTGATTACCGGTACTCAAATGCAAAAGTATCAAAAGTAATCATAGTAATCAAATCATTTTTATCACTTAAACAGATTGGTGAAGGTCGTTGTTATATCGGAATACCTATACAAAATAGCTACCTACTGAGAAATACGATTCTAGATATGATTACCGGTACTCAAGTACAAAAGTAACAAAAGTAATCATAGTAATCAAAGTAACGAATACTGTAAATGATTACTTTATACAAAATACCTACCTACTAAGAAATACGATTCTCGATATGATTACCGGTACTCAAATACAAAAGTAACAAAAGTAATAATAGTATTCAAAGTAACGAATACTGTAAATGATAACTTTATACAAAATACCTACCTACTGAGAAATACGATTCTCGATATGATTACCAGTACTCAAATGCAAAAGTAACAAAAGTAATCATAGTAATCAAATCATTTTTATCCCTTAAACAGATTGGTGAAGGTCGTTGTTATATCGGAATACCTATACAAAATACCTACCTACTGAGAAATGCGATTCTCGATATGATTGCCGGTACTCAAATACAAATGTAACAAAAGTAATCATAGTAATGAAATCATTTTTATCACTTAAACAGATCGGTGAAGGTCGTTGTTATATCGGAATACCTATACAAAATACCTACCTACTGAGAAATACGATTCTAGATATAATTACCGGTACTCAAATACAAAAGTAATCATAGTAATCAAAGTAACGAATACTGTAAATGATTACTTTATACAAAATACCTACCTACTGAGAAATATGATTCTCGATATGATTACCGGTACTCAAATACAAAAGTAACAAAAGTAATAATAGTAATCAAAGTAACGAATACTGTAAATGATTACTTTATACAAAATACCTACCTACTGAGAAATACGATTCTCGATATGATTACCGTTACTCAAATACAAAAGTAACAAAAGTAATCGTAGTTATCAAAGTAACGAATACTGTAAATGATTACTTTATACAAAAGTAACGATTTGTAACGAATACTCGAAAGTAACTATAATCAACATCACTAGTACACTAACCTAATCTATTTCGTCTATTATGGTGGGGCAGTGCAGTTACGAAAGATATTAAGGTATTACGTCACTACGGCGTGCAGCGCAATCATACCCAGCGATTCATCTGAGTTTGGCGTAATCATGCCAGCACCTGAATGCATCTCAGGTAAAATTGGCGCAGTCGTCCCATACAAATGCGGCCACCAACATCGAAGGCGATACGGGATTTCACGTAGACATAACATGGTATTGTTCCCTTTAACTACTAAAGACGTCTAGACATCTTTTATCCAAGATTATTTGCATTATATACGGTGGTGCTTGTGTGCTTTCCGGGATATGTTAGTGTTTATAGAATATAGGAACGATTTTTTAATTTAATAATATTGAGTGCCACATCCTGTATGGGGAGGGAGAGCAAAACCTCTTCTTTACGATTAAAATTAATCAAGTTTTTTTGAATTTTGGTAGACTCCATAAACATCTATGTAACGCATCTGAGTTTGTTCGAATAAAATTCGGAGGTCGTCATACAGTCATCGTAATAGTGTGTTCGCGCAAATTTTTTGCACTGACCAAGGCGACAATTCCTCACGTGTTCATAGTATTTTCACTACGTTTAGTTATTTCAATATATAGTGAACCCCAACTACATGAATAGTACAAAATCAGTACAAATAATAAGCAAAATCATACACCTAAAATACTACTTACTTGTTAATAAATAAAGTCTTTGGAACATCTACGTGTGCATTATTGTCCATCCAAATCACGGTCATACAAATCCAAAATATATGATTTTGAGTTATCGACAAAAAACTAATTGAATTAAACCTAGTTAAAAGTAAATATTTTATTGACTATAGAAATTTATTATTAACATTATTTTTGTCAGTAAGTTGGATTTTTGTGTTCAATTTCGGAGCTTTCATCTTGTTGGATTTATCTCAGTTTGCTTAAACGTTGTGTAGATTTATAGCATTTTTCGATTTATTTCGTTTTTCTGAATTGTTGGTTGGATTTATGTCTTTTTGCCAAATAAATAAACACGTAAGTGGCGAAAATAAAACAAGAATTTACGAAAACACTATTAATTTATAACACCAAGCTTCTCAAACATGTAGACCTATATCATTTTCTAAACAATCGAATTTATTGCAGTTTGGTTAAACTTGATGGATTTACGTCAGTTTGCTTGGTCTCAAAATGGGATTTAATGCATTTTTGTTTATTGAATAATTCATATAGCAATGTATATTAGATTTAAAGCAAATTGCCTAAAAGCAATAGTTCACAATGTAGATTGAACTAAACAAAGTACTTTGTACTATTTACTTAAAAAATGTCTAAAACTGGATTTATTGCTATTTGCTCAGTTGCTCCTTAATTATAAAAAAATGTCACTACGTGAAGTTTATGGTTTATATTGATCAATGTACAGATTGTTTGTAAACGTATTATGTACCTATATTGTTTCAAAGGGGTCATCTTTACCATTGTTTAACTAGACAATGTCTAGTTAAACAATGTCTTTACTTTACCCTTTGGGTAAATAAAGTTTTGGGTGTTTACAGATGTAAACATCTGCCATTGTCATTTGTCAACCCCTTCCCTTCCAGTAGTTACCACGATCCATGAATTTTAAATAGGGAATGTTGTTATGAAGCTATTTCCTTGTGGCATTTTTATGATTAACTATTTAGATAGGAATAAGCCACAATTAAATTGAAAAAATAATTTTATTAACGTTTCGACGCCCAAATCGGGTGTCGTCAAAATACAAAATACTACTAAATTAAACAAAAATGTTGTTGCTAAGTAAAAAAATTCTTCTAATAATTTATTTAATCTGACTCATTTATATTGGCAATTCAGACGTATATTATACATATTTTAAAGTAGAAGACTTTAAAATGATATCGCCAATATTTATGAGTTGCATTCCTGGGACGACTTTATTAAAAGATAGTTCATTCGATTACATGAAATCAATCCCAACTCAAGAATATCCGTCACAAAAAAATCATAGCATGTGATCTGTCTTTAAAAAGACAACCAAATGCAACGATGACATTAAAATTCTCGCGTTAGAGATTCCATAGTAAATCACGAGGGAAAACCAGGAAAAAAAAACCTCGTGATACTATCCCGACATCGTAAGTATTTGGTCTTACATTTAATTTACTTTCAAAAACTAATACCTAATTCTGACTTTAACCTGTGTAAATTATAAATAATATTAATAATACATATACAATAAGTAATACTAAAATATAAAATATGTAATGACTCGATATGTTATTGACTTACTAATCGCGGAATTTTCTTTCTATTGACTTCCTCTTTCAGTATGGGTAACCACATCCTACTGCATTCTACCGAGGAATTTGCTAATTATGCTAAATGAAACCAAATGTGTCGCAAATTCCTCGGTAGAATGCAGTAGAGTGTTGGAAAATTTTCGAGAATGAAAAATCGGAGAATATTCTTGAGAATATTCTCGAGAATATTCTCGATATGGAGAATTTTCTGAAAATGAACCCTATGACTCGCTTAGGAATATGTATTGTTAAAGATGAAATAGGGTATTAAAATCATGAAATTATATACAAAATTATGAGACTAAACAACAGTGTTCTTTATATATAAACAAAATACAAAAACAACAGAGGACACAAAATTGATTTGATAAAAAAAATGAAAGTTTCTTCTTAACAGCAAATAATGCAAGTAATGGATGTGGTGATCTAATCAGAAAACGATGAGGCCTCAGATTCAGAATCTATTTCTATCATTAGCTGATCCTGTTCATATACATTCTGCATTTCATTGTACTGATGAGAAGTTGTGGGATTTTGTTTTTCACGAGTCGCCAGCTCAGTCATGGATTGATCTATGTCTAAAGTGGCATTTAGACAGGCTAGTTTCTGAAGCAATATGTTGCTGAAAATATATATTTGGTATGTTGCTGGCAACATTACAGCCATCTAATTAAAATATCGCCATATGGCCGAGCCATGTGGCCGAAATCTTGCTTGTATTTGAACACTATGGCAGTTAGTTGCTGATGCGTTGCCGATAAAGTCGAACTGTTGTGGAAAATTTTGCATGTTGCTATATATTTCCTCTTAATTTCCTGTACTCTGTTGAAATTAAATTTGGTTTTGTCAAAACAAAAGAAAAAATGAATATGTGGTCAAACGAAATCACAATAAGGTTTATTAATACAGTACATTTACGTCCAGAGTTGTGGAACTTGGCATACTTCTGGAACTATGAGACAAATGGAAGAGTAGTACACCCTGAATAAATACATTAAACTAAAACTTTTAGTATAGGAATCACCAGTCGCCAAAAACTGAAGAACTTGAGATTGGTATTGCGTTTCTTATGTTTGATCTTTCTTCTCTATTCTTGGCCCTATCATATTTATTAATAGTTAGAAATCACTTTTTGACATTCTTGTAAAATTCTTAAACAAATAATTGTCTTCTCGTTCTCAAGAATATTCTCTTAAGAATATTCTCTTCTTACATCACTACTGAAAGAGGAAGTCAATAGAAAGAAAATACCACCATTAGTAAGTCAATAACATATCGAGTTAGTAGATTGGTACATATTTTATATTTTAGTATTAGTATTACTTATTGTATATCTATGTATTATTAATATTATTTATAATTTATACATGTCATGTTAAATTCAGAATTTGGTGTTAGTTTTTGAAAGTAAATTAAATGTAAGACCAAATACTTACGATGTCGGGATAGTATCACGAGGTTTTTTTTTCTGATTTTCCCTCGTGATTTACTATGGAATCTCTAACGCGAGAATTTTACTGTCATCGTTGCATTTGGTTGTCTTTTTAAAGACAGATCACATGCTATGATTTTTTTGTGATGGATATTCTTGAGTTGGGGTTGATTTCATGTAATCGAATGAACTATCTTTTAATAAAGTCGTCCCAGGAACGCAACTCATAAATATTGGCGATATCATTTTAAAGTCTTCTACTTTAAAATATGTATAATATACGTCTGAATTGCCAATATAAATGAGTCAGATTAAATAAATTATTAGAAGAATTTTTTTACTTAGCAACAACATTTTGTTTAATTTAGTAGTATTTTGTAATTTGACAACGACACCCGATTTGGGCGTCAAAACGTTAATAAAATTATTTTTTCAATTTAATTGTGGCTTATTCCCATCTAAATAGTTAATTAAATAGGGAATGTCCACAGAGTGCTACTTTCAGCTTCATCCCAACAAAATACACGTGGTACAGGAAATAAATGAAGCTGATCCAGACAGGCAACTAGTTTTGTGAGATTTGTTTTGTAAGACAGAAAACTAAAATCCAAACTTTATATTTAATATTTGTTTTTTTTATGAATGTCCTTGTTTTCTAAATGATACGCATTCGGCAATCTTGCTATATAATCGGATGTTATACAGGCCTATTCCTTAAAGGCTGAAGGTATGTCTACTACAATAAAAAATTTAATTGTAATTGTGTTAAGTATTTAATATAATTGAAAAAGCAAGTGCATGAAGGGTCTATGTGACATTTTCAAGTTATTGAGGAAAATGAAGGTAAAGTTTTTATACTAGAACTTTTTTACTATAAGATCTAAATAGACTAAATGTATAGGATATGTAGTCCTAAAACAAATATATTTATTAACCATATAAAAAAAAGCTTAAAAAAACATTTATTATATATTTTTTATATACCGGGTGTCCACTTATATTTTCCCCCATTTTAACTGCCTATAACTTCTAAACGGCTCAAGATAGAAATATGCGTTTTTCGCTGAAATGTTTTATTTTAGTAAAAGTTTTGTCTGAATGGACTGAATTTTTTATATCGCTTTCAAATACGAAAAGAAAAATGGCGGATTTTTGAAAAAAACGTTGTTGACTTTTTTTAATGGAACACCCAGTATATTTTTTGTAAATTGAAAGAAAGGTCCACCTATCAAGCGATATAAAGTTTTTCAAAATCGGTTGTCAAATCACTGAGTAATTAATTTTTAAAATGAGAGGTGCAACGTGGATCATTATCATTCTCTTTACCTTATCCCTATGCGGGGTCGGCTTCCCTAATTGCATTTCTCCACACAATTCTATCTTGAGCCATATCAATGTTAATCCCCTTTACCAACATGTCCTGCCTTATCGTCTCCCCCCACGTCTTCTTTGGTCTTCCTCTCCTACTCCTTCCAGGAATCTGCACTTCAGCTATTCTTCGTATTGGGTGGTTAACGTCTCGACGTTGAACATGACCAAACCATCTTAACCTATGCTCTCTCATTTTGGCATCAATTGGTGCCACACCTAGACTTCCCCTAATCTAATTTTATCCTTCTTTGTCACTCCACTCATCCATCTAAGCATTCTCATTTCCGCCCAACTTTTTCACTGCCCAACATTCAGTTCCGTACATCATAGCTGGTCTTATGGCTGTTTTATAGAATTTTCCCTTCAGCTTCATTGGGATTTTTCTGTCACACAACACACCACTCGCTTCTTTCCACTTCATCCATCCAGCCCTAATTCTACTGCATGCATCTCCATCTATTTCTCTATTACTCTGTAATACCGATCCTACGTACTTAAAACTATTGCTTTTTACAATCATTTCACCATCCAAAGATACCATTTTATTTGTAGTAGCTCCATCTTTAAATGAACATTCCAAATACTCTGTTTTTGTCCTACTAAGTTTTAAACCCTTTTCCTCCAGAGCTTGTCTCCACTGTTCCAGTTTTTGTTCTAAGTCTCTTTCACTATTTCCTACTAACACGACATCATCAGCATACATTAAGCACCATGGAATGTTACCCTGTATTTTCGCTGTTATCTGGTCCAAAACTAATGAGAATAAATACGGACTAAGCACAGAACCTTGATGCAATCCTACTTTCACATGAAATTTATCAGTCTCTCCCACACCTGTCCTAACACTAGTCGTTACTCCCTCATACATATCCCTCACAATCTTTACATATTCACCAGGGACTCCTTTCTTATTGAGTGCCCACCACAGAATCTCTCGAGAAATTCTATCATATGCTTTCTCAAGATCAATGAATACCATATGAGCGTTTGTTTCTTTACTCCTGTATTTTTCCATCAACTGCCTTATAATGAAAATTGCATCTGTTGTTGATCTACCCTGCATAAAGCCAAATTGATTCTCAGGTATTTCGGTCTCTTCACGTATCCGTCTATCAATTACTCTTTCCCATATTTTCATGGTGTGGCTAAGCAGTTTTATAGCCCTGTAGTTTGTACATTGTTGTATATCTCCTTTGTTTTTGTAAACAGGTACCAGTATACTGCTTCTCCATGCGTCTGGCATTTGTCCAACTTCCATAATTCTATTAAATAGGTGCAACGTGGTGCAACGAGGTGCAACGTGGATATCACACCTAAATAACATAACTAAACAAATTGATATTATGTTATGTGATTTCCACATTGCATCTCTCATTTTAAAAATTAATTGCTCAGTCATTTGACCACCGATTTTAAAAAAAATTATATCGTTGGATAGGGAAATGACCGTTTTTTCAAGTTTTTAGGTAAAGGACCATTTTTTATGTCGCTTTTAAATAAAAAATGGCGGATTTTTGGAAAAAAAAACGTTGACTTTTTTTATTGAAACACCCAGTACATTTTTTTGTAGCTTGAAAAAACGGTCATTTACCTATCTAGCGATATTAAATTTTTTAAAATCGGTTGTCAAATGACTGAGCAAATAATTTTTTAAATGAAAGATGCAATGTGGAAATCACATAACATAATATCATTCTGCTTAGTTATGTTATTTAGGTATGTGATATCCACGTTGCACCGCGCATTTTAAAAATTAATTACTCAGTGATTTGACAACCGATTTTGAAAAACTTTTTATCGCTGGATAGGTGAATGACCTTTCTTTCAATTTACAAAAAAATATACTGGGTGTTCCATTAAAAAAAGTCAACAACATTTTTTTCAAAAATCCGCCATTTTTCTTTTTGTATTTGAAAGCGATATAAAAAATTCAATCCATTCAGACAAAACTGTTACTAAAATAAAACATTTCATCGAAAACCGCATATTTCTATCGTAAGCCGTTTAGAAGTTATAGGCAGTTAAAATGGGGGAAAATATAAATGGACACCCTGTATAAAAAGTGTACATAGATCCTTTACGCTCTAGTATCTTAGAAAATATTAATTTTAAAACGTGTCTGACTTGTTTGAAAGATTTATAGGTTCGAACAACTTACTTTTAACATAAAAACCATTTTTGAAAAAATTGTCACATAGACCCTTCATGCACTTGTGTCTTCAATTAATAATAATTTATATTAATTTATTTAAATAAACTAAACGCCTTCACTGACTATCGACACAGAACCTAATATTTATAAAACAATATAACTGACTTACCTGAGAAGTGATAATGTTTCGCTTTCCGAGTTTTTCTGCGACCACAAAAAATACAACTACATGGGATTTTACTAAAATATTAAGAGGAAACAGTAGCGATCAACAGGTAGCGAAAACGCGTTCCAAGATTGCGGCTGTAATTTTGAATATTTTTTCGAGATATCTGGCACACGTATTCGTAATATAATAAAGAATGGCGGTACAAAGCCCAATTTCAAAAATATATTTATATGTGAAAATTACCCTGTAATTAAATAAAATATTAAAAAAACGAGCCTGTACCGCCATTAAGAAGAACAAAAAAATACACTTTCTTCAAATAAACTTTTTTATCCGATGCCTAGATTTTGTGTCATTTTGGAACTACTAATGAAATAAAAAAATTTAGTAGTTCCAAAATGACACAAAATCTAGGCATCGGATAAAAAAGTTTATTTGAAGAAAGTGTATTTTTTCGTTCTTCTTAATGGCGGTACAGGCTCGTTTTTCTAATATTGTATTTAATTACAGAGTAATTTCCACATATTAATATATTTTTCAAATTGGGCTCTGTACCGCCATTCTTTATTATATTACGAATACGTGTGCCAAATATCTCGAAAAAATATTCAAAATTACAGCCGCAATCTTGGAACGCGTTTTGGCTACCTGTTGATCGCTACTGTATCACCTTAAGCAAATGACCTTCAAAATTTCAAAAAATTGCACCTACATTTCAAATTCCGCATCAAATTCTCATATCGCGTAGCCACGAATTTTACTTTCTTCCTGCACCCTTCTTCCTTCTATCCTAGTTATTAAAATTAATCTTAATATGTATCTCATACTTATCATCTCCCATTATGTCCCAAATATGAAACTTTTCGTCGTTCGTAATTTGTAACTGTTTGTTTACGTAAACATTTGTAAAATTTCGAACGCTTTATTAGTTTTTTAATTGTTATTTTTATACCTTCAAAAATTATAATAAACATCAAAAAATCATATTGATTTATAAATACTAAAAAAACGCGGTTACCAAAAACGTATGTACCTATATTTAACAAGTATTCGCCGTGTGCAAGTACTTGGAGGGAATACGAGAAACGATCGTGCGCGAATAGCGGAGAAATCTTGCAACATTCTTAAATATTGTCAATTGAAATTGTCAAATTAACGTATATTTCATATCTACTGTCAATGAAGAAGAAAAATTATATGTTGCTCCACCAGGGCCGCGTTTAGGTCAATTAACGCCCTAGGCAATTCTCTAGTAGCCGCCCTTCAAGCGCGTACCATTTTTGTGAAAAAAAATGCAAGCAGATTTTTTTATTTAAATAAGAATACATAAAAATTGTCATTCCAGTTCGATCACATCAGATTTCTTTTTTGATTTTTCTTTGGAAAAATCATCTATAATGTCATAATTCATCGCCTTTGTTACGTCACTTTCTATGGACAAAATCGACAAATTGTTAAGACGTTCTTGCGTCATACTTGATTAGTCCAGAAAGCCACTGCGCATCCGCTAGGAAAAATATTCTAATTCGGATTTTTTGCACAATCTTACTCAAAAAGGACTCCTTTTAACAAATTTCCATGTTGCCAGGACCAAAAGGTGGTCAAAAATTTTTTAAACGTTTTTTTTTTGTTTTTTTCCTAAAATTATTTTTATTGCATGGAAAAAAGTTTTTTTAGGTTTTTTGGATCATTCCAAACAGAAAAGGTCTTTAGTGACTTTTTTCTAAAAATGATAGTTTTTGACATATAAGCGATTAAAAATTGAAAAATTGCGAAATCGGCCATTTTTAACCCTCAAAGACTATGTGAAAAACTGAAAATTTGAATGTTGCCAAGGTAGGTAGATATTCTTTAAACATCGATTGATGAAATCCCGAAGAGTTTTTTGCAGTACAATATTCAAAACTCCTTTGTTTTTTAATTGCGAATCAAGTGTGCGCGACACTATTTTCCACCGACAGTATGGTGCAAATGAAAGGAATAAATTCGTTATTTCGAAAATCGGCGACCTTAAGGAAAAATCCCAAAACAGGTCGATTTTTATTTTTAAGTTATGATATTGTGGCATATACGGTATACTAGTGACGTCATCCGTCTGGGGATGATGACGTAATCGATGATTTTTTTAAATGAGAATAGGGGTCGTGTGGTAGCTCGTTTGAAAGGTTCTTCAATTCTCTATCAAGTAATGTAAACATTTACATAATTTTTTATACAGGATGTCCTTCTACTTCTTTTTTTGTCAAATAATTTAATTTAATAAAAATTTTTTGGACACCCTGTATAAATAATTATGTAAATGTTTATATTACTGAATAGAGAATTGAAGAACCTTTCAAATGAGCTAGCACACGACCCCTATTCTCATTTAAAAAAATCATCGATTACGTCCAGATGGATGACGTCACTAGTATACCATATATGCCACAATATCATATTTTAAAATTAAAAATCGACCTGTTTCGGGATTTTTCCTTAAAGTCGCCGGTTTACGAAATAACGAATTTATTCCTTTCATTTGCACCATACTGTCGGTGGAAAATAGTGTCGTGCACGTTTGATTAGCAATTAAAAAACAAATGAGTTTTAAATATTGTATTGCAAAAAACTCTTCGGGATTTCATCAATCGATGTTTAAAGAATATCTACCTACCTTGGCAACATTCAAATTTTCAGCTTTTCACATAGTTTTTGAGGGTTAAAAATGACCGATTTCGCAATTTTTCAATTTTTAATCGCTTATATGTCAAAAACTATCATTTTTAGAGAAAAGTCACTAAAGACCTTTTCTCTTTGGAATGATCCAAAAAACCTAAAAAAACTTTTTTCCGTGCAAAAAAAATAATTTTAGGAAAAAAACAAAAAAAAAACGTTTAAAAAATTTTTGACCACTTTTTGGTCCTGGCAACATGCAAATTTGTTAAAAGGAGTCCTTTTTGAGTAAGATTGTGCAAAGAATCCGAATTAGAATATTTTTCCTAGCGGATGCGCAGTAGCTTTCTGGACTAGATCGGAAATTATTTTCATGACAACGTTGGTTGGCAACTGGGAGACACAAATAAATGCGCAAAGCAATATCAAAATTAGGGAAAATATCTTTCAATCCACTCTTCTTTAAATATTTAGGTATGTCAATTAATGGGAATTGGTGATTTTATTGTGGTATCCAAATGAACCTTTAAGTGAATGCATTCATGTACGAATGATGTAGGTATCTATTAGTGCAGTAAGTGAGGGTATTTGGCTCCGAATTCCATCCTACTGCATCAATTTACTTGATATTTTCACTGTAAAGGCCGCGTCTCACCATCAAATAATTTGATCAAACAGTTTGAGCAAACTCCGGAAGTACGTCTAAGTGACGTCACAATTGCAGTTTTTTTGAAATTCTAAAAATCTGTGCTCTCACTATCAGTCTAGTTTGATCAAATTTTTTGTATTGAGTTGTCTAACTTGTTTGTACTTTATTTAAAATTAAAATTTTTCATTATTATCCACAATGAACACTCAGGATGTGACGTCACTAACTGTCACTTTCAGTTTGCTCAAACCAGTGTGATCAAATTATTTGATGGTGGGACGCGGCCTTATGTAGGGAATGGCTCAAGAAACAAAGTCTACGCTATATCCTATGACGCTTTTAACTTAGGGGTGGTTTCCAACCGTTCTCGGAGCTAGAATTTTTTTATCAAACTAACACCGGAAGTGGCCAGAGAACCTAATTCTAAGCAATAACTGTTTTATAAATTTTTTTGAAAACCCAATACTTTTTGAGTTATTCGTGGTTAAAAATTTGCGATTTTCATTGAAAACTGACACTTTTCGGAAACTGTTTTTTTGGGAATACCATAAAAATTGTGCATCTAACGAAAAAAACTATATAAACATTTTTGTAGTTTATGAAAAATCAGAGAGATTCATGTTTTCATAAATCTTCTAGTTTTAATAAAAAGAGAGATGGTAGGTGAAAAATGAGTTTTTTGGTGCATGCTCAAATCGGTGTATTCAACTTAAAATAACAGAGAAATTGTCGATTTTAGGGGTATAATGATACGAATACCTTTTGTAGTGATCGAAAAGACCTTTAAAACGAGAACTGTTAAATGTCGGTTACATTCAAACTAAACGAGATATGGTGCTTATGACTAATGTATTTTAAGGAAAAATGAGAAGTATAATATTTAACCCCTCATCCACCAGAATTTAAATGCATCGTTTTTGTTCTAGAATACCTTCTACTATAATGATATTTCTACTGATGCATAATTTTCCAAAAAACCGTCCGAAAAGGCGACATTTTTCAATGAAAATGGCAAATTTTCAACCATGAATAACCCAAAAGGATTCAGTTTAAAAAAATATATAGAACAGTGCGCCTTTGCGGTGCTGCCGACGGCCCAATAATCCATAAATTTACGACTTCTGTCCTTTTTGAAAGAATAGTGTTAAGAAAATGCAATTTGTTTTCTAGAAATGAATGCCCACTTATATTCCATTGATGGATGTACGATATACTTAAGTGTTATTCGATTTTAATTTTTATATACAAATATTTTTTGTACAGTATTTTTGCCGCCCTAGGCAACTGCCTATATTGCCTAATGGATAAATCAGCCCTGTGCTCCACAATATTGATATGATATGCAATTATTATATAAAAGTAAATTTAATTAATTGTATTTTGCTTGTAGTAGTGCATTTTAATAATTAATTTTATTTACTACATACAATTGTTTACCTTTTAATAACATAACCTTAATATTACTTTTTCTTCTTATAATTTTTTTGGGTATGGCCTTGACAATTGTCCAGTAACCAGGAGCAATATGATTGGCCAATATAATTAAAAGTGCGAAAAATGTTGCCGGTGTCGCTTTTCCGAACTTGCACGGTCCCAATAAAAAAACGCCGAGAACGCCCCAGCTATAAAAAACGCCGAGAACAATTAAAAACCAATAGTTTAAAATAAAATAAGTCCAAAATACTCATCGGGAACGGATACAAGAAGGTTTGAACTTTAATTTAGGCACTTGGTAACCCCAAAAATAAAAAAAAACTGTAAAATCCTGTATAAAACATTGCCGTCATACTTTTAACATGTGAACAAGTCATATCCAAAGCTCAGATGTTACCTGGGGCAGATTAGTCAAATATTTTAAACATCCTAGTTTGATGTAGCATTTTAAACCAATGTTTCCTTGACGGACAACTTTTACTGGGCTTTGACCCACATATTTTTGTCAAACAATATCTTGGTGGTTAGCATGTACATTGCACGTGAGTATAACCTATAATTTTCTTAACCGTAGTCAAAATTTCAATCTCTTTGCATTATTTTTCAGGTTATATTCATTTTAGGTAAACACTGATGATGACTGGTAAACCAGTCGAAAACTAGTTATGTTGTGATTTTGATGTGGCCCTTTTGAGGGATTTTAAATATACCTTTTATACAGGATTTTACTGTTTTTGTATTACATATATGGTATACAGCCAACTACAGGAAAACTTTTTCCTTGTAGATTTTCCCAAAAATAATATTTTTTAATGGTGCTTTTGGGCCTTGAAAATCGCCATTTTTTTCGTTTTTTCGAAACTCGAAAACGATCAACGTTAGAGAAAATTTAGAAGATACCTTTTTGTACAGAATGGTCCAGAAAACCTAAAAAAAGTTTGTCCGGGCCGAAAATATTGATTTTTTGCAATTCTTTTAAGGAAAAATAATTGTTTAAACAAATTGTGACCACTTTCCGCGTGGGCGACTTCTTGAACCTTATTCTGGGGTGTCTCACGAATGTGATTATGCAAAAAAATCTCACGGGAATATTTTTTCCAACATAGTCGCCATTTACTTAGATTTGGTTCTGGTCGGTCATTGAATGACCACGCGAATTTCATCATTTTTTGTTGATAGTTTGTTGTTTTATCTAATCAAGATAATGTTACTCCTGAAATATTCTATAATTTGTTTAAATTCCTAGTGGAAATTAAATAGTCGTGTTACTAATGGAACCTCTCTTCTTGGTATTGGTCTTCTCGTCAGTTTTCTTTTCTTTTCTTCTCTTATTTTATTTTGTATGTACATACATGTTATATTATATTATACTGGACTGTTATTGAGTTTAGCTATTAGGCCTGGATCCCGCGTACCAAAAAAATTTATTAATAGCAAGCTGAAAATTTGTTAATAGATTAACGGTGTCTAGTCGGACAAACTTTGATGTACGGGAACACTGGAACAGGGGAAGTTTTAATTGTGGAACAGATTACAGGTTTCGAACGTCAGACTACGAAAACGTCCCATGTATTTTGTCCGACAGAACTTCTAATTTATTTGTTACCCTTTCATTAAATTTTCATGCAAAAATCAGACTGCTATTTACCACCAACATACTTCCTGTCATTTGACATGTTCTCCGTGTCGGACTTATTAAAATTCCCAACATATCTGTCGGACAAGCATTTTTTCATATTCGACTAGACACCGTTAAGCCATTAACAAATTTTCACCTTGCTATTAATAAACTGTTTTTGGTACGCGGGATCCAGGCCTATATAAGTCCATTCTAATATTGGCCCTCTCTATCGTCCAATATTTCCTTGCTTATTACTTACTGAACTGAATTACTTTTTTATAATGCTTATTTGATTTTCGTATTTATGTTTCCAGTTTCTCTGTTTCAGTTTTGTTTTTCTTTCCCTAGTTGATAAAATATCTTTATTTTTTTGCATCACATTAGTTTTTCCTAAAATTAAAGTCTTCTATTTGACGATTGTGGTCAGAGGTGATATCCGCTCCATGATATGCGGCGACCCTTGTCACGTTATTTTAAAGCGTACATTGATTATAAAATTACATTTGATTTATCACTATTTCTTGGAAAGATTTTCATGTGTATTGGCGTATTAACCATAATTGATATCGCTACTCAGACATCATGAGAAATATAAATATATGAAAAAGCAACAGCAACTATGTATAAATCTCCATGAAACGACCAATAAAATAGACATCAGGAAAGGAATAAGACAAGGTGACACTACGTCCCCAAAATTGTTCTCAACATTATTAGAACATGCTTTCAAATTAATGAACTGGAAGAAGAAAGAAATCATCAATAAAGGAAAAATGCTTAACTAACTTTTTCTTTGCGGACCACTTAGTAGAAGCTAGACATGCTGGAAGAACTTATTGAAGTAACACGAAAAGTAGGATTGAAGATGAATGGAAGCAAAACCAGAATGATGACCAACCTAGTACCCAGCGACTGCATATGACAAATTATGATACATTTTTAAATCAGGAGTAGAAATAATTGAAAAAGCTATAGTCAAAAATGAAGAAATCTATTTAGCATTATTAGATATGAAAAGGCGTTTGATATGGTGGACAGGACAGGAATCTGGCAAAGCCTAGAAAACAAGAATGTAGATGAAGAACTGTTGAATGTGGTATGTAGTATATAGTCTGTATGAAAATACTAATAACCAAGTAAGAACAAGAAACAAAACTTCAAAAAACTTTAAAAATAACGATGGAGTCAGACAGGGTGGTGCATTGAGCCCATTATTGTCTATAAGCGTGATGGACGAAGTAAGTTTGAATAATAAAGGGACACAAGAAGACGAGATTGGTGCCAGAATAAATTCAGCAACTAGAATATATCATGCACTATACAAAAAATTCTTGAACAGAAAATAAATAACAACAAAAACAAAAATGATCGTATACCAAACAGTGTACCAACCTGTATTAACCTACGTAGCAGAAAACTGGGTACTCGATGAAAAACAACAAAGCGACTGCAAGCAAGTGAAATGAAATACTTGAGGAAAGTGCTGGGTGTTAGAAGAACAGGCAGAAGAAGAAACGAAGACATTAGACAAGAACTAGGAACGAAATCTTCTTCTTCTTGTGCCACTCCTATCAGAGATTGGAAATCATCAAGGCTACCCTGACCTTGTTTACAGCTGACCTAAAAATTTCATTAGTGGTGAAGCCAAACCACTCTATCAAATTCCGCAACCATGACATTCTTCTACGGCCTGGATTCCGTTTTCCTTCTATTTTTCCTTGCATTATATTTTGAAGTAATGCGTATTTATGACCTCTCATCAGGTGACCCAAATACTCGACAGTTCACTCAGTGAACGAAATCACTGAGGGCTAAAGCAGAAGAAAAAAACTGAAATGGTAGGGACACATGATCAAAATGAACGAAACTAGACAGGTGAAGAAGATATGGGAAGCGAGAAAAATAGGGAGAACCGTAGAGGACGACCGAAAAAAAAAACATGGAACAATAGCATAAGCGAGATTCTCTAAGAAAGAGGGAAGACATGGAGTGAGGCAAAGGAACTAGCTAGAGACAGAAAAGAGTGGCGTAAATTTGTAGAAAACATTTAAGAGAGCTTGTACACCTACGGGTATAAGAGGTTTTCGATTATGTAAGTATGCATGTATGTTTAAATCAGGAGTATTTATCAACATCAAACTAATGGCATTCAACCAGTGTGTAAACTAACCCTTACCAAAAAACAGCCAGACATTAGAAAGAATTGAAAGAATGTAACACTGTGAGACAGGTCAAAAAACGATGAGATACTTAGAAAATTAAAGGATATGATGTTCGCAAACGCATTATAAGGATTAAATGAAGATGGGCGAAACATGTAGCATGATTGCGAGACGGGCTATAGACAAAGAAGATCCTGGAATGCAGATGAAATGATAGACGCAGCCAGAGCAGACCTACTGCTGCTGGTCAGATGACATCAACAGAATCTCGACAGAATTTGGTGGCACTAGGAGAAGATAGCAATATAAAGTTGGAAAACTACAGGCCCATCAGTCTACCGTCACACCTGTTTAAAATACTCACCAAAGTCATAACTACCCGACTAACAAGGAAATTAGATGAATACCAACCATGAACAGGCAGGTTTTAGAAAAGGCTATTCAACTTCCGATCACCTGTTAACCACAAAAATACTAATAGAAAAATGTAACGAATACAAGTTTCCAGTTTTTATAGCATCTGTAGACTACGAACAAGCTTTCGACACTATAGAACACACGACCGTAATAAACGCAATGCAAAATTGTAGAATAGACAGCAGATATATTAACTTAATAAAAGAAACTATGAACCAAGCTAGAGCTATAAATGAAAATGAATACACGAAGCCTGTATTGCTGTTACAAAATCTCGTGAACCTAATTCATTCATTTGGTGACGTCAATATACGAACGAAACGAGTGAATTCGACATTACTGAAAATATCAGGGTGCAGATGGGACCCTGTCGCGCAATTCACAGCAAATAAAATAGTCGTATGTTTTTAGGCTTCATTTTATTTCGGTTATACATACGCATTTTCAAGGTTCACGAGGTTTTGCACCAACTCTACCATTAAACAGGGGAGTCAAACAGGGAGACTCTCTATCACCCAAACTGTTCACCTTAGTTTTGGAGGACGTGTTTAAAAATCTAAATTGGAAATATAAGGAAATAAACATCAATGGCCGCTACCTCAGTAATCTACTATTTGCGGATAACATAATCCTGATAGCTACTGACCTACAAGAACTGCAAACCATGCTTTCACAACTACACACAGAATCTTCTAAAATAGGACTGAAAATGAATTTAAACAAAACAAAAGTCATGCACTCCGAAGAAACCGTGACAATAATAAACGACAAAGTTATAGAAAAAGTTGAAGAATATACATACGTAGGACAAAAAGTAATACTAAATAGGGAAATTCAAACGGAAGAAATAAAAAGAAAAAGAAAGTTAGTATGGGCAGCATTCGGCAAACTGAACTATATACTCAGAAATCAGCAAATTCAACTACATCTTAGATCTAAAGTTTTTGATGCATGCATTATTCCAATATTAACATATGGGGCACAAACATGGACAATCACAAAAAAGAATATGAACATACTTAAGAGTCACTCAATACGCGATGGAAAGAGCAATGCTTGGAATATCACTTAAGGACAGGAAAACAAACACATGGATAAGACAGAAAACCAAAGTCACCGATGTGGTACAAAAATCATTAAAATTGAAATGGGAATACGCTGGACATGTAGGTAGGAGCGATCTAAACAAATGGCACAGAACGATATTCTAACCTGGAGACCATAATAACACAAAAGACCCAGAGGCAGACCTCCTATGAGATGGGCAGATGATCTGAAACGAACTGCCGGGAAAAATTGGCTACAAGTAGCGTACAATAAAAAACAATGGATAGGAAGACTTGAAGAGGCTTATGTTCAGATGTGGACGAGAATGGCTACGCGAAGAAGAAGAAGGTCAAGATAGAAAAAAAGGAAAAAGTTTGAGGAGACCTATGTCCGACTGTGGACGCAAACAGGTGGTATTACAAGACGTAATAGACTATATATTAGAGATACTGCAAGCAACATACTTGGAAAACCCTTAAGAAATAAATTTGAGAATTAAGCGTGGTGGCCATACGAATACAAAGGTGGCCAAAAGTCAAACTTGTTTTTTAAAGTGAATAAAATTGTAAATAGTCCAGAGCAATAAGATTTTTCTCGTGACACATCCCCCTCCAGGCCGAAACCAAATTTTTTGAGTAGTATGGATATCTATATTAATATGGTCCAAGAGCTGTGAGACATTTTTGAGTAGGTATTTTAGGCAACCTGAAAATTTTTCAGGTGACTCTTCTATGATAGTCTAATACAAAAATGCCGGTCTGGCTGGAGGGTAGCGGTTATTTTCCTCAAAAATCCCCCCAAAGTTAAAAAAAGGATAAAAATTATTATTACAAAAAATATCATTGACGTGACTTTAAAGTAAATTTAAATATTCAAATATAAAGAAAATAAACAGGCCAGGCGATTTGAGGGCGATTTTAACTCTGCAAGATACTTGCATGGGCGCCCCAGGAATATTTTCAGGGGGTGCATCTGAACTTCAGAAGATTTCATTTGAATCTGTACATACTACTAACGAGTATAAAATGTACAACTATACATGCATAGCTATGTAAATTCCTTCAGGGCAGGGAGGTACAATTGTTATTTTGACAGGGTATATTTTAATATTAAAATTAATATTCTAAAAAACACAGGTTTTTTTTGGTGAAATTTTCCAATTGCCAGGTGATCAAACAAATTAAGCGTGCATTTAAATAAAAAGCGCTATAGTTAAGTAGCAGTGTGAGAAAGAGCGTATACCGATAGCTGTTTGCGTCCTCTGTTGTAGCTGAGCGAGTCCGTTCGCTCGAGAAAAATCACGTGACCTGGCGATACCCATGTTGTTGTGTCTCGAAACGTTAGAGTAATTATTATATAGTTGTTTAAGTAACGTTTTCTTAATTAAATAAAAATAATACGTACTATACAATAGATTTTGCAAGTATGATAGAAAAAGACAAATTTATTATTATAAATATGTAAGTAGAAAAGTATAAAACTATAAACTAAATTAATTATGTGTCCGAATCTTGTACTTTTTCTTCAAACTCCCAATATGAGCTTAAATAGTCATTCTCTTCTTCTTCGTCAGACTCCCCTCGAGTCTGACCCTTTATTTTAGCTCACGTTTCTTTCTTTCATAGTGTTGAGTATTTCTTTTGAATTTTTCATCTTTCTTAATGTTTCCGTATCTGTTACGTGTTGTGTCCATGATATTTTTTACAATATTCGATAACACCACATCTCAACAATGGCAAGCAGTCTTTCTTCAGATGCGCCCGTGCTTGTCCAGGCTTCGACTCCATATAAAAGGACAGAGAATACGTAGTAACTCAATTAATTAATTACTAATTAATTTTTAATTAATTCTAACTACATATTACAACTATTTACAGATCACGTATAAGAGGAATCTAAGTCTCGAGGGGAGTCTGATGAAGAAGAAGAGAATGAATATTTAAGCTTAGATGAGCAGTTTGAAGAAGAAGTACAAGATTCGGACACAGAATTAATTTAGTTTATAGTTTTATACTTTTCTACCTATATGTTTATAATAATAAATTTGTCTTTTTCTATCATATTTGCAAAATCTATTGTATAGTACGTATTATTTTCCTATGATTAAGAAAAAGTTACTTAAAAAACTATAATATATAATAATTACTCTAACGTTTCGAGGCACAACAACATGGGTATCGCCAGGTCACGTGATTTTTCTCGAGCGAACGGAGTCGCTCAGCTACAACAGAGGACTTACACTGCTGCTTACATATAGCGCTTATCATATATATGCACGCGTAATTTGTTTGATCACATTTCAGTTAGAAAATTTCCCCAAAAAAAACCTGTCTTTTTTAGGATATTTATTTTTAATATTAAAAAATACCCTGTCAAAATAACAATTGCACCTCCCTGTCCGGAAGGAATGTACATAGCTGTGAATGTATAGTTATATATTTTATACTCGTTAATAGTATGTACAGATTCAGAAGAAATCTTCTGAAGTTCAAATGCACCCCCTGAAAATAATCCTGGGGCGCCCATGCAAGTATCTTGTAGAGTTAAAATCGCCCTCAAATCGCCTGGCCTGTTTCATTTTCTTTATATTTGAATATTTAAATTTATTTTAAAGTCACGTCAATGATATTTTTTGTAATTGTAACAATTTTTACCCTTTTTTTTTAACTTTGGGGGGGATTTTTGGGGAAAATAACCGCTACCCTCCAGCCAGACCGGCATTTTTGTATTAGGCTATCATGGAATAGTCACCTGAAAAATTTTCAGATTGCCTAAAATACCTACTCAAAAATGTCTCACAGCTCTTAGGCTATATATGTTTCCTGTAGTCGATTTTGATGATATACATAGTTATAAACAAATGAAGATCAAAAAACCGTAAATTTTCGCTTTTTTCGTCTATTACTAAAAATTGAAGCATTCTAAACAAATTTTAGAATAAGAAACTCATAAATCATATAAAAAAAACATCAATATGGCGCTCGCTGAATATGTCTGTCCTTATTTGTTGCTTAGAAAATTGCAAAATAAGTCATAAATTTGGAGATTTTATAAATGTTCATAACTTATGTAAAAATTACCTTCTTATTACACGGAATGCTGAGACTTCTTGTGCTTAAATTGCATTTTAAATTTCAAAGCAATTGGCCAAATAGTTTAAAAATTATTTAATTTGTTTATCCCAAATTCATTTTTTTGCAACACTATAAGTCAGAAAATTATGAGGTTACAGTAATACTTCGGACAGTTTATGAAAGAAGAACATTTATACTATTAATTTGATTAAGAAAAAATGACAAAAAGTAATTTTAAACAGTGTAAAATTATTTTGCAAAAAATGTTGATTTTTTGCTTACTTATAAACAATTAGAATAACTTTTTAACCGTTACCCGTAGAAAAATTATTTTTTCATATTTAGAAAGACTGAATTTTTATACACATTTAGAAAGGAAAACAATTGTCTTAGGACAATTAGGCACGAAGTTAGTCACCACCCTTTTTTAAATTCGCATGTTCTTGCAAAATAATTTTGCAATGTTTAGAATTAGTTTTTGTCATTTTTTTAAATTAAATTAATAGTGTAAATCTTCTCCTTTCATAAACTATCCAAAGTATTAGGTTAGGTTAGGTTATGTTAGGTAAACTGTAACTTCATCATTTTCTGACTATAGTGTGGCAAAAAAAAATTAATTTGGGATAAACACATTAAATAACTTTAAAACTATTTGACCGATTGCTTTGAAATTTAGGGTATGATTTAAGCACCAGAAGTCTCAGCATTCCGTGTAATAAGAAGGTTCTAAGTTAAATTTTACATAAGTTATGAATATTTATAAAAACTCAAAATTTATGATTTAATTTGCAATTTTCTAAGCAACCAATAAGGATAGACATATTCAGCGAACGCCATATTGAAGTTTTTTATACGGTTTATGAGTTTCTCACTCTCAAATCTGTTTAAAATGCTTAACTTTTTGGTAATAGACAATTTTTGGTAATAGGTATATCATCAAAATCGGCTGCAGGAAACATGTTATTATTATAGATGTCCATACTACTCAAAAAAATTTGGTTTCGGCCTGGAGGGGGTTGTGTCACCAAGAGAATATTTTTTTTCCTTATTTCTCTGAACTAAAACGCGAAAGTAACGCAAGCACTGCAAAAGATGAAGTAAGTGGGACCGGATGGTATCTCTGGAAAAATATGGACAGGATTAGGACACTATACTTCGTTCGCTTCCACGGTAAGCTAAACAGTCGTGTAAAATTTCAGTGTAAAGAAATTAATTTCAAACCAATGACAAGTTGCGACGACACCACACCCACCGATCAGGCGTCTGAAGCTGACTTCTTAGCTTTGTTTAACAGAACTATTATAGACGGAGAGCTAGAGCCGAAAAATCATCGTCATAAGTAATATGGAGTTTTTCCTGTGAAATGCGTTCTTTGTATATTGACAATTATGACCCCTTTCAGGCTGACACCTCAGTGGATACAGGAAGTAGCAATAAGGGATGAAAATGGAAAGTTAGTGCAGTAATTAAAGGTTTTCACCTCCTATTTTTTAAACCTCCATCGATTTGCTTCAAAATTGGTGACTACTTAGAGCATACCTCAAGAAATAAAACTGATTTGGTGCCAACTTGCACTTTTACCTTGGTGGTGAATACCGCCCCTTCCCGCGGGTGAAAACAATTTTATTAAAAATAACCCCACAAATCGATAGAGGGACAAATTTTAAGTAAAATTTGTTATATCGTGTTATTAAAATAAATCAATACTTTTTGAGTTATTAAAGATCAAAGATTTGTCTATTTAAGAGGATAATATGCGTGAAGTTACGAATGATAAAAAGAACATATTAATTAATTGTATGTTAGTAAAATATTATTTTTATATTATTTCGATATTTAATTGATTTTTTTCTATCGATATAAACTGAATATGTCCAGAAACTGGGGGGTGTCCAATAATGGGTACATTTATCGAAATAATATAAAAATAATATTTTAGTAACATACAATTAATTAATATGTTCTTTTTATCATCCGTAACTTCACGCATGTGCCCTTAAACAGACAAATCTTTGATCTTTAATAACTCAAAAAGTATTGATGTATTTTAATAACATGATATAACAAATTTTACTTATAATTTGTCCCTCTATCGATTTGTGGGGTTATTTTTAATAAAATAGTTTTCACCCCCGAGAAGGGGTGGTATCCATCCCCAGGGTAAAAGTGTAAGTTGGCACCAAATCATTTTTATTTCTTGGGGTATGCTCTAACTAGTCACCAATTTTCATGCAAATCGATGGAGGTTTAACAAAATAGGAGGTGAAAACCTTTAAAGACACTAAATTTCCCCTTTCATCCCTTATTGCTACTTCCTGTATCCACTGAGGTGTCAGCCTGAAAGGGGTCATAATTATCAATATACAATAGACACATTTCACATGCCAAACTCCATATTACTTATGACGATGATTTTTCGGCTCGAGCTCTTAGACTATTATGGAAGTTGCAGATGAATAATTGGGAAGCATTAGGTTTGTTCTAGCAAACAGTCAAACTAGTCAGAAACCGTCAGCAAACAGTTGGTCAGTGAGAGAAGATAATACAGTCACCAGTTCTATCCCCTCTACTCGCGCTGGTCCACTATTTGCTGATGGTTTCAAACCGTTTGAAACTGATGCTAGAACAAACCTAATATTAGGCATTACTACCTTTTTACAAAAACCAGGGAGAAATATGAAAATACACAACCTACATTACCATAAAAATACTTACACTGTCTTCGCCTTTGATAATACCTACCGCAAATGAAACAGAAAGAAACAATTCCACGACCTGTTTGTAGAGTGTAGAAGACAATCTCTAATTCTGTTTTGCTCTGGAATTGACAAGTGTCGTTTAGGACACTTTCATTGAAATCCATTTCTTTGTCTTTGTCCATGTTTTTGGTTCAATAATTTCATCATTCACTTTGGGATTGCAATCACTCAATCAGTTTCTTGTTACCGTTCTGTTGTATATTGATTGACTCATTCATTCTGTTTAATTTTCCTTTGTTTTTTAAATTCATTTGACTGTCATTTATTTCTTATTTTTTTAATGACATTTGACGCTATGAACCGCAAAGTGGGCTAACCCACAAATTTACCAAAACGCGTTCATCACAATAATAAAAAATTGTAAGATTTTCCAAATTATAATTAACTCCTGGAAAAACATATCAGAATTCTATATTGTTCTGCAAAAAAATTACAATATAACCTGTAGCATTAACAGTGTAATTCAAGTTTGAAGACCATTTTTCTCATTTGTTGCATTTTGGGCTTAGGCCACTTTGCATCTCATAGCGTTATTTATCACGTAAAGTGTCTTTATTTTATTCTTGAATAGTTTTTGATCTGTAAAGAGAAAAAGTAGGAAAGAAACAAATGGATTGATTATTAATATCGGTTTATTTAAACAACGAAAATACAAAAATTGCAAGTGTACAAACCCCATTTAGCACCTGTATAATATTGTTGATATTTTGTTGCGATGTTACAAAAAACTTATTTTAACTCGTTTTTGGTAAGTACCTAGTTTTTTTTTTAATTTCTTTAACACATGACTACTTGTATCCTAAACAGTGGTACTTAAAATTACTATCACAAAAATGTGAATAATCACACAGCAAGGTCTTTATCACATTTTTTATATTTACAAGCTTAGTGAACTCACTCTTTAGGTGTTTTAAATTACAAAATAAGATTCAATGTTAATCTTCAACCTCACAGATACTTATACTATAGTAAAGGTATTTCATTCTATTAAAAAGCTGTTACATAGTAGTAGGTTTTAAGAGTAAAGTAAAATAAAACATAAAAGACTACCAAAAAACTTAAATTAATGACTAATGTTTTTATATTAATATTTGAAAGAGTGGAAGAATATTTAAGTAGGAACTACAGTAATGATTGTCGTTATTATTGCTTAAGATTGCCAATAGTGATAGGCATTATTGACAGAATTCAGTCAGTCCCTTGTATTCTTTCACACTTCATTCTAGTGTAGGATCTTTTGCAGTAGTGATATATATCAAAGAAAAAACTATATAATAGGTATAGAAGAAACAAGCATGCCATTAAAATAGTAGTAAATGCCAGAGTCCACAATCAGCAAAAATAGTAACTCATAAGACTGTTATATAATATAAGGCCTAATATTCATTATTTTATCATCTCAAACTGATCAGATATGAAAATTAGGTACATCTGTACTATATATGTAAATTTTTTGTTTTGAGCACTTAATTATCACAATGAAATATCATAAATCAAAAACTAAAGAAAAAAGAAAATTCGTTGTAAAAACTTTGTACTTACTTCCTTAAAAATTAATTTTTAAAAAATATCACATTGAAGCTGCCAACTTCAGCATTAAGTATTTATACACTGAAAACATGTGATACATCTATACTATGATTAAGATTTAAACTGTGTGTGTGTTCACAAAGAGGGGATGTGAACACACACACCACACAGTTTAAATCTTAATCATAGTATAGATTTAACTGAAAACTATTTTGAATGCAGGTAAGATAATATAAGCTAGTAATTTACACTGGCTTAAAATTAGTTGTGAATGACATGAATATTAAACAAGAAGAACTGTGACATTTTAGACCATTTGGTATTCTACAATTGAGTAGGTTGTTCCACTTTAGTAGAGGTTCGTGTGAATAGAAACGTATTATAGCGAAGAAAATGTATGCTTAGTTAAATTGCATTTACTTAGGTCAGTTATTATTGAAATTATTTTTCAAAATACCTGTGCCACCTTTTTAGCTTAAAAACAAAAAAGAAACATAAGTCAAAAACTTTTGTTTTTATAAAAAGATTTTACTGATATAGTGCTTTTAAATTGTGGATCAAATAGCTCAAAAGAGTGATTGGCTATGACATGACATGAAAAACCCTAGTTCCAGACCTGGAGCCAAAGCGTCCAAATGTCTGGTATGACATTTTAATATAGATATATACCAACGAATATAAAATGATATCCGTTGTATTTACAATATTAAAAATACTAGTTTAACCAAGAAATTATATAAGGTTGGATATGACCTGATCATTAATGAAAAATCAGGGAAATGAACCCGAATCTATAAGTAAACTAAAAAAAAATTGAAAACAAACAATGGCATTGTTTAATGATGGATAAAGTGCTATATTCTAAAAGAACTACTTATTGTTCTACATTATACTTTTCATTTGACGAGATGCTTCAAAATTATCCTTGTTATTTTTCGAACTTTATTTTGATCATAAAAATCGTGTGAAAATTTAGTAAACAAACGTTTGAATTCAAAAATAATCGTGTTCTAGCTATTTTCGACGCTAGTCCAATATACAGTAGAACAAACAAAAACATGTGGCCTGACCCATGAGTTTCATACGTCACTGTGACGTCAGAAAGTACAACGTGCAGCATCGGCAGTGTTGCCATTCTGAACGGAATATTTGTTGTGATATTTTTTAAGTAAACAATGTTTCATTAGTATTAGACAGAATTTAAAAAAAATATATACGAATAATTGGAAAACTGACTCATATTGGGATATGAATTAATCATTGCAATAAAGACGATGTTATAATTATACAATTTACACATGAGCAAAAATTGTTTTGTGGAATTTTTAGTGGAAAGGAAAAGCACTATTTCAGTAAAATACAAAAATGAATATTATGATATTACATAGTTATATTTCATATATATTCGTAATGGCTTTACGGTCCAATTTTGGAATGATCAGATTTTATAACCAAGTTATATATTGTAAATTAATGTTAGAGAACAATTTCCCAAAACTATTCGTCACAAAAACTTTACAAAAAACAAAGTTGAAGACGTCATATGGGTTTTTTATTATTGATAGCTAATTTTTAGTCACAATTTTTGCCATAAATTTGTTCAAGACGCGCTAAAAGGTGGAGACAACATTGAAAAAGTGATCAAAAAATTGTGATCGATTTGTTAAATGGTGAATGAATCTGAGTACTACGTTATACACTGAACTAAGCAATCATTCTAAACAAAATAGAAGAAATTTGGAATTATGGAATATTTCTTCTTTAAGTTGAAATCGCTTTTTATAAACTAGGAACTGAATTTTCAAGTTTTGGTGGTATTTATAAAAAAATAATTGTATCGCAAATGAAAGACAGTTATTTCATGCCAAATCAGAAGCAACCACCATCCTCTTACGTAAGTTTCACCCTTTTGGGATCATCAGAGAGGCCTGCGGTATGCTCCGACTCGTAACGAAAACCAACCGTCTTACTAATAGTCTAGGCGCTAAATAGAGGTCCGTGTCCTTTTCAATTCTGATGGACAAACTCAACGGTTTCTTATGTACTTTTGGCTGCTGGTTACGAATTTCGAGGGTGGATTTCAATCCGAGTGGTCAAAAAATTGTTATAAACAATTGAATTGTTTATAAGGCTCTGGCTCATAAACTAAAAGAGATAAAAAAATGTTTCAAATAAAATTTGTTCCTCGATAAAAAACGAAGAAAAAAACGTTTAAGTACTAAACTTAAATCCAACAATTATAACTCAAGATATTGTAAAACTTAGTGCACAATACAAATTGCAAAATAAGTATTTTTCGAAACTTTATCGATCGTAACTCGGCTTCTACGAATGCAAATGAGCCTTAGAAGAGCCTCATTTTAAAGCTTAAAATTAATAGGCTTCCAAACAAAGTTTGTTAAATTGCTTTATCTTCATTTGTTTTAAAGTTATACCCGTTTGAAGTTATAATTTTCTTAAAAAAATTATACATTAATTTGTTTATAAGGGTTTCAAGCAAATTTGAACTTATACTTTAATTAACAATAATAATAGAAGAACTCAAAAGGAACAATTTGAGCTTATGAAAACGTTCGTAAGTTTATTTTTGGCCAAGATATCGATATTTGGACTACGAATTTCGTCACTTACTTGACTGTGAGCCGACCCTGTGCCTCATAGCGCACCATTAAAATATCGATATCTTGGCCAAAAATACACTAACATTTTCATAAGCTCAAATTGTTTCTTTTGAGTTCTTCTATTATAATTGTTAATTAAAGTATTATTGGTTATAGCTCAAACTTGTTTGAAACCCTTATAAACATATTAATGTATAATTTTTTAAAGAAAATTATAACTTCAAACGGGTATAACTTTAAAACAAATAAAGATAGAGTAATTTAACAAACTTTGTTTGGAAACCTATTAATTAAGCTTTAAAATGAGATCTTCTAAGGCTCATTTGCGTTCGCAGAAGCCGAGTTACGATCGATAAAGCTAAACGAATTTCGTCACTTATGTGAGCCGCTCTTGAGCCTCATAGCGCGCCATTAAAATATCGATATCTTGGCCAAAAATGCACTTACGAACATTTTCATAAGCTCAAAGTGTTCCTTTTGAGTTCTTCTATTATTATTGTTAATTAAAGTATAAATGGTAAATAAAGCTCAAATTTGCTTGAAACCCTTATAAACAAATTACTGTATAATTTTTTTAAGAAAATTATAACTTCAAACGGGTATAACTTTAAAGCAAATGAGGATAAAGTAATTTAACATAAACTTTGTTTGGAAGCCTATTAATTTTAAGCTTTAAAATGAGGTCTTCTAAGGCTCATTTGCATTCGTAGAAGCCGAGTTACGATCGATAAAGCTTCGAAAAATACTTATTTTGCAATTTGTATTGTGCACTAATTTTACAATATCTTGAGTTATAATTGTTGGATTTAACTTTAGTAAACGTTTTTTTCTTCGTTTTTTATTAAGGAACAAATTTTATTTGAAACATTTTTTTATCTCTTTTAGTTTATGAGCCAGAGACTTATAAACAATTAAATTGTTTATAACAATTGTTTGACCACTCGGATCGAAATCCACCCTCGAAATTCGTAATCAGCAGCCAAAAATCCATAAGAAACCGTTGAGTTTGTCCATCAGAATTGAAAAGGACACGGTGACCCCTCTGGCGCCTTGACTATATAAGCAAAATTATATGAAATAATTTTAAATCAGACTAATAATTAAAATAATTGTATCGAGCTTACGATTGAAAATTGCACTTAAAATTACAGATTCTGCAAACACTGGCATAGAATGAAATACCTCGTTAATATCTCGTTGTTTTGTCACGAATGATAAAAATTCGCCGAAATTAACCTAATTATTATCCTAAAATAAAAAAATGAGATTCCGTTTTTCTATCACTATTACGACGCAAAATAAAAAATACTACTTTAGAAATCTATTTGAAACAATAGAAGTCCTTTTTCATTGAATCACATTCGTTTTGATTAATGTAAAATTATGTACATTAGGTGAAGGCAGGAAACAAACGAAAAATTTCCTTTTTTTGCAGATTTTGATATTTGTTTGAGTGATTATGACTTCAGTAAACAAAGATAATTTATTATTGTCCATTCGCAATAAGCAGTATCAACAAAGAAGGTTCAAGGATGGCCATCACGTATGATAAAGTACATGTGACTCTTGGGTCATAAGTGGTTGAAGACAAAGACTTAAGGATTTTTTGCTTTGCTGATAATCTTTTGGAAACATATAGAGTGGCAAGTTAAAGATTCCCAAAAAAAAAACTGGGAAAACGGAAAAATCTGTAAACAGGTCAGATATTTATGGTAACTTTCGAAAGGCTTTTAAGAGGCACTAAAATAAGAAAAATAACATTGTATCCCACTAATATAGCGGATTAAGGAATGTATTATGATGTGAAAAATTAGATTGTGCAAGTAGAAATTACCATAGAAACAGCAAGGTAAGTCCCAGTGCAAAATTGATCGTTTTTCCATGAAAAATCCATGTTCAACATAGCAAATTGGTAACAAAATGACAAAGCTTTTTAAAGGCGATAAAAAATTATTGAAAATCGATTGTTATTTATCATTTTTGCCAATTTTTATCGTTTATTTTGTGCGAAAAAAATCGATTGAAAATATATGGTTTTTTAGACGGTTTAAGTGGTTATTTATGCCATATTAATACCATAGACATTTCTTATTATGTCTATGATAAATACATACATGTAAAATAATTGAAAAATACAAGTTTTTAATACGTTAGTGACCGATTTTCACTCGATTTTCATCGCTGTTAAAAAGTGACACTTTGCGACCAATGTGCTATTTTCGACCTTATGATTTTCTTACATGAATAAGGTAAAATATTACTAAAAACGATAATAAGTTAACGAAGTGGTTAACGAATTTAAATATCTAGGAGCAACAATAACCAATGACAACAAAAAGTTGAAACGCGAATAATGGCAGGAAACAGATCTTTCTTTGCAACGCAACACCTAATGAGGTCAGAACTCTCACGAGGTGTTGTAATCCAGATATATAAGACCATAATACGACCAGCAGTTACGTATGGAAGCGAACAATGGACACTAACAAAAAGAGAAATAAATAAATTGCTGGTGTGTGAACGTAAAATCCTGCGAATGTCGAAGAAGATCTAAATAAAATGAGATTGAAACAGTGGGAAATAGTGGCACAAGACCGACAAACATGGAAGGCAATAAATAGTAAACGCGGCAAAGACTCACGAAGAGTTATAACGCCATTGGAGATAATGATGATTTCCTTACATGGGAGAATGTTCAATTTTGTTCTCTGAATTACCTTGCCCTTCTTCTTACCATGTAAAATGTTTTAGGGTGTTCAAAAAGAAATTCTATGAAAACTTCTCTGATAGACAAAAACAATCTAATTGACGTAGTTTAATAGTATTAAGGCACAACGTGAAAAACGTAAAAGCTATGGAAAACCCTATTGATTCCTGCCTTCTACCCAGGTTTAACGAAATTTTAAGATGAAACGCAAAAATGACAAGATGACGCATTTTAATAAATAAAGCATGAGTGAAATGATTGATTTATACAAAATCAATATTGTATGTGATGCCTTTTAAGTAATCCTTCTTTATAGTCTTTTCTCACCTTCCACAGCATAAGTTCCATACAAGCAGCAGCGTCCTCGTAGCTGTTGTGTCCGTGTAGACTGTTCTGGATGTGTTGGTTCAAGTTGGTATACATGAGCTCCTTCAAGGACCTCCGGAAAGGCAGACCTCGGACGTGTGGAAAGCAATGCGCGGTGTCCACGATGACGTAATGCACTATTTTTAAAGCGTGTAAATCGTTTTCCAAACCGTGCCCGATTAGTATCGTGCTCGCGCTGATGAAACCCATCAAGTCATTTTGTACTTCCCTGAGCGATTTGGTCGAACTGCGATTCATGTCTTTTTCGGTGATTCCCGAGAATCTGGTATTGTAATCGATGATAGCAGATTCTGGTTTAACGAAACTATCGTACACTAATCTACCGTCCACGCCCACAACTGTCACTTTTGTTAGTTCCATCCCGTTTATGGTGTAGCACATTTCACAGTCTATCGCATAAACACCATGGTGTCCTTCTTGTTGAACTGATTTTCTATGTTTCGTATGCACATAATTATTAAACAAACCGTTCACACCGACATAAAAACCACTCCAGACATGCAAATCAGCATATGTACAACCTTTGGAACCATATTTTTTTAGGCAGCAAGCGTACAGGTTAGGGCACGATTTCTCATTGAACTTTCCCCAGTGATAGCAACATTTTTCCTTGGTAATGTACTCCTTTTCCGTCGTGTAGAATGTCCTTGAACATCTGGCGCAACTCTTAGCGTAGAATCCTTGCAAACAGATCGGATGTGGTTCTATTCTTGGGATTTTCGGTGAGAAAACTGAAGTATCTTGATCTGAACTGCTGGATGATGAATCGTCGCCATCAAAATTCTCTCCACTATCGCTGGAACTTCCAGACCCTTGGCCGCTGTCATTAGAGCTCCAATCATTTTTGGGTACGAACTCTCTGGCATTAAGGTTGAATACTGTATTGTTAGTGTATTGTATTGGTTTCATTGGTACGCGTTGAGTTTTGAATACCACCACCAATGCAGGATCTAGTGCTGATTGAAGCGGGTATCCCATATTTATCATCGATTGCATATCCAACGCGTAATGATTTCGGAGAAATTGGGCGAACATTTTCTCAGAAGTGTTAAATTTTTGAAATTGTCTTAAAGGGGTAACTGACATTACTTGCTTTTTTGTGAGCACGGGCGTTCCCTCTGGGGACGGCTTCTTCGCCTTAGCCTTTTTCACCTTCTGGCTCTCGGAAGGTGAACGGTCTTCTCTTCTTCTATTTTTCCGCTGTCGTCGAGACAAACCCTTGGGGCTGGGGCTGTTTTCGGGTGGCTGGTCGTTCTCTTTGTTCGACTCCCTGGCAGTGGTAGCTTCCTTTCCTCCAGGATCAGGATCTTCTGCACACAAAAATAAAATTTCAACACTATGTACACAAAATTGCTTCATGAGTCAGAGTCTTTGTTCACTTAGCACCTCTTTTGTTAAACACGCAATCAGCAAATACTTCTTTTCAAGTATACTCACATACAATATTTAATATTTAAATTATTCAAAGATAAGATTAATGTAAATATTCAGTTCAGTGACGGCGTTTAGATATTTATAAATAAAACAATTCTAGGTCACTTTTTGATTTTAAATTTAAATTACTTGCACACCACACAAAGATGCGTAGTTGACTGTGACCAGTTCAAAAAATAATTAACTAAAGAATGCTTATCGACTTTACAAAAGATATGAGTATTTATAAATTTGGCTCTATTTTTTTATCAAAAAATAATAAAAATGCCAATTCGTATTTGGCCAAACAAACAAAACATGTTTTTGATAATATCTAAAACAAAGTATCTGCTTATTTATTCACTGATTGAAAAATATTTTTGTTTACATTTTTATAACATTCAGTTATTTAAATTTTTATCGTGCTAGAATGAGTTGACTCTGTATTTAAAAAACAAAAATAATGGTTAGTGATGTATGATAATTTGATGTTAAATAGTCAATAACAGGTGGTATGTGGACAGACGGGGGTCTAGTTCAAATATTAACGCAACTGCCAAATATACGAGCAGGTTTTTGTTTTCGTTACTAATTATAAGAATCAAAGTGTGTTAGCATTAACCAATTGTATATTTTTTCTCTAGAACAAGGAGGATTTAGAGCAGGTCGTTCATGTACAGATAACATCTTTTGTCTTAAACAAATTATAGAAAAGAAAGTTGTGACAAATAGAGAGTTACATATGACTTTTGTAGATCTTGAGAAGGCATATGACACAGTCCCGCTAAATAAACTATGGGAAGTCCTGGGCACATCAAACATACATCAAACATTGGTTAGTGCTCTCAAAGATCTATATTACGATTCAAACTCCCAAATGAAATTCGGAAGCCTCTTAGCTGAAAAATTTGCAGTTACTAAGGGTCTCAGACAGGGATGTTGTATCTCTCCGACTTGGTTTAAGATTTATATCTCTGCAGCTCTGAAACAATGGAAAAGGAATGGGTATACAATTGAACGATCAGGATTGTATATATACTTTACAGTTTACAGATGATCAGGTGGTGATCTCAAATGACAAAGACGACATGGAATATATGCTTAGAAAACTAATTGAAGAATACCAGAAATGGGGATTAAATATCAATTTAGAAAAGACAAAATACCTCTCAATTGGCGCTGAAGCAGAACAACTCGATATCGAAGACAATCAAAAAAATAAATCCATGTGACGAATATAAATACCTGGGCGTCATCTTCGACCGTAGTGGAAAAGGACGAACGAGAAATTGAACATCGAATCATACAAGCCCGAAGAGCTATAGCATGTCTAAACGGAGTTCTATGGAGTAAAGAAATATCAAAGAAAAGAAAATGGAACATATATGAGACAATGGTTAAAACTAGCCTACTTTATGGAGCCGAGACATGGAGAATAACCGAGAAATATAAGAAAAAGGTCGAAGCCACGGAAATGGATGCCATCAGAAGATCGATGAGAATATCAAGAGCCGAAAGAATAAGGAATGAAGTAATAAAACAACAAATGGGTGTAGAGGGCACTATGAGGATATTGAAAGAAAACAGCTCATATGGTATGGGCATGTGAGCCGAATGGGGGACGAAAGATTGCCTAAAAAAACTATGATGTGGCAACCCCCAGAGAAGAAAAAACGAGGACGACCACCACAGAGCTGGAATCTGGGAGTTAGGAAAGCGATTAGCTCTCGAAATCTAAATGAAGACCTAACTCAGGACAGAATACAGTGGCGTTTGGGAGTCGGACAACTCCGGTTTGGGGGGGGGGAGGGGAGATGGGGGAGAAGTCGGTAAATTAGTAGTTTTTTACGTTTTTTCGTCAATATGCTTTAGCGTAAACTATGTTCTATACAGAAATGTTCTACATAAAATTTAAAACAAAAAAGGTCCTATACATAACTGTTATAAAATCAACGGTTCCAGAGTTACGGAGGGTGAAAAGTGGAGGTTTTCGATACTTTTTATATTTTTTAGGCAATTTATAATATTATTACTAATGAAAGAAATTTTCTTTAACAGGATTGTGTTTTGTAAATAAAATTTGCTATTTCACTGGCCGATGGTATGTTAGTGATAAGCCCTTGAATAAACGTCAACCTCGCCACCCAAAATCATCATCAATTGCCCAAGTAATATAAAAAGTATCGAAAACCTCCACTTTTCACCGTCTGTAACTCTGGAAGCAATGATTTTATAACAATTATGTATAAAACCTTTTTTGCTTTATATTTTATGTAACACATTTTGGTATAGAACATTGCTTATTAGAAATATTGACAAAAAACGTAAAAAACTACTAATTTACCGACTTCTTCCCCCCCCCCCCCCAAACCAGACGCTCAAAATGGTGTAACTTTTTACTGAACAATATTTGGACCACATAGAACAATTTGGTGTTGGAGGAAAACTTTTACTTTGGATTTTTGGGTTAAGCCTTTTTTTGACCAGTTATACTATACTAACTCCGTAACTTTGGAACCGTTCATTTTAGAAGAATTATGCATAGGAACCTTTTTTATTTCAAATTTAATGTATAACATTTTGTGTAGAAGGTTGTTCATGCTAAACCGCATAGTTTTTGAAATATTGACGAAAAACGTAAAAAACTACGAATTTATCTATTTCTACCCCCTCTCCCCCCAAACCCGACGCTCACAATGGTGTGACTTTTTTCTGTACATTATGTGGACCATTTAGAACAATTTGGTGTTGGAGGATAACTTTCACTTTGGATGTCTGGGGGTTATGCCATTGGAGTGGGGGTTGGATCCATTGTATCATACTATTAAAGAAAATGCTAAAAAGTGAAAAACATTTATGGTACTGTTCTGCATCTGAATACCTGAGGTATAAAATTTAAGCAATGGTTTCGAATTCACCTGTATAAAGTTTCGAGTTGGCAGGGTCAGGTAGTAGGAAAGTTACGAATTGGCCGATATACATTTTGATTTGAAATTATTTGTCATTAACAGTTGCGAGTTGGTGCGTGTCCGGTAAAAGAAGTATCGGTCAACCGCGCAAAAGATGGAGAGTGACAACCTTCAATAGAGGTATCAATCCACCAATGAACAAGCAGAACTGTTTATCAAGAGGAAGAATATCTTCAGTATTGGGACATAATATATCGAACAGATCAATAGAAAATGGTGATACTTGAAAAACTGATCTATAAAATGAGATACTTCGAAAACTATTTCATATATTTTTTTAAATGTGCATTCTTCAACAAGAACAGATTTGTTGTGTCAACTTCATACCAAGAAATTAGTTTAAGGTTAATAACATCGCAATATAAACATATAAATATAACTAAAAAAGTAAATATTTTGAATATATTTACGACCGGGCATACAAGAGTCTAGGCATGTCAATAACCCAGGATTTACGTGTGGCAAGTAAATAGCAAGCGGCAATCAAAGTATACAACAATTAAATTTTTTGTGATAAGTAAATAAATAATTAGGATTTAACAAGGTTATCACTTTTCACCTTCAACAGCAAAGGCCGCTTAACTGCTTTGAAAATAATATACAGATAATATTAGCGGAAATTGCTTAAAATTTTTTTGCAGAAATTGCTTAAAAATAACTCAAATAATAATATTTGAGTTATCCTCCCACTCAAAATGGTCCGGAACATTGTTTAAATAATCAAAATGTCAAAATATGAAGGAAAAATTCGATTTTTTTATTGATTTTTTGAATATAACTTTAAAACTGTTCATTTCTGAGAAAAGTTGTACTGACATAAAAGTTGCGTAATTAAATTTACTATAATATAGAATTGGTTAAAAATTTAAAAAATAGTCACCCTTGTTGCAAAATAGCAATACTTGCGAAAAAAACCATACAAAAACAAGTATTCGCATTTTACGTTTTTCAACCATTTATGCTACACTTAGGACCTTCATATTTTACCCAGAAAAACTTTATGATATATTAAAACAACACTGTAAATTTCATTAAGATCGGTTTAATAGATTTTGCAAAATAAATTTTGCAATCCAGCTTTCGCAAAAAAAATTCATTTTTTAAAAATGTTGCAGGACTGAAAATAAAGCAGATAGTAAGTTGAATTTTTTTTTTGCTTATAGAAGTGTACTGTACCTTTAATTTGCAATTTGCAAAATTAAAATCGAATAATTACCACGGCGTCAGGAAATTTTTAAAATAAACATTAATTTTTGGTGCTGCGTGCAGGACAGCGTGTTCGATTCACACAAGTTGATTTTCATCAAAATTTCTTCTAATCTTTATTTAATATTTTATTTTCTTACTCTATATTTTGTTGTATTTTAATATTTTAATTCCACAAAAATCAAACTAATTTTATTATTGTTTGTGAAATATTGTTTAAACAATTGCATATGTTTAAAAATAATAAACTTTACACTGTTACTAATAAACCAAGTATAAAACTTATACTATGAATAAATCAGGTATAGGCAAAATCACTACCAATAAACATGGAATAACTTAGGTATAGGTTATACTTGGTATAAGAATTTAGTCCAAGTTTATACCGATCCACACCCTTGTTTAAGTCTGATATAACCTATTTTGTGACTGTCAAAGTCATCAGAGACAAAAATATATTATTTTTTGAGAGTAGGTATATATTAAAAAAATGTATCTAAGAGGTATTGCGGCTAACGAGGAAGTTGATAATTTAATTAACATGATGGAAAATACACGAAAAAGGAAAACTTTCAAAGAAAGCATAAATTCCTTTTCAAAGAATGCAGAACAAAAATCCGGTTTCCTAAAGATGATGTAAGGTTTTTAGAAAACTTAGTAGGTGATTCACTTATTGTGAACAAGCTAGGAGGAGGTTTATCCTCCACTCCACAAGAAAAATAAGGTCTTTATTTTCTATGATATGTAGAAAATCTCTCACAATATTCTTCAAAATATGCTGAAATTAACATATTTACATTGCATTTATAAGTAAAATAAATCAATTTGTTTACTTTTTCTTCACTTTCCCATTTAATGCAAGGTTGTCTTTTATTTGAAGCCATTTTATGAAATACTCAAACTCAACATACAATATACGAAATAACGATTTATTAAAATATAGCAGAAAATACAAATTTCTCTTTTATTCGAAGCCATTTTATGAAATACTCAAACTCAACATACAAGAAATAACGATTTATTATAATATAGCAGAAAATACAACGGCCATAGCCCATCAAAAAATTATGAAGTAAAATTTGATGTTGAAAATCTCCATTTTTTGAGTTTATACGACTCATAAAGAGAAAAGCAACTGCGGGTAGTTCATCAACAAATGACTGAAATTGGTTTGTCAGTTGTAGAGAAAAGTCAAAACTCACATATTTCACCCAATATATCGTTGTTTTATGCATTTGTGTAGAAGATTGCGCAGTTGCCAAACTATTATTTCAGAATAAAGTGGGAATACTTATAACTAACTTATACCGAGTTTATTGGTATTCGTATTATATCTACCTTATACTTAGGATAACTATTCTAGATATAAATACGGAATAACCTTTGAATACGAGTGTTTTATTAGTAAGGCAGTTTTCTCTAAGTTAAAATATATGAACAAAGAAAGTTTTTGCTAAAAAAAGTGTTATTTCAAAGGATAGTATGTGTTTTTATTTTGCAATAAACAAATTTATTTATTTATATCGAAATGTAATAAAAATTAAAATGTATCAATCATTATCAAAGGTCATTGAAATGCCCAATCAGAGCAAACTATCCGCTGTCCTGCGCGTAGCACCAATAATTAATGTTTATTTAAAAAAATTCCTGACGCCGTGGCAGTTAATCGATTTTAATTTTGCAAATTGCAAATAAAAGGTACAGTACACTTCTATACGCAAAAAAAATTTCAACTTGCTATCTGCTTTATTTTAAGTCCTGTAACAATTAAAAAAAACGAATTTTTTTTGCGAAAGCTGGATTGCAAAATTTATTTTGCAAAATCTATTAAACCCATCTTAATGAAATTTACAGTATTGTTTTACTGTATCATAGAGTTTTTCTGGGTGAAATATGAAGGTCCTAAGTGTAGCATAAATGGTTGAAAAAACGTAAAATGCCAATACTTGTTTTTGTATAGTTTTTTTCGCAATTATTGCTATTTTGCAACAAGGGTGACCTTTTTTTAAATTCTTAACCAATTCTATATTGTTGGAAATTTAATTATGCAACTTTTATGTCAGTACAACTTTTCTCG
Organism: Diabrotica virgifera virgifera; assembly: GCF_917563875.1. Taxonomy (NCBI): domain Eukaryota; kingdom Metazoa; phylum Arthropoda; class Insecta; order Coleoptera; family Chrysomelidae; genus Diabrotica; species Diabrotica virgifera. Next base: position 58,250,734 of record NC_065447.1, read on the forward strand.
GAAATGAATATTTTTAAAGTTATAATCATAAAGCGAAGAAAAAAATCGAATTTTTCCTTCATTTTTTGACATTTTGATTATTTAAACAATGTTCCGGACCTTTTTGAGAGGGAGGATAACTCAAATATTATTATTTGAGTTATTTTCAAGCAATTTCTGCAAAAAAATTTGTTACCTCTCAACGTCCAAATGTACTAATATTTTTACAGATCCGCCCTGGTCTATTAGTCGTACAGCGGCTAAAAAATTTTTAATTATGATATTTTATCTCGTTTGCATTTATCTTTAAATTGCACGATTAAGGGCATGTTCACATGACCACACTATGCATTAACCGAGCGTTAGCATGTGAACGACCTGAATAAAATGTATATAAAATGTATGTAGTTGCAATCGCGCATTATCAAAACGCGCGTTAAGCGCTTATCATGTGAATTTGCCCTAAGAGACACAATTTATGAAACGATATTGAAAAACTATTCTGTGTGCAGGCATTAATCGTGTTTTAAAACATTTTTCACTCATTCATATGTCCCCGCGCGGGGACATCACTCGTTATACCGTTGTGCCCATATGTCCCCATACAAGGGACATCGTATTTCTGCCACTATGTTCTATACTAATGCGGCGAGATACGGCGTAACGGTGGAAAAAGTTTACAAAATCTTAGTTATTTGTTTTAAACTTTTTAAAGCATGATTATGAGTGTAAAGCAGTGTCGGATACACGACGGGGAAAATGAGGAAGTTCCCCCTGCAGCAAGGTCCAAAATTAAGGAAAAAAATTGTTGAAACATAAAAATATATTAGCTGACATGTTTAAACCAAAGACACAACAATGTCCAGATCCACCACTGGTGCAAAGAGTTAATCTTGTCAGCATGAATTTTCTTTTTGTCTACTTTTGGCAAACCATAAATATCTTCCACCAATTTCTTGCTTCTTTCTCATTGTGCTTCAACATTTTCTATTCATATCTTCAGATTTCTAGGTGTAAATAGTCTACTTAGGTGATTTTTTTTCTAAGACGGTTGGATTTCATCTGATGTTTATAGGCAACAGTAAGTTTTAAAGTCATATATGAGCTAGGATCTTCCTAAGTGTAAGTGTTACATTATAATATATATAAGCTACTATATTACATACATGACTAAATTCCATGACTTCCATGAGGAGATGACTAAATTCCTTCTCCAGGAACATGTCATTCGAACACAACAACATGGATTTGTGTCTGGCCGCTCTACTCTAACCAATCTCCTACATTGTGTTAACGACTGGACGCTATCGACGTGGACTGTGGAATATTCTAGCATTTATAAAATTCTGAAATTAAAACATAAATATAGTCTCAGGTTTTCTTAACATTCTGCTTTTTTATTCATTCGCTTATGTGGGATGATAAAAAAGTTAGGTACTTTAACAACTAGCCACGTTCTTCATCAATACAGGGTGTTTCTAAATAAGTGCGACAAACTTTAAGGGGTAATTCTACATGAAAATATAATGACCGTTTGTTTTGTAAACATATACCCGCAAATGCTTCCGTTTCCGAGATACGGGTTGTTGAATTTTTTCTTACAAACTGACGATTTATTTATTGCTCTAAAATCGGTTGAGATATGCAAATGAAATTTGGTAGGTTTTAAGAGGTAGTTATTGCGCATTATTTGACGTACAATTAAAAATTGTATATTCACCATTGGCGTGCATATGGGTAACATGACCGGGTAGTATGACCCGTATGCACGCCAATGGTAAATATAAAAATTTTAATTGTACGTCAAAAAATGCGCAATAACTTTCTCTTAAAACCTACCAAATTTCATTTGCATACCTCAACCGGTTTTAGAATAAATAAATCGTCAATTTTTAAGAAAAAATTCAACATCCCGTATCTCAGAAACGAAGCATTTGCGTACATATGTTTATAAAACAAACGGTCATTATTTTTTCCATGCAGAATTACCCCTTAAAGTTTGTCGTTTATGTTTAATTTATTTAGAAACTGATGAAGTACATTGCTACTTGTTAAAGTACCTAACTTTTTGATTATCCCACATAAGCCAATGAATCAAAATACATAATGTTAAGAAAACCTGAGGCTATAGTTGGGTTTTAATTTCAGTATTTTTTAATGCTAGGATATTCCACAGGGTGTTTCGAACTTTTCGAAAAAAAAAATACAGTTTGATTGGTACACCCGGTATACAATGACAATTTCCTGTCTAGCAACAATATTATTACAGGGTTATTGTCAAAGAATAAGGCTATAACATATTAAAAAAAATCACTTAAATTGGACAACAGGTCAATGAAATACAAGCCATCAAAAATGACCCATTTTGTAGGGTGCCCGTTTTTCGTGCCTATGATTACATCTGATCAAAAATCATAAAAAAAAATACTTAATATTTTTGAAAAATCTATCAAATGACACCAAACAGAACTTCCCAACCGCACCACTTTTGTGGAGCAACTGTAAGTCTTAAATGGGAACCATCATTTTTTTATTTAAAGTTTGGTATCTCCAAACCCCCCAGTGTTTGGTATCAATCGATAGCTTTTTGAAAAATATTAAACACCTGTTTTTTGATTTTTCATTTCACAGTGTATTTCTTGAGATATTAGACTGTTTCCATAATTTTCCTAGGGCATCGCCATAAAATGTAGTTTCCGATTATAGCCCCATCTATCAACAATTCGAAAAAATGTTTCGAATAAAAGTTACTTATTTTTTCATGAGAAATACAAATCTGCAATCAAAAATGGGGGTTTCCACTTCAGATTTTAAAGTTGTCCCACTTTCCACCCACAGACTGTGGGATTGGGGGTATATGTTTGGTGTCATTAGATATATTTTTGAAAAATATTTACCTAACACTTTTTAAAAAGTTTCGATCGGATATTTATAAATTTCGCGAAATATTCCACCGTTCCGGTTCTTTTGGCACACCCGGTATTAACACATAGCCCAGTAAATGAACGGGATATTCGGCGATACCGTGTAATTTTCAGGGGCAACTCCGAATTGCATGAAAATTTGGATTTAGGTTCTACTTACCCTCCACTTCAAAGTTGAAATTGTGCTGTTGGTTGCTTTTACTTGAGGGGTGACAGTCACCCCTTCTCGGGGGTGAAAAAACATACGTTCAAGATAAGACCGGAATTGGATAAATTGACTGATTTTAAGCAACTTTTGTTCTATAGAGTTTTTTACGTAAGTCAATACTTTTCGAGTTATTTGCCATTGAAAATGTTGATTTTTCGACAAAAAAACTACGCTTTCAGACGGTTTTTCGCAAATAACTCAAAAAGTATATATTTTATCGAAAAAAATATCCTTAGCAAAAGTGTAGCTTATAAAAAACCCAAAAAAAATGGTGTATCAGTAAAGTCTATCAATCAAATAAAAACAAAGTTGTAGCTCATGAAAAATACGTTCTTATTCGTCTAATTCCAAATCGAATATTTCAAGGTGAAATCACCGAAAAATTAAGCACTTTTCGGGAAAAACCCATTTAAACTTTTTTAAAGTGTTTATAAAAAGCCTTGTTTTAATTGTTAACAAAAGTTTTAGCATTAAAATTAAGCGAGTTACGCTCAAAATAAAGTAGTCCCTCTTTTTTTTGTAAAAAATCATGAAAATCTCACCGTGTTTAGCTCCCCAAATGAAATTAATCGCTTCCGCTTTACAAACAATTTACTTACCTATCCATTTTTAATATGACATCTGTCAGTCTCACCGGTTTAAAGTGTTTATTTTTGAAAGGGTTATAATTGAGAAAGCTTGAATGGGTCACTAATCACAAGTGTATTGTATGCAAATTTTGAACAGCCATATCTTAACCAATTTTTGTCTTACGGAGAAACAAAATGAAACTAGCATATTTATAATAGCAAAACCTACATTTTTTTACTCTTTAAGATTATTCTTATCACTAATACTTTTTAAGTTATTTTGAAAAAATGAAATTTTTCAAAAATTTTTAGAAAAATTATTTTTACTATAAAACCATGTTTTAAAAAAAAGCACTGATGGTAAAGCCAAACGATTAATTTCATTTAGGGTGCTAAATAGAAGGAGATTTTCACGATTTTTTTACCAAAAAAAGGGGCTAACTATTTTTTTCAGTGTAACTCGTTTATTTTTGATGCTGTAAACTAATGTAAAAAACAAATAATAAGCTTTTTTTCGATACTTTAAAAATATTATACGGTTTTCCCGAAAAACGCTTTTTTCTTCGGTGATTTCGCGTTAAATTATTCGATTTGGAATTAGACGAATAAGAACGTATTTTTCATGAGCTACAACTTTGCTTCTACTCAATTTGTAGACTTTACTGGTACACCATTTTTTTTTCGTTTTTTTATAGGCTACACTTTTGCTAATAATATCTTTTTCGATAAAAAATTTACTTTTTGAGTTATTTTTGAAAAACGTTCTGAAAACGTAGTTTTTTTGTCGAAAAATCAACATTTTTAATCGCAAATAAACTTTATAAAACAAAAGGTGCTTAAAGTAAGTCAATTTATCTATTTCCGGCCTTATTTTAAACAAACGTTTTTCACCCCCCGAGAAGGGGAAAATGTCACCCCCCAAGTAAAAGCAACGGCACAAATTCAACTTTGAAGTGGAGGGTAAGTAGAACCTAAATCCAAATGTTCATGCAATTTGGAGTTGCCCCTGGAAATTACACTCCAAAACGGTCGTTTATTGGGATAACAGGCGTAAATATAATAAAATTAAATTTAATGCTAAAATGGCGTGTGTAGTTGATGAATTTCTTAGAAAAACATCGTGGAATTGTCCACGGCACAATTTAGATCGCAAAAATTGTCATTCTCAGTGATTTTTTCACAAGAGGGTCAATAGCATCAAATTAACATCTCTACATTTATATTCAGGACGAACCTTAAATGACTTAAAAATGATGGTAGCTAAACATACGGTGATGGAAAATCTGATTGACTTGCCAGAATAGGATCAGCTAAAAACTGCTCCTCTCCAGAGCAGTAACAGTGCCAAAAAACGCGGTATGTGACGGGAAGACGTGTGGATCCGATAACGTAACTCTTACTGAAGGAAAAATATACCTGGACTCTCAGTGGAGGGAAAGTATATATGGACATTTCCATGACATGGTATATAGGACTGACATGTGCTAATAGGGCTGAACTACTGCGGAAAACAAGAAGGAATCAGCTCGAATAATAACAGGCCTCTTTACTGGAAATGTTCCAATCTTAAGCTCAAAAATATGTGTATGATTTTAATACTGGTATCGGGTGTTTTTGATTTCTTTTGTATAATTGTGTTCATTATTAACTATTTCAAAGTATTCGGGTGCTAATGAATGAGTGATTTTATGCAAGTGATTTAAGGTGTCATTAAACTAATATATATCTACTAACCGTCGTCACATGAAGTCATATATTTGCCATTACTGCTGAAGTCCATATCCAGAATGTTTCCAGTATGACCTTTTAGCGAAACTAAAAGCCATGGATTAGAATACGAATGTTTGTCGTGTTTTCCAGTCCATCTATTTTCGACGGTCTTCTTCTTACGTTTCCCGGCCTGCGGCAAATCTTTTTTCTTTTCGGAATAGACGGTTGATTTTTCGTCTGAAGCGGAAGAAACATAACATACAGTCATCAAAACGCTCATTTCATGGTTATGTTAAAATTGACGGCTCTTGCTTCAAGCTGTTTATTGAATAGTGCTACGTTTTGACAATTGGTGTTAAGGCACGTATCCACTAGGTTGGCGCTCTCTGCAACTGCTCCAATCGATACGGCATGCGCTCCTCTACATATAAACCGCCACCGATTGGAGCGCCAGAGCACGCACTCTGACACGGTCCGGGAGCACCAACGTATCCACTATGTGGAGCAGTTGCAGAAGCGCGGAGCGCCTACATAGTGGATACGTGCCTTTAGGGATTCACATTAATTGGACGTTAACTGAAGTTATTAATAAACTAACTTTAGATTTGATAAGCTAGCTTCATGAGTTAACTAAGACATATATTATGTCATATGTATTTGGAAATGAAAATGTCATGTCATAATAGTAAATAAATATAACTGGTTTCAGTTAAAATATGTTGCTATTAAAAAACTTCACCATTTTATTACTTGTGTTGTTCTGCAAAAAATAATATTATGGGTATTTGTCAAAAATCTTTGATCATGCTTATATACTTCTTATCAGAAATAGCAAACCAAATGTTTATTCTACCTACCTTAAATTGCATATTTGAAAACAACAAAACAACATGTAAGTCAAATTCAACATTATTCTTTTTATTGTGCCACCTTATTTCGAAGGTTGGCAATCCAAATAGCAATCATAGCTTTGGAAACTGCTGCACGAAAGATTCCTGCTGATGAGCGCTCAAACCATCTCCTCAGATAGTTTGAGCGTCTCAAACCATCTGAAGAGAGAGAGAAGGGGTCAATCATTATTATAGTTGATTTTTGAACCAAGAGCAGTAAACTAAAAAGACAGATTCACGCCCAAGAAAGTTACTAGAAAAGTCACCAAATTCATCTTCTTTTTTCGTTGATCATATCATCTTTCGATGATAATCCATTCATATTATATTATACTAACACATCGCTAAAGAGTTCTAAAAACAACTGTTTTATATAAAAGTAGACTAACAATCTAAAAATTAAAGGAATAATGCAGAAAACACAAAAGAACGCCGATATACATAATTAACCTATAAAATGACAGAAGTGTCCAAATTTCATAAATGTCATTAGTGTCAAAATTTAATAACAGTGGAGTAAACTTGCCTGCAGTTGGACCAATTAGAAACAAGCATTACGGCACGGTAAATTTGAATCACTCCTCTTGGTTAAAAAACAAACAATAGTATAATAAAAGATACAAGGTACATAGATAGTAGGTAAATATAAGAAAACTACCATAAAGGCAGTAGTAGATGAGTATGTATACCTGGAACAAGTAATACATAAATCTGGTCCCTTACTTCCAAAAATCAACAGAAGAATGAAATTGGCTTGGGCATATTTTGGTAAAAATGCTCTAATATTCAAATCCAGAAGGCCACTCCACCCGAAGAAGGGACCATTTAACAGTATATTCTACCAATCATGACATACAGCTGCGAAACTTAGACACTAAAGAAAGAGATAAATAATAGTGAAACTCGCTAAAATGTTCAATGAAACGACGCATGTTAGACATAACAAAGAGAGAATGGAAAAGAATAGAATGAACAGAAAACCAGGAATCAACAGAATCAAATCTTTAAACTGGCAGTGAGCAGGACATTAAGTGAGAAGAGCTGATAATAGATGGTTGACTAGGATTACAATGTGGTATCCAAGAGGCATCAAGAGACCAAGACAACGTCCAAACTTAAGATGGGACTATGACATAAATAAACAAGCAGAAAATACATCAAAAACAACAACCGAAGGTACAACAACCGAATATCAGTCAAAAATGAATTAAAAATAAGAAGTAATATAGTCACAAAGAAAAACCTTAACGGGATAAAGTACCCTAAGGACTTATATTTGTCATTAAAATGGAACTAACGAACTTGGTACAAAAAGAACATAAGAATATTGAATCAGTTTTAGGTATAATTTTGGTCAGCAGGAATAATTCAAAATTTCAGTAGACTGGGCAATACATATTTACATGCTAAGTATAAAATGAAAAGATTATAAATGCTATAACAAACACCAACTTTATGACAAAGTTAAGACTAGAATTAAAATAATAACAAAAGCAAGGTTAGATTAGAACAGATAATAAGAATAACAGATAACCACACTTTATGTGTTTGTGTTTACAAATTGATAGCATATCAGAAAAGAAAATCATGTCCTACCCATGTTTGTTTTGAAAACAAGCATTTGCCTGGTGCGAATCAATCATAAGAAGATATGCAGAGGTAGGAATGAATTAAATACATTAAGATATGATAGTGCATATCAAATAGTAATAAATTTTAATAAGGTGGTAGAAAAAACAATGGCATACTTTCTGATAGTGACTGAAGGGAACTAAGTATGTTGTTTTAAATTTTTATCTGTAGGTACTTTCTAAACATATTACTCATTCAATTTATGCAAATAGTTTGGTATTTTTGATAAGTCATGTTTTTATACCTGGCAGAGTGCCTATGGCTGATTATTTTAACTTTTACTAAGAAAAATAATTGATAAGGCTTGTAAAAACCACAAGCTATTCTTAGGCTATTCTTTGCAGAAAAATAGAATTCTAATATTCTATTAGTAAGTAAATAGCTTATCTCTTGTTTCTTGTAAAAAAATCAAATGTTTCTTTCATTTACCTCTGCCATTTGAAGAATGTTTTCACTGATGAGAACTAACAATTGTATTAGTCATGGCAGTGGTTTCTTTGTGATTCAAGGAGCACAGTTGGTAGTGTGGGAATAGAGCATGATCTCATACCCAGTAAAAAATATGAAAAAGATCTCTTTTTATACAAGTCAGAATAATTTCAATTCAAAGTTGAATATTTATAGGACTAAGATAAAATGTTCTATGAAACATAAGATCAGCATGACCATATTGATCTTATAAACAATGAATAGTTAAAAGGAATACCTTGCATATTGGAGACACAAATGAGACATAAAATATACAGAAAAAATTTTTATAGAAAAGGTTCCAGAATATAGGTTATTATGATATAAAGATCTAAATCGATTAACCATTTAAATATCAAGTATAACTTAAAAAGCCCCTTTAAATGGTAGGTATAGATAAAAAAAGGGAACAAACACACTTCTTTTAACCATTTATGCAGATTTATTTATGGCTACTATATGGGTAGACACTATTTTTAAGCCATTTTTGACATGTAAGTACTTAAAAAAAGTTTGAAATAGTATTTTGTCATTGTCTTTTATTTGTTATGGTATTAGATACAACCATGTGATAATGTGATTATAGAAAACACAACAGATCAGTTCAACAGTGTAACAGGCTTTTGATGAACAAAAAAATTACTGACAAATCAAAAAGTTCTAGATATAGCAGACCAGAATACGTAGAATTTAGAATACATACAGAGACTTGAAGAGAAGGCGATGAAAATGTTTGGGGATTCCTCCCTCATCCAATGGGGTTTCTCAACTTCCGCACAATTTATTTACTTCCTATCAGTTCATTCCTCCCTTTTCTATCTTCTGTGCTGTCTAGTTTAACTTGATATTATTTGTACCTGATATATCAGTACAGTAAACTGGGATCTTTTATGTGACACTAGATTAATACCTTTGCTGCGTTACGACACAAATAGTCTTCGTATTGCACTAACAGTTGGCTGCATTGACTGTGTTGTAACTCACTGTGGCAAAGGTTCACTATGGGACATCTATGCCTTGTAACACACTCAACGTAAGTTTATAAGTGTCTCTACGCAGTAAGGTGTTAAAGAATCTACACATGAAGTAATATGAGAAGTACTGTAACAATGTAAAATAGTAAAATGGTTAAGTAGGTCTATTATCAATAACTTTATTCTCCCATTGTTTTTTGTCCAAAAAATATCAGAAACAGCTTGAAACAATTACAGAGCACTTATTACTTTAAGAGTCCCTGGTGCATTATTTTTTAATAAAAGAAATGTAACCCAACTGTGTGATGTCTAATGTGCATCAGATCCATGTCTTCATTTATAAGACAATAATAGCTTTCCTGAACAGGTTTAACTAATTTTTTATTTCTAAAATATCTAGAAGGACAATATGCTAATATTTTCATGAAAGGGAAATACCATAATGTACCTAACTGATATTAAAATAAAATATATTTTAAGTGGAAAATACTGAGATCAATTATGAATTCAATAAAAAATGCATAGGATAAATTAGCAAAAATTAAAAATACTATCTATCACAGAAGGACTCTGCATGGGAAAAAACAAAGGGAATGCTAGGTATTACACAAACAAAAGAGAAAAGAACTGTTCGATAAAATAGAAATAAAGTTGTATAAAAAGAATTGCGAAGAGTGGCGAAAGAAAATTGCGAAGAGAGAAAATAATAATTATTGAAGAAGCACAGAAAGTCAGATTGGACTTGATTGGAGCTAAATAGGGCTTTTCATTTACAGTCATGTGTCATCTAATATTAATATATCTACGTCATATGCTATTGGTATTGCTAATGATACAAACCAAAGACGTATGATGTAGATATATTAATATTATGTGACACATGATGGAAGCTCGAAAGAAATGACAATCGATGAAAAGCCCTACAAAGACAAAACCAAATATGATCATGGGAGGGACAGAAGAAAAAGGCTTAACTGTAAGGTATGTAAAAGCAATAGTTTTAAAAAGGTAGACAATTTTGAATACCTGGTGGTAGTATTTGATGAAAATTAAAAAGAGAAATGGGAGCTCGATGCCAGAATAGCAAAAGAGAATGAAAAATTAGGTAGTTTAAGAGCCCTAATGAATGAATATGTTTCTATAGAAGGCAAACTCCGCATACATATATAAAACAGTACATATATCATGGGAAAGGAAAATATTGAGATGCATATTTGTAGGACACAAGACAGAAGATGGATGGGCGAGAAGAACCAACAACGAACTAATGGCTTTGTATAAAGAACCTATCATTACCAGGTTCATCAGGTCACAAAGAATCAAATGGTTGGGACATGTAGAAAGCATCGCAGTGAACAGAATACCCAATCTAGTGATGACCAGACAATTAGTCGGTACCAAAAGAAGATGTAGACCCAGATCGAGGTGGAATAATAAAGTGGAGAAGACCTTTAACTCGTGAAGGTGAGGGACTGGAAAAGGATAGCTCAAAAAGTGAATAGAAGTGAAAAATATTATTCATCAGGTCCTTCAGAAAAGTTAAGAATTTTGTATATACAGTGGAACCTGTTTAATTTGAACTTCCATAATTCGAAATCTTCTTTAATTCGAATTTTTATTCTGGTCCCTAGAGCATTTCCTATATAAGTAATGGTAAAAAGTCGTGAATAATTCGAATTATATTTTGGATAATTTGAACTTTTCTACTATCTTTTCTGAATATCTTAGAATCTTTTGTCATTACTGAGAAGCTGAATTCTAAAACGCAGCTAAAAATTTCCGATCTCTTGGGAAAAAAATAAAGTCTGTCTTTTTTATAGCTTGCAAATGTTTTCATTGGTATTTTTGGCCAAATTTTGTTGGCCCATTTTTTTAGGTTGACAAAACTCGGGCAAGAATAGGAACAAAAACATTTCCAAGCGATAAAACTGATCAACTACTGTTTTTTTTGCTGATCAGTTACTGATATTTATCATTTGCAGGTGATTTTGTAGGTAATCGTTGTTTTTGTAGATTTATTTTTTAATTCGAATTTTTGGATAATTCGAATTATTTTAAGAGTCCCCTGAGATTCGAATTATCCAAGTTTCACTGTATATGTTCGAGACAAGTTTTGTTTAAAATAATTTAATAATTTAAAATAAGAATTTATTTGAAATCTTGAATTTGGAAGTGGGATTCACAATTGGTAACTATGGTAACTAAGCAACTGGCAAATTCAAATGAAATATACTTACTATAATACTATAAGTACTTACAGGGATCAAAAGTAACAGGAAAAGCTATTATTGCATGAAAGTCTCAATGGCCCTCATTGCTGAATGTATGTACAAAAGACAAGATGAGACAAGTCAGAAGTAACAGTAAAAATTTATAACTAGGTTAAAGTTCAGAGCTAATTATGTAAATTTCATAAAAAAATCGTAATTATTATTGAAAAAGTGCGCTTACTGATTTACTGGTGATTGTAAAATGTACCAGGTGCTCATTTAGTTTCACTGACAACTAATAAAAACATTGAATTGAAAGAGAGGTCGCAAGGCAAAGGCATCAACTATCAACTAAAACGGTAACTTAACTTTTGTCTTTCGAGGATACCACGTGGTGGGTTCCGTTCATTGGCCTAGTACCGCTCTAGTAGCCTGGTGGTTCAACATCTCTGACTTTTAGCATTTGCTTTAAACAAATATTATCTGGTTATATAATTTTTGCAAAAAGCAAATAAGAATGACTTAATTATGAACGCAAGCGATCTAATAAGTTAATAAATCAAATTTAATAGACGAAATTATGGTCAGAGATGTGTAAAATATATTAGTTGTAGATTTCTTAAAAACATGCGATGCTTACTTTTGGTTTTCTCGATAACTGCCTCCTGTTTAAACGTTTTGATAAAGTACAGTATAAGTAAACCACTTGCACCAATAAGTAGCGAAAAAACAAACACCGTGCTTGTTAGAAAATCAGAAATAACACTTTCCATTTTTACAAAATTTCGACAAAAATAGAGTTCAACGTTTTACAATGAGTCACACTACCACGAGGTCCGCAAAACACTTCTCTCAGCTGTACTTTCCAACTTACTGACAACTGATCGAGACTGGCGGCAACATTTACATGGGAGAAAGGCGCCAAACTTGAATTTTTCTTGAAATGACTGACTTTATTCATGTTTTGAATGAACTTTCTATTAACAGACCTGCGGATTACTAACTACATAAACATAGGTACACGTCAGGGACACGTATAGCTCTTTACTGATCGATTTTATGTGTAAAATTTGATTTTTATTTACCTCTACAACTTTCTGGTCCTATCCCCTCCAGTCTGCGCTCTTCAGATAAACTGATCACTGCTCACACGTGGTTATATCGTCACTTGAATGCAGAACTATCCTAACTCAAAAAAAATTTTTTTTTCGTTTATTCCTTATAAAGGTAATACATATCGTATATTTTCATGCAGAACAATCTTAAGTTCATAACTTTAAATTTACTAATAGAAATTCTATATAGAACATCATAATCCTAACTAGCAAATCATTATTTTATCAATGCAGAATAATCCTAAGTAAATACAAATACAGTTAGGATTGTTCTGCATTTTCAATAACAATGCGCGCCAACATTATTTTTGTTATCTTCTATTTACATAGGATAATTCAACGGCTATCGGTTAGTCATTTCCATCGTCTTGTTGGATATTCACGTTTGTTCTTTTGCCAAATAGAGTTGCAGTGAGTGTGAATTTTAACAACAATAATGAAACGAGGTAAGTTTTAATAATAAATATGCTTTATTAGTAGTTTTTTATCTATTAAGTGAATCTAATTTTTATCTAATAAGTGAATTAATAAAACTGTGAATCTTGTTTTTAAGATGCTTTTGGTAGAAAGTAGGTACGCATTAAAGGGCTGTGTTTTTATTCTGCCACGTGCTATAAATTGTATATAACTATTAGGCACGTGTTGAATTTCACAATATTTTATGATATATTTGAGAAAATATCGCAGAATTACTAACCACACATACATATTTCGTTATTAAATAATATATAATTCTTTATATTGAACAATGCGTTGCTACAGACGGCAGTTTGGGGATACATTATTATTGGGACAAAAATTGTAAATTTGAACAAGTGAAATAAGGTTTAACGTACGTCCTGGTTTCTGAGTATTTTAATTTGTATCAATTAATTTTAAATGTCTGCAATTAATATGTTCTTGTTATGCTGACTGTAAGCTCATTGTAAATTTGTTGCAGGTGCGTTAATGGTAAAAATGGCCATGTCTATGAATCCAACACAACATGAGAATTCTGGAGAATCAAGTAATGATACGGCAGGTAGTCCCATATCTATAGCTACGGTAGAAAGCCCTTCCACATTGTATACTAACCAGCAGTACTACGGAGATCTAGGTGAATTAAGATGTCTACACTCTCCCGTACACCAAGAACAACAGTATTGCCAGCTCGAGACACCGATAGAACAGCAGTTTTCCCAACATTATAATCAATATTACGACTTACCAATACCTACCTCCATAAGCCTACTAGTACCTGAAGCAGAGCAGTATCGCCAATCTCCGAATAATTGTTTGGGTTATTGTTCACCTCTAGATAACGTCATAGATCTTCAAACATCCATCGAACAACCACGGTTGCAGCAACGTGATGAAGCTAAAGATTCCCATAATCCTACACCTAGCGTTGTAAATTTTGCAACACGTGTCCTTCAAGAGCAGGTCCTTCAGCACCAAGATGATATTACGCGTCCATCCACATCTACCGGTAAGCTTTTACCGACCATCTCACATCAAACTGATGAAAATAGTGACCCATATGCTACAGATGGAAGCTCAGATGTTGATTTTAATCCAAATGATTTTGATTTAGACCAGCAGGATGCCCTAGTGTCTGAGGAAAAAATACCAGATATCACCAAGTCTCGTAAGCGAAAAAGAAACCCAGATAATTGGAGGAGAAATAGAATAAAGAAATTACGAAACTCCGGCAAGGCCTATGTAAATTGGAAGTCTAAACAGGTTTCAGAAAGGATTATGAAACCGCCATGTCCCACAACATGCAGACTTAAATGTCAAACGAAATTTCAGGAAAAACATCGCGTCCAGATTTTTCAAGATTTTTGGAAATTGGGAGATATTAATTATCAGAGAGAATTTGTTTTGCGGAACTTAACTGTGAAGCCTACAAAACACCCCAGAAAAAAGAAGGATGCAGTTGAGCTTCCAGAAGGTGATACTTGTGAAAGTCGTAGAAAGCTGTCGTATTTTTATACTTTTCCACAAGAGAATTGTCCAGTCAACACAATCAAGGTATGTCAAACATTTTTCTTAAATACCCTGGGAATAAGTCATCAAATCGTCAAAACAGTAGTTAAAAAAACTCATCATTCAAATTCAATATCGCCACAAGCAGATTTACGAGGTAAAGTACAATGTAATTCTCGATTGCCAAAACATTTTAAGGATTCAGTACGACATCATATTAAGTCATTTGCTTTGATTGAAAGCCATTATTGCAGAAAAAATAGCACTAAAAAATATTTGCCACCTGACCTCAATATCAGCAAAATGTACCGTTTATATAAAACATATTGCAGTGATAACAATATAAATACCATAGCTTCTTATGCTATATATAGAGAGGTATTTAACAATGAATTTAATTTGGGTTTTTTCATTCCCAAAAAAGACCAGTGCGATTTTTGCAACAAATTGTCTAATTCTTCTCCGTCAGAAAAGGAAGAACTTCGTTCTGCAATGGAAGCTCATCTTAAAAACAAGGACTTATCTAGAGCAAATAAAGAACTAGATAAAGAGAGGGCTAAAACTGATAATTCGTTTTGCATGGCTATATACGACTTACAAAAAACATTGTTATGTCCTAAAGCTGAAGTATCTCTCCTCTACTATAGACGTAAGCTTGCATGTTACAATCTGACTGTGTACGATGCTGCTAACAAACAGGGATACTGCTACATGTGGCCAGAATCGCTAGCATGTAGGGGTGCTTGTGAAATCGGTAGTTGCATATTAAGTTTCATTGACGAAATGGTACGAAATGGAATTAAGGAATTCAGTTTCTATAGTGACAACTGCACTGGACAAAATCGCAATCGATTTATATATTGTCTGTACATGTATTGTGCCGCCAAATATGGTGTTAAAATTACTCACAGTTTTCTAGAAAAGGGACATACACAAAATGAGTGCGACTCCGTACATGGGGTTATCGAAAGAGCTGCAAAAAAAATCCCTATATTTAGTCCACAGCAGTGGTACACATTAGCAAGGACTGCGTGTAAAGTGCGACCTTATAAAATTAAAGAAATGGCTCAGGCGGACTTTTACGATTTAAAGGACCTGTTAGCCAAAACTACAAAAAATTGGGATAAAACTGAACTTGGTTGCAAAGTCATATTTAATAATTTGAAAGTTATTATGGTTGACCCAAAATGCCCAAACCAACTTAACGTTAAATATAGTTTTGAAGAAGATTTTATAAAAATTAATACTCTGGAATTGAAAAGGAGCCACCAAAAGTTAGACTCATTAGAGACCTATCAACTTAGAATGTTAAGAAGCTCACCAGTTCCAATTCCTGCCGCGAAATATAAAGACTTATTATTTTTGTGTGAAAACAAGGTTATACCTACGGAATACCATAACTTTTTCACTAATCTTCAAGCTAGTAACATTCCCGAACAGGAAACTGACGAAGATTAATTTAATATGTTAGTTTAATAATTTGACCATTTCATAGTATTCTTTGGTATTTTGATTTTGAGTTGTAAATCTTTAATAAAAATTAAAAAGTTTTAAATTTTACCGATTTTGTTTTTATTTGTATCCTATGTTAATCTTAAATTTATTCTAAGCTTGAAATGTATTAATGCAGAAGTAGCTTATGTACCAAACATCGCACTTACAATAGTTCTGCAGTAGAATTTATAAGTCAGTAGT
Source organism: Diabrotica virgifera virgifera (assembly GCF_917563875.1). Taxonomy (NCBI): domain Eukaryota; kingdom Metazoa; phylum Arthropoda; class Insecta; order Coleoptera; family Chrysomelidae; genus Diabrotica; species Diabrotica virgifera. The sequence continues at coordinate 58,267,076 of NC_065447.1, forward strand.
ATCCTAAGTCACACTTTTTATAAAAAAATTATCATTAATCCGTCTCATTCCTAATAACACATTTAAAAGGTTCCTAATATACTATACTGAGATAATTTCACCATTTAACCAAATACTGTTTAAATTATGACACATTGAAACATTAAAATCGCTCTCCTGTAAAATATCTTAAATGTGAGTTAAGCTAGTTCTGCATTCAGGTGACGATATGTATATCAGAATACACTATTTTAAATTGTTTTTCCACCCACCTCTACCGAAAGTATACTTTTCCGGACCTGATTGTAGGGAGCAAAGTTGTACTTTTCCTCCCTAGGGAGGAAAATATTTTTCCTCCCTAGGGAGGAAAAGTAAAAGTGACGTCATAGTATTTCATTCATGAAATATAACTTATTGACGCCCTGTGCAATATCTTTTTTTATTACTTAAGTATCTATACATTTTAACGTTTATTTATAAAACACCCAGTAGTTTGCAGAATGGTAAAAAACAGTAAATTGTTATTTTGATTTAACAATGTTTACATTAATAATTTTACTTATATCTGACAGTTGACAGTTATATTGTACCTACTTGTTAGTTTTAGTTTTAATAAATTTTGTTGGTTAGTTACATAAATAAATTAAGTAAAAATGAAAAAATGACTTGTTATTTGAGGAAGGTGGAAAAACCATATGTATAACATGGGAGTAAAGTGCCTTTTCCTCCCTTGAATGATTACTGCCCTCCGCTACGCGTCGGGCAGTAAACTTCATTCTCGGGAGGAAAAGTAGCACTTTCCTCCCTTGTTATACAAATAGCTATTTAATTACTTTTTTGTATAAAAATAATATGTATATTTTGCTCTACAATTTTACTACCGCTCGCATTGATAAGAAAGACGCTTGTGATAAACAACAAAGGTAGAATAGTAAGTATGCTATGCCAATGAAATGACTAATTCTGGTCTGGACTTCGCAATTATTATCGTTAGTAATAAACCAGTTTCCTGTTATGAGAGTGACGTAGTGATTTAGTCATCAATATATCGTTATTTTAACATTAAGATAAATCCCTTTCTGTTTTGGAGTCTGATGTAATGACGGGAAACACGTGGTCAATATCTTGTAATGTTGGATATTCGGAAGGAAGGTATTTTACACCCCAATTAATCTTTTATAGATCCTTTATCTATTAGGTTGTCAGAAGCGTTTGTTTATTAATTTTGCGCTAAACGGAGCATATGATAGGCTGTGTTTAACACCGACAAAAATTGAATTTTCCAATATTTCCACATGAATTAGCGCTCTATTTTTTCTATGATTGAATGCCTTGTAGTCGGAGAGATAGAAGCGGATTTTGTGCGTGATAAGTAATAGGGAAAAACTATACGGGGGTATGTTGAATTAGTTATGTACATGACTTTCCCCAACGGCCGGAAACCAGAGTGAGGGACGAGGGTAGTTATAAGGGGTCAAATTCGCGGATTTTTTTATTTTTTTGTGACGCTCATGATCGAGATAGTGCTCCAAAATTTGGGAATAAGTAGGTTATGACGTACCTAAGTAAAATCTCCAGGGGCGGAACAGTGCGTGGCCCACCAAGGTGTGGGGGGCAGGGGAGTATATAAAAACCCTAAGGGATTTTTTGTGACGTTCGTAGTCGAGATAGTGAACCAAAATTTGGGAGTAGGTAGATCATGACGTAACTAAGCAAAATCTCCAGGGGTGGAAACCAGATTTGGGGATGAGGGTAGTTTTAAGGGGTGAAAGTCGCAGTTTGTATTATTTTTTTTGTGACGTATCACAACATTTGTCCCCCACGCAGCGTTCCGCCCCTGGAGATTTTACTTAGTAATGTCATGATCTACTTATTCCCAAATTTTGGTGCACTACCTCGATCACGAACGGCAAAAAAACCCCTTATATTTTTATACTCTCTTTGTATTGCCTACCGCCCCTTTGTACCCCAAGCAGCGTTCCGCCCCTGGAGATTTCATTTAGTTACGTCATGACCTACTTACTCCAAAATTTTGGTGCACTATCTCCATCATGAGCGTCACAAAAAAAATAATAAAAACCGCGACTTTTACCCCTTAACTACCCTCGTCCTCGTCAGCCAGTCTGGTTTCCGCCTCTGGGGATTTTACTTAGTTATGTCATGATCTACTTATTCCCAAATTTTGGTGCACTATCTCAATCACGAACGTCGCAAAAAACCCCTTGTATTTTTTATATTCACTCTAGCCCCATCCCTTTGTCGGCCACGCAGCGTGCCACCCCTGGAGATTTTACTTAGTTACGTCATGATCTACTTATTCCCAAATTTTGGTGCACAAAATGACGCATGAGCGTCACAAAAAAATTATTAAAAACCGCGACTTTGACCCTTTATAACTACCCTCGTCCCCCACTATGGTTTCCGGCCGTTGGGGAAAATCATGTACACAACTAATTCAACATATCTCCGTATAGTTTTCCATATTACTTATCACGCACAAAATCAGCTCCCAGCTCTTAGACTATTAGTCCAGAGAAATAAGGTTTTTCTCGTGACACATCCCCCTCCAGGCCGAAACCAAATTTTTTGAGTAGTATGGACATCTATATTATTAACCTATATGTTTCCTGCAGCCGATTTTGATGATATACATAGTTATAAACAAATGAAGATCGAAAAACGGTAAATTATCGCTTTTTTCGTCTATTACCAAAAAGTTAAGCACTTTAAACAAATTTGAGAGTAAGAAACTCATAAATCGTATAAAAAACTTCAATATGGCATTCGCTGAATATGTCCAACCTTATTGGTTGCTTAGAAAATTGCAAAATAAATCATAAATATTGAGTTTTTATAAATATTCGTAACTTAGGTAAAAATTAACTTAGAATCTTCTTATTACGCGGAATGCCGAGACTTCTTGTACTTAAATTATATTTTAAATTTCAAAGCAATTGATCAAATAGTTTAAAAGTTATTTAATTTATTTTTCCCAAATTCATTTTCTTTGCAACACTATAAGTCAGAAAATTATGAGGTTACAATAATGCTTCGGACAGTTTATGAAAGAAGAACAGTTATACTATTACCTTAATTAAAAATAAATGACAAAAAATAATTTTAAACAGTGTAAAATTATATTGCAAAAACATGTCCATTTTTTGCTTACTTATAAACAATTAGAATAACTTTTTAACCGTTACCCGTAGAAAAATTATTTTTTCATATTTAGAAAGACTGAATTTTTATACACATTTAGAAAGAAAAACAACTGTTCTAGGACATTTAGGGACAAAGTTAGCCCCCCCATTTTTTTAATTCACATATTTTTGCAAAATTATTTTGCAATATCTATAATTATTTTTTGTCATTTTTTTTAAATTAAATTAATACTGTAAATTTTCTTCTTTCATAAACTATCCAAAATATTACTGTAACTTCATCGTTTTCTGACTTACAGTGTTGCAAAAAAAATTAATTTCGGATAAACAAATTAAATAATTTTTAAACTATTTGACCAATTGCTTTGGAATTTAGGGTGTAATTTAAGCACCATAAAACTCAGCATTCCATGTAATAAGAAGGTTCTAAGTTAATTTTTACATAAGTTATGAATATTTATAAAAACTCAAAATTTATGATTTATTTGGCAATTTTCTAAGTAACCAATAAGGATAAACATATTCAGCGAACGCCATATTGAAGTTTTTTATACGGTTTATGAGTTTATTACTCTCAAATTTGTTTAAAATGCCCAATTTTTTAGTAAGAGACGAAAAAAGCGAAAATTTACCGTTTTTTGATCTTCATTTGTTTGTAACTATGTATATCATCAAAATCGGCTGCAGGAAACATACAGGTTATTATTATAGATGACCATATTACTCGAAAAATTTGGTTTCAGCCTGGAGGGGGATGTGTCACCAACACGATATTTTTTTTCCTTATTTCTCTGGTCTATATTGATAATTTATTAATACCTAATATCGTAGTATCTCACTACATTTTATTTTATTGGTTTACTGGATTACTATATTAGTTTGATCGGTTAATATTTGACTTTTGTTTTTTTTTTATTTTTTTATTCTAGGCCGTCGATTATATACTTTAGAAAGGAACTAGGTATGTATAACGTTGTTGAAATAAATATGCGAATAATGTCCGTAAACAGATCTTTCTTTGTAATGTAACGTCTAATGAAGTCAAAACTTCTCTCACGAGGTGCAAAAATCCAGATATATACCTAAGACAGCAGTCGCGAATGGAAGCAAAACATGGACGCTAACAAAAAGAGTAAATAAATTGCTGGCGTGGGAGCGTAAAATCGTTCGAATGACATATCGTCGGTCTAAACCGCAAATTGCCTAAGTCACAAATTGAAAATTTTACAGGAGATACAAAAAACTTTTGAACAAAATTTAAAAAAGAGAAAATTGCCTAACTCCATGCAATACATAATTGACCAAAATTAGTTAAACAAAATATGTACGCAAACTTTCTACTTATATACTATATCCATATTAAAAATAATAGTCAAAATATATTTATTTACTTACATTTTCTAACGTTTTCAATCAAAACAACTTCAGAAACACTGACATAGGCAATATTCGTCTGAATGGGAAAGAACGTTTGGACTTCAGCAAAATTCGTTTAGCGAAATTGGCGCGAAATAAAAAATAATGACGCTTGTGGGAATTGTCAGGCGGTAGCTTTTACCGTCTACTACTAGTAAACACCATCGAGGAAAAGATACCAAAAGATTGGGGTGAAGGAGTTATAATAAAGCTACCAAAGAAAGGAAATCTCACACTATGCGAAAACTGGAGACCAATCACTCTTCTCACTGTAGCTACCAAAATAATGGCCAGAATAATATTGGAGAGAATTAAAGATCCCATAAATGAAAAATTAAGAATTAACCAAGCCGAACAGACCGAACAGTTCCTGTATTGACCATATAAATACCCTAAGAATCATCCTGGAACAATCAAGAGAAATGAATCAGGAAGTTTATATCAACTTTGTAGACTTCGAAAAAGCGTTTGATTCAATAAATCGTAATATGATGTGGAGGATATTAAAACTCTATGGAATACCAGACAAATATATAAGAGTAATAAGGCTTTTCTACGACGAATGTTTTGCCAGAGTTGAACATGAAGGGGAACTATCCCAACAAATAAGCATCTAAAAAGGAGTAAGACAGGGCTGTGTCTTGTCACCGACATTGTTTATAATAGTCATAGATTGGATAATGAAACAAACTGAAGATAAAAAAACAGGTATACAATGGTCACCATTTACAAAACTAGAGGATCTAGAGTTCGCTGACGACATATGTCTCATAACATCAAACAGACAACACATGCAAAACAAAATCACCAGATTGAACAACATAGCAAAAGCAACCGGCTTAAAAATAAATCCGAAAAAAACGAAAATACTATCAAATGGGGAAACGAACGGAAACAATATATATTTGGAAGGGAAACAAATAGAAGAAGTAAAAGATTTCTGTTATTTGGGCAGTCTGCTAAACACAACAGGAGGCACAGAAAAGGACATAACACAAAGAATAAGCTTCGCACAAAACGCTTTCAACTCTTTGCGCAAGATATTAGCCTCGACAAACATCAGCAGAAGAACAAAGTTACGATTATTTGAAACTAATGTAAAGTCTGTCCTGTTATATGGAGCAGAAACATGGAAACACCATAAAAAATTCTTTCAGAAAATACAATCCTTCATTAACAGGTGCCTACGTATTATACTAAGAATATTTTGGCCAAACAAAATTACTAATGACGAATTGTGGAGAATAACAAATGAAGAAAGGATAGAACATACAATAAAAAAACGGAAATGGAAGTGGATAGGACACACGTTACGAAAACCAGCAACAAATATTGCTAGACAAGCTCTACATTACAATGCTCAAGGCAAAAGAAGAATGGGTAGACCATCTTATACGTGGAAAAGAACAATAGAGAAAGAACTCAAAGAAAATAATTTAACATGGAACGATGCAAAAAAGATAGCAAAAAACAGAAGAGAATGGAGAAAACTAGTAAACAAAATTGGACGGAACTCAACAGATGATGCGTGGGACTAGCAACCTCACCATCATTCCTCATGCTACTTGAAACACCGCAAGGTGCCCTTTGCTCCACTTGGAGATATATGATATATGATGACTAGATAACACCAAAAAACAATTTTCGGAAAAAATGGACTTAAGCAATTTGCGGTTTAGACCGATGATATGGCCCTTGCAGAGAGCGTGACAAACGGATAGAGGCGCAGATACAATAACTAGTCAGTGTCAGAGTCTTTTCGGAAAGGAAAATCTAGTCAGATATACACTGTGGTGCAAAAAAATCGATCCACTAACAATTTGATCATTTTTGATGTTTCGAATTTCCTAAACCTGTTGTCCGATTTAAGTGATTTTTTACCACGTTATAGCCTTATTCATTGACAATATCCCTGTAGTAATACTGTTGCTAGACAGTCAAACTGTCATTGTATACCGGGTGTACGAACAGAGCCGTGTGGTACATCTTTTCAATATGATGCAAGTCTTCGAAATGCCGCCCCTTAAATATTATTGAAACTTACCTAACTTTTTATTTTTATTAAAAGAAACTACACAAAATTAACGAAAACTTCTATTTTAAAAACAAAACATACTTTAGAATAAATGAAATATGTATTAACACTAATTAAGTGGGTAGGCGCAAAATTTGCTTGCAATGCTTTTTAAATGCATTCATTTTTTTTCGAATCCTGAGAAAACTAATTAATATTTTTGAAAAATTTAAATGCAGACTAAAAGATTACATTATTACAGAGGGCAGAACGTCCCTAAAAATCTCTATAATGTTTATTTGAATAAGTTACAGGGTAAAAAAAAAGAGAAAATTGAGTGTAATTTTTAATTACAAATATCTTATTCAAATTCAAATATCTCTTTTGTTTATTCTAAGGGACTTTCGGCCCTCGGCAATATTGTAATATTTCAATCTGTGTTTAAATTTTTCAAAAATATTTGTTAGTTTTTTCAGGATTCGAAAAAAAGTGAATGCATTTAAAAAGCATTGCAAGCAAATTTTGCGCCTATGCTCATAAGTAACATTTACAAAAATTATAATGTTACCCTTCTGCCTTTAATTTTGACAAACTCGTCAATCAGATTGGTGTAGTCTAGTTGGGAGAAACAGTTGTAGCAGATAGTGAGAACTCTATTGAAATAAATGCTAATTTTTTTAGTTTTGTTTGTGTTATGGAGCTTCGTAAATAGTTTTTAATTTTGAAAAACTTCTTTCCACACTAGCTACTGAGACAGGGAGTGTTAATAAAATTCTTAGTTTATATCTACATTTCGTCATTTTGACACAAATAGTGCAAAACCTCTATAAAGGTTTCATGGAGTATGGTGTAATTTGAAATATATCACGCAATTCTTCTAGAAGATCATTATATCATCAGATTTTTTTCTTTTTCTATTGAAAGTATTGAATGAAGATTCATACAATATTTTTCTAGTGTTTAATCATCTATTTCCCTCAATTTAAAAATATCATATAAAAATTTAAAATTTTGATTATGAGTTTCTAGAAGCGAAAATCGATCAATCAAAGAATTAATGGCAATGTTTAAAGTATAGATGAACAAATTTATTTTAAATTTAGCTCCTCCACATATTTTTCGTAGTCAAATTAACGCTTTTTTCTACTGGCTCTAATTTCATTTTCAGCTGGAAATTCGGAACTTACATCAAAATTTTCTGCAATTTCATTAAATGTTTATTTGGTAATTAGCCATATTGTCTCTAACTTTTAATTTTTTCTATAGTTTCTGACAACACTTCTTTAAACAATCTGACAATTTTTTTTATTTTACTGATTATGCCGCCCCCCTTGTAATGCCGCCTGATGCGACTGCCTCGTCGCATCATAGCACGACACGGCGCTGTGTACGAATCAAACTGTGTTTTTTTCTCAAAGTTCGCATCACTCTGTGGATTAGCCTCAGGTTTTTCTGAACATTTTGTCTTTCGATTCATTCGCTTATGTTGGATAATAAAAAAGTTAGGTACTTTAACAACTGGCCATGTTCGTCATCAGTACAGGGTGTTTCTAAATAAGTGCGACAAACTTTAAGGGGTAATTTTACATAAGAAAATAACGACAATTTGCTTTATAATCATATATCCGCAAACGCTTCGTTTCCGAGATACGGGATGTTCAATTTTTTTTACAAACTGACGATTTATTTATTGCTTTAAAACCAGTTAAGATATGCAAATGAAATTTGGTGGGTTTTAAGACGTAGTTATTACATTTTTGACATACAATTACGAATTTAATATTCACCATTGGCGCGCAAACGGGTATTATGACCGATAATATTACCCGTACGCACGTCAATGGTGAATATACAATTTTGAATTGTATGTTAAAAAATGTGCAATAACTACCTCTTAAAACCCACCAAATTTCCTTTGCATATATTATTTGGTTTTAAAGCAATAAATAAATCGTCAGTTTGTAAAAAAATTGAACATTCCGTATCTTGGAAACGAAGCGTTTGCGGACATAATATGATTATAAAGCAAATTGTCATTATTTTCTCATGTAAAATTACCCCTTAAAGTTTGTCGCACTTATTTAGAAAACACCCTGTACTGATGACGAACATGGCCAGTTGTAAAAGTATCTAACTTGTTTATTATCCAACATAAGCGAATGAATCGAAAGACAAAATGTTAAGAAAACCTGAGGCTATAGTTGGGTTTTAATTTCTGTACTTTATAAATGATAGAATAATCCACACGGTGATGCGAACTTTGAGAAAAAAGCACAGTTTGATTCGTACACCCGGTATACAATGACAGTTTGACTGTCTAGCAACAATATTATTACAGCGATGTTGTCAATGACACTATAACGTGGTAAAAAATCGCTTAAATCGGACAACAGGTTTAGAAAATTCGAAACATCAAAAATGACCAAATTTGTAGTGGATCGATTTTTTTGCACCGCAGTGTATAAAGGCAAATATACTCAGATGGGCAAGGGCATATTATATCTACGCAATAATGATAATCGCCTTGTAAATAATTTGTTTTGGGAAAGGCCAGATGGGAGAAGGTCTGTGGGACGGCCCAGAGATAGATGGAGAGATGCAGTCAGAGAAGATGAAAGTACAGAGACAATGAGAAATAGCGGTACAGGACCGACAAACATGGAAAGTAATAGTAAACGCGGCAAAGACTCACTCCATTGATGGTGATGAACTACATATAACGTTAAAGGTGTTTTATTGTATCATGTGTTCAATAGACCCCCAAATATGAAAAACCACGGAGTGGGGTGCATGCATTTAATGGGGTGCCTTTTTGAGAAAGGGGTAAATTAGCCACTAAGATGCATTAGGGTGATTATATGCACTGTTCGTAATACAACTAATTTTTCGTAAAGATTGTTCGTAAAAAATCAATCAAATTTAAAATGGTGTATTACAGAAGGTGTATTTAATGGTGTATTTATTATGATAAAGCAGGCAAAAGAAAAACACTTTGAAGAGAAATGCAAAGAGATCGAGGACCTTAAAAAAAGATACGATCTATTTAACCTGCATAAAAAAGTCAAAGAAATGGCTGGACTAAGAAAACAAAATCTCACTGGTGCACTTCTGGATAGACGCGGGGTTGCTATAACAGAGACCGATGAGAAAGTACAACGTTGGGCAGAATACATCGATGAACTGTTCGATGATGAAAGAGGGTACCTGGAACACTTCCTGCAATACTTTCTCACTTCAGGAGAAATAGGTCCAGATATTACAAAAGAAGAAATAATACATGCGTTAAAAACAATGAAAAACAGGAAAAGCCCAGACCCTGACATGCTTTCTATGGACCTTTTAAAAATTATAGATGAGCAGCATATTGATGTTGTACTCTTTGAAGTGGTACTCTTGAACAACGTTTATAGCTCAGGCACATTACCCAAAGAATGGTTGACGTCGATCTTTATTTGCCTCCCTAAAAAGAAAAACGCAAGAGAATGCGGCGACTACCGCACCATTAGTTTGATGTCCCATGTGCTAAAGTTGCTACTGAAAGTAATCCATATCCGAATATATCACAAACTGGACATATACATTAATCATACGCAATTTGGGTTTCGCAAAGGCCTGGGAAATCGTGAAGCTCTTTTTTCACTTAACATACTTATACAAAGGTGCCTGGACGTCAATCAAGATGTCTCTAAAATACGAATAGCTATGATGATTGCCGACCTCCGCCGCTGAGATGGCACTTAAAGAAGAAGAAGAAGATTACAGAAGGTTCCAGAACTAATAATTTTAAGGAATATAATATGGTTCTCAAAAGTTTTCTACTTTTAATAATTTGCAAGGAAAATCGGTCAGACAGCTCAGTGGGACTAGCGGCTGACCGCACTTCACTTCGCTGTGATGAATGCGAGTTCAAGCCCCAGCCAGGTCAACGGAAAAACAAAAAAGTCAAACAAATTAAGTCAAAACTACAAGTGAAACGTACGCCGCTGTGTTATAGTATACAGTATACAAAATGTATATACACATCGACGTACGTTTCACTTTATGTTTTGACTTAATTTGTTTGAAAATGAATTGTGACGCATGGGAAAAGTTATAGCGGACGAACTATATAAAGAACTTACGACCAAGTGTCAGAGATTAATGAGTCACGCCCAGTGCCGGATTAACCATTAGGCAAAGTAGGCAATATCCTAGGGGCCTCGTAGGACCCAAAACGAAAAAATAATATGTAATTAGAATTAAATAAAATATATAAATCATATATTATGTTGAAAAATTCAAATATCGCGCAATACCATAAGGAAATATTCTACCAGTTACAATAGGGGGGGAAATATCAAATGCTTTCTGCGTAAATTTTGGACTGAGACAGGGAGATCCGTAGTCCCCATTGTTGTTTAACCTGGCCTTAGAATATGTCATGCGGAAAATATATCACAAAATCAAACCAGACATAACTGCGCGGGGAGCAAAAATCATACTCGTCTTTGCCGATGACGTAGACGCAGTAGCACAATCAACATTAGAAATTAAGGATATTTTCTCGGGCTTTGAAGAAGCTACATTAAACATCGGTCTAAAAATAAATGAAGACAAAATAAAATACATGGTCGTCTCAAAACAAGAATGACGGCGAATAAGGCAAAACATTACTATAAACGATCACAACTTCGAAGTGGTTAAAGACTTTAAGGGCCAATTTCTCATATCGAGTTCAACTCCAGTTTAACCTGAGCTTCTAGTAAACGTCAGTTTAAAGTCAAAATCGTCTTTCTCAATTCACGTTCAACCGATTGCAGTTTAAACTTGAACGATGCTTGAACGGTGGAATTCGGCCGTTCAAAGATTTCAGAACTCAGTTCAGATGATTCCATGGACTACGCATGCGTTGTATTAACACGAAACGCTGTCATATAATAAATATATCCTATTTTATTATATTAAGCCCAACGATAAATGATAACATTATTTTTGTTTTTATAATATTTATTTATAATAATTATTAAAATGACTATTTGACTATAAATACTTAAATTTAACTTTATTCAAAAACAGCATAAAAATTGTAGTTCAAAATGGCGACAGTTTTTTACCTTTTGCCATCTATTGGCATTTCTCGAAAGCTGTACAACGAGCGCTGACATGAACCCACAATGAGAAATGCATTTCAAACAAAACCACAGATCACGGGTGAACCTGGTTCAACTGAACCATAGATTAACGCAGGTATGAGAAATCGACCCTAAATATCTAGGAGCAACAATCACAAAGGACAACAAATTAGAGCGAGAAGTTGAAACGAGAATAATGGCAGGAAACAGATCTTTCTTTGCAATGCAACATCTAATGAAGTCAAAACTTCTTTCACGAGGTGCCAATATCCAAATATATAAGACCATAATACGACCAGCATTCGCGTATGGAAGCGAAACATGGACGCTAACAAAAAGAGAAGTAAATAAACTGCTGGTGTGGGAACGGAAAATCCTTCGAATGATATATGGCCCTTGCAGAGACAGCGTGACAAACGAATGTAGGCGCAGATACAATAACGAGCTAGAGTAACGACAATCGCCTTATAAACAATGTGTTCTGCGAAATGCCAGATAGAAGAAGGTCTGTAGGGGGGCCTAGAAAAAGCTGGAAAGATGCAGTCAAAGAAGATCTAGAGAAAATGAGAGTGCGATAATGGGAATTAGTGGCACAGGACCGACAAAGACAAACATGGAAGGCAATAGTAAACACGGCAAAGACGCACGAAGAGTTGTAGCGCCATTCATGATTAACTTCTTATTATTAATCGATACTATTATTATTGTATTAATTAACTTCTCATTATAAATTTAGAAAACATTACAAAAATAGCAACAAATTTAAAGAACTGAATATTCGCCTTTGCATCCGCGTTCGCGAATGTCAGTAGCAGATATTCGAATTAGCATTCGTATCGCGAATGTTCAAAAAATGACATTGTAGGGGAGCAAAGTATGCTAAATATGCAGTCACTCGAGCGCTTTGGGGACCTATTGGGTTGTGATTATTAGGTCCTAAAACCAAAAAAAGTTAAGTAAAATTTTCCAATTTAGCGGGCGCTTGCCATTTTTTAATTTAATTTTCCATTTCCATTAATCGTTTTTTTCGAATATAGCGCCATCTATCCATAATTCGAAAAAATGTTTCGAATAAAAGTTGCTTATTTTTATGCAGAGAATTCAAATCTGCAATAAAAAATGGGGGCTCCCATTTAAGATTTTAAAGTAACCTCCCACCCCACCTCCGTGGGGGGTCGCGTTTAGTACCATTCAATATATTTTTCAAAAATATTAAATAAGTGTATTTTGCAGTTTTTCGATCTGATGTTTATTTTACTAAATATCGCGGGATTTGTATTTAAAATTTAAAATTTACCCCCCACCCCTCTCTGTGAGGGGTCGTGTTTAGTATCTATCGATAGATTTTTGAAAAATATTGAACGTGTAGTTTTTAGTTTTTCGATCTGACGTTCATTTCGCGAAATATTCGCCTTTTTCTTGTGAAACTTTGTGACTCACCAATTCCCTTACGCCCCGCTCAAATCGTCAGATTTTTTAAATATACACTGTTTTGCATGTACTTAACTTACCTTATCTTAATCTGACAATTTCGAGTATTTTTAAGGATAGATTTTTTTTTTCGGGCCCCCTAAACGAACTCCCCTGTGTTAAGAGCCAATATATGGCAGAGGTACATCTGCAGGGTACCACGTTTCTCCCCATATGATAATCTGACGCGCTCGAGTAACTGCAAAAATCCCCGCTTGGGCTCCCCTACCATTACATCACTAATTGGTATCCAGGCTCATTTATCTAAGATTTACAAACTTGCAATTTACATTCCTTTTGCCGCACACTCGCTTAATTTAGTTTTAGTAAGTGCTGCTGAAAGTTGCGTTGGAGCAATATCGTATTTGGGGTTTGTTCAGTCCGTGTACAATTTTTTTTCAGCCTCTACCAGCCGTTGGAAAGTTATGATCAAATGCTTAAAATGAAACTCCACTAAGCGATCCCATTCGCCACGATCTAGTCATTAAAAGAATAAGCAGCATTAGATGGAATGCAAGGGCTGACGCAACAAGAGCTTTGTCTAAAGGTTACAACGTCTTTAAATTTGCTGTGCATTCCTTTGCTGAAAACACTAATCAAAAGGATTAAACATTTCAAGAGGCTAAGTATTCGTTGAAAGAAATGTCAAGAAAAGAAACATTCGTAATGAATGAGTTTTGGGCAACAATTTTACGCATCAACGCTGTCAGTAAATCATTACAGAGAGAAGGGATTGAACTTAAAACTGTAGATGGAGGATGGAGATAGGTTAACCGAGGTGGTTTTGGAGAGAGAAGGCTGAGGCCTTAAGGGGCCTCATAGCTTGGGTTGCCTATGGGCCTCAAGATTCTTAATCCGGAACTGGTCACGCCTTAACTAAGAAGAAAAAGAACATCAAAAAATTAAACACGGATTTATTAAGGTAAGAGAGTATAGGTTGAGATAACAAAGAAAGTGATGATAATCACATTATATTTTTTAATAGTATAGGAACAATGGTATGGTATAGGTACCTAGTCTATTCAATAATTTGTTAATCGAAATCTATAGGTATAGTTTAGTTTTATATAAATAAATATGTACATAGGTACCTATAGTTGTTTCTGAGTTTTTATGGAAGCCAATCCATTTGGATGACACATTCTTGATGTCTTCAAAAATTCGTTTCACAAACTTTCATTACAAGAACATTAAGTTATATGATTTGGAAAGTATTTACTTTGTCTTCAGTAAGCACAATCATTAAATATGTATCTACTTTTTGGTAATCGCCTTTTAATTACAACAAACAAGGAAATAGTAGAGGTCAGAAGCGTAACATGGACCATAAAAAAGGGTGTGTCGGATTAAATGTAATGTAAAGCATACAAATTACAATGGGGTGAAATATTGATCTTGAGTGTCGCCCCATGAAAAGTAAAACAAAAACACCGCAGCCACATATTCAACAACATATTCGAAATTAATGAATATAAAAGAAAAAATTTATTGGTAAACAAATTTCTCAGTTGGTAAAGAAAATAATAAAAAAATAAAAATTAATTAAAGAGAATCAAGCAGCAAAAAGACAATAGCAAACATGTTTTAGAATAATGATTAAAAAGATTAAAATGGATATGGTTAGCTAGAACAAGGGAAAGGTAGCTAAGTAGGTATATATGACAGACAACATTTAAACCCAATAACCAACAAATGTAAACTTTGTTTATTGTGACCAATAAACAATGTCAATAAACTTGAACTACAGCGGGACAAAAATAATGAGATAACTCTATAATATAATATCATATGGAATTTTTGCCAGGGAGATCCTCTCTGACAGTTTCCGGTCCCATTTACATTGTTAGCCCTGTTTCAAATAGTTAGTGTCGATGCACACTAGCCCAGGGAAACCGACGGCTTTACGTGTCCTCTGAAGCACGGTGAACGGCTCGTATCATTTTTAGAAATGAAAATTTCGTTGTTGATGCCGAGAATCGAAATGTGCGCTTTGACTTAGAAGTCAATAACAACAATATATCAACAATAACGCAATAATAGGAAGTCGGAGACATATCACCTACAATTTATACACAACACATATGCAACACACAATACACAAATATATATAATCAATCAACGTTACAAAACCATCACTACTAGGGCATTCAATGAGGGTATTTGGCTCCGAATTTCATCCTACTACACCGATTTACTTTTACTACCGATATTTTCACTGTAAGTAGGGAATACCTCAATAAACAAAGTCTACCCTATGTCGATGTGCGCTTTTATCTTGGGGGTGGTTCCCACCCCTTAAAGGGGGTAGAAAATTTTTTGGTTAAAATAGCCATGAAAGTGGCTAGAAAACTTAATTCTAAACAAAAACTATTATATAGTTTTTTTTTTGCTTTTGAGTTATGCGTGGTTGAAAATTGGCCATTTTCATTGAAAAATGACACCTTAGCGGACGGTTTTTTGCGAATCCCTTAAAAACTATGCATCTAACGAAAATATATAAAATATTTTTGTAGCTTATAAAAAAACAAAGAGATTTGTTCCTTCATAAATCTTATAGTTATAATACAAAAAGAGATATGATAGGTTAGAAGAGTTTGTTTTTTATGCATGCTCAAATCGGTGTATTCAACTTGAAATAACAGAGAAACGGTCGATTTTAGCGTTAAATCTTACCCATACATTTTTGTAGTTCTTGAACAGGCTTTTAAAATGAGCAATATTAAATGCTGATTAGATTCAAACTAAGCGAGATATGATGCAAAAAAATTGAAGACGAATGTATTTTAAGAAAAAATGAGAAGTATATTTAATCCCTCACCCATCAGAATTTAAATGCATCGTTTTCCTTCTACAATGCCTTTTATTATAGTGTTATTTATATGTTCAAAAAGCTAGACGGATTTAAAATGAATGGTTTTTGAAAAAAATAAGAGCAAATTATAAAGCGCATTTTTAAATTTTCTTAAACATCTTCCTTGTTCTCCATGTAACTCGAAAATAATAAGAGATTTCGATACAAAAAAAAAGATACCACACAATATATATGCTTTTTTTAGATAAAAACTTTGTTTTTATTTTTCATTACTGTATCTCTTATCTATTTTTCAAGTTACATGGAGAATAGAAGATTTTTAAGAAAATTTAAAAATGCGCTCTATAATTTGATCTTTTTTTTCAAAAACCATTCATTTTAAACCCGTCCAACTTTTTGAATATAAACATAACACTATATTAAAAGGTATTATAGAAGGAAAAGGATGTATTTACGTAAAAAAATTATAAGGGTTTTTAAGAAATTAGTTAATAGATATTCCGTAAGATAATTTGGAAAGCAATATAGTCCAGAATAATAAGGATTTTCTCGGAACACTCAAAGATCCAGGTAGCTGACTACTTTTTTAGTTATTGTAGACCTATAGGAAGAAAACCTACCTGTTTCCTGTCTAGAGTTCGCGTCCGTTTTTTAATTATTAACAATTTAGTGCAAAAATCGCGATTTTTCGATTTTTTGCACTCCATTCAAAAGCTAAATAGTTGACATAAAATTACAAAATTCAGTTTTTTAGAACATTGAAAAACCTTCAAAATGCCGATTTTTGAAAGTTAAAAAGTTAATTTGTTGCTACGCAAACTGTAAAATAAATGGAAATCGTTATTTGCTAATAACTTTTACTAAAACTACCTTAGAACTTTAGTGTTTCACCCAAAGTTGGATATTGGCGTACTTAACAAACCTTCAAAATTTGAGACGATCTATTAATTAATTTAAGAGTTATTCTATTTGTTTATTCCAGAGACCTTTATTTTGCAATAAGATAAGACAGAAAATAATAAAGATAGTGCAATTCTGAGTATGCCAAATGAAAGTAGAAGAGTGATAGTATCAAAATGTATTAAAAAAAGATAAAAAAATAATTAATATAGTCAAAAATCCTAATGCCAAATTTTTAAAATTTTGTAGTTTATACCTTGTGAATTGTACCATTGTACCTTGTACCATTGTAGCTTCACATCACCCTCTACGATTTTTCACAAATGTAGTTCAAACGATTACTAGGAGGAACCTACAAAATCCACTGAGTTAAAATACCGAAAAAGCAATTTCAAACGAATATAATTTTCTGTATCTCCGAATCAACTCAATGGATTTTAATATTTCTTGTTTTAATTTGCATGTAATTTCTACCTACATTACAAATATGCAATTTGTTTATAAATTTATTAATTAATAAACAGTCTAATTTGTTTAAACAATTCTTGAAAAAATATTTGTTTTACAAAAATCTATTTTTTTAATCATAGTATCATTAATGATCATAGAAAAAACAAAAGTACACTTTAATAAATAAATGATTTTTATTAGATAATTATTTATTGAAGATAATTTATTTATTAAAGTATACCTTAACTTTTTCTATGATTAATAACGATAGTATGATTAAAATCATGTATTTTTGGGAAAAAATTATTTTTTCAAAAATTGTTTAAACAAATTAGACTGTTTATTAATTAATAAATGTCTAGACAAATTGCATATTTTTAATGCTCAGAAAAATTACATGCAAATTAAAACAAGAACGATCAAAATATATTCAGTATAGAAAAGTTATCCTAAATGTTTATAAACTACAAAATTTCTCAAATTTGGCATTAGGATTTTTGACTATATTAGATAATTTTTTATCTTTTTTTAGTACATTTTGATAGCATCAATTTTCTACTTTCATTTGCATATGCAGAATTTCCCTATCTTCATTATTTTCTGTCTTATGTTATTGCAAGATAAAGGTCTCTGGGATAAACAATTAGAATAACTCTTAAACTAATTAATGGATCGGTCTCCAATTTTGACGGTTTGTTAAGTACTCCAATATCCAACTTTGGGTGAAACACTAAAATTCTAAGGCAGTTTTAGTAAAAGTTATTAACAAATAACGATTTTCACTTATTTTGCAGATTGCGTAGCAACAAATTAACTTTTTAACTTTCAAAAATCGTCATTTTGAAGGTTTTTTTCTCTGATTCTGGCCTTGGTTTAGAACTAGAACCTTTGGCCACGTAATTATATAACTTATCACTAACTCAGGTTTAATGTGTAGTGTGTGTATTGAGTAAGTGTCTTGTTACTTTGCAAAGTCGACGTCATTTTCTTTGCAAAGAGACGCTAATTGTATCCGAACGTCTGCGGTCCCTCCGGTGAGTACTGAATGTTTTTTAATGTAAAAAATTAAATTTTGTAATTTTATGTCAACTATTTAGCTTTTGAATGGGGTGCAAAAAATCGAAAAAATCGCGATTTTTGCACTTAATTGTTAATAATTAAAAAACGGACGCGAACTCTAGGCAGGAAACAGGTAGGTTTTCTTCCTATAGGTCTACAATAACTAAAAAAATAGTCAACTACCTGGATCTTTGAGTGTCCCGAAAATGGTATATTTCTAGCTTATTATTACCGTGGAGTAATAATGAATTTCTATAATATTAACATGGCGAAAGTAAATAAAAGTCCTATAAACTCACTGTAATTTCGTCAATTTATAACCCCAACTCTAATCGAAGACGTCTCCTTGAAAATATCTTAGAAAAAACAGTAGGAATCTATAGACAGTATTCTATAAACTCATGTTTGCGATCGATCGCAAATTGCTATTAATAAAAGTAGATGTAACAAGCTCGGTTAGAAACAATAATTCGTATTAGACGGCTTATGCATAATATTGTCGGCATTCCTTTCGAATACCATCACAATTAAAAGTGTACTTTTTTTACAACTCCATGAGATATATATCTCGAATGTATTATGATATAATATACCCCCACATAGTAATAATCACCTAATGATCTAATTTGGTTACCTTGGAAGACCGGTGAACTTTTGAAGAGGCACAAAAAATTTACCGGTGGGAATAAAGCTTAATAGGTCTGGATCCCGCGTATGAAAAAAAAACGTTGATTAATAGCAAGCTGAAAATTTGATAATAGGTTAACTGTGTCTAGTTGGACAAACTGATATATGGGAACACTGGAACAGGAGAAGTTTTAATTGTGGAACAGGTTAAAAATTTGGAACGGTCACACCACGAAAACGGCACATTTATTTTGTCCGACAGAACTTCCAATTGATTTGTTACCCTTTCATTAAACTCTCATGCAAAAATCAGGCTGCTATTTATCACCAAATGGGCATTATAATGGGTGGAACACGTAGAACATGTCAAATGACAGGAATTAGGACAGGTGATAAATAGCAGTCTGATTTTTGCATGAGAGTTTAATGAAAGGGTAACAAATCAATTGGAAGTTCTGTCGGACAAAATACATATGACGTTTTCGTGGTCTGACCGTTCCAAATTTTTAACCTGTTCCACAATTAAAACTTCCCCTGTTCCAGTATTCCCATATATCAAAGTTTGTCCGACTAGACACAGTTAAGCTGTTAACAAATTTTCAGCTTGTTATTAATCAACGTTTTTTTTTTCATACGCGGGATCCAGACCTATAATAGAAGTTTCGTTCCGATTGATACATTAGTTTTAGCTTGATAGGTATATTAGCTTTTACAAGAATTATTAAAAATCACCGATAAATGAATATACACAAAAAATTTCCGTAAAGGCCTTGATAGGGAAAGGTCTATACAGTGATGAGTGCACTAAGAACCGGCAAAATATCGCAAAAGACACAAACATAATACGTTATGATGTAGAAAGAGATGAAACTAATAGAGGTGGGAAATTATCAATAGAAACCTATAAATTTACATTATATTGATAGTTTCTCACCTTTAGACGTATTGCAACTGCGTTGCAAGAGTTTGGCAACTGCCACAGTGGCAAGAGAATTTTATAAAATTATCCTGTGACAGTTTGACTACGATACGTCTAAACGTGGAAAACTATCAATATAATAATTAACTATTTAGATGAGATATAAGCCACAATTAAATTGAAAAAAATAAATTTCTTCACGTTTCGACGCCCAAATCGGGTGTCGTTGTCAAAATACAAAATACTGCTAAATTAAACAGAAATGTTGTTGCTTAGTAAAAAATTCTTTTAATAATTTATTTAATCTGATTCATTTATATCGGCAATTCGGACATTTTAAAGTAGAAGACTTTAAAATGATATTGCGAATATTTTCTTCTTCTTAACGTGCCCTATCAAGTCCCCTTGACGTTGGCGATTAACATGGCGAAACTGTCTCTGACTCGAGCTATTCTAAATAGGTGTTCTGCTTTCTTTACTCCTGTCCACTCCCGGATATTCTTCAACCAAGAGGCCTGCTTTCTACCAATTCCTCTGCGTCCTTCGATTTTACCCATCCTAATAAGTTGAAGAATATTATACCGGTCTCCCCTTACTACGTGTCCAAAATAGGCCATTTTTTATATTTGATGTTATCAAGCAGCTCGCGGGTAGCATTTGCTCTCTTAAGGACTGCCACATTTGTCAGCATAGCCGTCCATGGTATTTTCAGTATACGTCTGTGCAGCCACATTTCAAAGGCCTCCAAACGGTTAATGGTGGATATTTTTAATGTCCATGCTTCGACACCATACAAGAGGACTAACCAAATGTAGCATTTAATCATGCGCTTTCGAAGTTGAAGTTGCAAGTTATCATTACAGAAGAATGACCTCATTTTTAAAATGTCGTGCAGGCTATCTCGATTCTACATTTTATCTCTTTATCTGGATCTAGTTGTTCAGTAATATGGCAACCAAGATATTTAAAACTGGGTACTCTTTCAATTATATGACCATCAACATATAACTGTGAATCTTGATGGGCCAAACGGCTAAATACCATGTATTTTGTTTTTGAACAGTTTATATTTAGGCCAAACTCTCTTCCCACTGTCTGACACCTCTTTGTGTTTTGCATATTTCTGTTGATTTTCCATTTATGCAAGCTGTCGCTGTTTGACGCCAGTATAATTTTTCTATGATTCGTACATCTTGAATATCAACTCCTTTATCCTTTAATATTTTAATTAATTTGTGATGTTGTACTCGATCAAAGACCTTCTCATAGTCAATAAATACACAAATACGTATTTCCTTTGATCTCGGCATTTTTGCAATAATACATTTAGTGCAAAGAGTGTGTCCCAAGTTCCCAGTCCATTTCTGAAGCCAAATTGTGTTTCATCCTGGTCTTCTTCACATTTGTCTCTGATACTCTGATTCTACTGTGGATGATACGTAGAAAGATTTTTAAAGTGTGGCTCATAAAGCTTATCATTCTATAATCGCTACAGTTTTTCGGACGTTGTTTTTTTGGTTGGGTTATGAATTCGGACTTTAACCAATCTTCAGGGATATCACCACTCAATATTTATGAGTTGCAAATTCTGACTTTAATATTTGGTATTAGTTTTGAGAGTAAACTAAATGTAAGACCAAATATTTACGATGTCGGGATAGCATCACGAGGTTTTTTGCTGGTTTTCCCTCGTGATTTACTATGTAATCTCTAACGCAAGAATTTTACTGTCACCGTTGCATTTAGTTGTCTTTTTAAAGATAGATTTTTTTGTGGCGGATATTCTTGAGTTGGGGTTGATTTCATGTAAGCGAATGAACTATCTTTCAGTAAAGTCGTCCCAGGAACGCAACTCAAAATGTAGAATGTATATCTGAATTGCCGATATAAATGAGTCAGATTAAATAAATTAGTAGAAGAATTTTTTACTAAGCAAAAACATTTTTGTTTAATTTAGTAGGGGAAGTATGCCTGAGACGGCATACTGGCTGAGATGGCATATCACGCGTTTTTCGTAAACTATTCCAAATTTGGTGCCTAGTGTGACAGTTTTCAGTTCCTCAAGTTAAAATTTGTCAACATTGTTGAACTTATGCATGTTAGTTTTATTTTGGCAGCAGTAGCCTTTGGAATGTTAATTAAGTAGGACAAAATATTTATTGACTTTTTTTGTATCACATTATAATTCGCGAGTCTTTACACCTAAGTTAAGTTTTTAAATTTTGTGATGTTCCTTTATCATATGCCTATCACGCCTGTATCGATTTATATCTTAAAAATGTGCTTAAGAAAAATTAGGTTAAAAAACGGTATGATTGCAATGTTGCCTGAGATGGCATAGTAAGCAGGTGGATAAGATGGCATAGGTATGCCATCTCACCCTTATGCGTTTTTACACTGCATTAATTTTGTTATATGATTGAAGTTTGTCGTTACAGTTATGGATCGTTTTAAGAGGAATTCGAACCGACAAAATCGATTCCGTCGATATTGAGACAAGTGACGAGGAAGATGCTGCTTGCATTTTTTGTAATGGCCTCTTTTCATTATCTCGTTCTCGAAAAACCTGACTAATATGTGCCAAATGACTAACCTTGCCAAATTTGTGGCAAGTGGTCATATTCCGAATGTGCAAGTGTACCCAAGACTACAAAAAAAATTATTTGTGACTTATGAGTCGAGATTATTGCCTTTATTTTAAGGGTATGCCATCTTACCCACATGTATGTGGGTGAGATGGCACATGTAATACTTTACAATTTATTTTCTCAGAAAAAAACTATAATATGTACCGTGTTAAAAAATAATGTTATGTTTATGTAAATGTTCCTAGCACTGACTTTGATTTTTATTACATGTCTAACTCTATCGATTATAGATTACAAAACATTTAAAAAAAAGTATGCCGTCTCAGGCATATCTCCCCTAGTATTTTGTATTTTGACAACGACACCCGATTTGGGCGTCGAAACGTTAATACATTTATTTTTTTCATGAAGTAAAGAAACACAGACGTACTCACAATCATTTAATTTACTTTCGATCGACCGGTTTCGATCTCTACAATATACAGATCATCTTCAGGTCGGCGTTACAAGTGATTAAATGATGTCGTTATAAGAGATGATTTGTAAGTTCATCAGTGACATGTTTACAAGTCTAGATTATGCTAGTAGGATAACTTGGTGACAAGGTATGTCACCACTTTACTAGCATAATCTGGACGTGTAAACATGTCACTGATGAACTTACAAATCATCCCTTGTAACGGCATCATTTAATCACATGTAACGCCGACCTGAAGATGATCTGTATATTGTAGAGATCGAAACCGGTCGTCGAAGTAAATTAAATGATTGTAAGTATGTACGTCTGTTTCTTTATTTCATTTAAAATGAACTCACATAAGCAACCCATTCAACATTATTTTTTTCAATTTAATTGTGGCTTATTTCCCATCCAAATAGTTAATTATAAAAATGCCACAAGGAAATAGCTTCAGAACAATATCAATATAATGTAAATTTATAGATTTCTATTGATAATTTTCCCACCTTGACTAGTTTCATCTCTTTTTAATTCACAACGTATAATGTTTTCCGTATTTTCCGTTATTTTGCCGGCGATTGGCGCATTCATCACTGTATTTGATTTAATGCAGAACTGGGGAGGCAAAAGAGATGGAATTTTTTTAATAACAAGACCCCTAAAATGGATAATGTGCCAGAATAAGCCGATCAGTAACAACAAGATACAATATAGGGTGTAATAAAAGAAGCGGAACACTTAAATAATTAGCAAAAAAGGGGAATGAAAAAACGAAAAACCGATGAAAAACACGTGTATAATATTTTTCAAAAATTTGTCGAATGACACCAAACATGACTCCTCAACCACACCCCTATAGCGTGAAGGTGAACAACTTTGAAATCTTAAATAGGGGCACGCCAGGTTCTCCCAACACGACTCTACCTTATCGGCAAAGTCTACGAGAAGTGTACGGTAAATTAAAGCTGTAATTACAAAGAAACAAATATGTTTCTTTGTAATTTCTAGATTTCTAGAAACAAATCTCCTCGAATGTTCACATCAATCAGTAAATATAAACAAATTTTATGATAATCTTAAAATTTTAAAAATTCCACTTCCCGTCTATCTGAACAATTTGATATTTTCTGAAGATATTAATATATTAAAAACAATTTACGAACATATCAAAAACTGTAAATATAGATTGTAGCAATAAAATTTACCCTGTATTTAAGAAATTTTGTTAAAACAAAGCAGGCATGTTTGTTAAAACAAAACAAACATGTTTGTTTTGTTGTTATTTTTTTAAACTCTGTAGATTTAAGTAATTATTGTATATTATAGTTGAAAAAAGAAAAGAACAAAAAAAGAGAAAAAGAAAAGCAAAACAAAACAGAAAAAGCAAAAAAGCAAAAAAAAAGAAAAAACTAAGAAGATGTAAACCTCCCCGAGGTTGAATCGGGTTTACGTCTTAGCGTAGTAAAAAAAACAATTTATAAAAAATAACAATAAAAAAAAATAAAAAAAAATAATAAAAAAAACAAATTAACAATACAAAAAAAATACAACAAAAAATACAAAAAAAAATTACAAAAAAAATGAACAACCAAAACAGAGTATTATTTAGATAATAATTGTAGATAATAATGTTAGTTTGTTATGTACGAGTATTTAGAGTTAGAAATACAGAAAAAATTCCTCTGATTGAAAAATCAAATTTGTTTGTTTTTAAAATAACAAAATGTGTGGCTAATTGGCTCGGCCAAGGCCATCAAATTCACACAAAAAAAAATTCACACAAATATGTATGTCTTTGTACTCACTTTAGAACGCTCAAAAAATTACGTGATCTGGATTTCAATGCATATTTTTTTTATAATTCTCGTATCAAAGTTACGCGTGAAGATAGTCGTATTGATGACAGTTGGATTTGGTTTATTGCAGATTTGGATTCCTTATAAAAATAATAAGTAACTTTTATCAGGAACATTTTTTGAATTGTTGATAGATGGCGTTAAACTCGGAAAAAACGATTTATCGTGATACTCTATATAGCATAATTATTATGGAAACAGAAATGGAAAATATTGGAAAATATGTGCTATGGCACCAAACACGACTACACCTCACCCCTGGCCGTGGAAATGGGTCGGTTAAAATGGGACACTATTAAAGTTCCCCTCTTATGTAAAAAGGGGAAAATCTTAAATGAAAAACCACTTTTTTATTGCAGGTTAGGATTGTACGTGAAAAAGAAAACAAGCTTTATCTGAACTTTTTCGATTCGCTATAGATGGCGCTGTAATCACAGAAAAACATAAATATACAGATTACAAGTCAGCAAATTAATTTCTATGATACTGAATACGGCTTTTTAAGAATGTTTTGTAGAATCAGAATTTGCAGTAAAAAGTGGGGGCCCCTATTTAAGATTTAAGAGTGGCACCCCACCCCCCCCCACCCCCTGGAGATGGGATTGTGAAATCCTGTGGTGTCACTCAATAGATTTTTTAAAAATATTAAACACGCGTTTTTCAGTTTTTTATTTAGAAGTGTATTTCTCGAGATATTAAACAGTTTCCATAATTTTCCTTGGGTATCACGATAAATTGGTTTCTCCTATTATAACGCCATTTATCAACAATTCGAAAACAATGTTTCTTATAAAAGTGGTCTATTTTTTATGAGGACTGCAAATATGCAATAAAAATGGGGGTTATTTAAGATTTCAAACGTGTAGGTATCCTCCGCGAGGTGGGAGGGGGGCCGTATTTGGTGTAATTCTGCAGATTTTTCAAAAATATGGAACACGTGTTTTTCAGTTTTTTGATGTGATGTTTAATTCGCGAATCGACTATCTAGCTTCTTTTATCACACTCTGTATATTTTCTTATTCCCAGGATTTCCCAAAAGTACGAAGGTATATAAAAAATGGTGATTTGAAACTTTGAATAAAAATTTTTTATTCCTTATGCCTTTGAGAATACTGAAAGATGAAATCAAGGAAAGTAAAATATGTAAAAACTGTGGGGTTTCCTAGAGAAATCCGTGTGAAAATTGAATTTACTTTTCTTTTTTTTGTAAGTTTGTTAGTTTCTGCGATAAGGAACCTGCAAGAGGAGGCATAACGGCAGGTCGTCAAATTGACAAACTTTACCTTGGAAAAGTTGCGGAAAATAAGAATAAATTCTATTCTCAGAAAAACCTACACGGTTCAACTCATTTTCTGTTCTTTTTGCGTATCTCATGACATTTCTGTACACAAAAAGCCGCAAGGGATAAAATCGTGATTGAACTTCGTATTGAAATAAGAGGGTCTATAAAAAATGTTGAGAGTAAAGATAGAGTAATAATAATATAAAAATACATTTAGACGATACGGTAGAAGAAAAACATACGAGAAAGAAATATACCTACTCTTCCTCTATAATAGTATTCGTTTATCGGTTTGGCATCATTTTTATGAGAAAAAACTTTTGGTTTAATAATTTAACGGAGAAAACAAGACTAAAGATAATAATGACGAACAGAGTAGGTACGAGAAACCACGAAAGTGCTCTAGAGAAATATTACTAGATATATACAGTGCTCGCCTGCAAAACCAGCATAGGCGCCCTTCGTTTTTTTTTAAATTAGTAGTTTGTATAACACCAACAGAAAAAAAAACTCATTTTTGCGCCTTTTATAGGGGCCCCCGCCTGCAATATCTACAACAGTGATTTTCAATCTTTTTGAGTCGTGTACCACAAAGTTCTTTTAGTTTTTTTTTGGGTACCACCTAACTGTATACCTATCTAGCTAGGTAATCTAATTAACTACTAACATACTGGATTTTGTCTGTATTTTTGTGTTTTATGTACCACCGCAAATAATCATATGTGCCACCAGTGGTACATGTACCAGAGATTGAGAACCCCTGATCTACAATATATCCTTGCAGACCCATTGTCGCCATATAGCTGCTTAACCACTCAAATAATATGGAGATTTCCAATAATATTCAACTGATTCTTGATAAATCTTTAAATAAAAATGTGAGAAACTCACGGTAGATAAAAAAAGAAAAGTTTGACTAAATACCCTTTCAGACTAAGCCACTGGTGTCTGACACCATGGGCGCCCATATAAAATTTTTCAGGGTGAAGATTCTGCATATTACATTTTGTAGGTACACTTTTGTAGGATAAAAATGAACAGGGTGTTTGGTAATGAATGGGCCATAGCTTAACCTTAGATTCCTGAGGTTAAAATAGGTCGACTTAAGCGAACTTACTTAAGTACAAAAGTTCATAATAACCAAAATACAGGGTGTCAAAGTTAAACTTTTATTTTATTTATTCTTGAATATTTCCTGACAGACAACACGAAATTTGGTAACCGGGGTTTTTTTGGGATGAGAAATCTAAATTCGCCACCAAAAATGATGTATTACTCAAAGGGCGCCACATACGTCTTTCAGTGCTCATTTAATACGTTCAGTTTTTTATCCCCCACTCTACATACTTTTTGAATCAAAATTTCTATTCCCTTAATATTTTTACTTAAAAAAGGTATACTACATTCATCTTCCTAAACTCGACCGTTTTTGAGATAAACGCATTTTAAATCTGCGATACAACATATTTTTGTGCATAATATCATTGTAGTTAGACCCGAAAAATAAAGTTGAAGCCATAATAATTGTGCCAGTTCTCATATTTATGTCATTACATCGCAAATTCCATTTAGGGTATTCCATAAGGTAAGTTAGCTTAAATCGAACTATTTTAACCTCAGGAATCTAAGGTTAAACTATGGCCCATTCTTTATCAAACACCCTGTATAGTTTAAAGCACCCGAAAAGCTGGGGGGGTGGCACGCCCCCCCCCTGACCATGGGCAGTGGCTCGACAATGCTTTGCTGCAATGGAACAACGGTGGCGGACACCTGTGTCAGACACCAGTACCAGTGTCTTAGTCTGAAAGGGTACTTAGTTGAAAAGAAAAAAGATACGGAAATAAGAAACAGAGACTGAGAAAAAAACGTATGAGCGAACAGAGATAAATGGCGAATAAATTATCAGAAAAATAATTTTTATAATAGTTAAGTACCGACTTCCAGTAGACTATAAAAATCTATAATCTTTGTTTAAAAAAGTAAAATAAGTTAAGAATAGTTAAAAAAATCCAATTTATCAGAATATACGAAGATCCCTTTTCCATAGGAAGCTGAAAAATAGATAAAACATTTCTTAAGAGAACACTTTAAAGTGCCCAAAAGTTTTCTGCCATCTTTTAGAAGTTGAATTTAAATCGTTGTTGATACAATAATTTTAAATTAACGAAAAGTCATTACGTTTATAAAATATCAAAAATTTCAACAAAATGTTTCTCGAGCAGGAAGCGTCTAGGTAGATGACTCACTACCAATATATGCTAAGTGGTTGCCTAAACTTAGGAAGTCTTAAGAACCCAAATTTTTAATTTAAAAGTTTAAAAGAGTAATTAAAAAGTTATTTTTTTCTCCCGTGCCTGTCCACATATTATTATTATTTTATTATTATATGTTTTTGGGTGATTCCATTTCAAATCACTCAATTTTGGAGCAAAAAAAACTTTTTATCTCCGGTTTGTCTGAAAATTGGTATATAGGTAGCTTCTGCGACGTAAAAATAAGATATTTAAGGTCAAAAGGTCTTCTTCTTCTTTTTTTCTCAAAATGTCATTTTATGCGATTTTACAGTGATGTGGTGTTCATTTAAACAAATTTGCATTTTCTATCGTAAAATATCAATAGAAAACATAATATTTTAATAGAAGGGACTCAAAAATGTCATTATATGGCATTATAAGAAGTTATTTTGATTCAAAACAAGTTTTTTGATCAAATTTTATAGTGTAGAAAACGTTATAATACCGTTTTTTACATTTTTCTCCATTCCCAAAATATATCATAATCGATTTGGCTGAAAATTTTCCCACAGATAGCCAAAGCATAGGACTTTAAGTAGTGAGAAGGATTTGAATTATATTACAATACCAAAAAAGTTACATGCAATATCATAGTCAAAAATGTAGGCGCCTACTGTAAGTACAATTAACTCGAAAATATCGACCTCACGACAACAACAAATAGTTAAAAAGAAATTGTAATAATTGTAAATTATATTTATTTGGAACAATTTCAGTTCGTAACAGTTTTGTCGAAAAGTTAAAAATGGCGGATATACCTATTGAGCAAAACAGATTCTCCTTTAAAATCAAGATGGCGGCTAACGTAACGGAGGAATTTATTCGTGATTTTAAATTTACTACTGTTGATTCCCCTAAAGATTAGAAAAATCAAATTTTGGGCAGCTCGGCATGCAAGGTCAAATGCTATCCCGATTGGACTAATATACTTTTGAGTCTGATATTACTGCATGTAACTTTTATCGTATTGTAATATAATTCAAATACTTCTAACCACTTAAAGTCCTATTATATTGGCTATCTGTGGGCAAATTTTCAGCCAAATCGATGATGATGTATTTTGAAAATGGAGGAAAATGTGGTATTTTAACGTTTTCTACACTATAAAATTTGATCAAAAACTTGTTTTGAATAAAAATAACTTGTTATAATGCCATATAATGACATTTTTGAGTCCCTTCTATTAAAATATTATGTTTTTCATTGATACTTTACGATAGAAAATGGAAATTTGTTTAAATAAACACCAAAACACTGTAAAATCGCATAAAATAACATTTTGAGAAAAAAAGAAGAACATTTTTTTGACCTTAATAAATATGTTATTTTTACGTCCCGCAGAAGCGGGATTTTGTCTGAAAATCCCAATTTTCAGACAAATCGGAAATCCACAATTTTTTGCTTGAATGATTTGACATGGAGTTTACCTTTAAATAAACATGTAAATGAGAGGATATAAAAATATTTTTGAAGATTTATTAAACTGATTTATATTTTGCTATAAAAAAGTATAAAGTCCAAATTGATATACCTAATAATTACCGACTTCTGTCATAGAAATGGCACTTGAAGAATAACATTGCTCTGAAGCTGAATGAGTCAGATAAAACTGCGTTATTAGAAGAATTTTTTTCCAATCAACAAAAACAAAATTTATAAATGTTTTGAATTTTAAGAACGTTTCCGAAGTTGCCAAAATAAACTTATTTTAAAGCAAACTTCCTCTGACTAAAATAAGAAATTATATTAAGATGCCACAAGAAAATAGCTTCAGAACAGTAGTACCTAAGAGAAAAGAAAAAGTCAGCTAAAAACGTAGAAGAACAGAAAGATGTTTGTACATGGTAAGTCATAAAAATTGTCAAAGATTTGACACATTTGAAGGAGTTTAGATTTAAAATACAGCTCTTGAAAGCATAAGAAATTATTTAAAAGTTAAATCAATACTCGGAGAAAATAAATTTATGTTCCAATAAACTAAAATCTTGGATAAAAGAAGAATTTCTTAAATAAAAGGATAAGTACCTACCTACTAAGGGTACCATGCAAACATATTCAGAATTATCCAAACAATTCGAAAAGAAGAAATTGTGTAGATAGAAAATGTAGGCATTGCGGAAATGACATTTGAGAGCAAAATTCATGAAGAGAACAGATATATAAATAAATCTTTGGGCCCTAAAACGTTTACTAGAAGTGAATATTTCAAAAAATAGACATATGATAACACTGTTGACTTCAAACTATTATTTATTTTATTTCATTGGAAAAAGTATTCCAAAAGCTATATTGAAAACGTGCATTTCTAGAAATCAAAATGAAAAATACCAGTAAAAATTTCTTCCGAATTTTCAAAAAAATAAAACAATTATAATTCAAAATTTCAAAACTACCTGTTTGTACGAAAATTAATTGACAAATCTAAGTATACCCTATTCCACGAACATACGCCTGTTTTTGATTACTTCGACAACGAATATTCTACTGTGCAAAATAAGAAGAACGAAAGCAAATTGCAAATTACATTGTTGTTTATTGGAATAATTATTAGCGCCATTTACTTTCGTACTTCTTATATTGCACAGTAAAATATTCGTTGTCGAAGTAATCCAAAATAGGCGTATGTTCGTGGAATGTCCCATAAATATTTTTATGTCCTCTCCAAAACTTAAAAATGAAAATAGTGTATAACTAGATTAAAGAAATTATATAAAAAAATATTTACCGTAATTCTATAAACTGCAATACCGAAGTTCTTCCAATCTGGTCAGGCACTAGCACAACACACGATACAAAACAATTATATTGAAGCATATGACTCAAGTACTAGTCTTGGACTAACTCAAAAACATTCGTTGTCAGCCTTTTGTACCTTATCGTTTCTTTATCAATCTCGTTAATTGCATTTTTGATAACAATTTCTGGGGCAGGTAGAAGACTCCTGAAGACCAATTATGTCACCGGAATTGATCATTACCGCACCCCCCACCACAGCGTGCTTCAAGCGCATAGATTGCATCATTTTTATGGCCGCAATTACTAAGAGCTTATAGAAAGTTTACCATTTCTGGATGACTTCTTCTATGTTATGAATAAATATTTTTATTTGTATTAAGTTATTTTAATTCAAGGATAAGGACTGAAAAAGTCCATGAAAGTTTACCATTTCTGGATGACTTCTTCTATGTTATGAATAAATATTTTTATTTGTATTAAGTTATTTTAATTCAAGGATAAGGACTGAAAAAACTTCATAATATTATTTTATGTTTCCATATTACATATTTCAAAATTAAAAGTATCACTATTTAATTTATTACCCATTTGCTATCAACATAATAAACATATAGTTACATACATTTCTTAAGGTACTATTTTCTCTAATAAGCCAGAAAATACCTCCGAATTGCTTTCCTAAAAGAATTATACAATTTTATTAAAATCTACTAAGCTAATATTTGATATAAATATGATTTCTAGGGAATGGTTCCAATTTTCATTGACGTTCGTACCAAGGTAGGTGTAGTAAAAACATACACATATCTTATTACGAACGTCAATGAAAATTGGGACCATTCGCTAGAAATTAAATGTAGACTAGAGAAAGCAAAATCTACATTTCAAAAAATGGCTAAGCTATTCAAACGTCATGATTTATCAATATGTACTCATAAAAATAAGGTTAGTACAATGTTATATCTTTCCTATACTGTTGTACGGCGTTGAGTCATGGACACTCACAGACGCCACGAAACAACGAGAGATATGGACTGCTGCAACTAATGTTGCAGGGAAAAGTAGAAGGAAAGCGCAGGCCAGGAAGGCGAATGATTTCCTGGATGAAAAATCTACATACGTGGCTCAACACAACAACCACAAGTCTTTTTAGAGCAGCAGTGTGCAAAGTAGAGATTGCCATGATGATCACCAACATCTGAAACGTATAGGCACTACAAAAAGAAGAAGAAGAAGCTAATATCTAAATCTACTACCATATATTAGCTTATATTACTACTACGTGCTACTACTCATATATTATATGAAGCTGATTTAACCTCTTCAGTCCAGATAGTTTTTATTTTGATTTTCTATCTTCCTTATTTTGTCAGTATCATATTTCTGTACTTTTTACTTGCATATCTAGATCAACAGTATGATTTTTATGCATAGATCTCTATTTGTTTTATAGATTTTTTACACCTAAGTAATTTTTTATCTCTTTAGTTCATGTATGGAGATACATAATTCTGGATTGTGATTTTCTATTAACTATTTCTATACTTTCATTTCAGTCGTTTCAGCGTAGGTAGCTATTTTAGTAGGTATATTTTTTTTTGTTTCAATGAACTTCAATGTTATTTCCTTTATCCAGGCGCGGATCCAAGGGGGGGTCAATGGGGTCAACTGCCCCTCCTTGAGACTTCGCCTGGTGTCACCTTTTTTTTTTTTAAAGAAAGGGATAATTACGATTGAAAATAAATAGTGGGTTTTGTGTCCTGTTGATAATTGAATAACGGAATGAAACATAAAACAAAATTCCTTCTCCAAAGTACGTGTTCTCGGTCTTACTGTACGGTGTCGAGTCTTGGACTGTGAATAAAATCGATCTACTTATCTAAATCGCCTTGAGGCTTTCGAAATGTGGTTCTATAGAAGAATTTTAAAAGTATCTTGGGTGAAGAAGGTTCGAAACTAAACAATACTAGAACGTCTCAGTAAGACTACCGAGATTATAGAAGGCATCAAGAAGAAAAAAGTGGAGTATTTTGGACATGTAATGAGAAGTTTCAAATAAGTATAAGTTGCTACAAAAGATTATGCAAGTGAAAATAGAAGGCAAACGCAGTCCAGGACGAAAAAGCACTTCGTGGTTTATTTAGGGTGGCAGTGAATAAAATTAAGATAGCTATGATGGTAACCAACGTTCTGAAAGGACATGTTACATGAAGAAAAATAAAGTAACAGCCCATACCGAAAAAGAATCCTGCGTACGCGAGTGACGAGAAAACTTTTAATTCATTGCTCCCTCCTTGCAAGGTTGCTGGATCCGCCGTTGCCTTTATCTGTTTCTGATTCTTTTCCAAGTTCTCTTTAAATCACTTATCTATAATTATATATTATTCCGTTCTTCTTTATATATCCGTATTATATTTTTGCAGTAAAGGAAATAATTACTTTGAAAAGTTGTAACGTTTTTTGTTAACAATAAACCAAAATATTTGTCGAAAAGCAAAAACTTAGAAAAACGTTAATATTATGTATGTGTTCAATTAAAAATATGCTTTTATACTATTTATGTGTTTGTTAGACGAATAGGAAGCAATACATCTCATGTTTCTCACATTATAAAAATAATTGATTAATTAATCTATTTTTTAGTTTGTTTATACTTATTCTTATTACTATGTTTGTTAAGAATAATAAAGAAAAAGAACCGTGGAATGATGCTGTTGAACGCAGCATACAAAATAATGTCCAACGTCATTTATGGAAAGCTTAGACAACAATAGACCAGATATTTTGTTCTACGACAATCATCTCTTGTTCTCATGTCTTCGTAGACTTCGAAAGCGCATATAACAATAAAAACCTAGAATTCTAATACAAACAATTAAAGATTTATTTTGTATTATACAGTATTATTTTGTATTTTGACAACGACACCCGACTTGGGCGTCGAAACGTTAATAAAATCATTTTTTGGTAAAATTGTGGGTTATTTCCCATTGAAAATAGTTGATTTATATATAACAATGAAAGAATTTAATACATTTCATGTCAACACAACTAACAATATTGATTATTGATAAAAGAAACTCTAAAAGTAGAAAGTAAAATCCGGATTCAAAACGAATTAACGGAAACAATAGAAGACAAAGGGACTACGTGGGAGACACCCTGATCAATACTCGAGGAACAATGATAAGTAATAACAATAAGTAATAAAAGTGTGCGAATACTAGCGTTTGCAGAGGATGTTGACATAATGACAATGTCAAGAATAGAAACGATATGACAGGGGCATTCGATCAAATATAGAAAGAGATGCACAAAATAGAGACCTTCAAATCAATCAGGCCAAAACAAAATATGTATATAAATGCAAATAAAAACTCAGAAATATGACAGCTACATAATCTCTAACAATAGGATCCCCAATCCCCATAATTAGGATCTCTATTAGTTACGTCTGGTGGAGTAAGAACGGTACAGAGGAAGTGAAGAGGCGAATATTTATTAAAAAAATAATAATATTACCAATAAATGTTACCATGGCTTAATTAGGCAACTAGTGTCAGAAAACGTCGCAATAAAAACATACCAAATATACAAAACCTTAAGACGGGTACTCATCTATGGTGCAGAAACCTGGACAGTCTCTAAAAGTGAGGAAATATTTTATTAGCTACCTTTGAAAGAAAAGTCTTTCAAAAACACAAAAGAAAATGGAATTTGGCGAAGAAGATACAACTTTGAAGTAACAAAATATACGAGAATCTGGATATCCCAACATTCATTAAATAGAAGGACTGTGATGGATGGGACCTGTAGAAAGGATGGAAGAAGGCGAAATTCCCAACAAAATAAACAAACAAGTGCCAATAGAAAAATAACCAGCGGAAGATCAAAGCTGGGATACAAAGAACAAATAAAAAAACTATATAAAACCATATAAATCAAAAATTCGAGAAAAAAAAACACGAAACAGATCCAAAAACAGAAGAATCGTGGAACAGGCGAAAACCCAAAAAGAATTGGCAAAGAAGATACAACTTTCGTATACAAAATATACCAGAATCTGGATAACCCAACATTCATTAAAATAGAAGGACTGTGATGGACGGGACATGTAGAAAGGATGGAAGAAGGCGAAATTCTCAACAAAATAAACAAACAAGTGCCAATAGAAAAATAACAAGAGAAAGATCAAAGCTGAGATACAAAGAACAAATAAAAAACTATATAGAAAATAAAAACCTTATCTTGTAAAAGGTATATTTAAAATCCCTAAAAAGGGCTATATCACAACAAAACGTTTTCGGAATCAATATTCCATCATCAGTGTTATCACCTAAAATAAGTGATAACACTGATGAATCGAAAACGTTTTGTTGTGATATAGCCCTTTTTAGTGATTTTAAATATACCTTTTACAAGATAAGGTTTTTATTTTTTGTGATTTATGGTATACAGCCAGTTAAAGGAATTTTTCGACAAAAATTCGACAAAAAAAAAAACACGAAATAGATCAGAATACAGAAGAATCGTGGAACAGGCGAAGACCCAAAAAGAGTTGTCGAGCCAGTAATGATGATAAAAGAGAAACATAATGGCGCAAAAGTAAAATTTAATATGGTTTCTTTGTTGGCATCACATAAAATCTTTGTTTCAAATTACTCGTAGTTAAAAATAGTGAGTACCGAAAATATATAAAAAAGGAAGAGTACTTATTTATACAAATATATTAAATGAGAAACATAAGCACTGATTGAAAGTAGATAAATGAAAAATGTTTGTAAAGGGGAAAGGTACAAGGGAACAAATCCTGAACCTGAGACAACTCATTGAAAAGTCTAGAGAATTTCAAGTACCTATGATTATATGCTTCGTTGACTACCAAACGGCATTTGATTGTGTAAGCTGGATAAATCTATGGTCAATTTTAATAGAAATGGGCGCACCAATGCACCTGGTGACACTTATTAAAAATCTGTACCAGTCCAATATAGCAACAGTACGACTAGATCAGAAGTTCTCAAACCAATTCAAGACCGAGAGAGGTGTTAGACAAGGATGCGTGTTGTCACCTGACTTATTTAACATTTATGGTGAACATGTCATGAGGATGGTTTTAGAAGGATGGGCCGGTGGAGTAACAGTAGCTGGTAGGAAAATCTCCAATTTAAGGTTTGCTGATGACACTACACTTATAGCAGCAAATGAGCAAGAAATGTTTGATCTCCTGCGAAGAGTTGAGTACGAAAGCAATAAAGTTGGTTTAAAAAGCAATAAAGCTAAGACAAAAATAATGGTGGTCGACAGATTCTACACTATTCAACTGACTAAAATGTTACAAGAATACCAGATGGTAAACACCTTTGTCTATCTCGGGTCTAGTATAACCAACGATGGTAACGGTGAAGCAGAAGTTCGGAGACGTATTGGTATGGCAAAAAATGCGATGAGTTGCCTAACTAAAGTTTGGAAAGACAGATCTATCTCTCAAAATATCAAGATGAGACTGGTGAATGCCCTTGTATTCTCAATATTTCTATACGGAACAGAGACTTGGACTCTATTCGCGCAATCGAGCGCCAAAAAATTGATGGCTTTGAGATGTGGTACTGGAGAAGAATGCTGCGCATACCTTGGACAGCTCATAGGACAAACGTTTCCATTCTAAACCAACTCAAGATTAAAAGAAGGCTGTCCACAATATGTCTGCAACGAATACTGCAATTCTTTGGTCACGTGGTTCGCAGAGGTGACGACAGTTTGGAGAGATTAATTGTTTCTGGAAACGTTCCGGGGAGAAGATCAATAGGGCGATCACCAACTAGATGGTCCGACCAAATAAAGAATTCAGCTGGAAACTCATTCTGCAAAACTCTTAGAGCAGCTGAAGATAGAGACCAATGGAGAAACATTGTTAGGAATATTGGAAGGAATCACGATCGTCAGTAAAGGGGAAATGACAAGAGAGAGAGAGAGAGAGAGAGAGAGAGAGAGAAATGAAACACAGCTTTGTTTCCTTGAAAACAACAAGCGAATCAACAACGAAAACGTTTCCGGTTTGTCCAGGAAAACAAATACTCAAATTTCATTTTCTTATTATTTTTTTGTTCTCACTTCTATTAATCTAACGGTCCTCGGCTCTATTTTTCACGTTATCCAATTTTTTCTTGGTTTTTGATTTCCCTGTATTAGCGGGATTTTGGTCGAAAAATATCGATTTTATGCCCACAAGCTTCAACTGGCATCCATGAAGATGCAGAGCTTCAACTAAATGGAGTCCAAGTTGAGAAAGTTTACAAAACGACATATTTGGGAACTGTGATAACGGACCAACTAGATCCAGACATAGAAATAAAACGTAGAATAGCAATGACTAAAACTACTTTTATGAAAATGAAGTCATTTTTTTGCAATGTGTGTGTGTGAGAGAAAAAATGGCTTGGATGCGGGTACGTTAGCCACAAATTTTTATTTTATTTTTACCTCAATTTATTAGTTTTGTTATATTTATACCTATTTCACTTAAATGACTATATTTGTTTCTCTCAAGTAGTTAATGAGTAATTTAAATATTTCCATTTTATGACAACTTATTAGATATTCTATACTAATTGGAAAATGAACTTGTGTTTGTCGTAAATTGTAATATAATTGATTTATAAATCTCTCGTTAATTTTGCATTCAAAGAAAATATGGTTCAAATCTCTAATCGAAACATTATCACAAAAACAGACTGATGAATTAACTATTCCTAATTTGTGCAGATGTGCCTCATATTTTCCGTGTCGAGTTTTTAATCTGACGATAGTAGAAATATCTTGCTTTGGCAGGTTATACTTAAATATGTATTCAGGTGGCGGAGGAAGCTCTTGATGTAAAGAAAAATATAAATTTTTTTATATGCTTGAGATATTTTTCCATTGTTTTTTCCATATTTTATTTATTCTAGCTTTGACGTCATTTATTGCATCTGTCGATAAGGTCTGAGTTAGAATCTCACCATTTTTTATTGCTTCTTTGGCCATTTTTTTGCAATAATCATCTCAGTTTAGAACTAAGACTAATGCTTAAGTGCTATGCTTGGTCTGTACTTTTGTATGGTGCAGAAGTATGGACACTAAAAGTATCGATTATGAACAGAATTGAAGCATTGGAAATGTAGATTCATAGACGTATGCTGAAGATAACTGGGACAGCAAAAAAACTCATGAAGAAGTGCTAAGGAGGGTCAACAAAGATAAAGAACTGCTAAAAGACTGTTAAACACCGGAAAATGTCTTATCTAGGACATATAGTGAGGGGAAATCGATATAAAATATTACAACTAATCGAAACTATATTACAACTAAAAGGCAAAATAGAGAGTCGTAGCATTCGTGAATGGACTCAAATATCAAATGCAGGACAATTATTCCATATTGCAGAAGATCGAGAAGCCTTCGCAATAGTGCTTTATTTTATATTATTTTTATATTAGTGCATCTTTCCTATGTTGCATAATATTTAATGCAAACAGATTATTAGCCCAGTAAATGACCGTTTTGGAGTGTAATTTTCAGAGGCAACCCCGAATTGCATGGAAATTTGTGTAAAAATTTATGTAAATTACCCCGCACAAACCTTATGGAAATTCGCTCCCAGTGGATTTAGTTTCTACTTTGGGAAAATACTCTTTGAAGCATCTTGATAAAAAGTTCTCATGGGCACATCTCGATCGTATGGAGGATTTTCAAGATATAGAGGCACAAACTCGGAAAATTATAAGATTTACCGGGCATTCCAATTCCCTGAGTTACTGGTTATCTGGAAACATGTAGAAGTTTGGAAGAAATAAAAGTATTAGTAGGCTAGGATTTTTTTCTGGCTATCCAATGGCGACCTTTACTTTTACCTTGACCTTCAACGGACGTCATCTTCTAGAACGTTTCGAGGGTTTTCAGCATTAAATTAATATAAACAGATTACTCATGGGCTTTTGGGATCGCTAAATACGAATATGCCATCAGAATTGTGTGAATTGACCCCCGGAGGACCTGTTGGCCACGGCAACTGCAAGGGACGCCATATTCTAGAGTTTCGATGGTTTTCGTCAATTAATTGATGCAAATGAATTATTGGAGGGTTTTTTGAGGTCGCTAAACACGAATATGCCACCAGAACTGACTCGCGGAGCACCTGGTTTCCAAGATCAATGAAAGGGGCTCCTGGAGTTTCGAGGGTCTTCGGTACTACATTGATGCAAACGGATTACTCATAGCTTTTTGGAGTTACTGAACACGAATACCCATCAGAACAGACATCGGAGTACCTGGTGCCTAAGGCATGTCATGCTTTGGAGATTCGAGAGCTTTCGGTACTAAATTAATGTAAACTGATTACTCACAAGTTTTTGGGACTGCTGAACGTGAATACGCCATCAGATTGGACCCACGGAGCACCTGGTGCTTAAAGGCAGGTCTTCTACTGGAGTTTCGACAGGTTTCGGCATTAAATTGATGCAGATGGGTATTAGTCATAGGTTTTTGGGGCTGCTGAACACAAATACTGTCATCAAAACAGACATCAGGGTACTTGGTGCCTAAGACACGTCATCTTCTGTGGTTTCGAGAGTTTTCCCGTATGGCGTGATGACGTATTACCAGTCAGCGATCCCAAAAGCCATGAGTTATCCGTTTTTATCAATTTAATGCCGAAAGCCCTCGAAACTCCAGAAGATGACGTGCCGTGGGCACAATGTGATTCGTGAGTCGGATCTGATAGTGTATGCATGTTCAGCAACCCTAAAAACATAACAGTAATCCATTTAATTCCTCCATTCGATTCCTCCGAAACTCCAGAAGATAACCTGTCTTAGGCACCAGGTGCTCCTGTGTCTGTGCTGATCACGTATTCGTGTTCAGCAACCCCAAAAACCTATAACTAATCCGTTTGCATTAATGTAGTACCGAAGAGCCTCGAAACTCCAGGAGCCCCTTTCATTGACCTTAGAAATCAGGTGCTCCGGGAGTCGGTTCTGGTGGCATATTCGTGTTCAGCGACCTCAAAAACCCTCCAGTAATTCATTTGCATCAGTTAAATGCCGAAAACCATGGAAACTGTAGAAGATGACGACCCTTGCAGTGACCCAGGCCACCACGTGCTCCGGAGGTCAATTCTGATGGCATATTCGTGTTTAGCGATCCCAAAAACCCATGAGTAATCTGTTTATATCAATTTAATGCCGAAAACCCCCGAAACTCTAGAAGATGACGTCCATTGAAGATCAATGTCAAAGTAAAGGTCGCCATTGGATAGCCAGGAAAAAGTTCTAGACTAGTAGTACTTTTATTTGATCCAAACTTCTACATGTTGCCAGATAACCAGTAACTCAGGAAATTGGATTACCCAGTCAATCTTATAATTTTCCGAGTTTGTGCCTCTATATCTTAAAAATCCTCAATACGATCGAGTTGTGCCCATGAGAACTTTTCATCACAATGCTTCAAAGAATATTTTCCCAAAGTATGAACTAAATCCACTGGGACCTAATTTCCATAAGGTTTGTGCGGGGTACTTTGTGTAAATTTGTGTAGTTGGTTGCTTTTACTTGGGGGTGACAGTCACCCCTTCTGGGGGGTGAAAAACCCGTGTTCAAAGTAAGTCCGGAAATGGATAAATTGACTGATTATAAGCAACTTTTGTTCTAAGTATTGAGTTTTTAATGTAAGTCAATACTTTTCGAGCTATTTGTGATTTCAAATTTATATTTTTCGACAAAAAACTACGTTCTTAGACGTTCTTTCGCAAATAACTGAAAAAGTAAATATTTTATCGAAAAAATGTTCTTAACAAAAATGTAGCTTATAAAAAAAAACGAAAAAAATGGTGTATTATTAAAGTCTATAGACCGAATAAAAGCAAAGTTGTAGCTCATAAAAAATACGTTCTTATTCGTCTAATTCCAAAGCGAATCTTTTAACGTGAAATCACCGAAAAATTAAGCAATTTTCGGGAAAAACTTATTAACATTTTTTAAAGTGTTTAAAAAAAGCTTTATTTTTGTTTTTTACACAAGTTTCCTAGAATTAAAAATAAACGAGGTATGCTGAAAAAAAGTTGGCACATTTTCTTCTGATAAAAAAACGTGTAAATCACCCTCTATTTAGCACCCTAAATAAAATTAATCGTTACTGCTTTGCCATTTACTTTAAATGTTTATGTATTGTTTATATGATCTGTAACCGATCTGACTGGTTTTGAGTGCTTATTTTTGAAAAAATTTGGTTTTATAGTAAAGAAAATTTTTTCTAAAAGTTTTGGAAAAATTCCCTTTTTTCAAAATAACTTATGAAGTATTAGTGATACGAAAAATCTTAAACAATAAAAAACATGTAGGTTTTGCTGTTATAAATATGTTAGTCTCATTTTGTTTTTCGGTAAAACAAAAATTGGTTAAGATACGACTATTCAAAGTTTGCATACACTCTTGATTAGTGACTCGTTCAAGCGCTTTCAACTATAACCCTTTCAAATATAAGCACTTTAAACCTGTGAAACTTACATATTATCATAATATATAAAATAGATAAGTAAAGTAAATTGTTTGTAAAGCGGTAACGATTAATTTCATTTGGATGCTAAACACGGGGAGATTTTCACAATTTTTTTACCAAAAAAAAACCAACGTTATTTTGATCGTAACTCGCTTATTTTTATAAACACTTTAAAAAAGTTTAAGCGAGATTCTTTTCCGAAAAGTGCTTCATTTTATGGTTATTTTGCGTTGAAATATTCGATTTGGAATTTGACGAATAAAAACGTATTTTTCATGAGCTACAACTTTATTTTTGCTGGATCTATAGACTTCACGAGTACACAATTCTTTTGGTTTTTTTAAGCTACATTTTTGCGAAAAGTATTTTTTCTATAAAATATTTACTTTATGAGTCATTTGCGACAAACCTCCTGAAAACGTGTTTTTTTTTGTCGAAAAATAAACATTTTTAATCGTAAATAACTCGAAAAGAGTTGACCTACATAAAAAAACCCTATGGAACAAAATTTGCTTAGAATTAGTCAATTTATTAATTTCCGGACTTATTTTAAACGCGCGTTTTTTCACCACCAGATGGGGGGACTGTCACCCCCAAGTAAAAATAAGCAACGGCATAAGTTCAACTTTGAAGTGGAGGATAAGTAGAACCAAAATCCAAAATTTCATGCAATTCTTAATTGACCCTGAAAAGTACACGGTATCGCCGAATTTCCCGTTCATTTACTGGGCTATTATAATATCGGTTCATTTTTACTTTTGTACTTCTAGGTCTGGATCCCGCGTATGAAAAAAAAAGTTGATTAATAGCAAGCTGAAAATTTGTTAATAGCTTAAGGGTGTCTAGTCGGACAAACTTTGATATTAGGGGACACTGGAACAGGAGAAGTTTTAATTGTGGAACAGGTTAAATATTTGGAACGGTCAGACCACGAAAACGTCACATGTATTTTGTCCGACAGAACTTCCAATTGATTTGTTACCCTTTCATTAAACTCTCATGCAGAAATCAGACTGCTATTTATCACCTGTCATAATTCCTGTCATTTGACATATTCTACATGTTCCACTCATTATAATTCCCATTTGGTGACACACAGAGACATAGCAGCCTGATTTCTGCATGAGAGTTTAATGAAAGGGTAACAAATCAATTGGAAGTTCTGTCGGACAGATGTCGGACAAAATACATGTGAGGTTTTCGTGGTCTGACCGTTCCAAATTTTTAACCTGTTCCACAATTAAAACTTCCAGTGTTCCTATATATCAAAGTTTGCCCGACTAGACACCCTTAAGCTATTACTTTTTTTTTCATACGCGGGAGCCAGACCTATTCATAAATACCGAGAAATGCGAAAAGTAAAACGTTATTTTGTAGTCAGTAACGACGAGGAAATAATAAAAATTATAAAATAATTCGATATTGTAAATAGAAAATATGCAAATTAGTACATTTTTAAAAGCCAGGTAAAATGGTCAGTACATTCATGTAAAGAATTCTTTGAATGTTATTTCCGGGAATATTAAGAATAAATCAACGGTACATTAGTTAATTACATATTTTTGTATTTATAAGCCGACTAGCGTATTGTTATAATCATGCCGCAGCATTACATGGGACAATTTTGGAAAATACGATCATTACGATCTTGTTTTTTAGATTCAGATAAGAACTTTCTTTTAAAAAACATTTGTTGTCAAGTCCCATTAGTATAAATATCTATTTATTGAAGACCAAGTAATTAGACAAACAAATTGTGGTACTTGAAATCAATTTATAACAACAAGGTTAACTAATATCGATAAAAAAATAGACATTATTTTAATATACCTATAAAATAAAAATTAATAATTATTTTTGTTGTAATGGGAAGCCAAAACTCATTCTTCGAAATTATTTCTGTAATGGTTCCATTCCGATTAGTTGACCGGAACGTTTATGACCTTTGTATAATAAATGTTTGCCGATCTATTTTCATAAAGTTTAGATTTAGATCATTAAGCATGCATTTTATTTGGGTTTCAAGTTAGTCTAGATAGTTTATTTGCTTTTTCTTTGTTGTTTAATAATACAATATCCGAATATCCTAAGGATTTTCACACCTTTTACTATATTCCTTCACTCAACCATTCTCTCCAGTTCTTTCTGTTTTGCCAATCCCATTCATGTAGATCTTCGTGGACTTCAAACAAGCTTACGATTCTGTTAGCAGAGAAGCATTGTGGGAGACTATGGTAGAAATGGGAGTACCTGGAAAACTGGTACGATTAGCAAAGGTGAGCACGGAGAACGCTTCCGCACGAATCAGAGTTGGCAGCAACACGTCGGAGGAATTCCTCATTGACACCGGACTTAGACAAGGAGATCCTCTCGCCCCCTTGCTGTTTGACTTCGCACTGGAACATGCAGTAAGGAAAGCTCAGCCACAACTGACAAACGGATTTGCCGCCCAAGGATCAAAAATACTATTAGCCTTTGCGGATAACGTGGACACAATTGCACAATCCACCAGAGATGCAAAAGAAGTTTTCACCCTATTCGAGAACGGAGCCAAGGAAGTTGGTCTTAAGGTCAACGAGGACAAGACCAAGTACATGGTGGTTACGAAGAACCCAAGACCAAGGGTTAGACAAAACGTAACAATTATTAATGAATACAATTTTGAAGTCGTCAAAGAATTTAAGTACTTGGGAGCGATCATAACATCTGAAAATAACTATGAAAAGGACGTGGCAGCCAGGATTATTGCAGGAAACAGGGCATATTACTCGTTAAGGACCCTACTTAAATCAAAAATACTCTCAAGACCAGCAAAAACAAGAGTATATAAGACAATAATTCGTCCCACAATAACGTATGGAAGCGAAACCTGGACTCTGAATCAGCGGGAAACAACAAAATTACTGGTACTTGAAAGAAAGATACTGCGGACTATCTCCACTCCGTTATTCTGTTTATCCAACGTTATATGTAGCGTATTCTATTCTATGTAACCTGTTATATCTCATTATCATTCTTTCATTTTCAGTATTTTCTTAATCTCTACGTTATTAAATTATTTTTTCTCTTTTTGTTACTCTGCTGCTTCT
This sequence comes from Diabrotica virgifera virgifera, assembly GCF_917563875.1. Taxonomy (NCBI): domain Eukaryota; kingdom Metazoa; phylum Arthropoda; class Insecta; order Coleoptera; family Chrysomelidae; genus Diabrotica; species Diabrotica virgifera. The sequence continues at coordinate 58,311,832 of NC_065447.1, forward strand.
TCTTATAAATTCCATCTCTGTTGATCTTATTTTGTTTTTCGTTTTCGTATGTTTTATCCAATTTTCATACTCATAAGTTAGGCTACTTCTTGTCATTAGTCGAAGCAATAAAGAACTGAACCTCAGAAAAAAAAAGGACAAGACAGATCTTAATAATTATTTTTGCATTCGATTCGTGAATGCGCCAGGAAACTTTGTGACCCGGAGCCATGATATGATATTAAAAAAGTGCATACAAAAAATGCATTCTTAAAGTGCATCTCGAACAGACAATAAAAAAAATTCAGAACACGTCAATCATCGGCGGAAATGAGTTTAATTTTGTTACTCGGGGGTTTTTGGGGACGCTGAAAACGAATATGACGTCAAAAGTGATCTCCGGAGTACCAGGGTACCTACTGTGTACCACGTCATGTGGAGTTTTCGACAAATTCATTAAAAATTAGTCAAAAATCATTACTCGGGGGTTTTTGTCCTAGGGAGCGTTCAAGTATTACGTAACGCAGTTTGGGGGGAGGGGGGTCTTGTAAAACGTTACGGCGCGTTACATGGGGGAGGGGGGTTCGAACAGCGCGTTACGTAACATTCTTTTTTTTTAAATTCACAAAGAAAAAGTTTTCCTGTGGTTGGCTGTATACCATGTAATACAAAAAGCAGTAAAATCCTGTATAAAAGGTATATTTAAAAACCCTCAAAAGGACCTTATCAAAACATTTTAAATTAAATGAAAAAAAAAACTACGGAATCTCTTTTGTTTTACATAGACCCCTGAATTGTATTATGTTGCACGCTCCGCTCAATTTCCGACAACAGGACAATAGTACCTATTCAAGTAAAAAAATCTTAAAATTTGTAACACAGATGAAGCACAGTAACATGTGTTTCCAATAATTAGATGGACCTGTCTCCACAACAAAAGATTAAAAGATACAGATATTATAAGAGGTTGCAGAGGGAACTACATGTTCATAAATCATGTATGTTTTCTGAAATCGTTTTCTGCGGTAGGTATTCATTAATGTTTTAAATACGCAAATTTTCAAATTATTGAATATATCGGCCTGATATATCCGGTGGCAGAATACTGTGCTCCAGTGTGGCTAAATAGCAGGCATACCCACCTGGTCGACACCCAACTAAACCGTACTATGCGTATGATAACAGGCACAATTAAGCCCACCCCTACAATGTGGCTACCTACCCTTAGTAATATAGCACCACCCAACCTACGCCGCGAACATGCATTGGTTAAAGAATATAACAAAATAATGGACAGTCGCCAGCTTCTAGTCCACAACGACATCCCCGATATTCTTGGAAACCGTCTCCGATCCAGGTTACCCCCTCTACAATTTGCTCAAGCGCTGCAGCAATCCAACTTTGACTTAAATACCCGATGGAGAGAAGATTGGGAAAGTAGGACAGATCCGCATTACCATAGTCTACCGGACATCATAGGGAAACCTGGCGAATTTGAACGTCCCCGTAAGATTTGGGCAGCCCTTAATCGAATTCGAACAAACTGTGGAAGATGCGCCGACTCCCTCCACAGATGGGGTAAACTCCCCTCGCCTTCTTGTGACTGCGGCGCTGCAAGATAGACGATCAGTCACATTGTTCAGGACTGCCCACGCAGAGCATACACAGGCGACCCTATAGACTTTGTAATGGCAACCGAAGGGTCAATCGAATATATAAAAAAATTGGACATCTGTTTGTGATGCATTGTATAATGCATAAATCTAAATATATTCTGTGATATACTTAAGCCATACGCTAAATAAATAAATAAATTCAAATTATTTAAAAATGTCTTTAAATAAAAAGCATTAAATACAGAACCCACTATATTGATACTTAGTTTAGAAAATTGATAGATATTTAAAAAAAAATAATACCCTTATTTAAAGTGTGATTCCTGAATTATGAATTTCAAAGTTTTATGTGATTAATATCTTGACGAAAATTATACATAATTTCAAAATTTCACCTTGCAATATTCATAATAGACCCTACATAATACACATTTTTGAGATGAGGTTGTTAAGCAGCTTCTAAAAACAAAAATATACAGGGTGTTTAATTAAAATCAAAGATAATGGACTATGCTAGACATGAGTGAATCATCCTGTATATTCAAATTTATGTTTAAATAGTCCATAGTTGAATTTAAAAGTTGACGTATCCTAGCGTTTTTATAATTTTCTAAAATAATGACACATCACAACAATTTTATTCCATAAGTGGTTTCCATACATTATAATTTTAAATGATCACCCTGTATTATTCATAAAGACCATAAAATCAGATTACGCAGTTTTTAAAAATATAAAAATATACAGGGTGTTAAAAAATAAAGCTTATGGACTACGGTAGGCTTGCATGAATCACCCTATATATTTAAATTTTATGTTTAAAAAGCACACAATGTTATGTCTGTTTTAAAGCTGTCTCAGCGTTTTTTTTTTAAATTGATTAAAACAAGGACAGAAATAATTTTATTCCATAAGTGCCTTCTTATGTATACAGGGTGTTTCAGAAAAAGGTAACACGATCTCTAAGATCGGTGAAAAACTGAAAAATAATTGGGGTTTGCTTAGTATAAAATTTTTGTAACGGCATGCATTTTCACGATACAGGGCGTTGAAGAACAAAAAGTTTTACACATTTTTTCACTATTTTTCCGAAACTACTGGCAACATCGTATATTATTTGTTATACTTACAAAAATTTTTACTAAGCAAAATAAAATATTGAAATAATAAATACGTTATTTTATTTCAAGTTTTTATTAAAAAATATAAAATAGAGGAATGCATGAGAAGAACAATAAAGGATGAAGCCAAAAATGTATGTAATGATGGGGCCAAGCAGGGAAGATGTAATTGTCAAACGTAAATGTAAAATTAGTAATAAAATATTATTATTCTAAGTTTTGGACATATTTCATGTCATGGGACGTGAAATTACGATTGGCAGGGATAACCAGACACATGAACTAAAAAGAAGAATCGTTCTTGGGTGGGCAGCATTTGGAAAACTGAGAGAAACTTTTAAAAGTGAGTTGCCCACATGCCTAAAAAGTAAGGTATTTGATCAGTGCGTCCTCCCTAATCAGATCAGAAACACTTACCTTACCTAAAGCCTCGGCTACCAAACTAAGAGTAACGTAGAGAAGAATGGAGCGGTCAATGTTAGGAATAACTCTGCGAGACAAAATCAAAAACGAAGAAATCAGGAGAGGAACAAAGGTGGCTGACGTCATCAAAAGGATAGCCAGGTTGAAGTGGAGATGGGCAGGACACATAGCCAGAGAAGACAAGAAAAGCGTCGGTTGACCGCCTACAAGATGAACAGACGACGTAAGAAAGCTAAATAAAAACCGGATGAGAGCGGCGCAGGATAGACAAGGTTGGAAACGAGGGGAGGAGGCCTATGTTCAGCAGTGGACTTTTGAGGCTGGATGATGATTGTAAGTTTTTGTTATTACCTCAAATGCGATTAAAATAATAACAAAGTTCTACCGGGCTTCCGGTACTTTTCGCAACCTAGTTTTCCATTTAGGTTCAAATGATCACTTGGGTGTTACGTAACGTTTAGGTAGGGGGAGGGGGGTACATAAAAACGTTACGGTGCGTTACATGGGGGGAGGGGGGTCAAAAATCTTCAAAAATTGCGTTACGTAATACTTGAACGCTCCCCTACCTACTTGTTTTTTACCTACTGTTTATCTCGTCACTCATGATTTTTGACTAATTTTTTAATGAATTTGCCGAAAACTTCATAAAACGAGATAAACAGTAGGTACCCTGGGCACCAGATATTCCGGAGATCGCTTCCGATGTAATATTCGTCGTTAGCGACCGCAGAAACCCCTGAGTAATTATTTTTGACCAATTTTTTAATAATTGTTTTGCCTAAAACTCCACAAGAGAGGTAAACAGTGGGTACCCTGGGCACCAGGTACTCCGAAAATCACTTTCGATGTCATATTCGTCGTTAGCGTCCCCAAAAACCCCCCGAGTAATAATTTTTGACTAATTTTTAATGAATTTGCCTTGTCTTGTTTACAAGACAAGGTAAAAAGTAGGTACCCTGGGCACCAGGTACTCCAGAAATCACTTTTGACGTCATATTCGTTTTCAGCGACCCCAAAAATCCCCGAGTAACAACATTGAACTCATTTCCGCCGATAATTCACGAGTTCTGAATTTTTTTATTGTCTGTTTGAGATGCATTTTAAGAATGCATTTTTTGTATGCAGCTTTTCAATATTATATCATGGCTCCGGGTCACAAAGTTTCCTGGCGCATTCACGAATCGAATGCAAAAAGAATTATTAAGATCCGTCTTGTCCTTTTTTTTCGGAGGTAAGGCCGATTTTAGTGCTTTATTGCTTCGTCTACATGGTGTTGTATTCTTCTTTTATGTTTTTTGTCCTTGTCTATTTTTTTTATATCTTCTTGAATTGTTCCTGTGTTTGATATTATGAAACCTAAATACTCGTACTTGTCTATTCCTTTGATTTGTTTACCTTCGTGTATTTCCAACTGTTTTATTTCTGTATTCTCCGTGGTTAGGTGTTCAGTTTTTTTCAGGTTTATTTCCATTCCATTTTTTCTATATTCCTGTTCCAGTTTTCTCATCATAAAGCTGAGGTCATCTTTATCTTGTACGATCACTATTTGGTCGTCAGCAAAACTTAGGGAAGGTACCTACATAGATATATATTCGTTTCTTACTTGTATAACCATTCCTTCGCACTTTATTTTCCATGGTTTCAGGGTATGTCCAGAAATATTTTGAACAAGGTAGGAGATGTGGAGTCGCCCTGTAGCAGTATCTTTGTCGTCTTAACCCTTAGTCTCCCCACGGTACTTTTAAGCGCCTATCACCAAATTTAGGTACCCTTAAATCAAGTCCCAAGTATTGAAGTAGATCTAATTTGAGAATGTTCTGTTAAATATTATTTATTATGGTAGGGGAGCAAAGTATGCTAAATGTGCAGTCACTCGAGCGCTTTGGGGACCTATTGGGTTGTGATTATTAGGTCCTAAAACAAAAAAAGTTAAGTAAAATTTTCCATTTTAGCGGGCGCTTGCCATGTTTTAATTTAATTTTCCATTTCCAATAATCGTTTTTTCCGAATATAGCGCCATCTATCCATAATTCGAAAAAATGTTTCGAATAAAAGTTGCTTATTTTTATGCAGAGAATTCAAATCTGCAATAAAAAATGGGGGCTCCCATTTAAGATTTTAAAGTATCCCCCCACCCCACCTCCGTGGGGGGTCGCGTTTGGTACCATTCGATATATTTTTTAAAAATATTAAATATGTGTATTTTGCAGTTTTTCGATCTGATGTTTATTTTGCTAAATATCGCGGGATTTGTATTTAAAATTTAAAATTTACCCCCCACCCCTCTCTGTGAGGGGTCGTGTTTGGTATCTATCGATAGATTTTTGAAAAATATTGAACGTGTAGTTTTTAGTTTTTCGATCTGACGTTCATTTCGCGAAATATTCGCCTTTTTCTTGTGAAACTTTGTGACTCACCAATTCCCTTACGCCCCGCTCAAATCGTCAGATTTTTTAAATATACACTGTTTTGCATGTATTTAACTTACCTTATCTTAATCTGACAATTTCGAGTATTTTTAAGGATAGATTTTTTTTTTCGGGCCCCCCTAAACGAACTCCCCTGTGTTAAGAGCCAATATATGGCAGAGGTACATCTGCAGAGTACCACGTTTCTCCTCATATGATAATCTGACGCGCTCGAGTAACTGCAAAAATCCCCGCTTGGGCTCCCCTACCATTAGTTATAAGCTGATGTTTAATACTTCAAATGGCATTCAAACGATTTCGTTTTAAATAAAGTATAAGACTCTAAAGCAGGGGTCACCAATTATGTTTCCTGAGGGTCCGTTTCGCAGGTCCATGTCACCAGCCCCCCCTTTTTCGATTTGAGGGTCAAAAAAAAGCTCATTCGTTTGTATTGCATTAGTACTGGATTGTATCACCCTTCATTCGTTTGTACTGCCCCCACCCTTTTAAATCTGCCTGGAGGGGCTGGTGACATGCCATCCCCCCCTTTTTCGATTTAAGGGTCAAAAAAAGCTCATTCGTTTGTATTGCGTTAGTACTGGATTGTATTACCCTTCATTCGTTTGTACTGCCCCCACCCTTTTAAATCTGCCTGGAGGGGCTGGTGACATGCCATCCCCCCCTTTTTCGATCTGGGGGTCCGGGATGGGTATGTTCGTTTGTACTGCGTTAGTATCGGATTGTATCGCCCTTATTTTGTTTGTACTGCCCCCACCTGTCTAGATTGGCCTGGGGGGGGCCAGTGACATGCTACCCTCTACTCTGCACTTTTTGCCTTCTGAATGTCGAAAATAGACTATTTCGTTTGTACTACGTTAGTACTGTATTGTATCACCCTTCATTCGTTTGTACTGCCTCCACCCTTTTAAATCTGCCTGGAGGGGCTGGTGACATGCCATCCCCCCCTTTTTCGATTTAAGGGTAAAAAAAAAGCTCATTCGTTTGTATTGCGTTAGTACTGGATTGTATTACCCTTCATTCGTTTGTACTGCCCCCACCCTTTTAAATCTGCCTGGAGGGGCTGGTGATATGCCATCCCCCCCTTTTTCGATCTGGGGGTCCGGGATGGGTATGTTCGTTTGTACTGCGTTAGTATCGGATTGTATCGCCCTTATTTTGTTTGTACTGCCCCCACCCGTCTAGATTGGCCTGGGGGGCCAGTGACATGCTACCCTCTACTCTGCACTTTTTGCCTTCTGAATGTCGAAAATAGACTATTTCGTTTGTACTACGTTAGTACTGGATTGTATCACCTTTCATTCGTTTGTACTGCCTCCACCCTTTTAAATCTGCCTGGAGGGGCTGGTGACATGCCATCCCCCCTTTTTCGATATGGGGGTCGGGGATGGGTATGTTCGTTTGTACTACGTTAGTATCGGATTGTATCGCCCTTATTTTGTTTGTACCGCCCCCACCCGTCTAGATTGGCCTGGGGGGCCAGTGACATGCTACCCCTCTACTATGCATTCTTTGCCATCTGAATGTCAAAAATAGGCTATTTCGTTTGTACTGCGTTAGTACTGGATTGTACCGCCCTTATTTTGTTTGTACTACCCCTACCCTTCTACATTTAAAACAGAGAAGGATTAGTGCTAGGAGTAAGGACACAAAATTAGCCAAACCTTGCACATAGTAACACCGCAGGTGTAAAATTTGGTAAATTCGTGAAAAATGAAACGAATTAAATTTTGAAACTGAAAAACAGGCTTGCAAGCCACTCTCCACTCTCCATGGGGAATGGAAATTTACCCGCTCAGATGGATCTCGGAGTAGTAGCGATATGAAAAATGGTACATGTATTTGTTGGAGATATTTTGAACACCATTTTCAATCAGAAATCAGAGCAGCGACCTTGTCTTTTCCTACTAGGAAGAAATTTATCCATCCCCTCAATAAATTTTACAGTTTCAGACGCTATCGATATGAAAATCAAAGATCTTATGCGGCGCATTCCGAAATGCAATCTTCGTTGTACAATTTCAACCTCTCTGGATAACTGATTAACTGAATCATACATACGGCAGAATTCATTGGAATCGAAAATTATTAATTAAAAGTATTTGGAACATTAAATGAAAAATTCCCACAATCAATATCTTTCTTACCATCTAATGTCAGAGACCAGATAACAATAATTGCCGCTGCTATGTTATGGTAATTTGTTTTCTAGAAAGGTTTGTATTGTTCGTTTATGACTGCAATAAGATTCAGAATTTCCGTATTTCATTTGTAAAATAAATATAGTGTCAAAAGCTTGCTTATACATTTGACGCAATGTCCGTCAACGTGTTAATTGACTCTACAGATTCAGTGCCAAAACGAGACATTTTTATAGAACAATATTTGCAAGTATATTAAATGCCAAACTGACCTATTAAATAAACAATGACATTGCAATTTTCGATGTCTACTATGGAATTATCGCTGTATAGACCAGGGCGGATCTGTTTTGAGGTGGATGTGAGAGGTGGCATTCCGATTTTTGCAGATATAATTAGGTGACAACTTTAGTAATTATAATTGACTTATGTTCCTTCTCAAATATGTTTGGAACATTATTAAAAAAATTTAAATATTTAAAAATTTCGAGAAACATCGATTTTTTTCAACTTTCATTGCTTGTAACTGAAAACGATTCATTTTGGAACAAAGTCATAGGGAAATAAAATAAAGATAATTGAACTTTGTATGATATACGACAGGACTGGTATAAAATATCTTAAATGATTATCCTTTCTGCAAAATAACAATAAATACAAAATGAGAGGGCAAAATAAGCCTCTTTTTATTCAATGTTTTTCAACCACTTTGGTTGCACTTAGAACCTTCGTATTTTACTTAGAAAACTCTTATAACATACTCAATCCGTCCACCAAATTTCATTAAAATCGACATAATAGATTTTGCATAATAATTTTGCAATCTAAATTTTTTTAGAAAAAGTTCAAAAAAACAAAAAAGTAGACAAAAAGTAGACCTGTTAGAAATTTGCTAATTTTTTTACATATCGAGAGGTACTTTACCAATCCAATATAGTCCAGAAAGCCACTGCGCATCCGCTAGGAAAAATATTCTAACTTGGATTTTTTGTACAATCTTACTCAAAAAGGACTCCTTTTAACAAATTTCCATGTTGCCAGGACAAAAAGGTGGTCAAAAATTTTTTAAACGTTTTTTTTTGTTTTTTTCCTAAAATTATTTTTATTGCATGGAAAAAAGTTTTTTTAGGTTTTTTGGATCATTCCAAACAGAAAAGGTCTTTAGTAACTTTTTTCTAAAAATGATAGTTTTTGACATATAAGCGATTAAAAATTGAAAAATTGCGAAATCGGCTATTCTTAACCCTCAAAGACTATGTGAAAAACTCAAAATTTGAATGTTGCCAAGGTAGGTAGATATTCTTTAAACATCGATTGATGAAATCCCGAAGAGTTTTTTTTGCAATACAATATTCAAAACTCCTTTGTTTTTTAATTGCGAATCAAGCGTGCGCGACACTATTTTCCACCGACAGTATGGTGCAAATGAAAGGAATAAATTCGTTATTTCGAAAATCGGCGACTTTAAGGAAAAATCCCGAAACAGGTCGATTTTTATTTTTAAGTTATGATATTGTGGCATATATGGTATACTAGTGACGTCATCCATCTGGGCGTGATGACGTAATGGATGATTTTTTTAAATGAGAATAGGGGTCGTGTGGTAGCTCGTTTGAAAGGTTCTTCAATTCTCTATCAAGTAATATAAACATTTACATAATTTTTTATACAGGGTGCCCTTCTACTTCTTTTTTTGTCAAATAATTTAATTTAATAAAAATTTTCTGGACACCCTCTATAAATAATTATGTAAATGTTTATATTACTGAATAGAGAATTGAAGAGCCTTTCAAATGAGCTAGCACACGACCCCTATTCTTATTTAAAAAAATCATCGATTACGTCATCACATCCAGATGGATGACGTCACTAGTATACCATATATGCCACAATATCATAACTTAAAAATAAAAATCGACCTGTTTCGGGATTTTTCCTTAAGTCGCCGGTTTACGAAAAAACGAATTTATTCCTTTCATTTGCACCATACTGTCGGTGGAAAATAGTGTCGTGCACGCTTAATTAGCAATTAAAAAACAAAGGAGTTTTAAATATTGTATTGCAAAGAACTGTACGGAATTTCATCAACCGATGTTTAAAGAATATCTACCTACCTTGGTAACATTCAAATTTTCAGCTTTTCACATAGTTTTTGAGGGATAAAAATCGCCGACTTCGCAATTTATCAATTTTTAATCGCTTATATGTCAAAAACTATCATTTTTAGAGAAAAGTCACTAAAGACCTTTTCTCTTTGGAATGATCCAAAAAACCTAAAAAAACTTTTTTCCGTGCAAAAAAAATAATTTTAGAAAAAAAACAAAAAAAAACGTTTAAAAAATTTTTGACCACTTTTTGGTCCTGGCAACATGCAAATTTGTTAAAAGGAGTCCTTTTGAGTAAGATTGTGCAAAGAATCCGAATTAGAATATTTTTCCTAGCGGATGCGCATTGGCTTTCTGGACTAATACACTTTACAAAATTAAAATCGGTTTTTTTAAGCGGCCCTAGCACTGTTTTAAGGACCTAAACAATTTTTTGCTTATAAACAAATATAGTGAGGACGTTTGAGTTGGAATAAATTCATTTTCTCGAGAATGGGCAACTCTGGAAATAAATCCCCAAACAGGTCGATTTTTATATTAAAATTATAATTTTTGGGATATCTATCATACTGCTAACGTCATCCATCTGGGTGTGATGACACAATCGATGATTTTTTTAAATGAAAATGTGGGTCGTGTGCTAGCTTATTTGAAAGATTATTCAATTCTCTATTTATTACATAATTATTTATACAGGGTGCCCAAATTTTTTTTAATTAATTGAGACAAACAGAAGAAAGTATTTAATTTAGTTAATTCGAGATACATTTTACTGTTGTCCTAAAACAGAAAAAAATGTTTATTTGATAAATAAGAGAAAAATGAATTTATTCGTATTTATTAACTCAAACGTCCTCACTGTATTTATTTATAAGCCAAAAAATTGTGTATAATTTTAAAACATTGCTGAGGCCGATTAAATAAACCAACTTAAGTTCTGTAAAGTGTATTAGATAGGTAGGGCGTATTTTTATATGTAAAAAAAATATCAAATTTCTAAATAATGGTCTACTTTTTGTTCAGAAAGTTTAAAAAAAATTTAATTTTTTTAAAAAAATTTAGATTGCAAAATTATTATGCAAAATCTATTAAGTGTATTTTATAGTCGTATATCATAAAAAATTCAATTATCTTTATTTTATTTCCCTACGACTTTGTTCCAAAATGAATCGTTTTAAAAACGATTGAAAAGTTGAAAAGAATCGATGTTTTTCGAAATTTTTAAATATTTGAATGTTTTTATTAATGTTCCGGACATATTTAAGAAGGAGCGTAAGCCAATTATAATTACTGAAGTTGTCACCTAATTTTATCTGCAAAAATCGGAATGCCACCTCTCACATCCACTTCAAAACAGATCCGCCCTGGTCTATACAGCTATAACTCCATAGTAAAAAGATCGAAAATTGCACTGTCATTGTTTATTTAATAGGTCAGTTTGGCATTTCATATATTTGCAAATATTTTTCTATAAAAATGTCTCGTTTTGGAACTGAATCTGTAGAGTCAATTAACACGTTGACGGACAGTGCGTCAAATGAATAAGCAAGTTTTTGACCCTATATTTATTTGCAAATGGAATACGGAAATTCTGAATCTCATTGCAGTCATAAATGAACAATACAAACCTTTCTAGAAAACAAATTACCATAACATAGCAACGGCAATTATTGTTATCTGGCCTCTCGCATTAGATGGTAGGAAAGAGATTGATTGTGGGAATTTTTCATTTAATGTTCCAAATACTTTTAATAATTTTCGATTCCAATGAAATCTGCCGTATGTATGTTTCAGTTAATCAGTTATCCAGAGAGGTTGAAATTGTACAACGAAGAGTGCATTTCGGAATGCGCCGCATGAGATCTTTGATTTTCATATCGATAGCGTGTAAAACTGTAAAATTTATTGAGGGGATGGATAAATTTCTTCCTAGTAGGAAAAGGCAAGGTCGCTCCTCTGATTTCTGATCGAAAATGGTGTTCAAAATATCTCCAACAAATACATGTACCATTTTTCAAATCGGTAGCGTAGGACTACTTCGAGATCCATCTGAGGGTGTAACTTTCCATTCCCCATGGAGAGTGGCTGGCAAGCCTGTTTTTCAGTTTCAAAATGTAATTCGTTATATTTTTGACGAATTTACCAAATTTTACACCCGCGGTGTTACTATAATAGTTTTGGCTAATTTTGTGTCCTTACTCCTAGCATTAATCCTCTCCTGTTTTAAATGTAGAAGGGTAGCATGTCACTGGCCCCCCAGGCCAATCTAGATGGGTGGGGGCGGTACAAATAAAATAAGGGCGATACAATCCAATACTAACGCAGTACAAACGAACATACCCATCCCGCACCACCATATCGAAAAAGGGGGGATGGCATGTCACCAGCCCCTCCAGACAGATTTAAAAGGGTGGAGGCAGTACAAACGAATGAAGAGTGATACAATCCAGTACTAACGCAGTACAAACGAAATAGCCTATTTTCGACGTTCAGAAGGCAAAGAGTGCAGAGTAGAGGGTAGCATGTCGCTGGCCCCCCCCAGGCCAATCTAGACGGGTGGGGGCGGTACAAACAAAATAAGGGCGATACAATCCGATACTAATGCAATACAAACGAACATACCCATCCCGAACCCCGTGATCGAAAAAAGGGATCCCCTCCAGTCAGATTTAAAAGGGTGGGGCAGTACAAACGGATGAAGGGTGATACAATCCAGTACTAACGCAGTACAAACGAAATAGCCTACTTTCGACGTCAGATGGCAAAAAGTGCAGATTAGAGGGGTAGCATGTCACTGCGCCCCCCCCCCAGGCCGATCTAGACGGGTGGGGGCGGTACAAACAAAATAAGGGCGATACAATCCGATACTAACGTAGTAGAAACGAACATATCCATCCCGGACCTCCATATCGAAAAAGGGGGGATGGCATGTCACCAGCCCCTCCAGGCAGATTTAAAAGGGTGGAGGCAGTACAAAAGAATGAAGGGTGATACAATCCAGTACTAACACAGTACAAACGAAATAGCCTATTTTCGACATTCAGAAGGCAAAAAGTGCAGAGTATAGGGTAGCATGTCACTGGCCCCCCCAGGCCAATCTAGGCGGGTGGGGGCAGTACAAACAAAATAAGGACGATACAATCCGATACTAACGCAGTACAAACGAACATACCCATTCCGGACCTTCAGATCGAAAAAGGGGCGGATGGCATGTCACCAGCCCCTCCAGGCAGATTTAAAAGGGTGGGGGCAGTACAAACGAATGAAGGGTGATACAATCCAGTACTAACGCAATACAAACGAATGAGCTTTATTTTGACCCTCAAATCGAAAAAGGGGGGGATGGCATGTCACCAGCCCCTCCAGGCAGATTTAAAAGGGTGGGGACAGTACAAACGAATGAAGGGTGATACAATCCAGTACTAACGCAATACAAACGAATAAGCTTTTTTTTGACCCTCAAATTGAAAAAGGGGGGGCTGGTGACATGGACCTCCGTTTCGCAGGCCTGTGACACTTGCGGGGTCCGGATTGAATGTTACCTGTGTCTGGTTGTTCTGATTCGGATTTTTCGCGGATTCTTGTTAAAAAAATGGGAAAAGCGATAGGGAAAAAAATGATGCACAGGTAAACAACGATGAAAATAAAAAGGGGAAAGCTAGATTGCAGAAAAAAGGAGAGATAAAAATGGGAACATGGAATGTGAGAAGCATCAATGGAAAAGAGGAAGAACTGGTAGAAGAAATGATAAAACAAAAAATAGAAATACTAGGAATAACGGAAACGAAGATGAAGGGAAAAGGTCTTAAGAAAATACACAAAGGATATTGGTTACTTTGCGTAGGAGCGGATACAAAAGAGAGAGCAAAAGAAGGAGTCGGGATAATAATTGCACCGAATAGGCTACAACACGTTATAGAAGAAACATATGTTAACCAGAGAATATTATCGGTGAAAAAGAAAAGGATGGACGAAGAAATATGGACAATAATAACAGCCTACGGAGTAAATGAAGATGCAAGAAAGGAAGAGAAAGATAAATATTTCGAGGAGCTCCAAATGCAAATTGATAATGGAGAAGAAAACATAATTTTAATGGGAGATCTAAACGGTAGAGTCGGAAACAACAACAGCGGAATAGAGGAGTGCATGGGAAAAGAAGGAAAAGAAATACTAAACAGAAATGGTGAAAGAATAATAGAAATATGTATGGAGAACAAACTAGTTATAACAAATACAAATTTAAACATAAAGAAGTACACAAATACACGAGAGTACAAGACAGCAGAAACGAAAAATCAATCATAGATTACTTTTTGGTAAGCAGCAACAAATGGAAAAGAGTACAGGATACGAAAGTGAAAAGAGGCTCAGAGATTGGCAGTGACCACCATCTAGTAATAATGAGAATGAGAACAACAGAGGAAAAAGAAGAAAAGAGAAGAAAGGTAGTAAACGAAAAAATAAAAAGTTACAAACTAAAAGAGGAAAGATATAAGAAGAAATTCCAAGAAAAATTAGATAATATTCTGAAAAGTAGGGCAAAAGACACAAATATAGAAGAAAAATGGGAATATCTAAAAACCAGCATAATCAAAGCAGCTGAGGAAACTTGCGGGAAAGCAAAAATAGCAAATACTAACATGAGGAGAACGGAATGGTGGACGGAAGAAATACGAGAGAAAATAAAGAAAAAAAAAGAAAAATGGAAGAGATACCTAAGCACAAAACATCCGGAAGATTACGAGGCATATAAAGAAAAAAGGAAAGAGGTTAAAATAGCGGTGAAAGCAGGAAAGGAAAGGTCATGGGAGACATTTGGACAAGAAATTATAGGGAAAATCAAAAACTCTTCTACGGCGCATTAAAACAACTCAGACAAAAGAAAGAGCACACGATGCCGAATATAAAAGACAAGAATGGAAACGTACTAACAGAAGAAAAACCAAATAATGGAAAGATGGAGAGAACATTTTAAAGAGCTAACTCATGCAGACACGAACAGCATAGGGGAGATACAAGAAAGAAATGAAGAACAGCAAGTGGAATCCATAACAAGAGAGGAATTAGAGAAAGTAATAGAAAGAGTAAAATTGGGCAAAGCACCAGGCAAGGATCATATCACTCCGGAAATGATAAAATTTATGGGGACAGAGGGAATGGATAGCATGAAAGAACTAATGAATGATATCATAAATAGAGCAGAATTACCAAAGGACTGGAAGAAAGACATTATATTACCAATACACAAAAAGGGAGACAAGAGAAACTGTAATAATTACCGAGGTATCACCATAGCAAGTATCCCTGGGAAGGTATTCGCAAGAATAATAGAGACAAGAATAAAAAGCCAAATAGAAACAACTATGGAAGAAGTTCGATGGCTCTACTCGAGTTACTTGGGAACAAAAAAAGAATGAAAGAAATTGCTCCATGGGAAGCCGAGCAAATGCATTTTTTTAACGTATACCGATTTTGAACTTTGAGGGTTACAGTTTCTCCAACCTAATTTTTGATTGGAATTTTGCTATTTTTGACAATTTTCACACGTACTATCGATAGTTTTTATTATAATAATATATGTTATGAGTATCTTAAGGATATGAAAATTGATGTGGAGAAAGAGGACAAAAATAAAAAGGTGATGGTTTAAAAATTATGATCCTATTGTTTATATCTTTGCCGTAAATTCTGGTCAACTTTGACCGGTTGTATCTCAGGAACTACTCATCATAATTAAACATTTTTTCTTTTAAAGAAGCTCCCTGTCGTTGTTTTTCGAATGCCGTTTTTACAATTTAATTTAGTTTAATATTTCCCGAGATATTCTATTTGTTTTTAAGCCAAAAAATTGTTTATAATTTTAAAATATTCCTGAGGCCGCTTAAATAGTCCAATTTCAATTCTGTAAAGTACATAAGATAGGTATATTCTCTTTTTATAAAAAAATCATAGTTATTCTTATGCATCGTAATTATTGTCGTTATTATAGCGACCGTAAATTTTTAATTAACAATTCAATTGTTGCTAAACTGTTCATTCAATTTCCATCGGCTTCTGGAATTATAATCTATACAAAAAGGGCTTTTACATTACCAAGTTATTTAATTATTGATTAACAATTACTTATCTAAAATTTTAGTTGAAAATTAAAGATTTTGTTGGAAAAACCCGCTTTTTACGGGGAAAGTTTTCGTCGAAGTGAATCGGGAAAAACACGTCTCTATGCAGAATTTAATTGCGGTGAATTTTTATTTGAGTGTTTTTGGTGTAAATTTAAAATCTTTGGAGTTATAGAGCAAACATTGAAAAAAACACGATTTTCGGGCGCCATTTTGTTTATAAAAAAAGTAGCACACTATCTGCGGATTTTTCATACCTATATTATTAATACATACAATAATAAGATTCGATTTCAGCAATAAAATTGCTGGTAAATAACTTTTCCTTGTATTTTGCTAATTAACCCAGAGTACTAATATAATTGGCCAATATAATAAAAGTGCGAATAATGTTGATGAGCGTAGACACCAGGTGTCGCTTTGCCGAACTTGCACGGTCCCAATAGGTTTGAATACGCTTCTGTTTTAGCTTTTGCTACTGCTACTTTCGTTTCCTTTTTGGCGACCATATAGTTTTGAAGATCTATGTCCGATCTGGTTTCTTGCCATTTTTTATATGATTTTCCCTTTTCTTTTATTTTTCCTTGTACTTCATTTGACCACCACCAAGTCTCTTTATCCTCAAACTTCTTTTCTGACATTTTCCCAAGTATTTCAATAGCCGTCTCTCTAATAATATTGGCCATTTTTCTCCAAATTGTGTTACGGCTTCCTTTCATGCTCCAACATATTTTTTCTACTACTCTTTCCCTGAATAGACCTTCTTTCTCATCTTTTAGCATCCACCACTTGATTTTTTTGTGGTCCTCTCCGATATTTTTGTTTAGTTTCGCTTTTTACTTCAACGTCCAGAACAAGCAGCTTATGTTGTTGGCTTACTGTCTCACGTATGTCTTCTTTCCTTATTATGAAGTAGTCTATTTGGGATCGATGTTGTCCAGTTTTGTAGATAATAAGTTGAGTTTCCCACTTTTTAAAAATGTGTTAACAACCGCCATATCCAATGCTGTTGCTAATTCAAGCATGTCATCTCCAGCTTCATTTCTAGTTCCAAAGCCTAATCCTCCATGTTTTGTTTCATATCCTGTCTTGGCTTGGCCCACATGTGCATTGAAATCACCTCCTATTATAATTTTCTCCTCTGCTGGAATATCACTCAGTACGTCTCCTAATTGGTCATAGAAAGCTCTTCTTTCATTCTCACCCAGACCTGTTTGAGGAGCATACACGCACACAACATTCAATACCTCTTTATCAATTACAAATTTCACTGACATCATTCTATCATTCGTTCTTACAACTTATACTACATTATCTTTCATTTCACTATCAGCAGTTATACCAACTCCATTTCTAGTGTTACTACCCCCTACATACCACAATTTATATCCTTCACCTAGTTCTTTCGCCCTCTGTCCTTTCCATCTAGTTTCTTGAATACAAGCAATTTGAACTCTTCTTCATTTGAGCGCATCCACTTACTCCAGACTCTTAAGATTACCAAGATTCCAAGACCCTATCCTGATTTTTCTAACCTGTAATGGTGTTCCCCCTGAGATAGTCCTCACCCGGAGATCCGAACGGAGGCTCATTTTATTTCCGGAATATTTTACCTCAGGAGATGCCATCATTTCTAAGTTTTTATTGTGTTGAAGAAAGGTCTTTTCATTATTATGGCCTGAAAAGATTTTTTGGATATTTAATGCCTGAATGCCTTTTCTATCAGCACCATACCCTGCCCTGCACGTTTAGCCAATACACCACCAATGCAACCAAAGTGCAATATTACCCCACACCCGCCTGCATTTTTCTGTACATATAGGCCAGGATCCCTACTGTAAGGACTGCCCTATAAGCCAATGTATTGTTACCCGTATCCCGCCACTAGGATCAGGCACGTACTTTATTTGGGATACAAGCTTTCTCAATGTGACGGCGAAAGTCACAAATGTAGATGTCGTTAAAAGAATCAACCAAGAACGCCAACTTTTCGAAACTATCAAGAAAATGAAAACGGCGTATCTGGGTCACATCATGCGAAATGAAAAATACCAGTTCCTTCAACTTATAATCGAGGGTAAAATTGAAAGCAGGAGAGGAATGGGACGCAAGAAAATGTTCTGGCTCCGAAACATAAAGCAATGTACAGGTATTAACGACATATACATAATCTCTGGATACATATTGCAAGAAACAGAGAGTTAGTGGAAAATGTGATCGCTAACATCCATTAGTAGATTTGCATCTGAAGAAGGAGAATAATCTATATAGGCATAAAGGTAAAAATCTAAAGATAATGACGTAAAACAAATTGGTCCAAGATCAGTTCTTTTAGGAATTTCTATAATAAATCTGCTACTTACTTTTTATTGATGTCAAATGTCAATTAAGAACCTGCTATATTATTGGTTTCTTTATCATTGTCTTTTACATCCAACATAAACTAAACAATGAAATCATATTTGTATAGTACGATATAAACATATTTTATTGGTTTTTTGTTCAGTTATTGTTTCCAATATGCAATAAATTACTGTTGAAGGTAATGCATTTGAACTGTGTTTACTTTTAAATTGTAATTATTGATACCTATTCCTATTGTTTAGTTCCAAACAATATATGCTATTTCCTCGTGTAAATAATTAGTAGATTTCATTACTGTAAATTAAGTGAATAAGGTTATAAATAACAGACAAAAGAAATGGTTCAAGATGTTACTGTACTCGTATTCAATAAACTATCAGTAGGGAGTGACCTACTGATGGAAAACTGATGGAAAAATACAGGAATAAAGAGACCAACGCTCATATGGTATTACTTGATCTTGAGAAAGAATATGATAGAGTTCCTCGAGAGATTTTGTGGTGGACACTCAATAAGAAAGGAGTCCCTGGCGAATATGTAAAGATTGTGAGAGATATGTATGAGGGAGTAACGATTAGTGTTAGGAGAGGTGTTGGAGAGACTGATAAATTTCAGGTGAAAGTAGGATTGCACCAAGGTTCGGTGCTTAGTCCTTATTTATTCTCATTAGTTTTGGACCATATAACAGCGAAACTACAGGGTAGCATTCCATGGTGCCTAATGTATGCTGATGATGTAGTGTTAATAGGAAATAGTAAAAGAGACTTAGAACAAAAACTGGAACAGTGGAGACAGGCTATGGAGGAAAAAGGTTTAAAACTTAGTAGGACAAAAACAGAGTATTTGGAATGTTCATTTAAAAATGTAGTTACTACAAATAAAATGGTATCTTTGGATGGTGAACTGATTGTAAAAAGCAATAGTTTTAAGTACCTAGGATCGATATTACAGAGTAATGGAGAAATAGATGGAGATGCATGCAGTAGAATTAGGGCTGGATGGATGAAGTGGAAGGAAGCGAGTGGTGTGCTGTGTGACAGGAAAATTCTAATGAAGTTGAAGGGAAAATTCTATAAAACAGCCATAAGGCCGGCTATGATGTACGGAACTGAATGTTGGGCAGTGAAAAAGAAAGAGGAAAAACGAATGTATGTGGCGGAAATGAGAATGCTTAGATGGATGGGTGGAGTGACAAAGAAGGATAAAATTAGAAATGAGTATATTAGGGGAAGTCTAAGTGTGGCAAAAATTGATGCCAAAATGAGAGAGCATAGGTTAAGATGGTTTGGTCATGTTCAACGTCGAGACGTTAATCACCCATTACGAAGAATAGCTGAAGTGCAGATTCCTGGAAGGAGTAGGAGAGGAAGACCAAAGAAGACCTGGGGGAGACGATAAGGCAGGACATGTTGGTAAAGGGGATTAACATTGATATGACCCAAGATAGAATTGTGTGGAGAAATGCAATTAGGGAAGCCGACCCCGCATAGGGATAAGCCAAAGAGAAAGATGATCAGTAGTAAGTGACCACAGATTAGTAATAGCTAGAGTAGCGATAAACCTACAAAAAGAAAGAACAAATCTAATAAGTACCTAGTTGCAAAAGCATAGTTTGAAATTTTTCAAACCAGTCTGAAGGGTACGTAAAAATATAACCGAAACTCTCCATCCATCCAATGGCACTACAGCCCAAGCCTTGGCCTACTTCAGCAAACTTCTCCAATCATCTCGATTTATTGCTGTTTTTCTCACGACCCCGTTTTTAGGAGGTTTTTGGAATCCTCATCTATTTCGTCATCCCATCTCTTGTTTGGTCTTCCAACATGTTTTTCCTTGAATTCTTGTATTTAGCAATGTTCTGGAAATTATGTTCTCATTTCTGCAGTCTTGCAGTATTGTGCTAGTGTTGGTTCGCTATATTGCAAGGGTGGCCAACCAGCGGCCCGTCAACTGTCAGCTTGTGGCCCGCGAAGCTAAGTAAATTTTAAGACTAAGTTAATTTAAGCTAAGATTAAAAAAATAATTACGGTATTGAGATCACAATATTTACCAAAAATATTTTTAATTTCCTCTTTTATGTTTAATCTCAACAAATACCAAACATAAACATACATAAAGAGTTATGCAGTAGCTGCAATCCTAGCAAAAATCAAAGCCTTTTTCAGACGGTGAAATTGTTAAGGAGTGTTTGGACAGTGTCGCTGAAATATGTCCAGAACAGAAAACGGAATTCTCAAAAATAAGCCTATCTCGTCATACTATTACAAGGCGTGTGGATGATATTGGAAAACATGTCGAAGATAAGTTAAAAAATCGCGCATCTGAGTTCATATATTATTCTCTTCTCTGGCATTGGATGAAAGCACCGATAGGACGGATACCGCACAAGTGGTGATATTTATCAGAGATGTTGATGCCTATTTTAAAAAAACTGAAAAACTAACAGCATTATTTCCACTTAAGGATACCACTAAGTCACGAGATTTATTAGAGGCCGGTCAAACAACACTCAATCGCTTTTCAGTACAACTAAACAACTTGTCGGGCTTAACAATTGATGGTGCTCCAGCAATGGTTGGGACACACGTAGGTTTGGTAAAACTGATTGAAACGAGGCCTGTAGAGTATTCAATACGTCGATGCTTTCATAGCATTATTCATCAAGAGAATTTGTGAGCCAAATCTCTCAAAATGGACCATGTTATGAAGGTAGCTATCAAAATAGTGAATTTTATAAGTCACAAGGTTTGTATCACCGTCAATTTCAAGAATTTCTAAAGTACTTCGAATCAGAATATGATGACGTTATATTTTATGCAGAAGTAAGATGGCTGACCCGTGCAAAAATGTTGAAGAGTTTTTGATTTGAGGCAAGAAATATAATCATTTTTGAGCAAATCAAAGAGCATTTCAAACTTTCAAGACGACGAGTGGGTTTCCGATTTTGCATTTCTGGTAGATATAACCAGCCACTTAAATGAACTCAATACTCGTCTACAAGGCAAAGATCAATTTATTAATGGTATGTATGATTTTATTTATACGTTTCAAATAAAACTAGGGCTTTGAGAATAGTAGCTCCAAACTAAAAACTTCACTCATTTTACTACATTTTCAGAACGACCAGATATCACATCGGAGACAGCGACTAAATTATGTATCTTTGATATCTGATTTAAAAATCGAATTCGAAAACAGATTCCAAGATTTCAAAATCTGCTTTTTTTCTGCATTTGCAACACCAGTAGTAGAGATATGGGAATCTGAGATCCAAGATCCAAGATGGCGGCCAGCTTGATGGCTAGGATGGCGTTGAGGCCGTAGCCTCTGGTGCAAGAAGTACACCCTGTCGTTATAAAAGAACCCTGTCGTTAAGAAGTACACCCTGTCGTCATAGGGGGTGAGAAGTAGACGTGTTGGCGGCCAGCGGCGTTGAGGCCTCTGAAGAAGAACCCTGTCGTTATAAAAGAACCCTAAGAAGTACACCCTGTCGCACCCTGTCGTCATAGGGGTGAGAAGTAGACGTGTTGGCGGCCAGCGGCGTTGGGGCCTCTGAAGAAGAACCCTATCGTTATAAAAGAACCCTAAGAAGTACACCCTGTCGCACCCTGTAGGGGGTGAGAAGTAGACGTGTTGGCGGCCAGCGGCGTTGAGGCCTCTGAAGAAGAATCCCATAGGGTGGGGCCTCCGGGGGCGGTAAAAATGGCGTTATGTAACAAAATTAGGCAATGTAGATACGGTGTCGGCAAAAAGCAACGATTTTTTAGTATTATAATTTCATACAAACGAATGCACCCCGCCTGCATTCTACAATGTGCTTTTAGAATTCAAAGAAAAATACGTGAGTACCTCCAAGTAATAAAAATATATTGCAATGTGGACGCTGACGCAACGGCAACTATATATGTCGTTCCCACGAGTGAACCGGATACATCCACATTCCAATGATGTCATACGTTAATGCACGTGTGGCGAAATGAGTGAACCGCGGGAAATACGCTGACAGTAACTATAAATATTATATGTCGTTCCCACGAGTGAACCGGATACATCCACATTCCAATGATGTCATACGTTAATGCACCAACTATAAATATTATATGTCGTTCCCACGAGTGAACCGGATACATCCACATTCCAATGATGTCATACGTTAATGCACCAACTATAAATATTATATGTCGTTCCCACGAGTGAACCGGATACATCCACATTCCAATGGTTTGCAAATTACTAAAGGATGTAATTAAAACTTATGTTCACGAGGCTTGCAATGTGGGAAAATACGCTGACGCAATATGGTAGCAAATTCTATAAATATTATGTCGTTCCCACGATTGCGTTTATTGTATAATTAGTAATAAACAGATGCAGAAAATATAATGACGCTTGCTAATAGGAAATTCCAATTAAGATGCACATACTATTTAACACATAAATATTTTATTAGGAACAGGTCAGGACTAAGGAAAATTTCAAACAAATATAAAATTAATATATATGTATATTTATATATTAGTTTAAGTAAAAGATGCTTCATTTCATCAATGTCTTCCGTGCAGTGTAGATTGGTAGAGTTTTGCGAAAAAATACAAAAGTTGAAAGCGGATATACAGTGGTACGAAGATAGAACCGCAATTGAAAAACGATTTGCAGAGTTTCATTTGTCTACAAGAAAACTACCAAAAACACAATACCCATTAAAAAGAATTCAACCAGCAAGATGTCTCAATTAACGGCATCGTTTATCATTCTCACAGCTATTGTTAACAATGTCCTTTATACAAACGTTCCAAACAATGTTAAGAACATAGCGATATGTTTTAACGATGTAAAAACTGATTGTAATCGAACTGAATGGACTCTAATGGATCATGAAGTGGTGAATTATGGCCAGCTTCCAGTATTTTTCAAAACGATACCAAAGTCGGGAGGAGCATTCTACAAGATCAAGTTAATATCCCCAAATAACACTGAAAGTGATTCAAAATGGAGCAAAACTAATAATGATGATGACATCGTCCAATATGGTTCATCGATTATACTGTTAACAATAATATTAGTAATAAATGTATTTCTAGCTGTTAATATCATTATAAAATTTTTTGTAAGTCGCAAATGTGAATCATCTTGCATTAAAATAAATATGTAAAAAAGGAAGGCAGTGTTTTTTTAAATAAAACTAAAACAATACTTTTAATCTTTTATTCAAAAACCTAATTTACATAGGTAATATTTTTTCACAAAACCATTGGCGGAGGTGATCCACATTTCTCTCGGTGCAGGAAAATAGTCCAGTTGTGTGACAAGGATTGGCATTCTGAATAAAGTTTCCAGTATCAAGGGGTGTATCATCAAATTTACAAACATCAATAATGGTGGGAAAAACTCCAAAAATATGACATTTCTTTTGTAAAAATTCCACTTTTTGTTCGCCGCGAACGTAGATGTAATCAGCTGCATACAACAACTTAGATTCTAGTATTTCATTTATTTTTGAATATTCAACATCCCCATTGGAATACCGAAGACCGTGCAGGTGTCTCTCCAAGTAAGATACAGTCTTCTTATCTTTATTACTCAATGTAGCAAACGGTTGTGGAGACGTAAATATGTAATGGCATCGTTTATGGCCAATTTCAATGGTAAGCTCTTTGGGTACAAACCACCCATCTACGGTGAATCCTTGTATGTCAACTAATGCGATCCTCATGATGTTGCGATCAATACTGAAAGACATAGTTGTAGATTGTCCTATTTAAATTATATTTTTGACAACTTCAGTTAGTGGAAAGTATTCGAGTAGGCTGTCGTGAACAATTAAACAGTAAGCTCGAGTACCTGCTGGAAAACCTTCATCTGCTTCGATTTCCAACTTAACATCGACAGTTCCGGATCTAAACGATGTATCATCCTGCTTGGAACAGTCAAAAACAAACAAAGCATATCTTTTAAATGCAGAGTAATCTAAGATGGGATGTTTTGTTAGCGAACGAGCATAACTGGGAAAGAATTCAGTATAATTGTAGTGAGCTATAGCGTAATCATTTTTTGTGAAATCCAATTGCATTCTCTCGTTAGGCCAATAGTCACCATTAATAACCACTCGTACGCTGGACATTCTAATGTGATCGAATAGCGTCGGATCAGCGTGAATATCATCTCGTTTAGAAGTTTGAAAAGCTACAATAACGTAGCGTGGACGTTCAACAGCTGAAGTTGTCTTTACACTCCATATCTCTCGTCGAGATCCTGCCGTAAGTGAAGGTAGTTCATTGAGCTCCCATTTACGGAAAGGTATGGTTATCGGTGTATTATTCTTAATCGGAGTCATTAATTCGATTTTCACATCATCATTGGGAAAGACATGTTTGACCTTGAGTTCCATGCTGGCGATGGTTAATGATACTGTTGTTACCGTCGTGGAACCAGTAGGTTCTTGGACAACAATGCAATCTTTATCATTACGCGCTCGAACAAAGCGAAACACTTGACGACCATAGGTTAATTTAGTGTAATCGTTGAAAATGTTGAAAATATGTTTGATTGGAATCAGTAAACTAAAGGCGTCCCCTGTTAAATGTGGATAATTCGGATAGTTCCATCCTGCAGTACTGAGAAATTTGGAATCTTCAGGTGTATAACACAACAAACTGCGAATAGTGCTGACTACACCTGGATCTCGAACTATTTCCATGTCATGTGAACTTTGGATGTATGTACAGGTATCAAACAAGAAGGATCCAGCATTCGGCGCAAGAGAAACAGTTCCATTACCAGCTTTCTTGATACTTCCTTTAATTTCTAAAAGTGTGTCGTGTATCGCAAAAAATGCATCTGATTGATTTATGATAAACTCGACAACATCACTATTATTAAATGACTTGATGTAAGGTGTATATGTACGAAATTCTTCTTTTCTAATAGTATCGTCGAACCGAGGTTTTTGGTAAAGATCGAAAATATGTGGTTCCTGCTGATGAACCTGGCGTCGAATATAGTGGCGTTTTGGCATTCTTCAGCCGTAATCCAATGGAAACAAGAAAAACTTTATTGTCAGCAGACACGTCACGTCCCATGTAGGATCCGTGTGAGACTAATGAATATGGATGTGTAGAGTTGTGTTTTATATCTAAACCCATCTATCGTTCCTTAAAATCCAAATGCAGAGTACTTTTCTCTCCTCTAAAGTTGACTGGTCTTAATTCTTGATCGACTACACTAACGGTAATTTTGGTAATTTCACGTATGCTGCTGCTTACTGGTATGTATATAGGGTTATGAGGACGTTCATCAATAGCAAACCCTGGATCAACACTAAGTGGAAAATGTAGAATAGTGTGCGCAGGTCTGTCCTCGTAGAAGGCTCCTTCGGTAATGTTGCATTCAAAAAGTAGACTCGATACTTTTATAATGTTTACAGGTTGATCTGAAGAATGCAGTGTACCTGGCGCCAATATTCTATTTGAGGAGAAACCCAATAATTTACCAAGACTATCATTTTTCTCGAAAGTAATGGTATGCTCTTGACAGAAAATTTCACATTTAAGCGTATTGTTGTTCGGTCTTAAAGTGAACTGCTGAACTGAATTGTATTTAGTGTGTAATGCACTTCGAATGTACGCTTCGATATCGGTAATTTCATAACATCCGGATGGAATGTCGATATGACGCAACTTTTTACGGTCATTTTGCTCATAGAAATAAAATTTTTCACCATCGATGTTTGGGATGGAATTAAATGTATGAAATCCCAACACTGCTACATAATACTGCTGAAGTGGATCAAGTACAAGAGGCACTTGAGGAGTAAACGAAAATTCGTTTGTAGTACTTGTCAAGGTTAACAATCGAGACATGACTGATACTTAATATAGGGTGTAGTAAGTTAAATATCAATATATTATGGTAAAAATTTCTTTATTTTTCTTATTATACTGTTACATGGTTTTGTCTTATTTACATTTTGCTTATAGATACCGCTCTCATAGACACCGCACAATACACATGTAGATTTCATATTGCCGCAAACATCACCCCATTCATGTTTATTATGATCTTTCTTGCAAGGTAAATGATCTCCTAGTGCGAGACGAATATCGTGGGGTAGTTTATACCAAACACCGCTCGTTATATTTTCCATAAAAATGCATGTGGCACGCCTCAAGATGTCGTTAGATGGTTCCATTGTAGAGAAACTTTAAGCATAAATGTCCACAGTTAATTTGGTTATAAGTTTGGTATGCGTCGTTATTATAGAAAATTCGTCCACCACTCAAATATGATGCTAGTTCCCGCGGTGGCTTCAAGCAACCATATGAATCAAAGTATTCTATGTTGTTATTTATCTTTCGGTAAGCTACCCAATGTGTACCAGGGTTCTTGGAAATATCAAGATTAATAATAGCACATTCGTGTTTACGGGGGGCTTGAGGTAAATTGTCCCGCATAAAAACTCCACGAAAATTTGAAATTTTTAATTGTTTAGCAAATTTATTCAAGTCCACATTGGTTAGAGGTCTATTAGGTAGCTTCAGCGGGAGTTTTTTGACTTCTTCAAGTATAATCCAAAGCCACCTTTAGCGTTTTTTCGTAGGTATAAACCTTTGCCTAGATGTTCCATTGCTTTATTATGACGTTTATCTTCTTCCAGTTTCTTTTGAGCATTCTTTGAGTCGATTACTGTCTTGGCAATGGCACTCGCACCCCCCGCTAAAGAGCCGAGAGCTGATAAGCCTGCAAAGATAGGGATTAAAGGTAAAATACCACCTGATTTTGGTTCAAATGGAATAATTCTTGGAACCCGCACATTTTTTTTCCCACCTACGTTTTTAACGGCCGTTCTAGCTGCTGCAAGTGCAAGTAGGGCTGATTTACGCAGATTTGGTGCTGGAGGAGTACGTTTCAATCTTCTGATAATTGGTTGCAGCACGTGTCGCTTAAATGATCTAACGCCTTTACCACGTTTCACACCCATACCTAGTTTTCGTTTGGCTTTCATCGCTGTAGTAGTTAACCAGGCAGTGGTTTTTTCACCCAAAGATGCGTCTTTTGCTTTAACTCGTTCCCACGCTTTATTTTCCAACACCCAATCTGCTTTATGTCGATCTTTTAAGGAATTACTTTGAGAGTATGCTATATCGTGATCTCTCGCAGCCTGATCTAATGGATTTATCCCAGGATCTCCTCGTGCTAGACGTTTCTGTAATTTAGTTCCAGGTCCTAGATAGTGGTAGCCAGGAGCGTGCAATTCAAATGGTAGACTATTGATTATAGAATTTAAAACTCCTTCACCTTGAACAACCAACATTGAAATGAATCGTTTCACACAAAATTGCTTTTTATATAACCAAGTGCATAAAATTCATCTCGATCACAAGATGAAGGTTGTTCAACAAGACAAGACACTAGCAGTGGAAAACTTAGATTTTGTCGATAACGTGACAAGAACCAGTAAACATGGTGCATTGCTACCACATTCTTTTCGTGCTATCATATGCGGTCCAAGCGGATGTGGAAAGACTAATGCTATGTTGGCATTATTGTTTGACCCGAATGGCGCTAAATTTCAAAATGTTTACGTTTATTCAAAATCGTTGTTTCAACCCAAGTATCAATTTTTGAAGGAAGTGTTAGCATCTGTGAAGGAGGTGGGCTATTTCCCATATAAAGATAATGATGCCGTAATAAGTCCTGGTAAAGCCAAACCAAATTCTGTATTCATATTTGATGATGTATCAACGGATCCGCAACAAACAATACGTGAATATTACTGTATGGGGAGACATAAAAATATCGATTGTGCATACCTATGTCAATCCTACAGTCGAGCAGGCAAACAACTCCTACGTGATAATGCTAACCTTATTGTATTGTTTAAACAGGATGAGCTCAATTTAAAACACGTCTTTGACGATCACGTCTCTCCTGACATGACATTTGAGCAATTTAAACAATTTTGTTCTGAATGTTGGAAGGACAAGTATGGTACATTTGTTATTGTTAAGGATTTTGATATTTCTAACGGACGCTATCGTAAAGGTTTCGACAAGTTTATAAAAGTTTAGACGTGGCTGAGACACCTGCATTATATAAAAGCATGTTGGACAAACAAGTGCTTCTACGCAAGCGCAAAGTTGCGGAATTAGCTAGAGCTATTCGCAAAAAGTATTTAGCGTTAAAACTAGGTAAATCGGAGGAGGATGAAACTTTGAAAAAAATGTTTAAACCCATAACCAGTGTTCTAAAAACATCGCAATACAATGCTAACGTTAAAACGGAGTCGATTAAAAAAGAAGAACCAATGGAAAAAGAAGAAGAAATTAAAAAAGAAGATATTAGCACCATAAAAAATACATCATTTATCAGCGATGAAGAGGTATTCAGCGATAAATCCGATGAAGAATACGAAGATAGCATAGAAACAAACCAATCGCAAGATAAGGTATCCGAACAAGAATTTCAAGATTACCTAGAAAAATACCATCATCTAATTCATCCTTATGTGAAAGACCATTGGCAGTATTCAGATAAAATAGATAGAGTATACGGTCCTACTCATGATCCCGTAACCTCTAAATGGAAACTTGGAAAAACTGTTATTGATTTCGCCCATAATGGTTGGATTGTGGCGAAAGGAGACTATGTTGTTGGAACTCGCGGGCTATATGAATTAATATTTTACAAAGAACCTGATTATTACACTGAGGACGATGTGAAACGATATATTACATTGCTGGAATTAACCAATGCTCATAAAAAACTGAATGGTACACTAAAGGGAACCAAAACCTATAAGTGGAATGAAATTATTAAACCTAATCTTAATAAATCACTTCTTAAACCTGACCTGAATAAATCATTTCGTCGTAATACAGTATCTGGTAGGGAGGAGGTTGGCTCAGGAATACCGACACATTGGGAAGACAGCGATGATCATGTGCAATATGTGTATTGGGATGACCCAAACGAACTTTGTGAGCGCCTCAAATTGTTGATGGCTGAGCAAAAAGCAGGAAACACCGCATCCCTCAATAACGAAATTGTTGCCATTATCAACGAATTACGTGAAGCAGATATTATATATTAACGTTAGATCAGATTATTGTAGCATCATTTCCAATATGAATGTTGACAAGTTTGGTCGCCATCATTATCGTTCTAATGAACAAGCTGTTAAAAAGCTACGTGAAGGCTTAAAACAATCTATTTTGGATGTACAAAACCAAATACATGCAGTAAAGAAGGATATGCAACGGAATCCTCCTGTAGCTGATACAGATCTTTCCAACAAGAAATTCGTAGATAGTCGCATTGTTCATGTCAAGTCTTTTGTAAGAAAAGAGTTTAATTTGTTGCGCAAAGAATATAATGCAAAACATGTTCAACTTGAACAAAAAATCTCAGACACCATAAGTAAAGTAGAAAGTGATTCTAATAAAAAAATTAATTTGTTGCTTGATGAGAACAAAGTGAATGCTGCAAAAATATCCGATTTGTCGAAACAAGTACACGAGTTTAGAAATGACCTAGATTTATTTAAACGTGAAATGAATAAGAACGTTACAGATGCTGCTCACCAAAGCGCACAAAATATGTTGAAATCGTTGGAAATGGAAAAAAAGATTAAAACAACGGATCTTAATTCACATGATTTAGAAAATCGTCTTAAGGTAGTAGAAGAATACGTCGAAAATAATAAAATTGTCTAAAGAGTCAATTGATGGACGAGTTGCATAAAACCTATTGTACAAAGAATATTGCGTTAGAACGTAAACAGTTTAGGTAGAGTGAAGATGTCTGATGCAAAAAAGGTGAAAGGCAGAAAACATAATAAATTACTAAGCGAGTTACAGGTAAATCTACAAACCATAAATGATAATAGGATTCATGATCTTGAGCAATGGTAGAAAAGCATTCGATATGAATCAGATATGAGATCTTTACTAGATAGTAGAGTATCAGAGCTGTCAAAGACTTTGTATGAGTTGGATGAACGTTTATCTTCAGCAGTAAAAGAAATCCAAGATACACTTGCTATATTTAACACATATTTACACCCTTTACTCCAAAGAGTTAAAGCTTTAGAAAGTAGAAATGGCGTCGTCCATGGAAAAGGTCCAACTAGTTAACGAGCTACACAAACCTGCTCGAAAAAATTATCCAAGACGACGTACAATAGTCAAAGGCTTAGACGATTTATGGCAGATGGACTTGGCTGAAATGCGACCTCATTCTCATAACAATAGAAATTTTAAATTAATTTTAGTTGTTATTGATTGTTTTTCGAAATATCTGTGGACTCGTCCATTAAAGACAAAGACGGGTGAGGAGCTGACTCGAGCATTTTCGGATATCCTCGCACACAGCAAACGAACACCGAAAAATCTGCAGTCGGATCAGGGAACTGAATTTTACAATAACAAGTTTCAAAATTTAATGAAAAAACATAAAATAAATCACTATTCTGTTTTCACTACCATGAAAGCAGCCATGGCTGAACGCGTCATTAGAACGTTGAAATCCAAACTTTACAAGTATTTCAGCTTACACGGTACTTACAAGTGGATTGACATATTGCCCACAGTTACGGCTGAATACAACAATACAAAGCATTCAAAAACGGGGTACAAACCATCACAAGTGAACAAAACCAATGAAAAGGAGATTTTAAAAAACAAATTTACGCATTTAAAAATCGCAGTTCCCCGAAAATTTAAAGTCGGCGATATTGTACGCATCAGCAAAACCAAAATGTTATTCGACAAGGGATATGTTCCAAGTTGGACAACAGAATTATTCAAAGTTACCAAAATCAATATTACCAACCCTGCAACGTACATGCTCGAAGACATGCAAGGTGCACCGATCAAAGGAGCCTTTTACGATGAAGAGTTACAGAAAACAGCCAATCCTGATATTTACTTAGTTGAAAAAGTTTTACGTCGTAAAGGTAAAAAAATGTACGTCAAATGGCTTGGCCTTGATGTAAAACATAATAGTTGGATCGATAATGATGCTGTCATCTAAAAAGGTGGGGGGAATTCTGAAAAATTAGCAGAAACACGTTTTTCGTTCTCAGTGTGTTGCAGTCAGTTAGCTAGTAAAAATGTATTCCCAAGATACTGAATACTCAAGCGGCAGCGAGTATGATGTCACCCTTTCACCATCATCTGAAACATCAACTGTATGTGAAGACTACGATCATGAGCTGGATGCTCTTCTAGAGAAGTATGAAGAAGCAGCTAAGAACGAGTCCCATTATCTGCTGTACACACAGTTGTTAAATGGATCATACCAACTTGGTTGTGGTCTAAGTCCAGCCAGAACATATACTCCAGCTGTAATTATGTGGAAATCGCCATGGCAGAAAATATCTTTCAGTGCCTATGAATGGGAACAATTAATTACCCAACTCAATGAGCAAAGTTTTTTCCACGAAAACGTGACCGTCTCTGATGATCCTGTTGAAATTCAGTGTGGTGAATATTGCATAATTCGACAAATAACCTACAACAGCATGAAATTCCTCGAAATAATCAAGCACGGCATTAACTTTTGTCTCTCAGAAGTGCAAGTGAACACCCTTGTGGAAGCAAATAGTGAACTTTTAACACCGTATATGTCCATGCTAGAGACTATTGAATTTCCACATTATTATTATAATACGCTTAATATTGTTCGAAATAGTTTTAGTAGTCATAATTATACGTTTTCAGACGCAATTCAAAAATTGTATACATTTACACAGGAAGGAAATACTTTACAACATATAGCGTTAGGGCAACTTATATTTTTCTGTAAAAATAGGATCGCTAATGATCTTGAAAGAATTTAATAAAGCTTGTAAAATATATCTCTGTTGTTTTATTTCATGAAAATAAATTACAAGAGGAGTATTGGCTGGTGGGGTTTATTTATATCACAGTGATGTTTTCTTATTTGAACTAGTATCATTCGAGATGCATATCAATAAAGTTGTTCTGCTCATCGCAACCAGCATAAGTTTTTGCTTAGGTGGAAATTTTACTGAGACAAATGCAGTGTCATGGCTAGAACAATATGGTTACATCACCACAAGTGAAACTGCCAGTACTGATATTACTGAAACACTAGAACAGTTTCAAGAAAGATATAATTTACCGGTAGATGGGAAATTAAATAAAGAAACGATGGAGTTAATGCAGAAACCACGATGTACACAAGGAGACAATGCTTACGCTGTAAAATCAGCATGGAAAAAATTTGATATAAAATGGTATTTTCCACAAGCAACCCCTCAAGCTTTGACAGTCACTAAAAGAGTATTTGAAATATGGGAAGAAGCATCAAAATTTAAGTTTACTTATCTGAGAATCCCAGATCCAAATCCGGATATAACTATAACAGTAGTTCCAAAACAGCACTATTTTCGATACAATTGTCAGGGTAACGACGAATGTCCTTTTAAATTTACAAGTGGTATATTAGCACATTCTTATTTTCCACCTACATCTGGGTGCATAGAAATTCATATGAATAGCAATCTAACATGGGATTTCAGTTTAAATTCTACAGCAGAAGGTCGAACAAATTTCTTTGCAGTCCTTCTCCATGAAGTTGGTCACGCTTTAGGTTTAGCACACAGTAGCGATAAGAAGGCTGTAATGTATCCCTTTTATGAAACCTTTCCTTCTCACATAACTGATGATGATAAAAGAGGCTTAGAAAAGTTATATGGACATAAAAGTAAATCTGCATCTATTCCAACTCAACCTAGGAGTAGTTCACCAACTACAACAGAAAGATCTAGGACAACCACAGCAGCTAGGACTAATAAATCAAAGCAAAATATAATAACGAATGTATGTGAATTGGAATATCCAGATTTAATATTTTTAGCGTATGCTCCATCATTTCCAACATACCGAATGTATATAGTAAGTAAGGATCTGGTATGGAAATATGACTTAAATAATGAAAAGATACCCACCAATGCTGAACAATTTATAAGATACTTTCCAAGGGGAATTACGAACGTGACACATGTTTTTCAAAGTTCCAATGGAGATATGATTGGTGTAAGCAGAAATCGTATATATGCAGCAGCATTTCCTAGCTTAAGAATTCATACAGATAACATGGTACCTGAAATCAATAACGCAAGAAGTATTAACGGTTTATTCCAAACAAATTCAGGAAAAAAATTTGTTTGTTTTGATGGTTCATTTATTGAATTTAATGATAAAGACATTATCTCAAGAGGACGCATAAGTGACGTTTTTCCAGGAATACCAAATGATATTACATCAGCATTTAATTACATCGATGGACATATATATTTCTTAAAGCACAACGTCTATTACAAGTTTAATGAATTTACAAGAAGTGTCATTGAAAAAGGTACTTTTAATTGGAATATGTTGGGGATCCCTTGTCCTGATAATGGATTAATAAAACAACTGAAATCCTTATTATCTAAAGTAAATTTATTTTATGAATAATTAATGTCTGGGGGTCCATCATCAATGGGATCTGGGGATCTGGGGATCTGGGGATTTTGTATGGGGAAAAGGTAAATAAAAATAAAGCATATTTTACAAGAAAGTCTTTTATTCGTTATTAGTAATCGATAATCGTAATCGCA
Organism: Diabrotica virgifera virgifera; assembly: GCF_917563875.1. Classification (NCBI taxonomy): domain Eukaryota; kingdom Metazoa; phylum Arthropoda; class Insecta; order Coleoptera; family Chrysomelidae; genus Diabrotica; species Diabrotica virgifera. The sequence goes on from NC_065447.1 coordinate 58,345,754, forward strand.
AATCGTATTCGTTTAATCGAAGTAACGTTTTGTGATTATGATCAATACAACTAAAAGGTAAGTAATTACTTTACAAGAAAGTTTTTTTACATTTTACAGGTATAAACGTACAAAATATGTTTACCGAAAATGATACAAATATACAGATCGTCTTTACCAAAAGGTTTAAATTTTATTAGCATCTTAAATATCTGAGAATCTTACTTTTTTATTACGATTCCTGTGTAAGTCCTCCTCACAATCATATCTATCCTTTAGTTCAAAGAGTACCTCACAAAAACCATTTTGACACCAGGATGATTTTTTTCTAAATATCAAATGTAAGTCTGAAGCTAAACAACTAACATGAAAATTATCAGATTTAGCTTTTAGACATTTTTGTTTTTCAGAGAAAATTATTTTAAATACCCTGTAACATGGTCGACAGAGTAGCAAATTATATTTTGGTATTTGATAATACCTAAACCATAAGCAATAGTAGTCATTAAGTGCAAAAGTTTCAAAATCCTGACACTCTATAATTGCCTGACGAAGTTCAGGTGAAATATTCAATTCTAGATCATGATTCTCAAAGTCACAAACTTTAAAATGTTCATAAGGAACGGGATTAGTTTTAATTTGCATCCATTTAATTTTACTAAATTTTTGAACTATTTCCTCCGTTAATACCCATGGTAAAGGCGATTTACTAATAAATTTTGAAATTTCATGTATGTTTTCGATAATAGAGCTTATGCATAAATTCTGTAGACTTTCCATCTTCCACATCTGAAAAATGAATTCACCTATGTGTTATACTGTAGTGGCCCCAGGGCAACGTATCAAAAGTGTTGGAGAGTAAGTGCCGTTTGTCATCAAAAGGGTTTAAGGCTATTTTAGTTTGCTCAATACTGTAAACTTCATGTAATTTAGATTGTATACAACGCTGTGTTGCATAAAAAAGTGATTTTGTTTCGGCAGTTTCACGAAAACTTTTCAAACAATTCAAATAATCATCAAAGTTAATTTTCATCTTTACAACATTCATCTTAACCCCTTTCGACTTTTTAACATCTTTCTCCCCAGCCACTTTATATGTATATTGCTTTGAACGAAGACCAACGAAGTGAGTCATGATTTTTGAGTTATTCTCATCTTTCATTAGACCTGGCACTTTTTTGTTTACTAAAGGAATATTCCAAGGATTATTTGGGGGATAATCGCTTGTATCAAATCTATGAATGTCAGGCTTAATCATTTCCTCGTATATATCATTACATTCAGTTTCATAAATCAATCCATCAGTATCAATATAAAGCAATTTATTTTGATTTAATGGGAATTTTTGTAACATATAGTCATAATGAAATTCATATATGCAGGTTTTAGAAAGTTCTAAAATTGCCATTCCAACATACAATGGTTTATTAAAAATAATTTCAGCTTTCTTTAATTCTACTGCCATTAATGATTGATCGAAAATAACGCGACTATGAAACTTCGGGCTAGCAATCAAATTTCGAGCACCTACGCGTCCCTCCCATTTATTTACTAGTTTCACCAGCCTATGCTTCCTTTGGTTCTCCATGGTCTTCCCGAATACAGCGTTGTTCATGAGCTTGTATAAGTTTTTCTCAAAGCTTGTTTTAGCTTGAGCCCTCAATTGTGTATTAAGAGCAATGTAACCTTTTAACCAAGTCATTTGCTTGAATCTCAATACCTTATGAATTTTAGTAAGAACTAATCCATGTGATATAGCCTGTTTTAGGTTCCTGTAGTGAATAACGTAGTTAGTTTTATTGTACAGAGTGGACAAGAGTTTAGATTGTTTGGAACCAGGAGGTTTGCAATGCTCTACACAAAACGGTAAATCTTTATGGTAGTCATGTAAGTTTTCTGGATAAGAGAGATCAACTTCAAGAATGTATCCCTCTTTTGCATCGTCAGGTATTGACATAACATCGATATTTGTATCATCCCAATGGAAACCTCCATAAGGGAGAGGTTCACTCATCGCCCAACCATATAGATTGTTAACATCAAGGTACATGAGATATTTAGAAGGTTTAGATGGATCGTAATTCATCATGTATTTGTTGTTAGCCTCCCCCATCCGGTTACAACACTGTGATATACCTCCACGTATACCTCGTTCATAGAATAAAAGCATATCAACATCTTGTATAGTTTCCAAGTGACATCCTGTATACTTGAGCATTGCATCCCATGTAAAACCTGGGATGGTATAGTAGTGTCCTGGATCTAATCCATATGTCTTGAAGCATGTGTCTCGAAAAGTTTCGAAAACTACAGCCAAAAGAAGTATATCTGTCTTCATGTATAAATTACTGTAATCCCAAAGAGTCTTCATGTTAAATTTCTCCCACACTAATTTAGCGTGAGCATAATTTGAATCTGATATATGCTCATCGTTCAGTTTATTGTAGAATTTTTCTTTATTTGGCAACTTTGTTTCATCCAACCGTTCAATTTTATCTAAATAATCATAAAAGAATACTCCTTTTTTAGTTAACAACTTAAACGTTTCATCATCTAAATTTGGAAATTGTTTTCTTAAAATTCCAAAATTTTCTGGCTTCAAAGTTGAAACTAAGCTATCTAATGAACTCCCCATAAATCTAAAAGTATCAATGAACCGGAATCTAATATTTGTCTTTTTATGGTAAACTGTGAAACTAATATATTTTTCTTTGTTGACTGGTAAAATGGAAATGTCGTACATTTTCGCTAAATCCTTTATTATGAAATGCGAGTCGTAACCACTCATATTGTGGAAGGCTATTGGAACCACAAATGTTTTTTTATAATTTAAATTGCACCCATTGTGTGCAAAACCTCTAAAATTGCCAGTCAAATGACAATGGTCTCTTACAATTCGATCCTTCTCCAAAAATTTTCTATTACAAATGTGACATCTCTCAGTAGCATCTTTTAAACTTACTTCAACGTTCATGGGTTGAATATTTATTAATTTTGAATGAATAAATTGAGCTAAATTGTCAATTTCATGTGAAAACCATGACATACAATCCAAACCCACATGACTTTTGTAGAATGAAAAATTATCGTCATAATTACACTTAAAATATAATCCGGCACTGTACGCTGTGTGTCTTTGATATGGATGCGTTGACGTAGTTGATGGTGTTGAGTGGGATGCGCGAAGAGGAACGAGCAGTGATTCAAAATCTGCGTATACTAGGAATGGCAATTTTTCTTTGTAAACAAAGTTTTTAAATTTGACATATGGTTCTTTGGTGAAACTTATTTTGCAGTCATCTATCTTTTCACAGTAGATGATATGAGCATCCAACTTTTCTTTTGTATAAAAATAATTAAGACATCTGTCACATATATATTTCTTTCCATTGTGTTTAGAAAGTTGTGACTTGACAAGTTTGCCTAAATCTTTTATCCAAATATAGTGAAAATGTATTAGATCTTCATCACGTCCACCACTCCATGGTCCGACGTTGTCCACTTCATTATTAAAATAATATTTATTTTGAACTATCAACAGATTGACATGTTTTTCCCGTTTTTGTTTAGTTAATCTCACAGGAAGTACCGAAAAATTGAAAAGCTCATCTTTAACATTTAACTCGAAAACATTAACGGAAATATTTTCATTATTTTTTTCAAAGAGGGAAATTTGATTTAGAGTTACTGGAAATGTAAGACCTTTTAAATTAAGGACAGTGGTGTAATGAGGATATGAAGTAGTTTTGTTAGTGTTTATGTTAACTGAATATAGGGCTGATACAATGGCCCAAGCAAAACAAGCCTGGTCGTTATTCTTAACATTGATACAAGCTCGTTTTTGGTAACTTTAGGATGCAATTGAATATACGATGAGGCTCCTTTAGCCATTTCAAATTTATTAATGTTTATTTCTAAAGATATAATTTGATTCAGTGCCCAACCACTCTGAGATTCCTCAAATTCAGATAAATCGGTCAAAACAATATTTTTAACGTAAACTTCAAACCAATAATTTAAATCGGTAGTCACATCAATAACTTCATTTTTAGTATTAAAATATTTTCTTTCTAAATTTTCCACCTCCTCAGCTTTTTTGATAAATTCCCCACAAAATGTAGTATTTACTTTTAACATGCCCATTCTTTTTAAGTTGTATTCAATTTTCTTTTGAAATAGTTTAAAAGCATCGGCAAAAAACTGTAAAATATCTTTATGCTCTTTGTTAATAATTATTCCTGTTTGTACTCTACTTTGAAAAATTGATACTATATTTCTCCATACAACCTTTGCTTTACTTCTACGTATATTATTTAACCCACCGCCTGCAACGGAATTTAAATTTTGAAGTATAATTAAAAATCTTTTAAGGATCCCTACATTGGTTTGAAGTTTTCGTAGCGTCCCTATACTTAAATCGCCATCCTTAATAGCTAAATTGCATAAACATATATGTTTTTTAACTTGTTTTATCCAATTTTTTGTTTCTCTATCCGAACAACGCTTTTTTAAAAAAAGTAATTTTTCAGTTTCATCAAATTTTTTAATTATCTCACTACTAAGAATGGCGATTTCCTCAGAATTCATTTTTCAAAATTTTGGATATGAAAAATCTACTTACAGTTTTTTAAATTTCAATTATTTCGAATGACGCTGCAGGATTTAGCTTGCTCGACGTGCTCACCAGGCCTCTGAATACGACAGCGTACTTTTCTGTCCTCAACTGATCTATATAGGGGGTGTAGTCCTCGGTAACCCGCTTCGGTAGGAACACCACACTTTCCTCTAATTCTAGAAGCACCGATTGGCCAAATGCAGTGTTGACGATTTTACTGTTTATTATTTTATATGGTTTGTCAACTTCCAGTTGCTGTAGTTTTGTAATCGGTTTGTCTTCTTTCTTAACAACAGAAACTTTGTTTAGTTTGTTTAGATCCATCTGAAATAATTGCGAATGTAAGTTCATTTGCTACATTGCAGATTCTATTATTAAAAATTACATGATTTTGAAGTAAATTATAATAAAATTGCAACAGTGAAAATATGAAAAAAGACATTGACGTAATAAAAAGCTACGGCTACAAAATCATGTCTATATAATAGGATACATTACATACGAGTTTTAACAACTCATAATAGACGGTAAACGTGGACTAGGATACAAACGAAAGTCATAACTTAAGAATGTACACACGAATACCACGCTACGCTGTCTCTTGCAGGTCTGAGGAAAATTGCAACAGTAAATCATAAAAGATGACATTGAAATGATAAAAAACTAAAACTGAGGTAAAATTGTAACAGTAAAATATAAAATATTACAAAACATTAAACTGGTAAACATACAGAAACTACATAATCACAGTATAAGGGCTATACGGGAACGAGCACACAAAAATAAAATTTCCCCAGATCTACTGAAAAACTGGGCCTTTCACAACATCTGGCAACAGCGCCTCCCATAAGAGCCTGTGTATTAGCGTAAGATAGAAAATCAATTTTCTCCCAGATTCTGGGGAAATTTTACAAAGATTTTAAGGATGCATTACGTACGAGTTTCTACAGCTCGTAATAGAAGGTAAACGTGGACCAGGACGCAAACGCAACTCATTACGAGTTTCTACAGCTCGTAATAGAAGATAAACGTGGACCAGGACGCAAACGACACTCATACCTTAAGAATATACACATGAAGGTTTTGAAAAAAATGATTTACCGGCTATTATGTAGATTTCAGGTCTTTAAGGTAAAATCGCAGCAGTAAAACATTGAAATGATGAAAAAGCAGAAACTACAAGATCATTATTCTATACTAATGGGATGCATTACGTACGCCTTTCTACAACTCGTAATAAACGTGGACCAGGAGGCACACGCAACTCATAACTAAATATACACACATGAGGGCTTGAAACACAAACAGCATTTACCGGTAGAAAAGCGGAAACTACAAAATCATAGTTATACAATAGGATGTTTCTACAACTCATAATAGAAGGTAAACGTGGACCAGGACGCAAACGGAACTCATTACTAGTTTCTACAGCTCGTAATAGAAGATAAACGTGGACCAGGACGCAAACCACACTCATAACTTACAAAAAATTACATAAGAATATACGCAAGAAGACTTGAAACAAAAAGCATTTACAGGTAAATAGGCTCCAGGTCTTTAAGGTAAAATTGCAACAGTAAAACACAAAAGAAGACGGAAGACTTCTGAAGTAGCAAATAATTAAATACTAAAAATATTTACTTACTTTTTTAGTTGTATTGATCACACTCACAAAACGATTACTTGGTGTAGTTCGTGACTGACAGAAACTCTATGAAATGGCTATCCCCGATTTCAGTTTAAATAGTAGCTACTCCGGAAATGCCTCGTGAACACATTCACGTTTTAATTGCATCTTTTAACTAGTAATTTGCAAACGATTAAAAAACATTTGCACTTAATTCGTGGGAACGACATGTGCATAATATTTATAGAATTTGTACATCCTTTAACTAGTAATTTGCAAACCATTGGAATGTGGATGTATCCGGTTCACTCGTGGGAACGACATATAATATTTATAGTTGGTGCATTAACGTATGACATCATTGGAATGTGGATGTATCCGGTTCACTCGTGGGAACGACATATAATATTTATAGTTGGTGCATTAACGTATGACATCATTGGAATGTGGATGTATCCGGTTCACTCGTGGGAACGACATATAATATTTATAGTTACTGTCAGCGTATTTCCCGCGGTTCACTCATTTCGCCACACGTGCATTAACGTATGACATCATTGGAATGTGGATGTATCCGGTTCACTCGTGGGAACGACATATATAGTTGCCGTTGCGTCAGCGTCCACATTGCAATATATTTTTATTACTTGGAGGTACTCACGTATTTTTCTTTGAATTCTAAAAGCACATTGTAGAATGCAGGCGGGGTGCATTCGTTTGTATGAAATTATAATACTAAAAAATCGTTGCTTTTTGCCGACACCGTATCTACATTGCCTAATTTTGTTACATAACGCCATTTTTACCGCCCCCGGAGGCCCCACCCTATGGGATTCTTCTTCAGAGGCCTCAACGCCGCTGTCCGCCTCATTGCAACACGAATTCTCACCCCCTACAGGGTGCGACAGGGTGTACTTCTTAGGGTTCTTTTATAACGATAGGGTTCTTCTTCAGAGGCCCCAACGCCGCTGGCCGCCAACACGTCTACTTCTCAGCCCTATGACGACAGGGTGTACTTCTTAGGGTTCTTTTATAACGACAGGGTTCTTCTTCAGAGGCCTCAACGCCGCTGGCCGCCAACACGTCTACTTCTCACCCCCTATGACGACAGGGTGTACTTCTTAACGACAGGGTTCTTTTATAACGACAGGGTGTACTTCTTGCACCAGAGGCTACGGCCTCAACGCCATCCTAGCCATCAAGCTGGCCGCCATCTTGGATCTTGGATCTCAGATTCCCATATCTCTACTACTAACACCATTTTCAACAGACATAAATTCCTTACCGGGACATTTACAAATGGAATGTTACGAAATGCAATGTGATGCATAGCTGAAAGAAAAATTTAATCTGGTTGGCGTGGAAGAATTCTATAACAACTATTTTGACAAGGAGAAATATCCTACATTTTACAAACATGCTCTGTTCATGATTTCATTATTGGGAAACACTTACACGTGTGAACAACTTTTTAGTAGGATGAGATGAAGCATATTAAATCCCATATCAGAATACGGATTACCGATGCATGTTCATCTAGAAAACAAAAATATACCATGTTCGGGATACTTGAGCAGCCAGGTTGCAAATGGGTTTTTTGGGTACTATATACCTAATACATTATACATACAAAAATGCCCGTCACAGTTCGGATGAGAAATTCAGTTGTTAACAAATAAGTGTCAAAAATGGCAGTTTTTTCGTTTAAATCGCTACGGGTAAAAATAGGGTAATTAAATATCTTATTTATACTGTTATTTTTTAGTAGATGAGCCAAGGTTTAAAATGGCAGTTTTTGAATTTCGGTTTGATCATTTGTTGCTTCAGAAATTGCAAAATAAAACTAAAATTTCGAAAATAAAAAAATTGCTATAACTTTTGCGAAAATGACCTTAAGACTTTCATATTGCACAAAAAGTTGAGACAAACAGTCCATATAATGCACAAAAATTTTTAAGATGATGTTCAATTAGTTTAAATTTTATTCAATTTGTTTATCCCAATGAGCTTTTTCTTCGCAATATCGTTGTTCAGAAAATAGTAATGTAATAGCAATTCTGTGAAAACCACATGAAAGAAGAAAAGTCATGTGTTCAAAGTATTTTAAAAAAATCATTAAAACGTCATTTTTATCATTCCGAAAACATTTTACTAAAGTAGGGCCATTTTTAGTTCATAAACAATTTGAATAACTTTGTTAATATTGACTGTAGATTAAAACTACTTTGGGATTTGAAAAGCTGGTATTTTTATACGAATTTTCAAAAAAACACTTTTTGCCTAGGTTAATTACAGTCAAAGTTAGTCACTTTTTTTATTTAATGTTGTTCTGAAGCTATACTTGGGCGTCGAAACGTTAATAAATTCATTTTTTTGGTAAAATTGTGGCTTATTTCCCATTTTTTATTTAATTGACAGCTACTTTGTTTATAACAATTAAGCAACCCAACTAGCGCCATTTCGAAGTTGAAGGTATATAGTTTATGTGTAAAAGTTTGAGTAAACATTAAACTTCAACAGAGCTGTTAATTAATCTTTAAAAATAACGTTCTAACGAAATCGATTTGTGGTCGGTGGAAATGAATATTAAAATCCGTGCACTCAAAAAATGAAACTGATTCTTCAAACATAATATGCTGCGATTAATATCTCCAGAGCTTGTTGATGGATTTTGATCATAATTTTTTTAAATTGTATGTACTCGTAGTCTTGTAGAGTACGTTATGTACGTAAATCCCCACCTAACATTTCAAAATGTTAAGGGGAGTTCCCTTTATCACTCAGGGATATGAAAAATAGATTACGACCGATTTCTAAGACCTACCGAATATACATATATAATTTCATAAAAATCGGTCAAGCGGTCTAGGAGGAGTATGACAACTAACACTGTTACAGGAGAATTTTATAGATGTAAATATATAGATGGGTATTAACAAATAGGGGTTGGTGATGGAAAAGTGTAAATTAAGGGTTGTATAAATCATATAAAATTAAGATAGACAATTTTGTCCAAAAACTTATGGGTATGAAGAATAGATTAAAACCTATTCTCAGTCCCATAGGATATACTTGTAAAATTTCATAAAAATCGACCAAGCCGTTTCGGAGTAGTATGGTAACTAACACTGTTACAGAAGAATTTTATGTATATTGAAGTAACTGTGAATTAAATAAAAGTGGCTAACTTTGACCGTAATTAACATAGGCGAAAAGTTTTTTTTTTAATTTGTGTAAAAATACAAAGCTTTTGAAATTCCAAGGTAAATTTACTCTACAGTCAATATTAACAAAGTTATTCAAATTGTTTTCAAGCCAAAAATGACTCTACTTTAGTAAAATGTTTTCGTAGTGACAAAAATTACTTTTTAATGATTTTCTTCAATAACTTGAAAACAAGACTATTGTTCTTTCATGTGGTTTTCACAGAATTTCTATATAATTATTATTTTCTGAACAATAACATTACAAAAAAAGCTCTTTGGGATAAACAAATTGAATAAAATTTAAACTAATTGACGAATCGTCTTAAAACTTTTTGTGCAGTATATGGACTCTTTGACTCAACTTTTTGTGAAATATAAAAGTCGTAAGATCACTTTCGCGAAAGTTATAGCAAATTTTTTATTTTCGAAATTTTAGTTTTATTTTGCAATTTTCGAAGCAACAAATGATCGGACCAAAAATTAAAAAACTGCCGTTTTAAACATTGGCTCATCTACTAAAAGAAGAATACTATAAATAAGATATTTAATTATCCTATTTTTACCTGTAGCGATTTAAACGAAAAAACTGCCATTTTTGACCCTTATTTGTTAATAACTAAAATTCTCGTCCGAACTGTGACGGGTATTTTTGTATGTATAATGTATTAGGTATATAGTACCCAAAAAACCCATTTGCAACCTGCTGCTCAAGTGTCCCGACAAAAACCTTATTTCCCTGGAGTATTATGTAGTTCCGCTAAACAAAGTCAGATATCTCATTAATTTACAAATTTGTTCAGTTAGCAGAATGATACATAAAACAAAAAATTAGTGCCTTTATTTTTTCATTAAATTGTCTTACCAAGAAGTTTGTTTTATTTCTAAAAATATCTTCAAAATGATGTTTTTTTTGTTCGTTAGTTAGCTACATAAGATTATTTAGTAGTGCGGCCCGGTGCGAAATTGTGTTTCCGAATTTTGGCCCGGCTGCCGAAAAGGTTGGTCACCCCTGCTATATTGTTAATATATTTTTTTATTAAGATCTAATTCGCCAGTTGTTATGTTCTTTTAATGGGCCCAGTATCCTAGGTAATATTTTTCTTTCCAACACATCTAATGCATTCGCAGATGTCTGTGTAGTGTGACCAACTCCAATTCAGTCGAATTCGGGACAAGGCTGAAAAAAATACCTAAAATCCGGGACTTTTCGATGAAAATCGGGCTATTTTTTTTAATATAGAATTTAATATAATCATTTTATTGATTATTTAACATTTTTATGTTGATAAAATTTTTTTTGATGGGATGGACTGTAATGATAATTAAATTTTTGTTAGTTTTTGACGTTTCGACTTCCAATCCGGAAATCGGTCTCAAAAAAGGAAAAATTAGAAAATCAACTGATGTTGGATTTCCATGTAAATAGAACCTTAGATTAATATAAAAATATATTTATCATTGTTATCATTATTTAATAACCATGCTTTTGAATCGTCTTTTCAGAAGACGATAATTAAAATACTGAAACGGGAAAAAGTTTAGAGTTTGTGTTTTCGTAGAACTATAATACCACGATATAAAATGCATGCGTTTTGGATGTGGTATTAGTATTACACTCTAGGAATTGTCGACTTTTTTTTGTCCCACCAATTCAATTTGATGTGAATTCTTAGAAGAATAACGTGTTCAAAATTTCAAAATAGAATTTTACCAAAACGTTGAAAATCCGGGTGGCCCGGAAGCCTTGTCCGGGACGCCGGGACACGACTTTGTAATTCGGGCCATGTCCCGGATTTTTCGGGCTAGTTGGTCACACTAGTTATAACCCATGTTTCATACCCATAACTTACTTTAGGTCTTATTGCTTTATAGACCCGGAGTTTTGTTTTCCGATGTGTTTCGGGAGTTGAGTATGTGGATCATTGCGAAATATTCTTTATTTGCTACCATAAGCCTTCTATTTATTTCCGGTTCTTCTTCATTATTTGCGATCAGCTCCATTCCTAAGTACGTAATTCGAGTGTTCTGTATCGTCTATAAAATGTTGTTGTTGCGCTTGTCTATTTGATCTGGTTTGTATGAGCAGTTTTGTTTTCTTAGTATTTATTGTTAGCCCTACAACTTCTAAATTTTGTTTCAACTCAACGTAGCTTTCTTCCGCCGCATTCTTTGTTCTGCTCATTATGTTTATATCATTTGCGTATGCTGCTAATTGGGTAGATTTTTTTGTATGTTATTTCCGCTCACCGTCAACCGTCTACTTGCATATTGAAGAAAAATATTAAAAAGTGTTGGAGCCAGTTCGTCGCCTTGTTTCAGTCCTTGCATACATGTGATTTTGTTTCTGTCACTGTCATTTGCATTAGTCTTATTAATTTTGATGGTATGCCAAATTCTTGCAATATATTAGATAGTATTGTTCTATCTATTTAATCATATAGACGAAGCAATAAAGCACTAATAGTCTAAGAGCTAGTGAACCCTCCGACTAACGGTCGTCCTGTAAGGCTAGAAATTTTTCTAGTGATAATTTATAGCACACCAAGGCTAAAAACCATGACCTGGCAGGCTTCAGCGGCGCACGTGTATCTACCAGGTGAATCGAAAAGTGCAAATTTAGGGAGTAAAATAAACTTTCTCCTGTAAGGTTTAAATTTAAGTATGTGTTTGAGTAAGTCATTTAGAAGAAATGTGTACAATGACAGGCGATTCTGAAGAGCATAAGACCTTGCCAGGCGAGCGGAAAGATTAGGGGTTTTTCCTAAAATTATTCTTTTTGCATCCAATAATTTTTTTTAGATTTTTTGAATAATTCCAAACAGAAAAGACCTTTAGTGATTTTTCTCTTAAGTTAATAGTTTTTGTTATATAAGCGATTGAAAATTGCCAAATCGGCCATTTTTAACCCTAAATCGGACATTTATCTAAAAATTTCAAAGTTGCCAAGGTAGGTAGATATTCTTTAAGGTCAAACCGGCAAACAGGTGTATGTTCTCAAAGAAATTGAAAGTGTGTAAAAAAATTTTTAATAATCAGCTAAGTACTTTCAACACAAAACGTGCCATCATCAGAGCTTCCTAAAAGGACATTTAAGATAAGAGATTTTTTATAAACAAAAGATTGAAAAAACTTACGTCCTCTTATAAATCCTTCATAGAAGAGTAGGTAATTGTTAAAATTCACATGATAAATCATGGATACTGGGCAAAAGCCACAGATATCGGGTATAAAACCCTTAAAATTAAAAGTTTATCACATCTAAATTCTTTTTTAGTTTAAAAATTACAACATGGCTGCGTCAAACCATTGTGAGTTCACGTGAACAGCTGAGCGCTGTCATTCATTCAAATGATAAAGAAGGAACCACTAATTTATGCGCCCTCTATATTGGTATGTAAATAAAAATTAAAAATTAATTAAATTGAAAATGGCTAAAAGGCCATGTGTTGGTTAAATTAATTCTAAGTGAAGATACTGAATTTTTAAAGTTAAATTTTCAAAATTACAAATATTAATATTGAAGTGAAATGTTAACGTGTATGTAAGTTATCAAAATTCTTTTAAAAAACAAACCGTTATGGTTTGACCAAGTGTGGAAGAAGTTAGATGAAAACAAACCAAGGAGAAGTCTCATTTGTCAAGTTCAGAGTTCGAAAGCTGTAATTTTATAAAATTAACAAATTTACCAATAGATTAAGTCAAATCTCAAATATTCTACTTATATGTAATCAATGAAAGAAAACTCAAGAATACCGAAAAAGTAATGTTCAAAATACCTACAGCAATTGTTGGGTAGGTATACTTATACTAAACCAAAATTATTAAAGAAATTTCTTAAAGATAGGATCAAATTTACAATTTAATTGAATCTGAGTATTAACACAGTTTTGAGGATTTCTTTTCATTTCTCTACTTATTTCTAGATCTTCTAGTAGATTCATTTTAGTATAGTTATTATTTGGTATGCTATGTAGGATCCTACTATCTCTTTGGGGACTAAAGCTGTGTTTCGATGCATGCAAATGATAACCAAAACTAGATTTATCGATCTTTGAAAGATGTTCTTTAATACGTGTATCCAACGGTCGCATCGTTCTACCTACGTAGGTCACAGGGCAGTCACCACATGACAATTTATATATGCCACTTTTAGAAGTTTTTTTAATTCTGTCTTTAGTATGAGAAAAAATAGACCTGATGTTTTCTTTACATTTAAATGAGAGTTTTAAGTTAGGAATGTTATTTAAGATTTTGGCTATATTGTCTGAAGTATAACCTATGTATGATATAGATCTATACATAACTTCTGAATTGGAGTTGTCAGGAGTAGCATTATAAGCTAGAGATCTGTTCCTTTTATTCCTTAATTTGTTGAGTATGTTGTCAACCAAAGTCGGGGAGTAACCATTTTTATTTACATACCAATATAGAGGGCGCATAAATTAGTGGTTCCTTCTTTATCATTTGAATGAATGACAGCGCTCAGCTGTTCACGTGAACTCACAATGGTTTGACGCAGCCATGTTGTAATTTTTAAACTAAAAAAGAATTTAGATGTGATAAACTTTTAATTTTAAGGGTTTTATACCCGATATCTGTGGCTTTTGCCCAGTATCCATGATTTATCATGTGAAGTTTAACAATTACTCTTCTATGAAGGATTTATAAGAGGACGTAAGTTTTTTCAATCTTTTGTTTATAAAAAATCTCTTATCTTAAATGTCCTTTTAGGAAGCTCTGATGATGGCACGTTTTGTGTTGAAAGTACTTAGCTGATTATTAAAAATTTTTTTACACACTTTCAATTTCTTTGAGAACATACACCTGTTTGCCGGTTTGACCTTTTTAGAAGTGTGTACAAGTCATACAGTCTGTTTCAAGATATTCTTTAAACATTGATTAATGAAATCCCAAAGAGTTTTTTAATACAATATCGGAAACGCCTTTGTTTTTTAATTGCTAATCAAGCGGGCGCGACACTGTGGTATAAGTGAGGACGTCTGAGTTGGCATAAATTCATTATCTCGAGAATGGGCAAATTTCAAGAGAAATCCTCAGACAGGTCGATTTTTATTTTTAAATTAAGACTTTTTGGCATATATGTAATACTAGTGACGTCATCCATCTGAGCGTGATGACTCAAACGTCCTCACTTATACTACAGTGACGCGCTCGCTTGATTAGCAATTAAAAAAACAAAGGGGTTTTCGATATTTTATTGCAAATAACTCTTCGGGATTTCATCAATCAATGTTTAAAGAATATCTACGTACCTTGGCAACATTGAAATTTTTAGATAAATGTCCGATTTAGGGTTAAAAATGGCCGATTTCGCAATTCTCAAAATTTTCAATCGCTTATATAACAAAAACTATTAACTTAAAAGAAAAATCACTAAAGACGTTATCTGTTTGGAATGTATCAAAAAACCTAAAAAAAATTGTTCGATGCAAAAAGAATAATTTTAGGAAACACCCCTAATATTTCCCCTCGCCTGGCAAGGTCTTATGCTCTTCAGCTGACTTACTCAAACACATACTTAAATTTAAACCTTACAGGAGAAAGTTTATTTTACCCCCTAAATTTGCACTTTTCGATTCACCTGGTAGATACACGTGCACCGCTGAGGCCTGCCAGGTCATGGTTTTTAGCCTTGGTGTGCTATGAATTATCACTAGAAAAATTTCTAGCCTTACAGGACAGCCGTTAGTCGGAGGGTTCACTAGCTCTTAGACTATAAAATCGGCCTTACCTCCGAAAAAAAAAAGGACAAGCCGGATCTTAATATTTCTTTTTGCATTCGATTCGTGAATGCGCCAGGAAACTTTGTGAACCGGAGCCATGATATAATATTGAAAAACTGCATACAAAAAATGCATTCTTAAAGTGCATCTCAAACAGACAATAAAAAAAATTCAGAACTCGTCAATTATCGGCGGAAATGAGTTCAATTTTGTTACTCGGGGGTTTTTGGGGTCGCTGAAAACGAATATGACGTCAAAGTGATCTCCAGTTTACCTGTTGCCAAGGGTACCTACTGTTTACATCTTCATTAAAATTCATTCAAAAATTAGTCAAAAATCATTACTTGGGGGTTTTTGGGGCCGCTAACGACGAATATGACATCGGAAATAATTTTTGGAGTACTTGGTGCCCAGGGCACCTACTGTTTAGCTCCCTTGTGGAGTGTTCGGCAAAAAATTTATTAAAAAATTAGTCAAAAATAATTACTCGGGGATTTTGGGGTCGCTAACGACGAATATGACATCGGAAGCGATCTCCGGAATACCTGGTGCCCAGGGAACCTACTTCTTATTGAGTTTTCGCCAAATTCATTAAAACATTAGCCAAAAATCATTACTCGGGGGGTTTTTGGGTCGATGACGACGAATATGACATCGGAATTGATCTACGGAGTACCTGGCACCCAGGGTACCTACTGTTTACCTCGTTTTCTGGAGTTTTCGGCAAATTCATTAAAAAATTAGTCAAACATCATTAGTTACGAGATAAACAGTAGGTACCCTGGGCACCGGGTACACCGGAGATCACTTCCGATGTCATATTCGTCGTCTGAGACCCCAAAAACCCCTAAGTAATGAATTTTAACTAATTTTTTAATTAATTTGCCAAAAACTCCAGAAAACGAGGTAAACAGTAGGTACCCTGGGTACCAAGTACTCCGTAGAGCACTTCCGATGTCATATTCGTCGTCAGCGACCCAAAAAACCCGAGTAATCATTTTTGGCTATTTTTTTAATGAATTTTCCGAAATCTCCATAATAAGTAGCCACCCTGAACATCAGGTATTCCGGAGATCGCTTCCGATGTCATATTCGTCGTTAGCGATCCCAAAAACACCCGAGTAATTATTTTTGACTAATTTTTTAATAATTTTTTTGCCGAAAACTCCATAAGACGAGGTAAACAGTAGGTACCCTGTGCACCAGTTACTCCGAAATTACTTCCGATGTCATATTCGTCGTTGGCGGCCCCAAAAACCCCCCGAGTAATGATTTTTGACTAATTTTTAATGGTTTTGCCGAAAACTCACAAGACGAGGTACACAGTAGGTATCCTGGGCACCAGGTACTCAGATCATATTCGTTTTCAGCGACCCCAAAAACCCCCGAGTTATAAAATTGAACTCATTTCCGCCGATAATTGACGAGTTCTGAATTTGTTTTATTGTTATAAATATATTGAACAGTCATATATTCTTATATGACCATCAACATATAACTGTGAATCTTGATGGGCCAAACGGCTAAATACCATATATTTTGTTATTGAACAGTTTATGTTTAGGCCAAACTCTCTTCCCACTGTGTCAATGGCATTTAAAAGGTGTTGTAATGTATTCATATCATCACTTAAAATAACTGTATCGTCTGCATGTCTGATTGTATTTATCAGAATTCCATTAACTTTCACACCCCATTCCAAAATATGGAGCGCTTCTTTAAGGGCACCCAAAGTCCCATTTAACGACAATGTTAACATTATGTCATATAGCTCTGTAACCAAAGCACTTAGAGACCTAATTTTTTGTTTATTTTTAAACTAGATGTATTATTTAGTCCCGCGTAGATTTTTGTAAAGTTAGAGTGAAAGAAACATTTGTTTTAAAATTTTTTAAAATACTCTTACAAAAAAACCTAAAAAAGTTAAGATTTTATTTTTTATTTTACTTGTTTTTCTACATTTTTCAATAAAATTTTACGCGGGACTAGATATTATCTATCTACAACTACTGTAAAAATTTGGACCTTCGATCATCTAAGGAACCAGAGATATCTACCATCAAAAGTTAAAAACCTAGTATTCGGGAAATCGCAAAGACGTAAAACACTCTAATAGGCTATAAACTTACCGGTACACGGTAAGTTGAGTGCAGACGTTCAGAAAACAAATAGTTTTGTAACCATGGAAATTTTATACTATAATGTGTTATATACCGTTGGAAAGAGAAGATTTCAGAGAATAATTTTCAATCATAACCCAAAAAACTTAAAAAATTCAATTTTTGGACTTTGGGTGACCTTAAATATTCTATCTGAATATAAATTGAATAACAGTGGGGACAGCATACAACCCTGTCTGGCACCTCTTATTTTGCATATTTCTGTTAATTTTAATTATGTATATTTTAATTAATTTGTGATGTTGTACTCGATCAAAGGCCTTCTCATAGTCAATAAATACAGCAAATACGTCTTTCCTTTGATCTCGGTATTTCTGTAATAATACATTTAGTGCAAAGGGTGCGATCCGGGTTCCCAGTCCATTTCTGAAGCCAAATTGTGTTTCATCCTGGTCTTCTTCACATTTACCTCTGATTCTACTATTCTACTGTGGATGATACGTAGAAAGATTTTCAAAGTGTGGCTCATGTGGTTCAAAGACCACGGTTGACAAATTTGAAAATATATCTTGTTTTATTCCAACAAAAATTTTTTGATGATCTTTCCGGGTCCCTTTAAAATGCGGGCCCGAGGCAGGTGCCTCACTGGCCTAGTGGTAAAATAGGCCCTGGTAATGTGATAGCTCATTTGAACGGGTATTAAATTCTCTATTCACAAATATAAACAGTAACATAATTATTTATACAGGGTGGCCAAAAAAACTTTTTTATACTAAATTAATTTACACAAAAAGATAAATGTATGTAATTTTTTAATTCTAAACACATATTACTGCTGTTAGAAAACATAAAAATGTTTTATTTCAAAATTAAACATTCATTTTCGCTTAAACGTAATGTTTAAATTTCCAAGAGGCAAGTGGGTGGCAGTTTTAACATTGAATTGAAGCGAAAAGCAATATTTATTTGTCAAATAAACGTGCTTTTCCTGTTTTCTGACAACAATAAAACGTATTTTGAATGAAGTAAATTACATACATTCTTCTTTTTGTCTCAATTAATTTAATTTAAAAAATGTTTTTTGAACACCCTGTATAAATAATTAGGTTAATATTTATATTGGTGAATAGAGAATTAAACACCCTTTCAAATGAGCTATCACATACCCCTATTATTCTCATTAAAAAAATTATCGGTTACGTCATCAAGCCCAGATGGATGACGTCACTAGTATGATTATGCGAATAAATTGAAATTTAAAAATAAAAATCGACCTGTTTCAGAATGTTTCCTTAAAGTCGCCGGTTTACAAAATAATGAATTTATGCGTTAATTTATGGACGCACTGTAGGTATATTTTTTGTCACTGAAACTTTTTATCATACCACTTTAAATAAGAAAATATAAAAAAAAATTGCCATTATTTGAGTAGCGTATGGAACAATTTGAAGCCTGTACAAATGTAATGAATCAAATCTCATTCTCATGAAGCATTTATAGTAGAAATATAATATAGATACACTAGTTTTTATACTTACGTGTTTGTTCTATATTGTTTCGCTATTTATTTAGAATACAATATTTTAAAAAAGCAATAACCTTTATTACACAAACATCAATCGTATAATAAACAAACACAGTCCATTGTTTAACACCAAGTGTCGTCTACATTCATAAAAACATTTTTTCGTATTAAATGAGTAATAAAATTCAACCTACAAAATATTTTGAATATCAAATGAAACAACACATTTTACAAATAACACACTAGGTGTTTATGATGAAACTGATTTTGTTTCGTGGGGTCATTTCAGAGCAGAACGTTTACCTACATCTGTAACGATTAAAGAAATTGCATTCAACTTTTTAATGCAGGGAAATAAGCAAAAAATAGACAATGTTCGGGACACTGAATTAATAACTTTTCTAGTTATTATAGACATATATAGGAAGAAAACCTACCTGTTTCCTGCCTACAGATTGGAGCCGTTTTTTAATTATTAACAATTTAGTGCAATAAACGCGATGTTTTCGAGTTTTGTACCCCATTAAAAAGCTAAATAGTTAACATAAAATTACAAAATTTGATTTTTTAAAACATTGCAAAAGCTTCAAAATGCTAATTTTTGAAATTTAAGAAGGCAATTTGTTGCTTCGCTGCTGCAAAATAAGTAAAAATCATTATTTGTAAACTTAACACTAACGTAGAATTTTTGTGTTTCACCCAAAGTTGGGCATTGGGGTACTTTATAAACCCTCGAAATTTGAGACTCGTCCATTAATTAGTTTAAAAGTTATTCTATTTGTTTATCCCAGAGTCCTATGTTTTTCAAAAACATAAGACAGAAAATAATGAATATAGGGCAATTCTGCGTATGCCAAATGAACGTATTATCACAATGTATTAAAAAGACATACAAAATTATTTATTATAGTCAAAAATCCGAAATTGCTAAATTTGGCAAAAATGGCAAATTTCCACTACCTACATTATTAACTTTGTTTGTTAATTATATGTTAAAGGAAGCCTCTCACTAGAGAGAATTCCTACATGTCATTTTTTCTTCTAATCATATTGTATA
This sequence comes from Diabrotica virgifera virgifera, assembly GCF_917563875.1. NCBI lineage: Eukaryota > Metazoa > Arthropoda > Insecta > Coleoptera > Chrysomelidae > Diabrotica > Diabrotica virgifera. Next base: position 58,365,627 of record NC_065447.1, read on the forward strand.
TAAAAATCAATTGCTGTTCGTGTGTCTCGCTAAAACTCGAGAATGGCTGGACCGATTTGGCTAATTTTGATGTTGAATTATTTGTAGAAGTTCAGGGAAGGTTTATACTGTTTTATGTAGTCATTTTAGTAGCCACCAAAATTTTTACGTCTATAATATGTATAAAATGCTCTCTTCACAGTGTTTGTTGCCATACTCCTCCCTCCGAAACAATTTGACCGATTTTTATTAAATTTTACGCCTATATTCAGCAGGACTGAGAATAGGTTGTTACATGATACTATAAATAACATTTATAGTATCATATCATATATGTTATTTATAGGATCATGGGTTGTTATCTATTTTTCATACCCGCACTTCACAAGGGGGTTGCCGATGACGCCATAACTCTCATAATAATGACGTGAAAAATACGAAATTAAGTCGCTAGACTCCTTGCTGAATTCCGAGCAGAACCGTACTAATTTTTTTCTCTAGCCCAATCGGTGCCAAAAATACAATATCTCAAGCCGTAGAAATATTATGAGGACAGAAGAACGAGCGACAAATTTCATAGAAGAGAAGTGGAACAGTTTAACGTTCGGACTCAAACAGGGCAAAATATGATTTTTTAATTTTGCGAAATTTTCAAAAAATATCTCTAAACGGAACTTTTCCGACGAACCGTAAGCAGGAGAAAAGTTTTAATTAATTTGGTTTAATTTTATTTAATTTTATTTAATTAAAGTATTTTATTTATTTTCGTTTATTTTATTTTATTTAATTTTTTAATTCCATTTATTTTTTTTTATTTTATTTCATTTTATTAAATTTTATTTATTTTTATTAGACTCTATTTATTACACCGTTCTTAGGCGTCAACGCCCTTCGGTAGGGATCTATGGGGGAGTATCACCGAGCCGCAAGCCCTTATCCCTTGCCGTACTGCTCCCTCATAGGTCGATCAGATGCCCGCATATTCCAGTCTAAGCGCCAGATTCATATTTAGAATATTATACCGGCGCGTTAGCCTTTTTGTTTTTCCGATGGTCTGGGCTGGGCTTGAACTCACATACCTCAAGGTGAAGTGAAGTGTGGGTCAGCCGCTAGTCGCACTGAGCTATCCGATCGACTCTATTTATGTACTTCTATTTAAATTTATTATTTTCTTTTAATTTAATTTAATTTTATTTAATCAACACCTATAGAGTTGGAACCACCCCGAACCCAATCACAAATACAGGGTTGTTTTGAATGTAGATAAAATAAAGCTGTTATATTCATTATAAGATAAATAAATTTAAGATTGTATCTGTTACACTAGAAACTTTATTTTGTTACTTCTAACTAAACTTTATTACTTCAAACATCATGTGTAATTAATTAAAAATAATAATAAAACCTCCTTCACATCAAGCATTTTCGAATATTCCGACGAACCGTAAGCAGGAGAAAAGTTTTAATTAATTTGGTTTAATTTTATTTAATTTTATTTAATTTTATTTAATTTTATTTAATTTAAGTATTTTATTTATTTTCGTTTACTTTATTTTATTTCATTTTTTAATTCCATTTATTTTTTTTTTATTTTATTTCATTTTATTAAATTTTATTTATTTTTATTAGATTCTATTTATGTACTTTTATTTAAATTTATTATTTTCTTTTAATTTAATTTTATTTTATTTACTCAACACCTATAGAGTTGGAACCACTCCGAACCCAATCATAAATACTGGGTTGTTTTGAATGTAGATAAAATAAAGCTGTTATATTCATTATAAGATAAACAAATTTAAGATTGTATCTGTTGCACTCCAAACTTTATTTTGTTACTTCTAACTAAACTTTATTACTTCAAACATCATGTGTAATTAATTAAAAATAATAATAAAACCTCCTTCACATCGAGCATTTTTTGTTTATTAATTACGAATTCCTTTTGTTTATTTGAAGTTTATTGTATACAAAAGTTTGTTTTCATCTATTTAGGCAGTACGAAGTCTGCCGGGTCAGCTAGTAATTGTCATAAAATTTACTTATTGTTATGAGTAATAACAGATTGTAAATTAAATGGAGCTAAATAAAAAAAACTTTAAAAATATTGTCCGTAGAAAAACTCATTAAAAAAGCTGGTATTTTATACGAATTTTCAAAAATATAGATCAAATGGTGACTAGTCGTGGTAGGTAAGTGAAGGGAGAGCCAGGAGCCTACAAATCCACGAAAAAAAGCAACTTATAGCTAATATAATTTTCTATATCTCGGGATCTACTCAATGGATTTTGATCTTTCTTTTTTTAATTTGTATGCACTCTTTATGTACATTACAACTATGCCATTTGTCTAGACATTTATTAATTAATAAACAGTCTAATTTGTTTAAACCATTTTTGACAAAATATTTTTTTCTCAAAAATATATTTCTTTAATCATACTATCATTATTAATCATAGAAAAAGTTAAAGTACACTTTAATAGATAAATTCTCTTCAATAAATAATTATTTATTAAAAATAATTTATTTATTAAAGTGCGGGTAATATGAATAACCTTTATGTTCGCCAATGGTGAACATAAAATTTTTAATTGTATGTCAAAAAATGCAGAATAACTACCTCTTAAAACTCACCAAATTTCATTTGCATATGTCAACCGGTTTTAGAGCAATAAATAAATCGTCAGTTTGTAAGAAAAATTTAAACACCCCCTATCTCGGAAACGAAGCATTTGCGGACATACATTTATAAAGCAAACTGTTATTATTTTTTCATGCAGAATTACCACTTAAAGTTTGCCATACTTATTTAAAAACACCCTGTATTAATGAAAAACAAGGCTAGTTGTTAAAGTACCTAACTGTTTTATTATCCAACGAAAGCGTATGAACCAAAAAACAGAATATTAAGAAAACATGAGGCTATAGTTGGGTTTTAATTTCAGTATTTTATATATGCTAGAATATTCCACAGGGTGACGCGAACTTTGTGTGAGCCACACGACTCTTAGCTGCTACAAGAAAAATCGAAACACCATCATTCCGAAGAACTCTCAAAAACACTACGGCCGCATAAGCTTTATTACTTGCATCTGAAAAGGTGTGCAAACTCCAATGGTCAGCTTCAATGGGCCCAGCCTGAATCCAACGTGGAATCTCAATACTCGACAGTTCAGGAAGATGAGTAACCCATTGACAAAATTCCTCAGCCATGTCATTCTCGACTGGTGCATCCCATCCCAGGCGCTTTTCCCAAAGTTTCTGCAGCAACAGTTTAGGGAACAGAGATACGGGACAGGTAAAACCAATAGGGTCAAATATACTCTGAGCTGTAGAAAGCATCAGTCTCTTAGTTATGGGTTCTTTTCCGACCACTCCCTGAAAAATTTCACCATTGATTTTTAGGGTGTCTCTTGAGGAGTCCCAAAAAAGACCAAGAACAGGGATAACTGTTTTTGTACTACCAGAAGCCTCCCACCCTATCAAATCCATCTTAGCTTCCTCCATGATGGCAGTTGCTTCTGATACGAACTTTCTCAACTCATTCTCATCGGTAACACTAGTCACACAATTATCTACATAGAACCCACTTATAAGCTTTTCAATTGTATTTTTAGAGTACGGCATATCATTACATTTCTCCAGCGCCTTTATTAAATGAAATTATATAGTAGCACCCAAAAGAAATGGACTACAATTGACTCCAAAAACAACCCTCTTATGTCGAAATACAAATTCTTTTCCTTCATTGTTTACCCATAGGAACCTCAAAAAATCTCTGTCCTTCGAATGTACAGAAAATTGAAGAAAAGCCTTTCGAATATCCGACACAACACCTATTTTTTGTTGTCTGAATCGTAATAACACAGAAGGAATAAGTTCAATAAGATTAGGCCCTACCTCTAAACACTGGTTCAAAGAAGGACGATCCTGTTCATGAGATGATGCATCAAAGACTGGCCTAATTTTTGTGGTTTCGCTAGTATTCTTAATAACGGGCCTGTGAGGCAAATAGTGCACACAATTATTCTCTTCGGGATTATTTACTATTTCGATCACACCCTCGTTCAACCACTCATTGAATATTAAATTATACGATTCAAACAAATTGGACTTTTTCAACTGATTTAAAGTAGTATCTAACCTTCTTCTAGCGACAACTAAATTATCTGAAATTAAAGGATGCTTGTTCAACCAAGGTAACATAACCTCATACCTACCTTCGTTGTCACATCGGATAGTCTCATAGAAAAAATTCTTAGCCTCCTTGGCCGCCACCTCTCGTGTCAATTTTTCTACAGGATCGGTTATCCCAATAATATCAAGCTCCTAGAGTTTCGCCACAGAATAACTTTCAACAAATAACGCAATCGACATCATAGATGTGCTGAAATTAGAAGCAACTGCCGGCACCTTGCCCATAAGAGTCCAACCTAACAAAGTTTCAACTGCTACAAGACCACACTGTAACTGATATTTCCTCCCTGTATACAATTTGAATACAACATCAGCTCCAAACAAAATCTCAATTGGTGCTATATGTACGACATCGCTGAGCGAAATATTCATGTCACTAAGTTCCTCAACCCAAGGGCCGTGATAAACAGGAGAGACATCTGCACAAATTTGTGGTTGATATAAGGCATCAAATGAACAAGAGTAAGCTCCTTCACTCGCAGTTACCTTGTATAATTTATGTCGTTGTTCAGAAGTACTTTTACCGCCAAATAACGTATGTACGATATTTTCCGTTCCTTTAGCAGAAAAACTCATTTCTTGTGCGGTACGCTGTAAAATATATGTTAAATATATGTTAAATGTTCTATGTATGTATATGTTAAATGTTCTCTGCGATCCAGTGTCAATAAGTGCCCTTACTTGTTTAGTACCATGTGCACTTCTTATGTTTACTCGCAGAGTTTGTAAAAAAAACCTGTGTATTGTTCAAATTCGCAAGCGTCTGATCCCCAGTCCTATTTTCTTCCGAGCGGCTAATACTTGAGGTCAATGTATCAATTTTGTTAACAGGTAAATCAGGACATATCAAAGCAACATGGGATTTACAACACAAAATACAATTCAAACGTCCTCTACATTTCTTCGAAGAATGTCCTACCTTCAAACATCGAAAACAGGCTTTCTTTTCTGTCAATGTTCGTCGTTTCTGTTCCATAGACAATTTTTGTGCTTTAAAACGATTGATACTGTCATGCTGTCCTTCACAAAAAATACATCTGCCAACCTCATATATTATCAACCCAGCAGCGGTCGCTGATGGCAGATCAGTTCCTTGCTTTGGTAATTTTATATTCTTCTTTTCAACCAGGTTATTGGATTTATATTTATTTTCAGTCGATAAACCAAAACCTTCCGTTGCTAAATTAATTTTTTGTTCATTTTGAACTTCATTTTGTAGAAAACTCATTAGCCCACTTAATCTTGTCTCCAAAGTTGTAACTTCTGCAGATTCTTCGACATTGTGCATGGATACGGAACCAGAAGGCCTTAGAAACTGTGAAGATCTATGCCACAGTCTGATCATATCCTCCGGTAAACATGACTCAATAAGGGGATACAATATCGCCGCATATTTGTCAACAGTTATGCCTAAAGTCTCAAGTGAACGAAGTTGACTCTCTATCATATCATATAGTGCAGAAACATTACAAGAACTACTAGAAACTCGACTCAAAATTAACTCTAAGATCTCCCTAATATATACTTCAATCTGGAGATCCTCTCTGCCAAACCTAGACTTCAAACTCTTTATAATTTTTGAGTAATTATCAGCTACTGCAGGAGAACTCTCCACTAAACGTCTGGCCTTACTACCGTCTATAGTGGCTTGTCTCAAATAAGCTATTTTGTCGTTTAAATCAATTGATAAATCATCATGCACTACTTTGAACTGCGACCAAAATGGAAGCCAACCTATCAAGTCTCCAGAATATTTCTTGAATTCGATTGGAGGTAATTTAAAACTGCGCTTACCTTTTACATTTGATGACTCTGAACTTACTAAACTGGGTCTGTCATCACATTTGCACTTAAGTTCATAGTAGCGTGTGCTGTATCTATCCTTTGCCTCAATCTCACTGATTAATTCTGCTTCGGAAGCCTTTTCGACCATAGCTTCAAATACCGCACTTTCCACGACACAAAGCTCATTGTACTTAACTTGTAAAAGTTCCCACTGTACACTAATTTGTTGCCAGGGTCGAGTGTTCACCGTTTCAGATAACAAATTGTCCAAAACATTAGCAGCTATCGTAAAAGCAGGACGAAGCACTGTTCGGCGTTTTGTTTCTGATTCTAATGCCATATTTTCTCGCTTAAAAAGGTAATAACTTCGGCCGAGCCTCACGACAAACGAATTTATTCGCCGGAAAAAAGTTTACACTAAAATAAGCGGAAACAACTAACTTTTCAGCACACCCGTATAAAATTCCTTATCACGGTCGCCAAATGTTACGTTGGGATATCCACGAGTTACTTTACGCAAAGATCCCTAGGTTCGAAATTAAATTATAGAAAATAACTTTCGATTACAGAAAATTACCCCTATTAAACATACGCAAGTGTAGCTTAAAACAAAGTTTTTATTTGGATGTTATCGGATGAATGTTACAAACTCAGGTCCATGTCACCAGCCCCCCCTTTTTCAATTTGAGGGTCAAAAAAAAGCTCATTCGTTTGTATTGCGTTAGTACTGGATTGTATCACCCTTCATTCGTTTGTACTGCCCCCACCCTTTTAAATCTGCCTGGAGGGGCTGGTGACATGCCATCCCCCCCTTTTTCGATTTGAGGGTCAAAAAAAAGCTCATTCGTTTGTATTGCGTTAGTACTGGATTGTATCACCCTTCATTCGTTTGTACTGCCCCCACCCTTTTAAATCTGCCTGGAGGGGCTGGTGACATGCCATCCCCCCCTTTTTCGATCTGGGGGTGCGGGATGGGTATGTTCGTTTGTACTGCGTTAGTATCGGATTGTATCGCCCTTATTTTGTTTGTACTGCCCCCACCCGTCTAGATTGGCCTGGGGGGGCCAGTGACATGCTACCCTCTACTCTGCACTGTTTGCCTTCTGAATGTCGAAAATAGGCTATTTCGTTTGTACTGCGTTAGTACTGGATTGTATCACCCTTCATTCGTTTGTACTGCCTCCACCCTTTTAAATCTGCCTGGAGGGGCTGGTGACATGCCATCTCCCCCTTTTTCGATATGGGGGTCCGAAATGGGTATGTTCGTTTGTACTACGTTAGTATCGGATTGTATCGCCCTTATTTTGTTTGTACCGCCCCCACCCGTCTAGATTGGCCTGGGGAGCCAGTGACATGCTACCCCCCTACTATGCATTCTTTGCCATCTGAATGTCAAAAATAGGCTATTTCGTTTGTACTGCGTTAGTACTGGATTGTACCGACCTTATTTTGTTTGTACTACCCCTACCGTTCTACATTTAAAACAGAGAAGGATTAGTGCTAGGAGTAAGGACACAAAATCAGCCAAACCTTGCGCATAGTAACACCGCGGGTGTAAAATTTGGTAAATTCGTCAAAAATGAAACGAATTAAATTTTGAAACTAAAAAAACAGGCTTGCAAGCCACTCTCCACTCTCCATGGGGAATGGAAATTTACCCCCTCAGATGGATCTCGGAGTAGTAGCGATTTGAAAAATGGTACATGTATTTGTTGGAGATATTTTGAACACCATTTTCAATCAGAAATCAGAGCGGCGACCTTGCCTTTTCCTACTAGGAAGAAATTTATCCATCCCCTCAAGAAATTTTACAGTTTTACACGCTATCGATATGAAAATCAAAGATCTCATGCGGCGCATTCCGAAATGCACTCTTCGATGTACAATTTCAACCTCTCTGGATAACTGATTAACTGAAACGTACATACGGCAGAATTCATTGGAATCGAAAATTATTACAAGTATTTGGAACATTAAATGAAAAATTCCCACAATCAATATCTTTCCTACCATCTAATGCGAGAGACCAGATAACAATAATTGCCGTTGCTATGTTATGATAATTTGTTTTCTAGAAAGGTTTGTATTGTTCATTTATGACTGCAATGAGATTCAGAATTTCCGTATTCCATTTGCAAAATAAATATAGTGTCAAAAACTTGCTTATACATTTGACGCACTGTCCGTCAACGTGTTAATTGACTCTACAGATTCAGTGCCAAAACGAGACATTTTTATAGAAAAATATTTGCAAATATATGAAATGCCAAACTGACCTATTAAAGAAACAATGACGGTGCAATTTTCGATTTTTTTACTATGGAATTATCGCTGTATAGACCAGGGCGGATCTGTTTTGAAGTGGATGTGAGAGGTGGCATTTTGATTTTTGCAGATAAAATTAGGTGACAACTTCAGTAATTATAATTGGCTTATGCTCCTTCTCAAATATGTCCGGAACATTAATAAAAACATTCAAATATTTAAAAATTTCGAAAAACATCGATTTTTTTCAACTTTTCAATCGTTTTTAAAACGATTCATTTTGGAACAAAATCGTAGGGAAATAAAATAAAGATAATTGAATTTTTTATGATATAAGACTATAAAATACACTTAATAGATTTTGCATAAAAATTTTGCAATCTAAATTTTTTTTAAAAAAGTTAAAATTTTTTATAAACTTTCTGAACAAAAAGTAGACCATTATTTAGAAGTTTGCTAATTTTTTTACATATAAAGACACGCCCTACCTATCTAATACAGTTTACAGAAATTAAGTTGGTTTATTTAATCGGCCTCAGCAATGTTTTAAAGTTATACACAATTTTTTGGCTTATAAACAAATACAATGAGGACGTTTGAGGTAATAAATACGAATAAATTCATTTTTCTGTTATTTATCAAATAAACATTTTTTTCTGTTTTAGGACAACAGTTAAATGTATCTCGAATTAACTAAAGTAAATTCTTTCTTCTGTTTGTCTCAATTAATTAAAAAAAAATTTGGGCACCCTGTATAAATAATTATGTAATAAATAGAGAATTGAATAATCTTTCAAATAAGCTAGCACACGACCCACATTTTCATTTAAAAAAATCATCGATTACGTCATCACACCCAGATGGATTACGTTAGTAGTATGATAGATATCCCAAAAATTATAATTTAAATATAAAAATCGACCTGTTTAGGAATTTATCTCCAGAGTTGCCCATTCTCGAGAAAATGAATTTATTCCAACTCAAACGTCCTCACTATATTTGTTTATAAGCAAAAAAATTGTTTATATCCTTAAAACAGTGCTGAAACCGCTTAAATAATCCGATTTTAATTTTGTAAAGTGTATTGGATTGGTAAAGTACCTCTCGATACGTAAAAAAATTAGCAAACTTCTAACAGGTCTACTTTTTGTTCAGAAATTTTTAAAAAATTTGAACTTTTTCTAAAAAAATTTAGATTGCAAAATTATTATGAAAAATCTATTATGCCGATTTTAATGAAATTTGGTAGACGGATTGAGTATGTTGTACGAATTTTCTAAGTAAAATACGAAGGTTCTAAGTGCAACCAAAGTGGTTGAAAAACATTGAATAAAAAGAGGCTTATTTTGCCCTCTTATTTTGTATTTATTGCTATTTGTCAGAAAGGATAATCATTTAAGATATTTTATACCAGTCGTGTCGTATATCATACAAAGTTCAATTATCTTTATTTTATTTCCCTATGACTTTGTTCCAAAATGAATCGTTTTTAAGTTACAAGCAATGAAATTTGAAAAAAATCGATGTTTTTCGAAATTTTTAAAAACTTAAATTTTTTTAATAATGTTCCAAACATATTTGAGAAGGAGCATAAGTCCATTATAATTACTGAAGTTTTCACCTAATTTTATCTGCAAACATCGGAATGCCACCTCTCACATCCACCTCAAAACAGATCCGCCCTGGTCTATACAGCGATAATTCCATAGTAGAAATCGAAAATTGCAATGTCATTGTTTATTTAATAGGTCAGTTTGGCATTTAATATACTTGCAAATATTTTTCTATAAAAATGTCTCGTTTTGGCACTGAATCTGTAGAGTCAATTAACACGTTGACTGACAGTGCGTCAAATGCATAAGCAGGTTTTTGACACTATATTTATTTTGCAAATGGAATACGGAAATTCTGAATCTCATTGCAGTCATAAATGAACAATACAAACCTTTCTAGAAAACAAATTATCATAACATAGCAACGGCAATTATTGTTATCTGGTCTCTCGCATTAGATGGTAGGAAAGATATTGATTGTGGGAATTTTTCATTTAATGTTCCAAATACTTTTAATAATTTTCGATTCCAATGAATTCTGCCGTATATATGTTTCAGTTAATCAGTTATCCAGAGAGGTTGAAATTGTACATCGAAGAGTGCATTTCGGAATGCGCCGCATGAGATCTTTGATTTTCATATCGATAGCGTGTAAAACTGTAAAATTTATTGAGGGGATGGATAAATTTCTTCCTAGTAGGAAAAGGCAAGGTCGCTGCTCTGATTTCTGATTGAAAATGGTGTTCAAAATATCTCCAACAAATACACGTACCATTTTTCAAATCGCTACTACTCCGAGATCCATCTGAGGGGGTAAATTTCCATTCCCCATGGAGAGTGGAGAGTGGCTTGCAAGCCTGTTTTTTAGTTTCAAAATTTAATTCGTTTCATTTTTGACGAATTTACCAAATTTTACACCCGCGGTGTTACTATGCGCAAGGTTTGGCTGATTTTGTGTCCTTACTCCTAGCACTAATCCTTCTCTGTTTTAAATGTAGAACGGTAGGGGTAGTACAAAAAAAATAAGGGCGGTACAATCCAGTACTAACGCAGTACAAACGAAATAGCCTATTTTTGACATTCAGATGGCAAAGAATGCATAGTAGAGGGGTAGCATGTCACTGGCCCCCCAGGCCAATCTAGACGGGTGGGGGCGGTACAAACAAAATAAGGGCGATACAATCCGATACTAACGTAGTACAAACGAACATACCCATTTCGGACCCCCATATCGAAAAAGGGGGGGATGGCATGTCACCAGCCCCTCCAGGAAGATTTAAAAGGGTGGAGGCAGTACAAACGAATGAAGTGTGATACAATCCAGTGCTAACGCAGTACAAACGAAATAGCCTATTTTCGACATTCAGAAGGCAAGCAGTGCAGAGTAGAGGGTAGCATGTCACTGGCCCCCCCAGGCCAATCTAGATGGGTGGGGGCAGTACAAACAAAATAAGGGCGATACAATCCGATACTAACGCAGTACAAACGAACATACCCATCCCGCACCCCCAGATCGAAAAAGGGGGGGATGGCATGTCACCAGCCCCTCCAGGCAGATTTAAAAGGGTGGGGGCAGTACAAACGAATGAAGGGTGATACAATCCAGTACTAACGCAATACAAACGAATGAGATTTTTTTTGACCCTCAAATCGAAAAAGGGGGGGATGGCATGTCACCAGCCCCTCCAGGCAGATTTAAAAGGGTGGGGGCAGTACAAACGAATGAAGGGTGATACAATCCAGTACTAACGCAATACAAACGAATGAGCTTTTTTTTTACCCTCAAATCGAAAAAGGGGGGGCTGGTGACATGGACCTTACAAACTCGACTGCTTTAAAAACATAATATACAATATCTACACATTCCTTAAAACTGCAATAATTCATTCTTATCAAAGGTTTCAATCTCAAGTGGGCTAGTAAGCCCAACCATCCCTTCACCTTAAAACAACGAAAAACAAACCATATGGCCCGCCGTATGTATAAAGCAGAAATATCTTTTAAACACGGACACTGCCATATAATGACTCGACAGACATATTATATTTGAATTCGTTTAGAGAGGACCATAAACGCCTTTACGTACTTTTCATTCTCATTATGGGTCATGTGAGGGGTATATTCATGGGCGCCCATACCCATGGGCAGGGGAGGCCGTGTCCCCCCTAGCTTTCGAGTGCTGTAAATTATATATGGTTATCCAAGGTATACCAAATATAATGTGCAACATCTTCACGTCTGGCTCCCCCTGAAAATTTTTCTATGGGCGCCCGTGGGTATATTATATGGTTACCTTTGTAACCATATATACCAGAGGTAACCATATATACCCCTCCGATGATCCGTAATGAGGGTGAAACTTACGTAAAGGATTTTATGGTCCTCTCTGAACGAATTGAAATTTAGGGGTTCGGACAAATAATTCTGGACAAAAATCCCCACAAATTATCCCTGGACAAAAAATCCCCAGACAAGTAATCCCCGGACAAAAAATCCCCACAAAAAATCCCAGACAAATAATCCACACAAATTTTTTTGGACAAAATATCCCCACAAAAAATCCCGGACATCCCCATGAAATATTTACTACCGAATAGACCTCTAAAAGTTTTCCAGTGAACGCAATAGACTCAAATGCTTTTCAGCCTCAGTGCATGAGAGTTATAGCAATGGCCATGAAACCGCTTTGAGGCACGACAATAATGATTAGCAATTAAGATTAAGCATGAATTGTAATTTCGATTACCAAATTTCGAATTCCAGTTCCAAGCCGAAAACTTCAAATTTTACATGACAAACGGTGTGAGTTTTTCAAAAATCGTAGAAGGTATGGGGAATGAGCTAAGGCTGTGGGGATCATGTTGTAATTATTCGCTTAAATCCTTTGCTCATTCTGCCTTGAATAACTATGTTCAAAACATTGCCTATTATCTGTGTGCAATAATGAAAACTGTTTGCGCTATTAAGAATGTTTAGCTTTGTTATGAAAACGCACAACAAAGGTTTTTGACATAGCTTTTGAAAGCTTTAGAAGCAGGTTTCTGAAATGTTGCCTGCAGTAAATTGAAACTGATGAATAAATATTTTTCGTTATGTATTAATTACTTAGTAAAAAGATTACTACCATACGCGGAAGAAATAGTTGGTGATTACCAGTGTGATTTCAAGCCCGGAAGATCGATTGTTTATCAAATATTTACTATTAGACAAATGCTTGAAAGGGTTGAGAGTATAATCAAGACGTGCATCAGATACACTATGGAATACAATGGTCGAGCTGGGCGTACCCAAGAAACTAACTACGGTAACGCAAATGTGTGTAAGTAACTTCTTTGCATAAGTTAGAATAGGGGGGAAAATATCAAATGCTTTCTGCGTAAATTCTGGACTGAGACAGGGAGATCCGTTGTCCCCATTGTTGTTTAACCTGGCCTTAGAATATGTCATGCGAAAAATTTATGCAAAAATCAATCCAGACATAGCTGCTCGGCCAGATGGGAGAAAGTCTGTAGGACGGCCTAGAAAAAGGTGGAAAGATGCAGTCAGAGAAGATCTGGAGAAAATGGGAGTGAGACAATGGGAAATTGTGGCACAGGACCGACAAACATGGAAGGCAATAGTATACCACTGGCAAAGACACTCGAAGAGTTATAACGCCATCGAAGATGATAATGACTAAATATTTTTGACGTTAAATTTACAAACAGGATCAGGTTTTTATGCATTACAATCAAGATTATCGTTTTCAGGACCAGCAGTTATCATCAGGCAATGTTTTGAAAATAGTTATTCAAAACAGAGTGAGTAAAAGATAAGCGAATAATTACAACATGATTCCCACAGCCTTAGCTCATTCCCCATATCTTCCACGATTTTTGAAAAAACTCACACTCGTTTGTCATGTAAAATTTGAAGTTTTCGGCATGGAATTGGAATTCGAAATTTGGTAATCCAAATTACAATTCATGCTTAATCTTAATTGCTAATCATTATTGTCGTGCCGAAAAGCGGTTTCATGGCCATGGCTATAACTCTTATGCACTGCGGCTGAAAGACATTTGAGTCGATTGCGTTCACGGGAAAATTTTTAGAGGTCTATTCGGTAGCAAATATTTCATGGGGATTTTTTTGTCCTTGATTTTTTGTGGGGATATTTTGTCCAAAAAAATTTGTGGGGATTATTTGTCCGGGATTTTTTTGTGGGAATTTTTTGTCCGGGGAATATTTGTCCGGGGATTTTTTGTCTGGGGATTTTTTGTACAGGGATAATTGTGGGGATTTTTGGTCAGGGATTATTTGTCCGGGGATTATTTGTCCTAGTTTCTTTTTGCCTTACTTCGAGAATAGACAGGCAGTGAAGCGCAAATTTTAGACTTAGCCGTGTCTTCCTTCATCCATCGTTCGTATGGTTGGCAAGTAATAGAAACCACGACTACAGGCGCAACCAGAAACTGGTCCCAAGAGAAGTGTTTATTTCTCCGAAAAAATTTTTGAATTGTTAACTATTTTTATTGTATCAGAAATAAACTAAGATTTAAATTACAAAGCCGTAAAATAATTTATGTTCTAAAATTTTGTTCACTGCTGCTAGCAGCCAACTAACTGCACCATTGCTAAAAAAAATCTGAAATTAAATTCTGATATCTTTGGCATAGGGCTTTTCATCGACTCTCATTTGTTTTGAGATTCTGTCATATGTTGTATATTCTGTGCATATGAATATTCAGTGGCGGCCGGTCAGGGTCGGCAGTGTCGGCAGTGCCGACCCCACACATTTATGGATATAGATTTTTTAATATTTGTATCTGTGAAATAAAAAAAATCTATCAGATAATACAGACTAAATTTTATTCATGGTTTTTAAAAGGATTTGATCAATCCGAGCGTTAAGTGATCCCTGCGCATAACAGACTTCTCAAAAAATGAATGATCCGAGCCATTCATCTACTTTTCGGCTAGCCGTCCCCAATTCCGTAGCTTGACGATTTACACGTAAAACTCAACGAAATAACAAGTCGATGAGCAAGCGAACATTACATTCTCTCCGTGGGCAATAGCAGATACGGCATGGCAGGTTAAGCGGCAGGTACGGCACATTTCGGTCTGCCGGTTGGTGTTTCATTTGGAAGCATGCATGCATCGGCAGAAATTGTCAAAAATAATCACGCCGTTTTACGTCGTTTAATTGATATTATAATTTTTTTAAGTTGTCAGGAATTATCATTTAGTGGACATGATGGATCGAAGCATTTGTTAAAAATCAAAGTAATTATAGAGAATTAATAAAATTGTTTTAGAAATATGTACCTATTTACTTTCTGATTCGAAGTGTATTCGTAATACAGAATGAACTAATACATATAATCAAATAGTTACATTTTGAATAACTTTGTTGAATCTGAGATTTAGAAAACCATTTGCTTTTCACTGGAAGTAGATGAAACTTCTGATTATCATGTCATTCACAATTATCAATTATTGTTGTTCGCAAGCAATAAGGCAGAATATATTTTTGGTGTTTTAAAGAACAGATTCAAATTTTTTGATATCAAAAATAAATTGGTAGGGCAAACTGGGGCAATCTTATGACGGCGTTGCTGTGATGAGTGGTGAATTGAATGGTGTCCAGGCAACAGTTAAAACTATTGCACCACAAACTTTATTTACTCACTATTATGCGCATATAATGAATTTAGTTTTACATGATACGTGTAAAAAAATAAAGAATATCGTCTTTTCTTGCCAGTTTAGCTCACCTAAACGGATTACTGCTTTAGAACAAAGTTGTTTCGAAAAAAAAAGCGAACAGTTTGTCAGACGCGATGAAATTTTAAATCTCGTTTAGTTTTATATAAGCAGATTATCTCTGGTAGTTTTAGTATCTGTAGCAGATTTTCGTAAACAGCTTTTGAAAGTTTTTGATTTTATTATCGAAGGCGATAATTTTGAAACTGGCGATACCTCGATCCGTGAAGCAATCGGTTTGAGAACTTTATTAAATAATAATTACTCTTTTAATATTCTTTTAAATATTTTTAAGACAGAGTTTGCCCAAGATATTCCTTCTTGTTCAAAATCAGTCAACTGACATTATTTATTCCAAAAATAGAATACGAAAGCTGGTGCAAAATCTCAGAGATTTTCGTAATGATAGTAGTTTCCAATATATACGCAGTGACGTTTTGGATTCGCTTGATATTTCCGAACCATCCCAAAAAAGACAACGACATGATACATATCTCGAAAAACGAGTAAGTATATCTTGAAATTTTGGATACCTATTATATTATGCAAATAGATACTCGTTTTTCGAATTTTGAAGATTTGCAAATTTTTGACCTCTTTGACGATTCAAAATGTAAAAGTTACCTTCGCCAAAGAATTTCCAAGATATTTATTATTACAAGTTAGGTACTTAAAAATTATGCCGATCCAAATATTTTCAGAAAGTGGGATAAGTTACAAAATATTTATGTATAATTCTATGTAGTAAGTACTGCAATTCATTACAACAAACTGTTCATCAATTTTCTTATTACCACCAATTTCTGCCTCATATAAACGGGATTTACCTTGTCTCAAAAGAATCAACACGTATTGTCGAAACACCATGAAACAAGAGAGAATACATCAGATAGAGAGTAGATCAAATAAAAAAAGCAAAAAACAACAAAATCTCATATGATGATTTAAGCCTTTTAGTTTGATGGTATACCTATATGAGGAGACAAAAAAACCTTGCCGACCCTGTCTCCAAGGCCACGAGCCGCCACTGTGAATATTATACACATATTATACAACATATGACAGAAGCTCGAAACAAACGAGATTCGATGATAAGCCCTATTTGTATGACAATTATTTCCAGGTTTCCTACAAATTGCTTGCATTTTATTCGCTCCGTGCATGACTGACGCGACACCTAGCCTAGCGTAGTCGCCTGAAATTTTTGGCGAACACAATTTGACATTAAATAATGATACATGATAAACTATAATGATACACATATGACATATTTGACGTTAATGAAATATTTATTTAACATTTTTGATAACATTTTTTACACAAACAATAAGTTCGAGTGTCAAATATACGTCAAATTAGAAAGCCGATATTTGGAAGTTCTATGAAGAAAATAACAATTTTAACAGGTTTTCTTCACTTTTTCGGTAAAGTTTAGTTGTCGCTGTTATCATTAATTAAGTGTACATCGAAAGCAATTAGGCAATGTGAATTATTAATACCAGATTCATTTGCTGGGTCTATTGAACTATTAATTTTATGGTATGTGTGTAACACAAAATGGAAATAGATAGGACTATACCACCAGATCGGGGACGGAAAGAAAGTCAGTATGAAAATATAAATAATAAAAGTCAAAACGACAATAATATGGTAAGCGAAATATCTATTGAAAAAAATTATTATTCAATCATTATTCGCCAAAGTTGTCATATTTCGCCTCGACGGGCGCTCGCATAGTTTCGTGTATCCCCACCAGGGTCACGCACGGAGCGAATAAGTGTTACCCCTTCCCCTATTAACTTATTTATTTTTAGCACATAAGCAAAACGCTCATAAGGCCGCGTCCCACGATCAAATAATTTGATCAAACTGGTTTGAGCAAACTGAAAGTGACAGTTAGTGACGTCACATCCTGAGTGTTCGTTGTGGATAATAATGAAAAATTTTAATTTTAAATAAAGTACAAACAAGTTAGACAACTCAATACAAAAAATTTGATCAAACTAGACTGATAGTGAGAGCACAGATTTTTAGAATTTCAAAAAAACTGCAATTGTGACGTCAATTTGACGTACTTCCGGAGTTTGCTAAAACTGTTTGATCAAATTATTATTTGATGGTGAGACGCGGCCTTGACAGGTCGATTTTTAAAATGATCATAGTATATTATAGCAATTATAGCATAAATGTTTCGAACTTTACGCGATCCCTCTTCAGGTGACGGTCATAACTTTGATTTTCTTTTAAATGCTAATTTAAAAGCTTTTGAAATACTGATTACTACTTTTTAATGAAAGGAGACAGGAGATCACTCACTGACTATTGTCTATTAACGCTTATTGTCCTTGCGGCAGATTTCAGAATCCATTAAGGCCGCGTCTCACCATCAAATGAGGAGCTGAGTATCAAAGACGGACTACTCCATTTTGTACTTTTTTCAGGAAAGCCGAAAAACTGTAGCGCCTTATATTCTCGACATCCAATTGTAATTTTTTATATGAATATACTTCTAGCGTCTCTGAATACTTCTGAATAACGAAACTGTAAATATATTTATGGTTTATTCCCTAAAATCAATAAAGAAAATGGAGTTAGCCGATTTTGCAACCAAACTCTGGAGCTGTCCGTTTTTGAACCCAATGTTGACCATTTTTGTCAAATAATCTCTTCCTGGCTTAATTTTTAGGTGCTTCAATTACGTTCACTTACATTTTTCGGAAAAATAACGCGAAGATATTTTAAAAACACACAAAAACGGTTAAAATAACGTCGTAAACCGTTGCAAACTTAAAACGCAATGGCCACTCTCAGTAGGTTTATTCTAGTGCGCATGACAACGTGACGGAAATACTACCATTCGATTGGATGTAACGGAGTAGTCCGATTCTGCTACAAAATCAAGTTGGAGCTGTCCGTTTCTGAAACTGATGCTCGTTTTAAAATGCAATTTTTTGCATTTTCTAGTCGCTTTTGAAACTAAAGCAATTCAGATTTGAATTCCTCGGAAAAAATCCTGTAAGACTGTATCCTTAACTCAATTTTGAAAAAAATGGAGTTGTCCGTCTTTGATACCAAGCTCCTCAAATAATTTGATCAAACAGTTTGAGCAAACTTGACGTACTTGAGGAAGTACGTCAAAGTGACGTCACAATTGCAGTTTTTTTGAAATTCTAAAAATCTGTGCTCTCACTATCAGTCTAGTTTAATCAAATTTTTTGTATTGAGTTGTCTAACTTGTTTGTACTTTATTTAAAATTAAAATTTTTCATTATTATCCACAATGAACACTCAGGATATGACGTCACTAACTGTCACTTTCAGTTTGCTCAAACCAGTTTGATCAAATTATTTGATGGTGGGACGCGGTCTTTAGGTGTTATAAAAAAATTATAGAATTATAAATTATAAAAATATTTATTATATAAAATTATTATAATTTATATAATTTATACCTACCCTGCAAAAATTAGTTTGTGTATGTCAATGGTGTATTTATACTTTTAGTGACAGTGACAGCTGTCAAAAGTTTAAAGCAGTTGTCAAAAATTACAGGTGCTAAAAAGTGCTAAAGACCAAAACACCACACTTTTAAATACATTAATAAACAAAAAAATATTTAAACAATTAGTGAAATGGTTCGGCCATGAAACACAGAAGGGAAACATTCCAATAAATGTGCATGAGATCATTGCTTTTTTTACTTTTACCTACCATAAAGCTGTGATACTTTGAATGTATTTTATATTAAATATTCCTTGATTTAATGAGGTAAGTTATATATACTAAGGATTTCCACAGTTTTCAATGTATTCCTTTACTCAACCGTCCAGTTCTTCTTGTTTTGCCAGTCCCCTTCCTGTTGATTTCTTCTTTCCACAGAAACACTTCATCTTTGAAAGATCTTCGGGGTCTGCCTTCCTTTCTTCTTCCTATGTGGCTCCAATCTGTTATTCTGTTTATCCAACGTTTTTTGCTTGCTCTTCTGACATGTCCGTACCAGGTTAATTTCTTCTGTTCTATGTAGTCTATTATATCTGAGTTCATTTCCACTATTTTCTTAATCTCAATGTTATTTATTCTATCTCTTCTTGTTACTTTGCAGCATCTCCTTAGGAATTCCATCTCTGTTGGTATTACAGTAGAGCGTCGATTATCCGAACTAATTGGAAATTTGTGTTCGGAAAATCGATATTTTCGGATAATCGAACTGTATTGATATAGAAATACTATTTATCCTTAGACGAAATAAAGCCTTATTTACATAAATCTTTACATACTTACATACATACATGTGCATATATCTTTAGTGACAAATAGGATAGAAATTAAGCAAAAAAGTGCTGCATTTGCAACAATATGAAGATTTTTTAAGCCTTAAAACATCTTCAATTTTCTTCGACCGAAGCAATCCTACCTGTTTATGAGCGACTGCGTTATGTGTTTTTAACCATGTGTCTGGGGCAAAGTATTTCAGAATATATTAAAAATATGAAATTTGATTTTCGGTGTCAGTTTGGCATCACAAACTATACCTATATGAAACAAAGCTAAAACTCCCTGGGATCTAGGTAGGAGCAATAGGTTCTCCGCGGGAACTTTTTTGAGTAAACCGCTTATATACAGCATCATCTAAATCTGTGTTTAAGGTAAGTTTTTTCGTATTACTATTTGTGGATCCATCAAAAGAATTAAGCCGGAACATAAAGCTACGTATGTCTGTCTTTTGTTTTTTTTCCGTCTTACCAGCCTACCAACTTTGTATTCATTGGATAAATTGGTTACAGATTCACCTCTCTCTAACCGTTTGTTAATCTCATGTTTATTTTACATAGAAAGGACAATATGCTTACGTTTAGGCATTTTCAATCGAGTTTTTATATGACAAGTCGATAGTTCGGATAAGCGGTCATTCAGTTGATAGATGTTCGGATAATCGACGCTCTACTGTATTTTGTTTTTGTTTTTCATATTTATATCCAATTTTCACACCCATAAGTCAGGAAACTTCTTGTCATGGTATTAGGTTTGTTCTAGCATCAGTTTCAAACGGTTTGAAACCATCAGCGAATAGTGGACCAGTGCGAGTAGAGGGGACAGCACTGGTGACTGTATTATGTTCTCTCACTGACCAACTGTTTGCTGACGGTTTCTGACTAGTTTGACTATTTGCTAGAACAAACCTTATATATTATATTATTATTCCTTTTTTTTATACTGATGTTTTTATCCCACAGTACTAGTACTAGGTACTAGGTGCTAAGTACTAGGTTCAATTTTCGTATGCAGTCTTTTGTTCAATTTTCATGAGAAAATGGAAAGCCAGCCCAACCAATTAATATTACAGTACAACTAAGTACTGCAGCCTCTAAATAACAGAAGATTGATAAGGGTATGTATGTATGGCCCATAGATCTTCGCTGAAACGTAGGTGAAACTGCTTGGTGATGTACCTCAAACGCCATATTAGTGAACAATATAGTCTATAAAAGTTATTGTGCTTGTTATCAAATTAACTTATTGAATGTTTAGTTCTGTTGGTTAATAAATCTTCTGTTTGATGTGCCTGGCCGTGACAAATGTTGGTGATCATGATGGCAATCTTTATTTTATCTGCAGCAACCCGGAAAAGCTGCACAGGTGTTGTGTTGAACCAGGTTCTGAGATTCCATAACCAGGATGCTCTTCTTCTCCTGGACCCAGAGCCATGCGGTACATTTTTTCAATATGACGCAAGTCTTCGAAATGCTGCCCCTTAAATATAACTTAACTTTCATTTTTATTAATTGCAACAAAACATAATTTATAAAATTAAATTTATATTAAATTAAATAAAATACATATCATCATCATCATCGTTGGCTCGACAGCCCTTTCTGGGTCTTGGCCTGTTCCAGGATTCTTCTCCACTCTGATCTGTTTCGTGCTTTTTTTCTCCAGTTTTTTATTTTTAAGGTTTTTATATCATTTTCTATTTGTTCTAAATATCTCAGCTTCGGTCTTCTTCTTGTTCTTTTTCCTACTGGCATCTGTTTGAATATTTTGTTTGGTATTTCACCTTCTTCCATTCTTTCTACATGTCCCATCCAACGCAGCCGTCCTATTTTAATGAACGTTATGATATCTGGATCCTAGTATATTTCGTATAGTTTAAAGTTGTACCTTCTTCGCCAAATTCCATTTTCTTTTGTGCCCTTATATATGTGTCGCAAGATTTTTCTTTCAAGGTGGCTAGCAATGTTTCCTCTCTTTTAGTGAGTGTCCAGGTTTCTGAACCGTATGTGAGTACCGGTCTTATTAAGGTTTTGTATATTTGACATTTTGTTCTCCTTGCGACGTTGTCTGATCTTAGTTGCCGAATTAAGCCATGGTAACTTTTATTGGCAATAAATATTCGCCTCTTCACTTCCTCTGCTACGTTATTATCAGATGTGACCTAGGGATCCCAAGTATGTAAAGTTTTTTACCCCCTCAATGTTATATTCTCCTATTGTTATATTTTGTGGCTGCCTTATTTCTGTGTTTTTACTTACCTGCATATATTTTGTTTTGTTCTGGTTGATTTAAATAAAATACGTATTAACATTAAATAACATTTACAAAAATTACAATTTTACCGTTCGACTTTAATTTTAATTTTAATACTGGCTCAAATTTTGCTCATTGTAACCCTAGGATATTCTCAGAAAGATGGTTTTATACAGAATATAACAGACATTTTATAAAGACCATTAATCGGCTGAGAGCCAATCATGCTCTTACGCCATATTACATGCATAGAATCGGCTTGTCAGATACTCCCAATTGTACTTGTGGCAAAATCGGAGATCTAACACATGTCATATTAGAATGTCATTTAAACATAAATAACATAAACGACCTTTATAAAGAATTAAAAGATTTAAAATGTTTTTTCCCAATAAACCTTAATACTTTAATATTTACAAATGATATGGAAATTCTTCATCTCATTTATAAACATGTTAAATTATGTAAATACAAGTTGTAAACTTAATATAATAGGCATAATTTGTTAATGTGGTTTGAAAAAATTTAAAAAAAAATATATATATAAAAAAAACACATAATAAAATAATAACAAAAAAAAATAATAAATAAAAAAAAAGAAAAAAAAAATAGAAACAAACATAAAAAAAATAGAAACAAACATAAATAAAAAAAGAAAAAAAAATAGAAACAAACATAAAAAAAAAGAAGTGTTTCGCACAAATTAAAATATATTTTATATTTAAAAAACAGTAAAATAATTAAAAAAAAAACAAAATAAAAAAAGCTACACAATGTACCAATGTATCTATAAAAATAATATTGTAGAATGTACTTATGTTTATAAGAAATTTATGACTATGAATCTGCAATCAATCACAAACAAGTCTGGCTAATTGGCTCTGCCAAAGCCATTTTTCAAAAAAAAAAAAAAAAAGACTTTAATTTTGGCAAATTCCTCAATAATATTGGTATAGTCTAAAGTAGTAGCCAGTGAGGACTCTATTGAATTGAGTGCCAATTTTTTTAGTTTTGTTGGTCTTCTTCGCGCTTCATTTTACTGCTCTTACGGCGACGTAAATTATTGCTTGTCTAGCCTTAGCCTTAAACTCGAGTGACACACACCATCGGACATTTTTCAAATATTCTATTTTGCACACCCTTTCTTATTCCTATGATTATTTTGATGTATTTTCATTTTACTGATTATGCTGCCCACTTGTGATGCCGCCTGATGCGACTGCCTCACCGCATCATAGCACCACACGGCCCTGCCTGGACCTCGCTTTCCAAATATTTTTTCTTGCAGGATGGCTTGTAGGAGGGCACATCTGGATTCATTTCGCAAAATTTGTCCAAAGTATTCCAACTTTCGAGATTTGATGGTGGTTAGTACTAGTGATGTAACGAATGTGATTTTTTGAACATTCGCGAATACGAATGTGAATGCAAATATCTGCTACTAACTTATGCTTAAGCTTTATTACATAACCGTAATTTGGGGTGACTTTGACCGATTCTGTACTTTAATCCTATAAAAATCATATTTTAAATTTTGTTACATTTTTATATATTATGCAAATATGTTATGGGTTTAGGCGTCTACTTTCAGTAGCTTAGATTGTAATTACAAGAAAATAATCATGACAGAAAAAAAAATAAAAAATGCCTTTGGTCAAGTTCACCCCATTTGGGGGGAAGTTGACCGTATATGCTTTTTGGCTGTTAAACTTATTTTTCTTTTAGGATGGGTTAATTTGACCGTTTTTTAAACCATTTTTTCTTAATTGGTTATATCGGTGGATTTAACAACGCTTGGAATATTGATTCTTTTTTTTTAATTTAAAAATTAATTCTTAGATATTTATAAATTTGAATCATTAAAAATGATTTTAAAAATTATACAGGGTGGCTGAAGTATATCACAATAGATCTTTTTCTATATTTTTGGTCAAATTCACCCCAGCGGTCAAAGTAACCCCATTTTACGGAATACCAAATAATAAAATAAAGTGACGGCTGATAATGTAGAGGAAAGTCGCCAATTATGGAATACCATTTTGTTTTGGGGATATAAAATAATACCTTTATGGAAATGAAAACAATTTAATTTTATGACACATCAGTCATACATTTTTATGTAGTAATTAAAAGCCTTCTATTAAATATTTTAATTAACAAAAAAAATCGAACAAAAAAACAAAATCCCAAATGAGTTAACCAAATATGAAATAGGTACCCATATATGGAATATAGGCATAAACCAACATATCAATAACAAAAATAGACATAAACATCTGATATCAAATAAATTTAAATAAGAAAATTGTGAAATATGAAAGAAGTAGCTTAATTCACTTGCAGACATCACAGATCCATGTATGAAACTCTGGACCAGCACAATCATAATGAGCCCACTTACACTTAATCTGTTATTCCATAATTAGGCACCAACGACTGTCCGTATTTGGATTTGTACATTAGTTCAAACTAGTATCAACATCTTCAAGTCGTAATGTTTTAATTACAGAAAGTCATAAAATATCAAAATAAAGGTACTATTGATATACACAATAGCATAACAAGACTGTACGCATGCATAATAACCAATAATACCCGTTGAATATATTTACCTCTGAAATTTTCTGCGAGACGATCAAATAAAACGCGCCTGTCAGACACGTATCGTTCGCGCATCTGACACAGAGGTATGAATACGATAATAAAGAGAGCGACTGAAATAGAGGATGGTCTTGTAGTGCGCTTCCTACTTATATTTTCGGAGAAATCAAGGAATTCCATATTAGGGCACTATTCCATATTTGGTTACTTTCCTCTAATTGTACAAGGTTAAGTTACTTTTTCTTAATAAAAAAAAAGAAGAGAAGTGAATAGATTTTGATTTTATTAACCTAATATTACCTTCAAATTATTTTTTTCTGATGTTCATATTCGCAAAACATTCGCACAAATTTCGCGAATGCGAATACGAATGCAAATGTGCAAAAATATGCGAATACGAATATTAGTTACATCACTAGTTAGTACCTCTTGGTTCTTCCCCATTCTTCTAAGGACCTCCTCATTTGTGATCCGGTTAGTCCAGGGGATTTTAAGAATTCTCAGATAAAACCACATCTCAAGTGCTTCCAATTTTCGGCACATATCTTCGTTCAAGGTCCATGATTCAACACCATAAAAAAGGACAGAGAAGATGTAGCATCGCAGCATTCTTACTTTTATATCTACCAAGAGAAAGGTTGTGGCTCTTGAAAACGGCCCCCATATGGTTGAAGGTGGATCTAGCTTTTCCGATGTGCGTTTTTATCTGTTGGTTGTTGGTCCATTCTTCATTTATTATGGTGCCGAGGTAGTTGTAGTTTGTCACTCTTTCTACAGGGTTTGGTTGATGTAGAGTTGACCTTCTGTTATCGTTTTCTTGCTAATGATCATACGCTTTGTCTTCTTTACTATTCGTTGCAAGATATTTCGGATTTAATCAGATTTATCATTTAGTAAAGTACCTTTAAACTTTGGATAGAATTTAAAATTGAACCTAATGTAACAAATGACTAAGGGTGACTATTCGTTACAGCATTAATAGTATGGTATAGTTAGACCCAAACCCAGACATCCAAAGTGAAAGTTATCCTCCAACACCAAATTGTTCTATATGGTCCATATAATGTTCAGAAAAAAGTCACACCATTTTGAGCATCGGGTTTGAGGGGGAGAGGGGGAGAAATCTGTAAATTCGTAGTTTTTTAGGTTTTTCGTCAATATTTCTAAAACTATGTGGTTTAGCATGAACAACCCTCTACACAAAATTGTTCTACATTAAATTTGAAATAAAAAAGGCCCTATGCATAACCCTTCTAAAATGAACGGTTCCAAAGTTACGGAGGTAGTATAGTATAATTAGTCCAAAAAAAGGCCTAACTCAGACATCCAAAGTAAAAGTTTTCCTTCAACACCAAATTGTTCTATATGGTCCACATATTGTTTAGTAAAAAGTTACACCATTTTGAACGTCCGGTTTGGGGGGGAGATGGGGGAGAAGTCAGTAAATTAGTAGTCTTTTTACGTTTTCGTCAATATTTCTAAAACTATGCTTTTACGTAAAGAATGTTCTATAGAAAAATGTTCTACATAACATTTAAAACAAAAAAGGTTCTACATTATTGTTATAAAATCAACGGTTCCAGAGTTACGGAGGGTGAAAAGTGGAGGTTTTCGATACTTTTTATATTCACCGATTTCTCCCCCCTCTCCCACCCAAACCCGACGCTCAAAATGGTGTGACTTTTTTCTGAACATTATGTGGACCATATAGAACAATTTGGTGTTGGAGGATAACTTTCACTTTGGATGTCTGTATTTCTTGTATATCTGGTATTTCACCCTCCGTAACTCTGGAACCGTTGATGTTATAACAATTATGTATACAAGATTTTTTGTTTTAAATTTCATGTAGATCATTTTTGTATATAACATTGTTTACGGTAAAGCATAGTTTTAGAAATATTGAAGAAAAACGTAAAAAAAACTACTAATTTACCGCCTGCTCCCCCATCTGCCCCCCAAACCGGACGCTCAAAATGGTGTAACTTTTTACTGAACAATATGTGGACCATACAGAACAATTTGGTGTTGGAGGAAAACTTTTACTTTGGATGTTTGGGTTAGGCCTTTTTTTGGACCAGTTATAAAATACTATCTCCGTAACTTTGGAACCATGCATTTTAGAAAGATTATGCATAGGACCTTTTTTAATTTAATGTAGAACAATTTTGTATAGAAGGTTGTTCATGCTAAACCGCATAGTTTTAGAAATATTGACGAAAAACGTAAAAAACTACGAATTTACCGATTTCTCCCCCCTTTCCCCCCCCAAACCCGACGCTAGAAATGGTGTGACTTTTTTCTGGACATTGTGTGGACCATATACCTAGAACAATTTGGTGTTGAAGGATAACTTTCACTTTGGATGTCTGGGTTATGCCATCTTTTGGATCAACTATACTATACTACAGGGTGTCCCGAAAAGATTGGTCATAAATTATACCACACATTCTGGGGTCAAAAATAGTTCGATTGAACCTAACTTACCTTAGTACAAATGTGTTCATATAAAAAGTTACAGCCCTTTGAAGTTACAAAATGAAAATCGATTTTTTTCAATATATCGAAAACTATTAGAGATTTTTTATTGAAAATAGACACGTATCGTTCTTATGGTAGGAACATCTTAAAACAAAATTACAGTATAATTTGTCCAACCCATAACAATTCTATGGGGGTTTTGTTCCCTTAAACCCCCCCAAACTTTTGTGTACGTTCCAATTAATTCATTATTGTGGTACCATTAGTTAATCACAACATTTTTAAAACTTTTTTGCCTCTTAGCATTTTTTCGATAAGCCAGTTTTTATCGAGATACGGCTTATTTTTTAATATATTTACATAAAAATTTTATGGGGGTTTTGTTCCTTTAAACCCCCCAAATGTTTGTGTACGTTCCAATTAAACTATTATTTTGGTACCATTAGTTAAACACAGTGTTTTTAAAACTTTTTTGCCTCTTAGTCTTTTTTTGATAAGTTACCTTTTATCGAGATGGCTTCTTTTTTAATATGGTTCAAAATATACCTAAAAATGTAAATTATAAATAAATTTTCACATATATAAATATGTGGTGGATTCGACAAAAACTTTTTTGCCTCTTAGTCTTTTTTTGATAAGTTACCTTTTATCGAGATGGCTTCTTTTTTAATATGGTTCAAAATATACCTAAAAATGTAAATTATAAATAAATTTTCACATATATAAATATGTGGTGGATTCGACAAATATTCAAAATATCTCGATAAACAGTGGCTTATCGAAAAAATACTAAGAGGCAAAAAAGTTTTAAAAACATTGTGTTTCACTAATGGTGCCACAATAATAATTTAATTGGAACGTACACAAAAGTTTGGGTGGGTTTAAGGGAACAAAACCCCCATAAAATTTTTATGGGGTGGACAAATTTCACTTTAATTTTTATTTAAGATGTTGCTGCCATAAGAATACCACATGTCCATTTTCAATAAAAAATCTCTAAGAGTTTTTGATATATGAAAAAAAATCGATTTTCATTTTTTAACTTCAAAGGACTGTAACTTTTTTTGTGTGCACTAGTGTATATAGGTAAGTGAGGTTCAATCAACCTATTTTTGGCCCCAGAATCTGTGGTATAATTTATGACCAATCTTTTCGGGACACCCTGTATAAGGGAGTACAATCATTATGTGCAACAGATAGTACTTTTATTTGAGTCCATATTGTTGACTTTAATATGTGATTTTGTTCATGAGGATTTGTGGGACTTGTAAATAAATGCTAGTAAATGCTTATAATAAAAATGTTACTAAATGCTCTTATAAAAGAAGTCTCTTGTTTGT
Organism: Diabrotica virgifera virgifera; assembly: GCF_917563875.1. Classification (NCBI taxonomy): domain Eukaryota; kingdom Metazoa; phylum Arthropoda; class Insecta; order Coleoptera; family Chrysomelidae; genus Diabrotica; species Diabrotica virgifera. The sequence continues at coordinate 58,394,099 of NC_065447.1, forward strand.
CCTTGTCTATTTTTTATATCTTCTTCAGTTGTTCCTTTGTTTGATATTATGAAACCTAAATACTTCTACTTGTCTGTTCCTTTGATTTGTTTACTTTCATTTATTTCCAGCTGTTTTATTTTTGTTTTCTTGGTTGTTAGGTCTTTAGTTTTATTTAGGTTTATTACCATTCCATTCTTTGTATATGCCTGTTCCAGTTTTATCATAAAACTAAGGTCATCTTCGTCTTGTGTGATCACTATTTAGGCATCACCAAAACCTAGGTCATATAGGTATTCGTTTCTTACTGGTATGCCCCATACTTTCTTTTCCATTATTTCAGGTTTTTTCCAGGAATATTTTGAACAGGGTAGGGCATGTGGAACAGCCTGTAGCAATCTCTTTGTCATCTTAAATGGACTGCATATTGTATTGTCCATTTTGATAGCTACTTTGTTTATTTTTGTAGAGTGCTTTTATTGCTTTTTATTAATAGGGAGTTTTTGTGCACACAAATACGTAAACGTAACGTATCTTTTTGACATATACGCTTGCGCAATAATGGTTGAACTCCTGTATCTCGATACGTATTACCTAAAGTAACGCTCTGATAGGTACGTTCAGACGCATCCCTATCGAGACGAAAGTTACCGAATGCACAAGCGGATCTTACCTGATTATGGTGATGCGATTACCTACCAAATCAACATTTCATCAGAGTATCAGAGGATTGCCCGTGTATAAACATTTAAGGTTATATTCATTTAGTCTATTTGAGTAAAGTTATTCTATATTTGTTATTGGAAATTGGAACTTTATAATTTAAAATTTGATTGTTTTTTAAGTTGTCTATTAATAAAGCAAAACAAATAAATCTTGTATTTAACCCATTTATGCCCACAACTATTTTTGTCAAATATATCAATGATTTTCTTAAGAATGTAATAAAATACCCTAAAATTCATTGAAAAATTACTAAAAAAAATTTTCAAAAATTGATTTTCGAAAAACATGTTGGGTCGTTAACGACCAGTTGGGTACGTAGGGGTACACAATAAAAATAATAACTTTTATTCAATTACATTTTATTTTTAAAACAATGAAACAAGTAGTTTAATTATATTACATAAGGTATAAAATAGTTTGTATGATAATTTTTGAAGAATTTATCGTGGAGTGGTTTACATCTATCGCATGCTTTTGTAGTTTTATTTGAACATACACGACATCTTCTTCTTTGAGCACCAATAATAATTAGATGCTGAGTTGATGGGGATGGAGCAGGAATTATTGCAATATTTTGAGGTCCAGTAGAACGGATAGAACGACTTTCCATAATTAGACAATAATGTACAAACTATATGTCATCTAAGTTCTAAGTTTTCTTTTTTATTTTTAAACTGTCGTGCTAGTCTCTAAGCATTAGTTACACAAACATCCAACACCCCTATCCTTATTGGAAAGTACCATTTTTTTCAACCCATTTTTATTCTGTACTTCAAAATGTTGTTGTCCATCAAGTCGACTCCGCCCATAAATTTGTTGTATTGCGAAATTACAAATGGTTGATCTATTTGAATTTCTAGTTTTTTTTTGCTGAATATCCGCTGGCTCTTTGGATTGGCTCAGTTCCATTCTCATTAGATAACATGTTGATACAACAGTTGTAGACTTAAACCATATGTACCAATAAAAAGAGCTGATTTCTTTGGTCCAGAAGGCATCAAACCTTTTTTGTTGTGAAATTCTGACTTAAGCCATTTATCCCAAACATCAGAGATATAGGTATCATCCGATATTGTCTCACTATTCTCAATTTTTTCTATTTCCTCCAGGATTTCTGCGGTAGAAAATGGTTTCTTACTAAAAAAATATTTGCTCATTATGATCATGTGCCCAACGGGTCGTTAACGACCCATCAAAATATAATGTTATATTTATGACATATATCAAATTATTTTCATACTAGTAATATTATAATGTGTTATTATAGTATTTTTACTACAAAAACGTTATTACGTACGTCAAAATTTTTGACGTAAGAGAACTGTCAAAACATTAGAATGTGACTTTTCATTATTGCCGTGTTTATAATAAACATAGCAATAATGAAAAGTCACATTCTAATGTTTTGACAGTTCTCTTACGTCAAAAATTTTGACCTACGTAATAACGTTTTTGTAGTAAAAATACTATACAACTTATGTCAGCGGCGGATCCAGCATCGTTTGGGGGGCCGATTGGCTAAAATGAAAATTAGATCGAAGTAATTTTTAAAAATCTATCGAATGACACCAAATACGGCCCACTATTCCAACCCCTAGAGGTGGGGCGGGGCTCAATTTAAAATCGTAAATGGAAACCCCCCAGTTTTTATTGCAGATTTGGATTCCTTACGTAAAAGTAAGTAACTTTTATTCGGGACATTTTTTCTATTCTATAGAAATAGAATAATATAGAAATAGTCTGTCTCGAGAAATACACTTCCAAATAAAAAACTAAAAAACACGTGTTTAATATTTTTCAAAAACCTATCGAATGACACCGTGTCGTGTTTGGTGGCATTCGATTTGATAGGATTTTGAAAAATATTCAACTTGTGTTTTTTGATTTTTTATTTGAGTTTCTATAGATATTAAACAATTTCTATAAATTACCCATGGTATCACGATAAATCGTTTTTCCGATTATAGCGCCATTTATCCAGAATTCGAAAAAATGTCTCGAATAAAAGTTGCTTACTTTTACGTAAGGAATCCAAATCTGCAATTCAAACTGGGGGTCTCCATTAAATATTTTAAAGTTACCCTCATCCCACGTAGGGGGTCATGTTTGGTATCATTTGATAGATTTTTAAAAATTATTGAACACATATTTTTCATTTTTTCAATCCGATGTTCATTTCGCGAAATATTCAACGGTTCCGGTACTTTTGGTTTGGGACTCCCTATATATTATAAAGTTGACGAAATAAAAATAAATATATGTAGTGAATTATCATTAAAATTTAAAAAACCTACAAAATGAGACTTTATAAGTTAACAACAACAGTAGTTTCGGAAATGTAATAATGAATTAACCAAATGTAATTTTCAAAAAATCAAAATTCATGTCGAAATAGTTTTAATTTTATTTCGTAATGGGAAAGTACATCATGTGACACCTCATTTAAAATCGTTTGAAATACCTAATGATTACAAAAATGTATAATACGTACATGCGCAAAATTTTGGTCAAATGCTTTTTAAACGCATTAATTTTTTTTCGAATCCTGAGAAAACTAATACGAGAATCTTTAAAAAAATTAAACGCAGAATAAAATATTACATTATTACCGAGGGCCGAAAGTCCACTAGAATAAACAAAAAGTTTCTTTTGAATGATATATTTAAAATTAACACGCTGACGTACAAAACGTCTATACACGTCTAATTTCTATTGATGTAATGTGACACAACGTCTATAGACGTTGCATTTTCCCCTATTCTACTTTGCAAAATACAATATAGTGTCACAACACTTGCTTATACATTTGACGCACTGCCCGTCAACGTGTTAAAAATCATACTCAATTTTCTCTTTTTTTCACCCCTGTAACTTATTAAAATAAACATTATAGAAGTTTTCAGGGACTTTCGACCCTCGGTAATAAGGTAATCTTGCATTTTGCGTTTAAATTTTTCAATAATACTTATTAGTTTTTTCAGGATTATAAAAAAATGAATGAATTTAAAAAGCATTGGACCGACATTTTGCACAAGTATTGCCTATACATTTTTGTAATCAGTATCTCAAAAGCTTTTAAATGAGGTGTCACATGATGTACTTTCCCATATGAAGTTTAAAATTTAATTTATTACCATACTTTTATGTGGATGATTGCATCCCGGGACATAAATGACAATCTATCGTACTCGTGGAGAAATACTTACTTCTTTCTATACTTTCATGCACATAAGACATACCTTTTTCCATAAAACTCTTGAACGTAGAATTGGTATTTACTGCATGACTTGCATAAATCGCATGACTTGTTTTGAATGCTCTCAGAACTTAAATTTGATCCAAGATCAGTAGGTCTCATAGTATGATCTATCTGATAAGATGTACCTTGTACATATTTATTATCATCACCCAAATTACGTTGATTTAAAAAAAAATAATTAGTTAGGTATATTGCGACATTTAAATTTTTTACTTTTTAAGTTCTCGGTAGAAGCTTCTGATTCCTTTCGTTTATTTAACATCTTATAACTCTTCGTAAATCACAAACTATATTAATATAAAAAAGAAGAATAAACTCAAAATACTATTAATCACGCTAACAATTTACAAACTAAGATCTGTACGAATCAGTATTAGAGATGTTACCTGCATCGATACCCAAAATGCACTAATTACTAATAATTAATAAGGGTGTTCTTTTTTCGTGGTCAGCTATCGGCGTGTGAACATATTATTTATATTTTCGGAGAATTAATATAGTTTTTGCTAGTCGCGCAATTTTCGAGAGATTTTCGGCGAATCTGTTATCTGCAAACGATTTTATAATAATACGTGGAGATGCTTAAGTTGCGTTCACATTATATAGGATTACATATTTTTTTAAATATGCTTATTGTGATCATTTTTAATTCTTAATTTATAAGGATTATAAATTACTCATTTCCAAATACACTGGCGTCACTGGCCCGTTTTAGTCAAGTCCCATACTAATAAAATATATTTATATGTAATTCATAATTCATATAATATTGTAATTTTGACATGTATAATTATTCATTTGAAAAAATTAATAAATGTTTTTGTAATCTTTCTATTATAATTAAAAAAAAAAATAAATCACTTGGGTTGAGAGGGGGGGCCGATCGCCCCCCCTGGATCCGCCACTGACTTATGTTTAACTATATAAAATGAATTTAAATAATAAAATAATTTATTTAAATGTACTTACAAATGTTTGAATGAAGCCATGCTGCGAACGTTATTCAAGTTCTGTTTTCGCGTACACTCTACGAACACTACGAGCGAAATAAAGGGTTTGCACTAAATAAATTGCTTACTTGCATAGTCAGGAAAGAACTTGTAAACAAACGGTGATTGGTAGATTCGACATATTTGCTTGAACTTGAAACATATTTTTGTTAGTTGGGTCGTTAACGAACCGTTGGGCATAAATGGGTTAAGAAATACAGTGATCACCACAATAACTAGATAAACAAATGACCTAATTTCAGTAAAAATTTCAAATAAATATGAACAAACTATTTACATTATACTGGAATTCTGATGTAGGTACAATAATTTACAACTAAAAAGTAGGTATAAACTAAAATAAAAAATTTAAAATTAACGAAAAATAATATTTTTATATTTAAATATAAGCAATTAAAACCATACAATTTCATCATTCACCTTTACCTTTTTTTATATTTATATATTAATTGTATCTATATTGTGTAAACATTGTTTTATTTTTTTTAATGTCAACGGAATTTAAAAATGACTTTACGTTACGTTAGGCAGTTACAAAAACTACCTATTAACGTTCATCATTCTTACGGTACGTTAGTGCTTTACGTATAGGGAGATACGTTACGTTACGTACTTACAAAAACTCCCTATTATTCATGAATATTATTTTAAAAAGATGTACAACAATAATAAAAATTAATAAAAGCTATTTACTTATATGGTAGAAAAATGTAGGTGAAATAGTTTCATCAGTACCTATAATTAAATTTTTAGTGTATGGCACAATGGATAATAGTGATGCCTTGCTAGATAATGCTATAGAAGCAGCCAAGAAAGCTGTGCAGTTTGACCAAGAAGGTGAGCAAAAAATTGCTGCTTACTATTATGAAGCAGCAGCACGGTTTTTGGGACAATTGGTGGTATCGATAGCCACAGATGATCCTGAAAAAGCACAATCACTACAAGAAAAATCCAACAAGTATCAATCGAGGGCAAATGAATTAAGAAATAATGTACCTCAGGAACATAGAACGGTTAATGAAGATGGGAATAAATCTAGGTTAGTGATAAATATCTTTATTTTTTAGGAAATGCTTTCAGAAATAAATTTGTTTAAAATTACCTTCAAATTTAGAATCATTCACTTACTCATTTGGTATAGTATAGTAGTATAATTTCTTTGTCTTTTCTTAGCCTCTGGAGAATAGTTGTTAGTTGTGTGGTGTATATGTATGATACCCTTACAGGGCCGCCGCTAAAGTGTTGGCCGCCCGTGTGCAACTTAATATTTGCCGCCCCCTTCCAACACTCTAGTCGTTTTACCATAGGTATCATTTAAAGAAATCTGCAGGAGACCGTAACGCGTATATGAATAATAATAATTGCTCTGATCTCGACGTTACTTTTAGACCTGGATCCCGCGTATCAAAAAAAGCTATTATTATTATGTCAATATAATATACAGAAATGCAATCTTGCACTAATACCTACATATGTGTAAGTTTTGTTTACAAGACTACTTACAACATTCGGCATGCTTAATTGTTTACTAATATATTTAAATATAGGCCTGGATCCCGCGTACCAAAAAAAGTTGATTAATTGCAAGCTGAAAATTTGTTAATAGCTTAACGGTGTCTAGTCGGACAAACTTTGATGCATGGAAACACTGGAACAGGGGAAGTTTTAATTGTGGAACAGGTTACAAATTTGGAACGTCAGACTACGAAAACGTTCCATGTTTTTTATCGGACATAACTTCTAATTGATTTGTTACCATTTCATTAAACTCTCACGCAAAAATCAGACTGGTGTTTATCACCAACTGGGCATTTTAATGAGTTGAACACGAAGAACATGTCAAATGACAGGAATCATGTTGGTTAGTAAAAGCAGTCTGATTTTTGCATGAGAGTTTAATGAAAGGGTAACAAATCAATTGGATGCTCTGTTCGACAAAATACATGGGACGTTTTCGTAATCTGACGTTTCAAATTTTTAAACTGTTCCACAATTAAAACTTCCTCTGTTCCAGTGTTCCCGTACATCAAAGTTTGCCCGACTAGACACTGTTAAGCTATTAACTTTTCAGCTTGCTATTAATCAACTTTTTTTGGTACGCGGAATCCAGGCCTATTTAAAATACAGTAGTGTGCAAAAGAAACGGGCACACTACTATATATTACAAACAAAATCGTTTATCAAAAGCGTGTCTAAAATCATCAAATTCTCAACTTAGGCTGAACTATAACCCATCTATAACTATACATAAGCATAAAAGAACAATAATATAACAGAGCAACCATCGAGTAAAAAAAAAAGATTTTTTTAAACCACCGAGTAATAAAAAAGACTTCTTTATTACTCAATGAGAGCAACTTAACAAGCACTTATCTAAATTCTCTAAAAGTATCCTATTGTCGTATCGTACTCTCTTAACAAATCATAAATGTTCAGAATTTGAAAAAATCGCATATGGACCACTTAGATAAAAATGTCTTAAAGTCCGAAAGCCGCCAGCCACTTTGAATTGCCGGAAAAGCCGCCAGTCGGAACTACTTTATGACTACAGCTGCAAAAGGGCAGTTCATATATAATAAATAACATTTTCTGGCATTTTTGTTTAGATTGTTTTGAATATTTGAGTTTATAGAAATTTCTGAATCATTACTATTTAATTTTTTGGATTTATTTTCGTTTTAAAAAAGTATTATCATCAGTGGCCTGCTTTTGGCCGCCCCTATAATCGGCCGCCCGTGTGCGATGCATACTTTGCACACATGGTGGCGGCGGCCCTGGACCCTTAACATACATTGGTAGTACCACATTTCAAATGTCTGTAATTCTTATGAGTATATTGATACTTAAGGTTATAGAGAATCTTCATAACACAATTAAAAGGACTTCTAGCTTTTTCAATAAAAGTTTTTATTTCTTAACACATTCGCGGACACGCTGTCATTTTATACACGTATTCTTATGGGGTAAATGACTTCATATGCAGTCATGACCGCGAATGTGTTAATATTGCAGCCTAAATAGCATATTTTCTCCATCTTTTCTAACAAATTGCTTATTGTAATTTGGGCATTTATGTTGGTGTTCTTACCAATGATCATTATTTTTGCCTTACAATTTAGTTGTATGCTGTATTTGTTACATGGTTCTACAACATTATTCATCATCATTTGGAGCCGCTGCACACTATCTCTTGCCTGCAAAGGTAAAATAGTATATGCGAAAAAAGTGAGTCTTGAGATAAATGACTTTTTGTTCTTTTGCTGTGCCGTTTTGTCATTTATAAAGTTAGACAAATGAAAATTGGAATATAAGAAAAGTATGTTATTATAATAATTATTACAACAGCGAATAGGTGTAGTGTTTTCAAATGTGCTGGTAAAGTGACATATACTGTTTTACCATTTTTCCAGTTTACCTAAAGAGCATATAAAAGACTTTATACGTATATATACCGTCGGAGGAGATAAAAATTCCCATTTGTCATACTATGGTAAAAGAGTATATGACATGTTATACTATTTTACCATTGAAATTGGGACTTGGGACACTGTTTTTAGCATATACCATATATATCCTGTTTTACCAGTAGAGTTTCAGAAAATAGATATGATATAATACCAGGGATAAGCAGTGTAAGACTATGTATACTATTCTGCCTTTGTAGAATTTGCTGAATATACTGTTTTACCATAGCAGAGACGCAAGTTCACATACTCATATATTGTTTTACCAGGTTCACATTTTGAAAACTAAATGAGATAGAAATAAACTAGAAATTGCATAAGAAAGATCGAAAAAAATAACCCAGTTTCGGCTGCAAATTCAAAAATCGATATTTTTCACATATACTATTTTACCTTTGCAGGCAGATTAGGTATCTGCCAGCAATACTGTATCGCCTGCATATCTAATATTGTTTATAAGTGGACCATTTACTGCGATACCATCTTCTGATTCGTCCAAGACTTCTCTAAAGATGTTTCCAGGGTAAATGTACCACAGCTATTTCTCAGTCGGAATTATTATTTTTAATTAGTTGGTTTGATTTAGATGAGCATGAGACATGACAGTTCAAATAAAACACTAGATAACTATAGAGAATATAATGTCAACAAAATTTTAAGTCCCTTTTTACATACAAATATTAATTTTGATTTCAATAGTTTATAAGAACAAAAGTAAGTAATTAATTAAAAAAAAATAAACCAGAACCAGCTGTTTCCTTCACATAAATAAAAAAATCATTGTATTTTAGTCCCCTTTTTAGACCCCTTAACCCAATCTAAATTGTACCTTGTTCTTTCTTGTTTTCTCCCATAAAATAAAATAAAATCTATTACCGTCCTTATTTCCTTCAATAAAAAAAAATCATTTGCCTGGATAAACACACTGCAATCTTCCTTAAATTTTGTCAAAATGTCACGTCAAATATCGAACTTCTAAATAAATCTGCCAAATTTATTATTTCCAATATACTGAATAAATGTAAATCTGGTAAATAAATGTACTTCTATTACTTCTTTAAAGCCTCAGGATCGATAAATACATACAATTACTGAATACCGGAACACCCTTTAACATACAAAAGGGTCTATTACACGACTCTCAGCCTGGCCATCAATAAACATCGAATTAATCTCTAGAGGATTTTCCAAGACAAATCTTTACGTGCCCCAAATTTCCAGCACACCAACGGATACCTCAATAAGGGAATTCCCAGTACATCCCACCAAAGGATTGAAAAAGTACCATTTCAATTAAAAAAACTGGGAATCCAAATCTCCGACCAGGCTTCAAGTGCTTTCTCAAAAATGTTTATTGAAAAGAATGAACGTTGTTGATTTGCTAACAAGGCGTTCAAAACAAAAAACTCTACAACAAAAATCTTCTCTCACTGACTCACACAAAAAGCATATACATCCAAACATACAAATTATACATCCTCCAAGGACAAAATAATCGGTTATAAACAACCAAAACTCAACAAACGTTACTACTAAATTTTCAACCGTAATAACTCCACCTTTCCTTCCGGAAAGAAAATTAAGTTTCTTTGAATTGAATCCCAAAGAAACTTGTTAAAAATACATACTATGTTACACTATCTACATCAGAATCCGATTCAACGTGGCTATCAGAGTTCTGTGGGTGAGGTTTCAAGTCTTTCACATGCCAGTGACCAATAGACTTACCATTATCATTTATTAATTCATATGTACAATAACCAACCTTACGCTTTACTCTAAAAGGTCCAACAAATCTATCAGCAAACTTAGATGTAAAATAATTAGCTTTATCAGAAAGAACATAGTTCTTTTTCCAAACTAAATCATTTTCCTTAAAATGAACATCCCTTCTTCTTAAATTATATCTTTCTCTGGTGTTATCTGAAGCTTTATCAATCCGCTTCTTAACCCAGTCTCTCAACCTATTCATATTTTTAGAACGATCATACACACGTTGTTTATTTTCTTCATTCCCTATTTTTAGATGATATTCACTTCCATGAGTCATCATCTCACAACCAAAATTAATGAAGTATGGTGTTTGACCTGTCACCTCATGTTTGGCAGTTCTAATAGCACAACCTAGTTCAGGTAAATTAACATCCCACAACCTATGATTATCTTTAACATAAGCCATCAACATGGTTTTCATGATACGATTAATTCGTTCAGTAGGGTTTGGATGAGGGGTAAAATTTGGAGTAAAAAGAAATCTGATTCCAAACTCTTGACAAAAAGATCTTAAAATATTACCTTTGAACTGACTTCCATTATCACATTTTAAGACTCTGGGAACACCAAACAAAAGAAATACATTTTCTTTTAAAATTTTACTTATAGAAGTGGCAGTTGCCTTTCTCAGAGGGAATAAAAGAGGAAATTTACTGAACTTATCAGTAACTACCAAAATCCAAGTATTACCAGCTGAACTTCTGGGCAATGGTCCAAATAAGTCCATACTGATGATCTCCCAAGGTTTTGTGGGTTCGACAGCCTGTCCCATATGTCCTGCAGGACTTTTCTGTTCAGGCTTCGTCCTTAAACAAACCTCACATTTCCTTATATATTTCGTAATGTCCATTTTCATAAAAGGCCAATAGAAAAGGCGATATACACGATGAAATGTTTTGTAGATACCTAAATGACCTGAAACACAAGAATCATGACACCTCTGAAGTATCTTATCTCGAAAATCTTTTGGAACTACAAGTTTCCAATATTCACAATCATCTCTTAAACTCGGAAAATCTTGATCAATATATTTATACAACTTATTATTTGCTAGTCTCCATCTGACAAATTTTAAAGGATTTTTATTTACATTATTACACATTTTCTTATACCATTTATCACTGGTAGAAGAAAAATCATATTCGTCACATTCGGGGTTTATTGCTTGAACATTACTTATTTCTACAGAATTTATCATATGTACACTATCAACAGGTAGTTCTAAAGCTCGCGAAAGGGTGTCAGGAACTATGTGATCCTTACCTTTGCGATGCAGTACTTCATAGTCAAACTGTTGCAGACGTAAGGCCCATCTACCAAGTCGTCCTTGAGGGTCCTTCAAATTGTCCAACCATAACAACGAGTAGCAATCAGTGATTACGTAGAACTTATAACCATCTAGATAAGCTCGTAAAGTTTCACACGCCCACAAAACACAGAGGCATTCACGCTCAACACTGCTATAGTTTCTCTCGGCTCTATTTAGAGTTCTAGACAAATAACAAATTACATGTTCAGTTTCATCATACTTTTGAGTAAGGACAGCTCCAAGACCATACGCTGACGCATCAGTTTGTACGTAAAAAGGTTTGTCAAAATTAGGACTAGACAAAATAGGTGCTGAGACAAGAGCGTCTTTAATACTCTGAAAAGCTTCCTCACAAGCTTTGTCCCAAACGAACTTCTTGTTCTTTTGTAATAATCTACACAAAGGTGAAATAAGATCTGAATAACTATTTACAAACTTACGATACCATCCTATAACTCCAAGGACTCTTCTGACTTCAGTGACATTGGTGGGTCGTGGAAGATTCACAATGGCCTCTACTTTTGCCGGATCTACAGACAGACCACTAGAGTTAACAACATAACCCAAGTATTTAAGTTCTGACACACAGAAAGAACATTTTTCTTTATTAAGGGTCAAATTGGCTTTTTTCAATCTGGCAAAGATTTCTGTCAAGACTTCGACATGTTTATCGTAAGTTGACGTAGCCAGACATATATCATCTAAGTACACAAAAACATACTCAGAGAGTTCAGGACCTAATAGATTATCTACTAATCTTTGAAACGTAGCTGGAGCGTTGTGCAATCCGAAAGGCATACGACAATACTGGAAAAGTCCACGCCCTGGCACAGTAAACGCCGTGTACTGCTTGCTCTCTTCAGTAAGACCCACCTGCCAATAGGCACTCTTAATGTCCATTGTTGACAAATATCTAGCTCCACCTAACTTACTTAAAATGTTGTTCTGAAGCTATTTTCTTGTGGCATTTTTACAATTTTAACTATTTAGAATGGGAAATAAGTTTATTTTGAAATTTTTTTTATTTAAAGTTTATTTTATTTATTTCGAAACGTTAATAAAAAATCATTTAAAATTACTTAAAATGCTATTTATATAGGGTAAAGGATAAGCATCACGCTCAGTAACACGATTTACTTTCCTAAAATCAACGCAAAAACGCCATTCCCCATTCTTTTTAGGTACCAGCAACACTGGTGAAGACCATCCGCTGTGTGACTGTTCGACAACACCAAGCTTCAGCATTTTCTCCAGCTCCTTGTTGATCATACCCTGCTTAATTGGTGATACCGGATAAAACCTCTGCTTGATTGGTTCTTGTTGACTAACTACAATTTTGTGTTGAACTACATTAGTACAAGTTAATTTGTCTGGGTCGATACTAGAAAAATAAGAATCAACGAGTTCGTTAAGCTGTTTACGTTGCTCTGGTAGAAGTTCAGATTCCGATTGTATCGAATTAACCACTGGAACACTCATAACTTCCGAAGAGAAAAACCACTCTCCTTTTCGTAAATCTGGTACAATACCCATTCGCACCCAGAAATCTACACCTAGTACTAAAGAGTGTCTACACTGTGGCCAAACGAAAACATCAATTACCTTAACAACATCACGAAGTTTTATAGGCACCGAAGCTACACCTAATAAAGGACTCTGACTACCATCCGCAACTCTGCAAGACCCATCTGGAACAGTTTTTAAATGTACACCTAAACTACGTAAAATCTCCCATGTAGGCATATTTACAAAAACTTTATTGGCTCCACAATCCAATAAACCGAATACTGTCTTACCTAAGATATCAACTTCTACATAAGGACATTCACTGTCATTACTCTGTGCTAAAATATAATCTAAAACTAACTTAAATGAATAAAAATTATCACTACCTTCTTCCTTATCGACCGTTAACTGTCCGTTCCGATTCGAGATAGCCCGGTCGTCCACTATCTCCGGTTGCCGTTTCCCGAATTATTTCCAGAATTGTTTCCAGTTCTAGAATTATTATTGTTACGATTCTGTGAATTACATTGAGGACAAGTATTTTTAGTAAAACCTTCCTTGTTACAACCAAAGCATCTAAACACACGTTTTGGCCTCTTACAGTCCTTAACCACGTGACCATACTCATTACAGCGCCAGCATTTAGGTACAAACGCCTCTACTTCTTGTACAACGTGATGACGAGAAGAATTAGCTCTACTACTAGAAGAAGGCTTAAACGACTCAATATTAATTCGAGTTTGCTCAATTTTTCGACACAAGTCAATTAAATCAAAAGGACTCTTTACTTCGACTAAAGTTAATCTTTCCTGATAAAAAGGTAAAATGTTTTTAAGTAACACCTGCATTTTTAAACTGTCCGGAACTGGTGTTGGCATTTGTTCGAACTTACTGGTCATCTTGGCAACAAACATACCAATAGATTCGTTAGATTCCTGAGTAGTATGAAGAATATCCTGCCAGATCTCATCTGCAGAAAGGGTAAATTCTTCCTTCATTAAGCTCACTAAACTATCCCAGTTGCTAGCATAGTTCCTATACAATTTATAAAAACCTAAAGCGTTACCAGTAAATAAATCTCTAGCACAAGAAAATAACTGAATTTTATTTACATTACGTGACCTACAATACTCCTCAACTTCTTCAAGAAAAACAGAAAAATTTTGTGGTTTACCAGAATACTTAATTCCCCACTTATATACAGGTTCTGAAGGAAAGTCACTATTAGATGACAAGAAAACAATGGGATTAACTGTTGAATTCGAAGTTTGATTTGTTTGGTTACTCACATTCGGTGCAGAAATATTTCGAGTAGGGGTAGAATTACCATTAGGGTCATTTAAATTAAGACCTGATAAATCAATATGATGATAAAAATTAGGATCAGTAGGCATCTCTACAGAAACAACATTACTAGTTTTCAAAACATTAGACTTAGTAGTATATTCACCTATCAAATCCATCAATTTCTTTAACAATGCAGAACGCTTTGACATTTCATCAGTGTCTGTACTGTGAATACGGTTCAATCTACCTGAAAGATGTGCAAACTTAGTCTCAATCCTTCTTATTTGGTTTGCAGTACATGTAAAAGCATTAATAATATTCAGAATCTCTTTTAATTTATTTTCACAACTTGTCAACTCAGCAGGAATATCAGGAGGTAAATCAAAGTTAGGGATTTTGCCAAATTTTTCTAAAACAAGGCAACTACGCAAAGTACTCTTTAACTCTTCTACCTTACAATTAGTCAAAATAATACCTCTCATTTGCAACTCAACTTCAAGTTCGTCTTTGACCAAACGGTCAACATCAAGTTTAAACGACATTTTCTTTTAGAGAAATTAAAATACACAAAAAAAATAAGACAAGAAAACCTCTACCTGACTTTAAATAAAAGTACATTTAACTTTTGATTATTAATTTTCAACTCCTGTAACTCTACGTAACCTATGTCTTACTTGAACTATCTAAAAAAAAAATAAAAATCTCGGGTGGTTGAAAAGCCCCTTAAGTTGGCCGCCAAAAATGTACCACAGCTATTTCTCAGTCGGAATTATTATTTTTAATTAGTTGGTTTGATTTAGATGAGCATGAGACATGACAGTTCAAATAAAACACTAGATAACTATAGAGAATATAATGTCAACAAAATTTTAAGTCCCTTTTTACATACAAATATTAATTTTGATTTCAATAGTTTATAAGAACAAAAGTAAGTAATTAATTAAAAAAAAAATAAACCAGAACCAGCTGTTTCCTTCACATAAATAAAAAAATCATTGTATTTTAGTCCCCTTTTTAGACCCCTTAACCCAACCTAAATTGTACCTTGTTCTTTCTTGTTTTCTCCCATAAAATAAAATAAAATCTATTACCGTCCTTATTTCCTTCAATAAAAAAAAATCATTTGCCTGGATAAACACACTGCAATCTTCCTTAAATTTTGTCAAAATGTCACGTCAAATATCGAACTTCTAAATAAATCTGCCAAATTTATTATTTCCAATATACTGAATAAATGTAAATCTGGTAAATAAATGTACTTCTATTACTTCTTTAAAGCCTCAGGATCGATAAATACATACAATTACTGAATACCGGAACACCCTTTAACATACAAAAGGGTCTATTACACGACTCTCAGCCTGGCCATCAATAAACATCGAATTAATCTCTAGAGGATTTTCCAAGACAAATCTTTACGTGCCCCAAATTTCCAGCACACCAACGGATACCTCAATAAGGGAATTCCCAGTACATCCCACCAAAGGATTGAAAAAGTACCATTTCAATTAAAAAAACTGGGAATCCAAATCGCCGACCAGGCTTCAAGTGCTTTCTCAAAAATGTTTATTGAAAAGAATGAACGTTGTTGATTTGCTAACAAGGCGTTCAAAACAAAAAACTCTACAACAAAAATCTTCTCTCACTGACTCACACAAAAAGCATATACATCCAAACATACAAATTATACATCCTCCAAGGACAAAATAATCGGTTATAAACAACCAAAACTCAACAAACGTTACTACTAAATTTTCAACCGTAATATATGTTAATAATGCAATAAGCATCCAACCCTGTCAAAACCCTGTTCTAACTGTAAAGATCTAGGACAGTTTATTTTGGAATCGCACTGTTGCTTTTTGTTGAAGATATAAGTTTGAAATGAGTTTATCCTTACCATCAAGTTTTACCATGATGTTTTTAGGATATCAATTAGTTTCCCATGTGGTACTTTGTCAAATGCCTTCTCGAAATCAATGAAATATGTATACATATTGCAGGTGATATCTCTGACTGTATTAGAACTTGCAAACTAAAAAGTACTTCCCTTGTTCCGAGTCCTGCTCTGAATCCAAATTGGTCTTCACTTAGGTGTTCACATAATTTATTGTATTTGCAGTGTGCTAGTACTTGGAGGGGATACGAGAAACGAGCGTGCGCGAATAGCGGAGAAATCTTGCAACTTTCTTAAATAATTCACATTGTCAATTGAAGTTGTCAAATTGACCTATATTTCATACCTACTGTCATTGAAGAAGAAAAATTATATGTTACTCCACAATATTGAGATGCAATTATTATATAAAAGTAAATTTAATTAATTGTATTTTGCTTGCAGTACTGCATTTTAATAATCAATTTTATTTACTACATACAATTGTTTACCTTTTAATGACATACCCTCAGCTCAGTCTTACTTTTTCTTCTTATAATTTTTTTGGGCTATGCCTTGACAATTATCCAGCAACCAGGACTAATATAATTGGCCAATATAATTAAAAGTGCTAAAAATATCGCTGAGCTATGAAACCAGGTGTCGCTTTTCCGAACTTGCACGGTCTCAATATGCGCGAGTGAGTCATAGAAAGTAGTAGTTCAAGTACATGGTTCATCTAACTACTTAAGGGGAACGGAACAAAATGCAAAATTTTGACGCATGTCAAAATTGTCAATGTGTTTTAAATGTATTTATTTTTTTGTAGTATCTATTTTTTTATTTTTTGTATAGAATCCTGAGAAAACTAATAAGTATTTTTTTTTTGAAAAATTTAAACGCAGAATGAAAGATTACCTTATTACCGAGGGCCGAAAGTCCCTGAAAACACTTCTATAATGTTTATTTTAATAAGTTACAGGGGTGAAAATAAAAGAGAAAATTGAGTGTGATTTTTAATTGCAAATATTTCATTCAAAAGAAACTTTTTATTTATTCTAAGGGACTTTCGGCCCTCAGTAATAAAGTAGTCTTTCATTCGGCGGTTGAATTTTTCAAGAATACTTATTAGTTTTCTCAGGATTCGAAAAAATGAATACATTTAAAACACATTTAAAAATTTGACATGGGTCAAAATTGTGCATTTTGCTCCGTTTCTCTTAATCTATGTTCTTCACATTTCCTAGCGTTGGCTTTTTTGGACAGTGGATAGAATAGTAATAGCCAGCCTTTTGGTAAGTGCTGTGATTTGGTGTACCTCTAATAGCTTTAAAATTTCACCATGCACTTCATCAGGTCCTGGTGATTTCCTATCTTTAATTCACTATGTGGCCATATTTATTTCTTTGTTTATTTTGTGAGCCGTAGGAATTGTCTATTTCAGTTGGTCTTGTATGTTGTCAATTAATTCTTGCATGTATTCTTTCCATCCTCTTAATTTATCGTCAAATGTAGTCAAATATTTCCTTTGATGTCTGCAACTATACCTGGATTGCATTGTTTGTTAATGTTCTATACCGCTTTAATCTTTTTGTACATCTGGAAATCATCAGGTTTGCTTTGTAGTCTTTCAATTTCCAAACATGTCTTCATCAGCCATGCTTCGAAGTTAAAATTGAAACATCAAATGAGCTTAATTTTAAAGTAAAAATTATACAAATATTTTACGGTTATCCCTACTTTTTTTGTCTTTACACGGCAAATTACGTGTAGTAAAATTCTCACTGGTATGGATATGTAAACATTACATGACAAATGCCATTAACTTTAAAGAGATGGCTTTTGAATGTTCTTGGATAACTGTTACTTGTAAAATTGCGTCATTAATTCAGTTAATTAATATGATAATTTTTTCACAAACTATGTATTCAGTGATTGTAATAATTTATAGACTGTACAACTAATACTCAATCGAGAAAAGAGGAAAAGTGATAAAGTGATTTTTTAATAATATATTGTTACTACGGAACGCTTACAATTTTGAACATCTTTAACAAAAAAATACTTGGATCACAGAATATAACCTGCTGTATTCTGTGCTTGGATCTTCCATAAATAATAAACAATAAATGCTATTCTTCGTATTGGGTGATTAACGTCTCGCCGTTGAACATGACCAAACCATCTTAACCTATGCTCTCTCATTTTGGCATCAATTGGTGCCACACCTAGACTTCCCCTAATATACTCATTTCTAATTTTATCCTTCTTTGTCACTCCACTCATCCATCTAAGCATTCTCATTTCCGCCACATGCATTCGTTGTTCCTCTTTCTTTTTCATGCCCAACATTCAGTTCCGTACATCATAGCCGGTCTTATGGCTGTTTTATAGAATTTTACCTTCAGCTTCATTGGAATTTTTCTGTCACACAACACACCACTCGCTTCTTTCCACTTCATCCATCCAGCCCTAATTCTATTGCATGCATCTCCATCTATTTCTCCATTACTCTGTAATACCGATCCTAGGTACTTAGAACTATTGCTTTTCACAATCATTTCACCATCCAAAGATACCATTTTATTTGTAGTAGCTCCATCTTTAAATGAACATTCCAAATACTCTGTTTTTGTCCTACTAAGTTTTAAACCTTTTTCCTCCAGAGCTTGTCTCCACTGTTCCAGTTTTTGTTCTAAGTCTCTTTCACTATTTCCTACTAACACGACATCATCAGCATACATTAAGCACCATGGAATGTTACCCTGTAGTTTCGCTGTTATCTGGTCCAAAACTAATGAGAATAAATACGGACTAAGCACAGAGCCTTGGTGCAATCCTACTTTCACATGAAATTTATCAGTCTCTCCCACACCTGTTCTAACACTAGTCGTTACTCTCTCATACATATCCCTCACAATCTTTACATATGCACCAGGGACTCCTTTCTTATTGAGTGCCCACCACAGAATCTCTCGAGGAACTCTATCATATGCTTTTTCAAGATCAATGAATACCATATGAGCGTTTGTTTCTTTACTCCTGTATTTTTCCATCAACTGCCTTATAATGAAAATTGCATCTGTTGTTGATCTACCCTGCATAAAGCCAAATTGATTCTCGGATATTTCGGTCTCTTCACGTATCCGTCTATCAATTACTCTTTCCCATATTTTCACGGTGTGGCTAAGCAGTTTTATTGCCCTGTAGTTTGTACATTGTTGTATATCTCCCTTGTTTTTGTAAACAGGTACCAGTATACTGCTTCTCCATTCGTCTGGCATTTGTCCAACTTCCATAATTCTATTAAATAGACCTGCTAGCCACTTTGTTCCTGTCTCTCCCAATGCTCTCCATACTTCCCCAGGAATATCATCTGGTCCTACCGCTTTTCCTTTCTTTATTTTTTGAAGCACTTGAGCCACTTCCTCGTTGGTTATTTTGGTGACCATTGCTGCTACTGTCTCCGTTGACGCTACAGGCTGTCTGTCAAATTCTTCATTTAATAAGCTGTCAAAGTACTTTCTCCATCTCTTTTTGACATCCCTTTCGTGAACTAGTATTTTATTATTTTCATCTCGGATACATCTAATCTGATTAAAATCTTTTGCTTTCTTTGCTCTCTGTTTGGTTATTTTATATATCTTCGTTTCGCCTTCCCTGGTATCAAGTTGATCGTATAGGTTTGAATACGCTTCTGCTTTGGCTTTTGCTACTGCTACTTTCGCTTCCTTTTTCGCCACCATATAGTTTTGAAGATCTGTGTCGGATCTGGTTTCTTGCCACTTTTTATATAATTTTCTCTTCTCTTTTATTTTTGCCTTGTACTTCGTTTGACCACCACCAAGTCTCTTTATCCTTAAACTTTTTTCCTGACGTTTTCCCAAGTATTTCAATAGCAGTGTCCCTAATACTACTGGCCATTTTTCTCCAAATTGTATTAGGGCTTCCTTTCATGTTCCAACAAATTTTTTCTACTATTTTTCTCCTGAATAGACCTTCTTTCTCATCTTTCAGCAGCCACCACTTGATTTTTTGTGGTCCTCTCCGATATTTTTGTTTAGTTTCGCTTTTTACTTCGATGTCCAGAACAAGCAGCTTATGTTGGCTTACTGTCTCACTAACTATTACCTTGCAGTCCTTGCATTCACGTATGTCTTCTTTCCTTACCATGAAGTAGTCTATTTGGGATTGATGCTGTCCACTTTTGTAGGTAATAAGTTGAGTTTCTCTCTTTTTAAAGAATGTGTTAACAATCGCCATATCCAATGCTGTTGCTAATTCAAGCATGTCATCTCCAGCTTCATTTCTAGTTCCAAAGCCTAATCCGCCATATATTGTTTCATATCCTGTCTTGGTTTGGCCCACATGTGCATTGTATCAAATACACGATCAATATTATTTAATCAACAACTCAAAATACTCCCGATGCCATGTCAAATATTTAAAATTGTCACTGTCTTGTCACCATATTGTATTTTATTCAGTGCCTTGTATGACAAAGATAGCGAATGTTCTATTTGGAAAATATCACCATGGACATGGTGTCCATTTTTTTCAAATCCTGAAAAAACTAATAAATGTTTTTAAAAAATTTAAACGCAGAATGAAAGACTCAATTATTATCGAGGGCTGAAAGTCCCTTAGAATAAATAAGAAGTTTCTTTTGAATGAGATATTTGAAATTAAAAATCACACTACATTTTCTCTTAATTTTTTACCCCTCTAACTTATTAAAATAAATATTACAGAAGTTTTCAGGGACTTTCGGCCCTCGGTAAGAACGTAATATTTCATTCTGCGTTTAAATTCTTCAAAAATGCTTATTTGTTTTCTCAGGATTCGAAAAAAATGAATCCCATTTAAACAGCATTGGAGCCGAAACTGCGTACCCATCCCCTTAAGATGCCATAGGAAAATAGCTTTAGAACAATATTACCGATAGTTATGTAGTGTATAAGTAAAATTTTGAAATTTGAAAAAAAATAATTTGGGTGTTAGTGGGTTAAGAGTATCTACCCACTGGTAATTTAACCACTGTTCACCTTCTTATTTTTCAATCAGGTTAAAAGAATGCTACTTTTTACTAAACCAAGCCATGGAAGAAGATGAAGGGGGAGACAAAGACGATGCAGTGGAGCTGTATGCCAAAGCTATTGAATATATTACCCAATATCCTGATTTAATGCAGGGGGAATTAAGAGCTCTTATTATGCAAGCCTTGGAAAGGGCTGAAGAATTAAAAGGTAATTATTAAAGATTTCTTATTCCAACCATGCTTCGTTTGTATTTAAATCTACCATCTATTTTTCAACTTATTGCTGTATTCAAAGGTACTCTTATCTCCGCCCTTTGATACTTTCTGATACTGAAAAATCAGAAAAATCAAAGCTTTTTAGGAATGCAGAAAACATTTCTTCTTAAGGTGCCATATTAGAATTATTTAACATTGGCAATCACCATTGCGAATGCCTCTCGATCTTGTTTTCTTCCTACACTTCTATGGCCCTCAATTTTGCCTTTAACTATTAGTTGTAGTTATCTATATCGATTTCCCCTCTCTATATGTCCCAGATAAAACATTATCCGGTGTTTAACAGTCTTTAGCAGTTCTCCAGTGGCGTGCTGGAACTTTTCAAGCGGCTCGGTGATTTTATAGAAAAGCGGCCTCCCATCCTCATTTTACCTTCTATTATCAGGATGTTTTATTCGGTATTAAAAAAAAACAAAAAAAAACAAAAATATAATTTATTTTTGAATCAAACATAAAACTTTGAATTCAATGATTTTTTTCTTAATTTGCTATATTTTTTCATTTAAGAATAATAAATCTTACAAATAATAATTGACATGTATGACAATATTGTATGCAGTAAGGCGAAAACCATAATTTCCTAAATAAATATAATATGAATTTGATGTAATTAAGGTACAAGTAAAGTAAAATTGAGAATTTTTCAATTATGTATTAAGTTGCATTTTAGTAAATCAATTATACAAGAGAGTACAGATACAAGTACGGTGCAAATACTTTAATTTAACAATATTTAAAATGTTAATACAACGCAATAATCTAAATATTCTTTTGCAATTATTTTATAAAATAATTACTTAACTCTCGATCAATAATTTCCGCATTAAAATAGATTTTTGAGCAAATTCGCCGATCATTTTTAAGCTCATACAAAGCTTCTTGTTCTATAGCCATTAGCATAAAAGTGATCTTGTGTTAAAGTACTTCTTAACCGATTTTTTATGTATTTCAATGTTGAAAAGCTTTTTTCGCAAGATACTTGTGTCACTGAAAGAGTTAATAAATGCTTTATATTATACTATTTACATTTGGATAAGCTTCCTTTATACTTTCTGTAGCTGAACATATTCATCATTACATCATTGTAACTACATCTTCTATAATCTCAGTATTTTGCAAAATCCTATTTTTAATACAATCCATTTATCAGCAAAATCCATGAGTTCTTCTCTAATTGCCGTCGCAGATATGGTAGGATAAAACTTTCTTAATTTTTCAGTAAATGATTTAAATGCCATCAAAGGTATACCATTTTTTTATTGTATCAAAATTTCTAGGATGTAGAGTGCTTATATCATAAAACGATTTGATTTGTCTTGATCAAATCGTTTTTAGATACTTTCAGTAATTCGGTCAAAAATGAGCAAGACGTTTTTCCATTTTTTAATTCTCCAGAGTCCATACATCAGTGGCGGCTCGTGATTTTTACAATAGGGGAGGCTATACCTACCTCTAAAATATCTAGACAAATTTGCACTAGCAAAAAAATGCGCCAAAAAATGTAATGTATATAAGACACCATTTTTTTACCATTTTTTATTTACATTTCATAATATCATCATAATTCATAATTTCATAATATCATATCATTTTGAAAATAATTAGTCTAATTGTAGAAGTTTAATACCAAAGTTTGTCGTTTATTTGTTAACAATTCCATCTTTGTAAGTAGATATGCATATCAAAATAAATACAGATTTGAAGTTTTTACAGTCCATACAGATTGAAGGTTCACATTTTTTTAAGATACTCAACTGAATTTTTTTAATTCTAAAAGCGGCCTACTGCGAATCCAAAAACATAATAAATTACTGATATTTTGCTTTGCGTTACAAATATCGGAAAAAGTTATTTGAACAAGTTGTTACAAATATTATTCTAACCCCAAATACCAAATTTCATAATAAAATTACTTTTAGTTTTTTTTATTATTTTTAGCCAGGAGCCTAAAATTCGTTGTCCCGAGATGCAAGCAACGGCAACGGAGCCGAGAAGCTAGTTAGCCGTCGTTGGTAAATCTCCGGGCAGCGTGTGATGGCACCGTAGATGCCAATGTTAGGAGACCGGGTCTCCTTAAACGCCTGCTGCGCTGCGCGGAGCATTAGCAACGGAGGCTGGCCGGCTTCTCGGCTCCGTTCATGCATCTCGGGATAACCCAGGGTCCTGCCTACAATAGTAATAAAAAAACTGAGACACAATCATGCGTTCTAATGCTAATGCTCCGAGAGTATGGATATTTAGTGATAATATGGAATTTACACGTTGAATAATAGTGAGAGTGCTTGTTGTTTTTTGCGATTCAAGATAAACAAAACAGTGTAGCGTGTGTAAAAAATTTACGGGGATGCTAAGCCTCCCTTGCCTCCTCTGACGAGCCGCCACTGCCATACACGTTTGAAGGAAATTGGAAAACCATAAATATACTTGTATGTATGAAAATAAATAATATTATCTGTAGCAATCTATTTATGTATATAGACTAGAGTTTTACTAATTTACTTAAACTGTATTTCACAATTAAAATTTTTTTTATTTTTTTAAATGTTTTATTAATATTATTAGCAAAATTAACATCCGATTAGAAATTAAAAATAGCTATTTGTATAACAAGGGAGGAAAGTGCTACTTTTCCTCCCGAGAATGAAGTAGTAATCATTCAAGGGAGGAAAAGGCACTTTACTCCCATGTTATACAAATGGTTTTTCCACCTTCCTCAAATAACAAGTAATTTTTTCATTTTTACTTAATTTATTTATGTAACTAACCAACAAAATGTATTAGAACTAAAACTAACAAGTAGGTACAATATAACTGTCAAATAAAAGTCAAATTATTAATGTAAACATTGTTAAATTAGAATAACAATTTACTGTTTTTTACCATTTTGCAAAATACAGAGTGTTTTTAAATAAACGTTAAAATGTATAGATACTTACGTAATAGAAAATAGATATTGTACAGGGCGTCAATAAGTTATATTTCATGAATGAAATACCATGACGTCACTTTTACTTTTCCTCCCTAGGGAGGAAAAGCACAACTTTGCTCCCTACAATCAGGTCCGGAAAAGTATACTTTCTGCAGAGGTAGGTGGAAAATATTTTTTTGTTACATCTAAAAATTTTTGTGAAAACCTATTTGACCGGCCTGTCGGTGATTGCACCGATTCATTTATATGGCCAGCACGCCACTGCATCCGTTTATGAATCCACATTTCTAATGCTTTAATTCTGTTCATGGTCGAAACCTTTATTGTCCACACTTCTGCACCATACAGAAATTAAGACCAAACATAGCACTTGACCGTTTAGTTTTATAAAAGTAGTTTTAGTCATTGCTATTCTGCGTTTTATTTCTATGTCTGAATCTAGTTGGTTGATTATGACAGTTCCCAAATATGTCAATTTGTGAACTTTTTTAACTTGGACTCCATTTAATTGAAGCTCTGCATGTCTGCATCTGGATGTGGGTTACGACTAAAAAGTATAACTAAAACGTATACTTAATATTTTTCTTATTTATCCAGTGTTTGATCTGTTTGATTTAGGAATAAAAAGGGAATCTCCATCTACTTCAAGTACAGAACCATCCCCTACTAACAATAAACCATTTAATCCTGTCCAGCAAAGACCAGTTGTCACTCCCAATCCTCGACCAAGACCTGTTAGACAAGTAACGGCATCTGATGGCAGTGGATATACAGAAGAAGAAAAAAGGGTCCTCTTGCATACCTCAAATATTAATGGAAGAAATTATGTTCCTTTTATGGATATAGATTTGTCAGAAAGGTAATGTTGATATGTCTTATTCCTTTATACAGGGTGTCCGAAAAACAGCGGAACGGAATATTTCGCGAAATGAACATCGGATCGAAAAACTGAAAAATACGTGTTCAATATTTTTCAAAAATCTATCGAATGGCATTAAACATGACTCTCCACTTCACCCTCTGGGGGTGGGGTGGGGGTAACATTTAAATCTTAAGTCTGTTTTAGACTATACCTTTTTTTGTTAACAGAAAATGGTATAACAAAAACTTACATGAAATGATTGTGTACAATATTAATACAAGAAGTTTTGTGTATTACATTGTCACTTTTTCCTATTAGAATATGTTGCCTTAAAAAAGTACTTTTTTATATTTTTGTGATGGTACATGTGCTGTTAACCTCAATTTTCTTCTTCTTATTTTCTTTTAACAATATTTTAACCTCATTTTCCTCAACATTTTACCTAGTTAGTTTTATCTTTGATATTTTATATTACAAAGATATGTTATATGATGGATAAGAAAACTCTATTATTATCAGCTGCTTCCATTGCAACATTTCTTAAAAGAAAAGTTAACCTTAAAAGAACCAATGTGATAGTATAACGAAAATAACCTAACTGCGCATGCCTGTGTACTAAAAATTGTTATCAAATAGGACATGTTCTAATTTGTATAACATTTTCTGTTAACAGATTTTGTTTCCTGTTTTACATTGTGACAAAACTTAGTATACCATTTTCTTATATCATTTTATGTTATAGTCTAAAACAGACTTTAAATGGAAACCCCCATTTTTATTGCAAATTTGGATTGCTTACGTAAAAATAAGCAACTTTTATTCGAGACATTTTTTCAAATTGTGGATAAGATGGCGCCATAATCGTCAAAAACGAGTTATCGTGATACCATAAGTAAATTATTCGCGGTGTGCAAGTACTTGGAGACGATACGAGAAACGATCGTGCGAGAATAGCGGAGAAATATTGTAACTTTCTTAAATAATTCATTGTCAATTGAAATTGTCAAATTGACGTATATTTCATATCTACTGTCAATGAAGATGAAAAATTATATATTGCTCCACAATATTGATATGATATGCAATTATTATATAAAGGTAAATATAATTAATTGTATTTTGCTTGCATTACTGCATTTTAATAACTAATTTTATTTACTACAAACAATTGTTCACGTTTTAATAACATAACCTGAATCTTATTTTTTCTTCTTATTATTATTTTGGACTATGGCCTTGACATTTATCCAGCAACTAGGACCATATGGTTGGCCAATATAATTAAAAGTGCGAATAAAAGTGCAGAGCGAAGAAACCAGGTGTCGCTTTTCCGAACTTGCACGGTCCCAATAGAAACGGTCTAATATCTTGTGAAGTACACTTTCAAATGAAAAACCAAAAAAAATGTGTTTGTACAATAAATATATTATACACGGCTCACTAAAATAATTAGTTACGCCCCTGTACTACTGATTACTTAAAATTCAAGTAGTATTTATGTAGACCTTTCTGGAAACTCCAGGTTATTGTGGAGACTCGCATTTCAACCCCTCGCCGGAGCAGATCGTAAATAGCTTCCAAACTAAAATCATCTCTCATAATCGTTCTCCCGCTATTCGTTGAAAAGGGCCGCATACCGGTCTTTCTTGCTATTCGTTTTAATACCGCTTAGATAACTCAATTTGCTCAGTATTATCGACGATGATTTATTTAGCGTATTAGTGAGTGCCTTACAAATGAACCAAATGGATTATGGAATTCAATCAGAGCTCTGATGTGACGTCATCAAGGAATAAAACTGTGAGTACTCTACATATATGTGAACATAACTTATTAGTCGTGATACTGTATGCATTTTGAACCATATACCTCTCATAGCAAATATTCTTTGTGCCATTTATGCAGATAATACTTTAAATCACATTTGAAAAATCGTTATCTACTCTTAACCAGCTTACCTATGGAAATATACTCTATAACCGTACAATAAGTACAGGTTATCATTGTTGAGAATACTTTACGTATTGCCTTAACATTCTGATCCATCGAGCCGTATCATATTAATTATTTATTAATTAAATCCTCAAGGTCCTTCGTATTTGCATATTTTGATAATCTCTATTCTGAGAATAACGGTTTTTCATTTATAGTGTCTTTCTGTTGCATTTGGAAATTTCCAAGCCACGCCGCGCCGGCACAAAAATAAAATATTCCTCTCTTTCTGCACTCAAATTCTCAGTATTTAACCCAGCACGTCTCTGCAATAGCTGGTAGGTTGTTAAGCCCGGTCTACACGTGCAATTTCAGAAACTACTTGCTTTATTCAAATAAAGGAGTTGTTTTATTTGTATGAAAAAATATTTACAGGGCACATTACTTTATTTTATTTTCGTAAATATATTTTTCTGTTTATAGTATACAAAAAGTGTACTCATTTCTTGGGTGATAGTACGGGTGTTATAATTTTAACATTGTTTGTTCAACCTTTTGATTTAAATTAAATTTATAATTTTGAATCCGATTAAGCCTGGTTCACAGGTTACAAAAATTATTAAAAATAATTTTGTTTTCTTGCATAAATTGTAAGTTTTTGCTACATTTAGCTTCGCTTAAGCTCATTTTACACTTCTAGAAAACTATAGAAAATAAATAATTGTTTTTTCTTTCAATTTAATTAATTTAAATACTTGTTAAGGGTGTCTCACACTTGCTGAAAAATACCCATTTTGGAAAATTGCATATATTTTGAAATTTTATAGTTTTGCATTACATATACTAATCTGCACTCATACAGGGTGATACTATTAAGCCAATCTCACACTATTAAACGAGTAATATATAATATATTGTACATACTCTCTCATTTTCGCATCGATTTATAGGTTTAGACATTTGCAAATAATCTATCTAATCTCCCATTCTCGCAACATGGCTGACCGATCAAAATATAACCGACAGAGGCTCACCGCAAAACTTGATATAACCAAGTTGGCTGATTCGGTTCCCACAACTCTTAATTCTCTAAACAAATATAAAATTCGTGAAATAATTTCACAACTCAAACATTCTTACGGACTTTTCCGCGATGCTCAAAATGTGCTGGAGACGATCCCCGAGGAACCTACCCCCTCTACTGATTCCTCTGTGGTTTTTGATAAATATTTGGATACAATTTCTCTATTGGAAGAAAGATTAGAGGTCATTGAAAGTTCTAATGTGACTGCTAACCCCTCCCTCCAATTTGACCCTAATTCTTCTCTAACCTCACAGTCTATGGCTAGGCAACGAACAGTAAACCTCCCTCGTATTCAGTTAAAACCATTTAGTGGCTTAGTTACTGAATACAATTCATTCATTGAGACCTTTGATACAATAATAGGATCTGATACTACATTAAGTGATCTGGAAAAACTCATTTACCTCAAAAGTTTTCTAACTTCCGAGCCTTTGACGCTTCTCGAGCATATCCCACTCACAGGTGACAATTACAAAATAGCCCGGGATAACCTGACACAAAGGTACGCCAACTCTAAATCGCTTATCAAAACTCTCATCTCTCAAATTCTTGATGCGCCTCATATTTCTGGAAACGCAAATCACTCACAATTAAGAAATTTTCATACGGTCATGTCAAATAATTTCAAGGCCCTATTGAACTTGAATAGGCCCCCTTCAAATCTCTTGCATTTACTTCTCATACATATCGCTACTCAGAAGCTCGACGCACCTACCATTAGGGCTCTTGAGTTCCAATCCGGTGGTAGCCAAGCTACCCCTGATTTTGTCCATTTTCTAGGGGAAATCGAGACACGCGTTGTTCATCTTGAGAATATTCACTCTCAATCAAAACCAAAATCGACTACTACTTCCAGACACTCTTTACACCTAGCCTCAGACACTTCTACCAGTAACCTTTCGCCTCGCTTAGGTCCTAAGAAATGTTCCTATTGCAACGACTCTCACTCGATCTACTCTTGTCCTCAGTTCAAGCAGTTGAATTCTAAAGAACGTTTTAGTTTTGTCAAACAAAATAAATTTTGTATTAATTGTCTTGGGTCTCACATGCTCGATCAGTGTAAATCCAAATTCTCTTGCATAGTTTGTAAATCTCGTCATCACACGTTGCTCCATTTCGACAAAACGGGTCATAGTAACCCTTCCGCGGCTGTTGGCCAACACAACTCAAATAATCATAATAAAACCGCTCTCAAATAACTCCCATATACAGGGTAATTCACAACAGGGGCCCTCACATGTTAGAGCTCCTGAAACGGAAGTTAATCTTCAAAATTCGACTCCACATTCAATGGCTCTATCTACAGCCTCGCTTTATAATCATTTGGTGTTATTAAGCACACTCCAGGTCTATCTTGTCGCTCCTAGCGGCAAGAGGGTCTTCGCAAAGGCACTTTTAGACTCGGCCTCACAGGTTTCATTTATTAGTGCTGACCTCGTAAAGGAACTGTCACTCACCACTAGAGATGGAAAATTACGGATCAACGGAATTAACTCCACCTCATCCTCGTCTCAATCTATTGTAGATACAACAATTTTCGCTGTCGCTAACGACGTTCCTTTTGACATCTCGTGCTCTGTACTCCCAAAGATAACAAATCCGCTTCCTCAAATTTCTATTTCGGCGAGCAAACTAAACATACCCTCAGAGATACCATTAGGTGATCCGATGTTCCATGTAACATCCCCAATTGGTATCCTGCTCGGTGCAGACCTGTATAACGATATCATTCAACCTGAAATAATTCGTTTGGGAAAAGGTCTTCCCGTTCTTCAACGCACTCTACTCGGGTACACGATATCAGGGTCAGTTCCAGACTTTGCGCTCAAGTCGAAAAATACTAAAAAGGCTTTGGAATTTTATTCAAACTCTCTCGTTACTTGTTGTTCTCATAACACTCCTTCCGCCGTAAATGAGCCGGTAGTGTCCAACGAGGAACTATCCGATCATTTACAAAAATTCTGGGAGCTGGAAGAAGCCGCTCGTCAGAACACCGATCTCGTTAATGATCACCCCGCTGAAATTAATTTTGTAAAACATGTTAATGTTCTCCCCAATGGACGATATGAGTCCACACTCAATCTCAAACTCCCTATCGAAGATATAGACATGGGAAATTCGTTTCTCTCGGCAAAAAGACGTTTTCTAAGTCTCGAGAAACGTTTTCAACTCAACCCTGATTTATTGGAAAAGTATCAGGACATTATATCGGAATATCTCAATAACGGACAAATAATTCAAGTGCCGTTAAAAATGCTAAATGACTCAGGTAAACCTAATTACTTTCTCCCTCACTTTCCCGTTTTCAAATCCAACTCTACTACTTCCACTCGTATAGTTTTCGATCCAAACAATAAATCGTCTACGGGAATCTCGCTCAGTGACGTCATAGACAAAGGTTATGTCGTCCAACATGAACTTTTTGACATTCTCGCTAAGTTTCGTCAGTTTAAATTCGCACTAGTAGGCGACATCAAGGCTATGTTCCTACAAATCGCCATTTGTCCCACTGAACCATTTCTGTTAAATTTTCTCTTTAGGGACAATGTTCAGCAGCCTTTACGGTGCTATCAATTTCAAAGATTATCCTTCGGGCTCCCAAGTAGCCCATTTATCGCTCAAAGAGTTATCAAGCACATCGCTGACAACAACAAACATACCCACGAACTTGCTACTAGTGTTCTGCAAGAATCTATCTATATGGATGACCTGATCAGCGGTGCTGACAGTCTTCATGAATTAAATTGTCTTTTCGAACAATTAACTTCTTTGCTAGAAACCCATGGTTTCCTCCTCCACAAGTGGAACTGCAGTTCTTCAGAATTTCTGTCTCAACACAATTTAAATCCCGTCTCTGAAGTCAGTCTTAACTTCACGGGATCTGATAAAGTCTTAGGCATATTCTGGGATTCAGAACACGACCACTTTTCGTTTAAAACTCCTATCTTCAAATTGGCTAATGTTGTTACTAAACGTACTATTCTCCCCTACATTGCTACTTTGTATGACCCGCTAGGATGGTTATCCCCTGTCCTTGTGAACGCTAAGCTCTTGATACAAGAAATATGGTCCCAGAAATTGGACTGGGATCAACCCATTGACTCACCCATCATTATGAAAAATTGGCAAAACCTCTTATCGACATTCAAAACTATAGAAGAGGTCAAGGTACCTCGATGCTTACTTTTACAAAAGAAAGTTGTTGATGTTCAATTAATTATTTTCACCGACGCATCGGAAAAAATATACAGCACTTGTGTGTATCTCAAAGCGACATACTCAGACTTTTCTGTATCGTCGCGGCTTATCGCTTCTAAAAACAAAATTTCTCCGCTAAAAAATAAACTCACTATTCCCAAATTGGAACTTTGTGGAATAGTGTTGGGAGTCACTCTGGCTCATAGACTTTTTCACATCTTCAAGAAAAATTTGAGTATATCTTCATCTCATCTCTTTGCTGACTCTACAATTGCCTTGTCTTGGATACTTTCTAAAAAACACATTTGGAACATTTTTGTACAAAACAGAATTCAAAAGGTCAATTCCTTGTTGGAAACTTTTCCTTGTGATTTCTATTTCGTCAGAAGTCACGAAAACATCGCTGACCCCGCTTCCAGAGGGATAAATGTCTTTGATAATCCCCAGACCACCGAAGACTGGTTATGCGGACCTAGCTTTATTAGAGACAATCCCATCGATTTTTCTCTTCATCAAATTCCTCATTTTCAGGATGATCTTCCTGAATTAAGGAAGTCAGTTGTCTCAAACATAGCAACAAATCACGAACTCAACGACATCTTTGAAAATCTATTCGCTAAATCTTCTTCTTTTCGTAAAATTCAAAGAATTGTCGCTTATCTTTTTAGATTCATCAGTAATATTAAAAAGAAAATGAATAACTCCCCACGAGATACGGATATATTGACGCCACCCGAAATGGAGATCGCTGATCACGCGATCATCAGGTAATATCCAAAGTATCTACTTTAAAAAAGAGATTCTTGAATTGAAAAATGTTAAACTCGTGACCAATAAAGCCATTCGTAAACTCAACCCCTTCCTACAACATAATGATGGGCTGATTCGTGTGGGAGGACGTCTCCGACACGCCCCCATATCGTATAATCAAAAACACCCCATTCTACTTCCTTCTAAATGTCGAGTTGTAGAACTAATGTTGACTCAAGCTCATCATAAGTTATTACATTCAGGCGCGCAAACAGTACTTTCGTATGTCAAAATGAAGTACTGGCCAATTGACGGATTAAGACAGATTAAACGCTTAATTCGTAAGTGTGTAAACTGTTTCCGATTCATGACACCCAATTCTGTTCAACAGATGGCAGATATGCATCCCGATCGTGTACTCCCCACTAGACCCTTCCAAGTCGTCTCAGTGGACTATGGGGGGTTCTTCTTAATTAAGTCCTCACATTTGAGGAAGGCACCGCTTTACAAAGCATACGTAGCCTATTTCATTTGCATGAGCACTAAATGTGTTCATATCGAATTCGTCACAGGATTAAGCGCAGAAGCCTATATTCTTACTCTGAAAAGGTTTATTGCCAGAAGATCCACGCCCAGTATTATTTGGAGCGACAATGCCACAAATTTCCATGGGGCAAAAAATGAAATGCGCGAATTCTATGATTTTTTCTTAAATCAAAATAATTCGGAACAGATTAAGGAATTCTGTACTCAAAACTCCATAACTTTCAAGATGGGTGTTCCCCGCAACCCCCATCAATTCGGCCTCCATGAGGTAGGAATAAAGAGTGTGAAGTATCACCTCTATCGAATTATAGGAAATTCCCACTTCACCTTTGAAGTGTTTAACACAGTATTATGCCAAATCGAGGCTATTCTAAATTCGAGACCCATCACTAGGATGTCGTCTGACGCCAATGACTTCGCTTTCCTATCTCCAGCTCACTTCTTAGTTCAAAGAAGTTTAACCGCGCCCCCTGAACCAAGTGTTTCAGAGATACCTGAAAATAGGTTGAATCTTTTTCGGCGTATTAGTAAAATTCAACAGCAATTTTGGAAATTGTGGAAAAAAGACTATCTTTGCCCCCTGCAGCAAAGAAATAAATGGACCGACCCTACTGACCCTGTCAAGATCGGGGATTTGGTTCTGTTGAAGGAGGATGGTACTCCTCCACTCTTATGGCCAACTGCCAGGGTAATAGATGTATTGCCTGGTAAGGATGGTCTAGTTCGTACTGTCAAGATTCACACTACTCACGGTGCTTTTCTTCGTGGTATTACGAAAATCGCTGTGATTCCCCTGGAAGATTAAAATGTATCCCTAGGGGGAAAACTTATCGTTTTCCTCCATTTTATCGTTGTTACCCCTTGTGTATATAAACTCTAATTTCTTCAAACATTTGTTATCGTTGTGCACATCTTTGCCAATCCCCTCTCTTCGAGGTAATATAGGCCATCTCTCTCGCCTGTCGCCCCCGGCAATATGTACAATAAATATATTATACACGGCTCACTAAAATAATTAGTTACGCCCCTGTACTACTGATTACTTAAAATTCAAGTAGTATTTATGTAGACCTTTCTGGAAACTCCAGGTTATTGTGGAGACTCGCATTTCAACCCCTCGCCGGAGCAGATCGTAAATAGCTTCCAAACTAAAATCATCTCTCATAATCGTTCTCCCGCTATTCGTTGAAAAAGGCCGCATACCGGTCTTTCTTGCTATTCGTTTTAATACCGCTTAGATAACTCAATTTGCTCAGTATTATCGACGATGATTTATTTAGCGTATTAGTGAGTGCCTTACAAATGAACCAAATGGATTATGGAATTCAATCAGAGCTCTGATGTGACGTCATCAAGGAATAAAACTGTGAGTACTCTACATATATGTGAACATAACTTATTAGTCGTGATACTGTATGCATTTTGAACCATATACCTCTCACAGCAAATATTCTTTGTGCCATTTATGCAGATAATACTTTAAATCACATTTGAAAAATCGTTATCTACTCTTAACCAGCTTACCTATGGAAATATACTCTATAACCGTACAATAAGTACAGGTTATCATTGTTGAGAATACTTTACGTATTGCCTTAACAGTGTTTAATATTTTTCAAAAACCTATCAAATGACACCAAATACGACCCTCCACTCCACACCCTGGAGGTGGGGTGGGGGGTATCTTTAAAATCTTAAATGGGAACCCCTATATTTTATTGCAGATTTGGATTCCTCATGAAAAAATAAGTAACATTTATTCGAAACATTTTTTAGAATAATTGTTGATAGATAGATAATCGAAAAAAATGCGATTTATTAGCGCCATCTATCAACAATTCTAAAAAATGTTTCGAATGCTACTTATTTTTTCATGAGGAATCCAAATCTGCAATAAAAATGGGGTTCCTATTTAAGATTTTAAAGTTACCCCCACCCCACCTCTAGGGTGCGGAGTGGAGGGTCGTGTTTGGTGTCATTCGATAAGTTTTTGAAAAATATTAACACGTTTTTTGGTTTTTCATTTGGAAGTATACTTTTCAAGATATTAGACCGTTTCTATAATTTACCTATGGTATCACGATAAATACTTTTTACCGATTATAGCGCCATCTATCCACAATTCGAAAAAATGTCTCGAACAAAAGTTGCTTATTTTTATGTAAGGAATCCAAATCTGTTATAAAAAATGGGGGTTTCCATTTAAGATTTTAAAGTTACGCCCCACCTGGGAGGGTCGTGTTTAGTGCTATTCGATAGATTTTTGTAAAATATTTTTCAGTTTTTCGTTTCGATGTTCACTTCACGAAATATTCGACCGTTCCGCTACTTTTGGGACACCCTATATATGATATACTAATAAAGACCAATCACGTTTTATCATAAATTGCCAGAGACTTTTGAGTTATGACTAAATATTCAAATGTATATGTAAGACTTTATAAAAAATCTTATTTTTTATTGACAGGTTTCAATATTCAATACCTTTCTCAGATAAACATGGCCATTTACAGTTGTCCCCCAAACAAAGAAGGGATTTTTCCAAGTTTGTAAGGCCAGAGGAAATATGTTCAGACCCTTGCATTGTTTATGGGTCAGCTCCGAATTATTTAAGTATAAAACAGACTGTGATATCTGATTGTTCGTTTGTGGCCAGTTTGGCAGTTGCTGCTTCTTATGAAAAAAGGTAAGACCACATTTAGATCTCAATGTTAGTATGTTTGAATAAAGTATTTATCAAAATAAATTCCAAAGTAAGGCTTAACTTTCATTTTTTCACCACATTCTATTGAAAATGTGTGGTGTCCAAGAACCAAAAAATATCTGTTTATTAAATATAGACTTTTCGATAAGGACATCCGAATTGTGACAAGTCTCCACTGGAATCAGACAGCCAGGGTAAAAGTTGGCAATCCGTCCACGGAGAGCATTGATATCAGAAAAGGTGTGCGACAGGGATGTGTTCTTTTCCCTCTCCTTTTTAATATTTTCTCCGAACAAATTTTTAAAAGAGCACTGGATGAAGCAAACGAAGGCATAAAAATCAATTGAGAATTGACAAATAATATCCGGTATGCGAACGATACAGTTGTACTTGCCAACAGTATCGATACACTTCAGTATCTTATGAACAGGGTACAAAGAGCGAGTGAAGAAAGAGGACTTAACCTCAACATAAATAAAACAAAATGGATGCTGGTCAGTAAAACTCAAAAACCTGCCAAACAGTTGAAAATAAAAAACCATTTAATTCAATACGTTGACTCGTATATACACTTTGGAACAGTCATTAACTCGAAATGGGATCAATCAACCGAAATACGATCTAGAGTTGAAAAGGCCAGAGCAACATTTTTAACCACATGAGAAATATATTCACCCATTGCGACATATGTCTCCCACTAAAAATACGGTTGCTAAAATTTCATATATTTCCAGTCTTGCCGTTTGGCGCAGAGGCCTGGACAATAACAGAAACATTAATGAAAAAGATAGAGGCATTCGAACTGTGGGTGTACCGACATATCCTCAAAATATCCTGGGCGACTTACACCACCAACGTAGAAGTATTGCGCCGAATGGGACAACAAAAAGAAATCTCTTTCACAATTAAGAAACGGAAACTTGAATACCTCGGTCATATTATGAGACATGATAAATATCGTATACTCCAACTGATAATACAGGGTAAAATAAAGAGCAAACGCGGACCCGGAAGAAGAAGACACTCATGGCTGCATAACTTATGCCAATGGTTTGGACTAACATCGATCGAGTTATTCAGAAACGCAGCAAACAAAATTAAAATTGCTATGATGATAGCCAACGTACAGGCACATGAAGAAGACAAAAGACTTTTTTATTTGCAAAATGAATGTTGTGACAATTGTGTCCCTGGCTTCTAAATATTTTAATACAGGGGTCCCCTATCGAAAATAATAATGTATTTTTTCAAAAACAAAAACTGTTCTGAGCTATGCATTCCTTTAACGAATTTGAAAAAAATTTAAGAACATACATTTTTATTCCCAAAAACACTCTGATTTTTTTTTCAGAATTTTTGGATTATAATTGAGCCCAGGAAAAATATTTAAATTTTTTAAAATTTTTTTAGGTTGTATAGAATATTTTTGGCAAAGGCTATAGCGGGATAAGATGGTCAAAAGTGCCCCCGCACCGATCAGCGCCACTACTTATGTTTTCGATAAAGGATATAAAATTATGCCCTCATGCAAATTTTTATCTTCCCAGAGGTCCTAAAACCTCTTAAATCGAGAAAAGAAGAATTTTTAGGTTTTTTTTGTGAGCGCAATTTTAATTTAAAAATCTGAAAAAATTCAAGAGGATGTATATTTTGAATACAAAACAGCCTGATTTTTTTCAGATTTTTGTAATAAAAAATGAGCCCAGGAAAATTTTTTGAAATTTTCAAAACATTTTTAGGTTATGTAAATATGATTTGGCCAACTTTTAAATAGTATTTTTTTGTGCGTTTTTTGTCGTTGTTTTGAATGGCAGAGGCAGAATTTTTAATATCTGAGCGGAATAAACGAAAAAATTGAAAAAACCGTTTTTGGCTGCCTCGAGATGCATCTCGGGACAGCCAATTTTAGGATTTAGGATCGTGACTACAACAACAGAAAAAACGCTAAAAGTGTGAATTTTGTCATACAATTTGGTATGTGGTCTTATAATATTATTTGGAACAGCTTTTCCAAATAACTTTTTTCGATATCTCTAACGCGAAACAAATCGAATCGCATATCGAAAATTCACCCTGTTTGTGGATATATTATTATCAATTTGATAATTTATTGCAACTGATATAGTCGTATTTTTTATACCTAGATTCAAAATATACATTTAAAATACTGACTAATTCACTAATTTTATCATAAAAAGTTTAAATTGATTGCATTGGAGTATTGAATCAATTGATGTGTAATAATAATATATACTGTTGTGATCTGCTTCTTATTAATTTTATATTGATTATTATTTATTTAATTAATCATTTAATTGTCGCAAATCATATATCAAAATTGAATAAAAAATCTCAGGGTGCCTTTTAATATATATAAAAAAACCAAATTATCTTACGTTATATTTATCTTCTCTCGTGGGTTCAGTATCTCTGAGTTGATCCTAATCGGGATAAAATAGGGAAAAGAAATAAAGCAAACTATTAAAATAAAAATACAGAATTGTCTTTTATTTATCAAATTAATGCTCTGAAAACTATCGAATCTAAAAAACCTGTGGACACAGATGTCCGAATGAAATTTATACCACTTATGCCCAGTATTATAAAACATTTAACTTATCAAGTAAAATTTAGTTTGAAAGTAAAAAAATTTATTCTACAGATTTGCGTATTATAAACGCAAAGTAAATTATCTCTAGTAGTAAATCTGCGAAATAACCTATTCTTTAGTTTTCTACCAAGTAAATTTTATTTAACAAGTAAATTTGACACTAATGACAGTTTCAATGTATTTTGGGCTGCTGTGAAAATATAAGTAGGTAATACCTAAGGTTAAGTTTTAGATTATAACCATTTTCTGTTTGCAACTACGTAGTTGAATATTTAGAAATGTACTTCTTCAGTAATAAACTAAAAACTATTAATTTTTTTTATTTTAATAACTAATTTACAATAAAATAAAATAAAATTAGGCAAACGGGTATTACATTTTTAAATTCTTGAACTCATCCCCATATTGATGTTTCAGTTGTAGAATCTTTTCTTTAACTGCCAACTCTAGTTTCTGTTTTTCTAATTTTAAAATGTCTCTACTTAACTCTTCCTTTTCTTTTCGAACTTTAAGAATTTTTAAAATTCTAATTTCTTCTTCACACTTATTGTTTTTGTGATGTGGGACTCCCGATGGATAATTAGGTCTTTTACACTTTTCCGGTAGTTTAACATGTTCATTTCCAGTGCATTGTTCAAGACTACCGTTGATCCTGTACTTTTTCAGCAACTTGTGCAACTCAACCTTCATTACGAAGAAGTTCATCAAATGGAGCGGTGCTATCATAAATATTAACTATTGGCTGCGTTCCACTAGTACTCGCCACAGATAAATATTTCTCCCCAATGGAATCTGTCGCTTGAAATTTATTTGAACCACCACCGGTTTTGTAAATTTCCACTTTTTGATTGGCCTTATCTTTTTTGACTATTTTTAATGCTATCATAAAGAAGTCTTAACTGGCCTGCATTTCTTATTCCACTTTGTGCCGTTGCATTAAACTCCTCGGTGATAACCTCCCATACTTCGTTCTTCAATTTTACACTTGTGCCATCCGTTTGTTTATTGTCAATTACATTAAAGTATTGTTTTACGATTTCTAAAATGTTTTCTTTCTCCTGCTCTGTGTACTTTTTTCCTCGCTCTCGTTTCTTTTCAGCCTTATCCATTTTTTGATAATAATTTATATATGTTTTTCTAATTTAAAAAACATATGTTGACACTTCAGGAGGGCCCAAAAATAAAATTAACCGAAATTATATAATCTTTTTCTTACTTCTTATACATATTTTGTACACCGCCATCTGTAATTATACTAAGAAACTACAAACAGTTTTCAATAAATATTTTATTCATCAGTTAGTTATTTACTTGGTAGTTTTGCTTTATAATACCGAATTTAATTAACTTGTCGATTTAGTAGCAAAGTAAATTTAACCCACAGATACTTATTTGATGATTTATTTGTTGTTTATAATACCGGCCATTAAAATTATTATCTTTACAAAAAACAATTTATCGGTTTGTTCCCGATGACTTTGGTAAAACAAACTAAACCAAACAAAATTATGTCTTCGCAAGGTTACCTATATTTACTATTTATATTTTGAAATATTGGAACTTTAATTCATATGCTTTTTTACTCAAAAATTTATTTCCCGAACATAAAAATCTCTTTTACATAAATTGACTGACCTTTTGCTTCCCTCACTCGGATGTCTTCTCGTGACCCCAAACAGCTCTCCCTCGTTGATTATGTTAAAGGCTACTCATTAAAGCCTCTACGTTGTCCAGCTTCAAAACTGTCAGCATACCAGCACTAATTCTCCAACAAACCATGTTTCTTTGACACGTTCTCGTTTCAAACAAAACTCCAAAAAATTCTCTGCTCTCCTTCTCACAATACTACAGAATCAAAGAGGTATTTCGTCTCGATTTGATCTGTCGCTCGTTCCACTTTTCAACACTATTCTCCACTATCAACCAGCCACTGATATATGCTAACTATCTACTCCACTTAACACGTCGAAAACCGCTTCTTCTCGCTGCCAACAACATAATGAATTATTTTTCACTCTCTCTCAATCATCCAATCCATCTTTTCCCCTTCCACATTCCAAGCATCAGAACATTGACTTTTCCATTTGACAAACAACAGTCACCCTCAAATTTGTTCCGACAATCCTAATTACTTTCGGAGAAACTCTCCCACATATACTCGTATTGAAATGAAGATATTAAAATTCCAACTTTCTTTTCAATTATCACTTTCGAGAAATTATACAGTAAACAATTTTTTTCCATTTTAAATCTAAATACATAGTTCTTTTCACTTTAATTATTCACAAAAGTCTTTAATGGTTCCGCGGAAAGCTCGTTAAAAGAGAAATCTATTTACATCCTAACTAAATTCTAATAACTTTTAAAACAGCTCAATATACAGGGTGTATCAAATTTATGTGCCCGCGTTATTTAAAAAAATTTAATTTAATTTTCATTTTGCTTTTGATTGATAAAATGCAAACACAATAATACAGAGTGAGGTTTATGTACGGAAACCCTCAATTATCTCGAAAACGGTTTGCACGATTTTTATAAATTTTGGTGGGTAGGGGTTTTTAATGCGGCCGATATTTTAGTGATAATTACATTGTTGTCAGATCTTCCGTTTTTCTAAAAATCTAATTAAATTTTTTACTTCAATTGGAATACCCTCTATATTTTTTGCATTTTGAAGTCCTTAAAAAATACTAATTATTTTTCGTATTATATTCCCCATACCTAAATGCCATAATTTCGGAATTATTGCTACATTGATTTAAAAAAATTTAAACAAATTATAAAAATCAATTCTTTCGGCCCGGGTAGACATTATTTTACGTTCTTTGGACCATTGGAAACAAAAAAGTTCTTTTGTAATTTTTCTCTAAAGTTAATCGTTTTCGAGTTATAAACAATTTAAAACCGAAAAAAAAATCAAATAATGACGATTTTCAAGGTTCAAAAACACAAATCAAAAATATTATTTTTGTTACTACCCAGTATACAAATTCAAGTTCAAGCCTTATTTTATCAGTTACCAATAAGTAATTTAAGCTTGTTTCATTCTAAAATATTGTTTTTTAGTTGTTAATGCAGCCCGATCGCCCGTCCTCCCATATGCGCTTCACTAACAATTATAAAAAGCAATGTTTTAGAATAAAACGGACCAAAAAGGTTTATAGCGAGCGCCTAGAAGAAGAGCTTAGCTTGAATTTGGGTACTCAGCAGTTTCAAAAATAATATTTTTATTTGTGTTTTTGAACTTTGAAAATCATGATCCAAAAAATGTAAAATAATGTCTACACGGGCCGAAAAAAATTATTTTTATAATTTGTTTAATTTTTTTTTAAATACATGTAGCAATAAGTCCGAAACTATGGCTTTTGGTATAGGCTAACATGAAAAATAATCGGTATTTCTTAAGGACTTCAAAACAAAAAAGACATACAGGGTCATAAGATTTCCAGAAAAACGGAAGATCTGACAACAATGTAATTATCACTATAATATCGGCTGCATTAGAAAACCCCTACCCACCAAAAACCTATAAAAAATGTGCAAGACGTTTCCGAGATAATTGAGGGTTTCTATACATAAAACTCACTCTGTATATATTATAATTACTATAATAATATTATATTAATACGCATTAATTGGTTCAATATTTCAATG
Organism: Diabrotica virgifera virgifera; assembly: GCF_917563875.1. Taxonomy (NCBI): domain Eukaryota; kingdom Metazoa; phylum Arthropoda; class Insecta; order Coleoptera; family Chrysomelidae; genus Diabrotica; species Diabrotica virgifera. The sequence continues at coordinate 58,435,872 of NC_065447.1, forward strand.
CAGTCAATTTGAACTTTTTATGATAAAATTAGTGAATTAGTCAGTATTTCGAATGTATATTTTGAATCTAGGTATAAAAAATACGACTATATTAGTTGCAATAAATTATCAAATTGATAATATACAGTGTGTCGCATTTGAGATGAAGACACCTCTATGTTTCGGCTATAAAAATATATACAGATTTGAAATTTGGCACAGTCATACAGGTTGATGGTTCACAATTTTTAAAATAGTCAACTGAAATTTAAATTTTAAACGCGGGCTACTGCGAATCCACAAGCAGGGTGAATTTTCGATATGCGATTCGATTTGCTTCGCGTTAGAGATATCGAAAAAAGTTATTCCAAATATTATTATAAGCCCACATACCACATTTTATGACAAAATTCACACTTTTAGTGTTTTTTCAGTTGTTTTAGTCAGGATCCTAAATCCTAAAATTGGCTGTCCCGAGATGCATCTCGAGACAGCCAAAAACGGTTTTTTCAATTTTTTCGTTCTTTCCGCTCAGATATTAAAAATTCTGCATCTGCCATTCAAAAGAACGACAAAAAATACACAAAAAAATACTATTTAAAAGTTGGCCAAATCATATTTACATAACCTAAAATTTTTTTGAAAATTTCAAAAATTTTTTCTGGGCTAATTTTTTATTACAAAAATCTGAAAAAAATCAGGCGGTTTTGTATTCAAAATATACATAATCTTGAATTTTTTCAGATTTTCAAGTTAAAATTGCGCTCACAAAAAAATAAAACCTAAAAATTCTTCTTTTCTCGAATTAAGAGGTTTTAGGACCTCTGGGTAGCTAAAAATTTGCATGAGGGCATAATTTTATATCATTTATCGAAAACATAAGTAGCTGGGCTGATCGGTGCGGGGGCATTTTGACCATCTTATCCCGCTATAGCCTTTAGGTAAGTTTAGCTTATAATAGGTAATTTTTGGCAAACTAAATATTTATTTTTCCTGTTTTTTTTTTCTTTTGAATGGCGGGGTTAGATTGCTATTTTCTCTCCGGATCATCCTCAAAATTCGAAAAAATCCCATTTTTCCCCCATGTTTTTAGCACATAAATAAGGATTTTTAATAATTTTTTGTTGTTATTTGTAATAGCAGGATTAGGTTTGCCATTTTCAGACCTGAACATGCTCAAAATACGACAAACTATGTCATTTCAGCAATACTTTGATGCCAAACCGTGTATGTCAAATTAAGTAGGTACTCTTAAAGTTAATGAAAAGCTAATTGTATTAAGAAATCAATTGCTGTGAAAGAATTGGCTCAGAAGCTATTTTAGCGAGTTATTTCTTCCTCCTGAAAAACTGAGGTTTTTGACATAAAAGGTTTCCATTCTGCACCATCGATATATACAGGGTGAGTCACCACTAACGCGACGGAAGATTACAGCGAAATGGTAAAAGATTTGAAAAAAATTTTAATTAGTGGTTTTTAAGTTGATCAAATCTACATTTTAAAATTATTTTGAAATATACAGGGTGTCCCAATAAATGGCGGCGTATCAAAGTTATAGTTTTTCTTATGGAACACCCTGTATTGCATTTTTTAATTGTCCGCAAAAAATAAGGTATAGTTTCATAAAGCTTCCCTATACGTATGTACAGAGTGTTCTGAGTTATGTTGACTTTTCTTAAAATGTAAAGTTTTAAAAGAAGGCTTATTTTCAAGTTATTGGTATAAAGAGGTAGATTTGTTTAGTATAATTATTTATTAATATGCATGGTTAATTATTTATATGGGAAATAAGCCACAATTAAAATGAAAAAAATAATTTTATTAACGTTTCGACGCCCAAATCGGGTGCAGTTGTCAAAATACAAAATATTACTAAAATAAACTAAAGTGTTGTTGCTAAGCAAAAAAATTCTTCTAATAATTTATTTAATCTCACTCATTTATATTGGCAATTCAGACATATATTATACATTTTAAAGTAGAAGACTTTAAAATGATATTGCCAATATTTATGAGTTGCGTTCCTGGGACGACTTACTGAAAGATAGTTCATTCGATTACATGAAATTAACCCCAACTCAAGAATATCCGTCATAAAAAATTATAGCATGTGATATGTCTTTAAAAAGACAACCAAATGCAACGACAGTAAAATTCTCGCGTTAGAGACTTCATAGTAAATCACAAGGGAAAACCAGGAAAAACCCTGTGATACTATCCCGACATCGTAAGTATTTGGTCTTACATTAATTTACTCTCAAAAAATAATACCAAATTCTGACTTGTAACATGTTTAAATTATAAATATTATTAATAATACTAGATATATAAGTAATACTAAAATATGTACTAGCTCGATATTATTGACTTACTAATCTTGGTATTTTCTTTCTATTGACTTCCTCTTTCAGTATGGGTAACCACATCCTACTGCATTCTACCGAGGAATTTGCGACACAATTGGTTTCATTTAGCATAATTAGAGCCGCTTCTTTGATTTTTCTCTTTTTACTATCTGATTCTTTCAGGACTATACTTGAATCTCTCCACTGAATTCTATGTTCATTATCCCATGCGTGTTGACATATTTGAGATCTCTCAAATTCTCTATTTTTAATATAAGATTGATGTTCACTTATTCTAACGTCTAATGGTCTTGATGTCTCACCTTATATATATATTCTGAAGCTATTGAAATAGCTTCAGAACAACAATATGCATGGTGTTCCATTTAAAATAAGAATCATATGACACATTGAATAATCCAATAATAAAACTGTAAATTTTGAACACCCTGTAAATAATTGTGTAACAATTAATCATGAAATACATTCAACCAATATCCAAATATTTAGATGTAAAAGTATTTTTTTTTATAATTTCTTAAATAACTTGAGAATAAGCCTTCTTTTAAAACTTTACATTTTAAGAAAAGTCAACATAACTCAGAACACTCTGTACATAGGTATAGGGAAGCCTTATGAAGCTATACCTTATTTTTTGCGGACAATTAAAAAATTCAATAAAATACAGTGTGTTCCATAAGAAAAAATATAACTTTGTTACGCCGCCATTTATTGGGACACCCTGTATATTTCAAAATAATTTTAAAATGTAGATTTTATCAACTTACAAACCACTAATTAAATTTTTTTTTCAAATCTTTTTACCATTTCGCTGTAATCTTCCGTCGCTTTAGTCGTGACTCACCCTGTATACCAATATACCCTGGTCTAAGTATGGTCTACTTTATAACTTTTGGACTTATACCTTGCAACAGGACCCTACACTACAGATCTTAATCCATTGCGCAAAATAACGCTGTACCCAATTGAATTAGGTTTTTATTCGATATAACATTTGTAGGTCTTTCTACCTATATGCCTTTACCTAATTAAAGAGAGTTTGTAGAATTTTGAGCATGTTCTGGTCTGAAAATGGCAAACCTGATCCTGCTATTAGAAATAATAAAGAAATGATCAAAAATCGTTATTTATTGACATAAAGTTGATTTTCTGTGCTAAAAACATGGTAGAAAACAAAAAAGCGTTTTTTTTTCTTCAAATGTTGAGGATGTTCCTGAGAGAAAATTTCAAATCTAATATCGCCATCCAAAAGAACGAAAAAAATACATGAAAAATTATTGTTTAGAAGTTTGCCTGAAAATTACTTATATGACCTAAAATTTTTGTTGAAAAATTCAAATATATTTCCTGAGCTCAATTTTTATCTAAAAATCTGAAAAAACAGTGTGGGCATCGAGATGTATGTTTATATAATTTTCAAGACTTTTTAAAGCAAAGGATAGCTTATTTTTTTTTCGAAAAAACACATTTTTTGCCATAGAGGGCCAAAAAGGGAGCTAAATATTCGGTTAAATTGTTTTTTAATATGTAATTTAGGGTGTCCAATCCCAAATAAGAATCCAGTTTAGTACAAATTTCACCGTCTTATCCTGCTATAGACTCTGTATATAAAAATATTTTTTTACAAATAAACATATCTTTATTTTTAAACCATTTACACGATAATTCATTCTTTAGGTTTGGGAGAAAACTAGTTACAGCTATCATCTACCCCCAAACAAAGGATAATAAACCTATACATAATCCGTTTGGAAAGTATATGATCAAACTGCATATCAATGGAATCCCAAGGAAAGTGATAATAGATGATAGCTTACCTATAGATAGATATGGCAGGCTGTTATGTTCGTATTCGGCGAATAAAAATGAATTTTGGATATCACTTTTAGAGAAAGCTTATATGAAGGTTATGGGAGGATATGATTTTCCAGGAAGCAACAGTGTAAGTATTTTATTTTATTCACATACTATAGAATGAAAAAAGTGTGGAACAAAGATAAAGAAGAATATAAACATCTATATAGTAGAAGAATCTATAAATCTTAGTAAATATGGACCACATCATAGGTTTGTGCATTAACAAGCAGTGACTAACAGGTATTTATCAGCTACTCTGCACTTGATTCTAACAAAATCTTTTATGTATAACCCTCTTATGTTTTGTGCAGCCTGCGTGTTGGGTAAATACCTTGTTGCTATGTAAAGTTGGTTTCATTGTATACAGAAAGAGTGACTTATTCATCATAGGAGTTGGGGTCCCTAAGCAGCAAAAGATATAGTGGATGGAGTAAGAGAGTAAGCAAAAGATATAGTGGATAGATGGAATAAGTCAATACTAAACGAACTTAAGGACATAAAAATTTGACTCATCACAACTACCAACCAAAATAAATTAAGATATTTTGGACGTATAACTAGAAGAAGAGAGATGCAGGCGAAGATCTCCAGCATGATGGTCAGACCAAATAAAGGACATGACTGGTTACTCATTCTCCGAAGCAAAACAACACTTACAGGAAAGAAATAATTGGACAGAAATAGTCAAACAAATTACATGACGTCACTATATCCTTACGAAGGAGAAAATGTAGAGGAGTAGAGGATGAGTACTGTTACTACTAACATCAGAATATATTAAAAATTTGTGAATTTACTGGGCCGAAAGTAAAAGTACTTACTATAATCGTTGACTGATAAATATACTGGAAGATACGAAACTAAATGAGCGTTTATGTACGACACCAGTGGTTTTAGAAATAGATGGCGTTAGCAGCTTTCTAGGTACGAGATTGAATTTACCTGAGACAACGATGAGACGTATTCAGGTAGCTTTGGTTATCGGAATTTGGGGTCGGTCGGGTCGAACGGATTATAATAAAAATTATTTATTTCTTTTGATGCATTTAAATTTGAGTTCTCATTCAACGATAACAATGGCAATCTTTAAAATAATTATTGGAGTGTACCTATGTATTACTTTCTAAAAACTCGTTTTTAAATTAGCAAGAATACCTAATTGTGGTTGTAATTTGTCTTTTAATTTGAATTCTTGAAACAAATCATTGAATATTCTAAAGTTTATTTAATAATTTTATATAATATATATAATAATATAATTTATTTAATAAAAAAATTATTTAACGAGGAAAATACTCATTGGGTGATTTTAGATATTGTAAATTTCTTATTTGCCTCATAATCTCGATACAAAATTAGGTAGTTATTTTCGTTAATTACAGTCTCTTCTGATGATTGTATATTTTGTTTGGAGATATTGCAACCGTATTTACTTAAATGAAATTGACTTAGTAACCCGCTCGGCCACTTTAAACTCTTCGAGAGAAAAATGGTAAGGACTCGTAAATTGTTGCAATCGCGATTTCCTACAATTTCTTCCAAGTTTTTTCGTGCGGTCGATATTTTCCGAGTTAGGGGGAAAATAGTGACTAATATAAGTATAATTATTAAATTATTTATTATTAACTTTACTTCTTAAAGGCGCCGTGTATTTCTGCGTAGGCGTCCACCGTGCATTGTATTGTCAGGTGAGATATTAGATAGTCACGATTACATTATTCTATTAAGAGTAATTTTATTAATATCATTTGGCGAATATTACCCAGCCAAGACATCTTTTTCTAGACCTCTCTTACCCTCTATGTTTCCTTCGAGTTCTAGTTGCCGACAAGTATATCGTTCTCCTCGCAATATGTGCCTAAGTATGTCCATGATATTTTAAGCATTCGGTGCAGGCACCTCATTTCAAAGACTTCAAGCTTGTTAGGAGCTGGCCTTTATTATCCATGCTTTCATTCCATACAAGAGAACAAGCCAAACGTAACACTTTAGCGTATTGTTTGTATCTCAGGTTGATTCAGTGAACAGTCATAAGAGTTTGGAAGTCGGCATCCCATTGTTTATGAGAGATATTTTTCATTAAGTTGAGCCCGTTTGAACTGACAGTCGGAGTGAGTGTATATTGTCTTACCAAGATAGACGATTATCCAGTTTTATTCCCAAGAAGTTAATCAATTCTGAATAATTTATTGTAAACTCTTTAGGAACTACTTATTAACTTTTGCTCTCAGAACGAATTTCGAATAAACAATACGTTCTTCAGACACAAAGATCAACAAAAATATACATTCAAAAATACAAGAGCACACAAATCCGATATTGATTATATATTGAAAAACAGAAACATCCATCATTCTCAAGTACTAGACATAAGATGTTTAAGTGCAGCTAATATCGGAAGTGATCACAACCTAGTACTTGGAAAAATCAGAATACATCTACAAAAAAACAGGAAAAAAGACCCTATTAAATGTGAGACAAGAATAAAGGTAGAACAGCTACAAGACTTGTCAACACGAGATCTATACCAGAAAAGACTGCAAAAAGTACTGAACGAAAACTACATAACACCAGATGAAGACATAGAAGAAAGTTGGAGGAAGATTAGAGATAATATCAAAATGGCAGCAACGGACGCACTTGAAGAACGTAAGATAAGTAAACATATAAGAAAGAAAAGGAGAACACCATGGATCTGTGAAGAAATAAAAATAAAATGCCAAGAAAAAAAAGAAAATCTAGCTAGAATACAAATTCAAAAGAACGAGACAAACATATGAAGAATATAAAAGAGTTTGAAATGAGTTAAACTCAATAGTAAGAAGGAAGAAAACAGAACATTGGTAAGCATTTTCAAAAGAGATGGAGCACGACTTATACGGGATGCAAAACGAAATGTGGAAAATGATAAGAGGTCAAACAGCAGAGATGAAGGAATTGATAGAAGTAAAACATATTGATACAAATACATGGACAACTTACCTAGAAAACCTGTATCAAACAGCTAATCATGAAGAACTGGAAAACCAGGATTAGAATCGGATGAGCAAACAGAAATTAAAGAGGAAGATATAACAAACGCCTTAAAACAGATGAAAAATCGAAAAGCACCAGGGAAAGATTGAATAGCTAATGAACTTTTAAAATACGGAGGAGAGAGACTTCACAAAGAACTGAATATCCTGATAAGTAAAATAATAAATACAGGAAGAATTCCAGAAGAATGGAGTACCACTCAGATGATAGCGTTATTTAAGAAAAGTGATAGGGCAGACCCCAGTAGAGCACTATACTGAAACTCACAACAAAAATACTGATGAAGAAAATAATGGCGTGCATAAATATATCGGTTTAACAACAAGGATTTAGAAGTGGAAGATCATAACGATGCAGTTTTTGTGATAAAACAAATAGCGGAAAAATCATTAGAATATAACAAGCGAGGGTTTTTCTGTTTTATATACCTAGAGAAAGCGTTTGATAGAATACAATTAAAAGATGTGATACACCTACTATATGAAAAAAATTTACCACTGGATATTATAAAACTGATAGAAAACATTTAAGTACGAAATAAAATAGTAATGAAAGTCAATGGAATAATAACAGAACCCATATAGAAGCAGACACAGGAATCAAGCAAGGATATTCACTAAGCCCTCTACTGTTTAACATAACGCTGGATGCAATAATAGAACAAGTGAAGAAAAAAAGAGGGTAAAAAATAGGCGATAAAGAGATAAAAATACTATGTTACGCTGATGACACCGTGTTAGTAGCAGAGTGCGAAGACGACCTACAAAGATTACTGCACGAATTCAACATTAACGCAAAAGAAATGAATATGAAAATATCAGCCCAAAAAACAAAAAGCTTAGTAATATCCAAAGAACCAATAAGATGCAAATTGGACTTAGACGATAAAAGTAAATACCTGGGAATTAATCTATCAGCCGACAATAATATCGAAGAAGAGGTTAAAGACTAATAATTAAAGCCAGTAGAACGGCCGGATGCCTAAACGACACAATTTGGAAAAACAAACATCTTAGAGTGGACACAAAGGACCGAATATATAAGTCATTTGACTGAAGTTATTAGACCAGTTATGACTTACACTGCCGAAACAAGACCAGATGCAAGCAAAATACAAAGACGTCTGGAGACCAACGAAATGAAGATCTTAAGAAGGATTGCTGGAAAAGGACTACGGGATAGGGTAAGAAGTCAGGAAATCAGATGTATATGTGGGGTAGACAATATAAATACCTGGGTAAAGAATAGAAAAGAAGAGTGGAATGAACACATAAGCAGGATGTCTGAATCAAAGATAGTAAGAATAGCCAGGGAAAAGTCACCGTTAGGCAGAAGAAGTATAGGACGCCCAAGGAAAAGATGGAATGACAACTTAGGGGCAGAATGAAAGGCACCATTGAAGAAAAACAGGCAGTACTACCTATATAAAAGAAGAAGAAGAAGAAGAAATTCTTTAGGTAGATTTTTGGTAGTATAATGTGCTTCTTTCGAGTTTTACTGAAGATTATTGTTTTCGTTTTAGTGGGAGAAAATTCTAGGCCAGTAGTGTTCGACCAATTCTCTAATTTCTAAATGACTAGTGGGTTAAGTGATTTAGCGATGTCATTGATGGCAATAAGGAAAAGTGCAACGAGTAGACCATTGAGGAATGTCGTTTAATTGGATTTTTGAGTCTAAAAGAACGTTATCTATTCGAATAAGTTTCATCTATATAGGAAATTACTAATAAATTTTATATTTCCTGGAATTGACCAACTTAATAGAATTCTTACATCTAATCCCCAAATGGCACGCATTATAAAATATAATAAAAGATAGCCATAAGCCAAACATACTTGATCATATCCAAATGACCCATGAATTACAGATTCAATATCCACTAGGTTGTCTAATGTAGATGTGGACTTTCTAAATCCACTTTGCATAAGGCTAGGTAGCTATAATAACAATAAGTCTAATACTATCTAGTATCTATCAAGTGGATAAACTGATTAAATTGTAGCAAGTTTTGTTCTATTGAGTTTTTTCACTAAGCTAATACTTTTCGAGTTATTTGCGAGTGAATATGTTCATTTTTTAACAAAAAAAAAAACACGTTTTTAGACGGTTTTACGCAAATAACACAATAAGTAAGTATTTTATCGAAAAAAGTATTCAATAAAAATATAGTTTATAAAAAATTTAAAAAAATGTCTGTATCAAGTCTTTATACTCAGTAGAAGCAGAGTTGTAGCTAATGAAAAGTAAGTTCTTATTCGTCAAATTCCAAATCGAATATTTCAACGTGAAATAACCAAAAAATGAAGCACATTTCTGGGAAAACTCATCGCAACTTTTTTAAAGTGTTTAAAAAAGCTTTGTTTTTGTTTTTAAAAAAGTTTCTAGCATTAAAGTAAGCACGTTACGCTGAAAATAAAGTTGGTCCTTTTTTGTAAAAGATAGTTTTAAAAAAACGTGAAAAAGCATTTTTTTACAAAAAAAGGGATCAACTTTATTTTATGCGCAACTTGTTTACTTCTGATACTAGAAACTCAAAAAAAAATAAAGCTGTTTTTAAACTTTTTAAAAAAGTTATGATGTTTTTTTCCCGAAAAGTTCTTAATTTTTTGGTTATTTCATGTAGAAATATTCAATTTTGAATTTGACAAATAATAAGAACCTACTTTTCATTAGCTACAACTCTGCTTTTACTGGTTCTACGACTTCATATGTCATATTATAATAAAACATATTTTTTCCCTTTTTGATAAGCTGTATTTTTGCTATGAATGTTTTTTTTTTGGTGAAATACTTCCTTTTTAAGTTATTTGCGACAATCCGTCTAAAAACGTACTATTTTTTGAGAAATGAATATATTCACTCGCAAATAACTCGAAAATTATTTACTTGTGAGGTCAAGACTAGTGAAAAAAAAAACTCTATAGTCAATTTATATTTTCAACATTTTTGCAGAAACAAAAACAAAAAAAAATAATACAGATTAATATGATAGTGACTGCTGCGTTAAAATTTTGAATACGGGCCACGTAAAATAACCGCGTGTTCTTGGCTAGTTCCTTGAGTAGGGAGAATTTTACACTTCCCTCTAAGGCTAGTTCCAACAAATTTAAGCTAGGCGCGCCACTATACGGGCAGGTTTTAAAGACAACAAAATAATGCATAGGCTTTCGTATCTTTCCGTATTTATCAATCAACGCTATAATGTTACTGATTCCAAATTTTACCACGTTTTTCAATTAACTGAAGACTTGATGTTTTCCTGATTTTTGCTTTACTTTGTTTAAGTATGTTCACATAATTTTACATTTTAAGCCTAGTTTATAGTTTTCTTTTTTGTAGTTGTTATTATTTCTAGAACATTGACCTTCATGCTTTAACTGGCTGGATCCCAGAGAGAGCTGCAATAAAGAACTGTCCAGACTTTAACAAGGACGCGGTGTTCCAGAAAATTGAATCGCGCATGGCAAAAGGAGACGTTTTGGTGACTGTAGCTACAGGAGAGCTTTCCGATGCACAAGCTGAAAGAACTGGGCTTGTTGCTACTCATGCTTATGCTGTAATGGATGTGCAGACTGTTGATGGGGTAAGGCCTTGGTTATTATATTAACAATTTGTAAAGTTGAGTTGATTTCCTTATAGTTAATACACAATTTCCTTGTATATCCACGATGTTTGCCGAAAGATAGAGATTTGTGAGGAGTTACAAAAAATTGAGGAGTTGTAAGCAAAACACGACAGTGTACAGGATTTATATTAGCATTAAAAAATAAGAGTAATCCATCTCGATTTAATTTTTAAAAGTCTTTAAAAGTCTACTGTCTACATGCATTGTTTACATTACATAAATGGGTGACATTGATGTTGCAATGTAGGCCACTCGTTTTGAAAACTCCGAAGTCAGCGATTCTAATATTAGTAATTCACGGTCACATTCGGCTCTAGTCAATCATAACAAAACAATTACGATTTATTTATAGATACGGAGAAAGTAAAAGGGATTGATCATTATTGATGATACAGCTATTATTTATGATGCTGAGAATTGGTATGAATTAAAAACAAAAGCAGAATGTGATCTACAACTAATAAAAGAATGGTTTGACTACAAAATACTAACAATCAATTTTAAGAAAACTGTTTATCTACCAATATTTAACTCTAACTTGACCACTGATCTTTTCAAACCCCTTCAAATATCACATAATAAACAAAATTTTTATATTAAACCCGTAACAAATGTTAAATATCTAGGAGTTTTTATAGATACACATCTAAAATGGGACTTTCACATTAAATATATCATTAAAAAGCTACAGTTTATCCTGTATAAGTTTAAACATCTTAAAAAACACATAACTAATATATACCTTCGCACACTATATTACGGACTAGTAGAAAGTCATCTCCGTTATGGTATACTGGCTTGGGGAGGCGCCCTAAAAACACACATTCTCCCACTGGAAATCATACAAAGGAGATTTCTGAAAATTATTATGTCTAAACCATACACCTACTCTACAGATAGATTATATAAGGATAGTAATATATTTGACTTGAAACAGTTATACTTTCTTTGTGTGTCTTTAAAATATCACACCATGAAAACAAACAACAATTTACCATCACATGAGCATGATACAAGAGGCAAACACCTTTATATGATTCCGAAAATGACAAAGTCCTTCTGTCAAAGAAGTTTTCTATTTCTAGCCCCAAAAATATATAATCATATCCCCAATGCTATCAAAAATACTAAGAATGTTCTTCTATTTAAAAAGAAATTAAAATCATTTCTGATGGAACAAACAAGAAATTTTTGTGACATCATTATAGTAGCTTAAATTTACATACATTACAAAACAAAAAAAAAAAATAAAAGAAACTCTCACTACCAATTTTTATACCTATATTTCAAATTTTATATTGTTTTAAACTGATTTATTTTGCTTATTATTTTTATCATATTTAATAAAACATGCGTATATACACCATTCTTCAAAAATATTACTAACTAATTGAACCATACATAATTGTTAAAAAAAAATTAATTATTCGTGCTTTATTGTTAAACTAAGTATTTATTTTATTGTTTTCATTATATTATTTATGCTACGTATCATATTTACTAAAACATAACTGTGTATTTACAATTAAAAAAACGTATTTATCTATTTATTGTATTATATTGTATTATGTTGCTATTTATGTTATTTACGTTAACATGTTATTATTTATTATTTTATATCATATTTACCGAAACAGGTGTATCCACACCTCTCGGAGACCTTCGGGTTAATTTATTCACTTTAGCTGTAAATATCTAAAAAGATTGTACCTATTATTGTTGAATAAATTATTATTATTATTATTATTATTCAGACATCGACGGGGTTAGATCATAGACTTTGTCCACCAACTAGTTACTGGCGTATTTAGTGTTCCAAATAAATATATGTCTGGTAAATAGCGTTTTCAACTTAATCAACCCCATCATCGGGGGTAACAACCCCCAGTACCAAGATAACAGCTTTAACGTACACAAGAAAGTCAAAGAACTCGTTGGCATTAGTAAACAAAAAAGTTTGATGTATTATACGATAGCAATGGAAAAATAGTCACAGAAACAGATTAGCAGCTAGAAATATGGAAGAAATACATTACACAACTCTGCGAAGATGAGAGAAGACAAACTAACCTTGAAAATTTAAAAGGAGAATTGGGACCAGACGTAATTAAAGATGAAGTGATATATGCACTAAACATGCTAAAGAACAAAAAAGCTGCAGGTCCAGATCGACTGCCAGCGGAAATTCTCAAACTTATGGAGAGGACAAGATTCATGTTTTAGAGTTAATCGACGTCATAATACATATATACAACTGGAATAATACCAAATGAGTGGCTGGTATTGTCCTTTTCATGAGCATTTTTCAGTGCGTACCAAATGATAGGAAAAAGAGTAAGTCCGTGATAATACACATTTATGACATTTATTCTAACATGACATTTTAGTTAAATCTGACAGTTGTCACATTTTATTTTCAATTTGGAATAAAAACAAATCAAATGTGTTTCTTGCATTTATAAAATGGTATTTTCTTTGATTTATATAGTCTTATAAATTATACAGATTATATTTGTAATATTATTATCTAATTAAAAAAAATTATTTTTTTTATTATGGCGCCATCTATCGACAACTAGAATAACTGGAATAAATGTTATAAATGTCACCGACGAAATGTAATCACCGACGTGCCTTTTTTTCTGTCACATACAATTTAATGCGTTAGAAAGAAATCGAAAAACTGTGACGCACTGAAAGATGATCATGAGAAAAATAATATCAAAGTTTGTAACCCTTCCAAGAAAGAATAATGCCAAGAGTTCCTCTGACTATCGTACAATAAGTTTGATGAGTCACGCACTGAAAATCCTGCTAAAAGTGATTCATAATATGCAGGAAACTAGATATAAACATCAGCGATTCACAATTTGGATTCCGTAAAGGCCTAGGAACGAAGGAGGCACTATTCGCACCTAACGTCCTGTCGCAAAGATGTCTAGATATGAATCAAGAACTGTACATGTGTTTTATAGATTATAATAAGGCTTTTGATAGGGTTAAACATGACCAACTGATCGAAGCATTAGAAAAAAGAAGATTAGGCCTCAGAATATAATATAAGAATAATTTCAAACTTATACTATGGCCAAAAAGCAGTAAGTAGTGAGAATAGAAGACATAACATCAAAAGAAATAGAAATACAAAGAGGTGTACCAAAAGTGTGTATACTTTCACCAATATTATTTAATATATATATACTTTTTCTTCTTCTTCTTTTTGTATAGACATGACTCTGTTTGTTTTTTCAATGTGACTCTAGTAAGTTGTCGTTCCATCGTTTTCGTGGTCTTCCCACTGATCGTCTTCCTATTGGGGAACCGTCTCTCGCTGTCCTTACCTCCTATTTGTTGTCATTCGGCTTATGTGGTCATTCCATTCTATTCTTCTGTTTTTTACCCAGTTATTAATGTTGTCCACCTCGCATCTCCGTCGTATGTCTATACTCCTAGATCTGTCTCATAGAGTCTTACCATCGATTTTTCGAAGGGTTTTCATCTCCGCTGTTTCGAGCTATCTTTTTGTCCTTTCCGTGTCGGGTCGTGTTTCTGCGTATGTCCAGTGTTGGAAAATTCTCGAGAATGAAAAATCAGAGAATATTCTCGATATGGAGAATTTTCTGAGAATGAACCCTATGACGCATTTAGAGATATTGTTGAAGATGAAATAGGGTATTACAAATCATGAAATTATATACAAAATTATGAGACTAAACAACAGTGTTCTTTATATACATATAAACAAAATACAAAAACAACAGAGAACACAAAATTTATTTGATAAAAAAATGAAAGTTTTTTCTTAACAACAAATAATGCAAGTAATGGCTGTGGTGATTTAATCAGAAAAACATGGGGCCTCAGGTTCAGAATCTATTTCTATCATTAGCTCATCCTGGTCATCTACATTCTGCATTTCAATGTATTGATAAGAAGTTGTGGGATTTTATTTTTCACGAGTCGTCAGCTCAGTCATGGATTGGTCTACGTCTAAAGGGGCATTTAGACGGGCTAGTTTTTGAGTTAATATGTTGCCGAAAATATATATTTGGTATGTTTCTGGCAACATTACAGCCATCTAATGAAAATATCGCCGTTTGGCTGAGCCATGTGACCGAAATCTTACTAGTATTTGAACACTATTGCAGTGCCTGATGCGTTGCCGATAAAGTCAAACTGCTGTGGAAAATTTTGCATGTTGCTCTGTATTTCCTCTTTATTTTCGGTACTCTGTTGAAATTTAATTTGATTTTGTCAAAACATACAAAGAAAAGATGAATACGTGGTCAAATGAAATCACAATAGGGTTTATTAATGCAGTACATTTACGTCCAGAGTTGTGGAACTTGGCATACTTCTGGAACTATGAGACAATTGGAAGAGTAGTGCACCCTGAATAAATACATTAATCTAAAACTAGTATATATAAATAACAATTGCTAATCTTGTTCAGATTGGTATTGCGTTTCTCATGTTTGATCTTTCTTCTCTATCCTTGGCCGTATCATATTATATTTATTAAAAGTTCGAAATCACTTTTTGACATTCTTGTAGAATTCTTAAACAAATAATTGTCTAGCATTATTTCCATAGTTAAATTACTCATTGTTTCGCGTTTACTTAGAAATGCCATATCCACATTTTCCGTTTTTTCGTTTTTCTTTTTTATGTATCGTTTTAGCACGATTAAGGACGCAGCAACTCCCAAGAGAATATTCTCGAGAACGAGAATATTCTCTTCTTACATCACTACATATGTCATTATTGGTCTGATGGCTGTTATGTCCCGATATGGGAAATTGCTGTAATTTTTTTACGAATATTTTTAAAGATACGGGGTATTTCAAAAAACAGAAAAAACCTCCTACTGTAAAAAACCTCTTTTGTCAGATACGGGTTATTAAAGTTAGACCGTCGATATTTAAACTCCATCACTTGTTCTATTATTTGACCCTCCAGCTCCAATTTACATCTTATTGAATTTGCTGTTATAACCATGCATTTTGTTTTTATTTTTGGGAAATTAAAACGTTAAATCTTTGGCGGTTATGCTAAATTGGTGCAGCATACGTTGTAAATCATCTTCACTTTGAGAGATTAGTATTGCATCGTCTGCAGAGATTATTTTAAGTTTTTTTCCCATGTGGTATCCTTTTTTAGTTCTTACTTTTTTTATTATTTCATCCATGATCAGGTTGAACAATAAAGGACTCAAGGAATCCCCCTATCTTATCCCATTGTCAGCTTCAATTGGGTCAGTTAGTTCAACTTCTACTAATATTTTTATTGTGTTGTTTTGGTAGGTGTTTTAGATCGTTTTAATTATTCCTAGAGGTACCTCTCTTGAGTATAAGAAATGGATAACGTCCTTTAATTTTACCCCGTCAAATGCTTTCTTAAGGTCCACAAAACATAAATAAATACTTCTCTAACATAAATAAGTATTAATATACAGTGCTAGTCAAAAGTTCGTACCCCCCTCGTATATTTTGAACGGTTATACTTATAATAGTGAAATTTGGAGGGAGGAAATAAACGGATGTAGGCGTCTTAACTAGTCATGACAGGTGACGTAATAGTCACAGATGACGTTGCAGCGCCACCATGACAGATAATTTTAAATGGGACCTTATGGCAAGTGGTACCTCGTTTAAAAGGTATTGAAAATGCCTATTCAGTCATACTAATTTTGTTTGAGTTTAGCTAATTTTGATGAATAGATGAAATAATATAAAATTGTAGTTTCGCATTTAATTAATAAAAATTCAAACCTCCGCCTATGATTACTTCTCAAAAGGGTTGACGTTGACGTAAAAACTATTAGAGAACTGAAAAACGTGAACTTCTTTGACAAAAAAAACCATAGGCGGACATTTGAATTTTTATTAATTAAATGCGAAACTACAATTTTATATTTATTTCATTTATTAACCAAAATCAAAATTAATTTATATCCAAAAAAATTAGTATGACTGAATAGGTATTTTGAATATCTTTCAAACGAGATATCACTTGCCATAAGGTACCATTTAAAAATTTCTGTCACAGTGGCGCTGTAAAGTCATCTGTCACTATTACGTCACCTGTCATGACTAGTTAAGAAGCCTACGTCCGTTAATTTCCTCCCTCCAAATTTCACTATTATAAGTATAACCGTTCAAAAGATACGAGGGGGTACGGACTTTTGACTAGCACTGTATACTCGGAAGACATACTAAGTAAGGCAATGGATGAACAAAACATAGGCATTGGAATTAATAGCATGATCAATAATAACCTGAGATACGCCGATGATACAGTCCTTTTAGCCAAATCACATGAGACCTACAGATACTGCTTAATAAAGTAACCGCAGTAAGTGAAGAATGTGGACTATCGCTCAATATAAGCAAGACGAAATATATGATAATAACAAAGATAACTCAGGACATTCGTGAGATATATTAGTCCTGTCGTCAGGGGGGTACAACGGCCTCCTTTATTCAGATGGACTTACCCAAGTTTTTTTATGTATTTTGGCCCGTAGAACACGAATTTTTTGGGTAACAGTTGACCCGGATGTCGATAAGATTGTTATAAACAAAGTACTTGAGGAGTTACATAACAGCGATTTCTCGCAAAACAAAACATTTTTTTGTATTTTTTGGGTCATTCTAAGCAAAAAATCTTATGACAAGTTTTTTCGTAGGATGCATAGTTTTTGAGATAAACGCGGTTGAACTTTCAAAAAATCGAAAAATGGCAATTTTTGAACCCGAATAACTTTTGATTAAAAAATAAAATAGCAATTCTACTTACCGCATTTGAAAGTTCAAGTCAAATTATATCGGTTTTGATTGTTTGCATTGCTAAAAATTTATTTTTTTATTGTTAAACTAAGCTATAAACACATAGTGCTTGAGTGATGTTTTCAATGATCTTTCATTTAAAATCGAACGAGTAGGTAGAGTAGGTACAAGTGCAAGCGAGGCAATTTGTACGTAGCATGCATTTAAACGCATGTATTGGGAACGGGAAACACTATGTGTTTATAGCTTTGTTTAACAATAAAAAAATACATTTTTAGCAATGCAAATAATCAAAACCGATATAATTTGACTCGGACTTTCAAATGCGGTAAGCAGAATTGCTATTTTGTTTTTTAATAAAAAGTCATTCGGGTTCAAAAATTGCAATTTTTCGATTTTTTGAAAGTTCAACCGCATTTATCTCGAAAACTATGCATCCTACGAAAAAACTTGTAAGAACATTTTTTTCTTAGAATGACCCAAAAAATACAAAAAAATGTTTTGTTCTGCGAGAAGTCGAGGGTTATGTAATTCCTCAAGTTCTTTGTTTATAACAATCTTATCGACATCCGTATCAACTGTTACCCAAAAAATTCGTGTTCTACGGGTCAAAATACATAAAAAAACTTGGGTAAGTCCATCTAAATAAAGGAGGCCGTTGTACCCACCTGGCGACAGGACTATATGTACAGAATCAGCCTATTGAAAGAGTAAGAGAATAATTGAAATAGGTACAACCATTAATGAAAACAATGACAGCTCTCAAGCAATATGAATCAGAATCGAACAGATCAGAAATACTTTACAAGAATGAAGAGGCTTCTCTGCTTAACCTTCAATTAAAAATGCGACTGCTGAGGTGCTATGAAGAGTACTGAAGATTTCATGGGTAGATAAAATAACCAACAAGAGGTAATGAGCAGTACGCATAAGGAAAGAGACGTACTTCTAACAATTAAGAGAAGAAAACTTAGGTATATGGGACATGCGATCTCTCTCTTCAATCCTGACCCCCCGGAGGGAGTGTAGTGGTCGACGTGATGTCGTGTATTGTCCGTCTCCAAAGATCTCTGTCTCTGGTCATTTCTTTTAACTCATGCATAGGTCTTTCGCATATTCCTGTAATTTGATCGATCCATCTTGTTGGGGATCTTCCTCGTGATCTTCGGCCTTCCACCTTTCCTTGTATAATGAGTCTTTCCATGTTTTCTGTGTTTGCTCTCATAACATGTCCAAAGTATTTTAATTGTTGGAGATGGACTTTACTGGAGAGTCATTGGCTAACTTTTAGCTCTCTTAAAATTGAATTATTTGTCCTATGGTCGGTCCAAGGAATTCGTAGCATTCGTCTCTAACAGAACATTTCAGTGGCGTCTATATTTCTTCTTTCCGAATTTCTCAGGGTCCAAGATTCACATCCGTATGTCAGTATTGGGAATATTAAGCAGTTGGTCAAGCTCATCTTTAACACTCTTTAAATTTGACAGTCCTTCCATATTGTGGTCATTTTTGTGTGGCGACTTTTGCCAGATCACATCTACGTTTTATTTCTTCCTGTAGTGACCCTGTGTTTGTGATTAATGATCCCAGATATAAGTATGAGCTCACAACTTCCGAACGATCAATTGTGGTTATGTGTGGATGATTGTTATGTAGTCTATCCACTATCATGATCTTTGTCTTTGATATCTTTAATTGCAGACCAAATATTTGACTTTCGTTTTCAACTAGTCGTATAAGATCAATCGGCTCTGCTTGACTATTTGCAAGAAGGGCTTGACTATGTGTCATCTGCGAAACGTAGGTTGTTTTATTTTATGACCATTTATGAGATGCTTTTTTCCCATCCTTCAAGTGCTCTTTTCATAATATGCTCCCCATATATATTGAATAATTGTGGAGATAGTATACATCCCTGTCCGACATCCCGTTCTGGATGAAATTCGTTTGAAAGTGTGTCAAGCACTTTAACTGATCCAGTAGTGTGTTCGTATAGTTCAGTTATAAGCTGTCGAACGCCTTACGATAATCTATAAAGCATAATATGTACAGTGGAATATTGAATTCCCTAGATTTTTCGATTATCTGTCTTATATTCAACAGGTGTTCTCGAGTACCTCTACCTTTGGTAAATCCAGTTTGCTCTTGTGGAATTTCTCTTTGAAGGAATGTTTTTAGTCTCTCATTGATTATAATATGTAGCATTATTTTACTGGCATGTGATATAAGAGAAATAATTCTAAAATTGTCGCATTTATGGAAGCTGCCGTTTTTATGAATTGTCGTTATTGTAGATTTTGTCCAGTCTTCAGGCCATTGTTTAGAATGCCATATTTGGTTACAGAGTAGATGAAGTAATTTTACGCCAGTTTCTTCTGTGGCTTTGAGCATTTCTGCTGTTATCATATCTAGAACTGGACCTGGAGCTTTATTATATTTGAGCTTACTGATCGTCAGTCTTACTTTATTTTCAAGTATATCAGGTTCTTCTTCCACCTTGTCAGGGATTTGGTTAACAGGTTTTTGGCGTTGATCATCTTTATATAGGTCTCTGCAATACGATCTCCATGTCTCTGCTATATCTTCTCTGTTTGTTTTCAGAGTTCCAGTGTTGCCTTCAATGGCCCAAGTTCTGGCTTTGAAGTCTCTTGTTAAGTAGCGTATTTTTCTAAATAGATCTCTCGGCTGATTATTGTGATCATGTCTCTCAATTTCTTTGCATATACTTTCAAAGTACTGTTTTTTTTATCTCCCATTGCATCTTCGTTTTATTTCTTTATTGAGGTTTCTTAAACTAGCTTTTTCCCTTTCACTATGCACACCACTTTGACAAAGATTTCTTCTATTCTCAATGATTTGAAAGGTTTCATCTGTTATCCAGTGTTTCCGTTTCACATGATCATCTTTGGATGATCAATTGGTGTTGTTACACAATTTTTAAAAGCCTCCCATATTTCTTGTGATGTTCCGTTACAAATAGAGGGCATTTTTTATATACTTCCTGGAGAAGGTCGTCATTCTTTCTTAGTTCTATCCTATTTGTCTCTTTTCGTTTTTTGGGCGCTTTAAGTTTAAGCTTTACTTTAGCTGCGAGGAGAGTATGATCGGATCCGCATATCACCCCTGGATATGATCTGACTGTTTGAATTGACGTTCTCCAGCGAATATTGGTAACTGGTTCGTCCACATAAGTAGGAATAACAATTTTTAATTTTCTTGTTTTTGTAAAGAATATTTTAATTCATTTTCTTTTCAATATTATGGGACACCCCGTATATACGAGTAGGCCAATACCTAATTCAGTGAGTATGTATTAATTTTTATCATTATTTTCAAGTAAAAACCTTAAAGTTTTTTGTATGTAATTACCTGCCTACTCGCCTCATTTTAAAAAGACAATTCGCCAACCAACTCTCTTGGTTAACAGTCACTTACAATCATTCCGAAAAGTGTATAGAAACTCAATATAGTCCTCGCGAGTGATTTATACTTTATACTACTCAGCAATAGCAGTACGAAAAATAGCAGGCCTGCTCCAGCTTGTGCAACGAGAAATGACAAGGTAGGAAATATTTTTATTACAATTTACTTTAAGGTCTGGTTTTTTTACTGTTATTTTTTTTATTCTATTTTTAAATTCACCCTATGCTAAACAGTCCACTAATAAAGCTCACTGAGTTAGTAATCTCCTCCAAGATGATTTATTGATCCGTTACGAGCCTGATAGATCCATTTTCTATATTTTTTTCTTGCATTTTTCATTTTTCTAAGAGGGTAATATAGTCGGGGAAAGTTTCTTTTAAACCTGAATTGTTTGATTTTATTGTCATACTTTGCTAATTTACAAAGATCAGAATTAAATTCAGGTTATTTAACCGCATTCCCTTTGACTTTATTTTTTTGTTATTCTTTAACATAAGGCGATAAAATATTCTTTACCAAATTAAAATCACGTATCAATTAGTAAATTGGTTTTTTGTTTGTGCCGATCGTTAGTGATACCTATACCTCAGTTAATGTTGTTTTTCAAGTAAAAAAGGAACACATTAATGTAAAAGTAATTATTATTAAATTGTCAACGTCGGCCAATAGACAAATTTTGTTATAATAATTATTATACAGGTTGACTCTATTATAGATGAAACTGTGTGTTTATTTTACACAGTAATTTTTATTTAAAGGGTTTATGTTTTATAATTATTTTTTGTCTATAAATATTCAAATAGCAGAGGACATAGTTTTCTATTTTATTAGCACAAAGTTCGGTTGTATTTTATTAATTTTCGTGTGGTGAACCTATTTTATTTCCTAACGCTAATTTCATATTTTTCTAAATTTATTAATTCTACATTTAAATTTACAAAATGGCAGATAAAATTAAAAAATATCAATCTTTAAGACAAGTTGAAGTGCAACAAATGACTGAAATTCATGCTGTTGCTTTAAAGGTAGCTGCTGACGATAAGAATTTTTACCCGGTTTTGGAAGTTATGTATGAAGGATTGGAAAAAATTCGTGACAATTTTTATGATCTTCATAATAAAATAATTATGTTAGTTTCTGAGCAAGATAATGAGGACGCGCTATTTAAAGTCGAAGATGATTGCCGTAGTAATTTTGACAAATTATATTATAAAATTAAATTAACATACGTGCAAGCCTTTAGAAAATCTTCAACATCAAGTCAGCAAACTACATCAACTTCACAGTCTCAAAATCCTTTACCTATAAATTATTTTAATTTACCGAAACCGGAATTGCCATCTTTCAGTGGAAAAATAACTGAATTTAGAAGTTTTATAGATCAGTTTGATGCTCGCGTTCATACTCTTACTTACTTACAGCCAATTGACAAATTTAATTTGTTACTATCGTGTTTAAAGGGTGCAGCGCGCGATGCTGTGGATCATATTGACATCACAGCAAACAATTATCCAATTGCCTATGATCTGCTTTGTGAAAGGTTTAATAATGTTAGGGTAATCGCTGCCAATTTATGGAATAACCTTGAAAGTTCACCACAACTGACTTCAGAAGATCCAAAAGAACTACGCAAGTTGTTAGATACATTTTCGAAAAATGTGGCATCTCTAAATAAGCTAGGACTACCCACAGTACATTGGGATTTTATACTTGTTCAAATGATTTTAAAACGATTAACTGTTTCTTTAGTAACACGTTTTGAGCTTTTTCATAATAATTCAACCATCCCAAGCTATAAAAAACTGATTGATTTTTTAAATCAAAGTTGTCTCGCTTTAGATAATATTGATTTTCACACTAAACCAAAATCTAACTTTTCTAAAAAACCTAATTCTTCCAAATCTACATCATTGCTTGCTCAAACAGAACCTGAACCAAAATGTTCTATCTGTAAAACTAATGATACCCATGCCATTTATAAATGCTCCGTTTTTTTGGCAAAATCTCCTGTAGATCGATTTCAATTAATAAAAAAGAACAAGATGTGTATTAACTGTCTTGGATCACATCGTTCTAGCCTATGCAAATCTACATGGACTTGTCACTCGTGCCATAAAAAACATCATACACTCCTTTGCTTCTCCTCTTCTAAGAAAGAAGAGAATGTTCAAGATTCGGCGGCATCCACTTTAAATTCAACGACTGGATCATCCGTTTCTGTGTGTTTTTCTTCCGCTGATAAAAGTACTTTGCTTTCCACTGCATGTATTGAGGTGCTTGATTGTCACGGTAACTACCAACCTGTTAGGTGTCTGTTAGATTCGGGAAGCATGACGTCCTTCATCTGTCAAAAGACCCTTAGGCGTTTAGGTTTACGTCCCATGAAAACTTCAGCTAACATCCAAGGATTAGGTTCTATGCAGTCGAACACTAATTTAGGTGGGGTTACCATTTCTTTTAAACCAGTACGTAAATCTTCTCCTATTTTGACAACCGATGCGTTAGTCTTGACAAAAATATGTGAGGATCAGCCTTTATGTAATTTAGAAGTTAATACTTGGCCCCATATTGCTAATTTAAAGTTAGCAGATGATAACTTCTTTCGTAGAGGATCCATAGACATTCTTTTAGGAGCTGATGTATTCTCTACCATTCTTTTGGATGGACGTATTTACGGCAATCAAGATGAACCTGATGCAATTAATACTATATTTGGCTATGTGCTTATGGGAAAAGTAAATATTTCAAAGGCACCTACTCTTACGTCTTTATTTTGCCAAGTTGAAGATACGGTTTCTTTGGATCAGCAAATAAAGAAATTCTGGGAATTAGAAGCAGTCCCTGAAGTTTTTTGCTTAGCTCCTGATGACGCTAAAGTGGAAAATATGTTTATGAATACTTATACGCGTGAACATTCAGGACGCTTTGTAGTAGATCTACCTTTTAAGGAAGAAAATCCTGTCTTTCCTAATATTAGATCACTTGCTCTTAGTAGGTTTTATTCATTAGAAAGAAGGCTTCAAAAATCTCCTGAACTTTATGACCAATACCGCACCTTTATGAAGGAATTTGTTGAGCTCGGTCACATGGAACCTGTCCCATTGAATAACTTCGATTCACCTTATGTTTACTATTTATCGCATCATTGTGTTTTAAGACCTGAAAGTCTAACAAGTAAATTAAGGGTCGTTTTTAATGGTTCCGGGCATCTTCCAAATCAACCCTCACTCAATGACAAATTATTCACTGGTCCTAAGCTTCAGACTGACATCTGTACAATTTTGATTAATTTTCGATTGCATGGTTATGTAATTACGGCCGATATTTCTAAAATGTATAGGCAAATTTTAATTAATCCTACTCAAACAGATTATCAAAGAGTACTTTGGCGTTCTAATAATTCTGAACCTGTTCGAGATCTTCGTATCAACAGAGTTGCTTATGGTCTCTCTTGTTCTCCTTATCTTGCTATTAGATGTCTACATCAGTTGGCTAATGATGACGGGGATTCGTTTCCTCTAGCAGCCGAGGCACTTAAAACTGGAACCTACGTTGATGATATCGTTTCTTCCTGTCCTAGTTTCGAAAATGCCTTAGCACTAAGAGACGAACTTATTGCCTTACTTGCCAAAGGAGGTTTTGAGTTGAAAAAATGGTCCAGTAATGTACCCGATTTATTGAAAGGATTAGCTGTATCAGATTTAGCAATAAAACCTCTTACATTTAATGATGATATTTCGTCCAAAACACTTAAAGTATTAGGGTTGGAATGGGACGCTTCTTCGGATACATTTGCTTTTAAAGTTCAAGTTTTAGACTCTTCTTGTACAAAACGTCATCTTTTGTCCAATTTAGCAAAAATATTTGATCCTCTTGGATTTTTATCTCCAATAACATTTCTAATTAAACACCTTATTCAAAGAATATGGACTCAAAAGATTGGTTGGGATGATGCTCCATCAAAAGAAATTATCCGTTTGTGGAAAAAATACATTGATGATGTAGCATATTTGAGTAAATTAAATTTACCTCGTCATTTATTAATTGACGATATTTTACGCTTAGAAGTTCACTGTTTTGGTGACGCTAGCGAGAAAGGTTACTGCGCTGTCTTGTACTTTCGATGCTTATCACCTTCAGGCCAACCTTTTGTTTCTTTTGTTATAGCTAAATCTAAGGTCGCACCCATTAATAAGGGACTTACTATTCCCAGATTAGAATTGTCTGCTGCGGTTTTAGTGGCTCGACTAGTCTCCTTTGTTTCTTCTGTTATTAAAGATAAAGTAGAAATCAAGGAAATATACTGTTATTCTGATTCTGCTGTTACATTACGTTGGTTACAATCTTCCCCTCATCAGTGGAAAACTTTTGTGAGCAATAGAGTAGCTTATGTGCAGGAACGAGTAACTTCTTCATGTTGGCACTATGTTCCTTCTGAAGAAAATCCTGCTGACATTGGTTCAAGGGGTTGCTTACCCTCTGAGTTAATTAACTGTTCCAAATGGTGGGCGGGGCCAACCTTCTTACAATCTGATCCGCTAACGTTCTTTGAACTTAATTCAAAGGAGTCTACTAATGTAAATTTGGAAGTGCGGACTGTCGCATTGATTGCTGAAATTCCCAATAATTTTTTAGATATTTTATTGGATCGTCATTCGTCTTTAAATAGGTGTGTTCGATGTTTGTGTTACATTATTCGTTTTTTCCATTATGTAACCAAAAACCGATATGGTAATCTGGAAATAGGTTGTTTAAGTTTATTGGAGCAACATAACTCCTTACTGGTTTTTGTTAAACGAACACAGCAGATCTTTTTTAATACTTTAATAAATTTTATCCAAGATAAACAGCTGCTTCCAAAAAATTTAAGAAAGCTTTCACCTTTTATCGATGCAAAGGGAATTCTACGTGTAGGTAGTCGCCTAGCTAATGCGCCCATTTCGTATGATCGCAAATTTCCGGCATTACTTCCTAACAGTTGTAAATTAACTGATATGATTATTGAATCTACTCATCTGCAATATCTACACGCCGGGCTTCAAACTGTTCAATACCTAATTTCTCAGCGTTTTTGGATTATATCTTCCAAACGAGCCATTCGTAGAGTACTGTCTAAATGTGTTAAATGTTTTAAGGTGAATCCTTTGTCCCCAGTTCCGTTAATGGGAAATCTACCGCTAGCTCGAATATCTCAACTAAAACCTTTCAGTAATGTTGGAGTTGATTTTGCGGGCCCTTTTCCTATAAGAGCTTCCAAACTTCGAAAGTCTCAAACTCTTAAAGCGTATTTGTCGCTTTTTATTTGTTTCTCAACAAAAGCTCTTCATTTAGAGCTCGTATCTGATTTATCCACTGACGCGTTTTTAGCTGCGTTTAAGCGATTTGTCAGTCGTAGAGGCCGATGTCAACATGTTTATAGTGACAATGGCACTAACTTTGTTGGAGCCAGAGCAGAACTTAACAGATTGGCATCACAAGCTGCTTCCCATGAATCTATTCAATGGCATCTCATTCCCCCTTCTTCTCCACACTTTGGAGGTTTATGGGAATCTAATATTAAGACGGTAAAGGGTCATTTAATTCGCACAATTGGAGAACAAGTACTAACTTTTGAAGAGTTATATACTATTTTTTCTCAAATTGAGGCCATCATGAATTCGAGGCCAATATGCCCGTTAAGTTCAGACCCAAACGATCTTAGTGCGTTAACTCCAGGACATTTTTTGACCATGGAGCCTTTGAGTGCTCCGGCCGAAGAAACGTTGCTCGATGTTCCGCACAATCGGTTGAATCGTTGGCAATTATTAAATAAGTTGCACCAACAGATTTGGGAACGGTGGTCTAAGGAGTACCTCCAAACTCTTCATCAAAGGGCTAAATGGAATTCTCCGTCTCCAAACGTCCAACTAGGTACCTTAGTGGTAATCCGTCAAAATAATATTCCCCCGCTACAATGGCCTTTGGGCCGTATAATTGAGGTTCATCCTGGATCTGATGGTATAGTTAGAGTGGCCACAGTGAAAACTAATAGTGGTATATATAAACGCTCTATAGTAAAATTATGTCCTTTGCCTTTTGAGCCGTAACAATACTGCGTATTGTGGTGGGCGGTTGTGGTTCGTCCACATAAGTAGGAATAACAATTTTTAATTTTCTTGTTTTTGTAAAGAATATTTTAATTCATTTTCTTTTCAATATTATGGGACACCCCGTATATACGAGTAGGCCAATACCTAATTCAGTGAGTATGTATTAATTTTTATCATTATTTTCAAGTAAAAACCTTAAAGTTTTTTGTATGTAATTACCTGCCTACTCGCCTCATTTTAAAAAGACAATTCGCCAACCAACTCTCTTGGTTAACAGTCACTTACAATCATTCCGAAAAGTGTATAGAAACTCCATATAGTCCTCGCGAGTGATTTATACTTTATACTACTCAGCAATAGCAGTACGAAAAATAGCAGGCCTGCTCCAGCTTGTGCAACGAGAAATGACAAGGTAGGAAATATTTTTATTACAATTTACTTTAAGGTCTGGTTTTTTTACTGTTATTTTTTTTATTCTATTTTTAAATTCACCCTATGCTAAACAGTCCACTAATAAAGCTCACTGAGTTAGTAATCTCCTCCAAGATGATTTAGTAACGATGTAATCTATTTGATTTCTAGACCTATCTCCACGACTTTTCCAAGTATAAAGTCGACGTACATGGTGTTTAAATCGAGTATTCATGATAGAATAATTGTTTGTGATAGCAAACTCGATTAAACGGTCTCCTCTTTCGTTTCTCTGGCCTATGCCGAACTTCCCCAGTACATTCTTTATGTCGTCATTCTGTGTAGTGTTGTCAACTGTTGCATTGAAATCTCCACATATTAAAGTAAGCTCTTTATTTGGTATGTTGGCGATAGGGCTTTTCATTTGTTTCGAGCTTCTGTCATATGTCGTATAATCCGTGTATATTAATATTATACACAGATTATACAACATATGACAGAAGCTCGAAACAAATGATAATCGATGAAAAGCTCTATTGTATAGTTTTTCGTAGAACTCCTCTATCTTTATGTCATCTGATGTGCTGATTGGCGCATAAACATGCGCCGTCCGTACTTGTCTAAATTCTCTCTGGTTTTTAGCCGTCCTGCCTGATGTTTGGGGAGTATTTTTGTTACCGGCTAGGTTTTTAATGCACACAGAACACTAATACTGTTATCATTTATACAGTGTGTCTGTGTAACTTGGAATTATATGGGGAACTTTTTATTATTAATTTTACGAAAAAAAGTTATTCTTCATAAAAAGTTGTGCATGGTATAAAACCTATTATTATGCAACTACATATCAGATATAAAATTTTATGAATATTATACGAGGTATGTAAACAAATATGAATTTTGCTCAAGAGTAAAGTACTTCTGTATTTCACAATATTGAAACTTGTTTTTATGAAAAGTTGTTTGGAATTGAAAACTATGTTTTAATATGCAAATAATAAAATGTATACAACTTTTGCATATTATTGTACATACATTTGAGAATACACTTTAATTTCATAACAAAATAAATTCATACTTGGGTAATACAATACAGGGAATTGTCAAATTTGCCTCAAATCGCATGCAATAATCAACGACATGCCTAATACACTAGATTACGTCATGACTGAAAGAATCCTCAGGCAAGTATTTATATTTTTTTATGCTGAAGGAACTTAAAAACGTATAGACATTAAAAAAATGTTAATCTAGTTCCTGGGAAGCCAACTTATCTCAAACGTTTTGATTGTTGTCAACTAAATACTAATATCTTGATTTTGTATTTTTAGGTGCGATTATTTAAGCTCAAAAATCCCTGGTCCCATTTGAGATGGCGAGGAAACTACTCCGAACTGGATACTAGACGTTGGACACCCGAGTTACAGAGGAGACTCAATTTTGATCCGAACAGCGCAGCTCAGTTCGACAACGGTGTATTTTGGATAGATTATGACAGTCTTTGCAATTTCTTCGATGTATTCTATATGAACTGGAACCCAGAACTGTTTAAGCATACAACCTGTATTCATCAGTAAGTATAATAATCTGTCCGTCGAATCTTTGTCACTATTTCGTCATTACTCACAAAATATCTTGTTATCATCTGTCTAGCTACATAAACAGATAAAGGCACGTATCCACTAGGTTGGCGCTCCGCGCTCCCTGCAACTGCTCCAATCGATACAGCATGCGCTCCTTTATATATAAACCGCCACCGATTGGAGCGCCGAGGCGGAGCTCGCACTGTTGCACTGTCCGGGAGCGCCAACGTATCCACTATGTGGAGCAGTTGCAGGAGGGCGGAGCGTTAACATAGTGGATACGTACCTTAAGCGGTTCTTGATCAACTGAGCGTAGTCCAAGTAATGAAGCTTAAAATAGGACAAAACCTCGCAATTTTTACAGAATAGATCGATTTACTTGAAAATTTTGAGAATAAGTAGTGGATAGTCCAAGGATCAAAATCTATATCATGCCAAAAGGCCTTTTTACCATGGGGGTGGTTGCCACCCCATCTCGGAGGTGGAAATTTTTATTATATTTTGATTGCAAGAGTTGGTAAAACATTCATTATAAGCAAAAAACGTTCTATTCGCGATGTGCAAGTACTTGGAAGGGAAACGAGAAACGACCGTGCGCGAGTCGCGGAGAAATATTGCAACTATCTTAAATAATTCATATTGTCAATTGAAATTGTCAAATTGACGTATATTTCATACCTTCTGTCATTGAAGCAGAAAAATTATATATTGCTCCACAATATTGTTATGATATGCAATTATTATATAAAGGTAAATTTAATTAATTGTATTTTGAGTGCAGTACTGCATTTTAATAACAAATTTTATTTACTACATACAATTGTTCACGTTTTCATAACATAACCTGAATCTTATTTGTTCTTCTTACTATTTTTTTGGACTATGGCCTTGACAATTATCCAGTAACCAGGACTAATATAATTGGCCAATATAATTAAAAGTGCGAATAAAAGTACAGAGCGTAGAAATAGGGGTCGCTTTGCCGAGCTTGCACGGTCCCAATACATTTTTTTGATAAAATTAATAATTTTCGATTTATTCGTTATCGAAATTGTTAGCTTTATATCGTAAAAATCAATGTTTTTAATGAGTTTTCTGCTAATAACTCAAAAAGTTTTCGTTTTATCAAAACAACTTTACTTAACAAAAATGTACCTTTTGAAAAAATAAACAAAACCGTTTTTTTTTTATTTTCTTTAAGACCAATAGTGATCGAGCTATACTTCATTATATGTTGGCTCTTCTTCTTCAAATGCTAAATATTGTAGTTAAAGTTAAATTAGTTAAATTGTAGTCAAAGGACGGGAAAACTATGTATTTTTCGAGGATAACTCGTTGAAACTAATTTAAAGTATTTAAAAATATCTATCTCTAGAAATAAAAAAAATCTCTAGCTAAAAAAATTAAGTGACTTATAATGAAAATAATGTCAGTCCCTATTTCCTTCAGCAAAAAAGTGATCGTAAACAACCCCCTAATCACCACCCTAATTAATATTTGTGTTTGACCTGATTTGGTTTTCTTGATTTGTGTATTGTTAATAGGTTCTAGAAGTTTGATCGGCTTAGAATGATTAGTTTAAAAAAAAAATGGAGTTAAAAGCGAATAACGAGTTTTTGTAGTTTGGTAAAAAATGCCCTTTTCTTCAGAATAGAAAGATTGGCATAAGAGATACGAAAAAATATTTTATCATAGAATAGGATAATATTTTATCGCCAACCGTCACTAAAGTCATTCATTATTGTACTTATTTGCCGCCATTTGCGGCAGTAAAGTAACACTTTATTGTACTGAAAGAAGAATTTTACTTTACCTGCCGCGATCAATCAAATTAACCGAGATTGAATGTAAATGGATGATGGCAGTAATCGAATGGCGAATATTTGAGTGGACTTACAATTTATTTACTTTAACTATTAAAAATATTGTAAGCAATTTGTGATATTATTAATTAAATTTATGCCAAAAAGTGAAATTCTGTAGTATTTTGTAATTATATTCATATAAAATAAATTAAAACTTTACCGATTTATTTAGTAATTACATATTCAATATTGATAACTATCGATTAAAAATCGAAAGCGATCATCTTGCAAGATATCTGTCATCACTGTCATGAAATTATTATGACGTCTAAAATTTAAAAAGTTCTTAAATTGTAAATTGCAAATAAGTATTAAAACCAATATCAAATTATGTTGGCAAATATTATTTTATATCAATAAAACATATCTTAACCGATTGTCAAATATACCAGCAACCTTCCCAGGGACATATCTGAGCTTCTTAGAGACAATACAAATATCAACAGTATCATACAGTTTTTAATGGAAATAGGAATAAAAGATTTTTAATTGTATCACAAATTTTTCAGGTATACTTTTTGTTAGTACATATGTATTTACTTAATATTACAATCTCTTTTTATTTTTAATATGTATTTTCAATTGTTGTCGTTTATAACCCCAGTGGTTCAGACGACATTAAATTTAAAAAATATATGTTGGCGATAAAATTTTGTATGCACCACGCCAGTAAAGACTCCTTATCGAACTCGTGTGTTACTCGCCTCGCTCGCTACGCTCGCTCTTCTCGTAATATCAGACTCGTTCGATAAAGAGTCACTTTACTGACTTGGTACATAAATAACTTTAAATATGAAATTGTAGCTTATTTAATTCCCAAGAACTTGGTTTGCAAAAAATTTTTTTACGGCAAAAATTGAGTGAGCTATTGACAATTAAAACTTGTAATATCATGCAAAAACCACCTTTACCAACCCTTTCAATGCCACCTCTTTTTGTGACTGAGAATTTTAAAAATATTTAATATTAACAGCCTTATAGATCTGGTAAAAACCTACAAAATTCTTTTTTAACAAACTTTCTAAGATAAAAATAGAAAAGTTACGGTTAAAAATCAATATATTTTTTTGAAAAAAAAAGGAGAAATCCAATTGGAAGCATAATAATGTAAGTTAGTGGTGTTTTTAGTCATTGGCCTTATTTATTCTTCTTTATTTATGTATTATTAATACATACTAGAAGTTTGACTGTCTTAGAATGATTAGTCTTAAAAAAACCGAAGTTTAAAGCGAATAACGAATGTTTGCAATTTGGTAAAAAATACCGTTTTCTTCAGAATAGAGAGATTAGCATCAGAGATACGGAAAATGTTTATAAATGAGATTGTAGGTAATTTAATTCCCAAGAACTTGGTGTGATAAAACTTGTTCTACGGCAAAAATTGAGTGAATCGTAAATGAGTATACCATCGAAAAACATTGATTTTTAGATATAAAACTAACACTTTCGATAGCGAATAAATCAAAAACTATTAATTTTATCAAAGAAAATGTATAGAAAATTTTTTGCTTAGAATGAATGTTTTTATTAACTTTTGCAGTCAAAATATAATAAAAAATTTCCACCCCCGAGATGGGGTGGTAACCACGCCCATGGTAAAAGCGCCTGTCGGCATCATATAGATTTTGATCCATGGACTATCCACTACTTATTTTCAAATTTTCAAGCAACTTGATCCATTCTGTAAAAATTGCGAGGTGAAAAGCTTTGGTTCCTGAACTAGCGCTCTGTGCTCTAATTTGATATGCGCACAGTATGTTTACGTCTATTCATATTCTGGTTCACCTCTGCGAATACTTAAAGAATATGTTGAGCACTTTTAGCTGTCACGTATGTAAACATTTACGATTTTGTAGATCTTGGAATGCTGGAACTGGTCCCGTTAAAGATCTTTACACCATCTCAGCAAATCCTCAATTTTCGTTGGACGTACAAGGAGACTCACCTGGAGCTGTATGGCTTCTCCTTTCCAGACACATTACAGATATTGAAGATTTTAGGGACAACAAGGAGTACATTACGCTTTTCGTTTATCAAGGAGGAAGAAAAATTTATTATCCCTGTAAGTTTTTTTGTTGTTTTTTATATTCTATATACTCCAGTATAGTGCTGTACTTGTTTAAAGAAAATGTTTTTTTCATTTCAAACACTAGTAAAATTGCTTATTATTTATTTTTCTGATGTTTAATGCAAAATGTTCTATTCTTTTTGCAATTTATGCAATTTTTAGATATACTTTTTATCGTTAGTTTTTGTCTTTTTATTTCGCGTTTTCGCAAGCAGTAATTTTTAGACACATTTTTGACTTACCGTTTATCATTATCTTTCACCCATTCATTGTACAAAAATTTATTTCATTCCATTCATTTATCGAATCACTGTGGATCGATTAACAACTTTTTAACGACTTTTCATCAATCTACTGCTTTAATAAAATCGAAATTTTAATTTTTAGTTGATCCTCCTCCTTACATTGATGGAGTTAAAATCAACAGTCCGCACTATCTCTGCAAAATATTGTTGAGTCCTGGTTCTAGCAGGAAGTTTACAGTTGTTGTTTCCCAATATGAGAAGTCTACAACCATTTATTATACTTTAAGAGCGTATGCGACTTTACCATTTACGTTGACGAAAATAGTTGATCCGTACAAATATGAAGATCAAGTAAGTAAATAACAGAGGCATTTTAAAATAAAAATCGATCTCTTTCGGGATTTTTCCTTAAAGTCGCCGACTTAAGAAATATCGAATTTATTCTTTTCATTTGCACCATACTGTACACTGTGGGCCGAAATAAGGCCCACAAATAAATATACATTTTTTTGTTGAAAATAACTTTTTTGTTTTTTGGGCGATTTAATTTCTTTTTGCAGGGCTAATAGCCTAACATGTCCTCAACATGACTGAAAATTTGGAAGCAAAAATAACGTACAGGGTCGGACTTATAAAAAAATTTATGTAACGGTGCATTTGACCTCGTTGCAAATGAAAACTGTCTTAGCTAAAATTGAACTGATATGCTCTTTTCATAGGGAAACTATCCAGAACACTTCAGTAAAAAGGAAATTTTTCAAAATTACCAGATTCACAAAATATCATTTTTTTATTAAATTAGGAAAATATAACATTTTAACAAATAACACATTACGAAAATAGTTTAATAATTTTAAAACTTAGACTAAAATAGTATGAATGAGGGCACCGTTATTGTTTACCACTTCTTGAAGTCGTCTGCGCCATAAATTGATAGCCCTATTTATTACACCTTGTTCAAAATTGTTCCAAACAAACTGCATTCTTTCTTTGAGCTGTTCGATGGTTTCAAATTGTTGTCCGTCATACAAATTTTGTTCGAAAATTCCCCAAATTGAATAGTCAACCGGATTTAATTCTGGGTTGTTAGGTGGCCACATCTCTGGCTCAATATAGTCCGGGCAAGTTTCATTCAAGAATATTCTTGGTTTGTGGGAAGTGTGCGAAGAAGCACCATCCTGCCGGAATGTGTAATCATAACATACTTCTTCAATTTCAGGTAATAGGTGCTGCAAGATTTGTTCTTGTAATGTTTCTGAATTAAGTTTTATCCCGGCATCAACAAAAATCAGACGAGATTTTCCCAACATGGATACTGCAACAAAGACCATTACACCTTTTGAGAAATGACTTTGTTCAATTAAAAGATGCTCGAGAGGAATTTATCTCTTAAATTGTATGTCAGAATACACCCAATTATTTTGGGTATTTTTAGGAGGCCGCAAATAAAACATTTTTTCATTTGAAAACCATATTTTTCTATTGTCTTCACGAGAGCGGAATCTTCTTAATAGCAAATTACATCTTTCCAGTCGGTTTTCTCTTACATTGGCAGTAAGTCTTTGACAGTAAACTTTTTTAAATACTTTAAGATGGCAATCTTCTTTAATGATTCTTCGAACTGATTTGCGGGAAATCATAGTTTCTTTTGCGATTTTCCTTATTCCAACAGATTGGCCAGGTTGCAAATTTCCTAAAACAACCCTTACTCTAGCAATATTTTCTTCAGTTCTTGAGCTTCTTTCTTCCTCTTCCACTTTTATTTTCAATAGACCAATGGATTTCCCTTAGATGTCTTAAGAACTCTCCTATCGTTCCAATATACAAATTTTTCTCAGGAAATGCATTTACAATTTTTCTTGCACCATGGTTATATTGTTCACGGTAATATTTAATTAAAATTTTGTTCTCTTTGCTTAAAAGTGGCGTTATGACGTTATGAACTGTCCAATTTACTTATTTAACTGTAAATGTCAAACAAATTCCTTGGCAACCTAAGCAGTCATGGCTTACTAAGTAAAATTGACATATTTGAGCGTTTAACAAATTCTTAATTTAAGAAAAAATACTGCTAATGTGAGGCAGTATAAAAACGATGGAAAAGATATAATTTAGTGTTAAGAGGGTTTCGTTCTGGTGAACATATTACAAAGGTACTCGAATAAGATTTCCCAATTTAAGTAAAAAATAATATTTTACAAATTCGGGATTTTTTAAAATTTTATGGTGAAGGCGGGTTCTGAACATTATTTAAATAAAAAAATGATATTTTGCGAATCCGGTAATTTTGAAAAATTTCCTTTTTACTGAAGTGTTATGGATAGTTAACCTGCCAAAAGAGCATATCAATGCAATTTCAGCTAAGACAGTTTTCATTTGCAACGAGCTCAAATGCACCGTTACATACATTTTTTTATAAGTCGGACCCTGTACGTTATTTTTGCTTCTAAATTTGCAGTCATGTTGAGGACATGTTAGTCTATTAGCCCTGCAAAAAGAAATTAAATCGCCCAAAAAACAGAAAACTTATTTTCAACTAAAAAATGTACTCCTTTATTTCGGCCCACAGTGTATGTTTCCATAACGATAAAGTTATTTACAAAGTTTTTAAGAGTTAATATAGAGGAATTATCTAGTAGTATATAAAGTCCAATAAATATAAATGATTGTGGGAGATGTGTATGGGGGAGTAACAACTAGTGTTACGACAGGTGTGGGAGAGAGAAACATTCCCTAGGGCTATGCTGATGATATAGTGTTAGTAGGAAATATTGAAAACGATTTAGAACAAAAACTCAAAATGTGGAGACAGGCTCTTGAGGAAAAAAGTTTAAAACTTTAGTAGGACAAAAACAGAGTATTTGTAATGTTCGTTTAAAGATGGAGTTACTACAAATAAAATGATATCTTTAAATGGTGACATGATTGTGCAACATAATAGTTTTGTGTATCTAGGATCGGTATTACAGAGTAATGGGGAAATATATGCAAATGCATGCAGCAGAGTTAGGGTTGGATGGGTGACGTGGAAAGAAGCGAGTGGTGTTATTTGACAGGACAACTCCAATGAGGCTGAAGGGAAAATTCTATAAAACAGCGATAAGACCGGCTATGATGTACGGAACTGAATGTGAGCTGTTAAAAAGAAAGAGTGACAAGGAATGCATATGGCGGAAATTAGAATAAAAAAGTATAAAATTAAAAATGAGTATCTTCTTCTTCTTCTTCTTTTAGCCCATTTCTATCCAACTTTGGACATAGGCCTTCCCCAAATCTTTCCATTTCCGTCTGTCCTTGGCTGCGTTTTTCCAGTTAATTCTTGCAGCTTTTACAATATCGTCCTTCCATCGCATCTGAGGTCTTCCTCTTCCTCTTCTTCCTGTCCACGGTCTCCAGTTTTGTATTTCAGCATTCCACCTTTTATCTTCCTGTCTCGCATTGTGGTCCGCAAATCTCCATTTTAACCCTGTTATATGTTCAGTTACATTTTTTACTTTTGTTTTCTCTCTTATCTATTTGTTTGAGTTTCTGTCTTGTAGTTTTATTCCCAACATGGATGTTTCCATTTTTCTCTGAGTTATTTCAATTTTGTTTATGTTGGCCTTTGTTAATATCCATGTTTCTGTGCCATACGTCAGAACAGGAAGGATGCACTGGTCAAATACAGGGTTTTTAGATACTGTTGTATCTTTGTGCTTTTTAGTATCCATCTTAACTTTCCAAATGCTGCCCACGCCAATCGGATTCTTCTCTGTACTTCAATTATTTGGTTTATATTTATTAGCTTTGATTATTTGACCCAGGTATATATATTCGTCAACAACCTCAATATTGACATTATTTATATTTACATTTATTCTGTCGTTTGTATTTGTCATGCTTTTGGTTTTACTCATGTTCATTTTTAATCCTATCTTCTCCGATGCGTGTGCTAGTTGAGTTAGCATTTTGGCTAGTTCTTCTTGGTTGGTTGTAATATGGACAACATCATCGCAATATCTGAGGTGATTGAGATTCTTCCCGTTTATGTTGATACCCATGTCTTCCCACTCCAGTTCTTTAAAGACGTCTTCCAGAGCTAAGGTGAAGAGTTTTGGGGAGATTACATCTCCTTGTCTTACGTCTCTACGTATTTCTATGAGATTTGTTTTGTTTGTTTTATTTTCCCATTCGACTGTCATAGTTGCTGTTTTATAGATGTTATGTAAGAGTTGCCTGTACCTGGAGTCTATTCTGCTGTTATTTAGAGCTTTTTCTATCGCCCATATCTTGACACTATCGAACGCTTTTTCATAGTCTACAAAGGCTAAACATAAATCTAGGTTGTATTCGTTTGCCTTCTCTATCAATGTTTTCATAGTGAGGAGATGATCTATGGTACTAAACCCTTTTCTGAAACCTGCTTGTTCAACTGGCTGATAACTGTCCATTTTATTTGTTAGTCTATTGGTTACAATTCTAATAAAGAGTTTGTACATTTGTGAGAGTAGTGAGATAGGTCTGTAGTTTTTTAAGTCTCTTTTGTCTCTTTTTTTGAATAACAGTATTGTAATACTCTCATTCCAGTCGTGAGGTATTTCTGCCTTGTGTAGACATAGATTAAATAGGAGTTGCAGCTCCTCTATAATAGCTTGGTTACCTTCCTTAAGCATTTCAGTAAGGATACCATCTGGACCGGCAGCTTTGTTATTTTTCATTCGAGATAGGGCGGTTTCAATTTCATGGACGTCTATATCGGGTAGAATTTCAGAGTTGACATTTTTAATTCTTCTTTTTAGATTTTCTTTTGAGTTATTATCAGGCTCCTGTTTTGTGTCATATAATTCGCTATAGAAGGATTCTATTATATTTGTTATTTTGCTTGAGTCGCTTTGCTCCTCTCCATTTTTGTTTTTAAGTGATATTATGACGTTTTTTCCTAGTGATGGGTTTAGACATTTTACTCCACGATACCTTTCTATTACTTTCTCTACTTCTGTTTAATTATATTTTCTGATGTCTTCCGTTACCTTCCTTTTAATGGTTTTGTTTAATTCTTTATATTCTGTTCTGTATCTACTGTTTGCTGCTAGAAGTTGTTGTCTTTTTTTCCATAAGTTTTCTCGTTTCTCTGCTTATTTTGTTGTCTCTTTGTTTTGTTTTCTTAGCAACCTTTATTCCTCTTTGTATAAGGTTATTCTTTAATGTAGTGTTAATCGCATTAATGTCTGTTGTATCATTTAATATTAGGTTTTCCTTAATGATTTTTCTGAACGCTTCGCCATTTTCTTTTAATTTTTGTTGGTCTATTATTGGTTGTTTCTTAAATCTTCTATTCCTTTCTCTTTTCTGGTCAATGCATATTCGTGCTCTTAAGAGTCGATGGTCACTTCCCGTGGTGAAAGATTCAATGCTGTGATGTCTTCGAAAATATGTTTTTTTATTTGATAGGAAGTAGTCTATCTCATTTTTTTGTTCTACCATCTGGTGATGCCCACGTCCATTTCTGGTTTGCCTTCTTCTTAAAAAAAGAGTTTATGCCATACAAATTTTGTTCTTCTAAATATTCAGCTAGTTTACGACCTCATTTATTTCTTAAACCAAATCCATAGTCTCCGATTTTTGATTCCATTTCATCCATTTTTGACCTAGTTTTGCATTAAAATCACCTAATATGATAGTGTAATTCACGTTTTGATCCTCTATGGCTTTTGTTATTTCGTCGAAGAATGTTTCTACTTCTTGAGTTCTAAAATGAGTATATTAGGGGAAAATTATCCTGCCGACCGATGCATCGTTTGCTGTCCATTGATCAAAAACATGATGACCACTTCTCAGCAGTATCATTAACAATACTGTCGATTAGGCTGATTAGTACTGTTTACTATTTGTAGTGTGTTTAGTTAGCTAATAAACAATGTTCGACATAATTTACTCAGAATTATTAATGTTATCTGAACTAATTTATTATTGATTGACTGATTCGGTCAGTATAGACAGACAAATACACTACTACTACTACTACTATTACCTACTACTATCGGTTTACAGCGTTCTCTGACGCCTTCCGACTCCTAACTGCCATTCTTCTCTATTTAACCATAGACCTGGAGGGATTTCTCTTTCCTCTAGTTCTTTTTCAATTCCCTCCCTCCAGCTTCTTCTCGGCCTTTCTCTTTTCCTTCTCCCTTGTGGTTTCCACGCCAAAATCTGTTTAGGCATCCAGGCAAATATAGCTTCATGGATTTGTTTTGTATTATAGATTACCATGTTTTCTTGGACTGTTATCCTTTTTATGTTGTTTTATTTTTTCCTTTCCTTCATTTTTTATATTGTTCTATTTTTTTGTGCGATATAGCTAGTCATAAGATCCAAATATTTCGTAAACAATAGTAATTCCCCACCAAGTATGTCTTACATTCACTTATGAAAGGCACCTACTCGATTTAGAGCCACTCCTTCACGCAAGCCAAGACTGAATAAATGGGGTAATAAGATGAACACAGAAGTTGACATTATTATTATTATTATTTTTAAATCGACATGTTTATATTTTCAATAAATTTTAATATAAACTCGAACACATCTTTTCTATTATAATTTAGAAGGCAAAGTATATTTGTTGGTAATTTAATGCTAATTTTTGCGAAGTTTTCCATTAGGTTGTTAATGTGGCTATGTTTTCTATCTTTTAGAAGATCAGTGTTCCATGAATGATGCATAAGCAAATTTTATTCTTGTTATAAGCGGATAGGCGCAAACTTTCGGCGCCAATGCTATTTAAGTGCATTTATTTTTTTCGAATCCTGAGAAAACTAATAAGTATTTTTGAAAAATTTAAACGCAGAATGAAAGATTACATCACTATCGAGGGTAGGAAGTTCTTGAAAACTTCTATAATATTTATTATAATAAGTTACAGAGGTGAAAAAGAAGAGAAAATTGAGTGCGATTTTTAATTTCAAATATCTCATTCAAAATATACCTTTTGTTTATTCTAAGGGACTTTCTAATTTTTCAAAAATATTTGTTAGTTTTTGCAGGATTCGAAAAAAAATGAACACCTTGGTCGGTGGTGATATTTTCCAAATTGAACATTCGCTGTATTTGTCATACAACGCACTCAGTCGAACAGAATGTAGTGACAAGGCCACTAAATATTTGACACTGTGTGTCAAATTTGACACTGTGTGTATAATATGTGTGTAGTAGATACTGACAGTGACACTTTCAAAGCTTCCATACCAGTGAGAATTTTACTACACGTAATTTACCGTGTAAAGAAAGAAAAAGTAGGAATATGACAGTGAGTGTCGATTCGCTCGGTAAAATATTTGCGCCTAGGCTCTTAATGACAAATCTCTCCAGTTCCCAGTTCTCCTGTTCCTATGCTATCTTTTGCCCACGTGTTCATTATGTTCGATATTTATGTGGGTTTCACCCAGCTGATTGTGTATTATGTACAGTTTCTTTCTACTATTTGAGAACTTATAGACGGAGAAACAGCGCTGAAAAATCTCTTTGAATTTACTAAAGCTAAATTTTTCACAGTTGATTACTGTGATTGTGTAGAGAAACATACTGCGGTCGGTCAAGCGAAACGTAGAACAGGGGTTACTGAGAGGGTATCAAAGTTGCTTTCCTACGAAGGTAATTAAATCCATTTACTATAAGGCTGAAAATCAGTACACACATTCTATATTAAATATAAATAAAAGTTTTTATAGTCGGTCAGCTGTATGACGGGACAGAGTCGGTCGGTCGGACCCAATGAATGTACAGGGTTATTCACTATATTTTGACCCCCTTGTAAACTGCTTTATTTACAGAATTCGGGCGTGATGACGTAATCGACTATTTTTTTTAAATGAGAATAGGGGTCGTGTGCTAGCTCATTTGAAGGGTTATTCACTTCTCTATACAGTACTATAAACATTAAGATCATTATTTATACAGGGTGTCCAAAAAGTTTTTTTTAATTATTAATTAAACAATTAATTTAGTTAAAATTTCTTTTTGACACCCTGTATAATTAATCATGTTAATGTTTATATTACTGAATAGGGAATTGAATAACCTTTCAAATGAGCTAGCACTCGACCCCTATTCCCATTTAAAAAATAGTCGATTACGTCATCACGCCCAAATGGATGACGTCACTAGTACGATGTATATGTCAAAAAATCATAATTTAAAAATCGAATAACTTTTGTATTTTACATTTTTTTCTAATTCTGTAAATAAAGCAGTTTACAAGGGGGTCAAAATATAGTGAATAACCCTGTACATTCACTGGGGCCGACCGACCGGCTCTGTCCCTTCATATAGCTGACCGATTATAATATCTTTTATTTATATTTAATTTAGAATGTGTGTACTGATTTTCAGCCTTAGTAAATGGATTTAATTACCTTCGTAGGAAAGCAACTTTGATACCCTCTCAGTTACCCCCCAAGTAGCACCGAACGGGTTTATTAAGTCTTTTAGGGATGCTTTAAAACTGAAGAATAAAACTAAAATTAAAACCGTTTGGTTTTTAAGTAAACCTTAAGGTTGCAATAAAACCGCTTTCAGCATAAAAGGGCCCACTCTGAAAGAGGTCAATAAAACCAAAAATAAAAACCTTCTTAAAACTTTGTTTTCTTAAGCAACTGGTTTTAAAGCTGTTGTGAAGGTGCTTTTAAAACCATGTTAAAAGACACTTTAAGTGCATGCAGTTTTATAGCAAACTTAAAAAGTTTCTTAAATGGAGACTTAAAGACAATTTACCATATTAAATTATTCTTTAAATCTATATACTCGATATAGGCCAACAAATTTTTCCATGTGTTATGATAGGTAGATACGTGTTTGTAACCATAAAATAATAAAAGTACTTGGTTATTTCGAACTGTCAAGGTAGAGAAACACTTGCACACCCAAATTGATTGATAATGTTAACAAAAATAGGTCTAAATAACTCACGGGCCCTAAGATTTCTGACTTTTGGCGATTAAAAAATAAAAATAATAAAAAAATTTAAATCCGAAAAATATTAATTTAAAAGAAAAATAATTTTACCTACAATTTTAATGTTTTAATGTTAAAATAAATCGAATTTATGTCTTTAAGGCGCTTAGTTATAATTTTTATGTCAGCCTTATATTGTAATCTATCATGGCTTTCAGCATCTCCAGAAAACAATATGGCCGAAATCCAAATAAAACTATTTGGTCTATCGACAGAGAATTGTTAAGATCAAATGGTTTTATTTTATACCTTTCCAAGAGCATATATCCTACATAAAAGCAAGGTTGCCTTGATAATGCCACTCGGTCTTAATGTGAATTTAACCTAAAATCGAGACGTCGTAGTGCTGTGTGTGTTGTATTTTTCTTTTAAAATGACCAGTTCGTTTATATTTTAAGTACTTGCTACTTATTTCTTCCATACTAACTTTACTTCCACTTTTTACAACACACTACACCACTGTTTCGCTCTAAAACAAATGGCCGACCATTTTGGACATGAAAGAAGAGGGGATGAGTTTTATTGTTTTTAACAAGAAGCATAGTTTAGTCTTTACGATAACCAAATTGATTCAGTTAAGAGCGTTTGGTTTTAATATAGCCTACTAATTGCTTTTAAGAAAGCAACTAAACAAAAATTAAAAAAAATTGTTTTAAGGCATATGTTTAACTCACATAATAGTCTTGAGATCAAGTACCTAGTTTTAATAATAGGTTTTATTAGTCATATTAGGAGAATCTTTAAAACTGCAATAAAACTAAAAGATCACAAATGAGAATGTAATAAAACTAAACAGTCCGGAAGTTCTTCATAAAACTGATTAGTTTTAAAGTGAACTGAGAATAAACCATTTTAAAACTACAATAAGACAAATTATCTATTAAGATTAATTAGTCTTATTTCATACTCTTATTAGATACTTTAAAACTAGTCACAAATGCTTAACAGTTTTAAAGTTCTGGCAGTATATCTACAAGGTAACTTTAAAACCATTATCTTCTTATTTACCACAATAAAACTTTTATAAACCTTAAATAAAACTAAAATGCTTTTATTGTGCTACTTGGGCCCTGTTCTACGTTTCGCTTGACCGACCGCAGTATGTTTCTCTACACAATCACAGTAATCAACTGTGAAAAATCTAGCTTTAGTAAATTCAAAGAGATTTTTTAGCGCTGCCTCTTGGACTATTAGATTCACTGGCTTTTCAACAATTTTAAAACCGACATTGAATCAGAAAATAATGTAATATTCTTATGTTCATTATGTGAGAATGTTTTATATTCTTCCTTCTTTTTAAGTGCTATTTCCGCGACGGAGGTCGGTAATCATCATAACTATCTATTCGGACTAGAGACGGCTGCTCTGAAAAGTTCATTTGATGTACATCCGTACCATTATCTCAGGTTGCGCAGCCACGATACTCTGCGTCTCTCTATGCTTCTTTTTCCTTGAATCTTTTCCTGCATAATCAATTGGAGCAAGTTGTATCTCTCTCCACGTGTAATATGTCTAAGATATTCTAATTTTCTTGTTTTGATGGTATTTAAGATTTCCATTTCTTTATTCATCTTTCTCAGAATCTCTTTGTTTGTGAAGTGTTCTGTCCACGATATTTTCAGAATTCTTCTATACACTCAGAGCTCGAATGATTCTAGTTTTTTCATTGATGCCGCAATCAAGGTCCAAGCTTCTATTCCATAAAACCAAATCTAGAAAACGTAGCACTTAGCCAACCTAACTCTTAGTTCCAACTTCAAATCTCTTGTGTAGAGCACTTTTGTCATTTGCTTTAGCCTTTTCTATTCTGATTTTGATTTCCTGGAAGTAATCACCTGAGGAGTCGACCATATTGTTCATACAGATATGTATATTGGTCGACTCGTTCGATATTGGATCCGCTTATGAAGATGATCTCGTTATTTTTTGAGTTTTCGATATTCTCATAAATTTTGTCTTCTTGACGTTCATTATTAGACCGCATTCTTGTCCAAACTCCGCTATTCTGGTCACGAGCCTCTGAAGATCCCCAGTATTTTCGGCTAAGATTAAGTTGTCATGAACATATCTAATGTTGTTAATGGGAACTCCATTTACATTTATTCCAGCTGTTTCACCATCAAGAGCTTTTCGGAGAATCTCACCTTCAAGAATTGGCAACAACATCCTTTTCTCCCCAACATTATATTCCAATCCTATTAATATTCCATATGTCTCTGCTGGCCAA
This sequence comes from Diabrotica virgifera virgifera, assembly GCF_917563875.1. Classification (NCBI taxonomy): domain Eukaryota; kingdom Metazoa; phylum Arthropoda; class Insecta; order Coleoptera; family Chrysomelidae; genus Diabrotica; species Diabrotica virgifera. The sequence goes on from NC_065447.1 coordinate 58,480,422, forward strand.
ATAAGCGTTGCTTGTGCATTTGATACCTCTTTTCAATTGTGCTTGGGGAATTATATTGCAAACCTGTTCCTTCCCCCTTTTGGATATGTCGCTGTAATTTACCGATGTTAAGATCATTGCTATTTACAAAAACAAAAAAAAAATCTTACAACCCTTTTATTTATTCTAGATAACTGGTGAATGGCGAGGAATCACTGCAGGAGGCTGTCCAAATCATCAAGCAACATATCCAAATAATCCACGATTTATAGTAGATATTGATTCAATTTCAGACAACAACCAAATTTTAATTGAACTAAAAGGGCCTAAACAATACCAGTTGGGATTTGAAGTAATGATACAGCAGGTTAAAAATGAATCCACTACTGCACCATTCAGAGCAAAATCTTCCGGATCATACAGGTATGTAAGCACTGAGAAGAATCATCATCATCATCATCAATGGCGCTACAACTCTTCGTGAGTCTTTGACGCGTTTACTATTGCCTTCCATGTTTGTCGGTCCTGTGCCACTAATTCCCATTGTCGCACTCCCATTTTCTCTAGATCTTCTTTGACTGCATCTTTCCACCTTTTTCTAGACCGCCCTACAGACCTTCTTCCATCTGGCCTTTCCCAGAACACATTGTTTATAAGGCGATTGTCGTTACTGCGTATCACATGCCCTGCCCATCTGAGTCTATTCGCCTTTATATATCTGACTAGATTTTCTTTTCCGAATAGAGAGTCTAGCTCGTTATTGTATCTGCGTCTCCATTCGTTTGTCACGCTGTCTCTGCAAGGGCCATATATCATTCGAAGGATTTTACGTTCCCACACCAGCAATTTATTTATTCCCTTTTTGTTAGCGTCCATGTTTCGCTTCCATACGCGACTGCTGGTCGTATTATGCTCTTATATATATATCTGGATTTTTGCACGTTTTGAAAGACGTTTTGACTTCATTAGATGTTGCATTGCAAAGAAAGATCTGTTTCCTGCCATCATTCTCGTTTCAACTTTTCGCTGTAATTTGTTGTCATATGTAATTGTTGCTCCTAGATATTTAAATTCTTTAACCACTTCGAAGTTGTGATCGTTTATAGTAATGTTTTGCCTTATTCGCCGTCGTTCTTGTTTTGAGACGACCATGTATTTTGTTTTGTCTTCATTTATTTTTAGACCGATGTTTAATGCAGCTTCTTCAAAGCTCGAGCAACAAATATCCTTAATTTCTAATGTTGATTGTGCTACTGCGTCTACGTCATCGGCAAAGGCGAGTATGATTTTTGCTCCCCGAGCAGTTATGTCTGGTTTGAATTTTTGATACATTTTTCGCATGACACATTCTAAGGCCAGGTTAAACAACAATGGGGACAACGGATCTCCCTGTCAGTCCAGAATTTACGCAGAAAGTATTTGATATTTTCCCCATATTCTAACTTGTGCAAAGGAGTTTCTTACACTTACACATATTTGTGTTACCGCAGCTAGTTTCTTGGGTACGCCGAGCTCGATCATTGCCTTCCATAATGTTGCACGATTAATTGAATCATAAGCCTGTTTGAAGTCTATAAAGATCTGATGCACGTCCTGATTATATTCCCAATACTTTTCTGAGAAGAATCATAGAACAGAATAGAAAACATATGAAGTATTGTTGTCCTTTTAGAAAATTTTATAGTAACAGGTCTTGGACCTACCATTAAAAAATATTACCTCTCTCGTGAGACTGTTTTTATTCAGTTATTCATGTCTCTTGTTTGTCTCGTTCAGGGGTATAAATTTTATGACTCTTTATGTCGCGTGCGTCCCCCCTATGGGGGGTGCACCATGGAGTCATACATAATAATTTTTTGCAGGATTGTTTGATAAAAATACTTTCAATTTACTGGTAATATTGTCTTACAAATTTTTAATAATAATAATAATAATAATAATAGCTTTATTGCCCAACAGTTTCCCATTTACAGGACAATGATAAAAATATTACATAATTTATAACACCTATAGGTAAGATTTAAGCAGTAGTACCAAAAAAATAACATTAATAATACAAGTTAGACTAAAATTAATATCAATTCAAACCGAAAAAGAAAATAAATTAATAAAAAAAATAAAATAAAAAATTAGTGCTTATTTCAGACACTCAATAGCTACTTTTATAAAGTTCCTTTGAGAACATGAAAAAATGTCACAATGCTTACCAATAACATTAAAATTTCTACACATTACATTAATAGGAGCCTTACATAGAATATTTGTACGAGCTCTTGTACACCTAAATAATACATTTGTTCTTAAATTTGACCTTGGAATATTAAAATTAATGTTTTGTAATATTGAAATACAATCAATTGCATTATTAACAAGTTTTTACAAAAAAATTAAAGATGCAACTTTTCTTCTTAATTCTAAACTACACATACTAAAACGATCACACAAGTAATTATTATCTATACCTCTAGCCGGATAAAGACCATTTACTTTAAACATTAAAAATTTTAGAAATTTTCTCTGAACGCTTTCAATTGCAATGTTATGACAATCATAGAAAGGACTCCATACAATACTGGCATATTCAAGTTTAGAGCGGACATAAGTATAATATAGCAATGTTAATGACTTTATATTATTAAATGACTTACAATTGCGAATTAAAAACCCATAAGCCTTCAACGCTTCAGAAACTTTAACACACATATGTTCCACAAAAGTGAGTTTTGTGTCAAAAATTACACCCAAATCCTTAACCGTGTTCTGCCTTTCTAATATTCTATCGTGACAACTATAGTTAAATACAAATAAACTTGATTTCCTAGAAAAAGTGACTACTTTACATTTTTTTGTGTTAAGTTGTAATTTGTTGCTGTTGCACCAATTTTCCAATATTTCTATATTCTGCTGAAGTTGGTTACAATCATCCAGCTCCCTAATAGTAGAAAATATTTTCAAATCGTCAGCAAAGCCCAATCTTTCGCATGAAATATTTTCAAGAAGGTCATTAATAAATAGTAGAAAGACTAGTAGTTAATAAATAGTAGAATGGACCGAGATTGGAACCTTGAGGCACACCAGACGCAGCAAGATATTTTTCTGAGACATAACCATTATGTGCTACAAACTGCATCCTTCCCTGAAGATACGATTTTAACAATAAAAGAGCACTGTCAGTAAAACCAAATGTTGAAAGCTTGCTAAGTAATACTTCATGATCAATTCTGTCAAAAGCCTTCGAAAAATCGGTATATATAACATCAACTTGGCCATTATCGTCAATAACTTCAGAAAGATATTGGGTAAAATAAACCAAGTTGGTTACAGTTGATCTTTTATTAACAAAACCATGCTGATGAGATGAAATATAAAGTTGAACAGAAGATAAGATCCTATTATATAATACGATTTCGAAAACCTTTGAAAAATTAGATAAAATAGAGACAGCTCTATAGTTTTCTATTTCTGACTTCACCCCAGCCTTAAATATCGGACACACCCTTGCTTCCTTCCATAGTTCTGGATACTTCATTTTTTGTATAGATAAGTTTATAATCTTGGTTAAAGGTATGACAAATGCACCAACGCAATCTTTAATAAGAAACGAGGGAATCTTGTCAGGGCCTGATGTCATCTTATCTTTTAACTTTCTGATAGCAGCATTTATTTCATCCTCTGTAACCGATTGAAAATTAATTGATGTCATATATGGGTTTATTGGATAATTGCAACCACCTTCATCATCAGAAACTAAATAAACACTACTGAAAAATTCCGCAAAAGCATTCACTATGGCTTGCGGATCTTTGTAATCACTTCCCTCAAAACTCATGTTTCCAGGAATTCGTGATGATTTATTTCTAGAGTGAATGTAAGACCAGAACTTAGTTTTGTCTTGAGAAATATTTGTTTGAATATCCTCCAAGTAGTTGTCATATGCCACCTTGACCTGATATTTTATTAGTCGTCGTAATCTTTTAAACTCAATAAAATCGGAATGAATCTTAGATTTTTTATATTTGCGTCGGAATTTAACTTTTAGTTTTATGTTTTTTATAATCTCGGAATCAAACCAAGGTGGATATTTATGAGCATGATTTTTGTAAACCGGAATATGCTTATCAAAAATGTCATAAATTTTATTATAAAAAGTTTGTACAACAATATCTACTTCGTCGCAGCATTCGATAAAACTCCAATCACTCTGTAGGATACTTGAATATAAGTTAACAAAATCTGCATTCCTAAAATTATAAGCTTTATCAAGTGAATTTGGAATAAACGTTTCTTCTTTAGAAAATATGTTGTTAAAATTTATTAGTAGAGCCGGATGATGATCATCCTCAGCTACAAGAGGCAAATCATCGTGAGACACAGTACATTTTATATTGGATGCTATCAAATCAAGTATTCGTTCAAGTGTATTTTTTATATTATTATATTGATCCAAGTTATTAGTATTAAATAAATTTAAAATTGCTGCAGTTTTTCTATCCGATATGTCATTCTCAATAAATTTAGGCGCATTAAAATCTCCCAAAATAATCACAAAATTATCATTCAAATAATCAAGTTGCTCTAAAGATTCAAAGAAAGATTCAAAATCTAATAAACTTAACTTATCAGGAATATATAATACCATTACATAAAAAACGATATACCTTATGCTGCATTTAATAACTAACATATCAATTAATGGAAACTGAAGATCAAATGGTGAAGTATCCATTACCTCGGACTTTATAAAATTTTTTATTGCAAGCAAAATGCCACCGCCTTTTGTTTTATCCACTAAATCAAATTTACGATCTTTTCGATGTACAACGTAATCATCAGTAAATAATTCATTACTGGATACTTCCTCATTTAACCAAGTTTCACTTATAGCAATTATATCAAATTCAGAAACACTAACAGCAGCCAAAAAAGTCTTCAATTTACTGTTCAATCCACGCACATTTTGATAGTAGCATAATAAATCTTCTTTACAAGTTGAAAAACTGTTGAGATTGTTCAGTTTTAAGGTAGAAATACACTGTAAAAATAATATTTTTTTTCAAGATTTTTTTCTTAGAAACTTTATTAAAAATGAACATAAAACTTTTTTGCATAATAATATTTTACTCTTAGAGAGTACAAAAAATATATCTTTTTTCATTTATGCACGTACGCTAATATTGTAGAGGGCGCAAAAGTCGAAGTATCGAAAAATTATGGCGGACAGTTAATCTCAGGATTGGGATCTCTGAAACAAAAAAATAGTACGGCATTTGAAAAAGGAAGGTTTCTTATGTGACAATTTATCACAATTTGACAAAAAAATAAAAATAAATATTTTTTAACCATGAAAAGCTGAAGAAAAACGGGCGATTTTTTCATAAATTTTTTTCAGATTTCCGTAAAATCTTTTTTTGCGGAATTTTTCACTAAAGGTGGTAAATTGTCAAGTCAGAAACCTTCCTTTTTCAAATGCCGTACGATTTTTTTGCTTCAGAGATCCCAATCCTGAGATTAACTGTCCGCCATCGGAACTACTTTTTTTCGAGGCCTCGACTTTGACGCCCTCTACAATATTAGTCTACGTGCATATATGAAAAAAGATATATTTTTTGTATTCTCTAAGCGTTATATTAACATGTAAATAGTTTGATGTTCATTTTTAAGAAAGGTTCTGAGAAAAAAAATCTTGAAAATATGCTTATTTTTGGTCTTCTAAAGTGTACTATAGTCTGTCCCACCTTGACTTTACAGTACACGAACATACGGCAATACAATCCTTATGGGAGTTTCTAGCGCGGCGATGCCGATTTTCTTTAAAAGAATTTTCAATCGGAATTATCAAGGTCCTAAAAATGTAGGTCCCTAAAAATGTTAAATTAAAACTAACCCGTTACAGTCAAGTAAAACAATATTTTTCATTGTTTTTTTTGTGAGTGATAGTCATTTTCGAAAAGTAATCAGCAATTTTATAATCGATATTCGTAATAACTTTTTTTGGTTAAGAATGTCAGAATATTCAACATTAAAAGTGTATGTTGTTCTATGGCTGTTAATTTATGTATTGACAGTATAGATAGTTCTGAAGTAATGTCAAGAGAAATATAAAATAGATTGTCAGCCAAGTTTAACTAAAGTTTTATATTGTCCTACCAGGTCCTACAGTTGAAAATAAATAAAGTGTAATTGTTGATGATCATTTCACTTAAATTAAATTATAACAAAGAATATTAAATAAGCTTAAAATTATTACTGATAACATTGTATTGAGTAACTCATTGCTTATTTGGAAAATTTGGATCCTAATTGCAGTTTATTGTTATTCTCAATGACTGATTTCCTAGACGAAATTAATGTCATTTTAATGTGTTATGTGTTTACACCCTACGACAGTGGCAGTGAAAGTGAGGAAGACGGGATTATAGAAAGAAGCTAAAATATATAGTTTAAATGTATTTTAATTGTTTCTGTAGGTACCTACGTATTTATTAAGGTTTAACATATTTATGCCCTTAAATACATTATTATATAAATGTTTTATACAAAATTATTTTTATTTTGTTCACATAAAGGTATTTTTCGAAAAAAAAATGTTTTAGAACACCTGACAGCCACAAAATGTCAATAATATTAATTCCTAAGTTAATAATAGTTATCCTATAGAAAAAAGTATATTTGCTTAAAACCTGTTTCTGATAAAATTTGGCATCACTGTTGGTCATAAGAACCTGTACTGTAAAGTCAAGGTGGGACGCACAATAGTACCTTGGGTACTCCAGTTGTCGGACGCACCAAAGTTTAGAAACATCTATATTTACGAAACGACCCGCTCCCGAAAATTTTCCGAAATAGAAAAGTACGACTCGACAGCCCTGGCGCAGACCCATGTTAACGATGAACTTTTTAGATAGTGTGTTGCCGATTTTTTACTTGTGATGTAGAATTGAAATTTTTTTCTCGACATGAATAACTGAATAAAAAAAGTCTTATAAGGGAAATAATAAATATTTTTTTAAAATGATGGAACTAAGGACTATGATCCAATTTATTTTTTAGGTCTGGATACGTCGTTATGGATTTACCAGGTATTCCAGCTGGTACACTGCGTATAACTCCAACAACATTTTATCCAAATCAAGAAGGTCCTTTCATCATTAATGTGAAGTCATCTGCACCTTTTAAAATTATTAAATCTTAAAGCTTGTTCAATGCGATTTAGTTAAAAGGAATTAAAAAGAAACACATTGACGAAAAGAGGATGATATACGAAATAATGTAAGTGAGAATATTACGCTTACAAAAATAAAAAAAAAACAGAAAAGTAGTGACTGCTTTCCAGGTAATGGCAGTACTAAAAATGCAGTGTGTTTCAGCGGTTTCCTTTCTTTATGCACCATTATATGGTCATCTTAATGAGTTCTCAGCGGAAGCCGATAGGAAGGTGAAAAAAGCAAGGCCCATAACTAGATGGTTGGATGACGTGGAAGATGAACACCTGAAAACCATGAATATACGACAGTGGAGAAGAAGGGCACAAGAGAGATCTGAATGGAAGGACATAGCCAAACAGGCAAAGATCCATCCAGGGTTATGATGCCTGTATTATACAGGGTGTTGCATTGGGAAATGGAAATACTTTAATGGTGAATAGAGGTCACCGAGCCGGTTCTAGATATAGTACATTTTTTGTCCTACCGACTTTTATAACCGAGTTACAGGGTGTTTTATCGATTTTGCCCATTACTTTCCTAAGCCATAACTTTAGAACCACCCTGTATATTTTTTTGATATTTGGTACACATATGTCTCATTCAAAACCCAAACGACCGACATACTAACCATAAGAAAAATCCAGGTCCGGATTAACAAAAAATTATAAAGTAATTGTGACCTTAAAACAACACCCTGTATATTGAAATTTTGAAAATCTGTTTACATATTTGAAAAGAGCACAAAAAAGTAAGTTTAATGGTTCGCTTTAATTTTTCGGCCAGACAATTTTATGACTTTCATTTTGAAATTATATTGAATTTTTTAAGAACTTTGACATTAAAAAGCAGATATTATTAACTTTTAGTTATACATTATTAAAGTTAATAAATAAATACTCATTTTAAAAATAATCAATACTTATTTACCACATTGAAACGACCCAATTACCAATGACAAGAAAAATCCAGGTCCGGATTAAGAAAAAAATATAAAGTAATTGTGACCTTGAAAAAACACCCTGTATATTAAAATTTTAAAAATTTGTTTGTGTATTTTAAAAGAGCATAAAAAACTGCGTTAAAAGGTGCATGTCAAATTTTTGCTCAGATAATTTAATTACGGCAATTTTGAAATCATATTGATTAATTCTGTCAAGGTCACAAGAAGCTAACAGAAAAATGAAGAACAATCCCAATGGACGTAGAAAATCGATTCGAAATATTTTAAAACGAGCAAGGAAATGCATCGAACAAAATGGCGGACATTTTGAGCAACTGTTATAGTTCATATATTTTTAATTTATGTTAAATTGTTGAATTTTAACGAATTTTTGTTTTATCAGATATAGCAGTTTTTTAATTCTTTACTAAATCATTAAAATATCCCAATTCTTGCAATTCTAATTTTTAATGATGTGCATATAGCTACAAATCCAGAGAATATAATATGAAGCCAGCGTAGTAAATAAGTATTAAGTATTTTTAAAATAAGTATTGATTCATTAACAATAAATTATTATTAAAAGTTAACAGTACCTGGTTTTTAATCTCAGAGTTCTTTAAAACTTAAATATAATTTCAAATTGATGTAATTAAATCAACGGCAAAAAAATTAAAATAAGCCTTTAATCACAGTTTTTCATGCTCTTTTAAAATGCGCTGACAAATTATTAAAATTTCTATATACAGGGTGTTGGTTCAAGGTCACAATTACTTTGTATTTTTTCTTAATCCGGACCTGGATTTTTCTTGTCATTAGTAATTGGGTCGTTCCAATGTGGTAAATAAGTATTGATTATTTTTAAAATGAGTATTTATTCATTAACTTTAATAATTTATAACTAAAAGTTAATAATATCTGCTCTTTAATGTCAAAGTAAAAAATTCAATATAATATCAAAATGAAAGTCACAAAATTGTCTGGCCGAAAAATTGAAGAGAACCATTAAACTTACTTTTTTGTGCTCTTTTTAAATATGCAAACAGATTTTCAAAATTTCAATATACAGGGTGTTGTTTAAAGGTCACAATTACTTTATAATTTTTTGTTAATCCGGACCTGGATTTTTCTTATGGTTAGTATGTCGGTCCTTTGGGTTTTGAATGAGACATATGTGTACCAAATATCAAAAAATATACAGGGTGGTTCTAAAGTTATGGCTTAGGAAAGAAATGGGCGAAATCGATAAAACACCCTGTAACTTGGTTTAAAAGTCGGTAGGGCAAAAAATGTAGTATATCTAGAACCGGCTCGGTGACCTCTATTCACCATTAAAGTATTTCCGTTTCCCAATGAAACACCCTGTATATAATTCTTGTACCACGTGGTTATCATAACGTGGCAATTTTAGTTGAATTTGGTATTGGATAAACTTGCTTTTCGTCAATGTGTTAAATAAAAATATGTATAAATTGCTTTAAATACAAGAGTAGCTTTATTTACACTGCTAATGTCAGTTTGTTGATTTTTATGAGTCTATTAGTATACGAGTACTGTTTTTATATATTTCAAATGCTATTTTCTTATTGTAAAAAAATATTAATCTCTTTGAATCTTGTGGAGATTTATTAAAATTTTATATGTATATATCCCTAGTTTTATTTACTACATTTCTGCCAACAAAAATTAAAGAAAGAAAAACATTGGTAACATCTCTAGTGAGATATACCCGGTGTGTGTTAAAATAAATTAAATTCTAACAATACCTAACAAAAAATCGGAACGTAAACCAAGAATAACACTAGTCATGCAACGATGAAGAATGTTAAAAACGGAAATGGAGAACTGATGATAAACTTCTGCGCGAATAACGAACTTAGAATAAACATCACATTTTTGGACCACGAATACAAATATACATTCAATAAACCCGTGGATAGAGATCTATATAGACAAGGCGAAAACGGAGGGTATTGGGAAAATATTCCCATGAGATTTTTTTTGCATAATTACATTCGTGAGACATCCCAGAATAAGGTTCAAGAAGTCGCCCACGTGAAAACTGGGCCAAATTTTTTTTAACAGTTTTTTTTAATCAAATTGCAAAAATCAATATTTTTGACCCGAACAATTTTTTGTAGGCTTTTTGGACCATTCTGGATAAAAAGGTCTGTTATAATTTTTCGCTAAAGTTGATCTTTTTCGAGTTATAAGCCATTTAAAATTGAAAATAAAAACGAAAAATGGCGATTTTCAAGGCTTAATAACTCGGTTAAAAGTTATTATTATGAAAGTCAGGAAGTGACTAAATCAAAGATTAATGCCCCTCCTACAAGATCCCGAAGAAATTTTTGTCATTATTTTATTACTAAGCTGTTATTTTTAAGTAATAATATTGAGCGCCATGCACGTGGTAGCCGTCCGTAAATGCTGAGTGCGAGAGAGATGCCACTCAGGCAGTAAAATTGTGCATCTTACTTACACTCACATGTACGGCCGCCTACCACGTGCATATCGCTCAATATTATTACTTAATAATAACAGCTTAGTAATAAAATAATGACAAAAATTTCTTCGGGATCTTGTAGGGGACATTTAAACTTTTGATTTAGTCACTTTCTGACTTTCATAATAATAACTTTTAACCGAGTTATTAAGCCTTGAAAATCGCCATTTTTCGTTTTTTTTTCAATTTTAAATTGCTTATAACTCGAAAACGATCAACTTTAGAGTAAAATTATAACAGACCTTTTTTTATCCAGAATGGTCCAAAAAACCTACAAAAAAATTGCCCGGGCCAAAAATATTGATTTTTGCAATTTGATTAAAAAAAATTTGGCCCACTTTTCATGTGGGCGACTTCTTGAACCTTATTCTGGGATGTCTCACAAATGTAATTATGCTAAAAAATCTCATGGAAATATTTTTCCCAACGAACCCGCCGTTTTCGCCTTGTCTAATAAGTGATTATGTCGGTCACATAGCGGGACAGGCAGTTCACCTCACTTCGCTTCATTGCTGAAGTGCTCTAGTGGATGAGCGTTCGAACCCTGGCCCGTTGAACAGAAAAATAAAATGGTTAACGCAGAACGCAGTTGTTTCAAATTCTAAAAAATCTGCTTGTGTTTAAATTGGATTACTGGTGTCTGATCGGCCTATGGGGGAGCAGCAGGAGAGGACAGAATACCGAAAGAACTGTTATAAGTACGGTGGTCCAGATCTATTATCCAAACATCTATTAAAACTAATCCAGGAAAAATAATGAACAAAACAGAATACCTACCACAAGAATGGAGATCAAGCATCCTTATTCCTCACTTCCAAAAGGGAGATAAATCAAACACGGGGAAGTACGTAGGAATTAATTTATTAAACTCGACAGTTAAATTAACAACCAAAGTGATAACACTTCATCATCATCATTCAACCCGGATCTCTCCACTGCTGGATATAGGTCTCCCTCAGTGTTTTCCATGTATTTCTGTGTTATGCTGTTTGTATCAAATTTTTGTCGATCCGTTTTATGTCATCAGACTATCTTGTTGGTGGAAGACCTCTACTTCGATATGCCTCTTGCCTTGGTCTCCAGTGTATCCCCTGTGTCCATCTTCTATCCGACATTCTGGCTATGTGTCCAGCCCAGTAAAAAATCTACCAGCATGGTCCTTATTTTATTTGAGCGTATTTTTAAACTACAAAAGAGAGCTCTTCGTTACTCCCTGAGACTCAATAGCAGAGTTCATTGCCAAGAATTCTTTAAAAAATTTAAAATATTAACTCTTCCTTCTTTGTTTGTTTTTGAATCCGTTTGTTTAATCCGCAAACATGCATCAGAAGGTCCAGAGAGACCCACTCATAACTATCCCCTTAGAAACATGGATCATAATCTTTATCTGCCAACCCCACGGTCTGAGCTGGTTAAGTGCTCTATACTATACAATTCGAGAAAAATGTACAATCACCTGCCATCTAACATCAAATCTATTGCAGCATTTCCCGCTTTTCGCAAGGCCTTGAAAGCTTATTTGCTGGAGAAAGCTTTTTATACAGTGAATGACTTTTTTATAAACGATTTGAATTCAGCAAATTGACTTGTAGGATTATTACTTTCGAGTACTTGTGTACATATTTGCAGCGGCATAGAACTTTTGATTTACTTTCCCTTTCCCTTTTCCTCGTTTGCCTTCTTTTTGCTCTGACGTTGTATACTTATTGTTTGCAAAATTTTTAATTTTTTAATGTGTACTTAATAACTGTAAAATTATATTAAGTAGTATAACTCACGCCATTTACTTGGTGTCTGTTTCTGTTTTTGTTTTGTTTGTAGTTTTTTACTATTTTTTGTTTTTTATTGTATTTTTTATTTTGTATAAGCTTTGTCCACAAATTGTTAAAATTTTTTGACAATAAAGCATACCTTACTTACTTACTTACTTACTTACTATTTCTTTCTCCATAGCCGTAATTTCCTAGTGCGGTTTCACTTTGGCCTTCTTTATTTCCAAGCTTAGCATTAAAATCGTCTGTTATCAGAGTATAAAACGTCTTAGTACTTTTCATGGCTGTTCTAATATCTTCAAAAAAGATTTCAATCATAGTGGCTTATCGTTGGTGCATCCACTTGTACCAATTTTAATTTATACCTCGCATTTAACTTTAAGAATAGAGTGATAACTCTCGAGCTTACTCTTTCTATTTTCAATACGTTTGGTAGGTACATGTTATTTGTGATCCAACTCCACCACTCGATGAATGGTCTTCTCCTTTGTAATGAAATAAGTGGCCAGATTTAAGAGTTGTATATTGTCTTTCTCCTCTTCTTCTAACTTCACTAAGACCAATTACGTCCCACTTTATTAATTTTAGCTCTTCCTCCATTTCTAACAATTTAGACTCTGATAACATTGTTTTCACATTATATGAAGCAATATGCAGAAGTTGTCATCATGGTAGCCTAATTTAACCAGTAATTCTTAGTACCCTCCGTCTTTCTTCCGACCGCTACTTTGGTCGAAGGTAGTGGATTCGCGTGCCGCTATGAGGGCTGTTCATTTACTGAATTTTCCATACATGAATAGAGGAGGGGGATTTGGTCATTTCACTACCGCGCTGGCCAGTGCATATTGGTAGTGGGTTAGGATTTGATATGGCTATGTACGAATTTGGAAAAGTTTGGTTAGGGCATGACTTCTCCTTGGTAGGGGACTGCGGAGAAAACCAAGGTTTGCGTCCTTTTAGCAGATCTGTCTTCTAACGGGGTCGCAGAAGAGTATCTACTTTGCTACCTTGGGCTGATTGCAAAGGATAAAACACTTTTTAGCGGTGGGGTCGCCACATCCCTACACCACCATGTTTTCAGAGAGAACAAAAAGATTGCTAGAAAGAGCAGGGATAAAAACCCTTAAAAAATAGATGGTAAAACACTAAGAGACAGAGCCAGAAGTACAGATATACGACGGAGATGAAAGGTGGAGAACATCAAGGAACTGGGTAAGAAATAGAAGAGTAGAATGAAAGGATCATATAAGTCAAAGAGTTGGAAAGACGGCGAGAGACGGTTCCCCAATAGGAAGACGATCGGTGGGAATACTACGAAAACGATGGAACGATGACTCACTGTAGGCATATTGAAAAACAAAGTCAAGAAAAAGATAAAACGATCTTTGTCATATTCCTAACTAACCATTAGGTATACAGTGATGAGTGCGCAAAAGCTGACAAAAAAATAACACAAAAGATGGAAAACATAATACGTTGTGAAATAAAAAGAGATGAAACCAGTAGAGGTGGGAAACTATCATAAGAAAACAATAAATTTACATTACATTGCATGATATTTTCCTACATTTGGGCGTCAGTTTAGGACCTAGAAATTATGGTAGAGTTAGGTACAATCGACCTAGAAATCATAAAACTCATACGTATGTAAAGGAAAAGATAAAATTGATTGATTTGTTATAAAACATTTGAGGAAAAATTTAGTTCAATAAAATGTTACAGATTAGAGGGTAAAAAAATTGTTTTTGTGTGAATCTTATTTTATATGAAGCGGGTTACATGGTCATGTTGCCTAATAATAGAGCCGCCCTTGTTATCTGGTATTCCATATAATATTCTATATAAATATATCAGAAACGTAATTGCACCAAGTTAGCAACAAAAACATTACAAATCAGTCATTGATTTTTAATATTGAGTAATACAGACAAGTAATCATGTCAAGTGTACATTATCTATATTTTAAAACGTGACTTAAATTTTTATTTCAAATTTGGATCTAAACAAATCAACAATTAGGTCAATAATGTAGATAACATTTCTTGGGAAAATACTAGACGTAAAGGATATGCTTAAATGTTATGCACATGTTGCCAGTATATATAAGCAGATCCAATTGCAGATTTACACTATAGGAAAAATGGCTCTATAACGTCACTCATAACCATTTATAGAACAATAACGGAGTTTTTTTGGAGGACTGGGCATCGGACAGGGAAGTAAAATGTCGCATTGAGCAAGCTCGGCAAGCTTTCGTAAAATTCAGGAAGGTTCAGAGTTCGATCTTAAGTGGGCTCCACACTCTCGGCGAAGTTACTTCGCCAAAGTTGACCAAAGTCCGAAGAACCTCTCTACACACTCGTTCTACTTCGCGAGGAAGTGCGATACCGACAAAGATCGGTGCGATACCGACAAAGAGCGGTGCGATACCGACAAAGATAATTTTGACTCGGACGCGCCAGACCGACAGAGAATGAAAGTAGAACGAAGTGAGGCAAAGTTGCACAAGGTGGCCGTCTACACTCTCGTACTTGTTGAACCTCGATCGACTTCAGCGAGAGTGTGGAGGTCACATTACACTGAGACTAAGGTTTACTAAATGATACGTGTGGTCGGTGCTGCTATATGGCATGGAGGGCTGGACACTCAAAACGAGGTATATAAACAGATTAGAAGCCTTCGAAATGTGGCTTTATCGCCGCGTCCTAAAGATACCATGGACGGCAAAAGTCACAAATGTAGATGTCCTTAAGATAATCAACCAATAACGCCAGCTTTTCGAAAACATCAAGAAAAGAAAAACGGAGTATTTGGGTCACATCATGCGTAACGAAAAATACCAGTTCCTTCAACTTATAATCCAGGGTAAAATTGAAGGTAAGAGAAGGAACAGGACGTAAGAAAATGTCCTGGCTCCGAAACATAAGGCAAAGGACAGGGATTAACGATATACAATCTCTGATACACATTGCAAGAAGCATAGAGTTAATGGAAAATGTGATCGGTAACATCCATTAGTGGATTTGCATCTGAAGAAGAAGCAGAACGGAGTGAAAACAGTGTCTGATTCTACCAAAAAGTGGAAGACCAAGTGCATTTGCTACACGGATGTCATAGAGATTGGTGAGAAGAGCAAAAAATAGATGTGAATATCACCTAAGAGAATGAGAAAGAGAAGAAAACATCTAAAAACTGTTTCAAAGCTAATTACAAGTGCTATTTAAGCACCTTTTTAAAAAATAAAAGGTTAAATGACCCCGGTTGCATATGGTTCCCACAGCAACATTTAAGATTTAAACGTTTCTATCTCGGTTATTTTTTACCCTATAGAAATAGTAAAACAGATAAAATATTTGGCACAGAAAAAACTAAAATTTGGTTAAATATATTTTTTTACGTATATTGAGAATTTTTGGAGTTATTATCAAAAGAATGTGAGAATTACAATAATTTTAAAAATTATGATTTTTTAAATTATACCTTTTTTTCAAAAATATGCATTCTAAACCGGTCAAAATTATCGAAAACATTAATTATGCTAATATAAAGAAGTTCTTGTAAGGATTACTATAAATTTTAATTTTTGTGGAAATGGCGTATGTTTTATTTTTCACTTTTTCCTAAAAAATTCGAAACGGTTCTTTTATTTTCATTATAACTTGCTTAATGTTGACGCTATTACCTTGTTCTGAAGCTCATTTGATAGGTATTCCGAAGTACTTTGACAAACGTTTAGCAGGAATATTTTATACATTGCATCGTTTTCCCGTTATTTAAGCTTGAATACTTAGATTTGAGTACTCGTCGAAAAAAATACACATCCAAAAAACTAAGTTTAATTCCTTGCTTCAATTTTTTGCGCAGATAATTTGATGACGTTAATTTTGAAACTATATCGAAATTTTTGTTTTGAAAGTTCGAGTTCTTAAAAATTTCGACATAATTTTAAAATTAAAGTAATTGAATTGTCTGCGCAAAAAATGGAAGCTCCATTAAAGCTCTTTTCAAATGTGCATGCGGGTTTTGAAAATTTGAATATACAGGATGTTGTTTCAAGGTCACAATAGATTTATAATTTTGTTTAATCCGGACCTGGATTTTTCTTGTGATTATTAGTTGCGTCGTTTGGGCTCCAAATGTGACATATTATGTGTACCAAATATGAAAAAAATATACAAGGTGGTTTTAAAGTTATGGGTCCAGAAAGAAATAAGCAAAATCGATAAAACACCCTCAAACTCGGTTATTAAGGCCGTGGAGCAATAAATTTAGTATATCTAGAACCGCCTCATTTACCTCTATTCACCATTGTAGTGAAGTATTTTCGTTTCCCAATGAAACACCCTGTATACTACTTCATCTTGATTGCGGCCCGCAAGCTGTAGCAATAGCTACTATGTGGCCCAGGAAAGAAAAAGGTTGAGTGTCGCTGCTCTAATTACTCACCAATTTTCATGAAAATCGATGGAGGTTTAACAAAATAGGAGGTGAAAACCGTTAATGACTGCACTATCAGAGGTAAATGTGAAGAAGATCAGGATGAAACACAATTTGGCTTCAGAAATGGACTGGGAACCCGGGACGCACTCTTTGCACTAAATGTATCATTGCAAAAATGGCGAGATCAAAGGAAAGACGTCTATGCTGTATTTATTGACTATGAGAAGGCCTTTGATCGAGAGTATAACATCACAAATTAATTAAAGTATTAAATGATAAAGGAGTTGATAGTCAAGATGTACGAATCATAGAAAAATTATACTGGCGTCAAACAGCGACAGCTTGCACAAATGGAAAATCAACAGAAATATGCAAAACACAAAGAGGCGTCAGACAGGGTTGTATATTGTCCGCACTGTTATTCAATTTATATTCAGATATAATATTTAAGGAAGCGCTGCATAATTTGGAATGGGGTGTGAAAGTTAATGGAATTCTGATAAATACAATCAGATATGTAGACGATACAGATATTTTAAGCGATGATATGAATGGATTACAACACTTTTAAATGATATATACACAGTGGGAAGAAAGTTTGGACCTAAACATAAACTGTTCAAAAACAAAATACATGGTATTTAGCCGTTTGGCCCATCAAGATTCACGGTTATATATTGATGGTCATATAATTCAAAGAGTACCCACTTTTAAATATCTTGGTTGCCATATTACTGAACAACTAGATCCAGATAAAGAGGTAAAATGTAGAATCGAGATAGCCCGCACGACATTTTTAAAAATGAGGTCATTCTTCTGTAATGATAACTTGCTTGCAACTTCAACTTCGAAAGCGCATGATTAAATGTTACATTTGGTCAGTCCTCTTGTATGGTGTGGAAGCATGGACATTAAAAATATCCACCATTAATCGTTTGGAGGCCTTTGAAATGTGGCTGCACAGACGTACACTGAAAATACCATGGACGGCTATGCTGACAAATGTGGCAGTCCTTAAGAGAGCAAATGCTGCCCGTGAGCTGCTTAATAACATCAAATATAGAAAGATGGCCTATTTTGGACACGTAGTAAGGGGAGACCGATATAATATTCTTCAACTTATTATGATGGGTAAAATCGAAGGACGCAGAGGAATTGGTAGAAAGCAAGACTCTTGGTTGAAGAATATCCGGGAGTGGACAGGAATAGAGAAAGCAGAACAACTATTTAGAATAGCTCGAGACAGAGACAGTTTCTCGCCAACGTCAAGGGGACTTTAAGGGTCACGTTAAGAAGAAGACCAGTTTTAGTTTTTCTAAATGGAAGCGTTCTAGAGGTATTAAAAATAATTACAAGACGCCATATTCAAAGAGCTCTACCTCTAGGAAGCATTTTAAGACTAAGTTATTTGGGTTAAGACTTATTTTGAGCCCTGAATCTATAGCAAAAATATTTCCAATTATTAATGAAACACCCTTTATTTTAAATTTCTCTACATTTATGCTTTGTTTTTAAACCAGGAGGAGTAATTACTAACCGCGCCGTAATGCTTGTTTGTAATTGGTCAAACCGCAGGCAAGTTTACTCCACTGTTGTGAAATTTTGACATTATTGACATTTATGAAGTTTGGACACTATTGACATTTCATAGGTTAATTAAGTTATATCGACGATTTTTGTATTTTCTGCGTTATTCCCTTAATTTTTAGATTTCTATATAGTCTGCATTTATAAAAAAAAAACAGTTGTTTTTAGAACTCTTTAGCGATGTATTAGTATAATATAATATTTATGGACTACCGTCGAAGGCGATAAGATCAACCAAAAAATAAGATGTACTTGATGTTTTTCTAGTGACTCTTAGGTGTGAATCTGTCTTTTTAGTTTACTCCTTCTGGTTTAAAAACAAGGCATAGTAAAATACGAAAAGCAGTGTCACAGATGACTTTGGTTATGAATATGTCGGCTAGATAGTATGTTCTAATGATACTATATACAGAACAAAAAGCAACACTAGTTTTATTACTCACAATCAAATGAATGAGCGATATGACCTTCTTTGACTTTAACCATTGTGAATGCTTTATTAAGAATATTCTGCTTAGACATAATTTATGGGTTATCTCGAAGAATTTTTAAAAAGAAATGTAAAGTTCAGCTATCGTATAAAATATACAGAGTGATTGTTATTATTAATTTTATTTGAATATTACTAATGAATACAAATGAATATCTTCAGCATAAAACTAATGAAATTGCTATTTGTATGGCAAGGGAGGAAAGTTCTACTTTTCCTCCCGAGAATAAAGTTTACTGCCCGACGCGTAGCGGAGGGCAGTAATCATTCAAGGGAGGAAAAGGCACTTTACTCCCATGTTATACATATGATTTTTCCACCTTCCTCAAATAACAAGTCATTTTTTAATTTTTAAATATTTTATTTATGTAACTAACTGACAAAATTTATTAGAGAACTAAAACTAACAAGTAGGTACATTATAAATGTCAAGTATAAGTCAAATTATTAATGTAATTAGTAAACATTGTTAAATCAAAATAACAATTTTACTGTTTTTTACCATTCTACAAAATACAAGGTGTTCTATAAATAAATGTTAAAGTGTAGGTATAGATACTTACGTAATAGATAATAGAATATTTCGTTATTTCATCAGTGATATTCCATGAAGTCACTTTTACTTTTCCTCCCTAGGGAGGAAAACTACTTTTACTCCCTAGGGAGGAAAAGTAGGAGGAAGTTTGTTATGGTTGACTCCGTCAAAGGCTTTTTCAAAGTCGACAAAACACATATATCGCACCTTCGGTAATATGTATAGAGGACCAATCAAAAAAAAGTAAATTTTTGGGAAATCGCGTTTAAAGATTTTGATTTCCAACATAACATTACAGCTATTTTTTCAAATAGCATGCTTATTATTTAAGTTATAAATGTGAAATTTGGCAGATTTGTTATTTGATAATAGCACTATAAGTAGCAATGAGAAAAGATATTAATATAAATAAATTCCATTAATTACATGTAATTGAAAAAAATACTTTCAGTCCCATATATTTAGTTAAAAAAACATAACAGAAATAAGGAACTGTTTAAGTTTGATCCCTTAGGTATATTATTAATGCCCTGTCACTGTCTCTGCAAAACAGCGATCTATTATGAATTAGACCCATTTATTTATTATATTTTGCATAATAAAACGGCTTAACTGAAAACTGTTCTATATTATACAAAATGTTAAAACACATACTCCTTAAATCACATATGTACTAGGATTTTTGTCATCGAAAGGCATGTTACTGATTGCTACCTTGTAGCAGTAAAAACGAGAGGTGGGCGGTGAGTGTGAGAGAGAGGCACAAATATGTAGTTACCGAACCATTAATGTTCTTTATCTCTCTCTGTCAGTGCTAACCGGTAGACAATTTCATCTTGAGTTGATCCCTTATATTACTGAGGGGGCGATATACCGGTTGCTATAATATATCCCTACATTTTTTAACCACGATCTGCAAACTTAACAGTGCTTTTCTGGTTCCAAGGTTGTTTCTGAAACCAAATTGTGTTTCTCTTCTATTTTGTTGTAAATTCTCGAGTGCAGTATTCTTAAGAAAATTTTCAGTACACGACTCATCAGTTACACTGTTTAGCTTCTTTCGGTATCATTACAAAAATGTTGACAGTGGTCAGTCTGTTGGTATACCTATGCCCTGTTTCGTATATTTTATTGAAGAGGCTTAGTAGATTGATCAGCAATTGAATAACAATAATTGAACAGCATTTTCATACTGAACTAAATTAAAAGATGTGGTTGTGAATAATTTGAAACTTCATCACTCTGTATAAAACTATAGCAACTAAATAGGATTAACATTATTTTCAACACAAAATCTATTCTAAAACACAGATAATAGTTTTTGAAGCAGTGCTGATTCGGAAAAGGGTCAATAAGCATTGTTATTCATAATTGTATTCGGGCATTCGGGACATTGATTTTTGAACGTTTTTAGAAAAATGTTATTATCTGAACATTTTATTATATTTTGTAGTGGTTTTGTGGCCATTTTTGTTAAAGCTTTAGAGGGGGTGATAAAGTTTAGGGGTAAGTAGGATAAGCATGGTTTGCTCAGAATATTCAGGTGATAATTATCTAATACAGTTCTTAACTAGAAAATTAAAATATTGATAAGTTAATAGTATAAGATACGATATAAGGTCGATCTGCACCGATCTGTTTAATGGATAAAAAATATTTGATGTGCAATTTCATCATCATCAGCAGTGCCGGTTTAACCTAACTTCGTGCCCTGGGCGCTGGAGGTTTAGGGGCCCCATTCATTGCTATTCGTTGTCAGTTTTTTAACAAGAAAACACATACATTAACTATAAAGGTTTATTGTAAAATCCATAAAATAATTTTTTTTAAATAAGCAAGAAGAATATCAAACGTAAAAAATAATCTCCGGCCGGCGCGGCGTAGCTCAGGCGGTAGTATGCTTGACTCGCGTGCTGGTATGCCGGGTTCAAATCCCAGTGTCGGTAAGAAAAACTAGACAATTTTAAAATGTCTATAGGCCCCAGGTCGACTCAGCCTGAATAAAATGAGTATCTTGGGTAAAACCCGGGGTAATATTAGGCCGTTGAAGCGTAGCACTGGCCCTGTTACCCTCCTTGTATACCGTAGGCCCTAGATATAGTAGACTACCCTGCTATAATCCCAAAGCCGCGTCAGCGGTATAAAACGGGAGACTATTATTATAAAAAATAATCCAAAAATACATTTAAAAACATAAATCAAAAACAGAAAGTTTCACAAAACAACACATGACAAACAAAAACCATATTCTAAAAAATTCGTAAAGACAAACATTAGATCACTTTTTTTTTACTTGGCATTCGCAAACTGCCATATAATATTATCACAATTCAGTTTATCCAGTTCTTCATTCTCTATCTAGGTTTTCTTGACCCAAATTTGACCTTAAATATGTTTTTATTCTTTTTAAAGCCGAAAAAGGCCGCTCGCCTGACGCATTAGAAATTAGTATCGTCAAATAAATTTGCAGTTAAACTATTGGGAAAAGTTGACTTTACATCCTGGATGACATCAAATTTTTCATAAAATGTATGTTTATTTAAATTTTGGCATAACGTTACAAAATGGGTAATTTCATTATGCAAGTTCTCTTTGGTTTCATCAATATCTTTTTTATATTTCTCGTATAAAGTATTAATTATTGACGTCTTGACTTCTTCTTTATCTAGCGTAAAAGAACATCTAAAAGCTGATGTTACATCCTTGTAGCATTCAATTCTCTTTAAAAGATCTGGAGTAATCTTGTCGCATATAACATTAAATAGTAAATACTTCAATTCTGAATATCCCTTGCCCCTTTAAAATGATTTTGACTTTCACCTGCTTCTTCTAAAAAGTCTTTATTTTCTTTATTCTTTGAAAGTTAGTTGTATAATAGATGTTTGAGATATCCTAGCCTTCGCAAAATAAAGTTTTCGCTTCTTGTTCAATTTCGCTAAACTTATTTCTTACGTCTCCAACAAAGCTCAAAAGAGATGCGCCATTAATTCTACCCCAATTGACACGTTCTACGTTTAAGTCCACAGTTTCTAACGTTTTGCTTATTGCATTCGCTCGTTCCAAAATTCTTGCCCAAATCAGTGTCAATAGAGCTGACTCAAAGGTATCCATTTTATTGTACAGTGCCTTGGCTTCACTTCTATCTACTGATTTTACATCTCTATTATTGCTTAACTGGAAAAAATATGTTTGATGGATCCGTAGTTTTTAAATAATGCATTAACAGCGTCAAATCGGGCGGACCATCTAGTCTAAATTATTCTTTTTACACATTTTCTGCTTTCTTTCAGTAAATTCCACATTTGAGGAGAAGCCGAAAAAAACGTGTAGATACTTTGAACAGTTCTGAAATAACTAGTTGCTTCCAAGCTGGATTCACATGCAAAATTTACTACAATTCGAGACATCTTTCTGACAACTTTCTGTAGTTTTTGGAAAAGGACCCCGCCACAAACATTGACACGGGGCCCTGTGGGGCTAGGCTACGCCACTGTGTATAGGCGTGAAGAGATGTAACATTAGAACATAGGCGTTTGCAGTGTATTGGCGTATCTGCGTATGATATTATTTTCGGAAAATATGTAGATTATTTAGCGACTTTATTTTTTTATAATTAAAAGGACCGGGGCCCGGGCCCCTGGGCGCCCGCCCCATGCGCCCAGTGGATAAACCGGCACTGATCATCAGGGCTTTTCATTCCGGGTGGAATGTTTGCCGCTCTTACTTAGAGCTCTCTGATTCGCTTATTGCGGTGAATCACTCCGCATTCCACTTGTATGTTGTCAAAGTTTGTTGTACAACTTGGCTTTCGTTAAAATTTTCTTCCACTCATATCTGCATAGTTCCCTCCAATTTCTCACTTTCAAAATTTTGATATCTCTCATGACCTGGTCCTCCCATCTCTCTGTGGGACCCTTGGTCTTTCAGTTTCTGGTTTCCATCTGGGATCTTCTTAGTCGTTTCTCCTTCTCTCTATGTGTCCCAGTCATCTCAGCCTCTGTGCTTTAATAAATCTAACTATATCTTCTCCCTTAATTATATCTCTAAGTTCATGGTTCATTCTTCTTCCCAATTCTCCGTTGTCCATTCATATCGGGCCCATAATCCGTCTGAGGATTTTTCTTTCGAATATTCTCAATTTTTCTTCATCTTTTTCCGTAAGGCACATTGTCTCAGCTGCGTACGTAACTACTGGTCTGATTGCAACTCTGCATATTTTCAGTGTTGTATTTCTGGATTAATTCTTGTCCTTCAGAAGCCTATGATATCTCCAGTATATTTTGTTGCCTGCTAATGTTCGTTCCGTTACTTCTTCACTTCTCTTGTTTTGGCCATTCACTATTACTCCCAAATATTTAAATTCTTGGACTCTTTCAAAAGTGTAGTTTTCTATTTTGATTTCTATCGTCCTGTTATCTTCGCGTTTAAAGCAGAGTAGATATTTTTTTTTCTTCGTTACTTCGTTAATTTCCAGACCTCTTTTCCGTGCTTCTTTTGCCAGGATTGTTACTGCTTCTTTTAATCTTTCCTTGTTTCTTCCCATACGATGTGTAATTTAGTATGTTAAAAATGAAAAAAAAAACAAGGGATGCCCGATATAATTTTGTTCTAACTATAATTAATTAATAATTAGAAATTACTTTTTTTTATCAATTAAAAATATTTCGGTCTGGGGAGATATTTTTTTAGATTTTTTTGATCATTCGAAACAAAAAAGGTCTTTTGTAATTTTTCTTGTAAGTTGGTGGTTTTCGAGTTATAAACAATTTAAAACCTAAAGTTTTACTTAAAAAAAAGTACCTACCTGAATTCAAAGTTCAAACCTGATTGTATCAGTTTTTGATAAGTATTTGGGACTGTTGTTTTTAGTGACGGCTGTTCTTCCCATAAGGAACCTTCCTCATTACCAATTAAAAAAAATATATTTTAGAATAAAACATGGCAAAAATTCTTATCGGGACCTGATAGAAAGAAGGTTTGAATTTGAATTTAGGGATTTGGTGATTACAAAAATAATATTTTTTACTTGTATTTTTGAGCCTTGAAAATTGTCATTTCTCGTTGTTTTTTCAGTTTTAAATTGTTTATAACTCAAAAACGATCAACTTGAAAGAAAACTTACAAAAGACCTTTTGTGTTTTGAATGATCCAAAAAATCTAAAATAATATCTGTCCGAGCCGAAATTTTTTTTTTCAATCTATAAAAAAAGTAATTTTTTAATTTTCATAGAGAGAACAAAATTATATCTGGCACCCCTTGTTTTTTATAATAATTGTTAACATACTAAATTATATATCAAATAATTTTTCTCCTTTAAACAGATCGGTGCAGGTCGACCTTATATCGATGGTGATATTATTATCATATTAGTCCAGGGTAATATACCCCAGACTGTGGGTGAAAAAACGTGATATAATTCAGGAATTTTTGAAACCTATCAGGTGTTGTAAAGGACGATGCCAGGAATAACTTCTACTAAAATGTAACCAAAATTATTGTGCGCTTTTTTTATATTGCGATTTTCATTTGTTAAATTTGCAATTTTTAAAGATTCTTAATTTTGCAGCTTAGGATATTCATTTTAGAGAAAAAATTTTTAATAGAAAGTTGTAGTGAATTAAAAAAACTACAATTTGAGCTGTGGTAAGTTTAATTTCGTTTATTGGTTATTGCAAAACAGCCTGCGAAAGGTCCAAAATGGCCGTTTTTTACAATTGCATTATTTATTGTACAAATCGTTTTTTTATATTTTTTAAAGCTTTAAAATGAAGATCTTTTAATTCCAAACATAAAAAAAAGTTGTAAAACCAGATTAACGAATTTGTTGCTTAGATATTATAAATTGTTTATCCCAAGAGGTCAAATGTCGAAGGCTATAACTTTTTGAAAAAAAATCGTAGAGAGTTGGTGAAACATCCAATCTCCTTCTAAAGAGTTATGTTTTCATATTCTGATGTAAATAAATGCGTAAATATTTTTAAATCTCTAATTTTTGGGTTTGAAAATAAGGGGGCAAATTTCGTTATAAATATTTAGAGCTGAAGCAACCCTGTACATCTTATGAGTTTTTAACACAGATTATTGTTGCTGAAACGAAACGCAGATTTATAAGAAAATAAAAAAATTCTACGACCAACTGAAGCCGAGATAATTTTTGGGTTTGAAAATAAAGGAGCAAATTTCGTTAAAAACATTTAGAGCTGAAGCGGCCCTGTACATCCTATGAGTTTCTAACTTACAGATTAAAGTTGCTGAAGACGAAACGAAGATTTATAAAAAAATAAAAATTTTCTACAACCAACTGAAGCCGAGATAATTGATTTTTTTTTCTTAAATCGTAGTGCCTTTATTTATAACAATTAAGAAATTATTTTACAGTCATTGACTAAAGAAGGACTTATGTTATCTTAAAATAAAAATTATTATAAAATATAATTACATTTAATTATTAAAAATTATTTTTAAAATCGGTGCTTTTGCGAGCGGCCGAATTTTGCAAATCGCCGGCTCGCTTCAAATCCGCGCGCTCGGAAAATTTTTACGTAACTTGTATTAAATTTTGACAGAAAACAATTTAATAATATTACCATTATAATATACAGTCTGTTTAACACTGTATTTGTTTTTCTTGATAAACTTTTATATGTGAAATCTCATTTCTGAAGAAATAATATTACAAAAATGATACATATATATGCAATATATAACTATATTTTTTATTTTCTCATTGGTATATAAATATAATAATAATAATGTTACTTCTTATTATACAATATAAAACTTTTTCTTCTTGTAGTGACTATCCGTTTTGGATGTTCGCCAACGGATAGTCACTACAAGAAGAAAATTTTTATATTGTATAATATTCTTATTATACAATGTAGTGACTATCCGTTTTGGATGTTGGCGAACATCCAAAACGGATAATCACTACAAGAAGAAAAAGTTTTATATTGTATAATAAGAAGTAACAATATTATTATTATATTTATATAACAATGAAAAAATTAAAAATATAGTTATATATTTCATATATTATTATATGTATCATTTTTGTAATATTATTTCTTCAGAAATGAGATTTCACATATAAAAGTTTATCAAGAAAAACAAATACGGTGGTAAACAGACTGTATACAGGGTGTAACAAAAATACAGGTCATAAATTAAACCACATATTCTGGGACCAAAAATAGTTCGATTGAACCTAACTTACCTTAGTACAAATATGCCTACAAAAAAAGTTATAGCCCTTTGAAGTTACAAAATGAAAATTGATTTTTTCCAATATATCGAAAACTATCATAGATTTTTTATCGAAAATGGTCATGTGGCATTCTTATGGCAGGAATATCTTAAAAAGAAATTATAGTAAAATTTGTGCATCCCATAAAAAATTTATGGGGGTTTTGTTCCCTTAAACCCCCCAAACTTTTATGTACGCCCCAATTAAATTATTGTTGTGGTACCTTTAGTTAAACACAATGTTTTTAAAACTTTTTTGCCTCTCAGTATTTTTTTGATAAACCAGTTTTAATCGAGTTGCGGCTTCTTTTTAAATATATTTACATAAAAATTTTATGGGGGTTTTGTGCATTTAAGTCCCCCAAATGTTTGTGTACGTTCCAATTAAACTATTATTGCGGTACTATTAGTTAAACACAATGTTTTTAAAACTTTTTTGCCTCTTAGTCTTTTTTCGATAAGACACCTCTTATCGAGATATGGCTTCTTTTCTAATATAGTTCAAAATATATCTCAAACTGTAATTTATAAATAAATTTTCATATTACTACCAGGTCTCTTGTCAGTATACAAATGTGTGGTGGATTTGACAAATATTCAAAATATATCGATAAAAACTAGCTTTTCGAAAAAGTACTAAGAGGAAAAAAAGTTTTAAAAATATTGTGTTTAGCTAATGGTGCCACAATAATAATTTAATTGGAACGTACGCAAAAGTTTGGGGGGGTTCAAGGGAACAAAACCCCCATAAAATTTTTATGGGGTTAACAAATTTCACTATAATTTCTTTTTAAGATGTTCCTGCCATAAGAATACGACATGTCCATTTTCATTAAAAAATCTTTGATAGTTTTCGATATATCGGAAAAAATCGATTCTCATTTTGTAACTTCAAAGGGCTATAACTTCTTTTGTATGCATATTTGTACTAAGGTAAGTTAGGTTCAATCGAACTATTTTTGGTCCCAGAATATGTGATTTAATTTATGACCTGTATTTTTGTTACACCCTGTATTATAATGGTAATATTATTAAATTGTTTTCTGTCAAAATTTAATAAAAGTTACGTTAAACATTTTCCGAGCGCGCGGATTTGAAGCGAGCCGGGCGATTTGCAAAATTCGGCCGCTCGCAAAAGCACCGATTTTAAAAATAATTTTTAATGATTAAATGTAATTATATTTTATAATAATTTTTATTTTAACATAATATAAGTCTTTCTTTAGTCAATGACTGTAAAATAATTTCTTAATTGTTATGCACTACGATTTAAGAAAAAAAAACAATTATCTCGGCTTCAGTTGGTTGTAGAAAATTTTTATTTTTTTATAAATCTTCGTTTCGTCTTCAGCAACTTTAATCTGTAAGTTAGAAACTCATAGGATGTACAGGGCCGCTTCAGCTCTAAATGTTTATAACGAAATTTGCCCCCTTATTTTCAAACCCAAAAATTATTTTTATTTTTTTATAAATCTTCGTTTCGTCTTCAGCAACAATAATGTGTAAGTTAAACACTCATAGGATGTACAGGACCGCTTCAGCTCTAAATGTTTATAACGAAATTTGCCCCCTTATTTTCAAACCCAAAAATTGAGGTTTAAAAAAGAATTAGGCATTTATTTACATCAGAATTTGAAAATATAACTCTTTAGAAGGAGATTGGATATTCCACCAACTCTCTACGATTTTTTTTAAAAAGTTATAGCCTTCGACATTTGACCTCTTGGGATAAACAATTTATAATATCTAAGCAACAAATTCGTTAATCTGGCTTTACAATTTTTTTTTATGTTTGGAATTGAAAGATCTTCATTTTAAATGCAATTGTAAAAAACGGCCATTTTGGACCTTTCGCAGGCTGTTTTGCAATAACTTATAAATGAAATTAAACTTACCATAGCTCAAATTGTAGGTTTTTTAATTTACTACAACTTTCTGTTAATAAGTTTTTCTCTAAAATGAATATCCTAAGCTGCAAAATTAAAAATATTTAAAAATTGCAAATTTAACAAATGAAAATCGCAATATAAAAAAAAGCGCATAATATTTTTGGTTACATTTTAGTAGAAGTTATTCCTGGCATCGTCCTTTACAACACCTGATAGGTTTCAAAAATTCCTGAATTATATCCTGAAATCGACCTATTTTTCACCCACAGCCTGGGGTAATAAGGTTTTTTCCATGATACTTCAACAGCCAGGGTACTGAAGCGTTTTTTCGACAGGTACTACCTATAAGAACAAATTGTAACTATTTCCTGCGTAGGATCTGACACCCATTTTGATTTATAAACAATTTAGTTTAAAAAAACGGCCTTTTTCCCTTTTTTCAAATTAATGGAAAACAGTAAGACTTATGGTTTTGTTAGTACACATATCTTCGAGATAATGGAAAAAGCTTAAAAATGGCGTATTTATTACAAAGTTTAATACACTCATTTATTGTTAATATAATTGCAAAACAAGGTCGAAATTAAAAAAAAATTAATTTCGCAATAACTATTGTAAAAATAAGTGTACAGCTTTGAAATTTTTGTAAAATGAGGGTTCTTTGGTGCGCAATATGTGACAAAAATTTCGAAGCGATCCATTTAATTGCTTAAATTTTATTCAAATTGTTTATCTCAGAGAGTTTGCAATAACATAAGTAAGAAAAAAATAATATTAGACCCATTCTACATATGCCAAATGAAAGAGCATGATCTAAACTTTCAAATTGGTTTTGAAAAAGTGAATAAAAAATGCATTTATTAGTCATAAATAATTATGACTCATTTGACAAAAAATTTCAAAGCTGTACACTTATTTTAACAATAGTTCTTTCGAAATTAATTTTTTTTTGAAATTTCGACCTTTTTTCGCAATTATATTAACAACAGATGAGTGTATTAAACTTTGTAATACGCCATTTTAAAGCTTTTTCCATTCTCTCGAAGATCTCTGTACTAAGAAAACCATAAGACTTACTGTTTTCCATTAATTTGGAAAAAAGGAAAAAATGCCTTTTTTGACACTTTGTTTATAAATAAAAATGGCCGCCATATCCTGCGCAGGAAATAGTTATAATTTGTTCTTATAGGTATCACCTGTCGAAAAAACGCTTTAGTACCCTGGCTGCTGAAGTGTCACGAACAGGGTATATTTTTGTCTTATTACCCTGGCCTATATTACAACCAATGCAAGAATGTAGTTTGGCAAATGGGTTACGTTCCCGCAGCTATCACATAGAAGAAAAAAAAAACAATGCAAGAACATTTTATGCTTTAAAATTTTTGTAAAACGTCTCTGTATATGTATGAGGAAAAGCTGGACAATGAAAAGAACCAAACGAATTAAGAGGTCACATCAGCGCATCATCAATATTAATTCGGGAGATAGCATCACACCCTGTTTCGAAAGTTCTGCGAAACTTTGGCAACACTGCGTTGGCAGTATTTTACACTATCTATGAAGGCTCAATATTATGACAATTAACTCATAGGCGCGCTAAATGGAAATAATAGGAAACAATTTTATTATTAGCAAATAAATATTTATAAAAATAAACCAAAATTTAAATTTTAAACTATTGATGATATTTCTAGAAAAAAAAATCCCTCCTAAAACTTTATTTACTCGCATTAAAATTCGAAATATTTTTACGTGAAATATACTTACCTATAAAACTCACAATAATTAATAATAATCTATTTTTTCAAATAGTCCGACAACTTAGTTCTATTACAAAAAAATATACATTAATTATAAACAAACACTACTTTCCTATGGATCAACACTAACGAATTCCAATATCTTAAAAAATAATACACTACTGCACTGATCAGATAAATAATAAATAAATAAATAAATGTTTATTCAGAGAAAAGATACAATACATACAATGGTAATATATTAAAATCATTATAATTCCCTACAAAATAAACACAAAAATACCACTTGAAGCAGAATTCTTGTGCAGTGGTTAATTTGGTTCATTGTATTGTAACAAACTATCGTGAGTAGGTACACACTATCTTTTCACAGGCAATACAATAATATAATATCTATTACTTAATAATAAGAGAACAAAAAAAAGCAAAGAGCATTACATTGTTTTTTGAATAATTAAATAATTAAATAAAATAATTCTATTTCAAAATCTGGAAAAAAAAATTAAAAATACAGCATCCCTACGATGTATTTATCAAAAAATAACAGCAACAAATGAGAAAAAAAAACACAATTAGGTACAACAACTATGAGTCCAATATTCAAACACTTGTTTTATTTTCTAACTTCAATTAAATCATGTATTACTGAAAGAGGCTTATCTATAATATATTTCTTTAATTTATTTTTAAATTGTTTTATATTCTTGACATTTTTCTGAACATTTATGGGTAAAACGTTAAAGGACCTAGGTCCTAAGTAAGTGAAACAACGCTGTCCAATTGTTTTTTCACTTTTCGGGGGTATCGCTTTATTCCTGTTTCTGGTGGAGTATTCATGCAAGGGAAACTGTAGTGTTTGTCTATTTTTATATTGATATACAGTAACCGCTTTAAAATAAAGCTGCCTAATATCAAAAATATTAGTTTCCTTGTATAATAATTCAGTGGAGTAGAGCTTGGGCTTGCGATAAATTGATTTTAAAATTTTTCTTTGGACGACATTTAGTTGTTCCAAATGATTGCCATACCCAAGAATCCCATAGCATAATCTTGATTCTACTAAGGCAAAGTACATAGTTTTTAAAAGGCGCTGTTCTAAAATATTGCTTAAGTATTTAAATTTATAGAGTAAACTTCGAGGGTTTTTTGTCACATTCGCAATATGTAGGTTCCATTTTAAATGACTATCAATTGTAATTCCCAAATACTTTACAGAATGAGCAGACAGAATATGTTGATCCTTACGTCCTTCATTGGATATTATTAGTGTTTCGTAGTTAGGCAGACTTGTTTTGTAAGATCCAAAAAGCAAAAAGAAAGTTTTTGTGAAGTTAACAGTTAGTTGTTTGTGTGCAAACCAATCAAAACAATTTTTTAAATCTTCTTCAGCCAATAATTTTAGATTCTCCCATTTATCTGCAGTATACAGTACAGCTGTGTCATCTGCATAACTAATAATTTTACCTTTTAATTTCATTGACAATAAATTATTAACATAAATTATAAACAACAATGGACCAAGAATCGTTCCT
The DNA here is from genome assembly GCF_917563875.1 of Diabrotica virgifera virgifera. Lineage (NCBI taxonomy): Eukaryota > Metazoa > Arthropoda > Insecta > Coleoptera > Chrysomelidae > Diabrotica > Diabrotica virgifera. The sequence continues at coordinate 58,512,303 of NC_065447.1, forward strand.
TGCGGAACACCGTACTTCACCACATTGCCCTCACTCACACTTTCATTTATTTTTACCCTTTGTACCCTATTGTCTAGATAACTTTCAAAAAATCTTAATACGTTGCCTCTGAAACCTACATCAGCCAAAGTTTCCAAGAGTTGCTTATGGCTTACTGTGTTGAAAGCTTTAGCCAAGTCTAAAAATACACATAATGTGGGCTTACCTCTATCAACTGAATCATAAATGCAACCCATTAGTGAAGCAATTGCATCATCTGTACCTCTGCCTTCAACAAAGCCAAATTGATTATTAGATATGATTTTATGTAGGTCTAAAAATTTTAGCATCCGAGTTTTAATCGCTTTTTCCATAATTTTTGCAAGGCTAGAGATTAGTGAAATTGGGCGGTAATTTTGGCTTAAATCCTTATTTCCTGATTTATATACAGGTTTGATAATTGCGTCTTTAAATTCTGTTGGACATTTTCCATTTTCTATAATTTTATTTAATAAATATGTTAAAGGGGATACAATTTCTCCTGAAACTTCTTTTAATATTTCTGCCTTTAATAAATCAGGTCCGGGAGCTTTATTCAACTTAAGGGATTGAATAATCGCTATAACCATTGATTATAAACGTACATTGTGTTTATTAATCAATGCTATAACTTCACCTTCAGTTATTGGATCAAAAAAAGCACTTTGAGCGACTGCGATTCTATTCGGATTATTGGATGGCTGTTTTTTTATTGTTAGCCAGTTATTCGCCAATAGTTGAAAAATAATTATTGAAAGTATTAGCGATATCCAAATCAGAGTTCATAATCCGGTCACCCTCTACTAACTGTTTAACGCCAACAGAATTTACCTCAGTTTGGGTCAGTTCACGAATAACCTTCCACGTATTTCTAGTATCGGGTTTATTAGTAATTACGTTTTTAAAATATTCTGCCTTAGTATTTTTTATTAAATTTGTCAAAAAATTTTTGTAATTTTTGTATTCTTGTTTAAGAATTTCATTATGTGGATTTTGGATCATTTTTTTATATAATTTATTTTTTGTGTCTATTGATTTTATTATGCCAGACGTTATCCATTTTTTCCGTTTAACTTCGTTCCGTTTTATTTTTTTTTTACATAAGTAGATTCTTTTATTTTCTTTTGAAGAGTTGTTACAATTTTAGTTGCAATATCTTGTACGTCACTTAAAAGGAAAATTTCGCTCCAATCATACTTTCTTAGTATTTCCCTTAATTTGTTATAATTAATTTAACTATTTTTAAATTTATTAATATTTTTTTTACAAATAATGTTCATGTTAATGTTTAGTTCTCCTATTGTACAGAAGTGATCGGTAGTTAAAGATGTAATAATGAAAGGAGAACAAATATCTTCAATATACTCTTTAGTGGATTTAACAAACATAATATGATCTATACAGCTACCTCCCGATTTATTTGGTCTCGTTATTTTGTTTATTAATGAATGAAAATTATATTCGGACAGTAAATTTAAATAGGTATTAGCGATTTCATCGTCTGCAAGTATGTCAATATTAATATCGCCAACAATAATGTTATATGTGATTGGTTCTGCTTTTATTATATTGAAATAATTTTCTAAAGCTACAATAAACGCACTTTCTGAGATTGCAGGCGAACGGTATATTGCTGTAATAAGTATCATTATGTTATTGAGTTTAATTTTTAATTTTAAGAATTTAAAAATGTTAACCTCTACTATTTCCACCTCGTAGTCAAGGTTATTTTTTATGAATATTATCACACCGTCATTTTGATTGAAATTACCCTCGTTATAATGGATATTATATCCATCCAATTTAAAAATATCTATGCATGCCACTTGTCTGGTCTCAGTTAATACAAAACAATCAATATCATTTTCTATTTGTTGTGTGTAAATATTAAACTCATCAAAATTTTTAATAATGGACCTAATATTTTGGTGCAAAATACGAAAAGAGTAGTTCTTATTGGAACACAAATTATATTCGTTTATGGAGTCAACTACTTTTGTATCAATAGGAGTGTAATTAATGTATTCCAGAAACGAATTCATGTTACAATAATTAATATAGCGTACCAGTATTACTGATTATAAAATTAAAACTATTCTAGAAAACAAAAAAAGGTAAAAAAAAACTGTAAGTACAATATACAGTAAAAAAAGTTAATTTTTTGAAGATGTTGCTCTAGTGGGGTAACGATTTGTTCTTCTGGTTTCATCCAAGAATGTGTCGGTTTCTTCAGCAGTCTTGTTAGTAGTAGTAATACAGTTTTTCCAGTGTTAAAGATTGCCCATCAACTATAAGCTTATTTCCTCTTAACTTCACCGTTTTACCTGACGACCTGAGTTCAGATTGGTATTTTAATAATTCCTTTCTCACTGCTTGTTGAGATGGGGATAGATCTTCGGCGATGAACACCGTTGTACCTTTTAGAAGCTTGCACTTTTTTAGAACACTAATTTTTGCTGAATATGTAGCGAATTCTACCAATACTGATTTATTTGTTGGATTTTTACCAAAGACATTGAAACCACTGATATCTGAATTTACTAAATTTATATCCAGTCTCTGATTCAACTCTTGGATGATATCCTCAAGAAGTGTTGACTTTTGTACATTTAAGTTGAAAATAACAATATCATTTTTTCTTAGTTTATTTTAAATTAGTTCAATTTGATTTTTTATTTCTACATTTTCAGTTTCGAGTCTTTTAACTCTAATAGTTTGTTTTTCTTTCTCAACTTTCAGTTCATCAATGTCTTTTTTTAAGAAGGCTACTTCCTCCTTAAGACTAGATATGAAATATTCAGATAATCTCTTGTTCTCTTCCTTGATAAACTCTTTTAATTTCATAAATTCACGATCTTGACTATCAGGCATATTTTTATTGTATTTTATTAATTTTACGTGTATGGAACGCTTTATATTATACTTAATTTTTGTCAATAACGCACAAAAAACTAGAGCGATATCTTTTTAAAATTTATGGTTTTAGGTTAGTTTTGTCTTGTTTATTTGTATGCAATTACTTTCTATATCTTTGAAACAGAAAACTTAGTAATCCCAGGTGATATCGATATAAACATACGTGCATAGAAATCGACCCGCTTAAAAATTTGGTCATTTTTGATGTTTCATATTTCCTAAACCTGTTGGCCGATTAAGTAATTTTTTAAACATTTTATAGCCTGATTCTTTAATAATACCACTGTAATAATATTGTTGCTAAACAGGTAAACTTTCCCTGTATACCGGGCGTACCAATCAAGCTGTGTTTTTTTTATCAAAGTTCGCAGCACCCTGTGGAATATTCTAGCATTTATAAAATACTAAAATTAAAATCCAACGATAGCCTCAGGTTTTATTAACATTCTGTTTTTTGATTCATTCGTTTATGTTGAATAATAAAAAGGTTAGGTACTTTAACAACTAGGCATGTTCTTCATCAATACACGGGGTTTCTAAATAAGTGCGACTAACTTTAAGGGGTAATTCTGCATGAAAAAATAATGACAGTTGGCTTTATAAAAGTATGTCCGTTTTTCTTACAAACTGACCATTTATTTATTGCTTTAAAACCAGTTGAGATATGCAAATGAAATTTGGTAGGTTTTAAGAGATAGTTATTGCGGATTTTTTGACGTAAAATTAAGACTTTTATATTCACCATTAGTGTGCATACGGGTAATATAATTATGATCGGTCATATTAGTACGGAATCTAGCGTTTCAAACCTGGACTCTGTATTCGATAGGCAAGCATATTACCTATATGTTATTTTCGACTTCTAAGTGATTTATCATTTTTGTTGTAATAGCAGTTATTGATGAGAAATAAATAAGATGTTGCAAACGGAACCAAACATTTGAGAGCTTTCCTCGCCTTGCATTCGGGGTATTCTTGCATCCTTCTGGTCCAAAACTGATCCGAGCTTTAAGTTTAGTTTTAACATTTTATCGGTTGATAAAAATAATTGTCCAAATAAAAATTCAGTGTCTATTTGTATTTCTCATGGCTGGTTTGAATTTCTTTGGGGAAATATTCAAAGCTGTTGTTTTATATTGTCCAAAATAGCTTGCATATCTGTAGAAACTTGCTCAGAACTTCTAATTCTTCCATGAGTTCTTGAAAGCACTAGAATGACTCAAAATTATTTTTTCCAATTGAAATCTGCCATAATTCAATTTTTTTTTATAAATTCGTTACTTGTATCCGTGGCCGAAGTGCAATACTAAAATTAAATTATATTATCACGGACTTACTAACCACTATTCAGAACATTCAGTTTCTCGAATAAATCGGCAAGAAAAGCTAGCCTGAGAAGCCATTCGAATACTCTCTGCACCATTGCCGCTGGTGCAGGGGGTTTTCATTGAGATTGCTTTTCTGAATATAGGTATATTTATTTAACTTTTCCACGGTTTTCAACATTAATGAAGTCAGCCTTGCAGCCCTGTATTATTTTTCTTTCAATTTTTGTAATTTTTCTAAGGCTTAATCCGCATTTTCTGGCATCGCATCAGTGGCATCTGGTTTTTGAGCATATTTTCTTTATATTTGTTAATTTCAGATATTATTAGCTCGTAATGCGACCTTTAAAAAATTCAATGCAAAAACTTTTTGCTAATCATGTGTACTAAGGTAATATTTTTTTATCAATTTCAATTGTATTATTTATGCATGAAAAATAAAAACTACGTACGAATTTAATTATGGAAATTTATTATATAAAAAACTAAATATCTACTACTACTGTTCTGTTTAGACGTTTGAGTAAGGTCATTTAATTAAAACAACAAACATTGTCTACTACTGATAATTTGTAAATGTGGTGTTTATTATTCTTGATCTAATATGTACATACAGGATAGTACTATTCTAAAAAACGAAGAAAATCTTTTTATAATGATTTTCGATCAAGTGTAGAACATATTAAATAGCATAATGTAGTCACTTAGCGATTTAGGGAGATAGCCAGGCGCGGATGCATGCGGGGGGGGGGGGGGAAGGGTCAACGGGTCCATGGACCCCCCTATTGTATTTAGTCTATGAGTATTTTTTTATTATTTATTATTTTTTTCTGTTAACTCTAAACTTTAAGCCATCAGTACAACACTAAATTACACGACAACTGCTTCCAAAGAATTGAAAAAAGCCATAAAATCAAATAAAACACCCTTCTCTGAAAAATAATCTGCAGGCGCATTTGTTTGGGTACCGGTGGAACCATAAACAACGGAAATATTTTTCTCAATTCAAAGAATAACAAAAATGATATTTTAAAAGGCAAATATATTACACTGGGTATAAACCGTATCCCATGAAAAGTTAAGTTTCAAATTTGCGATAAAATAAAGATATAAAAATTTGTATTTTACTAGATAATTCATGCGTATCTACCTACTCATTGATGGTAGAAAGGTTAATCTTTATGGTAATGAACGACCAGTGAGATTAATAGTCGTGAATTGTCTATCAAACCTTTTGATACCATAGGTATCTGGGATTATATAGTGTATTTTATCCTTAGAGTATGTGTGAGTGTGAGTCGTATGGCTAAATCTGGAAAATATAATATTTGTAATTTGAGGTAAGTCTGCCCCCGCTATTATGAATTTCTAGATCCGCGCCTGGAGATAGCTATGTGTTTTCCAACGAAAATTTGATCCCCGCCCCCAGAAACTCAGAAACCAAGAGTTTCTTCACAATTTAAAAGAACACCTCAACTTATATAGGGAGGGGGACGAATTTTCATGCAAAATTCATGCACTCAAATGTAACCCCCTACTGCCCCGCATCAACCCCCATTTTTTTAATAGCAAGTGCAGTCAAGTGGGACATCATTTGAAAGGTAATTTTTCTTCAAACTTATTATGTAAATTAAAAAAAAATAGAGTGTCATGTAGAGAAAAAAATTACCTTTCAAATGATGTGCCACTCGACCACATTTGCTATTTAAAAAAAACTGGGGGTTAATGCGGGTCAGTAGGGGGTTAAATTTAAGGGCATGAATTTTGCATGAAAATTCCTCACCCTCCCAATATAAAGTGACATATTTTTTAAATTTTGAAGAAGTTCTTGGTTTCTGAGTTTCTGGGGGTTAAATTTTCGTTGGAACAGACTATACAGGGTGTAACAAAAATACAGGTCATAAATTAAATTACATATTCTGGTGCCAAAAATAGTTCGATTGAACCTAACTTACCTTAGTACAAATATGCATACAAAAAAAGTTATAGCCCTTTGAAATTACAAAATGAAAATCGATTTTATCCGATACATCGAAAACTATTAAAGATTTTTTAATGAAAATGGACATGTGGTATTCTTATGGCAGGAACATCTTATAAAGAAATTATAGTGAAATTTGTGAACCCCATAAAAATTTTATGGGGGTTTTGATCCCTTGAACCCCCCAAACTTTTGCGTACGTTCCAATTAAATTATTATTGTGGCACCATTAGCTAAACACAATATTTTTAAAACTTTTTTTCCTTCTAGTACTTTTTCGAAAAGCTAGTTTTTATCGAGAAATTTTGAATATTTGTCAAATCCACCACATATTTGTATACTGACAAGAGACCTGGTAGTAATGTGAAAATTTATTTATAAATTACAGTTTGAGATATATTTTGAACTATATTAGAAAAGAAGCCATATCTCGATAAGAGGTGTCTTATCGAAAAAAGACTAAGAGGCAAGAAATTTTTAAAAACATTGTGTTTAACTAATGGTACCGCAATAATAGTTTAATTGGAATGTACACAAACATTTGGGGGACTTAAAGGCACAAAACCCCCATAAAATTTTTATGTAAATATATTAAAAAAGAAGCCGCAACTCGATTAAAACTGGTTTATCAAAAAAAATACTAAGAAGCAAAAAAGTTTTAAAAACATTGTGTTTAACTAATGGTACCACAACAATAATTTAATTGGAGCGCACATAAAAGTTTGGGGGGGTTAAAGGGAACAAAACCCCCATAAATTTTTTATGGGGTGCACAAATTTTACTATAATTTCTTTTTAAGATGTTCCTGCCATAAGAATGCCACATGGCCATTTTTGATAAAAAAATCTATAATAGTTTTCGATATATTGGAAAAAATCAATTTTCATTTTGTAAATTCAAAGGGCTATAACTTTTTTTGTAGGCATATTTGTACTAAGGTAAGTTAGGTTCAGTCGAACTATTTTTGGTCCCAGAATATGTGGTTTAATTTATGACCTGTATTTTTGGTTACACCCTGTATAACTGGGGCATTTTAAGTATTATTCGTCAAGGCTAGGAATGACTTTAAAAATTTTGCCTATCTGCGCAGAGAGCAGACAGAGAAAGTATTCGGGGAGAAATACATGGATGAGAGCCTTGTCTACCTGTGCTAATAATAAAAAATAATAAATAATAAGAAAATAATAGTAAAAGCTTGGAATTCATGAACAAATCCCGGTAGCGTGGTGTACGGGAATTGTTTGTCCGTAACACAAAAAAGATGATCAACTATTTATATGGGAAATAAGCCACAATTAAATTGAAAAAAAAAGAATGTGTGTGTACTTTGTACGCACGTAAGAAGTTATACTTCTATTATATAATTTCAACGAATTAAATGTACGTGACTGTTTATATTTGCATTTTATTTAAATATTAAACTAACTTTCTTACCTACCACTTTCACAAATTTTTTATTAAAACTACCAAAAATTAAAAAAAAAACGTGAATCGTCCGAGGTTTGAACCCGTGACCTCTCGATCTCTAGTCCAATGCTCTACCTCTTATCTGTTTCCTCTCCAGAGTTCGGAGCCGTTTTTTAATTCTGAACAATTCATTGCAACTAAGTACATACTGTCTGTGTGCGCATGCGCGCAGAATTATGGAATTTTACTCTCAATCGCGCCTAAAGAAGTATAACTTCAAAAATAATTTTATTAACGTTTCGACGCCCAAATCGGGTGTCGTTATCAAAATACAAAATACTACTAAATTAAACAAAAATGTTGTTGCTAAGTAAAATATTCTTCTAATTTATTTAATCTGACTCATTTATATTGGCAATTCAGACATATATTATACATTTTAAAGTAGAAGACTTTAAAATGATATTGCCAATATTTATGAGTTGCATTCCTGGGACGACTTTACTGAAAGATAGTTCATTCGATTACATGAAATCAACCCCAACTCATTTTCAAATAAAAAAAAAGGATGTGTGTGTACTTTGTACGCACGTAAGAAGTTATACTTCTATTATATGATTTCAACGAAACTAATATACTTTAAACAGTTTATTTATATTTCATTTAAATATTAAACTAATTTTAATACTTACTACTTCTCAAATTTTTTTATTAAAACAGTGCCAAAAATTAAAATAATAAAAGAATAAAACACACACAAACAAACACATTGAAAAATGCCACAAATGATTTCTGAACAATGTAGGAAAAAATCTTAACTAAATACGTATTTTCTGAAAAAAAAATTATATAATAAACTTACAATCATAAAATGTATAAAAAAATTGAAAACCCGCTTATCAGCGCAGTTAGTATTGAAATTCATTCACCTTAAACTTTTACCCACGGAGACTATGTGTCATCATGTGCGAATATCCACTAACTAAACGGATTAAACTTTTTACGGTTCTGAATTTAACCAAATTATTTTGATTTTGAATTGAAATTATTTAGAAGTGAAAGAAATATTAGAATACAACAAAACATAGAGTAAGAAAACAATATATTAGGTGAATATTGATAGAAATTTTGATGGTAATCAAACTACTTAAATCAAAGCATTGCATACTATTTTAGTAGGTTCTTTTTAAATTTTTCAAATAGGTAGGTCCTACCTATGAAATTTTTTATTAGGATACTTTACAATTATTACGTATCTGTCGCTTTTAAAAACTATTTAAAAAGTCACTACAATATTATAAACTTACATTTTTCTCTGCCATCACAACAATAAAAACTAATATACACAACATTAATTTGTTTATCCAAAATCTCCATATTGAACAATGATTGACAGATGATTTTAACACCCAATCAGATCCCGTATAACGTTTATACCATACTGTCTGTGTGCGCATGAGCGCAGAATTATGAAATTTTACTCTCAATCGCGCCTAAAGAAGTATAACTTCAAAAATTTCTAAATCAACATTTCATGTAATCGAATAAACTATCTTTCAGTAAAGTGGTCCCAGGAACGCAACTCATAAATATTGGCAATATCATTTTAAAGTCTTCTACTTTAAAATGTTTAATATATGTCTGAATTGTCAATATAAATGAGTCAGATTTATTGTTATTTATGTACCAAGTCAGTAAAGTGACTCTTTATCAAACGAGTCAGGCGAGTAACAGAAGAGTTCGATAAACAGTCTTTACTGACGTGTTGCACACAAAAATTTATCGCCAATCATAAAAAACATTAACACTTACTTAGTTACATCCTTCTAATGAAAAAAGTATGTGCGTAGTTTATACGCACGTAAGAAGTTATACTTCTATTATTATGATTTGAACGAAATAAATATATTTTAAACAGTTTTATCGTATTTTTATTTAAATAATATACTAATTTTAATACTTAAAGTAAAATACCAAAAAACTAAAAATACCGTTAATAGTTTCGTCATTGTTTATGTAGTTTAGTAGAAGTTTATACAATCTAATTAATAACTTTTTGATCACTCATTATGGCCTGTACCATAGACCATAACTACAAGACGACATTTACTGTACAACGTCAAAATATTGATAATTTTTAACAAAGTAACGGTTTTTTGACATCTCGCAGTGCATACGAATATTTTTGGCATATTCTTAATTTTTTTTATCTGTGACGAATATTGGCAATCTTTGTCTTATCTGCAGCAAAGAAAAAAAATCCGCGGAAAAGCTGCACAGATGTTACGTTGGCCCAGATTCTGAAGTTCTATAACCAGAATGTTCGTCCTGAATCTCGCTTTCCAAATATTTTTACTTGCAGGGTGGCTTGAGGAGGGGTGTATCTGGATTCATTTCGCTTAATATTTCCGAAGTATCGTAACTTTCGAGAATTGTTGGTCAGTACCACAGTATGTAGAGGTTCCACAGTAAAACCACTCCTCTGTCGGCGCTTTGATCTCAAGAAGTAATACCGACAGTACGCAATTGGCAATTCACCAGTGGTGGATGCGGGTTTTCCTGTTAAAAGCCGTAAGTTTCTATGCGAATAGCAATGCGAGAGTGGGGCAAAAGCGACTGCCAACATTGCGCGGTCGCCATGCGCGACTACAGATTTTACTTCCAATTTTTCGGAGAGTGGTTCTACTGTCCCTCTTTATACTGTGGTCAGTACCTACCTGTCGATTTTCCTTTATTTTTTCTAAGGAACTCCTCATTTGTAACTTGGTAAGTCCACAAGATATTGATCAAATGCTTCCAATCTTGTGCACGTATTTTCAGTAGGTACTATTAAAAAGGAATCTAATCCCTAGGAATAAAGGCAAAAATCGGCATAGAGACCTTAAGGTATTTAAATCACGTGTAAATAGTACACGTGATATTACATTGTAAAATATCTATTTCGCATACCGATATGCAAATAATGCGTTAATCGATTTTTCTGCATAATTAATTGAAAGCTTTTAAAATGTAAAGTGATTTTTGGTGTTTAAATATTAATATATAGTATTTAGTAGAATTTTAGTATGAAAATGAGGGTACAAGGATTCGCCATCGTAAGAAAACTAATTGAAGGACTACTTATGAACCCTATAATATTATTCATTACTCGTTTCTATGTGTTTAGCTATAAGTGGTCATTAATCATCTATGCATATTCAAATTTGCACTTGGTTGAAAGTCTGCTCTGGTTACATGTAGTCTGCGTTTTGCGTCATTTACGTTATGGTAGGGGAGCCCAAGCCGGGATTTTTGCAGTTACTCGAGTGCGTCAGATTATCATATGGGGAGAAACCTGGTGCCCTGCAGATGTCCCTCTACCATATATTGGCTCTTAACACAGGGGAGTTCGTTAAGGGGGGCTCGAGAAAAAAATCTATCCTTAAAAATATTCGAAATTGTCAGATTAAGATAAGGTAAGTTAAGTACATGCAAAAGAGTGTATATTTCAAAAGTCTGACGATTTGAGCGGGGCGTAAGGAAATAGGTGATTTAAAAAGTTTCACAAAAAAGCGAATAATTCACGAAATGAACGTTAGATCGAAAAACTAAAAAATACGTATTCAATATTTTTCAAAAATCTATAGAATGATACCAAACATGACCCCCACAGAGAGGGGTGGGGGTAAATTTAAAACTTTAAATACCAATTCCGCGATATTTCGCAAAATAAACATTAGATCGGAAAACTGCAAAATACACTTAATCAATATTTTGAAAAATCTATCGAATGGCACCAAACACGACCCCCCACGGAGGTGGGGTGGGGGTTACTTTAAAATCTTAAATAGGAGCCCCAAATTTTTATTCCAGATTTGGATTCTTTACGTAAAAATAAGCAACTTTTATTTGAAACATTTTTTCGAATTATGGACAGATGGCGCTATAATCTGAAAAAAACGATTGTTGGAAATGGAAAATTAAATTAAAAAATGGCAAGCGCCCACTAAAATTAAAAACTTTACTTAACTTTTTTTGGTTTTAGGACCTACTTACTCTTCACAATTCAATAGGTCCTCAAAGCGCTCGAGTGACTGCACATTTAGCATACTTTGCTCCCCTACTATTAAAATTTAAGCTTAGGCTTAGATATTACAATCTTCCTTTGTTTCATTTTATCTTTGATTTATATAGTGAGGGGAAAATTATGGAATAAATTAATTTTTTTAAGAATGCGAGATTTTGGAGAGAAATCCCGAAAGAGGTCGATTCTTATTTTGAAAATATAATTGTTTGGCGTATGTAAGTATATATCCTGATAGTGACATATATCCTGGGCGTGATGATGTAAACGATAATTTTTTTTAATGGGAATAGGGGTCGGGAGACAACTCATTTGAAAGGTTATTCAATTCTCTTTTCAGTAATATAAAAATTATCATAAATATTTATACAGGGTGACCAAAAAAAGAATTTTTGAATTAAAATAATTGGCACAAAAAGAAGAATGTATATAATTTATTTAATTAAAAATACATATTACTGGAAAATATTCACATGGCAAATAAACATTGCTTTTCGCTTAAATTAGATGTTCAAACTGCGAAGAGGCAGGTGGGTAGGAGCTTTAACATTGAATTTAAGCGAATAACAATATTTAATCCTGTTTTTTGACAGCAGTAAAATGTATTTTAAATTAAATAAATTGCATACATTCTTATTTTTGTGTAAATTAGTTTAGTCCAAAAATTATTATTTTTTGGCCACCCTGTATAAGTAATTTTGATAATAAATATTAAAAAAAAATGTATACCATTTTTATTCAGCTGCAATGCGAAGCCAAAATTTTTACTTAGTTCAGAGAGTGCAACCAGCACTCTAATCGACGATTTCGCCTCTTGTTAGAGGCTCATCAGAGAATGCATAGGTTGCTATCTCTGACCCAATTTTAAATTATCCAGTCTACTACTCCCCGCATTGCAACTAACGTGATGGTAGTAGCAACGAATATATACTCTCCTATAATTATATATGTAGGAGCTATATATTCTTTGGTAGTAGGTGCCTAGCGGCATCTGCTGAATAAAAGTCAAGGTGCCTAGCGGCATCTGCTGAATAAAAGTCAAAGTTTTCAACCTAATAATATATTAAAAAATATTTAAAGTCCAAAATTAATTAAAATTTGATTAGTAAAAATAGGACCGGCGTAGCTCAGGCGGTAGTATGCTTGGATCGCGTGCATGTAGGCCGGGGTTCAAATCCTAGCGAAGGGCAAGAACAACTAGACATTTTTAAAAAATGTCTATAGACCCCACGTCGACTCAGCCTGAATAAAATGAGCACCTTGAGTAAAACCAGGGGTAATAATAGGCGGTTGAAGCGTAGCACTGGCCCTGTTACCTTCCTTGTATACCGTAGGCCCTAGATATAGCAGACTAGCATGCAATAATCCCAAAGCCGCGTTAGCGGTATAAAACGGGAGACTATTACTATAAATATTTAAAATAATATTAAATTGAAAACTTTTTGGTCCATTTTCCTGGTAACACCTCCAAAAGCTTTCAATTTGATATTATTTTAAATATTTTTAAATATTTTATTAGGTTGAAAACTTTGACTTTTATTTAGCAGATTCCGCTAGACACCTACTACTATCACGTTAGTTGCAATGCGGGGACTAATAGACTGGATAATTTAAACTTGGGTCAGAGATAGCAACCTATGCATTCTCTGATGAGCCTCTAATAAAAGGCGAAATTGTCGATTAGAGTGCCGGTTGCGCTCTCTGAACTAAGTAAAAATTAAGACAGTTTTGGCTTCGCATTGCAACTGAATAAAAATGGTACACATTTTTATTTTCTATTAGTATTACTCCTTTTGAGTAACATAGGTCCATTTTCCGTTGGAATTTACCACGATGAACAGACGGGGTTGTAAATTGCAAATTTTAGAATTCCCTCGTGTCTTCTTTGCTTCAGCATCCATCTGGCTTGCAATTTTTAGAAGCCGTGGAGGTGTTACCAGTAAGATGGACCAAAAAGTTTTTAATTTAATATTATTTTAAATATTTTTAAATATCTTATTTGGTTAAAAACTTGTCTTTTAATTATAATAAAGTTTATATTAATGAAAAGAGAATTGAATAACCTTTCAAATGAAATATCACACGACCCCTATTCTCGTTTAAAAAATTATCGATCACGTCATCACGCCTAGACGGATGACGTCACTAGTATGATGTATACAGTGAGCACGTAAAGGTTGGAATTAATTCATTTTCACGAGAATGGATGACTGGAAAAAAATCCCGAAACAGGTCAATTCTTATTTTTAAATTACATCTTTTTGGCATATATATCATACTAGTGACGCCATCCATCTGGGCGTGATGACGTCATCGTAGATTTTTTTAAATTTGAATAAAGGTCGTGTGATACCTCATTTGAAAGATAATTTAATTCTCTATTCAGTAGTGTAAACATTAACATAATTATTTATACAGGGTGTCCAAGAATTTTTTTTTAAAATTTAATTTATTGACATTAAAAGAAGAATGTATGTACTTTATTTAATTTAAGATAGATGTTACTGCTCTCATAAAACGGAAAAAAAATGTTTATTTAAAAAATAATCATCGCTTTTCGCTTAAATTAAATGTTCAAACTGTCAAGAGGCAGGTGGGTGGCTGCATTAATATTGAATTTAAGCAAATACAATATTTATTTATTAAATAAACATTTTTTTTTCTGTTTTCTGAGAGCGGTAAAATGTATTTTGAATTAAATAAATTACATACATTCTTCTTTTTATGTCAATAAATTTCATTCAAAAATTTTTTTTTAACACCCTGTATAAATAATTATATAAATGTTTATACTACTGGACAGAAAATCGAATTACCTTTCAAATGAGCTCTTACACGACCCCTATTCTCATTTAAAAAAATAATCGATGACGTCATCACGCCCAGATAGGTGACGTCACTAGTATGATATATATGCCAAAAAGGCGTAACTTAAAAATAAAAATTGACCTGTTTCGGGCTTTTTTCCAAAATTGTCTATTCTCAAGAAAATGAATTTATTCCAACCTTTACGTGCTCACTGCATGTCAAAATATCATAATTTAAAAATAAAAATCTACCTGTTTCGAGATCTATCTCCAAAATCTCCCATTTTCGAAAAAATGAATTTATTCCATAATTTTGCCCCTGTTTGTACCTGTATGATTCATGTCATATCTTGCATATTATGCCAAAAAGCTAATGCGTATTCTTTCTCAAGGAATTCGCCTGTTCTGTTTCATTTAATATTACTTTAGCTTTAGATACCAATAATACAGCATCTGTACAGTTTAATTCTAATATACAATTATTATTTTTTTTTGTTTTTTCTTATTTAGCTTAATGCCTCGACAACTAATGCCCATTGGCATGGTACAGAAGATTTTTCCAATCTGGTACCTAGTGTAATGTATAGTGTGTGTAAATGTCTTGTTACTAAACAAAGTAGACGTTATTATCTTTGCAAAGAGAGGTTATTATATTCGAACGTCTGCGGTCAGTCCGGTGAGTATCGATCCCACAAGGATAGAAACTATTTTCATCTGTTAATTTTTAATAAATGAAAAATTCTCTACCCAGGCGAGATTCAACCTCACTACCTTTGGATCCAATAGGCCTGGATCCCACGTACCAAAAACAAATTTATTAATAGCAAGCTGAAAATTTGTTAATAGCTTAACGTTGTCTAGTCGGACAACTTTGATGTACGAGAACATTGGAACAGGGTAAGTTTTAAATGTGGAACAGGTTACAGGTTTCGAACGTCAGACTACGAAAACGTCCCATGTATTTTGTCGGACACAACTTCCAATTGATTTATTACCCTTTCATTAAACTCTCATGCAAAAATCAGACTGATATTTAACACCAACATAATTCCTGTCATTTGACATTTTCTACGTGTCTGACTTATTAAAATGCCCAACATATTTGCCCAACAAACATTGTAATTAAGTCGCCCAATATAATGTCCAATTAAGTCGGCATCATATGGGAAACTTTTTTATTCTTAGTTTTATGAAAAAAAGTTATTCCTTATAAAAAGTTGTGCATGGTCTAAAACTTAAAATACAACCATCAGTTATCAATTTTTTTAAGCCGTATACCAGGTATGTCAAAAAATATGAATTTTACTCAAGAGTAAAGTAGCTTTATTTTTCACAATATTGAAAATTGTTATGGGGTCATTCCATTTCAAATCACTCAATTTTGGAGCAAAAAAAATTTTGGACCTCCGATTTGTCTGAAAATTGGTATATAGCTTCTGCGGAACGTAAAAATAAGATATTTAAGGTCAAAAAATCTTCTTTTTTTCTCAAAATGTTATTTTATGCGATTTTACAGTGATTTGGTGTTTATTTATACAAATTTGCATTTTCTATCGTAAAGTATCAATGAAAACATAATATTTTAGTAGAAAGGACTCAAAAATGTCATTATATGGCATTATAGCAAGTTACTTTGATTCAAAACAAGCTTTTGATCAAATTTAATAGTGTAGAAAACGTTAAAATACCGTTTTTTACATTTTTCTCCATTCCCAAAATACATCATAATCGATTTGGCTGAAAACTTTCCCACAGATAGACAAAACATAGGACTTTAAGTGGTGAGACGGATTTGAATTATATTACAATACCAAAAAAGTTACATGCAATAGTATAGTCAAAAATATAGGCGACTACTGTAAGTACAATTAACTCGAAAATATCGACCTCACGACAAAAATTGTTAAAAAGAAATTGTAATAATTGTAAATACGATTTATTTGGAACCATTTCAGTTCATACCATTTTTGTCGAAAAGTTAAAAATGGCGGAGATATTGAGCAAAACAGGTTCTTATTTAAAATCAAGATGGCGGCTAACGTAACGGAGGAATTCATTCGTTATTTTAAATTTAGGCTATTACTGACTGCTCTAAAGATCAGAAAAATAAAATTTTGGGCAGCTCGGCATTCAATTTCAAATGCTATCTCGACTGGACTAATATATACTTTTGAGTCTGATATTACTGCATGTAACTTTTTTGGTATTGTAATATAATTTAAATCCTTCTAACCACTTAAAGTCCTATCTTTTGGCTATCTGTGGGCAAATTTTCAGCCAAATCGATGATGATGTATTTTGGGAATGGAGGAAAATGTAAAAAACGGTATTTTAACGTTTTTTACACTATAAAATTTGATAAAAAACTTGTTTGGATTCAAAATAACTTGTTATAATGCCATATAATGACATTTTTGAGTCCTTTCTACTAAAATATTATGTTTTCATTGATACTTTACGACAGAAAATGCAAATTTGTTTAAATAAACACCAAATCACTGTAAAATCGCATAAAATAACATTTTGAGCAAAAAAGAAGAAGAAGATTTTTTGACCTTAAATATCTTATTTTTACGTCCCGCAGAAGCTATATACCAATTTTCAGACAAATCGGAGATCCGAAATTTTTTGCCTGAGTGATTTGACATGGAATGTACCTATGATAAAAAGTTGTTAAACCAGGCTGTGGGTGAAAAAACGTGATGTAATTCAGGAATTTTTGAAACCTATCAGGTGTTGTAAAGGACGATGCCAGGAATAACTTCTACTAAAATGTGACCAAAAATATTATGAGCTTTTTTTTAATTGCGATTTTCATTTTTTAAATTTGCAATTTTTAAAGATTTTTAATTTTGCAGCTTAGGATATTGATTTTAGACAAAAATTTTTGATAGAAAGTTGTAGTAAATTAAAAAACCTACAATTTGAGCTATGGTAAGTTTAATTTCGTTTATTGGTTATTGCAAAACAGCATGCGAAAGGTCCAAAATGGCCGTTTTTTACAATTGCGTTTTTTATTGTACAAATATTTTTTTTATTTTTTAAAGCTTTAAAATGAAGATCTTTCAATTCCAAACATAAAAAAAAACAAGGCCGGATTAACGAATTTGTTGCTTATATATTATAAATTGTTTATCCCAAGAGGTCAAATGTCGAAGGCTATAACTTTTTGAAGAAACATCGTAGAGAGTTGTTGTAACATCCAATCTCCTTCTGAAAAGTTATATTTTCATACTCTGATGTAAATAAATGCGTAAAACATTTTTAAACCTCTAATTTTTGGGTTTGAAAATAAGTGGGCAAATTTCGTTATAAACATTTAGAGCTGAAGCGGCCCAGTACATCCTATGAGTTTTTAACTTACAGATTATTGTTGCTGAAGAGGAAACGAAGATTTATAAAAAAATAAGAAATTTCTACGACCAACTGAAGCCGAGCTAAATGTTGGGTTTGAAAATAAGGGGGCAAATTTCGTTATAAACATTTAGAGCTGAAGCGGCCCTGTACATCCTATGAGTTTCTAACTTACAGATTATTGTTGCTAAAGACGAAACGAAGATTTATAAAAAAATAAAAAAAAATTACAACCAACTGAAGCCGAGATAATTGTTTATTTTTTCTTAAATCGTAGTGCCTTTATTTATAACAATTAAGAAATTATTTTACAGTCATTGACTAAAGAAAGACTTATATTATTTTAAAATAAAAATTATTATAAAATATAATTACATTTAATTATTAAAAATAATTTTTAAAATCGGTGCTTTTGCGAGCGGCCGAATTTTGCAAATCGCCCGGCTCGCTTCAAATCCGCGCGCTCGAAAATTTTTTACGTAACTTGTATTAAATTTTGACCGAAAAGAATTTAATAATATTACCATTATAATATACAGTGTATTTACCACTGTATTTGTTTTTCTTGATAAACTTTTATATGTGAAATCTCATTTCTGAAGAAATAATATTACAAAAATGATACATATAACTATATTTTTAATTTTTGCATTGTTATATAAATATAATAATAATAATGTTACTTCTTATTATACAGTATAAAACTTTTTCTTCTTGTAGTGACTATCCGTTTTGGATGTTGGCGACCATCATGGCAATTTGTCAAACCCCATTTGGAAACTGAGAACCAGGAAGGCGAAGGATTACCTTGCTAGAAAATTTACGTACGTCGTTCAACACAACAACTACAAATCTTTTTAGAGCAGCAGTACCGATTTAGTGTGCAAGTACAGATTGCCATGATGGTCGAAAACATCCAAAACGGATAGTCACTACAAGAAGAAAAAGTTTTATATTGTATAATAAGAAGTAACATTATTATTATTATGTTTATATAACAATGAAAAAATTAAAAATATAGTTATATATTTCATATATATGTATCATTTTTGTAATATTATTTCTTCAGAAATGAGATTTCCCATATAAAAGTTTATCAAGAAAAACAAATACAGTGGTAAATAGACTGTATGTTATAATGGTAATATTATTAAATTGTTTTCGGTTAAAATTTAATACAAGTTACGTAAAAATTTTCCGAGCGCGCGGATTTGAAGCCAGCCGGGCGATTTGCAAAATTCGGACGCTCGCAAAAGCACCGATTTTAAAAATAATTTTTAAGAATTAAATGTAACTATATTTTATAATTATTTTTAATTTAAGATAATATAAGTCTTTCTTTAGTCAATGACTGTAAAATAATTTCTTAATTGTTGTAAATAAACGCACTACGATTTAAGAAAAAAGAAACAATTATCTCGGCTTCAGTTGGTTGTAGAAAATTTTTATTTTTTTATAAATCTTCGTTTCGTCTTCAGCAACTTTAATCTGTAAGTTAGAAACTCATAGGATGTACAGGGCCGCTTCAGCTCTAAATGTTTATAACGAAAATTGCCCCCTTATTTTCAAGCCCAACATTTAGCTCGGCTTCAGTTGGTCGTAGAAATTTTTTATTTTTTTATAAATCTTCGTTTCGTTTTTAGCAACAATAATCTGTAAGTTAAAAACTCATAGGATGTACAGGGCCGCTTCAGCTCTAAATGTTTATAACGAAATTTGCCCCCTTATTTTCAAACCCAAAAATTAGAAGTTTAAAAATGTTTTACGCATTTATTTACATCAGAATATGAAAACATAACTCTTTAGAAGGAGATTGGATGTTTCACCAACTCTCTACGATTTTTTTTCAAAAAGTTATAGCCTTCGACATTTGACCTCTTGGGATAAACAATTTATAATATCTAAGCAACAAATTCGTTAATCCGACCTTACAGTTTTTTTTATGTTTGGAATTGAAAGATCTTCATTTTAAAGCTTTAAAAAATAAAAAAATTGTTTGTACAATAAATAACGCAATTGAAAAATCGGCCATTTTGGACTTTTCGCAGGCTGTGTTGCAATAACCAATAAACGAAATTAAACTTACCATAGCTCAAATTGTAGGTTTTTTAATTTACTACAACTTTCTACTAAAAAGTTTTTCCCTAGAATCAATATCCTAAGCTGCAAAATTAAAAATCTTTAAAAATTGCAAATTTAACAAATGAAAATCGCAATAACAAAAAAAGCTCACAATATTTTTGGTCACATTTTAGTAGAAGTTATTCCTGACATCGTCCTTTACAACACCTGATAGGTTTCAAAAATTCCTGAATTATATCCTGAAATCGACCTATTTTTCACCCACAGCCTGGAGTATGTTTGGAATTAAGAACTATATTCTAATATGCAAAATTCTACCTTTCTAATTGAAAAAAAAAATTGATTTTTTTTAAATTATGAATAACCAACATTATTTTCAGTTATTTCAATTATTATGTAATAACTCTATAATTATTATGATAATAACTCTTTTATTCTTTTTTTTTTCTTTTTTTTTATAATATCACATCGACCACGCAGGGTCATTAGCGCATTTAGGTTAATGTAACCATAATTTATATAAACAATGAAAATATAACTCTTTAGAAGGAGATTGGATGTTTAAAAGATAAGAACTTATTTACATAAGTTAATAATGGTATGTTTGTTACAATGTGCGTTTTAGATCTTTTGAAGTATTTGACAGTCTTTAAGGTACGAAAATATTTTTTTAGTATCTGTATTTTCTTCTAGGGCCTCTTTTAGGGAGTTGGGTATGTTATACTTCCGTCGTTCACTGTTATATTTGGGACACTGGATTAAAAAATGTTTTACCGTTAGATCACTGTTGCACATTTCACACACTGGTTTATTTTTGCGTTGTAGTAAGTAGTCATGAATAAGTCTTGTATGACCGGTACGGAGACGGGTAAGTATCACTTGTTCTCTTCTGTCTTTTATTCTTGGTTTCCAAAGATGTGGGTGTTTGCTGACTTCCTATAGTCTTGATGGAGTGTTGTTCCAAGTTTGTTGCCATTTTTGAATTATTTTTTGTTTTAAGAGAGGTTTTAAATCGTTTTGCACCAATTTGTTACTTTTTTCGGACACAGGGTTAGTTGAAGCACTTTTAGCTAGTTTATCTACAACTTCATTACCTTCAATTCCGACATGAGAAGGCACCCATAAAAAGTGAACTTGGATGTTCTTATTTGAAATGTTTTTAAGTTCTCTTTTAATCAGATTCCATTGAATTAGAGAGTTGAAGATGATGTATTAATAAGTGTCTGTAGATGCGTCACTGTGTAAGTCAGTGTGAATGTCTTGCTTTACTATTTTATTTCTTATTCTAGTGCATTTGACGTTAATTTTTCGATCCTTCAGGTAAGGGTATATGTCAGATAATAGATCTATGACTTCTGTTGTCTCTTCTGTATACATTTTTGCGATACTCAAAGGGTCTGCTGCGTTCTCACAGTTTTCAAAAAAGTCTAATAACTGTTCGTAAGTTACAGGGTACTTGGAGTTTGGGTTGTCAAATAATATTTTAGTGCAACTTAGCATTTCCTCCAGTGTTTTTTTGTTGTGATATTTCATCTGATTTTATTTTTTCTCTTTATTTTTTGGTGTTATGAAAGTAGGTTTCTCTCTAGATGTAGTAGCTGTTGGAGAGATTTGGGAGATTGTGCGTTTGTTTTGTGCTTTGTCTGTGTTTATATGCTGTGTCTTATTTTCTAGGTCGATTTTAAGAGGGTTTGTCTGAGTTTTTTGGATTGGTGGATTAGTTGTTATTTCAATCGGGTCTGTGTTTGGAAATTTATTTTTTGATGTTGGATTTCTATCGCTTTCAGTTATTGAATCTTGGGATATTTGTGGTTGTGACAAAATCTGTAGTTCTTTGTTTGTTTGCGAGGAAGTAGTTTGGTCGTTTGTGGGTGATGCTAATTTGGGATTTAGTGTGGTGTTAAGTTCCGGTTTCATTAATATCTGGGTACCTTCTTCGTGTTCTGTTAGTGGTTGTTCTTGTAGCTGACTATATTCTTCATTGGCAGAGTTATGTATGTTCGCTTTATGGTCAGTTTCCATTTGATTAATTGGACTACTTAATGATGATAAAGAAGGACAGTCAGAATCTTGATGTCCGACCGTCTTGCATCTGGAGCAGTTTAAACCGTCTATGGAAGTGTATATTCGATATGATGTATGGTCGAAAGAAATTAGGAAAGAGTCAGGAATCGATTCATTTTCTAAAGGACTTATGCAGATTTGCCTTCTAAAGCTAAGCACGTGGCTGTATTCCGGGTCTGGTATACCTACTCGTAGAAACGTCATGTTGGAGACAGATTTTATACCCATAGTTTTTAGGTGCTCTTCAATTATGCTATTAGGTATAGTAGGAGATACACTAGATATGATTAATCTCTGGGCAGGAGTTATTAGTCTTCTTACTTCAATTTGGTTGCCATCAATAATTACATATTTGTGGGAGCTAAGAAATGGTCAACTATAATATTTAGACGAGAGGTAGATGCAGTTGCGGTTGTTTGCGATTTTGGATGCCCAAATAATATTTTTGGGCTGTACTATTGATCCAACAGCTTTTACATATTCAAAAACTTGTATTCCTTGTATGGTTGAGAGTATGATACCTTGGTCTTTTGAAGGATGCTTAAAACTGTTTAATGCTTGAGAGTAAGAGATATGTGACGTAGTCGGTGTATTTCGTGAAGTAGTAGTCAACTCCGGTTCAGCCATCGTCTCGTTGAAAATTTACATGCATTGGAACAGTGGATCCGAAGCCGGACCTGGCCACTTAACAAAATTTGAATCAGCAAAAAGTTGTTGTCGATAATCGATAAATTGGATTGAAATCGATTAAATATTGCCTTTTAACTTCTGATTTTATGGTTAGATATAAATAATGTAATTTTGTACTCACAGAATCGTTGGTTTTTTAACACACTGTCACATTTAAACTTTATCTTGCAAACAGTATAAAAATTAAATTATATTTCAACTTTTAACTACTTGAATTTATAAATTTGTCGGGACCGATATAAAGCTGTAAGATTTGCTCGCTATCAGGGCCGGCTTTCTCTTTTATTCTTAATTTTACGAAAAAACAGTAATTCTTAATAAAAAGTTCTGCATGGTCTAAAACCTTAAATACAACCATCTAATATCAAATTTGAATAATTTTATACGAGGTACGTCAAAAAAGATGAATTTCGATTAAGAATAAAGCACCTTTACATTTCAAAATATTTCAATAAGAAGGATGGAATTAAATATTGGAACATGGTTTTTAGTTCTAAACAACTTTACATAAGCACAATTTTCAATATTGTAAAAAATAACGGTATTTTATCTAAGTACTCTTGAGCAAATTCATATTTTTTTATACCTCGTACAAAATTGACAAAATTTGATATAAGATGGTTGTATTTTAGGTTTTAGACGTTAGTTTTTCGTAAAATTAATAATAAAAGAGTTATCATAATTGAAATAAATAACTGCAAATAATGTTGGTTAGTAAAATTTTCAAAATATTTTTTTTTCTATTAGAATGATGAAATTGTGTATTAAAATATAGTTCTTAATTCCAAACAACTTTTTATTATAACAATTTTCAATATTGTGAAAAATAAAGCTACTTTACTTTTGAGTAAAATTAATATTTTTTTACATACATCGTATACGGATTAAAAAATTGGTAACTGATGGTTGTATTTTAAGTTTTAGACCAAGCACAACTTTTTATAAAGAATAACTTTTTTCCATAAAACTAAGAATAAAAAAGTTTTCCGTATGATGCCGACTTAATTGGACACGCTGTATAAAGTTTGCTATTGAATAAACTTAAAAACAACCTGCTAGTTTTTACAATCATAAACTTGTCAGGATGACACCTTACACAATTAAAACTTCCCCTGTTCCAATGGTCCCGTACATCAAAGTTTGACCGACTAGTCACCGTTAAGCAATTAACAAATTTTCAGCTTGCTATTAATAAATTTTTTTTTGGTACGCGGGATCCAGGCCTACAAAAGTAGGCACTTTTACCACTGAGATACAGAGGGGTTTATACAATTATTGATTATTAAATTGTTGTTTATTTTGTTAAGATATATCGGTATCAGCTTATTACATGTCATGGTATTGAACAATTCTTTCGTAATAAAAACGCCTAATGTGTTATAAAATGACCATGTTCTTATTTTAACACAGTTCCAGCCCTTGATCTTTTATTATATTAGTATTATGTAAATGATAAAAATGTTTACTATTTTTAGCTCTGATAAATATTTTTCCTGAATGTTTGTTTATACTCAAAAGTGATAAAATTGCATTAATTATTATGTTATAGTATCAATAAAACTTTCGTTAATATAAGTAAATCTGTCTTAGAGAATGTAGGTATCTACAATATACGATAATATACTACTGTAGTATATTGTAACAATATCATCATCATCAGTAGCTCGATAACCCTTTTTGGGTTCTGGCTTGTTCTAGGATTTTCCGCCATTCTGTTCTGTTCCTTGCTTTATTCTTCCAGTGGGTAATCTCAAGTGTTTTCAGATCTTGTTCCACTTGTTCCATGTATCTAAGTTTGGTTCTTCCCTTTGACCTTCTCCCTACTGGTGTTTGCCTCATTATATATTTTGGTGTTTCGGTCTCCAACATCTGTTCAACATGGCCCATCCAGCGCAGACGTCCTATCTTTATGGATGTTATGACATCGGGTTCGTTGTATGTTGCGTATAGTTCAAAATTATATCTTCTGCTCCATACGTCATTTTCTTTCACCCCCTTATATATGTGTTCTGAGTATT
Source organism: Diabrotica virgifera virgifera (assembly GCF_917563875.1). Taxonomy (NCBI): domain Eukaryota; kingdom Metazoa; phylum Arthropoda; class Insecta; order Coleoptera; family Chrysomelidae; genus Diabrotica; species Diabrotica virgifera. The sequence continues at coordinate 58,537,028 of NC_065447.1, forward strand.
TTTCGTTCAAACGTACCTAATAAGTTCTCATCGCTTTTCGACAGTGTCCATATCTCTGATCCATATATAAGGACCGGTTTTATCAGGGTTTTGTATATTTTGCATTTGATTTTTCTCGTGATGTTGTTAGATCTTAGATGTTTAATTATTAGTCCATTATATGTTTTATTAGAAATATGTATTCTTTTCTTAACTTCTTCGCTGACATTGTTATCTGCGCTAACTAGTGAACCTAGATATGTACAAAATTTTACGCTTTCGATGTTATAGTCTCCTATTGTCAGATTCTGTAGGTTTCTTTGGCCTGTCGATTTGCTGGCCTTCATGTATTTGGATTTTATTTCATTAATATTTAAGCCACTATTTTGTGCCGCTCTTTCTATCGCATTAAATACTTCTATCATTTCTCTTTTGCTTCTAGCTATGATATCAACATCATCTGCAAATGCCAATATTTGTACACTTCTGTTACTACACCTGTACACCTGTACACTGTACACCTGTAGACCTGTACACCTGTTATTATTGTTCCTCTGGTGTTGACTTTTGACTCTCTAATTATTTTTCTCTAATGTGATGTTGAATAGAATACAGGATAGGGCATCTCCCTGTCGTAGGCCCGTTCTAACATGGATTGTGTCTGTTTGTGCGTTTTGAACTCGATGTTGTTCTGAAGCTATTTCCTTGTGGCATTTTTTATGATTAATTATTTATATGGGAAATAAGCCACAATTAAAATGTGGCTTATTTCCCATATAAATAATTAATCATTTTGAACTCGAATTTTGCTTTGTACTTTAAGTGTTTCTTTTACTATATCAATGAGTTGAGTTGGCATATTAAACTCTTTCAGGGCGTGGATCAGAAATTCTCGATGAATACTATCATAGGCACAGGCACTCTCAAAATTATTGAAGAGATGATGTGTGTCTATATTAAATTCACTAGTCTTTTCCAAGTTTTGCCTCAAGACGAAGATCTGATTTATTGTGGATTTCTTCCTGCAGAAACCACATTGATATCCCCCACTATTTGTTCCACATATGGTCTCAATCGCTCATACACAATATTTGACAGTATTTTATATGCCACAGTCAGTAGCGTTATTGACCGGTAGTTTTTACATTCAAGCTGATCTCCCTTTTTATGTAGTGGAATAATTACTACGGTATTCCAGTTTTGTGGCAGTTGTTTATTATTCCATTGTAACAATATACAACATACAATAAAAATATATAGAAGTTAATCATAAACTAGATTAATTAGTAATAACTACATAGCTTCAGATAAAAGCTGAATATTAATAAAGTTAATAAATAAAAAAAAGTAATAGATGTTCTTATTCTTGGGTCACAAACCAGATAACACAAGATTGTACCTAGTTAAATAAACCCCTTAATTGGACAGCAAATGTTGGTTTTTCGGTCATAAACGAAATAACGTATAAAATGGTACATAGTTACTTTTTCCTTAAGTGCTCAGTGTGTAATTACTCTGGGCTAATTAGAAAAATACAAGGAAAAGTTATTTACCAGCAATTTTATTGCTGGAATCGAATCTTATTATTGTATGTATTAATAATATAGGTATGCAAGGTCCGCAGATAGTGTGCTACTTTTTTTATAAACAAAATGGCGCCTGAAAATCGTGTTTTTTTCAATTTTTGCTCTATAACTCCAAATATTTTAACTTTACACCCAAATAAAAATTCACCGCAACTAAATTATGCATAGAGATGTGTTTTTCCCGATTCACTTCGACGAAAACTTTCCCTGGAAAAAGCGGGTATTTCCAACAAAATCTTTAATTTTCAACTAAAATTTTAGATAAGTATTTGTTAATAAATAATTAAATAACTTGGTAATATAAAAGGCCTTTTCGCATAGATTATAATTCCAGAAGCCGATGGAAATTGAATGAACCGTTTAGCAACAATTGAATTGTTAATTAAAAAATTACGGTCGCTATAATAACGACAATAATTATGATGCATAAGAATAACTATGATTTTTTCATAAAAAGACACTATACCTATCTAATGTACTTTACAGAATTAAAATTGGACTATTTAAGCGGCCTCAGGAATATTTTAAAACTATAAAAAATATTAAATAAAATATTAAACTAAATTAAATTGTGAAAACGGTATTGGAAAAGCAGCGGCAGGACGCTTCTTTTAAAAGAAAACACATTTAATTATGATAAGTGGTTCCTGAGATACAACCGGTCAAAGTTGACCGGAATTTACGGCAAAGATATAAACAATAGGATCATAATTTTCAAAGCATCACCTTTCTACTTTTGTCCTCTTTCTTCACACCAATTTTAATATCTTTAAAATACTCATAACATATATTTTATAGTAAAAACTATCGATAATACGTGTGAAAATTGCCAAAAATAGCAAGATTCCAATCAAAAATTAGGTTGGAGAAAATGTAACCCTCAAAGATCAAAATCGGTATACGTTAAAAAAATGCATTTTCTCGGCTTCTCATGAAGCAATTTCCTTCATTCTTTTTTTGTTCTCTAATAACTCGAGTAGAGCCATCGAACTAACTCATTACTAATGTCAAACTTGCTTTTGTTTTGTTAGAATAGATTAATTTATTTAAAAGAACAGAAAACTACATATTTTTTCCAGTTGTAGGCTTTTTTTCAGATAAACTTACTACAAGTATACCTTTTAAAGTTAAAAACATAAATATTCTCATTTGAAAGCTGTATAATTATTTAAACAATTTTTATTTGAACAAATTAAAATTTTGTGTTATAATAAAGAAATTAATTTATTATAACAAAACAAAAGCAAGTTTGACATTTAATAATGCGTTAGTTCGATGGCTCTACTCGAGCTAATTGGGAACAAAAAAAGAATGAAGGAAATTGCTCCATGGGAAGCCGAGAAAATGCATTTTTTTAACGTATAACGATTTTGAACTTTGAGGGTTACATTTTCTCCAACCTAATTTTTGGTTGGGATTTTGCTATTTTTGGCAATTTTCACACGTATTATCGATAGTTTTTATTATAATAATATATGTTATGAGTATTTTAAGGATATGAAAATTGGTGTGGAGAAAGAGAACAAAAATAAAAAGGTGACGGTTTGAAAATTATGATCCTATTGTTTATATCTTTGCCCTAAATTCCGGTGAACTTTGACCGGTTGTATCTCAGGAAGTACTCATCATAATTAAACATTTTTTATTTTGAAAGAAGCGTCCTCCCGCTGTTTTCGAATACCGTTTCCACAATTTAATTTAATGTTTCCCGAGATATTCTATTTGTTTATAAGCCAAAAAATTCTTTATAATTTTAAAATATTCCTGAGGCCGCTTAAATAGTCCAATTTCAATTCTGTAAAGTAAATTAGATAGGTATAGTGTCTTTTTATGAAAAAATCATAGTTATTCTTATGCATCATAATTATTGTCGTTATTATAGCGACCGTAAATTTTTAATTAACTATTCAATTGTTACTAAACTGTTCATGCAATTTCCATCGAATTCTGGAATTATAATCTATATGAAAAGGGCTTTTACACTACCAAGCTATTTAATTATTGATTAACAATTACTTATCTAAAAGTTTAGTTGAAAATTAAAGATTTTGTTGGAAAAACCCGCTTTTTCCGGGGAAAGTTTTCGTCGAAGTAAATCGAAAAAACACGTCTCTATGCAGAATTTAATTGTGGTGAATTTTTATTTGAGTGTTTTTGGTGTAAAGTTAAAATCTTTGGAGTTATAGAGCAAAAATTGAAAAAAACATGATTTTCGGGCGCCATTTTGTTTATAAAAAAAGTAGCACACTATCTGCGGAGTTTGCATACCTATATTATTAATACATACAATAATAAGATTCGATTCCAGCAATAAAATTGCTGGTAAATAACTTTTCCCAAAAATGGCCTATTCTCCGTTAATTATCAGCCCAGACTAAATGTCAAATATTTTATTAGGTACATATTTTGATTAAAATACGCCATAATCTACTATATTCCCACACAATTCTTTACTAAAAATGCACTATATAGAATCTTCAAAAATTCCAAACCAAAGTTCTGTGAATGATAGAAAGGGCCTCCAGTAACTGTCCAATGATGTGATAGAAAAAGACCTAAAAATTCCTTTTATGAAGGAGGAAATTTTAAAGCTTAGCAAACAATAAAAGAGAGCCTAGTGTGCTGTGTGCATCCCAACGCGTTCACGAGTAAGTTGTTCCACGTTAGTGGTGACGTGGCTACGGGCAGATAAAGCAACATAAACGAACAGTAAACTTAATAATTAGATTTTAAGATCAGATTGAAGTAGATACTTAGAATGGCAATGACAAATTATAGACGAGGGTATTTAGCACTAAAAACACCGGAATAAATCGATTTTTAAATATTGAGGATGATGTCAGGAAAAAAGTCTACTATACAAAAATGGATCAGAATCAATCAATCAATCAGATATTAATCAGAAGAATTCCGTAACTAGCGAAATTAATGCACATATTTCCAGTGTAAATCGTACATACTATGCTAATAAAATATTGATGACATCGAAATTACTAAATAAAAGAACCAAAATGACTGTCTACAGAATCTTGATTAGACCCGTTGTAACCTGTGCTTGTGAAACCTGGGTAATGACGAAAAAAGATGAAGCCCAATTCAGGACATTCAAGAGAAAGATACTGAGAAAAGTATATGGCCCGGTGCAAGAGGTAGACGGCACATGGAGAATCAGGAGAAACGACGAGGTTAATGAACTCGAGGTATGCTATTGTAAAATTTGTGAAAAGTCAAAGACTGTCATAGCTGGGACATGTTCAGACAGTTCAGACTGTATTCCTTCACTCAACCGTTCTCTCCAGTTCTTTCTCTTTTGCCAGTCCCCTTCCTGTAGATTCCTTCTTCTTCTTCTATGGCACTACAGCCCAAATTGAGCCTTGGCCTCCTTTATTTTTTGCCTCCACCCTTGCCTGTCTGTGGCTGCTCTTCTCCATACACGGACTCCTAAAAGGGCTTGTGCGTCGCTGTTTACTGTGTCTTCCCAGCGCTTTCGTGGCTTCCCAACCGGTCTCTTTCCTTGCATTCTAGCATTCAGTGCTCGTTTTGGTAGCCTATCCTCTCCCATTCTTATCACATGTCCGGCCCATTGCAATCTTTGTAATCTAATGAAGTCTGACAGGGGCGTTTCCTTATAAATTTGATAAAGCTCGTTGTTGTATCGACTTCTGAAGATTCCGTTTTCCCTCACAGGTCCTAGTATTCTCCTAAGTACTTTCCTTTCGAATGTGTCGAGTTTGTTTTTGGATGTTTCTTTCAGCACCCAGACTTCACTGCCATAGCATGTTATTGGTCGAATTAAGGTTTTATAGATTCTCATCTTTGTATTTCGGTGGAAACTTTTTGACCGAAATATATGGGAGAGGGCAAAATAAGCTCTGTTTGCCTGCGTTATTCTCTTCCTTATTTCTCCATCTTCTGATCCGTCGGCATATATTTCTACTCCCAGGTATGTAAACTTTTCAACCGTTTCAATGTCATCTTCACGTATAATGTTTTCTGGGACTATATTTCTTCTCGTCTGAGTCATTATTTTTGTTTTTTCTGTGTTAATTTCCAGACCTAGCATTTTTGTTTGTGTTTTTAACTCTGCATCTGTTTCCTGTGCTCCTGTTGATGTTCTACTCATAATATTAATATCATCAGCATAAGTGGCCAGTTGAACCGTTCGGTTGGTCAGTAGATTTCCTCGTCCAGTTTGCATTTGCCTAACCGCATAATCCAGTGCCAGGTTAAACAATGTTGGGGCCAGCCCATCTCCCTGTTTTAGTCCCTGCGAAATGTTAAAAAAGTCTGTCCGGTGGTTTTGTATTCGTACACATGCCTGAGTTTCATCCATTGTGGCTTTAATGAGTCTTATTAACTTGTGTGGTATTGCCAATTCAGCCAATATATAGTATAGTTTGTTCCTTTTGACTGAGTCGTATGCCTGTGTGAAGTCTACAAACACGTTGTGAACATCAATATCGTGTTCCCATGCTTTGCTCAAGATCTGTTTTACTGTGAATATTTGATCCAGTGTCGATCTTCCCCGTCGGAAGCCCGTCTGATACTCTCCAATAATATTTTCTGCTAGTGGTTGGAGCCGCTGGTTTATAATACACGTGAGGACTTTATATGCTGTACATAGTAGAGAGATTCCACGGTAGTTTTTGCACTGGAGTTTGTCTCCTTTTTTATAGATCGGGCATACTATACTTTTCTTCCAGTCGTCGGGTATTTTCTCTTCTTGCCATACGTCTCTGATGAGCGCGTGGATGTGACTTGCTAGGTGGTCGCCACCTACCTTATATAGTTCTGCTGGTATTTCATCAACTCCCGGAGCTTTATTGTTTTTCTGGGCTTTAATGGCTTCGAAAACTTCCTCTATGGTTGGAGCTCCTACTCCATTCTCTTCTACGTAGATCATACCCATTTCATCTTCACTTTCATCTTTACATAGACTGTAGATTCCTTCCTCCGTGTTATTTATAACCTCTTCTTGTTACTGTGCAGCTTCTCCTTAGGAATTTCATTTTTCTTATTTATTGTTCAATTTTCAAAGTGCTTTATATTCTTCTTTTTGTTTTTATACTGATGTTCTTATCCCACAGGACCGGGTTCAATTTTCGTATGCAGTCTTTTGTTTGTCCTAGTCTATTTTTTATATCTTCTTCAGTTGTTCCTTTGTTTGATATCATGAAACCTAAATACATGTATTTGTCTGTTCCTTTGATTTGTTTACTTTAGTCTTTTTATTTTTATTACCTATTCAGTTTTATTACTAATCTACAAGACATAGGAGAGAAATGTCATATTTGCAGTTAAATATCCGGGTGATATTTTTATATAAATTTAAATCATCAAACTTCTTGATTTATAATTATAATTTGACCAATTAGTCCATTCTTTCACGGTTTTTGCTCTAAATTTTAAAGAACCGCTTGGATTGACATGAAATTTGGCATATATATAGCTTACATGTCGAAGAAAAAAAGTGATATTATGCCGATGTGTGCTTTTGCCCTGGGGGTGACTTTCACCCCCTTTTGCGGGTGAAAAAATATATGTCCAAAATAAGTCTGGAAATGGGTAAACTGACTAATTTTAAGTAACTTTTTTTCTATAGAGCTTTCTCGCCAAGTCAACATTTTTCGAGTTATTTGCGAGTGAATATGTTCATTTTTCAACAAAATAACCACATTTTTAGACGGTTTTTCGCAAATAAGTCAAAAAGTAAGTATTTTGTCGAAAAAAACGTTCCTAGCAAAAATATAGCCCATAAAAAAGTAAAAAAAAATGGTGTACGCGTTAGATCTCTGGATCTCGTAGAACCAGAGTTATAGCCAATGAAAAATATATTCATATTCACCAAATTTGAAATAGAATATTTTGACGTGAAATATCCAAAAAATTAAGCACTTTTTGGGGAAAATCCATTATAACTTTTTTAAAGTGTTTAAAAAAGCTTTATTTCTGTTTTTACAAAAAGTTTCTAGCATTAAATTTAAACAAGTTACGTTCAAAATAAAGATGGTCCCTTTTGTTTTTGCAAAAAAAAAATCGGGAAGACCACCCCCTAATTAGCAACTTAAATGAAATTAACCGTTACCGCTCTACAAATTATTTTACTTATGTTGTGTTTATATGATCTGTAAGTTTCATCGATTCAAAGTGCTTATTTTTGAAAAAATTTGGTTTCAAAGTAAAATTTTTAAAAATTTAAATTTTGAAAAATATGTTTTTTTTCAAAATAACTTAAAAATTGTTAGAGATACCAAAAATCTCGAAAAACAAAAAAAGTCACATTTGCTTTTCTGAATATCATGTATTTTTTTGTTTCTCTGTTAGACAAAAATTGATTAAGATTTGGTGTTTCTAAATTTGCATACATTCGTGATCAGTGACTCGTTCAACCCCTTTTAACTACAGCCCTTTCAATAATAAGGACTTTGAACCGATGAAACTTACAGATCAAATAAACAATATATACACAAGTCAAGAAACTTGTGAAGTCGTAACGATTAAGTTCATTTAAGATACTAATTAGGGGGTGATTTTCTCGATTTTTTTACCAAAACCAAAAGGGACTAACTTTATTTTGAGCGTAACTTGTTTAATTTTGATGCTAGAATTTTTTTTTATAAAACAAAAATGAAGCTTTTTTTAAACACTTTAAATAAGTTGAAATGAGTTTTCCCCGAAATGTGCTTCATTTTTGGTTATTTCACGTTAAAATATTGCATTTGGAATTTGACGAATATGACCCTATTTTTCATTAGGTATAACTCTGCTTCTACTAGGTGTAGAGACGTGATATATACACCATTTTTTTTAAATTTTTTACAGGCTATATTTTTGCTAAGAATGTTTTTTCGACAAAATACTTATTTACTATTTGAGTTATTTGCGAAAAACCGTCTAAAAGCGTGGTTATTTTGTTGAAAAAATGAACATATTCACTGCCAAATAACTCGAAAAGTATTGACTTAGTGAAAAATCTCTGTAGAACAAAAGTTACTTAAAATTAGCCAGTTTATCCATTTCCTGACTTTTTTTGGACGAATATTTTTTCACCCCCAAGAGGGGGTGAAAACCACCCCCAGGGCAAAAGCCCATATCGGCACAATATCACTTTTTTTGTTTGACTTGTTAGCTATGTGTATGCCAAATGTCATGTCAATCCAAGCGGTTCTTTAAAATTTATAGGTTTTGCAATATTTTACCGTTAAAGAACGGACTAAATTAATTGAATATTTACGTAAATAGGAATTCTATTTTCAAAGGTAAAAAAAAACGCAATATGAATCACTGTATATGTATGTAGATACCTGAAACGGTAAAACCCCTAAAAAGAATAATATATTTGCATACAGTGATGAGGATCATAACTAACTTTATTTCTCTAAACAAATAAGTAATAGAATAACAATTAAACTTATATACCAATGACGTTATTGAAAATATATTTGTTATTTTTTTTAAAGCTTTATTCTTATTACAAAAAAAAAGATGAAATCACATTGACGTTAGTTAATATTCTAAAGGTAGAATTGCAAGAAAGGACCTTAACTCGTGACGTGATCTTCACATAACTGGTGACGTGAGGTCCAGAAATTAGGTAATCAAATAAAAATCTAAAAATCTTTTTGTTTAAAATTAACCTATATATGTGCTACAAAGAGGTATTACTACTAAGAACTAAAATATATTTATAGACCAGTAAGGATGTGCGAAAAAACGTCTATTTTTGGATGTGAGAGGTGGCATTCGGATTTTTGCAGATAAAGTTAGGTGACACCTTCAGTAATAATAATTGACTTATGCTCCTTCTCAAATATACCCGGAACATTAATAAAAAAATTAAAATATTTAAAAATTTCGAAAAACATCGATTTTTTTCTGCTTTCTTTGCTTATAACTTTAAAACTATTCGTTTTGGAACAAAGTCGTAGAAAAATAAAATAAAGACAATTGAATTGTGTATAATATACGACTGGTAAAAAATGTCTTAAGGTATTACCTTTTCTGAAATATAGCAATAAATACAAAATAAGGGGGCAAAATAAGTCTGTTGTTATTCAATATTTTCTAACCACTTTGGTGCCACCTAGAACCTTAGTAATTCACTTATGAAATTCTTTGTAACATACTTAAATCGTGTACCAAATTTCATTAAAATCGACCTAATAAATTTTGCATTATAAATTTGCAATCTAAATGTTTTTAAAAAAGTTCAAATTTTTTAAAATCTTTCTGAACAAAAAGTAGACCATTTAAAAGTTGGCTAATTTTTTTTTACATATAAAGAGGTGCTCTACCTATCTAATACACTTTACAGAATTAAAATCGGATTATTTAAGGGGCCCCAGCAATGTTTTAAATTTATAAATAATTTTTTGGCTTATAAACAAATAGCTTTGTTTAATAATAAAAAAATTAATTTTTAGCAATGCAAATAACTAAAATCGGTATAATTTGACTTAAACTTTCAAATACTGTCAGCAGAATTGCTATTTTATTTTTTAATCAAACGTTATTCGCGTTCAAAAATTGCAATTTCTCGATTTTTTGAAAGTTCCATCGCGTTTATCTCGAAAACTATGCATCCTATGAAAAAACTTGTAAAAACATTTTTTGCTTAGAATTACCCAAGAAATACAAAAAAATGTTTTATTTTGCGAAAAATCAATTTTATGTAATTCCTCAAGTTCCTTGTTTGTAACAATCTTATCGACATCCGGATCAACTGTTACCCAAAAAATCGTGTTCTACGGGTCAAAATACATAAAAAAACTTGGGTAAGTCCATCTAAATAAAGAAGCCCGTAGCACCCCCTCCTGGCCACAGCACTAATTTGTTTATAAGCCAAAAAATTGTTTATAACTTTAAAACATTGCTGAGGCTGCTTAAATAATCCGACTTCAATTCTGTAAAGTACATTAGACCGGTGGACTACTTCTTTATATGTAAAAAAATTGACAAATCTTTGTATGTTCTAGTTTTTGTTGTGCAAGATTTTAAAAAAATTTAATTTTTTAAAGAAAGTTTAGATTGCAAAATTATTATGCAAAATCTAGTAAGTCAATTTTAATGAAATTTGTTGTACGGTTTTAGCATATTACAAAAATTTTCTAAGCGAATTAGGAAGGTTCCAAGTGTAACCTAAGTGATGGAAAATCATTGAATAAAGACAGGCTTGTTTTACCCCCTTATTTTATATTTATTGCTATTTTGAAGCAAGGGTGATAAATTAAGACTTTTTAACTAAGCGCATCTGATAGAAAATTTAATTATCTTTGTTTTATTTCTATAGAACTTTGTTCTAAAATGAATAGTTTTTAAGTTATAAGCAAAAAAAGTAGAAAAAAAAAACGAAATTTTTTGAAATTTTTAAATATTTTATTTTTTTTATTAATGTTCCGGGCATATTTGAGAAGGAGCATAAATCAATTATTATTAATGAAGTTATCACCGAACTTTATCTGCAAAAATCTGAATGCCACCTCTCACATCCACCTAAAAACAGATCCTTACTAGTCTATTAATAAACAAGCTGAGAATGCGAGCAATATCGCAATGAAAACTTTGTATACGGTTAGCAAACACCATTTGCTCAAAAAAATCGATTTTTCGAATTTGAGATCGGATATCTCGAACATGGTTCGACATATCGAAATGCCGTTTTCAGATGTGGATGATATATATTAAGGATTTCCACAGTTTTCACTGCATTTCTTCTCTCAACCGTTCTCTCCAGCTCTTTCTGTCTTGCCAGTCCCCTTCCTGTAGATTTATTCTCTCCATTGCTTTGTCCACTTCATCTCTGAAGGATTTTCGGAGTCAGCCCTCTTCCTTTTTCCTATCTGGCTCCACTCTGTTATTCGGTTTATCCAACGATTTTGGTCTGCTCTTCTGACATGTTCGTACCAGGTTAATCTCTTCTGTTCGATGTAGTCTATTATGTCTGAGTTCACTCATATACTTCTCTTAATCTCCAAGTTATTTATTCTATCTCTCCTTGTTACTCTGTAGCTTCTCCTTGGGAATTCCATATCTGTTGCTCTTATTTAATTTTTGGTTTTCTTATTTATTGTCCAATTTTCACACCCATAAATGAGGATACTTCTTACCATGGTTTTATATATTGTTCTTTTTATTTTTATGCTGATTTGGATTCAGGAGACAAAACCATATATGAATCCATCCGTAGATCGGCTCCAAGTATTACAGGGGCAGCGACGCACAAACGAACGGACCAACAAATAAACAGACATTGCTAATTAGAAAAAAAAACAAAGTTTCCGTTGAAAAGTTCACACCTAGCCATTTGCACAGCCTTTGCACATTTTGTGGTACCTTCTAAACACATAGGAATGTTACAAAACCTGCAAGGCGCGGAAGTATTCTTGTCGTTTATTCGGGGACATTTTCCGCATCTTTTTCTCTTATTTTTTGCAACATAAAATTTTCTGTAGAAAAAGTGGGCGGAGGTAAATTCCTCACCAACCAGTAAAAACATATAATCCGACAGGTATTTTCCTCACCAAATTTAAGGGTTCCTATTAATCCGGTAGGTATTTTCCTCACCAACTCACTCAGGTAATGAAATAAAAATATAGATTTAATTTAGGAATGTATATTATGAAAGCATCCGAAATCCGAATACAAGACGTTAGTTTCCTTACATTATAATAATAATTTATAATATAGATAATATTATGCAAGACGTATAAATTATTATTTAATATTTACTATAATAAGACAGACAATTTACAAAATCCATTCTAGTCATTTGATTAGACTGATATCTTATTAATAAATTTTCTACATATTTCAATTTAAGTTTAGCTTGTTTATCTTTGATATGTTTTGCAATATGCAAACTTTAAATTTTAAGATACGTATCTACCTGAAATTCTTTAATTTTTTCAAAGAAAATATAATATATGGATGGATGCGTATTACAAAATGATAAATTAAAATGCGAATTAAAAGATTCGCAAGCATTCGTAATACGAATAACACAAGAATTTGTATCTGTCCACAAATATGGGGAGAATATGGCAGTTTGTTCTATATAAGTTTCAACTAAGTAATCAACATATCTACCTTAAATTTCATTTTCTGGTTTGCATGACATTAAATCAAACACAAAACAAGCTGATACGTCTTCTGGTTTTATATGTAAGGCCAAAAGTATGTTTGAGCCACTTGCCTCCTACAGAATAATTTTATATTCTGATTCAGGAGACCAAAACATTTCTTTACCAAGCTTGGTGTAGGTGAAATTTACAACCATGTAGTTCAGTGTTCGGACACATTTCAATGATTGCATTATGTATAGCCTTTTCAAAATATTCAAAAATTTTACTAGCATTAAACTCAATTTTGAGAGCTTTAAAAATTTCTGATTTTAACAAATAAAAAATACTGTAAATTTCTGTTTTTTTTTTGTTTGGCAGTAAACAGTAAAATAAAGAAATATAATGCCCATTAATTAGCCCATGAATAGTGAATAATTGCAAATAATGTGTGGTACAGTAAGAAAATGTGCCATCCATATAATAAAATTCAATGTGGCTAAAAGTCTTATATTTGTTTCACAACTAAATACAATTATCCTACTTTTGACAGAGTTTATAAAGAGAAAATTTTCCCTCTTGGTCTTGGTTATTTTTTGAGCACACCTGTTCACAAATTCTTGAACCTCATCAATATTGGAAGTAAGTCGATCAGGATTTTTCGTAGATAGTTATATATTTTTTCTTATGTAACTGACAACAATCGTAGTAATTGTTTCAGACAAATTAGCTGCAAGCGCTTGGCGTATAATTTTTGCTAGTTTTTCAATAATATTCTCTTTGGCTTTACGTTTACAATAGTTAGAAATAATTTTTCGATCTAACTTCTGGCAATCTGGTTCATGATTATGTTGTAGGCTACTTCTAGATATTGTAAAAGATGCACCAATAGTAAAAAATTTAAGTATTTTCGATGGGAAATAAGCTACAATTTTACCAAAAAAATAAATTTATTAACGTTTCGACGCCCAAGTAATAAATAAAAGCCCATTTATTTATTACTAAATAAACATTTTTGTTTATTTAGTATTTTGACAACGACACCCGACTTGGGCGTCGAAACGTTAATAAATTTATTTTTTTGGTAAAATTGTGGCTTATTTCCCATCGAAAATACTTAATTATAAAAATGCCACAATGAAATAGCTTCAGAACAACAGTAAAAAATTTCGCACTACAAGTTGTTTTATCCTCCAGAACACTTCTGCACTTTTTAAAACTTTCACCTTATAAAAAATAAAATTTTCAAATATCAATACCGCGTAAGGTTTACCGCAATCACTTTCTATTAAACATGCCATTTTTGTCAAAATTCCAATTGTGACTAAAAATAATATAATATAATTAATTAATTGTTATAGGTATTACTACCTACTGTAATTTAATAGTAGATAAATAATTCAATTGAATGCCTTTTAGTAAAATCTACCTGAAATAACTGGAATAACCATTTCGGTCTTGGTGAGGAAAATACCTGTCGGATTATGACATACCCTTCTAAACGCAGGTAAAAGATTATTTTGGTGAGGAAATTACACCCGCCGGAAAAAGTCTTCAACTGAAGGATCTCGGTTTTTCCGAATTGACTATCAGCTGATTGAGATCTGTGCAATGATAATATTATGCTACATAAATGGAGAAATATGCTTAGCCATCTGAGCTACTAATGAGGCAAATCTTGTAATCAGCGAAAATATAGGCGTAGAAACAAGATCTATACGCCAGGTAATGATGGTCTATAAATACCTAGGTCACGCAGGGCCGTAACTACCATTGGGGCAACCAGGGCAGTGCCCCGGGGCCCCCAACCAAGGGGGGCCCCGTGCATAGATTTTAACGAGGAAAATAAAAATATGTATTTTAAAAGCCGATCCCAACGAAATATTTTCAAATGACACAATTTTAAAAAGACCGCAACATAGTTTTAATTGTAGTAAAGTTTGTAGTATAGTTTTAATTTTTCACTGGGGAAATTAGTCTTTTAGACTAAAATGCAATTGGAACAGAACATGGCCCCTGAGGCCTGAGCTAAGCTGGAGCCCTCGAGACCTTAACATAAAAATTTAAATTATTACTTAAGCAATTAGTTATTTCGGCGTAATAAAACCTAAAATGCCATTGGAAGAGGGGGGCCCGGGCTAAGCTGGAGCCCCCGAGACCTTTCGTAAACATATAAATTGTGACTGAGGAAATTAGTTATTTTGGCAAAATAAAAACTAAAATGCAAGCGGAATAGGGACCCCAGGTCCCAGCTACTTTGTCTTAATCAATTTACCCCAGACCACATCTTGGTACGTGAAAGGAACCACATATTGAAAAGAAAGGTATACCTACATAAGATAAAATGAGCACATTAGGATCAGTCCCACCACTGACCAGCTTCACTGAGTGTACTTGGCTCACACTGCAGTAGCTTGGCACCTTAAGGTGCTTTTAAATTAAAGTGAACACGAACGAAGGAACGAATTCGTAGGTGTTCGCTTGGTTATTCGTTCGGTACAAAGTAAGACAATTTACATTGTATCGAACGAACGCATTCGTTGATAATCCGTCCGCAATGTCAAATACAGATGAAGCTGTAATCATTTGCCCTGCTAATTTTATAGTTATTGCAGGACATGCTGAAAAAAAGACAGAAGAGAGTGTGGTGTTCACATAGGAGGGAAAATGAGCTTTCAAGGGGTTAAATATCAAACATTTTTCCGGGCCCCCCTTCCGCTGGGGGTAAATTCCCCAGGCATCCCGGTAGGGGGCCCCCAGATCACATTTGCCCCGGGGCCCCAAACATCGTAGTTACGGCCCTGAGGTCACGAGATTTGAATAGGAAAATATAACCAAACCGTTGAGTTTCTCCGTCGTATAAGACTAACTTGGCAGTCTTCGGCAAGTCCGACATACCAATATGTCTTAACAAAGATATGCCTAAACTTACCTTGAAATATTTTTTAATATTTCTCTCCAAATTTACGTGTTATGTAAGGTAACAAAAACGTATTTGTCGTTAAAACAAAATATTTATGTAAAATAAGTAAAAAAAATACTGTACAAAATATGGTACACCAGGCATATATAACCTACTATTTATGTTAGATATATTATGACACAAATCATATCGAGTTCTTTTTTCCCCTGGAATCAGCAAATGGTCTAGTCTCTAGTCGATCATAGCAAATATGGATGTTTTCATTGGCCAATGGACGTCCTAATCTAAATTAGCCTCTTCTAAATTATAACTGATCCAATTTTGTCCAAGAAAGTAAGGGCATCTGTCATAGCTTTAAGTCTATTTCTAGAATCTCTTTCACGTTGCCAAAATATTCTCCTGCGAGGAATGTTGACATTACCACTCAACAATCGAGTTCCCAGAAAAACTTTGACCTCATACTCTCGAATTTCTTGTTGGCGATCCTTCTGTGAATCATATCCATTAGCTGCTGACGTTATACGCTTTATTATAAGTTCCTTATCAAAGAAAAGTGAAAAACGCTTAGAATCATATTTTGGAAGTTCCTTTACGGGCGGAGGTAAATTCCTCACCAACCAGTAAAAACATATAATCCGACAGGTAATTTCCTCACCAAATTTAAGGGTTCCTATTAATCCGGTAGGTATTTTCCTCACCAACTCACTCAGGTAATAAAATAAAAATATAGATTTAATTTAGGAATGTATATTATGAAAGCATCCGAAATCTGAATATAAGACATTAATTTCCTTACATTATAATAATAGTTTATAATATAGATAATATTATGCAAGACGTATAAATTATTATTTAATATTTACTATAATCAGACAGACACTTTACAAAATCAATTCTAGTCATTTGATTAGACTGATACCTTATTAATAAATTTTCTACATTTTTCAATTTCAGTTTAGCTTGTTTATCTTTGATATGTTTTGCAATAAGCAAACTTTAAATTTTAACATACGTATCTACCTGAAATTCTTTAATTTTTTCAAAGAAAATATAATATATGGATGGATGCGTATTACAAAACGATAAATTAAAATTCGAATGAAAAGATTCGCAAGCATTCGTAATACGAATAACACAAGAATTTGCCTCTGTCCACAAATATGGGGAGAATATGGCAGTTTCGTCTATATAAGTTTCAACTAAATAATCGACATATCTATCTTAAATTTCATTTTCTGGTTTGCATGACATTAAATCAAACACAAAACAAGCTGATACGTATTCTGGTTTTATACGTAAGTCCAAAAGTATGTTTGAGCTACTTGCCTCCTACAGAATAATTTTTATATTCTGATTCAGGAAACCGAAACATTTCTATACCAAGCTTGGTGTAGGTGAAATATACAACATGTATTTCAGTGTTCGGACACATTTCAATGATTGCACTATGTATAGCCTTTTCAAAATCTTCAAAAATTTTACTAGCATTAAACTCAATTTTGAGAGCTTTAAAAAGGCCCTAATTTTTTTTTTGGCAATAAACAGTATAATAAAGAAATATAATGCCCATTAATTAGCCCATGAATAGTGAATAATTGCAAATAATATGTGGTACAGTAAAAAAATGTGCCATCCATATAATAAAATTCAATGTGGCTAAAAGTCTTATATTTGTTTCACAACTAATAGGTCTGGATCCCGCGTATGAAAAAAAAGTTGATTAATAGCAAGCTGAAAATTTGTTAATAGCTTAAGGGTGTCTAGTTGAACAAACTTTGATATATGGGAACACTGGAACAGGGGATGTTTTAACTGTGGAACAGGTTAAAAATTTGGAACGGTCAGAACACGAAAACGGCACATTTATTTTGTCCGACAGAACAGACTTAAACTCTCTGAACAGAGATTACACTCTCATGCAAAAATCAGACGGCTATTTATCACCTGTCATAATTCCTGTCATTTGACATATTCTACATGTTCCACTCATTAAAACGCCCATTTGGTGATAAATAGCAGTCTGATTTTTGCATGAGAGTTTAATCTCTGTTCGGAGAGTTAAAGCTTGTTCTGTCGGAAAAAATACATGTGCCGTTTTCGCGGTCTGACCGTTCCAAATTTTTAACCTGTCCCACAGTTAAAACGTTCCCAGTTCCAGTGTTCCCATATATCAAAGTTTGTTCAACTAGACACCCTTAAGCTATTAACAAATTTTCAGCTTGCTATTAATCAACTTTTTTTTCATACGCGGAATCCAGACCTATAAATACAATTATCCTACTTTTGACACAGTTTATAAAGAGAAAATTTTCCCTCTTGGTCTTGGTTATTTTTTGAGCACACCTCTTCACAAATTCTTGAACCTCATCAATATTGGAAGTAAGTCGACCAGACATCATTTTTCGTCGATAATTATATATTTTTTCTTATGTAACTGACAATAATCGTAGTAATTGTTTCAGACAAATTAGCTGCAAGCGCTTGGCGTATAATTTTTGCTGGTTTTTCAATAATATTCTCTTTGGCTTTACGTTTACAATAGTTAGAAATAATTTTTCGATCTAACTTCTGACAACCTGGTTCATGATTATGTTGTAGGCTACTTCTAGATATTGTAAAAGTTCCACCAATAGTAAAAAATTTCGCACTACAAGTTGTTTTATCCTCCAGAACACTTATTCACTTTTTAAAACTTTCACTTTATAAAAAATAAAATTTTCAAATACCACTACCGTGTAAGGTTTACAGCGATCACTTTCTATTAAACATGCCATTTTTGTCAAAATTTCAATTGGGACTAAAAATAATATAATATAATTAATTAATTAATTGTTATAGGTACCTACGGTAATTTAATAGTAGATAAATAATTCAATTAAATGCCTTTTAGTAAAATCTACCTGAAATAACCATTTCGGTCTTAGTGAGGAAAATACCTCTGGGATTCTGACATACCCTTCTAAACGCAGGTAAAAGATTATTTTGGTGAGGAAATTACACCCGCCGTCCTTTACAATGATACATTGACCTTCTCTCTGCATGTTTTCTGTTACCTAGTGATATGTATTTTTTCGTTGATCCTTTACCTGTTCTTTTTTCTCTTAACTCTGATAATGAAATGTTTTGTTGAGAATCGGGCAACAATGTGCCTTCGTCATTATTTTGCATATATAGTCGAGCACGAGGTCATAATTGCGAGCCAGGTAAATTATCCATCTCCATTATATCTCAATTGCTACTAAATTTTCATAATTTTCCAACATACCAAGCGGTCCTCCAGTGAATAGCCCCTAATAATAAATAGTATGGTATTTTCCTGGCGTACAATATTTTGTACACTAAAATCAAATAGCCCAACGCTAATTGTAGGATAATAATTTAATCAATTTCTAAATCTAAATAGAAATATATTATATGTGTTCTCTATCGGTATTTACAAAAATATATATTTTTTCTGCATAAATATAACAAATATTTAATTTAATAATATTTAATTATTTAGCAACTCGTTCTCCAAATTCAGCCGTATTATAAAACTTTATTAAAAATTTTATCACGAAATTATTGCCAGATATCACAAAGTGAGAAATTCACTACTACACCTTATGGTTGGTTAAGACATGTTGAAAGTATTTAAGATGTTACCAAGACAAAGAATGTGCATATATGTACAAATCAAAACATGTTTATGCTGTAAAATTTATTGTACGTCAGGCACATGTGCAGTGCCGGATTTAGGGTACTTGCGGCCCTAGGCCAAATTACCCAAAACAAAACTAGACAAACTAGACAATCTAGAATCTTCGTCAGAAATCGAGTTCCTCAAGTAGTTTTTGATTCTTTTCAACACGCTGAATGATCTTCCTCCAGATGCATTAGATGTCATCATGCATAGTCATCATTCTCTTTGCCTTATCCCTATGCGGGGTCGGCTTCCCTAATTGCATTTCTCCACACAATTCTATCTTGGGCCATATCAATGTTAATCCCCTTTACCAGCATGTCCTGCCTTATCGTCTCCCCCCAGGTCTTCTTTGGTCTTCCTCTCCTACTCCTTCCAGGAATCTGCACTTCAGATATTCTTCGTATTGGGTGGTTAACGTCTCGACATTGAACATGACCAAACCATCTTAACCTATGCTCTCTCATTTTGGCATCAATTGGTGCCACACCTAGACTTCCCCTAATATACTCATTTCTAATTTTATCCTTCTTTGTCACTCCACTCATCCATCTAAGCATTCTCATTTCCGTCACATGCATTCGCTGTTCCTCTTTCTTTTTCACTGCCCAACATTCAGTTCCGTACATCATAGCTGGTCTTATGGCTGTTTTACAGAATTTTCCCTTCAGCTTCATTGGAATTTTTCTGTCACACAACACACTACTCGCTTCTTTCCACTTCATCCATCCAGCCCTAAGTCTACTGCATGCATCTCCATCTATTTCTCCATTACTCTGTAATACCGATCCTAGGTACTTAAAACTATTGCCTTTTACAATCATTTCACCATCCAAAGATACCATTTTATTTGTAGTAACTCCATCTTTAAACGAACATTCCAAATACTCTGTTTTTGTCCTACTAAGTTTTAAACCTTTTTCCTCCAGAGCTTGTCTCCACTGTTCCAGTTCTAAGTCTCTTTCACTATTTCCTACTAACACGACATCATCAGCATACATTAAGCACCATGGAATGTTACCCTGTATTTTCGCTGTTATCTGGTCCAAAACTAATGAGAATAAATACGGACTAAGCACAGAACCTTGATGCAATCCTACTTTCACATGAAATTTATCAGTCTCTCCCACACCTGTCCTAACACTAGTCGTTACTCCCTCATACATATCCCTCACAATCTTTACATATTCACCAGGGACTCCTTTCTTATTGAGTGCCCACCACAGAATCTCTCGAGGAACTCTATCATATGCTTTCTCAAGATCAATGAATACCATATGAGCGTTTGTTTCTTTACTCCTGTATTTTCCATCAACTGCCTTATAATAAAAATTGCATCTGTTGTTGATCTACCCTGCATAAAGCCAAATTGATTCTCGGATATTTCGGTCTCTTCACGTATCAGTCTATCAATTACTCTTTCCCATATTTTCATGGTGTGGCTAAGCAGTTTTATAGCCCTGTAGTTTGTACATTGTTGTATATCTCCCTTGTTTTTGTAAACAGGTATCAGTATACTGCTTCTCCATTCGTCTGGCATTTGTCCAACTTCCATAATTCTATTAAATAGACCTGCTAGCCACCTTGTTTCTGTCTCTCCCAATGCTTCCATACTTCCCCAGGAATATCATCTGGTCCTACCGCTTTTCCTTTCTTTATTTTTTGAAGCGCTTGAGCCACTTCCTCGTTGGTTATTTTGGTGACCATTGCTGCTACTGTCTCCGTTGACTCTACAGGCTGTCTGTCAAATTCTTCATTTAATAAGCTGTCAAAGTACTTTCTCCATCTCTTTTTGACATCCCTTTCGTGAACTAGTATTTTATTATTTTCATCTCGGATACATCTAATCGGATTAAAATCTTTTGCTTTCTTTGCTCTCTGTTTGGCTATTTTATATATCTTCGTTTCGCCTTCCCTGGTATCAAGTTGATCGTATAGGTTTGAATACGCTTCTGCTTTAGCTTTTGCTACTGCTACTTTCGCTTCCTTTTTGGCGACCATATAGTTTTGAAGATCTATGTCCGATCTGGTTTCTTGCCACTTTTTATATAATTTTCTCTTCTCTTTTATTTTTCCTTGTACTTCATTTGACCACCACCAAGTCTCTTTATCCTCAAACTTCTTTCCTGACGTTTTCCCAAGTATTTCAATAGCCGTCTCTCTAATAATATTGGCCATTTTTCTCCAAATTGTGTTAGGGCTTCCTTTCATGTTCCAACATATTTTTTCTGCATAGTAGAATGCGCAAAGCAGTGTCCATATTCGGAAATGAATTTCATGAATTAGTTTCAAACACTCCAAAAGTTTATTCCTCGGAGGCTTGGTACTCTTGTTATCATGAGGTTCTCTTTTTTCATCAAATATGCCTTCAACAAAGCCTTTGAACTGTACACACTCTTCTTCAAAGTCGATTCGATACTTTTTAGTCAAACTTTTACCCTGATTTCTTCATTGGATGTTGGAAATTGACGATAAGTTGTTTAAAAATACAAATTTTTCATTAAGACTGAAATAAACTTCGGACCTTTCATTCAATTCTGAATAAATTGTGTCAATTACAACATTGAATGGGTTCAGTGGATTCATCTACTTTGTCTTAGCCAAGGAGAGCTTTTCTTTTCGGGCGTCTGTTTATTTCAAGAATATAGGTTTCATTTTTAGACAACTATTTTCCTCTTTTTTCATAAGAATTAAAGTTGTCTCTCAGACTCAATGCGTACTCCTTTAGAGATTTGTATGTTGCAAGTCACATTCACGTCTTTAGCAGTGTTTGCAATGTTTTGCTACTCTTGTAAAAACATTGTAAAATATCGTACCGCGTGTTTAGTAGAATAGCCATTCTCTTATTTGAAAAATTGTTTACTAATTTCAATACAATTAGAAAAAAAAATTATCAAAGAAGTTTTTTTTTACAAAACGCTGCGGCCCCCTTTTGTTTGCGGCCCTAGGCCGCGGCCTAGTCGGCCTAGTGGTAAATCCCGCACTGCACATCTGAGTCAAAAGAAAAACCCAATGTGTTTTGCCAGTGTTGACTTTCGGGGCGGAAACGTTCACCGTGGTAAAAAGAACAGTGCGAAATATCCTTATGGCACAAATTACGTGGATTGTGCTATGTTGGGCTTTTAACTGCGAGACAAGATTCCAACTGCCAGCTACAGAGATGATGCCTACCGAAACGTTGCAGAAAACCATCGAAACAGATGGAAAATTATGAGGGTAATATATGTCCAGCAGTGGACAAGCGAAGAATTAATGATAGTAGATGATATCATTATAGCAGCCGTATTTAATTTTGGAAAATATGGTCATTTTTTTTTAAATCCATGATTGTATAAGGTATTATTTTGATCTCCCTTGTAATTATAAATATCTGATATTTTAAATTCTATAATAATTTGTTACTTTTTATTGACGTCATTAAAGAAATTTGAAATTTGATTAATAGTAGATATTTGCCTGAGCAATGTTCGATGATGTTAAAAAACGTATTAGTAAATTTGACTTGGCAGACTTAAATGCACCAGGATCAAACTACATCTATTAAAATAAAAAATGAGTATAACAGCAGGTCGAAGTGAAACAAAGCACATTTGCATATACAAATGTAAAATATTTATTGTCAGTCAATAAGCAATTTTAGTTTTAAATGGTTCCTGAAAAGTTCTGTTATATATTTGATCTATATGACAGATGTAACATAATTTTGAATGCGATGAAGAAGAAATAGTAGGCTTTTCTGACAATTGCTTATGTCACTGACAATTTCTTACAGCACATTAAGGAAGATACTGAATGCTGCTAATTTACGATCCAGAAGAGCTTTAAGAGTATCTTAATAGACGTAGACATAGAGCAGATCCAAGCAGAGACATGTTAACAATAGACCAGGCTAGGGATATGCCACTCAATGCATCGGGTGTAACGCCAATATCAAGTACAATGGTCTAGCTATCTTTCTCTGTCGTGCGAGTGTGAGCGTATCTACCAAGAGGTGGGAGTAATGGAATGACACAGATACAGAGGCGGCGGCCATCATATGCTAGAGAGAGAAAGCTAAGACCACCGACCCGAGCTGCTCCGCGTTACGCTATTTTTCGGACCTGGCCTAATCTATTTGTTATTATATCTATGGAACCAACGCCCACAAATAATATAGAATTTATAAATATTTAAGCTGGCATCCTTTTAGTGGCAAATGGGCTTTTATTGGGCAAGCAGTCAGCGACACTAACTAGTCTTGTCTAACACTAACTAGTCTAACTCCAAAAACAGATAATACGACTTGTTGTATAACTTGGAATTGGTATATTAGGCTATCTTACGCTAAATAACATCTGACAGTTTATTCACTATTGCTTGAACAACACATTGTTGCTGATTTTTCCTCAAATGAGTACATTTCAGTTTCTTTATTATTTTTTTAAACAATAAATCATAAAATTTAAATATCAAATAATTCAAACAATATTGTTCTTATTTAACTTCATTGTGACCGAATGCAACACGTTATACACATTCTGCACGTGTGGTCTAAGTTTTACCACGATACTCTGGCAAATGTATATATTTTTGGAAGTTGTTTACTTCGTAGAACAATTTAACATTTTTTTTTATATATCTACAGGTTGCGTCCTCCACAAACACTATTACATGACTTTTATCGTAAAATAATTAGACAAGTAGGCATTCAACACTTTAGAATCTCCAACTAAATTATCTGTCATGTTTGACGATTCAACACTAGGTATATATGCCACATACAACACAGGTGACATACAGTGATGAGCATGCTAATAACCGGCAAAATAGCACAAAAGATGGAAAACGTATTAAGTTGTGAGATAAAAAGAAATAAAACTAGTAAAGCTGGGAAATTTAGCGATATTAACCTAAAAATTTACATTATATTGATTGATTCCCACCTTTAGACGTATCGGACGAGTTTGGCAATCACCACTGTCAAGTGACAGTTTTAGTTGACATAATCTTCTAATACGTCTAAAGGTGGAAAACAATCAATATAATGTGAATTAATATGTTTTTCTATGGATGATAGAATGTGCAACTTCTCTCACTACTTACATTCAAAACGAACAATTTCGCACGCAGTGAGAAAAGTCGGCCATTGCAGTGAGAAATATTTTTTCTCACGGGTTCTCCTCAGAGACCTGTTAACAATAGACCAGGCTAGTTATATGTCACTCAATGCATCGGAGTGTAACGCCAATATCAAGTACGGTAGTCTAGCTATCTTTGTCTGTCGTGCGAGTATGAGCGTATCTACCAAGAGGTGGGAGTAATGGAGCGACACAAACACAGAGGTGGCGGCCATCATATGCTAGAGAGAGAAAGCTAAGCGCCGGTAGAGAGAGATAGATAGACCACCGGCCCGAACTGCTCCGCGTTACGCTATTTTTCGGAACTGACCTAATCTACTTGTTATTATATCTATGGTTCTCCTACGGTTTTCCGTACATACGATCACGTTTCCATGGTAACATGCTTAATACAAACACAATTTATTAATATTGTCAAATAAAATGTGTTGAAGCAAAACTTACTAGGAATTACCTTCAAAACTGTTCAAACATAACTGTTAAATAGAATTTTAAATAAATAACGTACTTATATAAAGTTTAAGAATATTACATACCTACATATCTATGTACTTTATTTCAAGTTATGCATATAATACGTATACTTAAAAGCACCTAAATGATTTAATTTTGAAGTTTGATGAACTCTTAACAAATCCGCATCCATAGAAAAAGTACAGTGTATTACAACACATGAGAAATTGACATATTTCACTAACAATAGAACGTCAAAATGATTAGCAAAATCTTAAAAAAATCGATTACAATTTAATTACTTTTTTGCGTTGTAAATATTAAGCGATAACAATTAAATAATAAATTTAAAAATTACCGGTGAAAGTTGATTAGTAATCCGCTAGGAGCGACACCAGCGAAGCTCAGAGCGTATAGGCACAGTATAGGTATAGGTTAAACAGGCCAGAAAACAAAACAAAAAAGCATTACAACATTGATTTATCTAATACCAAATGACATTTAAAAAATGTTATTACAGACGATTATATTCTCCTTCTCATAGGCATCTTTCAGTTCGTCACAGTTTTTCGATTTCTTTCTAACGCATTAAGTTGGAAGTGACAGAAAAAAAGGTACATCCGTGATTACAATCATTTATAACATTAAGGGCCGGTTGTTCGAACCCTAATCAACAATGATCACTATCAAATATTTAATTACTTTCACCAACTGTCAATGTCAACTTTGATTGTGTGGCTGAAAACATTATTGATTATAATTATGAGATTAGTTAATCAATTAACATAACAATTAATAACATAATTGCATGATTAACTAATTTCATAATTGCAATCCATAATTATGTTTTCAGCAACCCAAACAAAGTTGACATTGACAGTTGGTGACAGTAATTACATATTTGATAATGATCATTTTTGATTAGCGTTCGAACAACCGGCTCTTATTCTACTTGTTGATAGATGGCGCTATAATCGAACAAAAAATTATTTATGTATTATCTATACGACTATAATCTGTACAATTTATAAAACTATACAAATCAAAGAACATACCTTTTTATAAATGAAATAAACACAATTGATTTGTTTTTATGCCAAATTACGATTACGATTCTGAGAACTGTCAGTTTTATACATAAATAAATGAGCCACCGCGCACCGCTTAAGAACGTTCGACTCGGAACGGTCAGATCGTCTCGGCTTCGGCGGAGAATGATGACACAGGCAAAAACCGCCGAACTTTCCGATGCTGTTGTGTATTTTAGTTGTACTCCGGTCAACTTACGCATCCGAGGCTACAAAAATTACCATCAAGCTGAAAATTGGCAGGATTGTTCAAAATACCATCATAAATTAAATCTAAAAAGTCCTCATAAATCCGACCCGTGCTAAAAATTTTACGCGGGGTCAAAGGTCACCAAATATGGTTTTTAGCGATTTTCAGCGAAACGGTAACTTTTATCGTAAAATTAGTTCTAACAAAAAATGTAGATTAGATAATTATTTATGAAAAATGCTTTATTACTTTTTTTCCTGAGAGCTACTGTTTTTGAGATATAATGATTCAAAAAGTGGTAATCGTCATAATATGTGCACACGTTTTCACACCACCTTTTAAGTAGGTAGTGTACTTAGCGCGTTTTTTAACGTGGTTTCCCCAGTAGACCTGTTATGATTTTGTTTAATTTAAAGCTATTTAATAATTGATATTGGCAAGGGTTAAAAATGATAAAAGTTATATAAAGCGGTATAAATCAAAAAAAAGGGAAATTTATCAAACTGGTTCATAATTTTCTAATACTTCTGCTTCCCTTGTTCTTCTTCTCATTGTTCTTCTTTCTCTTCTTCATCTTCTAGTTCTTCTTCTTCTTGTTCTTCTTCTTCTTCTTGTTCATCCTGGGTGCAAGTAAATTGTCCCAATAATGACACATCGCATGGCTCCTCGATAGAATCAATAATGAATCCTCAATTGTTGGTGATTCAACATTGGAGCACGACCGGTTTTGACAATTAGTGCATGCTACCGAACAAAACAGTCCAACTTTTTTGCAACCAAATTTAGCGCTACATCCCTTTTTACAGTTGCAAAAAATTGTGTTCAGAAGTTTTTCCGGCGTAGGGGGAGTAAAGTTTGAATTGGTTCTAATGAACTGTCGACTAATTTCCATCCCCAGTCTTTTGGATCTAGCTGATAACCAAGTCACACTTGACCTTGGTACTATACCCGAAAAAATGTTGATGAGCAGCCGCTGAGGTTGGAGGAAGACAAGATAACTGCACTTGTTTTTTGTTTCGAGTACTTTTAAAAAACATACATATCGAAACTTATCTAAGCACGTAGTTTTCTTAGGCGCTCCATACATAGAGAGAAGAAAACTAATTCCGTCGGAAATAACTTCTTGTGGAGTTGAACTAGTTTTTTTAAAAACTTCAGCACATTTAAGTAAATCTTGTTTTTCAAACATTTTAAAAACAGTCGTTTTACCCCTCCTGAAAAATGCAGATGTCGTATCACAGCCAGTTATTGCGTGTAAAAATAGTATATGATTTTGACATTTTGAAAAAGTAGATAAACTTTTCGATGAATATATTTCCGATTAGTGTTGAGCTGTTCTAGGTTTTTAAAAAAAAGATAGTTTTTTCGATTGGAGTTCTACCAGTGAGTAATACGAGTAAGTCTACATCTTCACCTACAACAATAGTTGTATTTGTTAAATTGAATTGCTCTATGGCTGTTTCAATTATCATTACGTCAGCATCATTATTAGCTTGTTTTACCGATATATTTTCAGCAATAAACCTATCTTTCAGCATTGAAATGAACCGAAATTTGTTGTGAGTATTTGCAAGAAATTTCTGTTGAGTGGTAGATACTGTCATAGATTGATCAAATAAAATATTAGAAGATGAAGATGTTGCTGAAGCTCTACGACGTTGTTCTGTAGCTTTAATATTTCTCGTAAAATCATTATAGCCATCAAATACGACAGTAAATCTGGGACCAAAATGACGCCGTACATACTAAACGTATTTATCTAATATAACGTTGAATGTTTCTTCGCTATCCCACACAATACGATGTAATAGATATCTTCCATCAATGATGTATGTCGCTTTTATGTTGTTAATATTAATATTTACCTTCTGAAGACAATCGTAATCGTATTGTCTTTCATTATGTTCAAACCCTTCTGAGAAAAGAATAGGTAGGGTGATTAGATTAGCCGACGAACGTGTTTATTCCGACAAAACCCATCTTTACAAATTGAACTAAGGCGCATAAATAAAAAGAATTATTATAAGTTAATACTTTGTCATATCGATTTACTATTTTTGTTGGGATTCAGCTGTAAAATTCAAATATTCTTATTATTTTCGCGTTACATTCACTTTGTAAAGGTTTTTTTGGTGGCACTGTAATATAATACAGCTTATACATTGCATCCCTCGGTAGACCGCAAGCTGTATAGTAGAAACATTATCATATTTATAATCTTATATTATTATGTGTAATATAAGTTTAGTTGACCGATAGAATATTATGTTTACTTGTATTACAGCTTCAGTGATGTGTTATATAGTCTAACAGCTAGTGAACCCTCCGACTAACGGTCGTCCTGTAAGGCTAGAAATTTTTCTAGTAATAATTCATAGCACACCAAGGCTAAAAACCATGACCTGGCAGGCATCAGCGGTGCACGTGTATCTACCAGGTGAATCGAAAAGTGCAAATTTAGGGGGCAAAATAAACTTTCTCCTGTAAGGTTTAAATTTAAGTATGTGTTTGAGTAAGTCATTCAGAAGAAATGTGTACAATGACAGGCGATTCTGAAGAGCATAAGACCTTGCCAGGCGAGGGAAAAATTAGGGGTTTTTCCTAAAATTATTTTTTTTGAATCGAACAAATTTTTCTTAGGTTTTTTGAATCATTCCAAACAGAAAACGTCTTTAGTGATTTTTCTCTTAAGTTTATAGTTTTTGTTATATAAGCGATTGAAAATTTTGAAAATTGCGAAATCGGCCATTTTTAACCCTAAATCGGACATTTATCTAAAAAATTCAATGTTGCCAAGATACGTAGATATTCTTTAAACATTGATTGATGAAATTCCGAAGAGTTTTTTGCAATAAAATATCGAAAACCCCTTTGTTTTTTTAATTGCTAATCAAGCAGGTGCGACACTGTAGTATAAGTGAGGACGTTTGAGTTGGCATAAATTCATTATCTCGAGAATGGGCAAATTTCAAGAGAAATCCTCAGACAGGTCGATTTTTATTTTTAAATTAGGACTTTTTGGCATATATATAATACTAGTAACGTCATCCATCTGAGCGTGATAACGTAATCGATGATTTTTTTAAATGAGAGTAGGGGTTGTGTGATAGCTCATTTGAAAGGTTATCAGAGTCAACAAAAGACTGGAAATATTGGAAACCATCAAGACACGAAAGCTGCAGTACCTGGGGCATGTTATGCGTAATGAGAGATACAACATACTTCAGTTGATTATACAGGGGAAAATCCAGAGCAAGAGAAGTGTAGGAAGGAGACGAATTTCGTGGTTGCGTAACTTGAGGGAATGGTACGGATGCACATCAACCGAACTGTTTAGAGCAGCAGCATCTAAGATCAGAATAGCCATGATGATTGCCAACCTCCGTCGCGGAGATGGCACGTGAAGAAGAAGACCTACATGTTAAGGTTTTTAGTGTTTTAAGACTGTCAGTTATGTTTCTACCGTTTTAGTTGAAATAAATCTTTAGTTACTAAAAGAGCGTAGGGGTAAAATTTCGGACCAATAATTTTTAAAAGCATTCATATTTTCGAATCCTTAGAAAACTAATAAATATTTTTGAAAAATTTAAACGCAGAATGAAAGATTACATTTACCGAGGGCCGAAAGTCCCTTAGAATAAATAAAAAGGTTTTTTTGAATGAGATATTTAAAATTAAAAATCACACTCAATTTTTTTCACCGCTGTAACTTATTACAATAGACATATAAATCTTCAGGGACTTTCGGCCCTCGGTAATAATTAAATCTTTTATTCTGCGTTTAAAGTTTTCAAAAATAATTATTAGTTTTCTCAGGAACCCGAAAAACCATTGACAAGAAATTTTGTGCCTACGCTTTTAATGTAGTTGTAGTTTTTTTATTGATTTATTTATTATTTATTTTTCTAGTACCTAGTTTTAGGTAGTTATTACGTTTTCATAAAATAATATTTAAAAGTGTTTTTTTTTTACTTAAAAATAAATAAAAAGATTTTTTTTTTTTATTTAGCTAATGCCTCGACAACTAATGGCCATTGGCATGGTAGGTACGGTAATTTTGAACAGTTAGGTACCTAGTGTCATGTGTAGTGTGTGTGTTGAGTAAGTGCCTTGTTACTTTGCAAAGTCGACGTCATTGTCTTTGCAAAGAGACGCTAATTGTATCCGAACGTCTGCGGTCCCTCCGGTGAGTACCGATCCCACAAGGACAGAAACTATATTCATTTATTAATTTATATATAGGACAGAAACTATATTCATTTATTAATTTTAAAAAGATTTAAATAATGAAATATTTAGATAATTTAACACTTACAATAATACAAAATACATACAATATATAGAATATATACAATACAATACAATATATACAGTAGGTAATTACATGAATTAATCAGCTAGGATACGAGATTTCAACCTATTAAGAATTTTTTTTAAATAAACGGTGAAACAGAAAATCCAGCAGATTAAAAATTATTCTGTAATAAGTAGTCAGATAAAAGAATAACATTCGGAACATTGATTTTAATTACAGAATAATTTTTGACGTGGCTTATCCCACGTTGCTACCAGGATGATCCTAAGGGGGGGGGGAGGTTACAACTACTGGATGGTTTCTGGGAGGTATGCAATAAGAATGGTGTTAAGCGTAGAAAGCTCAAAGTACTTTCAAATGGGGGGTGTTATAACCCCCACCCCCCTGATTACGCCTATGAGCGTATCTTTTTGTGACAAATCAGATCTCTTTCGAGCGATCATCGGATAATCTAGAGAAATACGGTTGGCAACACTGTACTGACCACCATCAAATCTGGAAAGTGGAATACTTCGGACACATTATGCGAAATTATCCGGATATGTCCTCCTAAAAGCCATCCTGCAAGGAAAAATATTTGGAAAGCGAGGTCCACAAAGAAGAACATCTTGTATAAGGACCTCAGAACTTGGTTCAGCAAAACATCACAGTTTTTCCGCTCTGATGCTGATAAGATAAATATTGCCAAGGATAGGCAATCAAGAAGAAGAATACGAGTTCTCAGTTATGTTACAGTTATGGATAATTTATCATATCATAGCAAGCAATAAAATAAAATTCCAAGTTCAAGCGATACAATAACTACATAGAATTACTTATATCATAATATTTATTTTTACATAAATAATACTAAGAAGTTAAACGGGATAGTTCCCGAGAGTTGGCTGTATACCATCTAATTTTTTTATATAAACTTATGTGTGCTTACGTGCAGAGAAATCGGCCCACTTAAAAATTTGGTTATATTTGAAGGGGTCAGAAGCAAAACTGCCTAAGTAGCAAAATACACATTTTGAGAAATAAAGCATCAAAGTTTTTGCTCCTTTAAAAATTCTAGACGTTCAAAATAAAAAATTTTAAAGTATTAAACAATTCAAAATAAGTATAAAATTTTGAAGATACTTCTGGCGAGAAATTTTTTTTTATTTTTTGTACCTCTTTTGACAAAAAAATGCACTTAGGTTGTTTTGCCTTTAAGCAAAAAGACTTTATAATACATAAAAGGAACTAAACAAAAGTTTAATTTTCAATTAATATTATTTATTTTTTCTTAAAAAAACACAAATTTTACTCTTTTATAACACTAAAGCTACTTATAATCTGACAAAAAATCTATGTACTCGTCTTGTTCGTCGTTGGCATCTTCTTTGGAAGACTCAACAGCAGTGCTTGCTTTTTTCATTGTGTTTTTGCGGCTTTGACTCATGCGGCAAATCATTAAAAAATTGATGGTAGATGGGGGGTATGAAATCTAGCAGCTGTTGTAAATTTTCCCATTTTTGATACTAAATTTTTTTTATTTTGCTTGATCTCCAAGAGGCTCCAAAATAAGATTATTCACCGGTCGTCCAACTGGTTTTTATTATATTTAAACCACTTAATGTCTCTCCATTTGATCACATGATTTTAGCTATCCTTTTTGGATCTTTAATGAAATTATTTAAATTTGAAAGGGACACAAAATCTGCCATTTTAAGAACAAAAATTTTTTTAACACTTTTTTCACACCAGTGATCAGGTAAATATCTCAGGATTTTTATTTTTCAGCTTTTCTATTAGAGCGAAACTCCGATCACAGTCCATATAGGTGTGATCAGGTTCGAAAAATTTGTGGTCAATATTTTCAATATGTGTAGTGCGAAAAATGTGCATGAATAATTTGCTTATATTTTTATTCTTATTATGAGTCACTGTAAGCAATCACATTTACTTGATCATTTCTTAACTAATAGATTCTTATTTTCTGTTTTTTCCAAAAATCATTATACCTTAACTGACTCATAAACATGATCCAAATATTGTAATGACAAAATACATAATTTCTGCAAACAATAGTATCACTTAAAACACTGCTATTAATCTACTAGAGTAGTATAACCTACACTCCATAAACAAATCCAAACCGTGAGTGAAACCCAAACAACATAAGTAATAAAAATATATTTATTTCCAGTCGCTTGTTTGAAAGTAAAACAGCCTAGGTGCACTAAGGCTATTTCTGCTCTTAACGGTTGGTGAGTTTCATTTTGGTTGTTTTTTCTATTCATCAAAAGATGGCGATAAAGTAGAGTTAGAGCGTAGTGCGTAGTCGATTCTACTACCAAACAATATAAGATATTCAGAACGTGAAACAGCACTAAAGTCGTTTTCGTGAAAATTGTACTTAGGCGGTTTTACTTCTAACCCCTTCATTTTATGTCTCATATTTCCTAAACCTGTTGGCCGATTTAAGTGATTTTTTGAATATCTTATAGCCTGATTCCTTAACAACACCACTGTAATAATATTGTTGCTAGACAGGTAAATTTTCATTGTATACCGGGTGTACAAATCAAACTGTGTTTTTTTCTCAAAGTTCGCATCACCCTGTGGAATATTCTATCATTTATAACACACTGAAATTAAAACCCAACTCTAGCCTCAGGTTTTCTTAACATTCTGTTTTTTGATTCATTCGTTTGTGTTGGATATTAAAAAACTAGACATGTGTTTAACAACTAGACATGTTCTTCATCAATACACGGTGTTTCTAAATAAGTGCGACAAACTTTAAGGGATAATTCTGCATAAAAAAAGAATGGCAGTTGGCTTTATAAACATATGTCCGCAAATATTTCGTTTCCGAGATACGGGATGTTGATTTTTTTCTTACAAACTGATGATTTATTTTATTGCTTTAAAACCGGTTGAGATATGCCAATGAAATTTGGTGAGTTTTCAGGCGTAGTTATTGCACACATTTTGACATACAATTAAGAATTAAATATTCACCACTGGCGCGCATACGTGTAATATGACCGATCTTATTACCCTTCTTCTTCTTAAAGTTCCATCTCCTAGCGGAGGTTGGATATCATAATGGCTATGGTCACTTTGTTGGCTGCTGCTCTGAACAGTTGTAATGAACTACAGTTAAACCATTCTCTAAGGTTCCTCAGCCAGGAGATGCGTCTTCTTCCTATGCTTCTTTTTCCTTGGATCCTTCCTTGCATAATAACTCTCAGCAGCTCATATTTCTATCCTCTGGTAATGTGACCCAAATATTCTAGTTTTCTTGTTTTTATACTGCTCATAATTTCTAACTCCTTATTTAAACGTCGTAGCACTTCAACATTGGTAATCCTTTGAACCCACTGAATTTTCAACATTCTTCTGTAACACCACATTTCGAACGCTACTATTTTTCTTATATGTTGTCTTTTCAATGTCCAAGCTTCCATTCCGTATAGTAATATAGAAAATATGTAGCATCTTAGAGCCCTCAATCTGAGAGGCAACTGAAGGTCTTTGTTTGTAAGCAGTGTCTTCATTTTTATAAATGCTTGCCTTGCAGTTTCAATTCGGACTTTAATTTCTTTGCTTTGGTCATTTTTGTCATCAACCCAGGTTCCCAGATATTTGTATGTCTTTAATCTTATTACCCGTATGCACGCTAATGGTGAATATAAAATTCTTAATTTTATGTCAAAAAATCCGCGATAACTATCTCTTAAAACCTACCAAATTTCATTTATATATCTCAACTGGTTTTAAAGCAATAAATAAATCGTCAGTTTGAAAAATTCAACATCCCGTATCTCGAAAACGAAACATTTGCAGACATACGTTTATAAAGCCAACTGTGATTATTTTTTCATGCAGAATTACCCCTTACAGTTTGTCGCACTTATTTAAAAACACCGTGTATTAATGAAGAACATGCCTAGTTGTTAAAGTACCTAACTTTTTTATTATCCAACATAAACCAATGAATAAAAAAAATGTTAAGAAAACCTGAGGTTATAGTTGGGTTTTAATTTCAGTATTTTATAAATGCTAGAATATTCCACAGAGTGGTGCGAACTTTGAGAAAAACCACAGTTTGTGATTGTAATTGGTACACCCGGTATACAATGAAAATTTACATGTTTACCGACAATATTATTACAGTGGTATTGTTAAAGAATCAGGCTATAACATGTTCAAAAAATCACTTAAATCGGCCAACAATTTTAGGAAATATTATAAGACATCAAAAATGACCAAAATTTTTAATTGGGCCGATTTCTATGCACGTAAGTTTAGTTAAATAACTTTTAACGTGAAGTAAAAACTCCTGTGTAATTGATATAAAATTTAATTATGGATTAAAAATTAAAAAATTCAAATGAATTACCTAATCGTTCAACACAATACTAAGAAGGGTTTATTGCATATTTTAAAAAGGTCCGCGTTGAAAAAAAAAGTATACTTTTATTATAACTACCCTAAAAATATGAGACACATATAAAATAAATAAGTATTGGACCCACAAATAAACACAAAAAGAACTTGTATACAATTATTTAACCGGTCCTTCTAGCTACCTACAGTGTTGGTAAGTTCCTTTACTCTAAATCCTGCATGTCAGGTTACGATAATTTTGAATGAACTTTAGCTGACAAATATTTCAACTTCGTTTTTAATTAATCATAATAAAATTCAAAATATGCAGTTTTTTTTATTTATTTCTGTGGTTTTTATTTTTCTAATAAAATCTTACTTATTTTTTAAAAAAATGCAAAAATAAATTTTTTTGCATTGTTTTAAACATTATTTATTTTTTAAAACATTGCAAAATCGTTGATTGTTTATTATCACGTAAAAACCACCTACACCTTTGTTATTGCGACAAAAGGTGTATCTTATGATGCTTAACGAACCGTCAAAACTTCAGATCGATTCGTCAGTTAGTTTAAATTTATTTGAGTTTTGTTTATCACATATATATTTTTTGCAATAAGTCAGAAAATAATGAAGATATGCTAATACTTTATAATATAAAGCTAAGATACTATCCAATATAAATCGTATTATCAGTATGTACAAAAAAACAACATGCACATATATGTTAAGAGCACAGGCGCAAATATTTTACGTCTTTCCCTTCTTTTTCTTTCTTTACACGGTAAATTACGTATAGTAAAATTCTCACTGGTATGGATATGTATATAAACACTACTTGACAATGACATTATCACCATTAACTTACAGATGACTTTTGAATGTTCTTGGCTAACTGTTACTAGTGTTACTTGTATGATCGCTAAATTATTAATTCAGTTAATATGATATTTTTTTACTAATTATGTATTCAATAATTATATTAATTTATATACTATGCAATAAAAACTAATACTTAATCGAAAAAAGAGGAAAAGTGATGAAGTGATTTTTTTAATAATATATTGTTACTATGGAACGCTTAGATTAAAAAATGTTGAACATCTAACAACAAAATACTTAATCGCAAAATATATCATGGTGAATTCTCTGCTGTTGATCTTCCATAACTAATAAACAATAAATAACTTTTTATTAATTTCACGTATTAATCAATTATTAATCAAATACCTACACTATTAATATTATTTAATAAACAACTCAAAATATTTCTGAAGCCGTGTCAAATAACTAAAATTGTCAATGTCTTGTGAGAACATTCTGTTCGACTGAGTGTGTTGTAGGACAAAGATAGCGAATGTTCGATTTGGAAAATATTACCACGGACATGGTGTTCATTTTTTTCAAATCCTGAAAAACTAATAAATATTTTTCAAAAATTTAAACGCAGAATGAAAGACTAAATTGTTACCGAGTTCCGAAAGTCCCTTAGAATAAATAAAAAGTTTCTTTTGAATGAGATATTTAAAATTAAAAATCAGACTAAATTTGCTCTTATTTTTTCACGTCTGTAACTTATTAAACTAAACATTTAGAAGTTTTCAGGGACTTTCAGCCCTCGGTAATAACGTAATCTTTCATTCTGCGTTTAAATTTTTCAAAAATTCTTATTAGTTTTTTCAGGATTCGAAAAAAATGAATCCCATTTAAATCGCATTGGAGCCGAAAATGTGTACCCATCCCCTTAATGAATAATGCCTTCACATAATTACTAATATATTGGGTTTATAAAAATTTAGAATAATTTTTAATAGTAGGGGAATCAAGTATGCTAAATTTGCAGTTACTCGAGCGTTATGGGGATCGATTGGGTTGTGAAGATTAAGTCTTAAAACCTAAAATAGTTATGCTTACTTTTCCATTTTAGTGGGAACTTTTCATTTTTTAATTTAGTTTTCCATTTCGAACAATAGTTTTTTCAGATTATAGCGCCATTGATCCATAATTCGAAAAATGTCTCGAATAAAAGTTACTTATTTTTACGTAAGGAATCCAAATCTGCAATAAAAAATGGGGCTCCTATAAATGATTTTAAAATAAGCCCTCACCTCGCCTCCGTCGGTGGTCGTGTTAACTGTCATTTGATAGATTTTTTAAAAATATTCAATAAGTATTTTTCAGTTTTTGGATATGATGTTCATTTCGCAAAATATCGCCGGATTTCTATTTAAAATTTTAAAGTTACCCCCCAACCCTCTCCGTGTAGGGTCGTGTTTGGTATCATTCGATAGATTTTTGAAAAATATTGAACACATATTATTTAGTTTTT
This sequence comes from Diabrotica virgifera virgifera, assembly GCF_917563875.1. Classification (NCBI taxonomy): domain Eukaryota; kingdom Metazoa; phylum Arthropoda; class Insecta; order Coleoptera; family Chrysomelidae; genus Diabrotica; species Diabrotica virgifera. Next base: position 58,574,109 of record NC_065447.1, read on the forward strand.
CGATTTGACGTTCATTTCGCATTGTATGAGAAAGCTTCGTCAACTTGAAAAAAAAGTTTATTTTTAGTAGTTTTATTTTTTTTAAACCCATCAAATTTTTTGCACTTTTGCAAATCTTTTCTTCACTTTTGCTGATTGTGTTCCATCAAACCAGAAAATAATCAATAAAAAATGTTGAATTATTTATCTACTTAGATATTAGGAATATTTTGCATGTCCAGTTTTTTCAGAATATAGGACGAAATATATTGACGTGTCTGTATATTATACTTATTCATAAAGTATGAAAACTGTCTATTATCTCATGGCTTAATTATTTTCAGAGTTAAAGCTCTGACATGTCGAATTTTATTTTTAAATTATAATTTTTTGACGTATATCTCATAATAGTGACGTCATCGATTTGAGCGTGATGACGTCATCGATTAATTTTTTAAATAGGAATAGGGATCGTGTTGTAGCTCATTTGAAAGGTGGTTCAATTATCTGTTCAGTAATATAAACATTAACATCATTATTTATACCAGATGTCCAAAAAAGTAATTTTTGAATTAAATTAATTGCCGCAAAAAAAAAGAATACATGTAATTTATTTAACTCAAAATACATTTTACTGCTGTCAGAAAAGAGAAAAAAAAAATGTTTATTTGACAAATAAACATTGCTTTTCGCTTAAATTAAATGTTTAAACTGTCAAGAGGCAATTGTGTGGCTGTTTGACATTTAGTTTAAGCGAAAAGCAATGTTTATTTATGAAATAAACATTTTTTTATTATATGTGGCATCAGTAAAATGTATTTTGAGTTAAATAAATTACATACATTCTTCTTTTTGCGTCAATTATTTTAATTCAAAAATTATTTTTTGGCCACCCTGTATAAATAATGATGTTAATGTTTATATTACTGAATAGAGAATTGAATCACCTTTCAAATGAGCTACCAAACGACCCCTATTCCCATTTAAAAAAATCATCGATGATTTCATTACGCTCAAATCAATGACATCACTATTATGTACTATACGTCAAAAAAATCATAATTTAAAAATAAAAATCGATCTGTCAGAGCTTTAACTCTGAAAATAATTAAATCACGAGATAATAGACCGTTTCCACACTCTACGAATGCTCTGTATAAGAAAGAATTTGAGATGCTTACCAGATATTTTATTATTTTGTATATTTTATTATTCTGTATATTTATATGGTCCTTTTCATGAGCATTTTTCAGTGCGTCACAAATGATAGAAAAAAAGGTAAGTCCGTGATAATACACATTTATAACATTTATTCTATTATTATTATTATAACAGTCATATAAACCCAAATAAAACATTTATTCTAACATGACATTTTAGTTAAATCTGACAGTTGTCACATTTTATTTGCAATTTGGCATAAAAACAAATCAATTGTATTTATTGCATTTATAAAATGGTATTTTCTTTGATTTATATAGTCTTATAAATTGTACAGATTATATTCGTAGATATAGTATATAATTCGTAAATAATTTTTTTTCCGATTATGGCGTATTTCCATCTATCGACAACTAGAATAAATGTTATAAATGTCTGTAATCACCGACGTGCTTTTTTGTCAAATACAATTTAATGCGTTAGAAAAAAATCGAAAAACTGTGACGCACTGAAAGATGCTCATGAGAAAAAGATCACCTACTATTATTAGACTCCATTCATTTGCTACGTTAAACAAAAAATATTTTTTTAATCATAAAAATTAACTATAATTATATTCTTTTAAAATAACCTGTCTTACTAATTATATCGATATCCAGTTTGACAAAAATAACATTAAGCATTGATATGTCTTAGTAGTTAATGGTTTTCTTCACGTAGTTAAAGAATTCTACGTCTTTTTTGTATAAAGGAAACTCTGCCATTTTAAATAGCATTATGATAAACTAGGTCATTTTGAACATATTACTAGATTAACATCACAAAAATTGTAAAAATAAATATTTTAACTTTTAAGTTAAAGCCGTTATTAATATCACTAAAATACTTCCCCTGTTCAAAGTGGTGGCTTTATGGTCATTTGCCATTGGCTCGTGTATTCTATGATCAGATCAGGAAAGGGTATGAAGGACTACACTGAAGTTTTAATGATGTATTTGCCAATCGATGGTGAAAGTTCCCAACCTCCTATGTCAATTTTGGGCTATTTTGTTTTGTTACCCTATAGTCCAGGGCGCATCTGTTTGGAGATGGACGTTGAGAGGTGACTCACATTTTTTTGCAGAAATTGCTTAAAAATAACTCAGGCGCATCGGTAAAAATATTAGTACATTTGAACGTTGAGAGGTGACTCAAATTTTTTTGCAGAAATTGCTTGAAATTAACCCAAGTAATAATATTTGAGTTATCCTCCCTCTCAAAAAGGTCCGGAACATTGTTTAAATAATCAAAATGTCAAAAAATGAAGAAAAAATTCGATTTTTTTCATCGTTTTTTTTTTAATATAACTTTAAAAGTATTCATTTCCGAGAAAAGTTGTGCTGACATAAAAGTTGCGTAATTAAATTTTCTACAATATGGAATTGGTTAAAAATTTAAAAAATAGTCACCCTTGTTGTAAAATAGCAATAATTGCGAAAAAAACATACAAAAACAAGTATTCGCATTTTCCGTTTTTCAACCATTTATGCTAAACTTAGGACCTTCATATTTAACCCAGGAAAAACTTTATGATACAGTAAAACAACACTCTAAATTTCACTAAGATCGGTTTAATAGATTTTGCAAAATAAATTTTGCAATCCATCATTTTGCAAATTTTGCAAAATAAATTCATTTCTTTAAAATGTTACAGGACTGAAAATAAAGCAGATAGCAAGTTGAATTTTTTTTTGCTTATAGAAGTTTACTGTACCTTTTATTTGCAATTTGCAAAATTAAAATCGATTAACTACCACGGGGCGTCAGGAATATTTTTAAATAAATATTAATTATTGGTGCTACGCGCAGGACAGCGGATAGTTTGCTCTGATTGGGCATTACAATGACCTTTGATAATGATTGATACATTTTAATTTTTATTATATTTCGATATAAATAAATAATTTTGTTTATTGCAAAATAATAACACATACTCTATCCTTTGAAATAACACTTTTTTTAGCAAAAACTTTCTTTGTTCATATATATTAACTTAGAGAATAAAAGTTTATTATTTTTAAACATATGCAATTGTTTAAAAATATTTCACAAATAATAATAAAATTAGTTTATTTTTTGTGGAATTAAAATATTAAAATACAACAAAATATAGTGTAAGAAAATAATATATTAGATAGAGATTGGAAGAAATTTTGGTGGAAATCAACTTGTGTGAATCGAACACGGCTGTCCTGCGAGTAGCACCAAAAATTAATGTTTATTTAAAAAATTTCCTGACGCCGTGGTAGTTAATCGATTTTAATTTTGCAAATTGCAAATAAAAGGTACAGTACACTTCTATGTATAAGCAAAAAAAATTCAACTTGCTATCTGCTTTATTTTCAGTCCTGCAACATTTAAAAAAAAAATGAATTTTTTTTGCGAAAGCTGGATTGCAAAATTTATTTTGCAAAATCTATTAAACTGATCTTAATGAAATTTACAGTGATGCTTTACTATATCATAAAGTTTTTCTGGGTAAAATATGAAGGTCCTAAGTGTAGCATAAATGGTTGAAAAACGTAAAATGCCAATACTTGTTTTTGTATGGTTTTTTTTCGCAATTATTGCTATGTTGCAACAAGGGTGACTATTTTTTAAATTTTTAACCAATTCTATATTGTAGGAAGTTTAATTAAGCAACTTTTATGTCAGTACAACTTTTCTCAGCAATGAATAATTTTAAAGTTATAATCAAAAAACCAATAAAAAAATCGAATTTTTCCTTCATATTTTGACATTTTGATTATTTAAACAATGTCCCGGACCATTTTGAGTGGGAGGACAACTCAAATATTATTATTTGAGTTATTTAAATAAAAGAAAAATATTATCTAAATTAAAGAAAAATATGTATTTTTGCTATTTACGCTTATATTATTTTGCTATGTCGTTATTTCATTAATTGGCTTATAGATGGCCATACATGAATTAACGACATAGGAGCTTGTAAACAGTCAAAATACATATTTCTCTTTAATTTTAGGGAAACAAAACAAAATATCCAAAAATTTACACAGGAGGTTGGGAACTTTCACCATCGCAATGCATTTCTTATTTGCTATCATGCTACTTTTATTGGCATCGTTTCAACATATTTAAGCTATTTCTCGTGATCTCCTTGCTCCCTAACGTCTCCAATACCCTATATAGGTATTTCTCTGTTCCATCTACCATCCTCGAGGCATCCGTTGTCACCAGCCTACTTCCATTTTAAAAATATTGCCTGTTTAATAACGTCTGTTAGTTTTGTCCTCAATCATTGCTACCAATCATAATATTGCAATAGGTACTTTTTAAAATTTTCAAAACTTAGTAGATATTCAAATATTACTTTTTTAAAGGGCATATTGTTTACCAAAGTTTTAAAAAAGTAGTAAGAGTTTACAGTCATAAAAATTACACTCTAAAATATGGACTCAGTATAAACGTAAATAAAACAAAGCTCATGATAATTAGCAAGAAAAAGATAACAGAAGGTCAACTCTACCTCAACTAAACCCCTGTAGAAAGAATGACTGCCAAAACAGGTGATGGAATCGAAAATATATGGTAAAAGAAGAAAAGGGAGGCCAAGGAAGAGATGGATCGATCAGATTATAGAAATTGGACAACAGGAGAAAGGAAAAACACATCAACAAATGAAAGAGTTAGCAAAGGACCGCAAGAAATGGAAGAGATGGATAGAAGATGAATAAAACCTCCGACGCCCCTGAGGGGCATAAGGAGTTTCGAGAAAGAAGAAGAAGATATTGTTTACCAAAGTTTTAAAAAAAGTAGTAAGAGTTTACAGTCATAAAAATTACACTCTAAAATATGGACTCAGTATAAACGTAAAGAAAACAAAGCTCATGATAATTAGCATGAAAAAGATAACAGAAGGTCAACTCTACCTCAACTAAACCCCTGTAGAAAGAATGACGCGCTGCAACTATTTTCGCACCCGCACCATTACAAATGAAGAATTGACCAACAACAAGGATATGAGAGAGCGCATCACAAAAGCTAGATCCACCTTCAACCGGATGGAAGCAAACATCCGCAACCTCTCTTGGTATAAAAGTTAGAATGCTGCGATGCTATGTCTTCCTGAACTTTTTTATGGTGTTGAATCGTGGACCTTGAACGGAGATATGTGCAGAAGATTGGAAGCATTTGTAATTAATATCCCATGGACCGATTGAGTCATAAATGATAAGGTCCTCAGAAGAATGATTAAGAACCGAGAACCGAGAGGTACTGACTACCATCAGCTACAATACATTATGCGATATACAATACAATACATTAAAGCTACAATACTTCGAATACATTATGCGAAATGAATCCGTTTATTCCCTCCTACAGGCCATCAGGCAAGGAAAAATATTTGGAAAGTGAGGCCCAAGAAGCTGAAGAACATTCATGTTACAGAAGTTCCAAAGCTGGTTGAACACAACATCTGTGGAGATTTTTCGCACTGCTGCACACAAGATAAAGATTGCCTTGATGATCGCCAACATTCGTCATAGATAGACACATTAAGAGAAAAAGAATAAGAGTTTTTGATCTATAATACATTTGCAATTTACATTTTAACCTTATACGCTCTGAGCTTCGCTGGTGTCGCTCCTAGCGGATTACTAATGCAACTTTCACCGGTAATTTTTAAATTTATTATTTAATTGTTATCGCTTAATATTTACAACGCAAAAAAGTAATTAAATTGTAATCGATTTTTTAAAGATTTTGCTAATCATTTAAATTCTATTAATGAAATATTAATTTCTTACTTCGGATACTTTCACAATTATCGTGTAGATGGTGCTTAGATTAATTTATAATCACATATTACGAAATATTAAAAAAACTTAAATTCAGTATTTAAAACGTAAGTATATTTAAGGTAAAAATATACACCACAGCTTTGACCAACTAATATTATTTCCTAATATTGTTTTTAATTTCAATGTTTTAAATTAATCACTTTGACATTTATGTCAAATTTCCAGTAAAAGCTTACAGACTTGTCACTACTGGCGCTCGCGAATTTTTAATTATCCCCTCTACCTACGAGCTCACAGCGTATAATATCATGTATCTCAATCAGGACAAAACTAATCACAAATATTTATAACAATTTTTAGTCTTATAATTAAATGACTAATCGCTCAAAAATAAATAATATAAAATCACTTTGGAAGCAGCCAATATATGTATTTATTGATGATTGTAAGGTGACAATAAAAGAAAGGAAGGGCAGTGAAGCCTGATTTAAAAGGAGAAGAATTACATAGATTTAGACTGGAAGAAGAAGTTTCGATGACAGAGGTGTAACCAGGATGATATAAGGGAGGGGGCTACATCTACTTGAAGGTCTCTGGGGGTATGGAATAATAATGGTGTTAAGCGTATAGAGCTCAAAGTACATCCAAAAGGGGTGGGGGGTTATAACCCCCAAACCACCCCCTGGTTACGCCTATGTTCGATGACAATGTGAAGGAGGACACTTATGCCTGGTTGCAGCAACAAATCTTAAGCTCCAGCTTAGCCCAGTTCAGCTTATAAATAGGTCCGCTTTATACAGGGTGTCTCGAAAAGATTGGTCATAAATTATACCACAGATTCTTGGGTCAAAAATAGGTTGATTGAACCTCACTTACCTATATAGAATATTGCACACGAAAAAAGTTACAGCCCTTTGAAATTACAAAATGAAAATCGATTTTTTTTTCATATATCGAAAACTCTTAGACATTTATTGAAAATGGACATGTGGCATTCCTATGGCAGAAGCATCTCAAACAAAAATTAAAGTAAAATTTGTGCATCCCATAAAAATTTTATGGGGGTTTCGTTCCTTTAAACCTTCCCAAACTTTTGTGTACGTTCCAATTAAATTATTATTGTGGCACCATTAGTTAAACACAATATTTTTAAAACTTTTTGCTTCTTAGTACTTTTTCGATAAGCCAGTGTTTATCGAGATATTTTGAATATTTGTCGAATCCATCACATATTTGTATATGGTTAAGTACGATTATAATAGAGACCTGTTAATCTGAAAATTTATTTATAATTTACATTATTAGGTATATTTTGAAAAAGAAGCCAAATTTCGATACAAGGTGACTTATCAAAAAAAGATTAGAAGGCAAAAAAGTTTTAAGAACACTGTGTTTAACTAATAGTACTACAATAATAGTTTAATTTGAACGTACCCAAACATTTGGGGGGTTTAAAGGAGCAAAACCCCCATAAAACTTTTATGTGGACATATTAAAAAAAGCCGCATCTCGATAAAAACTGGCTCATTAAAAAAATACTAAGAAGCAAAAAGTTTTAAAACCGTTGTGCTTAACTAATGGTACCACAATAATGAATTAATTGGAACGTACACAAAAGTTTGGAGGGGTTTAAGGGAACAAAACCCCCATAAAGTTTTTATGTGGTGGACAAATTACGCTATAATTTTGTTTTTAGATGTTCCTGTGACAAGAATGGCACATGTCCATTTTCAATAAAAATTCTCTAATAGTTTTCGATATATTGAAAAAAAATCGATTTTCATTTTGTAAATTAAAAGGGGTGTAACTTTTTTTATGAGCACATTTGTACTAGGTTCAATCGAACTATTTTTGACCCCAGAATGTGTGGTATAATTTATGAGCATTCTTTTCGGGACACCCGAAAAGAATCACTGCACCATAATTTTTTCGATTATTACATGATTTCTTCGATTTGCACATCATTGTGGCAAGCTGAAAATTGATCTAAGACTCAATGGTGCAAAGTTTATGTTTCATAAGCTAAGCTTAAGAGACACGTCTTAAGCTTAAGATCTGTTGGTGCAACCAGGTATTAAACGTATTTAATTTACTGCGATTAATAGTCTTCTACTTCTTACTTTAGGCGATACAATGTATGCATTTAGCACTCAGTATCAAGATTTATTATAGTTTTTTATAACATTTCAATTAAAATAATTTTGTGTTTAATTAAGCCGATAAATTTAACCAATTAATTAGCCACGCAAAATTATTGACAAAATCAATTTTTCATTCTTACATTTGGCCGATAATTAGTTTGAAAGATGAATTAATTGTTTGAATTCAAGGAGAACATGAAGTCCATGTATGTTAGTTACATAATAATGCAGATATTGGTATAACTATAGTAAATACAAATTGGCTAGAATAATATATAAAGCTTTTAGATGAAACTTTTGTTATTAGATCATGACTAATTATATGCAAAATTCCTAAAGATTGGCTTAAATCCTCATTATTTGTTGTACTACCAAAAAAACACAGAGCCACAAAATGCAGCGACTATCGCACCTTCAGCATAAAGAGTCATGTATTAAAAAGTTTTTCTCAGAATAATTCATCAAAGAACTTATAGAAAAATTGAGGACAGAATCTTAAGTACTCAATTTTTTTTCGCTGTGGCCTTGGAACTTTTAATCCAAAGATGCAGAGATGTAAATCATGACGTGTTCACGTGCGCTATTGATTTTGTAAAGGCTTTTGATAAAGTTCGCCATGAAAAAATGTTACATATTCTCAAGACTTCCGGTCTAGACGGTAAGGACATTAGAATCATCGAAAATTTGTATTGGGGCCAGGATGCATGTGTTAGGGTTGGGAATCAGTGCTCTTAAGAAGTAAAAAATCAAGCGTGGAGTTCTATAAGGGTATATCGACCGGTTTTTGACAAAACATCGTAAGCATCATTTTTCCGAAAATGGGATTTTTATCTTAAATGGTTCCTTACGATAGTTTACAGCTGATTCAACATTATTTTTCCCATAATAACATCCTAAGTGTCTAAAATTGGTAGTACCAGACAGATGATAGTGAACGCCATAAATCTTGCCGGTTACGTTTGCATATTTTGCCACTTACGATAAGATTAAATGACCAAAATGACCGTTAGGATTACTCAGTGTTATTTAAATGTGTTAGAACTCAGTGCAAATTTTATTTCGCTAGAACAATTTAAAACGAAAATAGTGGTAGTTTTGATAAAACCTCTTATTCAGTAGATGCGGTCAATTTTTAATACTTGTTTTTATGGTTTATTGTCTTTTTAATAGAATTTGAAGTCAAATTCACTAATTTGGTAATGACATAACCTATGTTTTTTAGTTGTTCTTGTGCAAATATCATAAATATTATATTTGTAATAAAAATATATCAACTTATAGTAAGTTCACTGAAACCTGAAACCAATGTAGGGGAGTCAATATAGAACGAATATTGAAACATAGTTTTTAATTGCAAACAACTTTTTTTATTAACAATTTTCGATATTGTGAAATATAAAGCTTTACTCTTGAACAAGATTCATATTTTTTGACATACCTCGTACGAAATTAATAAAATTTAATATCTGATATATTTTTTAAACTGATAATAAAAAGTTATCAATAGGTTCCAAGTAACGCAGATATACTGTATAAGAGCTCAAAAAAATTACATTTACAATTTTTTAAGCTTGTTATTAAATGTATTTTAGGTAAGTTGTACAGAAAACGGTTTTGATGACTTTGTACAAAAAATTTTTTAACTGATATTTTTGGGTTATTGTATTACATTTTTTATCTTTCTTAATTTTCTTAAAAAGAAGTTGTTTATTTCATGTCTATAAAGCAAAATAGTTTAGTGCATTTTAAAGATTACATCTTAAGCTTTAAAAAACACCTATAAAATTGTAATATCTATTCAAACTTGAGTAATACCCTCTTAAGGTGTTAGTAATTCTGTAAAACTATGAAGTTTTTAAAAATTACATTTTTTGGGACGTCGTATCATTTGAATTAAATTTTTGAGATTTTTTTGAATACAACATCATTTAGTACAGTGTCACAGATTAATATACGTATTAAATTTTATTTTTATTTGCTGATTTTTATTATTAAAAATATTTTTTCTGTTAAGATACTTACCTTATATATGAATACCTGAATATGAATATTCATTTATAGATTGATACCTTGAAACTATCGTATGTTTATCTTAAGCGACAAGCTTCAACTAAAATTTACACAGACAAGGTCTAACAAAGTATCGTATGTTACATAATTTAATAAAATAATGGTATATTACAGTTTTTTTCTTAAATTAAATTTTTTTATGTACTAATTTATCATAGTTTCAAAATTTTAATTATATTAACCAAAAGTCGGTAGAAGAAAAAGTCGTCTCCTGTAAAATGTGCGTTTTGTCGATTGCGATGTTTTGTCAAAAACCCATCGATATATTGTCATCACTGTTGTTTAATCTTTACGCTGAAACAATCTTAAATGCAGTGTTGGAAAACACAAAAGAGGGCATAATCATTAATGGCGTCCTTGTGAACAATATCACATACGCAGACGACACCTTGTTAGTGGCAGGATCAATTGAACATCTTCAAGAGTTATTGAAACGAATGGTGGCGATCTGTGCGATAAATGGACTCAAACCCAACGCAAGAAAAACAGAGTTTATGGTTATTAGTAAACAGGCAACCGTAAATAATAATAACTATAACGTAACAATTGGTAATGACTCTGGGTATATCTGGGTACTCATATTAATGAAATTGGAACCCAAGTACAAAAATAAAAAGTAGAATTGCCAAAGCAAGAACAAGTTTTATGAAATTTAAGAAAATCCTTTGCAGTTATAAACTTAATTTGGAAATTCGCATAAGAATGGTTCGATGTTAAATATTCCGGGTACTACTTGACGGGGTTGAAGCATGGACCCTGACGTAATCGCTTTTGAAGAACCTAGAAGCATTTGAGATGTGGGTCTACCGCCTTATTTTGAAAATCAGTTGGGTAGAAAGAGTCACAAACGAAACTATTTTGAATAAAAGTTGTGAAGTAGTGAACACGGTTAAAAGACGTAAATAGGAATACTTTGATCATATAATGCGCCACCCAGAAAAATATGACACGCTTCACCTTGCCATGCAAGGTAAAATAATGGGAAAAAGAAGTATGGGCCGCCGTACAACTTCTTGGCTTAAAAACCTACGCCAATGGTTTGGGAAAACTAGCACTGAAAAAGTTCGTGCGGCTGTAAATAAGACAATGATTGTTAATATGCTGGACAACAGAGAGCCAACGATCGACAAGCGGTCTCGGCACCTTAAGAAGAACAAGAAATTATATGCAGACTATATTATGTCTTTTAATAACTCTATAAAACCACGGCGAGAGTGCCGCATAGACCATTGCTTTGGAATATTCTGTACCATGAAGTTTTTCATCTGTATAGGCAATAGCATATGCAGATAACCTGGTGGTGCTGGTGGAGTACAACGAAAACTGGTCATTCATGTATAGAAGGAACACAGCTTTCAACAAAGTGAATATTTGGGTGGAAAACAGGGACCTCATGTCGACGGCCGAGAGGACTGCTCCTCAAGGGTCTAAGAGCCACAGTACATACGGTTTTTTTTCTTCCTCTTTTTTCTTTCTTTAACTGCCCAATATTCACTTTCGTACATCATAGATGGTCTTATGGATGTTTTGTAGAATCTCCCTTTAGCGTTATTGGAAATTTTTTGTCACGCTAAACTGTCACCACTCGTTTCCTTCAACTTTATATATCCAACCATAATTCTACTACATGCATTTCCATATATTTACCCATTTCTTTGTAATAATCATCCTAGTTACTCAAAACTATTAATTTTCACAATTAGTTCACCATCTAAAGATATCATTTTATTTGCAAAATCCACCAGGAAAAATGATTTCCTTTAATAGTCGGCTATTTACCATTAATCGCAAAAAGTTAGTTGCAATCCTCCTTTATAAAAGGTATATTTAATATAAAAAATTATCCTCTACTGATTTTTTGAAAATGATCTCCAGCTAATTGAAATGAGATCTCCAGCTAATTGAATTATGATTATTCCAGCGCTATATTTGGTACCTAGCTTCTTTGGGAAAATGATCTGCAGTTTCATTACCAGTAATGCTAAGTATATGAGAGAGACCGTTATATCGTGAGCAGAGAGATTTTGCTAGATGTCATGAATATTTTGAATCAATGGGTGGCAATCAATTTGAATCAGTGAAAATTGTATTAATTAAATGGACAGATGAAAGGGAATCTGTACAAATAGCAACATGTCTGTTTTGGTAAGCTAAGTTTTGATAAAACCCAACAGAATACTATATAGTTCACCTGTGTAAACTTTGCATGTTAAAGGTAAGTGAGATGATCTTATATGTTCGTGTTTAGTGGTGATTATACAGTACAGTAAACACCAGTGGTAGTTTTAGAAGCATCGGTAAAGAGAATTAAATTATATATGATATTTTTTATGATGTTTTCACAATAAATGAAAATAACAACTGGCGAATTAGGTATAATAGAGAAATATACGAGCAATATAGCGAACCATCTCTAGCACAATACACTAAACTGCAGAGATTACGGTGGGCAGGGCACGTGGTCCGCATGCACGAGAATAGAATCCCCAGAAAATTGCTAAATGCAAGATTGCAGGGCAAAAGACCTGTTGGAAGACCTAAAAAGAGATGGGAAGACGAAGTCGATGAGGAGGCCAGGAACTTCCTGGGAACGCGTTCATGGAAAAGAACAGCGGTAAATCGAAATTATTGGAGAAGCTTGTTGAAGGAGGCCAAGGCTCGATTTGGGGTGTGGTGCCATTGGATGGGTGGATGATGTTTTCTTAACAACACAATAAAAGTAAAAGAATAAGAAGAACTAACTAACCAAATTGAAGTTGATAATGGGATAAGACAGGGGGACTCACCGAGTCCTCAATTGTTCAACCTGATCATGAATCATGGATGAAATAAGTAATAAAAAAAAGTAAGGCACAAAAATAAAAAAGGATACCAAATGAGAGAAAACCAATTTAAAATAATATTCTATGCAGACGATGCAATACTAATTTCTCACAGTGAAGATGATTTACAACGTATGCTGTACAAATTTAATATAACCGTCAGAAAATTTAACATGTTCATTTCCCCAAAAAGACAAAATGTAGGGTTATAACAGCAAATCTAGTAACATGTAAATTAGAGCTGTAGGCTCAGATAATAGAACAAGTGATGGACTTCACATATCTAGGCATCATATTATCTAGCTACGGAACGCTCGAAACAGAAGTGGAAGATCACGTGAATAGAGCAAACAGAGCCGCAGTCTGCCTGAAACAATTGGAAGAAACAAAAATATCGGAAAAAGTGAAAGGCAGTATTTACAAAACAGTCATCAGACCAATAATGACAAATGCGGCAGGGGTCTACCCCAAAATCCCGACAGCCAAAATCTCGACAGCCACAATCCCGACGGCCAAAATTCCGACACGCCATAATCCCGACAGACCAAAATCCCGACAGGCCAGAATCCCGACAGGTTTGATAAGTTTCTTTATCTACTCTATGTCATATTATGTATAAGTTTTTAGTTTGTGAAAACTGTCATTGTAGATAGCAGTGCGTGAAGGGTTTAAAGTGTGCGTGACGTAACAATGTACTTTAAATGGGATTTACTTTTTCGCACACTTTCAATGGGTTTTTTGGCACACTTTCATATAATCAAATATCCTTAATTTTCACGTTGTCATGGTGATGACAATATGAGCAATGACTTACAACAAAATTTTTGACAGTTTTGTGGTTTGAAAGTAGTTAGGATTTTTAAATGTCATAGTTCTCAAAAATTATAGAATAGAAATGAATTTCAGTGACGAAGAGTTACAGTTTTTTTATTTGTTTATCGTAGATAAAATATTGTATGAAACTGTGGGTGAAGTACTTTTGCGAACTTACGCGATGTATAGCACTCGCTCCGTTGTCGCTCGTGCTCTAAAAATCGCGTGCGTTCGCAAAAAGCATACTTCACGAACTGTTTCATTTAACAATGAATTTGATGATAACATTTATTTCTTGTTTTTTGTTTATGGCCATCGGTTTTTATTTTGTGTTACTAAACAAAAGTATTTACCATTTAATATGAACTAATTTTCTAAATAAAATTTCTAACATGGGTATTTGAATTAAATTTTTTTTTTGCCAATATATAGTCCAATAATATATGTATAATCAAATCCTGAATTCAAGTTTACTTCCATATAAGAGATATTATCATGTTACTTAGAACCTTCCATTTCAGTAAGTATAGCTTTTATATTATAAAATAAAGTGTTTAAATAATTTTTTCTTTTAAAATACATAATAATTAGTACCTGTACTTAGGGGCCGGCGTAGCTCAGGCGGTAGTATGCTTGGCTCGCGTGCTGGTAGGCCGGGGTTCAAATCCTAGCCGACAAGAACAACTAGACATTTTTAAAATGTCTATATAGGCCCCAGGTCGACCCAGCCTGAATAAAATGAGTACCTTGCGTAAAACCAGGGGTAATAATAGGCGGTTGAAGCATAGCACTAGCCCTCTGTTACCTTCCTTGTATACCGTAGGCCCTAGATATAGCAGACTACCCTGCTATAATCCCAAAGCAGCGTCAGCGGTATAAAACGGGAGACTATTATTACTTATTAGTAAGTAATAATTTTTCAATTTCAATACTCTATAATATGATTTGGTGTTGCATTTGAAAAGGAAACAATAAATATTCAAAATGTATGCATGTCGGGATTTTGGCGATTTTCGGGATTTTGGGCGCCACTGATGCGGCAGAAACACGTCCTGATATAGACAGGACAAAAAAAATCCTAGAAACAGCAGATATGAAAACCCTTCGAAAAATCGATGGTAAGAGTTCGAAGTACAGATATACGACGGAGATGCAAGGTGGAGAATATTAATAACCTGATAAGAAACAGAAGACTACAATAGAACGACCACATAAACCGAATGATAACACTGGTAAACACATAGTTTGCTGCCGGAAATTTTTTTACTGTTTCTAGGTAATTTGGGTCTGCTGAATCCAAAAATGCCACCAGATTTGCTCCCTCAGATCGTTTTCAGAAAATACGACACCAGTTCACATTTCTAACATATAGGGTAATTTAACGCGGCACTACCTACATATATGTAGTGCTGCTACCCATGAAATAAACCAAATACGAATAAAAGGTAAGATATTTATTGAACAATAATGTACTTACAAAAATCATCACACATATCTGTCAAAAAAACTTAACTTTTCATTTAACCTAACCGGCAGCGTCGCAACAAAAATGTGTTATTCGGCCAATTCGGCGTCACCTAAAAACTTCCTTTTATATGATTTTCTTGAAAAGGTTTTAAAAGGACGGTCCCTTTGAAGATTCCAGCAGGAATTCGCCATCATGTGATAGTCCCATCTCCCTGATACTCCTTTTCTATCGTTTTGATATCTTGGGTGAAGATTTTCTGGGAAACGGTCTAAGTGGCTGTGGAGGTAATGAATTTTAATACTCATGTGACAACCGTGTTTGTTAAAATTGTTGAGCATTTATTACACTCTAATGCTTAATTGGTATACTTCCATATTTGTTGCCATTATGTAGAAGGACACACTTTAAACTTCGTTTGGAACTGTCGATAAAAAGACGCCAGTGATCTGGTGTATACTCCGATACACCCATTTTTTCTAACAGTCCTTTAATATTGTTATAAAAAACCATATCATCTTGCTGAGAAAAAAAGGCAAAAGATCTTTTATCTCTATTACGGTAGTACGTAATTTTGGTGTCTGGGTGAAGAACATTCTTTTCTTTTAGTCTGGAGGTAAGCAACTCGGAAGAATCCTTTAGAAGGTTCAAATTTCTGATAAGATCGCTTAGCTCTTCCTGAGTAAAGCGCTCAGGACGTGTTGAATCCCCTTCAAAATCACTGTCGTCTTCCTCAAATCTATTAGTCTGCAGTCGTCAAATAACGTTTCGGCATTATCCTCTGGTAACATAGGTAGACTGCTAAATATTGTAATGGGTATCTGCTCAAGCTGATGTGGAATTGGTCTTATTGCTGAATCCAGGTTAGGATATGTTCACGTATGTCGATTGTTAGATTAATGCCTTTTATATTCACAAGAGAGAAATAGCAATCGTCAAAATGATTTTTTGGTTCCCTCCATGCCATTGGAAAACCAAATTTAAACATTGTCGTTGTCCTTTCGTCCACTGTCGCAAGTTTTCAATACAAGTTTTGCACACTACATGTGGAGCTCAGGATTTATCTTGATCTCCTAAATGAACACCAAAATAGGCCATTTTGTTCATTTGCCCATTTGTCTTAGAATTTGCTAAGTTTGTTTATAAACATATTGCAATTATAGTGGTGGAAATGTAAGAATATTTAAGTATTTGATAAGTATATTATATCTCGAAAACTAGAGCTGATACAAAGAAAAGGTTTGTAGTTTTGGAATCAGCACAGATGAATTAACTAAAATCAGTTGCTTTTTTTTTCGGCAGCAATACAAAAAATTTTTTTTGTTGGGCTGTGTAATATATAGAGCAGAACGCACGGCGAGAGACGGTTCCCCAATAGGAAGCCGATCAGTGAAACGACAACGAGAAGCATGGAACGGCAACTTACTTTAGGCACATTGAAAAAACAGACAGAGTCATGTCTATACAAAGAGAAGAGGAAGAAGAGAAACATTTTTTGCAAAAATGCTTTCTTATCAGAATGTTAGGAGATTCAGGTTTCTTAAAGATGGTGAGTGAGGTGTCTATTGAAGATGTTTAGCCCAAGGGCAAATGAAGATAGATGAAATTAACTACACTCCTGGCCAAAAAAATCGGGACACCTTAAAAATGGGTCATTTTTGATGTCTCGAACCTCCTAAACCTGTTGTCCGATTTTAGTGATTTTTTTAAATATGTTATAGTCTTATTCTCTAAGAATATGGATGTAATAATAGTGTTGCTGAACAGGTAAATGTAATTGTATACCGGGTGTAACAATAATACTGTGTTTTATCCTGAAAGTTCGTAACACACTGTGTAAAATTCTAGCATTTAAAAAATATTAAAATTAAAACTCAATTGTATCCTTCGCCTTTCTTAACATTCTGCTTTTTGACTCATTCACTTATGTTGGATAATGAAAAAGTTAGGTGCTTTGACAACTAGTCATGTTATTAATGAGTTGTAAGTGTCAGTTAGTGTGCATTTTTTGACATACAATTATGTATTTTATATTCACCATTGACGTGCATACGGGTCATATCACCTGGTCATATTACCTCTATGCAAGCCAATGGCGAATATAAAATTTTTAGTTATATGTCAAAATATGTGAAATAACTACCTCTTAAAACCTACCAAATTTCATTTCCAAATCTTAACCGGTTTTAGAGCAATAAATAAATCGTCAGTTTGTAAGAAAAAATTCAACATCCCGTATGTCGGAAACGAAGCATTTGCGGACATATGTTTATAAAGTAAACTGTCATTTTTTCATGCAGAATTAACCCCTAAAGTGTATCGCACTTATTTAGAAACACCCTGTATTGCTGAAGAACATGGCTAGTTGTCAAAGTACCTAACTTTTTCATTATCCAACATAAGTGAATGAGTCAAAAAGCAGAATTTTAAGAAAGGCTAAGGCTGCAATTGAGTTTTAATTTCAATATTTTTTAAATGCTAGAATATTCCACAGGGTGTTACGAACATTCAGGAAAAAACACAGTATTATTGTTACACCCGGTATACAATGACATTAACCTGTTCAGCAACAATATTACTACATCCATATTCTTAGAGAATAAGGCTATAATATATTAAAAAAATCACTAAAATCGGACAACAGGTTTAGGAGATTCGACACATCAAAAATGACCCATTTTTAAGGTGTCACGATTTTTTTGGCCAGGAGTGTAGTTAGATGCAGGTCAAAAAACTTAAGGAAGATTTTGGGTGGGTGATTGAATACGTAAATACGGTAAATTGATACGTCGGACGTAGGAAAAAAACTAAACATACTTCAACACATATTTTATTATAAACTCTGACTATTATAAAAATTCCATTTCGTGCCTGATTACAATATATCATGTTTGGTTTTTATTTTTTAAACTTGTTCGTATACTTTCTGTGTTTAGCAAAATAAAATTACAAAGTGTCAATTCTCGTACATACGAAGGATATAATTTTTCCAAGACTGCCAACCCATTTATTCAGATTCACCTAGTATTATTCTTGTTAATTGTAGAGTGGAGGCCGGTCTTCAACCCGCAAAATAAAGGAAATGCACTAAATCATTGCTCTACTTACTGCAAACACTTTATTATTTTGAATATAAAAGTGGTCGACCCTCAGATTACATTGAACTTTACAATAATAGCCATAGGCGCTTCTGTCCGCTTCGGCCAGGGTTACATTTCGCAATAGTTGTATTTATACAATGCACAATATGTTGTAATGGATTTGAGATGACCAAAATATATTTAAAAATCATTTTTTATTTGTTTTTAGTTTTGGATATTATGCCGATTTGCCAATTATGTAAATTACTAATTATTTTTTTCAAATAAGTGTTTTGAATGCTGTTGCTTCTTCTTATATTAACAGTATCAATGTATATGTTACCGGCCAAACCCGATTTCAGGACAAACTAGTTTGGCCTAGGCCATACTAGTTTAACCTATCGCGCTTAGGACAAACTAGTTTATCCTGATACAAAGACGCAAATTTCAGGCAAAACTAGTTTATCCTGAAGTGTATGTTTTTATATCAGGATAAACTAGTTTAGCCTAGTCTAAACTAATAATTTAATCTTGTCGAAAGTAGATAATTTTTTTTATTTAAATTTATGTGTCTCGGCAGCAATGGCCATTGACACAAACAATATTGGTTATACAATAATTAATTACAATAAGGACTTAAAACTAAATATTATAACAGTTAATTTCTAAATCCTAAATAACATTAGGTAAAAATTATGAAGAAAAAAAAATTGGATATACAATCATTGGATACTATAGAGACGTACAACTAATTATAAAATTGCTTCTGTCTTCTTGGGATACTTCGGACGTTGTTTAGTCATAGTAACAGTTGCATATGAACTAGTAAGATTACTGGAAGAATTGGATCCAGACATGGTGTTGCTAACAGTAGGGGAACATTGATTTAAATTGTTACTCATGTAGTCAAAAGTAACTTGAATTTGTTTATATTAACGCTTTGGATGTCTGGAAATAAGTGATAACCTTGGATACATCACTGCAACACTGGTTGCCTAACCGTTGGCGTACGTTGGGACGGGATAGCAACAGTGAAAAACTATTGACAGTTTGACACTGAATCTGTTTAAGTTGGAAGATTATTAAGTAAAACATCTCTTACTGACCGAAGTTACAGGTTGTTCTTGATGATTAACACGTAACACAATTGTTATTAGTCACTATTTGAGCGAAAACTAATTTTGATAACTAGTATTTACAGTAATAATTACAAATTTCGGCACCAATTTACAGATCAATACATACACGTTCTGACGTTAGTTTGAAATTAGATAATTGATTACAGATTGGTTGCTGATTTAAACGTAAATTTAGAAGACACATATTAAAAGTTGTAAGACTTTTAAGTATTTAGGGTAAATGATAAACCGAGATGGCACTTGTATGAAAGATATAGAAATGAAAATAGTACGGAGAAAACAAGCCACGAAAGCACTCCATGGAGTGATATGGAAGAACACTCTATCTAAAGAAAACAAAAAAGGATATTTCAGGACATAGTGCTGAATATTACCCTACAGGAGCGGAAGAATGGCCAGTGACAACAATAATACGAAATAAAATCCGAACAGTTGAATTGGAGTTTATGAGAAGGTATCTATAAATTACCAGGTAGGATAGAATAAGAGGAAATATGAAACAGAATAGAAGTAGAATGCTCAATTACAAAAAAGTTGTGGTAGTAAAAGTAGAGCCCTGAAATGGTACGGGCATGGCCGAAACGATTACTGGACTAGGACCCGCGGGAAGGAAGACGGAGAGGAAGACGGAGAGGAAGACCTACGTGAGAAGGAAAACTCACATAGGAAATGCTATGATAGATAGAGACCTCAGAGATGGCGACTGGGAGAATAGAGTGCTATGGAAGACGAAAACGGCAAACTCATAATGGGAAAAAGCCAAGAAGAAGAAAGTAATTCAGCGAACTTGTACGGCTTAATATAAATAATAAATTGAATAAAATAGGTACTTTGTTCTTGGAAAAATAATCATTTTTATTAAAATTAAAATTGTTCGTAACAAACAAACAGTAATATTGAGTTATATTCGCGGTCGGACGGCTAGACAGCCTAGGTCAAATTTCTCACCTTTAGTACCATCCTTGGATTATAAGCTTTCATTTGACACCTCATTTGTCATTCTACCTGGTATAATGACGGAGGAGTTGAGTTCACGGACAGACAGGCAGACGGACGGACGGACGGCAGACGGTCGTGGATAATTTAACGTTTTCACATTTTTTCAAAATTGATGAAAACAATATTAATTCGTACTCGATTTTATTCGTAATATCTTTTCTTATAATTTTTGGAAAAAACCTCATCCATTTATTTATAATTTTTGAAGTTATACTTCTTTAGGTGCGATTGATATTGAGGGTGAATTTATATTAACCTGCGCGCATGCGCACACCGACAGTATGTTATTAGTCGTTATACGGGCTCTGATTGGGTGTTGAAATGATCTGTCAATAATAAATAATTGTTCAATATGAAGGTAAACAAATTTATAATATTATTAGTTTTATTGTTGTGAGGACAGAAGCAAAAAAGTTTATAATTGTAGTGACTTTTAAATAGTTTTTAAACCAACAGGTACGTAATAATTGTAAATGTATCATAGGTACCTACCTATTTGAACCTACCAAAATGCATAGTATGTATGTAATACTTTTATTTACATAATTTGATTACCATCAAAATTTCTATCAATATTCACCTAATATATTGTTTTCTTACTCTATGTTTTGTTGTATTTTTTCAATTCGAAATCATTTCAATTCAAAATCAAAATAATTTGATTTAATTCAAAAATGCCAAAAGCTTAATCCGTTTAGTTAGTCGATTTCGCACATAATGACACATTGTCTCCTTGGCGAAGCGTTTAAGGCGAATGAACCCCAATACAACGCCAATACCAACCGCGCTGATAAGCTGGTTCGAATCCCAATAGAAACTTTTATTATTTTATTTTTTTTATACATTTTATGATTGTAAGTATATTTATTATATAATTTTATTTTCAGAAAATACGTATTTAGTTAAAAAATTTTCCGACAATTAATGTTCAGAAATCATTTGTGGCATTTTTAATGTGTTTGTGTGTGTTTTATTCTTTTATTATTTTAATTTTTAGCACTGCTTTAATAAAAATGTTTGAGAAGTAGTAAGTATAAATTAGTTTAATATTTAAATAAAATATAAATAAAAAGTATATTAATTTCGTTTAAATGATATAATAGAAGTATAACTTCTTACGTGCGTACAAAGTACACACACATTCTTTTTTTATATTATTTAATTATACAAGAATATATTGATTTATAGCATGTATCAATATCTTCATTCGATGTATCATACGATACAATATATCGATGTATAATTTTTTTTGCCATCCCTGTTTGGACGTGATTTGGGAATTTCCCGCATGTAAAAGTCCTTACATGTTCTCTAAATTACTTTCGACTCGGCTAAATTGGTTTAGACTAGGCCGTACTAGTTTATTCTGAAGTGTGAGTCTTTATTATATCAGGATAAACTAGTTTGGCCTAAAGTGTGTATTTATATCAAGACTAACTAGTTTGGCCTAGGCCAAATTAGTTTGTTCTATCGCGCGTAGGCCAAAATAGTTTGTCCTAGGTCAAACTAGTTTGTCCTGAAATCGGGTTTGGCCGGTAACGTATATAGGTATCAATGTACAACAATAAATATTAATAATAGTTTCCTACAATGGCTTGGCTTTAACTTCCTCTTTTATTACAGAGTTTTTCCCATGATTGTATTCCACCAATATATCAAATAAATAGAGGGAATGCCAGTCTCAAAAAATGGTTAGGGACATTGTTAAAACTGCCATGTTGATGTCATCGGCGTTTTGAGTAAAGTGATGGAGTTTTTTAAAAGCTGTTTTCCTACTGTTATACTTTACAACAAAGGAAAAGGATACATAATGGAAAACAAAGTAAAAATACTCTGTTACAGAGACGGCGCATGTCAATTCAATATGAAAATTTCATCTCTGAAAATTAAAACAATAGTAATCAGTAAAAAACCAATCGGTAAAATAGAAATTGATACTACCAATATTAAACAAGTAATAAAAATAAAATAACTTGGAATTACATTGTCAAACTACGGAGACCTGGACAAAGAATAAAATCAAGAATTTATAAAGCCAGTGTACGACCGATAATCACATATGGATCAGAAAAAAGATCCGATATAGCCACAACATAAAGACTAGTAGAAGCAACAGAGATGAGAGTACTGAGAAGAATTACACTAAATACGCTGAGAGATGGAAAGAGGAGTGAAGACAAAAGAAGACAATATAACGTACAATGTATAAACGAATGGACACTAAATAGAAAATAAAAAATGTGTGTGTACTTTGTACCCACGTAAGAAGTTATACTTCTATTATATGATTTCAACGAAATTAATATACTTTAAACAGTTTATTTATATTTTGTTTAAATATTAAACTAATTTTAATACTTACTACTTTTCAAAAATTTTTAGTAAAACAGTACCAAAAATTAAAAAAATAAAAGAATAAAACACACACAAACACAGTAAAAAAATGCCACAAATGATTTCTGAACAATAATTGTCGGAAATTTTTTTAACTAAATACGCATTTTCTGAAAAAAAATTATATAATAAATATACTTACAATCATACACTGTATATAAAAAAAAAAGAATGTGTGTGTACTTTTTACGCACGTAAGAAGTTATACTTCTATTATATGATTATATGATTATAAACGAAATTAATATACTTTTTATTTATATTTTATTTAAATATTAAACTAATTTATACTTACTACTTCTCAAACATTTTTATTAAAACAGTGCCAAAAATTAAAATAATAAAAGAATAAAATACACACAAACACATTAAAAATGCCACAAATGATTTCTGAACATTAATTGTCGGAAATTTTTTTAACTAAATACGTATTTTCTGAAAATAAAATTATATAATAAATATACTTACAATAATAAAATGTATAAAAAAAATAAAAAAATAAAAGTTTCTATTGGGATTCGAACCAACTTACCAGCGCGGCTGGTATTGGCGTTGTATTGGGGTTCCCTCCCATTAAACGCTTCGCCACGGAGACAGTGTGTCATTATGTGCGAAGATCGACTAACTAAACGGATTAAACTTTTGACATTTTTAAATTATGTAAATCAAATTATTTTGATTTTGAATTGAAATGATTTAGAATTGAAAAAATACAACAAAACATAGAGTAAGAAAACAATATATTAGGTGAATATTGATAGAAATTTTGATGGTAATCAAATTATGTAAATAAAAGTATTACATACTATGTATTTTGGTAGTTTCAAATAGGTAGGTACCTATGTTACATTTACAATTATTACGTACCTATTGCTTTAAAAACTATTTAAAAATCACTACAATTATTAACTTTTTTGTTTCTGTCCTCACAACAATAAAACTAATATATTATACATTTGTTTACCTTCATATTGAACAATTATTTATTATTGACAGATCATTTCAACACCCAATCAGAGCCCGTATAACGACTAATAAATTTCGCAATCACTTGCATCGTGCAAAGTGGCTATGTTCAAATATCATAACAAAATTTGATCAACTATTTTTAAAACACTTACCAGTGTAAGATTCTTTAGTTTTGAATAAGCGAGATCGTAGATCGTCCCGGTTGATTGTTGTTATCCACAGTTCTCTACGCCTTCGAGCTAATAGGTTTTTAATCAGTAATTTTGCGGCACTCATACTGGTCACACTTTGATGGGCTTTCACATTGGCATGCAACAATCATCTCTTCGATGTTAATAAGTCCAAAAATATAATATGAAAACTATTTAAAAAGGCAGTATAACCATTAACTAACTTTTTGTTTGTTTCTCTTCCTACAAATTTTAAAACGCAACAACCATACATAACCAAACCACAGTCTCACAGCTGTGCCACAGCTGCCATATTGGATAATTTTTGTCATGTCATTTGAACATCCAATCAGAACAAAGTTGTTATGCGACTGCGCCGGGATCAAAGGTTTTAATCCTATTAAAATTCACCCTCATATCGCGCGTAAAGAAGTATAACTTCAAAAACAAAAAGTAAAAGTTTCTATTGGGGTTCGAACCCGCTTATGTTTGCGCAGTTAGTATTGGAATTCATTCATCTTACACTTCATGCGGGAAGATCGATGAACTAAACGGTTTAAACTGTTAACAGTTTTGAATTTAACCAAATTATTTTGATTTTTGTAGAATATTGAAATATTAAAATACAACAAAACATAGAGTAAGAAAACGATATATTAGGTGAATATTGACAGAAATTTTGATAGTAATCAAATTATGTAAATCAAAGCATTACATGCTATTTAGATAGGTTCATTTTAAATTTTCCAAGTAGGTAGGTACCTACCTATGTAATTTTTTTTAGGATACTGAAACATATTCAATTATTACGTACCTGTCGCTTTCAAAAACTATTTAAAAAGTAACTACAATTATAGACTTGCTTTTTTCTCTGCCATCACAACAATAAAAACTAATATACATCAAAATCCACAAGGAAAGAAAAGTTTTCCTGTAGTTGGCTGTATACCATCAATCACAAAAATTGGAATAAATCCTTTGTAAAAGGTATAAAATTTATTAAAATCCCTAAAGGGCTACATCAGAACAAAACGTTTTCGATTTTATTACAAAATCATCATCAGTGTAAGAAAGTCTGGATGCTAGCTGAGCCACCAAAGAAATATAGGGGTAATAACCCTTCAAATATAAAATGTATGCTTTACAGATGCATATTTACTTAAAATGCCTTGTGATGGGCAAAAGGCAACAGGAATAATGCCCTAAGGTAAGGTATTGTTGGGAATTTAAATACCTTACCTTAGGGCATTATTCCTGTTGCCTTTTGCCCATCACAAGGCATTTTAAGTAAATATGCATCTGTAAAGCATACATTTTATATTTGAAGGGTTATTACCCCTATATTTCTTTGGTGGCTCAGCTAGCATCCAGACTGTCTTACACTGATGATGATTTTGTAATAAAATCGAAAACTTTTTGTTCTGATGTAGCCATTTAGGGATTTTAATAAATTTGATACCTTTTACAAAGGATTTATTCCAATTTTTGTAATATACATCCGCCAATGAACAAGCAAAATTGCTTATAAAGAGGAAGAATGAGAACATGTTTTACAATAAAATATAAGGATGGTTGCAGTACCCGGATATAGAAATACATTAATTGTGAGGATAAATTAATTCATAACGTAACTATCTACTACCTGAAATTGTTCTAAAAAAGTACCCCGCACAAACCTTACGGAAATTAGGTCCCAGTGGATTTAGTTCATACTTTAAGAAAATACTCTTTGAAGCATCCTGATAAGAAGTTCTCATGGGCACATCTCGATCGTATGGAGGATTTTCAAGATATAGAGGCACAAACTCGGAAAATTATAAGATTTACCGGGTATTCCAATTCCCTGAGTTACTGGTTATCTGGGAGCATGTAGAAGTTTGGATTAAATAAAAGTACTAGTAGTCTAGGCTTTTTTCCTAGCCATCCAATGGCGACCTTTACTTTGACCTTGACCTTCAACGGACGTCATCTTCTAGAGTTTCGACGGTTTTCGGCATTAAATTGATGTAAACAGATTACTCATGGGTTTTTGGGATCGGTAAACACGAATATGCCATCAGAATTGCCCTCCGGATGACGTGGTGGCCAGGACATCTGCAAGGGACGTCATCTTCTAGAGTTTCGATGGTTTTCGGCATTTAATTGATGCAAATGAATTACTGCAGGGTTTTTCGAGGTCGCTATACACGAATATGCCACCAGAACCGTCTCCCGGAGCACCTGATTTCCAAGGTCAATAAAAGGGGCTCCTGGAGTTTCGAGGGTCTTTGGTACTACATTAATGCAAACGGATTAGTTATAGGTTTTTGGGGTTGCTGAACACGAATCCGTGATCAGCACAGACACAGGAGCACCTGGTGCCTAAGGCACGTCATGCTTTAGAGATTCGAGAGCTTTTGGTAGTAAATTAATGTAAACTGATTACTTACAGGTTTGTGGGGCTGCTGAACGTGAATACGCCATCAGATCCGACCCACGGAGCACTTTTCCGGTGTGCATTGACAGACCAAAAAGTAATTGAAAATAAAAGTTGACAATACTTTATATGCTTTTTCCTCAAAACTACCTTTTTCAAAGGCTGTAGACATTGTAACTCAAAAACTACTTGACCGACCCACCTGGAATTTTGTATATATTTTCTTTAGATATTTCCTTGAGGTAATGCTGTCGAAATATTTTTTGTTTTATGGTTATTTTTTGTTTAACAATAATAAATAGGTTGATTTTCACCTTTTTTGCAAAAAAATTAATTATTTTGATTTCTGAGCTATATCAAAAAGTCAAAATTTGATAAAACTACAAAAACTCGACAGCGTAACCTAGAGAAACTCATCAGCTAATAAAATGTTTTTGAATTTTTTTTACCATGATCCAATGATGAGTTCTGATGAGTCCACCGCAAAATTCATTGTTTTTTTCAGGTGTCTTTAAAAATTTGCCACCGTTGGCTTATTTTTCAATATTTTTCCTTGAATTTTTTCTAAAAAAATCTATGAATTGTACTCAATATGCCTATTTAATTTTAAAATAAAATAATTCTACTGTACTTTCAAAAAAAATATGCTTGGAATATTGATTTCAACCCTTACGCCCCCCCTTAAGGATAGCTATGACACGATTTTGATAGGCAACCCATGCTAGAAATATTTGTCTATACAGGGTGAGGCAGATAACTGGCCTATTAGAAATATCTCGAGAACTAAAGGCCACAGAATCATGAAAATTGGAATACAGGGGTTTTGAAGGATGATCTATTAAATGAAAATATTTTCATCTCTTTGCAACTTCCGGTTATACTGGAAGTTGCTTATAACTTCGGTTTTTTAAGTGGGACACCCTGTATATTTTTACATTTTTGGATACTCTTCGATGTCTTCTTTCTTAAAATATGAAGATTTGTAATGTTATACAGGGTATTTTAAAAGATAAATACGTTTTTTTATTAATTTCGTAGCAAAATTCACACCCTGTAGAATTGTAGTAGTTTGACAACTAAAACTCCACTTACGTTCAAATGATTTTTAATATAGTCTACTATTTTTAAGAATCATTAGGATAGCTAAATTTTTAATTTTAGTATACAGGGTTGGTCGAAACTCGGAATGAGTATGTTCTGAGTTATCTTAAATGGAACACCCTACCCTGTATTTAGTATTATAATGAAATTATATTTTATGGTACTTTTTTATTTCTTAAGCATTCCCTATACCTAACTGCTTTAATTTTTGCTTAATTGTTAGTCGCACCAACAATTTTAACTACGTAGGTATTTTGATAGCTAAACCATTATTGGTAATTTTAAGGATCAGTCTGGATTAATATGTATTTATTTCTGAAAAATTATTTGTAATTGAATATTTTCACAGCCAACCTAATAAAATTTTACGTATTTTTTTGTTGCAATTAATGTTTAGCTTGAATTCACCAATAACTCACAATTTAAAGAAGTTAGGTATAGGGAATACTTATAAAATAAAAGTACTATGAAATATCATTTCATTACAATACTAAAATACAGGGTGTTCTATTTAAGAAAACTCAGAAAATATTCATTCCGAGTTTCGACCAACCCTGTATACTAAAATTTCAAAATTAGCTATACTAATGATTCTTAACAATAATAGACTATATTAAAAATCACTTAAACGTAAGCAGAGTTTTTAATGTCAAACTATTACAATTCTACAGGGTATGAATTTTGCTACGAAATTAATAAAAAAACGTAAATATCTTTTAAAATACCTTATATAATATTACAAAATTTCATATTTTAAGAAAGAAGATATTGAGGAGAATCCAAAAATGTAAAAATATACAGGGTGTCCCATTAAAAAAAACCAAGTTATAAGCAACTTCCGGTATAATTGGAAGTTGCAAAGAGATGAAAATATTTCCATTTAATAGATCACCCCTCAAAACCCCTTTATTCCAATTTTCATGAATATGTTGCCTTTACTTCTCGATAAATTTCTAATAGGCCAGTTATCTGCCTCACCCTATATATGAAATTTCTTTAAAAAAATGTTTCATCCGGCAAGCAGATGGGTACAGATCGTTCTATATTCGGATCTAAAGGATGTATGACACTATGCATTTTCTTGTATCATTTCTAATATCGTTTCTGATATATCAAAAAAAATGCATAGTGTCATACACAGATACAAGAAACGATATCAGAAACGATACAAGAATTTGTGTCAGGCACAGATTCTTGTACAAGAACTGCGCCAATTTCTGCGCAAAGAGCAAAAACGTAAAACCTGCTGGTAAAACATCTAAATGTCATAATGGCGGCTGAAAATGAGATCATATGATTTATGTCTTGATGAATTTATTTGTGTTTTTGTAGGTATTATTTATAAATCTTTTATTGATACTTAATATACCGTTTGGTATGGACTACTGTTCTACTAATAACCATATATTATTTAGCTCCTAGTAAAGTTTAAACATGTATAACTTTGGGTTTCATGTTGCATAATTTTTTAATAGAGGAAAATACACTAGTTACTAATTTGGATCAAACTGAAGATAATTCTAATGCAAATATTTTAGCACAAATATCAAAACAAAATAAAAAACACAAATAATCAACAGTCAACGTAAAAATTATGGTTAACATTAAAATGTTAAATTTATGTTTTTAAAAGTTTATACATATATAAATTTTATAAAATCCTTAAAATCAGCTGTAGACGCAGTGCTACCATACCAATGTAACGTGAACGTGACACAGGGTGACAAACAAAATTTCGACCAATCACGTGCCGAATTTCATACAATTTTCGATACAAGAACTTGCATAGTGTCATACAGGGCACAAATGTACGTACAAGAAACGATACAAGAAAATGTATATCAGAAACGATATCAGATACGATATTAGAAATGATACAAGAAAATGAATAGTGTCATACAGCCTTTAGACTATATTTTCATTCCTCGTTATTTAAATCCACTTGGAAACTACATTTTACCATTAAGACCGTTTATGTAAAAAGATTTTTAAAATATTTTACACGCTCTTGACTTCAACTACATAATAATAAATAGCACGCACAATAAAAATTATAAAGAGCGGCATCTTAAGCAATAAACACCTTTTTATAAATTATTTCTTTCGATAACTCTTTACGATATGTAGATTAAAGTGTTGATAATGTTAAACCTCACTACTTAAAATATGTTCATCATCGTCAATGGTGCTACAACCCTATAAAAGAGTCTCTACCTTCCCAAGTCTATTACGCCAGTCAGTTCTATTCATTGCGAACTGTTGCCAGTTTGGTGCGCCTATTTTTCTACCATCCTCACCTACACCATTTTTCCATCTGGGTTTTGGTCCATCTTAAGCAATAAACACCTTTTATAAATTATTTCTTTCGATAACTCTTTACGATATCTAGATTAAAGTGTTGATAATGTTAAACCTCACTACTTAAAATATGTTCATCATCGTCAATGGTGCTACCACCCTCTAAAAGAGTCTCTACCTTCCCAAGTCTATTACGCCAGTCAGTTCTATTCATTGCCAACTGTTGCCAGTTTGGTGCGCCTATTTTTCTACCATCCTCATCTACACCATCTTTCCATCTGAGTTTTGGTCTATCCCTATTTCTACTTCCCACAGGTTTTGACGTAAGGATTCGTCTAGGAGGGTTTTACTGCTGTGAGCTTGCTAGATGTCCTGCCCATCTTAGTCTGCCTATTTTTATAAGAGATACTACGTCTTTACCACCAAATATATGTTAATATCTGTGACATATCTCGTAGTTGTACCGCAGGGCCGGATTTAAGGGGGGGCAGGCTGGGCAGCTGCCCGGGGCCCCCACATTTTGGGGGCCCCCACAAAGTCCCAAACTTCAAAAAATCAGCACATTATTCACAGAGAATAATTTTTGTTATTCAATTAACTGTAATATTTCGTTATATGGAAGGTTTCTCTCCTATTAAAAATGTATTTTTGGCAAATTACGGTCACAAAGCAGAAGATATATTTAATACATTCTTGCAAGAAGATGATATCGAATTGAAAAGCTGCAGGGGACAGTCCTACGCTACGACAATGCGTCAGTTATGAGTGGAAAATACAATGGTGTTCAGCTAAAATTTAGATAATACAATATCTTGGCGTTGTAGATTCCATGTGTCGCCCACTCTCTAAATTTAGTTGCTAAAGCTGCAGCTAAGTGTTGTCCTGCTGCCATAGAATTATTTAATTTTTTTAAGGAATGTATGAACCCTATGTATTTTTCACTTCCTCTACATATAGATACAACTTGTTAATCGAATGTATAAAAACGTCTTTAAGCGAGAGCAACGCCGACCATGGCAGAAATATTATTGTTCCTAAAAAAGAGTAAATACTATTAGATGGTCGTCTAGAAGTGATGCCGCAAAAGAACTAGTTAAAGGTTATAATCAGATTAAAGGAGTATTATCCAAAATTTCAAAAGACGATGGGCAACAATTTGAAACTCGTAGCGATACAAATGGTTTGTATAATCGAGTGTGTTTACTGAAAACAGGGATATTTGCAATATTTTGGAATGAAATCTTAGCGAGAACAAACAGCACAAGTCGTATTCTCCAAGATCCAAATATCGACCTTAATTCAGAAGTGGCGGCACTTAAATCAATTAAAAAACTGATATTCTTTAAGGAATATTTCAGAGACAACATCAGAGAAATTTAGGACTCAAAATTTTATAGCTACTATAGATCACTTCATTTCCCCTTCAAGTCATAGGCTTTCGGCATATGAATCCATTCATTCCAATTTTGGATTTTTATATTATTTGGAAAATTTAACTCCCAATGAAATTGAAGCTCACTCACTGAAGCTTACCGACAATTATAGCAGTGATTTAGATAAAAAAAACTAGGTGTCGAACTAGTAGAATTTGTAGAATGTTTCAATTCATTTAAAGAGGAAATCGGCTCATCAAATATAAGTAAAAAACTTCAAATGTACCGACGGTTAAAAAGAGAAAAATGTGACTGATGCGGTTCCAAACGTTGTAGTGACACTTCGTTTATATTTAGTTCTGATGGTAACTAACTGCAGTGGAGAGAGATCATTCTAAAAATTTAGGTTAATTAAAAATCGACTTCGGTCTATGATAGGCCAAGAGCGTTTAAACCATCTCTTTATAATGAGCATTGAACACAATGCCTTAAAGCAACTAAACATGCCCGACATAATCAAGGAATTTTCAGTTAAAAAATCTCGAAAAGTACCCGACCCGGACTTTAACCATACCATAGTCATAACAACAATTTGTTTAATGGTAGGAGGTAGGGCCTAACACCAATTCTGCCCAGGGGCCCCCACACCAATTCTGCCCAGGGGCCCCCACTGCTTTAAATCCGGCTCTGGTTGTACCTCCTCCTCCAAACACCATTTTCACAGATGACACTGAATATTCCTCTCAGGATCCTTCGTTCAAATATATGCAGAAGGTTTTCATCTGCCTTGGAAATGGTCCATATATCCGATCAATATATATCAACACTGGTTGTATGAGGGCTTTATATATGGCTATTTTTGTTTTTTGGCTTAAGTTTCTGCTTCTGATTATGTCTACTCAGTCCAAAATAGCATTTATTTGCTAGGATCATCCTTCGCTTTATTTCTGCCGTTCTCCTTGGTGATCTCAGGGAGCCCAAGTATGCGAATTTGTCCACCACTTCAAAGGTAGACTTATCAACCGTGAATTGGTGACCGATGTTTCTGGCTCTATTGTTGGGTGTTGATGCCATCATCTCAGTTTTCTCCTCATTTACTTGCAGGCCCATATTTTTTGAGGCATTGGTGAAGGTGGTATACATTTCTTCTAACTTGCGTGTTGTGTGGGCAACTAGGTCCACGTCATCTGTATATGCCAAAATTTGGGATGATTTTATTAAAAACGTTTCCTTGGTTGTCTATTCTGGCATCTCTGACCGTCTTTTCCAGAGCTATGTTGAAAAGGAGACACGAGAGCGCATCTCCCTGTCGGAGCCCAACATGCCTTTCGTATCGGTGATAGCACCTGGTCAAGGCAAGATTATTATTAGGATATTATAGTTTACTTTATTTTTTAGTGTTTTTATATTATTATTTTTTTATTCCTCGATATGTCCAATCCAGTTTTAAACGACATTTTAACATTAACACCGTTCGTGTAAAAAATATTTTTAAAATATTTTACACGCCTTTGATTCAACTACATAATAATAAATAACACGCACAATAAAAATTGTAAAGAGCGGCATCTTAAGCAATAAACACCTTTTATAAATTATTTCTTTTGATAACTCCTTACGATACGTAGATTAAAGTGTTGATAATGTTAAACTTCACTACTTGCGATATGTTATTGATAATAAATACGAAACGAGTTTTGCTTTAGGCAGATTTTAGACAGAATTTTAATAAAATGAGTAAGTAATTATTATTTTTATATTATTTTTATTATTTATAACCAGGATCGAACTGGCTCAAAAAAAGGCGCCAACCTTCTTTCTAGACGGAAGCCGCCAGAGATACCTTTTCCTAAACTTTTTATATCAAACTTATCCGCGCTGCGGATTATCCGTGCTATGATTATCCATCGCTCATTTTGCGTTTTTGATGTTTTTTTCGAAATAGCATCACCGTAAATCATTCGACAGAAACTCTATAAGCTATAATACAAATGCATAATGCAAATCGCTAACAATAGTGCTCGGGAAATCCCTGGAAATCATTCACTATTAGCTTGTTACCACTTGTAGACTAAGAGTCGCTATAGGTGAAATTTCTTAATCATTTTAGGCACGATGGGACCCTATATATAAGTTAAATAGTAGAACCTAAAAGAAAACGTTTGAACACTGTGCCGTCACTTTTCAGTGGCACATGCGTCGTCAGTGGCGCATCAAACTTTCCACTTATGGACGGGATAAATAAATTAAAAGTTACCCTCCCTTACTAACAGAATTAAATTTTTTTTATTTTTTTAAGTTCTATGTGATTAACACATAGGATTCAGCTTAATTTTAACCAACCACCCCCTTCCTCCTGCCCCCACCATCAAAAACTTCATTTTTCGTTTTTATTTTTTTTGGTGGGATGCAATCAATTTTAAAATTTCAATAAATTCACACGCATAGCTGAGGCTTTTATAAAACATGCCTATTTTTTATAGACCCATAGGTAGAGTGTACATAACCTCAAAAAATTAAAAGGAATTTTTTTTTCAAAAAAGCGTATAACCTTTTTTGAGGAATAGCTACAGGTCTAATTTTTTCTTAGTCTTGTGTGTTTTATCAAACACTATATTTTTAATTTTTTTCAGATTTTTCCGTAAGGCTCCCCACCTTCAAAAATCCGAAAAACTGTTTTTTGGGGGGTTTTGGGGATTTTCCCTATTTTATAGAGTTCATAATATATCAAATCAATTTTGTTTTTATAGGTTATATGTAACTTGAAGTAACTGAGTCCTTTAGAATATTTAAAAATCAGAAAAACACGTTCAAACCCCCCAAACACCCATTAAAAAACAGTTTTTTGGATTTTTGAAGGTGACCAACGCTATAGAAAAATCTGAAAAAATCAAAAATATAGTGTTTGATAAAGTACACAAGACTAAGAAAAAATTAGATCTCCAGCTATCCCAAAAAAAAGTTATATACTTTTTTCCAAAACAAATTTTTTTAAAATTTTTTGAGGTTATGTACACTCAACCTACTGGTCTATAAAAAATAGACGTATTTTATAAAAGTCTTAACTATGCTTGTGAATTTTTGGAAATTTCAAAATTGATCGCATCTCACAAAAAAAAATAAAATCGAAAAATAAAGTTTTTGACGGTGGGGCAGGGAGAAGGGGGTGGTGGGTTATAATTACGATGAATCTTATGTCTTAATCACATAGAACTTAAAAAATGAAAAAAAATAAATTCTGGTAATAAGGGAGGGTATTTTTTAATTTATGTATCCCGTCCATAAGTGGAAAGTTTGATGCGCCACTGTAGACGCATGTGCCACTGAAAAGTGACGGCACAGTGCTCAAACGTTTTCTTTTAGGTTCTACTATTTAAGTTATAGGGTCCCGTCGTGCCTAAAATGATTAAGAAATTTCACCTATAGCGGCTCCTAGTCTATAGGGCTTTTCATCGATTGTCATTTGTTTCGAGCTTCTGTCATGTGTCACATAATATTAATATATCTACGTCATACGTCTTTGGTTTGTATCATTGGCAATACCAATAACGTATGACGTAGATATATTAATATTATGTGACACATGACAGAAGCTCGAAACAAATGACTGTGAATGAAAAGCCCTATTGTGTGAGATTTAGTTGAATGCTAGAGAAGAGTCACTACTCCACTATGTTCTTAACACGTGGCTATGTTTTCAAAATGGTAATAACTAGTTGTAAATGCAACAGAAATGTTTTAACGATTGAACAAGCGGAGATTATATGCAGAAGTGGAAAGGTGAAAATTTCGCATTATTATCACAAATCTATGAAGTTGGCAAGCAAACAATATAAAATTATTCTGCTTATCGTGAAAGGTAAAATCGTGGGCTGTAGGGAAATTGGAAGGAATCAGATGTCATGGTTCAAGAACATTAGCGATTGGACAGTAATACGCAGTGCCAAACAACTATTCCTATTAGCTGAAGACAGTGAGTAACTCGCCAATGTTATTGCCAACGTTAGGGGCCTAATATGGCACCGGAAGAAGAAGTGAGCACATATATATGTGTGTACATAAATATTGTATCATATATGAGAAACAGATGTTAGGATTATCCATGCTCTTCAATTATCCGTGCCACGTCCGGTCCCATGGAGCACGGATAATCGGGGTTCTACTGTACTTAACAAATCTTTTCTTCGCAAACCATCACGGCACACGATGAGGAACACATTGATTACATGATTCGAAAGTTAACCTAAAAATACCAAAGTTAAGGACTCACGATTAACATCAACAAAACGGAATATCTTAGAATAACGGAAGAAGAAAGAGGGACAGTGCTAGTGAAGGAAGCAATATCGAAACGGGGCATTCAACAGAAAATTCAATAGGGCCGAAATGTGGTACAAATGTTCAACTCACTACTTTGGTCTCCTAAAATTAGTTTAAGAACAAAAATGACAATCTACAAATCGGTTGCAGCACTAATTTTGACGTTGAATGTGAATGTTGTGGCAAATGACGATAAAGAGAAAGAAAAAGCTGGAAGTGGTAGAAATTACATAGCTCGTATCCTGATATGATTAAATTCCAAATGAATAAATAAGAAGAAGAACAGGAATGATTTACAATATCGTAGATACAATAAAACCCAATAAACTTTTATGGTACGGGCATGTAATGTGAATGAAAGATGAACTTGAAACTTGAAACAGACCTTAAACTATATTTTGTGGAATAGAAGAAGGAGAAAAGACCAGAATTAAAATGTTGAGAAGGAATCAGAGGAATAATGAGATATAAATGAGGATGAATGAACCGAAAAAGGTGGAGATCGAAATGCGACAGAGGCATACATTGTAGATTTTGCGTTTTCAAACATTTCTGATTATTTTGTGTTAATCACTTTATACAGGGTGTCCAGAAACTCGACCGACAAACGAAGACAGAAGATTCCTCAGATAATTTTAAGACAGTTTAACCAAATTTACCTAGTACGAAAATGCTTCCTAAGGGAGCTAGAGCTCTTTGAAGATGGCGTCTTGTAATTAGTTTTTCTTAAATACCTCCAGAACGCTTCTAGTTAGAAAAACGAAAAATGGTACACATATTTATCTTCAAGAGATAAATAGATTCCATCTAGTGTAAATTTCTAGTACCAGTCATAGGCGTCCGTTTTGGGTGGGGCAACGGTTATTTCATCGCATAATTTTTTGGTCTTTAATTTTTAAGCATTTTTGATATTGGATTATTAAATTGGAAGGTATTTTAGAACTAAAAGGTACTCTTACTTTAAGTCGTTAGGACACACCGTTTTCTAGAAAAATCGATTTGAAAATTTTTCGTCCCTGAAATTGAAAAAAATTTTCAAAAAAAACGGTGTATTTTACCAACTTAAAACAATAGTATATTTTAGTACTAGAATGCCTCATAATTTAATAATCTAGTGTAAAAAATTCTTAAAAATTAAAGACAAAAAAGTTTTGCGATAAAATAACCGCTGACCTACCCAAAACGGACGCAAATGACCGGTAGTAGAAATTCGCAATTAATGAAATCGATTCATCTCTGGAATATAAATAAACGTACCAATTTTCGTTTTTCTAAATAGTTTTTTTTTATTTTTTTTGATATTCAAAAAATGAAAAATTTTCAAATCGATTTATCTAGAAAACGGTGTATCCTATCGACTTAAAGTAAGAGTACCTATTAGCACTATAATACCTTACGTGTTAAAAATCCAGACTCAAAAATGCTTAAAAATAAAAAACAAAAAAGTTATGCGATAATATAACTGTTGCCCTACCCACAACGGACGCCTATGACCGGTACTAGAAATTTGTAATGGATGGAATCAATTTATCTCTGGAAGATAAATACGTGTACCAATTTTAGTTTTTCTAAATAGAAGCGTTCTGGAGATATTTAAGAAAAACTAATTACCGGATGCCATCTTCAAATAGCTCTAGCTCCTTTAGGAAGCATTTTCGGACTAGAAGAATTAGGTTAAATTGTCTTAAAATTATTTGAGGAATCTCCTGTCTTCATTTCTCGGTAGAATTTCTGGACAACCTGTATACTGCCAATTCTTTTAATTTTTTGTTTTAGATTTAAAAGTCATTAAATGCTTGTTTTATTGCATATAATTACATGGTGCATAGACTAATTACCATTACTAAATTCATTTAGAAAAAATTTAGACAAAATTTACGTTTTATGTGATGTAGTCAAATGTATTTTTTATAACTTACAAGTGTAAAAATATATTTTTTTCATTAATTGGACAATATTGTCAAGTCTGGACGACAATATGTTATTATAATTTTGTAGCACAATCATCCATTTTTTAATTATATTGTTTATTCTTTATGCAACATGATTTCTTGTCAGCTAAAAAACACCATTAACAAAATAAGTATATGGTTGTCAAAACATGTTAGTTTTTTTTACACGTATATTAATCCTGTCGCCAGTGGGGGTACAACGGCCTCCTTAATTCAAATGGACTTACCCAAGTTTTTTTACGTATTTTGACCCGTAGAACACGAATATTTTGGGTAACAGTAGATCCGGATGTCGATAAGATTGTTATAAACAAAGAACTTGAGGAATCACATAACAGCGAGTTTTCGCAAAACAAAACATTTTTTTGTATGTTTTTGGTCATTCTAAGCAAAAAATGTTTTTACAAATTTTTTCGTAGGATGCATATTTTTCGACATAAACGGGGTTGAACTTTCAAAAAATCGAAAAATTGCAATTTTTGAACCCGAATAACTTTTGATTAAAAAATAAAATAGCAATTCTGCTTACTGCATTTGAAAGTTCAAGTCAAATTCTATCGGTGTTGATTACTTTCATTGCTAAAAATTAATTTTTTTATTGTTACAACAAAGCTATAAACACATAGTGATTGATTGATGTTTTCAATGCATTTCTCTTTTGAAATCCAACGAGTAGGCGCGCATACAGACAATTTCTACGTAGATTACGTACATTAAAACGCACGCATTGGGTACGGTAAACACTATGTGTTTATGGCTTTGTTTAACAAATAAAAACTTAATTTTAGCAATGAAAATAATCAAAGCCGATAGAATTTGACTTAAACTTTCAAATTCAGTAAGCAGGATTGCTATTTTATTTTTAGTCGGTTATTCGGGTTAAAAAATTGCATTTTTTCTGATTTTTTGAAAGTTCAACCGCGTTGATCTCGAAAACTATGCATCCTACGAAAAAACTTGTAAGATCATTTTTTGCGGAGAATCACCCAAAAAGTACAAAAAAAATGTTTTGTTTTGCGAAAAGTCGCTGTTATGTAATTCCTCAAGTTCTTTGTTTATAACAATCTTATCGACATCCGGATCAACTCTTACCCAAAAAATTCGTGTTCTACGGGTCAAAATACATAAAGAACTTGGGTAAGTCCATTTGAATTAAGGAGGCCGTTGTACCCCCCCCTGGCGACAGGACTATATGCAGGTGAATCTACAGTATGTCACTGTAAGTTGTATCCATATGGAAAAAAAATTTTTATTATTAATTTTGCGAAAAAAAGTTATTCTTCAAAGACCATTCTCTGCATTGTCCAAAACCTAAGATTTAACCATCAAATATCAAATTTTTTGAATATTATACGAGGTATGTCAAAAAGTTTGAATTTCACTCAAGAGTAAAGAAGCTTTATTTTTCACAATATTGAAAATTGCTATTATGAAAATTTGTTTTAAATTAAAACTATATTCTAGTATGCAATTACATCATTCTAATTGAAAAATTGTTTTTTTTGAAAAATTATGGACAACTAACATTATTTTCAGTTATTTCAATTCAGATAACCCTTTTATTATTAATTTTACGAAAAAAAGTGATTCTTAATAAAAAGTTCTGCATGGTTTAAAACCTAAAATACAACCATCTTTTGTCAAATTTTATCAATTTTATACGAGGTATGTCAAAAAATATGAGTACAAATACTCTCAAGAGTAAAATACGTTTATTTTTCACAATATCGAAAATTGTTATTATGAAAAGTCATTTAGAATTAAAACCTATGTTTCAGTATGTAATTACATCCTTCTAATTGAAATATTCTGAACTATAAAGGTACTTTACTTTTGATCTAAATTTATCTTTTTTGACATACCTCGTATAAAATTGATAAAATTTGATATAAGATGGTTGTATTTTAGGTTTTAGACCATCCACAACTTTTTATTAAGAATTACTTTTTTTCGTAAAATTAATAATAAAAGATTTATCAGAATTGAATTAACTGAAGATAATGTTAATTGTCCATAATTTTTCAAAAATTTTTTGAAGTTATACTTCTTTAGGCGCGATTGAAATTGAGGGTGAATTTATTTTTGATCTGCGCGCATGCGCACACCGACAGTATGGTATTGTATTAGTCGTTACACGGGCTCTGATTGGATGTTGAAATGATCTGTCAATAATAAATAATTGTTCAATATGGGGGTAAACAAATGTTGTATAATATATTAATTTTATTGTTGTGAGGACAGAAACAAAAAAGTTTTATAACTGTAGTGACTTTTAAATAGTTTTTAAAAGCAACAGGTACGTAATAATAATTGTTAAATGTATCAGTATCCTAATAAAAAAATTCCATAGGTAGGTACCTATACCTATTT
This sequence comes from Diabrotica virgifera virgifera, assembly GCF_917563875.1. NCBI lineage: Eukaryota > Metazoa > Arthropoda > Insecta > Coleoptera > Chrysomelidae > Diabrotica > Diabrotica virgifera. Next base: position 58,613,946 of record NC_065447.1, read on the forward strand.
GAACCTACCAAAATACATAGTATCTATGATTAGTATGTAATACTTTTATTTACATAATTTGATTACCATCAAAAATTCTATCAATATTCACCTAATATATTGTTTTCTTACTCTATGTTTTGTTGTATTTTTTCAATTCTGAATCATTTCAATTCAAAATCAAAATAATTTGATTTGATTCAAAATGTCAAAAGTTTAATCCGTTTAGTTAGTCGATCTTCCCAAATAATGACGCATTGCCTCCATGGCGAAGCGTTTAAGGCGAATGAACCCCAATACCAACCGCGCTGAAAAAAGCTGGTTCGAATCCCAATAGAAACTAATATTTTTTTATTTTTTTTACATTTTATGATTGTAAGTATATTTATTATATAATTTTATTTTCAGAAAATACGTATTTAGTTAATTTCCGACAATTAATGTTCAGAAATCATTTGTGGCATTTTTAATGTGTTTCTGTGTGTTTTATTCTTGTATTATTTTAATTTTTGGCACTGTTTTAATAAAAATGTTTGAGAAGTAGTAAGTATAAATTAGTTTAATATTTAAATAAAATACAAATAAAAAGTATATTAATTTCGTTTAAATCATATAATAGAATTATAACTTCTTACGTGCGTACAAAGTACACACCCATTCTTTTTTTTTTAATTAGAAGGATATAATTGCATATTAGAATATAGTTTTTAATTCCAAACAACTTTTCATAATAGCAATTTTCAATATTGTGAAAAATAAAGCTACTTTACTCTTGAGTGAAGTTCAAACTTTTTGATGTACCTCGTATAAAATTCATAAAATTTGATATGTGATGGTTGAATCTTGGGTTTTGGACCATGCAGAACTTTTTATAAAGACTAACTTTTTTTACACCAAATATTAAATAATATTAAATGTAGTAATGAAACACAGACTTACTCACAATCATTTAATTATACTTTGACGACCGGTTTCGATCTCTACATTATACAGATCATCTTCAGGTCGGCGTTACAAGTAGTTAAATGCTACAATTAATGAAAACCAGAATTAGAACATTATCTGGTTGCACAAATATTAATAGAAAGCCAAATTCGAAAAATTTTTTGAAATAAAGGTTTGCAACTGTTGACATTTCAGAATATTGATACATACAAATGCACACCTATGAGTTAAAATGCTCATAAGCATATATGAGCAAATGGGTGCATGCAGTTTGTGAATATTTGTTGAAATTTAAATTTTTTAACTATTAAAAAACAAATTAAAACATTAAGCAACCTTAAATATGCATCCCAACTCAAAATAATAATAATAAATAGATAGTAATATTGTTCAAACCTACTCACATGCCGTTACAAGGGATGCGTTGCCACTTAGTTGTTATCATATTAATTCGTCCAACTTATGTCAATTGGTTTGCTGGTAGAGTTATACGGTAAACAGACATGTTACGCAGGTCAAAACAAAGTAATTTTTTTTGAATTTGGAATGGATCCTGAGGATCCTGGATCAGGATCCATTCCAAATTCAATAAAATTTACTTTGTTTTGACCTGCGTAACATGTCTGTTTACCGTATAACTCTCCCAGCAAACCAATTGGCATAAGTTGGACGAATTAATCTGATAACAACTAAGTGGCAACGCATCCCTTGTAACAGCATGTGAGTAGGTTTGAACAATATTACTATCTATTTATTATTATTATTTTGAGTTGGGATGCATATTTAAGGTTGCTTAATGTTTTAATTTGTTTTTTAATAGTTAAAAAATTTAAATTTCAACAAATATTCACAAACTGCATGCACCCATTTGCTCATATATGCTTATGAGCATTTTAACTCATAGGTGTGCATTTGTATGTATCAATATTCTGAAATGTCAACAGTTGCAAACCTTTATTTCAAAATTTTTTTCGAATTTGGCTTTCTATTAATATTTGTGCAACCAGATAATGTTCTAATTCTGGTTTTCTTTAATTGTAGCATTTAACTACTTGTAACGCCGACCTGAAGATGATCTGTATAATGTAGAGATCGAAACCGGTCGTCAAAGTATAATTAAATGATTGTGAGTAAGTCTGTGTTTCATTACTACATTTAATATGGACTCACATATGCAACCCATTCAATATTTAAATAATATTATTTTATATTTGGTGTTTTTTTAATGTCGAGCTTATATTACATTAGTAAATTACCTATATTACGTCAATGAATACATACTAGGGCGGTCCGATCAGTACTTAGCATTCAAAAGAAAAACCAAAATTTTGGAAAGTTGTGATTTATTTCTGAACGTAGTTTCCTTTTAGCTCAAGAGACTTGACCCAGTAATGCTCCACCTTCTTTAATCCGTCTGAAAAATACCTTTTCTCGAGATCTGCAAAGTAGGCTTCCGTGGCGGTGGTGAACTCCTTATTCGACTTAAATTATTACAGGACCAAATCTGGAGAATCCGTTGGATGGCACAGCAGTTTGTAGCCCAATTCGACCAATTTGGCTATGGCGATGGTGAAGGAGTGAGTCGGAGCGTTGTCATGGTGGAAAAATATTGGATTCTTCCCCATTTGGGGCTGTTCTTTCTGGAATTTAGAGTCAAACCGGGCCAATAATGTGATATAGTTAAGCCCCGTGATCTTTTGCCCTTTTCCATAAAGTTGATATAGATCACACCTTGTGAATCCCACAAAATGGTGGCTATCACCTTTCCGGCCGATTGGACAGTCTTCGCCCTACTCGAAACACGTTCACGGGATGACGTCCACTGTATCGACTATTTTTTGGTCTCTGGTGTGTACCAGTGGAACCATGTTTCGTCGACGGTTATGCAAGAACGTAGGAACTCATTTGGATTACGCTCGAACAGCATTGGACACTGCTGTCAAGTGATCTCATGATTGCGTTTATTGTTTTGAGTTAAAAAATGCGGCAGTCATCGCGCCGACAGCTTCTTAGGTTCAAAATTTCATTAATGATATAACCAACAAGATCTTTTGAGATGCCTCCTGTCTCAGTTTTCCCACACACCTTCAGTCGGCGGTCTGCCAATACGAGATCGTGAATTTCTTTCACGTTATCCTCAGTGGTAGCCGCTTTTGGGGCATCTTGGAGTGAATGCGTAACCAGCGGGGGTTTTGGGGGTCATAACCCCCCCCCCATTGGGATGTACTTTGTATCAAAAACCAACTTGCCACCACGTTGAAACCCGTTAAACCAACTTTGACAGCTTCAATCGAAGGAGAAGAGTCACCGTTTATAGCAGAGGTTCCCAACCAGTGTGCCGCGGCACACTGGTGTGCCCTGAAGTCCCTGTAGGTGTGCCGCGAAATTCACATACCAATACATTATGATTATACTCATTCTTCTTCTTAACGTGCCCTATCAAGTCCCCTTGACGTTGGCGATTAACATGGCGAAACTGTCTCTGTCTCGAGCTATTCTAAATAGGTGTTCTGCTTTCTTTATTCCTGTCGACTCCCGGATATGCTTCAACCAAGAGGCCTGCTTTCTACCAATTCCTCTTCGATTTTACCCATCATAATAAGTTGAAGAATATTATACCGGTCTCCCCTTACTACGTGTCCAAAATAGGCCATCTTTCTATATTTGATGTTATCAAGCAGCTCGCGGGTAGCATTTGCTCTCTTAAGGACTGCCACATTTGTCAGCATAGCCGTCCATGGTATTTTCAGTATACGTCTGTGCAGCCACATTTCAAATGTCTCCAAACGGTTAATGGTGGATATTTTTAATGTCCATGCTTCGACACCATACAAGAGGACTGACCAAATGTAGCATTTAATCATGAGCTTTCGAAGTTGAGGTTGCAAGGTATCATTACAGAAGAATGACCTCATTTTAAAAATGTCGTGCGGGCTATCTCGATTCTACATTTTATCTTTATCTGGATCTAGTTGTTCAGTAATATGGCAACCAAGATATTTAAAACTGGGTACTCTTTGAATTATATGACCATTAACATATAACCGTGAATCTTGATGGGCCAAACGGCTAAATACCATGTATTTTGTTTTTGAACAGTTTATATTTAGAAACTCTCTTCCCACTGTGTCAATGGCATTTAAAAGGTGTTGTAATCCATTCATATCATCACTTAAAATAACTGTATCGTCTGCATATCTGATTGTATTTATCAGAATTCCATTAACTTTCACACCCCATTCCAAATTATGCAGCGCTTCCTTAAATATTCTATCTGAATATAAATTGAATAACAGTGGGGACAGTATACAACCCTGTCTGACACCTTTTTGTATTTTGCATATTTCTGTTGATTTTCCATTTGTGCAAGCTGTCGCTGTTTGACGCCAGTATAATTTTTCTATGATTCGTACATCTTGACTATCAACTCCTTTATCCTTTAATATTTTAATTAATTTGTGATGTTGTACTCGATTAAAGGCCTTCTTATAGTCAATAAATACAGCAAAGACGTCTTTCCTTTGATTTCGGCATTTCTGCAATAATACATTTAGTGCAAAGGGTGCGTCCCGGGTTCCCAATCCATTTCTGAAGCCAAATTGTGTTTCATCCTGGTCTTCTTCACATTTATCTCTGATTCTACTGTGGATGATACGTAGAAAGATTTTCAAAGTGTAGCTCATAAGGCTTATCATTATATAATCGCTACAGCTTTTCGGACGTTGTTTTTTTGGTAGGGTTATGAATTCGGACTTTAACCAATCTTCAGGGATATTACTAGTCGAATAAACATCATTGAAAAGTTTGACTAGTATTCTAATGTTTTCCTCATTTATGAGCTTTAACATTCCTGTAGGTATGTTGTCGGGACCAACGGCTTTCTTGTTTTTTGCCAATTTTATAGCATGTAGTATTTCTGGTCCTTCACCTTCATCTAAAGTCTCCAGTTCTTCGGGTCTATCATCATTATACAGTTCATTTATATAATTATACCAGGTAGTTCGAATTTCGTGTTCGTCTATTATCATTTTTCCCGACGAATCGGTTATAGTATGTGGACTTTTCTTATAATAAAGACCAGCTACTTCTCTAACTTTTTTAAACATATTAAACGTATCATGTTTTTCACTTAACTTTTCTAATTCCTTGCATTTATCCTCCATCCATTTTTCTTTAGCTACCTTTATTTTTTGTTTAATTATTTTCTGTTTTTCTTTGTATTCTCTTTTGTTATCTTTCACTTTTCTTCTCTGCTCCATCAATTCCATGATTTCGTCAGTCATCCATTGTTGTTTTTTGTGCCTCTGCATCGTTGTTGTATATTTTTCCATTACTTTGTGACTATTCCAAAGAAAACAAACGCAAAACTGTGCACCGACCATCGCACAATAAGCTTAATGGGACACACACTAAAAGTATTTCTTAAAGTGATACATACAAGAATTCACAAAAAACTAGACGCTGACATCAGTGATACTCAGTTCGGGTTTCGAAACGGGCTTGGAACAAGGGAAGCACTATTTGCACTTAATATCATGTGCCAAAGATGCCTGGATGTTAACCAGGATATATATATATATATATATATATATATATATATATATATATATATATATATATATATATATATATATATATATATATATATATATATATATATATATGTGCTTTATTGACTACAACAAGGCGTTCGATAAAGTTCGCCACGAACACCTGATGAGACTGTTGGTAGAGAAAAACTTGGATAAAAGGGACCTCAGAATTATTTTCAATACTTACTATAACCAGAAGGCGAATATTAGAGTAGAACGGGAAACAACCGAGGAACTCGAGATCAAAAAAAGCGTAAGGCAGGGATGCATACTTTCACCAACCTTGTTTAACTTATATTCAGAAGATATTATAAACAGAGCCCTTGCTGACCAAGATATAGGAGTTAAAATAAATGGCACTTTAATAAACAATTTGAGATACGCTGATGACACAGTATTAATAGCAGAAACCCCGGAAGATCTCCAAACACTGATAAACAGAATAGTAGAGTGCAGCGAAAAGTTTGGTTTATCACTTAACATCAAAAAAACAAAAATAATGATGGTGTCGAAATCTCCACAAAATTTTTCTGACATAACCGTACATGATCAAAGAATTGAGCGTGTTAGAAAATATAATTACCTGGGAACTGTGATTAATGAAAACAACGACAACTCTGAAGAAATCAAGATCAGAATAGAAAAAGCTAGAGCTACTTTTACCAAAATGAAAACAGTTTTATGCGGAAGAGAGCTAAGTTTAAATCTTAAAATTCGCCTGATGAGATGTTACGTGCTGTCAGTTCTTTTCTATGGAATGGAAGCTTGGACACTGAAAAAGATCGATACAAGGAAAATAGAAGCATTCGAGATGTGGATGTACCGCAGGATACTGAGAATATCGTGGACAGATAGAGTGACAAACATGGAAGTGTTGCGAAGGATGCAGAAAGAAAAAGAACTTGCGCTTACTATTAAAAAGCGCAAACTGCAATACTTGGGACATATAATGAGGGGACAAAAGTACCAGCTACTACAATTAATTATTCAGGGAAAAATAATAGGTAAAAGATCCATTGGCAGAAGAAAACATTCATGGTTGAAGAATTTAAGAGATTGGTACAAGTGCAGCAGCTGCCAATTATTTAGATCTACGGTATCAAAAATACGCATAGCCTTGATGATAGCCAAACTTCGGAACGAGGACGGCACCTGAAGAAGAAGAAGAAAATATTTTTAATTGAAAAACTTTATTGGCCCATTTCCTGGTGACAACCTCCAAGGCTTCTACAATATGCAAGCCAAATGGATGCTGCAGTGAAGACTAAAGGGAAGGAATTCTACACTATGCAATTCACAACCCCCGTCTGCAGCGTGGTAAAGGTGAATGAATAAAAATGGTATACATTTTTATTTTTATAGTAGTATTACTCCTATAGAGTAACTAGGTCCATTTTCCGTTGGAGCTTTACCACGCTGCAGACGGGGGTTGTGAATTGCATAGTGTAGAATTCCTTCCCTTTAGTCTTCACTGCAGCATCCATTTGGCTTGCATATTGTAAAAGCCTTGGAGGTTGTCACAAGGAAATGGGCCAATAAAGTTTTTCAATTAAAAATCTTTTAAAAATATTTAATTTACAAATATTTTTATTAGGTTGAAAAACTTAGTCTTTTATTTAGCAGATGCCGCTAGGCACCTACTACCATCTCGTCAGTTGCGGTGGGAGATGGATATGTCGAAGATTTTTACCTGGGCCAGAGAAAAGCAGCCTATGCAATCTCTGATGAACCTCTAACAAGAGGTGAAATCGTCGATAAGAGTGCTGGCTGCACTCTCTGATCTGAGTAAAAATTAAGACATTTTTGGTTTCGCACCGCAACTGAATGAATAAAAATGGTATACATTTTTATTTTTATATTAGTATTACTCCTATAGAGTAACTAGGTCCATTTTACGTTGGAGCTTTACCACGCTGCAGACGGGGGTTGTGAATTGCATAGTGTAGAATTCCTTCCCTTTAGTCTTCACTGCAGCATCCGTTTGGCTTGCATATTGTAGAAGCCTTTGAGGTTGTCAACAGGAAATGGGCCAATAAAGTTTTTCAATTAAAAATCTTTTAAAAATATTTAATTTACAAATATTTTTATTAGGTTGAAAAACTTAGTCTTTTAAAAATTTATTTGTTTTATTCTTGATATAACTTTCACACCGAAGAAAGGAGATAATTCTTTCGAAATTATTGCTGTCCCATTCATCAATAAGTCCATTTCCATTTCCAAATGCCACTCCAAAGTCCATATTAATCTGCAAAAGTGGAAATAGAAGTACAACTTATTTTTATAGAAATCCAACAAAATAATTTATAAATAGTTAAAAATATATATAAATACATACCTTAGAAAAATCAACCAAATTGCTAGTGCCAAACACCGCTCCTCAGAGTCTGCAGGGTGACTGTCTGCCCTGAGGCTGCAACTGTTGTCACGTGATTTTTTTACACCAATAAAAACACTTATAGAATTTTAAGAAATGTATCCGTTTATGTACAAGATCATTGCTACAATGAATTGATCATTGATTCAGGTATATTACATTAATACAATGATTGCGTTACATCAAAACAATGTATCGAGTTATTAATCAAAGTCGAAAACATTGATTTGATGTTATGAAAACATTGATTCAATAAACGAGTTCGTAATTTAAAGAACACTGTACATTAGTGCAACGTTTTATATTCATTAATTTAACCGCATAATCCTGATGTATAATTTCATATATACAATGAACAAATTATTAGTATTATGAAAAAAGTCATTGGATAGATAAAAAGATTCATTGGAATAATGATTCTATTCATTATTTTTTAACGAATAGAATTACATTGTAATTTTGAATATGGTCGTTACTTAATGACTACATGTTTATAGTATTAACGAAATTTTCATTGAATCAGTGTAAAAAAAGTCAATGATTGGCGTTCATTGGTACTATGTACAATATTTTTTTCAGTGTACCCTAAGTTTTGCTGAAGACCAAATAGTGATCGCGTAAGACGAAGATGACCTCAGTTTTATGATGAGGAAACTGGAACAGGAATATACAAAGAATTGCATGGAAATAAACATAAAGAAAACTGAATACGTAACAACGGAGAATACAGAAATAAAACAACTGGAAATAGACGAAGGTAAACAGATCAGAGAAACAGATAAGTACAAGTATTTAGGTTTTATAATATCAAACAAAGGAACAACTGAGAAAGATATAAAAAATAGACTAGGACAAACAAGAGACTGCATAGGAAAATTGAACCCGATACTGTGGAATAAGAACATCAGCATAAAAACAAAACGAAGAATATATAATACCATGACAAGAAGTATCCTCACTTATGGGTGTGAAAATTAGATAATAAATAAGAAAACCAAAAATAAAATAAGAGCAACAGAGATGGAATTCCTAAGGAGAAGCTGCAGAGTAACAAGGAGAGATAGAATAAATAACATAGAGATTAAGAGAAGAATGGGAATGAACTCAGATATAATAGACTACATCGAACAGAAGAGATCAACCTGGTACGGACGACGGACATGTCAGAAGAGCAGACCAAAATCGTTGGATAAACCGAATAAAAGAGTGGAGCCCGATAGGAAGAAGCTAGAGAGGCAGACCCCAAAGATCCTTCAGATACGAAGTGGACGAAGTAATGGAGAGAAGAAATCTACAGGAAGGGGACTGGTAAGACAGGAAGACTGGCGAAAACGGTTGAGTGAAGGAATACAGTGAAAATTGTGGAAATCCTTAGTGTATAAGAAAAGAAGAGAAGACATTTTCAGTACACAAAAAGTCATACGTAATAAATTCGTTGTCGCATTTCGTATTGGAATCCGACGATCTAATTGGAGAAGGCCAAAAATCTCCAATTAGTCCAACACGGTTTATCATCAATTTGAAATAACCATAATTTTGTAATTAACAACCGTCACAAATGCAAAATCATATATTTGCATAAAAACAATATTACATAGGTCGAATATTCTCGAACTATGAACATTTTAAATTATTATAATATACAATGGACATAGTCTAGTCCAGATAAAGTGCAATATCTATTTGAAAATCATCGCAAGTGAGGAAACAAAATACCTATGTCCAAAAACAATTTTTTTTTATTTAGGTAATGCCTCGACAACTAATGGCCATTAACATGGTAGGTACGGTAAATTTTTTCAGTTAGGTACCTAGTGTCAGGAAAGAAGTTTGAGGGTGAAGAGACTTGGTGGTGGTCAAATGAAGTAAAAGGAAAAATAAAAGAAAAGGGAAAATTATATAAAAAGTGGCAAGAAACCAGATCGGACATAGATCTTCAAAACTATATGGTCGCCACAAAGGAAGCGAAAGTAGCAGTAGCAAAAGCTAAAGCAGAAGCGTATTCAGAAGCAAGGGAAGGCGAAGTAAAGATATATAAAATAGCCAAACAGAGAGCAAAGAAAGCAAAAGATTTTAATCAGATTAGATGTATCCGAGATGAAAATAACAAACTACTAATTCACGAAAAGGAGATCAAAAAGAGGTGGAGAAAGTATTTTGACAGTTTATTAAATGAAGAATTTGACAAACAGCCTGTGGAGTTAACGGAGACAGTAACAGCAATGGTTACCAGAATAACAAACGAGGAAGTGGCTCAAGCGCTTCAAAAAATAAAGAAAGGGAAAGCAGTCGGACCAGATGATATTCCTGGGGAAGTATGGAGAGCACTGGGAGAGACAGGAATAAGTTGGCTAGCAGGTATATTTAATAGATTTATGGAAGTTGGACAAATGCCAGACGAATGAAGAAGCAGTATATTAGTACCTGTCTGCAAAAACAAGGGAGACATACAATAATGTACAAATTACAGGGCTATAAAACTACTTAGCCACACGATGAAAATATGGAGAGAGTAATTGATGGACGGATACGTGAAGAAACCGAAATATCCGATAATCAATTTGCCTTTATGCAGGGCAGATCAACAACAAATGCAATTTTCATTGTAAGGCAACTAATGGAAAAATACAGGAATAAAGAGACCAACGCTCATATGGTATTCATTGATCTTGAGAAAGCATATGATAGAGTTCCTTGAGAGATTCTGTGATGGGCATTCAATAAGAAAGAAGTCCCTGGCGAATATGTAAAGATTGGGAGAGATATGTATGAGAGAGTAACGACTAGTGTTATGACAGGTGTGCTGTAAGGCTAGGTGCTTAGTCCTTATTTATTCTCATTAGTTTTGGACCAGATAACAGCGAAACTACAGAGTAGCATTCCGTGGTGCCTAATGTATGCTGATGATGTAGTGTTAGTAGGAAATAGTGAAAGAGGCTTAGAACAAAAACTGGAACAGTGGAGATAAGCTCTGGAGGAAAAAGGTTTAAAACTTAGTAGGACAAAACAGAGTATTTGGAATGTACATTTAAAGATGGAGTTACTACAAATAAAATGGTATCTTTGGATGGTGAAATGATTGTGAAAAGCAATAGTTTTAAGTACCTAGGATCGGCATTACAGGGTAATGGAGAAATAGACGGAGATGCATGCAGTAGAATTAGGGCTGGATGGATGAAGTGGAAAGAAGCGAGTGGTGTGTTGTGTGACAGAAAAATTCCAATGAAGCTGAAGGGAAAATTCTATAAAACAGCCATAAGACCGGCTATGATGTACGGAAGTGAATGTTGGGCAGTGAAAAAGAAAGAGGAACAACGAATGCATGTGGCGACAATGAGAATGCTTAGATGGATGAGTGGAGTGACAAAGAAGGATAAAATTAGAAATGAGTATATTAGGGGAAGTCATAAGTTAGAGAGCATAGGTATAGGTTAAGATGGTTTGGTCATGTTCAACGTCGAGACGTTAATCACCCAATACTAAGAATAGCTGAAGTGCAGATTCCTGGAAGGAGTAGGAGAGGAAGACCAAAGAAGACCTGGGGGGAGACGATAAGGCAGGACATGTTGGTAAAGGGGATTAACACTGATATGACCCAAGATATAATTGTGTGGAGAAATGCAATTAGGTAAGCCGACCCCGCATAGGGATAAGGCAAAGAGAATGATGATGAGGTACCTAGTGTCACATGTGTAGTGTGTGTGTTGAGTAAGTGTCTTGTTACTTTGCAAAGTCAAAAACAAAATTAAATTAATAAAACAATGAGAAATGAGGCATGAGATTTTTCGCTTTCATTTTATCTGTATTTAGGCATATATCTATAATGTAGTGATACTGACAAAAAAATTTGAAGCCCAACTCAGGACATTCGAAAGAAAGACACTAAGAAAAGTATATGGCCCGGTACAAGAGGGAGACGGCACATGGAGAATCAGGAGAGACGACGAGGTTAATGAATTGAATGATAGGCACAATATTATAAAATTTGTAAAAAGTCAAAGGCTGTTATGGCTGGGACATGTCCAAACACAAGAAGCAAAAAAAATATTACAATGGAAGCCGATAGGAAGACGAACAAAAGGCAAGCTAAGAACGAGATGGTTGGATGACGTGGAAGAGGACCTGAAAACTATAACTATAGGACAATGGAAGAAAAGGGCACAATATAGATCTGAATGGAAGGACGTACAGAGCCAGACAGGCAAGACCCATCCAGGTTTATGATGCCAAAGGAAGAAGAATAAGAAGTGATACTGTGGTAGAGTGTAGTGTGGTAGTGCATTAAAATTTTATTACTGTATTAATAACAGATGCCGCACGTATCAGCATTGCGATACAAATCTAAAGGGCCACATTCACGTTGAGATCGGTATCGATACATGTATCGCGACAATTTGCGATACACATATCATGAGATTTGTATCTGTTTCACGACCGTGATACAGAGGGCGATATAGTTTAAGACGACGAAGATAGAGAGTTGTGATACTGATACAACGCTACTGAGACAGCCAAATACACTATGAGATTTGTATCGCCATAGTGATACTTGCGACATGATGTATCGATACCGATCTCAACGTGAATGGAGACCTTAACTTCGAATTATTAAGCTGTATTTTTCAATCCTTGGTCCATTTAAAGACATTGTTAATATAAACTTGTAAGTTCTATGTTGACCTTCATTTTTTGCCATAACGACCTTGTCATCTTCAAATGTACCCGTTATTGGTTCATTGGTAGTAATATCTTAAATATATAGTATACAGGGTGTTTCATTGGGAAAGTAACATACGTTAACTGTAGAAAGAGGACACTTAGGCGATCTCAAAAATACCATACTTAATGGATCTTACTCCATTAATAACAAAGATACTGGGTGTTTTATCTATATTTCCATTTTCTTAATTGGTTCATAAATTTTTAACCACACTGTATATTTATTTTATATTTGGCACACAAATATCATTTAAGGTGTACAATAAATTAATTTATTTATAATTGTAAAAAATCCAGATCCGGATTAAAAAATATTGGAAAAATATTCCGACCCCAAAACAACACCCTGTACATTAAATTTTTTTAAAATGAATTTTTGTCTATTAAAAGAGGATGAAAAACTAAATTCAGTGGTATAATTTGAATTTTCGGCAAAATGATTTTTCTGGTGAAATTTTGAATTTGAATTCGGAAATTAAGTGAATTGCGAGAGCTCTAAGTAGAAAAAAATTGAAATACAGCTTACAACTTGTCAACCTCACTGAATATTGATTTTATATTTAACACGCGAATATTCTTTTAGGTGTTTAATGAATTAATTTATTTAGAATTATAAAAAATCCAGGTCCGGTTTAAAAAATATTGTGTAAATATTCCGACCCAAAAAAAAAAACACCTTGTATATTAATTTTCTTTAAAATAGATTTCGCATTTGAAAAGAGCATCAAAACAAAATTAGTGGTATACTTTGAATTTTCGACAAAATGATTATTTTTCTGGTAAAATTTTGAATTTGAATTCTGAAAGTATGTCAATTGCGAGAGCTCTTGTAGAAAAAATTATAATGCGACTTAATTTTAATTAATACCATTATTTAATCTGAATTGGTAAAATGTTAATATTTTAGTGTTTTTTTTATTATGTGTGAAAAATAGTTTTTGGCGAATATTCATCTTTAAATAATGAATAAATAATAAAGGGTCAATAAAAATACATCACTTTAATCAACAAAATAGCTAAAAATTATAACAAAACAGCGAAAATTTGCAGCATAATCACTATTCAAAACTAAAGTACTTATTCAAAATTACCACCATCAAAAACTATTTTTTTTTATACGTAGGTACGGTAAATTTTTGTAGTTAGATACCTAGCGTCATGTGTACTGTGTATGTTGAGTAAGTGTCTTGTTACATTGCAAAGTCGACGTCATTGTCTTTGCAAAGAGACGCTAATTGTATCCGAACGTCTGCGGTCCCTCCGGTGAGTACCGATCCCACAAGGACAGAAACTATTTTCATTTATTAATTTATAATAAACGAAAAATTTCTGACCCTGGTGAGATTCGAACTCACGACCATTCGGATCTTTCGATCCAAAGGTAGGCGCTCTTACCACTGAGCCACAGAGGGGGTCATCCAAAATTATTGTTATGTGTGCAAATGTTAATATTTTACCAATTTAGATTAAATAATGGTATTCATTAAAATTAAGTCATATTTTAATTTATTTTACTTTGAGCTTCGCAATTCACATAATTTCAGAATTCAAATTCAAATTTTTACCAGAAAAATCATTTTGCCGAAAATTTAAAGTATACCACTAATTTGGTTTTTCATCCCCTTTTCAAATTCAAAATCCATTTTAAAAAAATTTAATATACAAGGTGTTTTTTTGGGTTGGAATATTTATACAATATTTTTTAATCCGGATCTGGATTTTTTATAATTGCAATTCAATTAATTGACTGGACACCTAAAAGAATATTCCCGTGTTAAATAAAAAATCAATATACAGTGTGGTTGGCAAGTTGTAAGCTGTATTTAATTTTTTTTTACTTAGAGCTCTCGCAATTCACTTAATTTCAGAATTCAAATTCCAAATTTCACCAGAAAAATCATTTTGCCGAAAATTCAAAGTATACCACTGGATTTAGTTTTTTATCCTCTTTTCAACTGAAAAATCCATTTTAAAAAAATTTAATGTACAGGGTGTTGTTTTGAGGTCGGAATATTTTTCCAATATTTTTTAAGCCGGACCTGGATTTTTTACAATTGTAAATAAACTAATTTATTGTACGCCATAAATGATATTTGTGTGCCAAATATAAAATAAATATACAGTGTGGTCAAAAAGTTATCAACCAATTAAAAAAATGGCAAAATAGATAAAACACCCAGTATCTTTGTTATTAATGGAGTAAGACCCATTAAGTATGCTATTTTTGAGACCGCCTAAGTATCCTCTTTCTACAGTTAACGTATGTTACTTTACCAATGAACCACCCTGTATAAATGGCCCCACGTTGAGATCGATATCGATACAATTATGTATCGCGACAAGTTGCGATGCACGTATCATGAGATTTGTATCTGTTTCACGACAGTGATACAGACGACGATAGGGTTCTAGACGACGAAGATAGAGAGTTGTAACACCGATACAGCGATACTAAGACAGCCAAATACACTATGAGATTTGTATCGCGATACTAATTTTCTTATACTGATATCTTACTCAACGTGAATGGGGGCCTTTAGATACAGGAGTGGTACGCTAATACTAGCTTGTGGTACACCAGCTGAAATTGGCTTGAAAGTTTCATCATGTAATACTCCAAGTTTTATATCACACACATATATGCTTTTAGTAATATAATGGGGTAGAGCTGCACATCCAAGTTTACTGAAAGCTACTGGAAGATGTTAAGAATAATCTTTTATTCCGACAATACATCTACAGTTTACTCTTCAAAAGCACCATTTTTTGCATTCTTTATGTACCGAAAAATGACAAAAATGAAAGTAGACGGTTGCAGTTTCTTTCAATTCGACTTCTACCATTGTCGTGTACGTGTTTCAAGGATTCACCTCTCATCAGGAACACTTCTGGGCCTCGGAAGTAAACTACACTATGTCGACATGGTGTTTTTTGAACAAGTTTTTTTAATCCACTTGTTTTATTAGTTGGATTATAGAAATTGATTATACAGTGAGCACGTAAAGGTTGGAATAAATTCATTTTCTCAAGAACGGACGATTTTGGAAAAAATCCCGAAACAGGTCAATTTTTATTTTTAAATTACGACTTTTTGGCATATATATTATACTAGTGACGTCACCCGTCTGGGCGTGATGACGTCATCGATGATTTTTTTAAATGAGAATAGGGGTGGTAGGATAGCTCACTTGAAAGGTAATTCAATTCTTTATTCAGTAATATAAACATTAACATAATTATTTATACAGGGTGACTAAAAAAAATTTTTTGAATTAAATTTATTGACATAAAAAGAAGAATGTGTTTAATTTATTTAATTCAAAATACATTTGACTGCTATCAGAAAACAGAAAAAAAAATGTTTTTTTGGCAAATAAATGCTGTTTTTTGCTTAAATTCAATATTAAAGCAGCCACCCACCAGCCTCGTGACAATTTGAACATTTAATTTAAGCCAATATCAATGATTATTTTTCAAATATTCATTTTTTTCTGTTTTCTGAGAGCAGTAAAATGTATTTTGAATTTAATAAATTACATATATTCTTCTTTTTATGTCAATAAATTTAATCCAAAAAAATTTTTTTTGGACACCCTGTATAAATAATTATGTTAATGTTTATATTACTGAATAGAGAATTGAATTACCTTTCAAATGAGCTATCACACGACCACTATTCTCATTTAAAAAAATCGTCGATGACGTCATCACGCCCAGATGGGTGAGGTCACTAGTATGATATATATGCCAAAAAGTCGTAATTTAAAAATAAAAATTGACTTCTTTCGGGATTTTTTTCCAAAATCGTCCATTCTCGAGAAAATGAATTTATTCCAACCTTTACGTGCTCACTGTATATTATCATTAAAGTAGATTTTTATTAACATTCTACGTGCTCTAAACTTTGTTGCAACACACGCTAAACATAGTTGGTAGAAATGACATAGTGTAGTTTACCTCCGAGGTCCAGACTTGTGGTAACTCTAATGAAATGCTCTTATGCTAGTAGCGACCTCTATATAAAGTAACAAGAAATTAGAAGACTTCTCGATGGCGAATTGGGTAAACTGCAAATTTCAGCTTACTAGAAGCTTGGATTAAAATATTCCTACATACATTGCTCCCTAGGTTATAAGCTATAAGCACTGGTTGGTAAACTATCATGTGACTAAAGGCGGCACCTACATTGGATCCGTATTTTTCCGATCCGATCCGACGTCACATTAAAAAATAAACCCATACTATTAAATGGAGGCGCCTACATTGGATCAGTTTTTGTACGATCCGATCCGATATCCACTGACGTCGAACTGCTTCTCTGCTGTAGCTTCTCCTATCAATCGCCCGATATCGTGCGATTTGCGGATCCAATGTAGTTGCAGCCATTTAATACCATGAGTTTGTTTTCAAACCGACGTCGTATCGGATCGGATAGGATTGGAGAAATACGGATCCAATGTAGGTGTGGCCTAAATATGTTGTCGGTATAATATACCGACAACATATT
Organism: Diabrotica virgifera virgifera; assembly: GCF_917563875.1. Classification (NCBI taxonomy): domain Eukaryota; kingdom Metazoa; phylum Arthropoda; class Insecta; order Coleoptera; family Chrysomelidae; genus Diabrotica; species Diabrotica virgifera. The sequence continues at coordinate 58,631,062 of NC_065447.1, forward strand.
TAGGTTTGGTTTTGGTATATGGTTGTTTTGGCTTATACATGAAACATATTGATAAAGAGAAGGCCGACGTGTATGATCATTGTCAAGGAGAATAAGAATACATATACAGTACGTAAATCGTTCAGCTGGACATAGGGAATATACATTGAGTGGCAACTGCACTAACCTGTGTTAGCTGAAGCTTCTGTTTGAGTAATAGTATTTGGTGCAATAAAGCTGTTAGAACGAATAGAATAAGTGCGTTTTGAGGCAAGGTTGTCCATAAATAAATCAAAAACAAATTTTATGATTAATGAGTTAATAATTTTACTTTAATTTTTAAAATATTTTTTATTTAAAAACTAATTTCAAAACTAAACAGTTTTGCCATTCCCTTAGGCCAAAAATATTTAGCTACTACATTATCATATTTTGACGTTTATATATGTGTCAGTCGAAATCATAGAGTATTAACATAGAGTGAGCCTACCTTCCGCGCTTTCTGACAAGATCTCATGGACTGGTTTGCGGCATCTCTTTCTAACACATTGTATCGAGAAACTAAGATGACATTAAGTGTGTGTATAGGTACGGAAGGGGAGGACAACTGTCACAGCTTTACTATGCGTAAGAGGGAAACAGCACTAATCCAAATAAAAAAGATGGTGTCGTCACTTCGCTTGAATGACACTCTCTCTATGCTAATATATAACTCTATGGTCGAAATGAGTTGTCAATTTTGAAGTTATTGCCCCTTAATGCTAACAACCATATGGTCATCGAGAGAGCTCAGTTGCCACAATGATCTCAATATAATACAATGTATGGATTTATGTATCTAAATATATACAATTAATGTTCCCTATGTCCAGCTGAACGATTTACGTACTGTATTATATGGAACATGATCTGCATGCGACGCGACGACTGACTGAGGAAAAATGAGAGTGTAAAGGGAGTGGGGCAAAGTGTATCTAGAAATATATCTTTTGAAAAATGTTGAAACATTGTATAGTACCCTCGGAGATCGCTGGGAACATTTCCACTTAAAATAACAAAATTCAGTTTGGCAACACTGTGTGAATGATGATAGTAACATATCACTTTTAAGATAAAAAGAACTGTAATTTAGTCCAGACCAATTAATATATTTTTTTGCCAACAAAAATGAGATTTTTCAACCAAATAATGTTTCATATATGATGTGCAAAATAATTTTAAATTGGGTTCTGCTAATGAGCTTGCTTTTTTGTCATTAAAGTAGAAAAAACTTTAAATTTCACTCATTAAATCATTACCGTCCAGTTATCATCTTAATTGTTTTAACTGTACTAATATCCGTCCACTAATTCTGAATGATTAATGGGTTGTTAAAACATTTTATCTGTAGCGGCTTCTGGAATGTCTTAAAAATATCGAATTTCATTCATAAAATGCGCATATCCCACCAATCTTCGCTTCGATCATAATTTATGACTCAATAAGATAGAACTGATGAAAATATAAAAAAATGTTTGTTCAGGTTTTGGATGAATCGTAACATTCCGACAATGTTGCACAGCTTGACTATCTATAAAAAATACGACAAATAATAATTGAGGTTTAATTTTGAAATATATGATTGAAAAGCACACACATTTAAGGTTAATTCCAGTAATAAAACAGACGTCAATAGAAAAATTTTCCCACAAAATGTAAATGTTTGTCACCCCATGCCCAATACATTACAATTATTGACAATTACTAGAACGATTTACTAAATGCAAGTAACTTATACTTAATAAATATATAGCAATTTGCGAAATTTACGACCATAATAATATAATAATTAATTATGCACTTGACGTTTTTTATAATTTATAAATTAGTCATATACATATACGGATGCAATTTTCTAACAATTTTTCAATTATGTAGATTAGGGTCATTTTGGAAACGTTTTATATTTTTTGTGTTCATAGTATAAAAATAGAAAGTAACTACTTTCAGTAGTTTCAGTAGATTTCCTGTTATCTATTTAATCTTCTTCAGTGGCGTACTGACAGATCAGCGGGCCCTGGTTCCAGTTGGGTGCGGGTTCTCCCGCCCAATAAAAACACACATTGTATATCAAAAGTTTTTAATTAACATTAAATATAAATCATCATGTATCTATAAAATATATATCAAGTGATCTATTGTGCCGATGTGTGCTTTTTCCCTAAGGGTGAGTTTCACCCCTTCTCGGGGGTGAAAAACATACGTTCAAGATAAATACGGAATTGGTTAAACTGACTAATTCTAAGCAACTTTAGTTCAATAAAGTTTTTTCATTAAGTCAATACTTTTCGAGTTATTTGTGAGTGAATATGTTCATTTTTACAAAATAAAACACGTTTTGAGACGGTTTTGCGCAAATAAGTCAAAAAGTAAATATAAGTATTTTATCGAATAAAATATTCTTAGTAAAATTATAGCCTATAAAAAAGTGAAAAAAATAATGGTGTATATGTTATAGTCAAAGCCCGAATTTCAGGCAGTCCTAGGTTTGACTAGGCAATCCTCAGGTCTGACTGACGGGCTTAGTCAAAGCCCGAAATAAATTACAGTTTCGGCCTTTGACTAGTCAAACCTAGGAGAGACTACGTTGGTCAGGCAAAGGTCGAAATTTAATTTTATGAAATCGGGGTTTGACTAGTCAAACCCCGATCAGCTGTTAAAATGTCGTAATTTGTTAGATTAGGCTTAATTAAACGTAATTTTTTAATTTTAATGTTTATTATTTTTATATTGTCGTAATTAAAATAAAAAAAATTAGTGTTTATTCTCACATGTTGAGGCACTATGGCATTTAGAGTTGCACAATAGGTTAGACCTTTTACACTTGCGTAATTTGAAAGAGCATTTCTTATTGCAGTAGAATTTTATAAACCTTTATCCTCCAAATTTAGAATATTTTGTACTAATTTCTCTAAGAGACAGCTTAACGTCTGCGGAACATCTTCGAAATTAGGAAAATTCTCTTTGCATTCTCTTATTTGATTTCTTGAAAAAAGTGTGTTTATCGTTCCGTATTTCGTACCAACTCTATATAAACCGTCAATTATTGTTTTATCTTGTATGATACCCAAAATATTTCGAGCATCTCCTTGTCACGCGTTCGAGCATGCGTTGTGCACAGACAGAAAAGATTAAAATAAATAAAGGAAATGCGATTGAAGGTCTTTATGCCCGGGCTAACGGTATGAAACAATTAAGTGAAAAAAAAAAAACAATTTCCTCCAATTTCGATCGGAAAAACTGTAACAATACCTATACCCAGCTTTGATAGAGCCAAAGAGGCTGCTCGAAATATTTTGAGTAGCATACAAGATAAAACAATTGACGGTTTATATAGAGTTGGTACGAAATACGGAACAATAAACACACTTTTTTCAAGAAATCAAATAAGAGAATGCAAAGAGAAATTTCCTAATTTCGAAGATGTTCCAGACGTTAAGAGTCTCTGTCTCTAAGAGAAATTAGTACAAAAGATTCTAAATTTGGAGGACAAGGTTTTATAAAATGCTACTGCAATAAGAAATGCTCTTTCAAATTACGCAAGTGTAAAAGGTCTAACCTATTGTGCAACTCTAAATGCCATAATGCCTCAACATGTGAGAATAAACACTAATTTTTTTTAATTTTAATTACGACAATATAAAAATAATAAACATTAAAATTAAAAAATGACGTTTTATTAAGCTTAATCTAACAAATTACGACATTTTAATAGCTGATCGGGGTTTGACTAGTCAAACCCCGATTTCATAAAATTAAATTTCGACCTTTGCCTGACCAACCTGGTCTCTCCTAGGTTTGACTAGTCAAAGGCGGAAACTGTAATTTATTTCGGGCTTTGACTAAGACCGTCAGTCAGACCTGAGGATTGCCTAGTCAAACCTAGGAGTGCCTGAAATTCGGGCTTTGACTATAACATATATACGAAGTCTGTATACCCAGGAGTAGCAGACTTGTAGGTAATGAAAAATAGGTTCTTATTCGTCAAATTCCAATTATCCAATTCAAATATTTCAACGTGAAATAACCAAAAAATGAAGCACTTTTCCCGAAAAACTCATCACAGCTTTTTAAAGTTTAAAAGAGCTTTATTTTTGTAATTTTTTTTTAGTTTGTAGTATCAATAGGTATGTAACGCTCAAAATAAAGTTGTTCCTTTTTTTTTGTAAAAAAAAATCATAAAAATCACATCCTAATTAGCATCCCAAATGAAATTAATCGTTACCGCTTCACAAATTACTTGACTTATTGTTTATATGATCTGTAAGTTTTATCGGTTTAAAGTGCTCATTTTTGAAAAAAAATTGGTTTTAAATTCAATTTTTTTTAATTTCTAAACAAATCTTTTTTTTCAAAATAACTTTTGGTGATAAAAAATTATTGGTGGTATCAAAAATCTCAAGCTAGTAAAAAAATATAAGTTTTACTATTGTGAATACTTTGGACTTTTTGTTTTCCTGAAGACTAAAATTGGTTATATAAGATATGGCTGTACAAAATTTTCATACACTCGTGATTAGTGACTCGTTTTAGCCCATTTAACTACAGCCCTTTTCAAAAATAAGCACGTTGAACCAACGAATCTTACATATCTTATAAACAATACATAAGTAAAGTAATTTGTGAAGCGTTAACGATTAATTTCATTTCGGATGCTAATTAGAGGGTGATCTTCACGATTTTTTTTACCAACCAAAAAAAAAAGATACCAAAATTATTTTGATCGTAGCTTAGAGTCCGTTCACATGACAGGCGCTTAAGGCGCGATTACAGCAACATACATTTTACTTGAGACTGTTCACATGTTAACGCGCCTTTAAACGGATTCTTACTTACTTTTGATGTTAGAAACTTTTTAAAAAACCTTGGATAACGGTGGGGTTGATATCTTTTATCAAACGACGAGACTTGAAAATAAATCTCTTCAAATTAGAAACAAAAGAAGCAAAAAGCGCGTTAGAGCGGGCTCCTGCGTGGCACTTAGAACCTTAGTAATTCGCTTAGGAAATTATTTGTAACATACTTAAATCGTGTACCAAATTTCATTAAAATCGACCTAATAAATTTTGCATAATAAATTTGCAATATAAATGTTTTTAAAAAGTTCAAATTTTTTAAAATCTTTCTGAACAAAAAGTAGACCATTTAGAAGTTAGCTATTTTTGTTACGAGTAAAGAGGTGTTCTACCTGTCTAATATAGTTTACAGAATTAATATCGGATTATTTAAGGGGCCTCAGCAATGTTTTAAAATTATAAACAATTTTTTGGCTTATAAACAAATAGCTTTGGTTAGTAATAAAAAAATTAAATTTTAGCAATGCAAACAATTAAAACCGGTATAATTTGACTTAAACTTTTAAATGCTGTTAGCAGAATTGCTATTTTATATTTTAATCAAAATTATTCCCGTTCAAAAATTGCCATTTTTCGATTTTTTGAATGTTCCACCGCGTTTATCTCGAAAACTATGCATCCTACGAAAAAACTTGTAAGAACATTTTTTGCTTAGAATTACCCAAGAAATGCAAAAAAATGTTTTATTTTGCGAAAAAACGATGTTATGTAATTCCTCAAGTTCTTTGTTTTTAACAATCTTATCGACATCCGGATCAACTGTTACCCAAAAAATTCGTGTTCTACGGGTCAAAATACATAAAAAACTTTGGTAAGTCCATCTAAATAAAGGAGCCCGTAGCACCCCCTTCCTGGACACAACACTAATTGGTTTATAAGCCAAAAAATTGTTTATAACTTTAAAACATTGCTGAGGCTGCTTAAATAATCCGATTTCAATTCTGTAAAGTGCATTAGATAGGTGGAGTGCTTCTTTATATGTAAAAAAATTGACAAATCTTTGTATGCTCTAGTTTTTGTTGTGCAAGATTTTAAAAATTTTTAATTTAAAAAAAAAGTTTAGATTGCAAAACTATTATGCAAAATCTAGTAAGTCTATTTTAATGAAATTTGGTGGACGGTTTTAGCACATTACAAAAATTGTCTAAGCGAATTAGGAAGGTTCCAAGTGTAACTTAAGTGATGGAAAAACATTGAATAAAGACAGGCTTGTTTTGACCTCTTATTTTATATTTATTGCTATTTTGCAGCAAGGGTGTTAAATTAAGACATTTTTAACCAATCTTATCTGATAGAAAATGTATTTATCTTTGTTTTATTCCTATACGACTTTGTTCCAAAATGAATCGTTTTAAAGTTATATGCAAAGAAATTAGAATTTTTTTTTTTTTTTAATTTTTAAATATTTTTTTTTTATTAATGTTCCGGGCATTTTTGAGAAGGAGCATAGGTCAATTATTATTAACGAAGTTATCACCTAACTTCATCCGCAAAAATCCGAATTCCACCTCTTACATCCACCAGAGGCGTGCGGTCCATGGAAGCGGGGGAAGCACCGCTTCCCTATAATTCCATATAAGAAAATACATATATTATTAATTAGTATTTAATTATCAACAATGTTTCCCTAATCTAAGTAATCTATTATGTAACTAATAGGCATTGAAACAATATTAAAATTTGATCGCATACGAACGGTCTCAAATAAGCACACAATTCAACGATTCAGTCCGGTCCTGACGGAAGCGCATCTCAAAATCGCTGCTTGTCATGCATTTGTCCCGTTCAAAAATTGGTCAGGGTTTAATAACCTCACTCGCTAGTCATGTTCCTTTCACGCGAATTTTGATACGCCTGGAAGCGCTCGTCCGACCGCTTCCGATTCGAAAACGAGATGCGGAGTCTGTTACTGCTGCTATAAGGGGTAGGTATTTAGGTACAAATGACTCGATTTCAATTTTTTGCTTAATATTTTTACTAATATTTTATTTGACATTTTGAGATTTTTCCTTACTGATATTTTATAGTACCTACGACATTTTACAGACGAAGTCAAGTGACATTGCATTTTGTATAAGACAATTTGATAACTTATGATGATTAAAAAAATGAGCTGTTTAAAAATATTTGGGATAAAGCTGAAAATATGGGCTTCGAACCTAAAAGAAGAATAATGATGATTGATATTGTCGGCGAAAGAGAGACCTATCGACGATTATACATCGAAATTTTTGATAATATTCTACAACAAATGAATGAACACTTTGAAAATTTTAAAGAAATAAAATATGTAGAATTATTTAATTTTAATATGTCTAATTATAATTCATTAAAATCTCCCACAGAGGTATGTACCTATTTAATTCAATACGATTAAATTATGATTTTTTTGGATAATCTAGCTTTGTACTCAGTTAAATGTCATTTATAAAACACCTAAAATTAGTGATAAAGAAATACTTAGGAATCGGTTGAATTTTTTGAATACTACTGGTTTAAATCAGTCTCTGTGTGAAGTGGGCAAGTTGTGTGAATTAAGTAGTAGGTACTAACTATCCCAGCTACAAGTGCATCAGTTGAACGAAGTTTTTCAGTATTAAAACGCATCAAAAGTTTTACAATAAATTTTACAAGTGAAGACAGACTTTCCAAGTTAGCCCTATTATCCATTGAAAACGAGTGCATTTATTAAACAATTATCAGAAAATCCAAAATTTTACGACGATGTTATCGACAAAAAATTTGCATTGATTAATAAGAGAATAGGACTCAAGTATAAGTAGATAAGTGTCATATTGTTGAAAGTTGTGTGTTATGGAAGGTGATTCGAAATTGGAAATAAAAACAATTTTGAATAGAACTCTTCTTTTTAAGTTTAAAGAAACCAAGCCTGGAGCAGGGACTCGACCATGAGCAAGCAGTACAGATCGATGATAAGTCACTAGATATACGATATACTAAGTCACTAGAGTCACTAACCTGCATTGATCGGGGTAGGATTTCGTTTGTGAGTCCTTGTATCCAGGACTCCCACATAATAAGCACTTTGCTGATAGAGAGCCCATATAGCGCATCAGAGTGCTATCGGAGGGGAAGTGGATAGTATGAAGCACTGGGGCGGGATGGAGTGACGCCCGCTTATAAGAGTAAATCCTCCTTGCCTCAATGAATTTGTATCACCCGAATCTCATTCTCAAGGCGTGTGCATGTCTCTCAGACTGGGTTAAACACTATACCTAATTTTTTGTAGTTCTTGTTTTTAGTCGATATAAGTTAACAGGTAATACATTAGGTATACACCTATTAAGTAGGTATATGTTTTGATCTCGACCCTCGTAAGAAAATATTTCTTAAACCCTTATTGAATCGCTTCCTCTTCCGAAAATGTCACCGCACGCCACTGACATCCACCTACAAACAGTTCCTTCCTGGTCTATAGTACACTCCCACTGTGGCAAAATCATGGAATTTAATTGAACTAATAGATTATATAGAAACGAATGCACTTTATAGAATTTGATGACGATTGATGAAGATGACGATGAAGATTGGTATTAGGTAAATAAAAATCTTCCACTTAACACAAATTTAGCAATAAAAAACTAATTCCTAATCAAAATACACATTCAAAACACCAATTCTAATAAATGAACTTTGAGTATTGTTTTAAACCCATGTTTTCAGAGAATTTTACACTACTCAGTAGCCATTATTACAATTTTTAACAAAAACATCATATTTATCTGGAAAAACATTTCACCATTGTCCCCTCAATCTTGTAACTCAGTAATTACAATAATTCCAGTATATGCCAATATCGTTTAGCACGTGCATTATAATAGCATTAACTTGTAGCTTCGCAAATTAACTTATAATTTGGCAATTAATTACTAAGGAATGACTATGTAAAACAGGTGTTATAGGTTTTAGAATATTTACGTTTCCCATAAATCAATTCGCCGTATATCATCAATATATGTTTGAAACAAAACTCCTTGGGCAGCAGCGATTATCAGTACCAGCTCAAGGCTCAGAGGGAGATCCTGGATCGGTTTGAAACTGGACTACCACCAGTATGACTGGAGCGGTTTTAATGCTTGTGGTACTGCGATGGGAAAGGCAAGGGAAAACCACTTCATAAGAATTTCCTAGAACAGTTATCATGTCAATAGACTACGATGACCAAAATATCGGATCATAGTGATCGGATACAGAAAGAGATGGATACATAAAATCAAATAGTAGGGCCTCCCAGGTCGTTAGGCAGCTAAATCGCTAGGGCCTATGAAAGCAAACAACTCTTCAAGACTTAAGGATCGGAACTGGGAGTGTACGAAGTATATAATAGAGCACAGAAACATTGTAAGAGGGAAAAATATTAAAGACATATTGGAAATTAGTGAAATTCACTGGCCAAACTCTGGATAATGCAATATACTTGGATATACAGTTTATTATACAGGAAACCACACAAGATATCACAGAAACGGCATCGCAATAATAGTTGCTCTTCATATTAACTTGCCAGTGAACGCTTCAACTTCTGTTTGTTAGCCTGGTGTTTGAATGGTGTGAGAATAGAGTATTGATCAACAACATACGATACGCTGATGATGATGTCTTAATTTGTGACAATATAGTCGATATTCAACAACTTATCACTGTAATCGGAGAATGCAGTACGCGAATGGGATAAGAGATTAATACCAAAAAGACCAAATTCATGATCAACTCCAAAAACTTGGAAGCACTTGAAAACTCACCATAACACGGAATACCAAGTCTCCATTGAAAGAGTGAGCAAATTTAAATATCTGGGAACGTGGCTTTTTGAAGACTGGGCATCGGACAGGGAAGTAAAATGTCGCATTGAGTAAGCTCGACAAGCTTTCGTAAAATTCAGCAAGGTACTGACCTGTTCAGAGTTCGATCTTTAACTGAGACTAAGGTTTACTAAGCGCTACGTGTGGTCGGTGCTGATATATGACGTAGAGGGCTGGACACTCAAAACGAGGGATATAAACAAATTAAAAGTCTTCGGCATGTGGCTTTATCGCCGTATTCTAAAGATACCATGGACGGCGAAAGTCACAAATGTAGATGTCCTTTCAAAGCCCTTTCAAAAATAAGCACTTTGAACCGATGAAACTTACAGTTCATATAAACAATACACACACGAGTAAAGCAACTTGTGAGGCTGTAACGATTAATTTCATTTGAGATGTTTATTAGGGGGTAATTTTCCTGATGTTTTTATCAAAAAAAAAAGGAACCGACTTTATTTTTATCGTAACCTACTTACTTTTGATGCTACTTAGAAAAAACAAAAATTAAGATTTTAACTATTTATAATGGGAAATAAGCCACAATATTATTAAAAAATGATTTTTATTAACGTTTCGACTCCCAAATCGGGTGCCGTTGTCAAAATACAAAATACAAAATCAGTATTTTGTATTTTGACAACGGCACCCGATTTGGGCGTCGAAACGTTAATAAAAATCATTTTTTAATAATATTGTGGCTTATTTCCCATTATAAATAGTTAAAATTGTAAAAATGGCACAAGAAAATAGCTTCAGAACAACACAAAAATTAAGCTTTTCTTAAAAACTTTAAAAAAGTTTAAATGAGTTTTCCCCAAAAATTGTTTTATTTTTTGGTAATTTCACGTTGAAATATTCTATTTAGAATTTGACGAATGTGAACTCATATTTTATTAGCTATAACTTTGTTTGTACCATGCCTAAGCACTTCATAGATACTTCATTTTTTTTACTTTTTTATAGTCTATATTTTTGCCAAGATATTTTTTTTCGATAAAATACTTACTTTTTGAGACATTTGCGAGAAACCGTCTAAAAACGTGGTTTTTGGTTGAATGAACATATTCACTTGCAAATAACTCAAAAAATATTGACTTGATGAAAAAACTCTATAGAACATTTGCTTTGAATTAGTCAGTTTATTCATTTCCGGACTAATTTTGAACGCATATTTTCACTCCCGAGAAGGGGTGAACCTCACCCCAAGGCAAAAGCACACATCGGCACAATATCACTTTTCTTCTTTAACATGTGAGCTATGTCGTGTATGCCAAATTTCATGAAAATCCAAGCGGTTTTTTAAAATTTACAGGTCGGGCAATATTTTACCGTCAGCGAATGGACTAATACACTGCGAAATACTAATGATTCTATAGACTAGGACGGATCTGTTTTGAGGTCGATGTGAGAGGTGGCATTCGGATTTTTACAGATAAAGTTAGGTGACAACTTCAATAATTATAAATGACTTATGATCCTTCTCAAATATGCCCGGAACATTAATAAAAAAATTTAAATATTTAAAAATTTCGAAAAATATCGATTTTTATTCTATTTTCATTGCCTTTATCTTTAAAACGACTCATTTTGGAACAAAGTCGTAGGGAAAGAAAATAAAGATAATTGAATTTTGTATAATATACGACTAGCTTAAAATGTCTTAAATTATTACCCTTTCCGCAAAATAGCAATAAATAGAAAATAAGACGGCAAAAAAGACTGTTGTTATTCAATGTTTTTCAACTACTTTGGTTGTACTTAGAACCTTCATTATTCGCTTAGAAAATTCTTACAACATACTTAAACCGTTCACCAAATTTCATTAAAATCGACCTAATAGATTTTTCATAATAATTTTGCAATCTAATTTTATTTTTAAAAAGTTCAAATCTCTGAACTTCAAACTTCCTGAAGAAAAAGTAGACCATTTAGAAGTTTGCTATTTTTTTACATAAGAGGTTCTCTAACTATCTAATACACTCTAAAGAATTAAAATCGGATTATTTAAGCGGCCTCAGCAGGGTTTTAAAATTATAAACAATGTTTTGGCTTATAAACAAATACAGTGAGGACGTTTGAGTTGGAATAAATTCATTTTTTTGAGAATGTGCGATTCTGGAGATAAATCCCGAAATAGATTGATTTTTATTTTTAATTTTTTGGCATAAATATCATACTAGTGACGTCATCCATCTGGGTATGAAAACGTAATCTAAATATTGGAATTAATTTGATTCAAAAATTTTTTTCTATTTTAAATCCTGTATAAATAATTATGTTAATGTTTATATTAGTGAATACAAAATTGAATAGCCTTTCGATTGAGCTATCACACGGCACCTATTCTCATTTAAAAAAATCATCGATTATGTCATCACGTCCAGTTGGATGACGTCCTTAGTATGACATATATACCAAAAAATTATAATTTATAAATAAAAGTCGACCTGGGGTGAAAGCACGCCAAATAGAATTCTATTTTGCTGACGTCACAAAATCGTTTTTCACAATGGGAGAATCGACGGTTGCTAGGTAACGTAACATCACTAAAATAGAATTCTACTTGGCGTGCTCTCACCACTATTTCGTGATTTATCTCCAGAGTCGCCTATTCTCGAGAAAATGAATTTATGCCAACTCAAACGTCCTCACTGTATTTGTTTATAAGCCAAAAAATTGTTTATATCTTTAAAACAGTGCTGGGGATGCCTAAATAATCTGATTTTAATTCTGTAAAGTGTATTAGATAGATCAGGTAGAGGACCTTTTTTTCGCTCTCTGATTCTGGCCTTGGTTTAGAACTAGAACCTTTAGCCACGTAATTGTATAACTTATCACTAACTCAGGTGTAATGTGTAGTGTGTGTTTTGAGTAAGTGTCTTGTTACTTTGCAAAGTCGACGTCATTGTCTTTGCAAAGAGACGCTAATTGTATCCGAACGTCTGCGGTCCCTCCGGTGAGTACCGATGGTAGAGAACCTCTTTATTCGTAAAAACATTAGCAAACTTTTAAATAGTCTACTATTTAAAATGAAGTAAAAGTCAGACTTACTCTCAATCTTTATTATAACTTCCGACGACCGGTTTCGCTCTTTAAAATTTGTAGAGCATCTTCAGGTCAAAGGTAACAAGTTACAAAATGCTACAAATAAAAACCAGAATTAGGACATTGTCTGGTTGTAAAAGATGCTAAAGATCCATATGATCAAAGCAATGTTGAATAACATACATAAAAGTAGCGAAATAGCATACCAATTCAAGATTAGTCTACTATTTCTTCAGAAAGTTTTTAAAAAATTTTAACTTTAAAAAAAATTAGATTGCAAAATTATTCTGTAAAATCTATCATAATGTTTGGTGAACGATTTAAGTATGTTGAAGGAATTTTCTCAGCGAATTACGAAAGTTCTAAGTGCAACCAAAGTGGTTGAAAAATATTGAATAAAAACAGGCTTATTTTGCCCCCTTAGTTTGTATTTATTGCTATTTTGCAGAAAGGGTAATAATTTAAGACATTTTTAACCAGTCGTCTATCATATAAAATTCAATTGTCTTTATTTTATTTTCCTACGACTTTGTTCCAAAATGAATCGTTTTAAAGTTATAAGCAAAGAAAGTAGAAAAAAAAATCGATGTTTTTCGAAATTTTGAATTATTTTAATTTGTTTATTAATATTCAGGGCATATTTGAAAAGGAGCATAAGTCAATTATTATTGTTGAAGTTGTCACCTAACTTTATCTGCAAAAATCCGAATGCCACCTCGCACATCCAAAAATAGACGTTTTTTCACAGATCCGCCCTGGTCTACTATGCGAATCAGTCAAATAATTCATTGATATTCTAGTTGCACTTTTAAACACCATATGGAATAGCGGAAAAAACCCGGAGTATTGCCTACAGTCACCATTTATTACAATAATTCTGAAGTAACTAAATGCCCAATTCTTTGATAACCACCAACTTTAAGCTTGATGAATCACATCACCAAATACTTCGATAAAAATCATTCACATAAGAATATTATGATAAACAAGAGTTGAATATTGATGAACCGTAGTTTGGCTTTCGGAAAGCACATGAAACTTTCTTGTTCATAGTAATAGTTATTTATGTATTACCCTCGGAGATCCGTGGAAAAAATTTACACCCAAAATAACAAAATTCAGTTGGCAACACTATGCGAATGTTGATAGTAACATATCCTTTTTAAGATAAGCACAACTGTAATTTAGTCCAAACAAATTAATAATTTTTTTTTGCCAACAAAAATGAGATTTTTCAACCAAATAATGTTTCAAATATGATGTGCAAAATTATTTTTAATTGGGTTCTGCTAAGGGCTTGCTTTTTTGTCATTAAATTAAAAAAAAACTAAATTTTACTCATTAAATCAATGTTGTCCGGTTATCGTTCTAATTATTTTAACTGTACTAATATCAGTTGAGTAATTCTGAATGATTAATAGGTCGTTAAAACATTTTATCTGTAGCGGCTTCTGGAATATCTTAAAAAAATCGAATTTCATTGATAAAATGCGCATCTTCCACCGATCTTCGCTTCGACAATAACAAGTCAGTAAAGTGACTCTTTATCGAACGAGTCTAATATTACGAGAAGAGCGAGCGATGCGAGTAACAGACGAGTTCGATAAGGAGTCTTTACTGACGTGGTGCATACAAAATTTTATCGCCAACATATATTTTTTAAATTTAATTTAGTCCGAACCACTGGGGTTATAAACGACAACAATGGAAAATACATATTAAAAATAAAAAGAGATGGTAATATTAAGTAAATACATATGTACTAACAAAAAGTATACCTGAAAAAATTGTGATACAATTAAATGTCTTTTATTCCTATTTCCGTTAAAAACTCCATGATATTGTTGATATTTGTATTGTCTCTAAGAAGCTCAGATATGTCCCTGGGAAGGTTGAGTTTACTTCTCATTTGCTGGTATATTTGACAAATCGGTTAAGATATGTTTTATTGATATAAAATAATATTTGCCAATATAATTTGATATTGGTTTTAACACTTACTTGCAATTTACAATTTAAGAACTTTTTAAATTTTAGACGTCATAATAATTTCATGACAGTGATGACAGATAACTTGCAAGATGGCCGCTTTCGATTTTTAATCGATAATTATTAATATTGAATAATTACTAAATCGGTAAAGTTTTAATTTATTTTATATGAATATAATTACAAAATACTGCAGAATTTTACTTTTTGACATAAATTTAATTGATAATATCGCAAATTGAGTACAATATTTTTAATAATTAAAGTAAATAAATTTTAAGTCCACTCAGATACTCGCCATTCGATTACTGCCATCGACCACTTTCACTCAATCTTGGTTAATTTGATTAATCGCGGCAGGTAAAGTAAAATTCTTCTTTCAGTACAATAAAGTGTTACTTTACTGCCGCAAATGAGGGCAAATGAGTACAATAATGAATGCCTTTAGTGACGGTTGGCGATGAAAGTTTATTAGTCTATCTCTTGTATTAATTATTTTTATTTTTAATTATTTGCATTACTGGGTTGTTGTTCTATTGTATCAAATGCTTTGTTATAGTTTAGATTAAAAAGTCAAATATTTCTTAGCTTACATCTAAGCATCGTTATGTTAAGCTATTAAAAGAAAAAAAAATGCATTTCTGACTCCTATAGGGGAGTGCAATTAGAACGAAAAGATACAATGTTTCGGAAAAAATCAAACAAGGTTATATTTTTCTAAAACTTTTTTTGTCAGTTTATAAATATGTTAAAGTAAAAAGTTCTACTCACAAATTTCGCCGCTAATTGTTTATTAATTGTTTAAACAATAACAATTGTTTTGTATAAATATAATGTTAAGAATATGGGTGAATTCAACATTTTATTTTGATAAAAAATGTTTTTACTTAAGTTTTGATTATGCTGAACCCGAATCTGACATTACAATTTGCAAACTCAGAATGGCGGATTCAAAATGGCGGATTTTTCCTAAAAATCCTTAAAAAGTAGTTGTAAAATCCGATTTTTTTTTATAAAACGTGTTTGTTTACATATATGTGGATATTTTTGAGAGGTTGCTGAACCTGAATCAAATTTTGATAATTTAAATTATAAAATGGCCGAGCCAAAATGGCGAATAACTTAAAACATAGTTGTAAAATCATAATTTCTTTACAAAATGTATTTATTTCTATATATATTTATTTTTGAGAGCTTTGATAAACCTAACTTAAATGTTAACATTATAAACTGTAAAATGGCGGATCCACAATGCGGATTTTCTAAAAAGAACATAAAAAAGAACATTTTTCTAAAACATTAATTGTCTTTATTTTTAAGAGGTTGTTGAATCTGAATTAAAGATTAAAAATTTAAATTTCAAAATAACGGATCCAAAATGGCGGATATTTAAATGAAAAACAAGTAGAATCCAATCAAACAAATATGGAATTTCATTCTTAAAAAAAAAGATAAACAAATAATTTTCACAATAATATTAAAATTTCAAATGCATTAGAAAGAATATTAAAAAAAACAAATTTTTGATTAGAAGGATATAATTACATACTGGAATATAGTTTTTAATTCCAAACAACTTTCCTTTATAAAAATTTTCCATATTGTGAAATATAAAGGTACTTTACTCTTGAGTGAAATTCATGTTTTTTGACATACCTCGTACAAAAGTAACGAAATTTGATATTTGATGGTTGCGTCTTATGTTATATATGATGTAGAGTATTTTACAAAGAATAACTTTTTTTCGTAAAACTGATATTAAAAAAGTTATCAATAGGTTCCAAGTTACGCAGACATACTGTATAAGAGCTAAAAAAATTTTTTTGTTGAACATTTATTATTGTTGAAGCTTATTATTAAATGTATTTTAGGTAAGTTTTACAGAAAAAAGTTTTGATCACTCTGTATATACATTTTTTCAGCTGGTCATTTTCGGTTTTGGTATTACATTTTTGTTATCTTTCTTACTTTTCTCAAAAAGAAATTGTTTATTTCATGTTTGAACTAAAATAATTCAGTGTTTTTTAAATATTACATCCCAAGCTTTAAAAAAATAGCAAAAAAATTGTATTAGATTTATTCAAACTTGAGTAATACCGTCTTAAAATGGTGGAAATTCTGTAAAACTACGAAGTTTTCAAAAATTACATTTTTTGAGACATCGTATTATTTGAATTAAATTTTTGAGATTTTTTTTGAATAAAATATCGTTTAGTAAGATTATTGAGAGGTAAGTTGTGCAAATTTGAGAGTTTTATAAGTAAAATTGTATTAGTTACACATTTTTAAATCATTTTTAAACAAAATTCATGTAAGGCTCACTTTCCGCCCACACCGTACTTATGTCCATACATTTTATTTCTTTTTATTGCAACTATAAGATAGCTTATTTCATCTTCTTTCATGTCCAATTTGTAAAATTTCTTTTGATCCATTAGTTAAAGAATTACATTTAAAAAACTCAACCGTGCACTTCTTCCAACGCTAGTTTACAGTGCGCCAATGTGTGTGAGAAGGGTGACTTTAGCGTTATAAATAAAAAATTACAGAATCTAGAGATTTAATTTTAGAAAAATCTTTATGTAAGGTTTTTTTTGTAAAATTTTCTGAATTTTTCAACGGGCGAGTCAGTTTTTTTCTAAAAATTATATTTTCGGAGTTATTTAAAAAAACATCTAACTTCGCTGTTCATTTGTTTAATAAAAAATGAAGCACCCACTTCTCGAGTAGAACTTTTTGATATGTTGTTTATTACACATTTCTTAATGAAATTACAAAAAGTTTTATCTTGTTTGATTTTTTCCGAAGCGAAAATCTAAATGCACTCCCCTACTAGTGCCTTTCTAATGTCAAAATGTGAGTGTCAAATATCACATTCTAATTTTTTAGGCACAATAAAATTAAGGAACAATTATACACATACAGGCGAACGGCACCCACCACACACCCCCTAAATGACCAGGTACTGACCACGGTGTGGTGAATGGCTAATTTTGGTAATACTTCATGTTTGTGATGGTGCTGAAAACGAAAATGATGTTTATTTTAAATTTTATGTGGCGGAGCATTGTCAAAATCGCAATTTTATCCTAAAAAAAGAATGTGTGTGTACTTTGTACGTACGTAAGAAGTTATACTTCTATTAAATTATATGATTCCAACGAAATTAATATATGTACTTTAAACAGTTTATTTATAATTTATTTAAATATTAAACTAATTTTAATACTTACTACTTTCCAAACATTTTTATTAAAACAACACCAAATATTAAAAAAAATAAAAGAATAAAACACAAACAAACATATTGAAAAATGCACCAAAGAAATGATTTCTGAACAATAATTGTTGTCAAACATTTTAACTAAATACGCATTTTCTGAAAAAAATTATATAACAATATATTCACAATAATAAAATGTATAAAAAATAATTTTTCCAACCATTTTCCAAATAGGTAAGTACCTATGGTATTTTTTATTACAATACTGAAACATTTACAATTAAGTACGTACCTGTTGCTTTTAAAAACTGTTAAGTTACTACAATTATAAACTTACTTTTGTCTGTGTTCTCACAATAATAAAAACTAATATACAATATTTGTTTATCATAACCTCCATATTGAACAATTAATTATTATTGTCATGTCATTTGAACACCCAATCATAGCAAAGGTATAATGCGTCTGCGCCGGGGAACAAGGTTTTTGATGAATTCGCGCATATTAAATTTCACTCCCATCGCGCCCAAAGAAGTTTAACTTCAAAAATAAAAAAAAATGAAATCGCGTTTCTTTGCGTTTAACTCGCTACAACTTTGTTCCATTTTATTTTTTTTTTCAGAAATTTTTATAGCATATATTTCTCACCTATTTAAAAACTATGAGACCTGTTGTAAGCTTTCTGTCTTATTTTATTCTAATAAAAGTTATGAATTTTTAAAAATAAAAGGTACAGATTTGTGAATTGCAAAGTTTAGTCGCAAACGTTAAGCGACAAAGTTTGAAATTTAGCTATTTAATCACATTTGTGTTAAAATATAGAGTCCAATGAAGATTTCTGGGAAGTTTAAGATCAAAATGTTTTATAGAAAAAAAAAATGGTTCAACTTTTAATATTGATGAGATACCGACCATGGGTAATGAATGGCTAATTTTGGTCTTACTTCATGCTTTTGATGGTGCTGAAAACGATAGGAGGAGGAACATTGTCAAAATCACAATTTTACCCTAAAAATAAAAAAAATTAAATCACTTTTTTCTTACACAGCGTTTTATGTCAATATACGTGAGTTGAGGATAGTTTAACCTAGTTAGTTATTGTCTGTTATTAAAATTTTCAGTTGCTGAAAGAATTTTAGCCACATACATATTTGAAAACAAGAAATTTTGTTCATTTTTCTGTAATACGTTTTTAATCTAATCTTTTAGTTACACCCCACAGTGCTTCTAACACTATTAATAATACATACTTTCAAGCTATTGGTTAAACTCATATATGTAATTCTAGTAAACACAACCTATTTTAATCCAACTTTGAAATAACATACAGGGTGTCCCATAATTAATTGGACATTAGCTAATAGGTGATAGTTGACATCAAAATAAAGAGTTTGAGCTCAAATTGCTTTGGCAATATGTTGCCAGTTTTCGTTCTACAGGGTGATTCATTAATATTTTTTCTATTCTTTTTAGAGATATATTGAAAACTATTCAACCGATTTAAGTGAAATTTGGTATCTTGCTATTATTAAGTATACATAATGAAAACATGTTATTCGTTTTACCAGTGTCCAGGTAGCGACACCTAATATAACATTGGTTCATAATTAACATGACCATAATTTTTTTGTCCGCCCTGTATGGCCATTCTTTGAAAAACAAGATATTCTTGTTTCAAACACTATTCTTTTTTCAAATCAAAAAAGTACACTGTTTTCGAAATAAACGTATTTTTTAGAGACATGCATAAAATGAAAAAAATTGTACACAAACATGTAAATTCAAACAGTATTCAAAAGGTCTTAAAAACCAGTGAATGTAAACAAATACATATGATTTAAGCAATTATTTTTATTAAAACTTTTACAAAGTAACAAATTTACAGCAGAAACAAATGTAAGGAGAACCTTATTGCACTTAAAAAACAAGAGCGAAATCTAGATACATTATTAAATTAAGTAAGAAAACTTCATGGAGACAAAATATCTCCTCCATAAATGAAAATAGTAGCCCAGACCAAGTTTGAAAAAAATTGCACAAATACAGGGCAAAAAAACTAATATTAAAATCTCCAATCTCCTTTTTAATCAAAAAGTTATCATGGTAATCAAGAGATAACCAAAGTTCTAGCAGAAAAATTTTAAAAAAAGTTTCACAACAAATCTGGGCCTAACCCTGTATCCTCTACTCTTCCTTCACCCTTTCCTTATTCTTCCTCAGTTTTACAAGATATCAATTATTTGAATTCTCCTATTACCTATTCCGAATTAAAATCTGCACTCAAATCCTGTAAAAACACAGCTGCTGGCCCTGATGACCTTCCATACATATTCTTAAAGAAATTGTCATCTTCATGTCTATATAAACTTCTCGAGATATATAATAAAATATGGATTTTCCGCAAATTCCCGAATGAATGGCGAACGTCAATAATATTACCAATAAAAAAAAGATTTACCTGCCTCTGTCCCTGATTCTTATAGGCCTATATCCCTTACCTGTACCCTGTGTAAAATACTTAAAAAATTATCAATAAATCTCTTATGTGGTATCTCGACAAACACAAAATTATTCCTAAAGAACAATCTGGCTTTAGACGACACAGTTCCACTCATGACATTCTTATCCTGCTACAAAGTGACATCGCCAGCTCAATAAATGAAAAATATGAAGTAACGGCACAGTATATCAGGAGATATCATATATCTTTATATATGATATCTTTATATATAAATAGTATATAAAGAGTATATCTTTCATCAGAAGACACGTATGCTGCTCTCTCTGATCCAACCAAAACAAAACCCAGCGTGCAGTCAGGGATTGCAACGAACGAAATGGCATAGATGCCCTAGCGGCAACTCCTAGCAAAAAACTAAAATTCTCTCATCTTCCTTAGTCTCAGCATCCGTATGGCTTGCAAATTGTAGAAGCCTCGGAGGTGTAACTAGAGAAGGTTCCCATTGTTTTCAGTCTGGTGGGATGTAGAGTAACATTATGTTGTTTTATATGCCATCAGAGTGGAAACTTAGTCTTTTGCTAGCAGTTTGACGCTAGGGCATCTATGCCATTTTGTTCGTTGCAATCCGTGACTGCACGCCGGGGTTTGTTTTGGTTGGATCAGAGAGAGAGCAGCATATGTGCCTTCTGATGAGAGACTAATAAGTTTAGAAACCGGTAGAGGTGCTTGCTGCACTCTCTGATTAAACTAGAATATGGTGCGGCTGTATTTTCGTTTTGCAACGAAATTGAAAATGATTATTCATTTTTGATTTATTATAAAACATTGGATTGTCTAAAAGCCGCCCTCTCATAAACTGACAAAATCGGAGAGTTGCTGGGAAATCCTATGGTAAAAGAATCTGCACTGGCGTAAAATTATATAGATATAGATTTTCTGTCCTAAAGGTTGCTATCAGCCAGGCCACTCATCAGTAGCTCGACAACCCTTTTTGGGTCCTGGCTTGTTCTAGGATTTTCCGCCATTCTGTTCTGTTCTTTGCTTTGTTCTTCCAGTGGGTAATCTCAAGTGTTTTCAGATCTTGCTCCACTTGTTCCATGCATCTAAGTTTGGGCCTTCCCTTTGACCTTCTCCTTACTGGTGCTTGCCTCATTATATGTTTTGGTGTTTCGGTCTCCAACATCCGTTCAACATGGCCCATCCAGCGCAGTCATCCAATTTTTATGGATGTTATGACGTCGGGTTCGTTGTATGCTGCGTATAGTTCAAAATTATATCTTCTGCGCCATACGTCATTTTCTTTCACCCCCTTATATG
Source organism: Diabrotica virgifera virgifera (assembly GCF_917563875.1). NCBI lineage: Eukaryota > Metazoa > Arthropoda > Insecta > Coleoptera > Chrysomelidae > Diabrotica > Diabrotica virgifera. The sequence continues at coordinate 58,652,797 of NC_065447.1, forward strand.
TGTCTGAGGATTTTTCGTTCAAACGTACCTAATAAGTTCTCATCGCTTTTCTACAGTGTCCATGTCTCTGATCCATATATAAGGATCGGTTTTATCAGGGTTTTGTATATTTTGCATTTGGTTTTTCTCGTGATGTTGTTAGATCTTAGATGTTTAATTAGTCCATTATATGTTTTATTAGCAATACGTACTCTTCTATTAACTTCTTCACTGACGTTGTTATCTGCGGTAACTAGTGAACCTAGATATGTAAAAAAATTTACGCTTTATCAGCCGGGCCAATGCTAAACTCTAATTTTTGTCGAGTCGCTCCTCTGTCTCTCCCATTCAACTAATCTGTAATATAAATCAACTAAAATCATCCTCACTCGCAAATAAAAAAGGGAAACTCAGTTTCGGAGAAACTCACCAGGAGATGCCATCATTTTAGTGTAGCTTTGCTATATTGGAGAAGGTTCTTTGATTATTATGTATCAAAAATATTTGCAGGCATTTCATATCTAAATGTGTTTTCCGTAAAACCAAAGTAATGATAATCAATAGAAACAGAGACAACCAAACAGAAATAAGGAATATGACAGATTGCAAGTGCTAAGGCAAATACATTATTTAAGCTCCGTCATCGTTAACAGTGAACGATACGAAGACGAAATACGTCGACGCATCGCAATAGTCAGATCGGCCACAGTCAACCTGACGAAAATATCGATGAACACTGACATTACAAAAAACAAAAAAACGCTTTGTACGCTTCAGAAACATGAATCATTAAGAGGCTACAGTAGCGATCAACAGGTAGCAACAAACGCGGTGCAAGACTACCGCTGTAATTTTGAATATTTTGTTGATATATTTGGCACAAATATTCGTAATATAATAAAGAATGCCGGTACAGAGTCCAATTTGAGAAATATATTAGTATGTGGAAATTAATCTACAATTAAGTACATTATTAAAAAACGCTGGACGGAAGGGCCGCCCGAGAACTTTATCGTACCGATCTATTATCGTTATGGTACTAGATACTGGCATTCTATAAAAATAACAAAGTTACTCGTTATTTTGATATTTTAGAAACACCTTCTGTACTTGAAAGTATTTTATGGTTCTACGCATCATTAATTCCTGCATTTGAGAAAATGTTCGATGCCATATTTCGGGGACACACTATAGATGTATAGATTATTGCATAAATCAATAGAATATTATAGTCATACTTTCATTTCAAATTAGTTCATTTTTCTGAGAAATTAATAGTTTAAAATATTTACATTTCATTCTATTTTGATTACGCCAGTCAATGCACGAGACTAAGAACAAGATATTATCTCCAAATTCTATCCTACTGCATGGATTTTAATGAAATTTTGGGAGTAGCCCAATCTCCTAATTCAAAGTCTATCCTATATACTATGGCGCTTTTATCATGGGGGAGGTTTAAAATTTAAAAATTCATTCTATAATTTGATCACATTTTTTACAAAAACCATTCATTTTAAACCCGTTCAACGTTTTGAAAGTAGAAATAACACTATATTAAAAGGTATTGCAAAAGAAAAACAATGCATTTAAATTATGGTGGATGGGGAGTTAAATGTATATTCTTTTCATTTTTTCCTTAAAGTAGGTACATTAGTCATATATTTTTTTGCACCATATCTCGCTTAGTTTGTATGTAACCGACATTTAACGGTGTTTGTTTTAAAGGCCTTTTCAAACACTACAAAAGGTCTTGGTAGCATTATACACCCAAAACCTGCCGTTCCTCTGTTATTTCAAGTTGAATACATCAATTTGAGCATGCACCAAAAAACAAACTATTTTCACCTACCATATCTCTTTTTGTATAATAAATAGAATATTTACGAAGGAACGAATCTCTTTATTATTTATAATCTAAAAAATGTTTTATATAGTGGTTTTAGTTCGATGCATAGTTTTTAAGGTATTCACAAAAAATCCGTCCGAACAGGTGTCATTTTTCAATGAAAATGGCCAATTTTCAACTACGCATAACTCAAAAAGTATTGAGTTCTCAAAAAAAAGTATAAACCAGTTTTTGCTTAGAAATAAGTTCTTTAGCCACTTCCGTGCTTATTTTGACCAACAAATTTTCCACCCCCTTGAAGAAGTGGGAACCGCCCCAAGATAAAAGCGCCATAGTATATAAGGTAGATTTTGTTTCTTGAGCTATTCCCTACTTACTGTGAAAATATCAAGTACATCAATGTAGCAGGATGAAATTCGGAGCCAAATACCGTCATTGACTGCCCTACAATAATGCTCTGCTATGATCGCGTGAGAGAGGACACACATAAGATTATAGCAAAATTTCTATTTACCGTAACTTTTCAAGTTTTTGAGTTACAGCAATGAATTTTATGTCATTGGAAAGGTAATTTTGCATTCTTTCAAAATGTATAAAAATATATAGGGCGTATCTAAAAAAATTAAGATTTTTTATTCATTTGCGGTTCAACCGGAAGCCATATTTTGATAAAATTTATTATATTAATAGATAATAAAGTACCATATACGTCTAAAAAATTTCAAATTTTAGTTTTTATTAAGAAGGAAGTTACGGTCACTCGAATATTTTTTTATAAAAAATTCTTAACTCCCCTCCTATGGGGAGTTAAGAAATCTGACTAATGTCATTCAATTTACTGATAGGACATCAAAAATATATCAAAAAATAAAAAAATTCCTTGGAGCCATTTTTGAGAAAATCTAGTTCAAATTTATATCAAATTTTGACCCCTTAAATATAGGCAACCCGTAACTTTTTCTGAAAAACGATAACATTCTTATTATAGCCCCATCTTTAGGCTATATAACGACTTTTTCAAATTAAACTTATCTTAAACACGTTTTTAGATTGGTAGGGAAATGTGTCGAGTGGGCGGTCGGCCATGTTGGCCGCCATTTTGAATTTGGAAATGTCAAATTCCGTATTTTTATTCACCTATCGATGAGCTTACTTTGAGTTGAATTTCATTCATTTCGGTCAAAATTTGCAAAAATGGGCCCTAAATAACCCCCCTATTTCGGTCCCCCTTTGAGAAGTTTTTTTAAAAGCTTAGTTTCTCGACAAAATTCTCTTAAACTTACTCATACCGAATTTCATCAAAATCGGTCCGGTAGTTTCTGCTGGGCGGTGGCGACATACGTACGTACATACTTCCGACATGTTTTTTTATTTGCTTTTTAGACTCAGGGGGACTCAAAACGTCGAAAAAAAGTGAAATCTGAAAAAATTTTTTTACACGATCCTATAACTTTATCTATTATACTATACTACGTATATAGTACGATAAAGTAAAAACGAGCCTGTACCGCCATTAAGAAGAACAAAAAAATACACTTTCTTCAAATAAACTTTTTTATCCCATGCCTAGATTTTGGGTCATTTTGGATCTACTAAAATTTTTAATTTCTATCAAGAAATCGAACATATTTTGACTAATAACTAATTAGGCAACATAGAGAAATTGTCACTGTCATTTTTACAAACCTGCGTCAGATTTTCTCTTATCTGTTCTGTTATCTTTATCGATATCTGTTCATTGCAGTAGTGTATTATTTTAAGAATTCGTTATTGTTGTTTCATAGGAAAGTAGTGTTTATTTATAGTTAACTTATTTTATTCTTGTGTAATAGAACTAAGTTTTTGGCCTATTTGAAAAAATTGATTATTGTTAATTGTGGGTTTTAGTTATATGTAGGTAGGTAAGTATATTTTACGAAAAAATATTTCGAATTCTGTGAGTATACAGGGTGTTTCATTAATAATTGTCCATATAGTAACTGGAGATACCTTAGCACAAAATACGAAGATTTAACCTAAAACACTTAAATAAAATGTGGTTCCTTACTGAGTTACAGGGTGTTTTATCTAGAAATTTAAAAACTATTTTTGCTCAGCATTTTAAAACTATTCTACGCATAATTTTCATACTTGGCAGGAAGTATAGATACTGTACAAACTACTAAATTATGTTAAACAAACGTTTATGGCTATTACCAGAGGCGTACGACGGGGGAAATTGAATGGTTGACCCTTTCCAAATTCTACGCCACTGGCGAATTTGCTATTTTAGTTCAATTTTTGGATTCTCCAATACTTTCTATGAAAATAATATACTCTTCATTTGTAACGATAAAGCCATTAGTTTTCGAGATATTTGAAGTTAAAAATGAAACGACACGGTTATTTTGACCAGAGTATTGTGTCGCTTCATTTTTAATTTCAAATATCTCGAAAACTAATCATTTTATCGTTACGAATGAAGAGTATATTATTTACATAAAAAGTATTTCAAAATCAAAAAATTACACTAAAATAGCAATTTTGTCAGTGGCGTAGAATTTGGGAAGGGTCAACCAGCCACTATCCCCTGTCGTACGCCTCTGGTAGTAGCTAGAAACGTTTATTTATCTTAATTTAGTAGGGTGTACAGTACCTACACGTTCTACCAAGTATGATAAGGATACGCCGAATAGTTTTAAAGTACTGGGTACAAATAATTTTTAAATTTTAATCATATGAATCCGATGCCTCAGAAGCCAATCGGTGTTAGTCAATAAGTGTTTAAAATGAAATACTAAGATGTTTCTGAATGCAGTTGCAGAAATATAAGTAATTATTAAAAACAAAGAAACCGTCTTTATTTATCATAATATGGGTAACATATTCATAAATACAAACAAGGAAATAATAATATTATCATATATAATAATGTGTGTTAAACTTCAATAAGTCATTTTTAGGGAGAATTGACTTACACCGTTTGACTTCTGAGGCATCCAATCATAAATTAATCAAAATAACTGTGCCGTTTCATATTTAACTTCAAATATCTCGAAAACTAATGACTTTATCGTTACCAACGAAGAGTATATTATTTACGTAGAAAGTATTGTAGAATCTAAAAATGGCACTAAAATAGTAATTCCTCGAGTGGCGTAGAATTTGAGAAGGGTCAACCATTCACCATCCCCTGTCGTACGCCTCTGGTAGTAGCTGGAAACGTTTGTTTATCACAATTTAGTAAAGTGTCTAGTAGTCGCACTTTCTGCCAAGTATAAAAAGGATACGTCGAATAGTTTTAAAATGCTGAGCAAAAATAGTTTTTAAATTTTTAGATAAAACACCCTGTAACTCAGTAAGAAACCACATTTTATTTAAGTGTTTTAGGTTAGATCTTCGTATTTTGTGCTAAGGTTTCTCCAGTTACTATATGGACAATTATTAATGAAACACCCTGTATAAAGTTAGAGTGCCTTTGGCGCTCTATGAACTAAATAAAATAAGACGGCTCTTGTTTCGCTTCAGAACAAAATGATTATTTATTATTATTTCGTGCAAAATACCTATGTATGTTTTAAGTGTCTATGAAGAGATTGTGTATGGGTCTGTTATATTCCCATCCCTTTTCTAGAAGCTGTCTCAGCGTGAATAGTTGATATATTGTTGATCTGTTTGTCCTAAAACCAGCTTGATATTCTCCTAGGACATTTTCAGCATAAGGGGTTAGTCTACTAAGAATGATGTTTGAGAGGATTTTATATGCCGTGTTTAGGAGGGAATGGTTCTCCCGTACCCGACGAGTAGAAAATTGCTTATATTTCGTCGATCCATAAGAAAGGAGATAAGCTTAAATGTGAAAACTATAGAGGGATATCAGTGACTAGTACATTCAGCCGTTTGTATGGACGAATAATTAGAGACCGCATTGAGAAGGAGTACAAAGACCAAGAGGAAGAAGAACAATCCGGTTTTCGAACAGGAAGAAGCTGTACTGATAATATCTTCTGCCTCAAACAACTAATAGAAAAAAAATTAAGCACAAATCAAGAAACCCACCTCATGTTTATTGACTTGCAGAAGGCGTACGATACAGTTCCTGTAAACAAACTCTGTAACGTGTTACGACAGACGAATATTAGTGTCACCTTAATAAAAGCCTTAAGAAATTTGTATGAAGGGTCAACATCACAAATAAAAACTGGAAACAGATTATCGCAAAGCTTCCTGGTTAATAAAGGTCTACGTCAGGGGTGCTGTGTATCACCGACCTTATTTAAAATATATGTTGCAAAAGCATTGAAAGAGTGGAAACGAAAATGCAGAGGCATGGGCGTAGACCTTGGAGAGATTTGCTTATATACATTGCAGTTTGCTGATGACCAGGTTGTTATAGCAAACGATAAAGATGATTTAGAGTACATGGCAAGGAAATTACAAGAAGAATATAGAAAGTGGGGACTAGAAATTAATACAGAAAAAACAAAATACCTGCCAATAGGTACCGAACTATCGAACATCACATTAGAAAATAATGAAATCATCATGCCCTGCGACCATTACACATATCTAGGAATCGTTTTTGACACAACGGGGAAAGATGATGAAGAAATAAAGAGAAGAATAACACAATCCAGAAAAACAATAGGTTGTCTAAACAGCCTACTGTGGAATCATGAAATAGGAAAAAGAAGAAAACACAATATCTACGAATCTCTTATTAAAAGCAGTCTATTGTACGGAGCAGAAACTTGGCGGATAACCGAAAACAACAGAAGAAAACTGGAGGCAGTAGAAATGGACGCTTTTAGAAGATCAGTAGGAGTGTCACGCAGAGAGAGAATACGTAATGATGAGATAAGACAGCGAATGGGGATTGACGGCTCTCTAACAACAGACATACAAAGAAAACAGCTGATATGGTACGGACACGTCCAGAGGATGGATAACTCAAGACTCCCTAAAATAATTATGCAATGGGTACCACCAAACCGCAGAAAGAGAGGAAGACCCAAGAAATCTTGGAGAGAGGGAGTAACGAAGGCGATGAGCGCAAGAGATCTTAGAGAGGGCCAATGGGATGATAGAGTGTCATGGAAATTAGGCATCGGACAACGTCGCAAGACGTTTTAAAACCGATTTATATATATATATACTGATGACGACTAATAAGTCAGAAACACGTGTCTGTGGTTGCATTCCATCTTATGCATATTTTGTATATATATATATATATATATATATATATATATATATATATATATATATATATATATATATATATATATAAATATATATAAGAAATATAAAATCTTTCCGAAAGTCCTTTTTTAAAAAATATTTATTTAACACAAGAAAGTAGTCTTTACAGTTTGAAAGCAAAATCTGAACTTAACAATTATAATTCTAAACTAAGAAATGAAAATGTAACATTTTGATAACTATGAACGTATGATGTCTTCGTCAGCGTTTCTCTGGTTCAGGGACTTACTCTTCTCACGGTCATTACCGTGTTCTAGCTGATGTTGCGGAATGTGGGTCGTTAACTCCTCTTCCCCAAGAGTGAAGCCATGCGAGGGAGTTCTATGCCGGGGTTAGGGCTTTCTTCTTTTTCCTCTATGGAATCGTTTCTCTTTGTTTTTGCTATTTTCCTTTTGAGTAAAATAATAAGTGTTGTAATTATTCCAATGTACAACAGAATTGTCCAAATACTTGGAATGTGGTACAGAGCCGTATTTTGAAATATTGGTTTTATTTCGTGACTAGTTAGGCCGTACTAAAAGCATAGAATAGTATAATTTTATAATATAATATACTCTAATATACTATACTATAATATTGCTCTTTCGTTTAGAACTTTTTAACCAGAAATAATTTTTTAAGGCACGTCGAATAATATATTGCTTATACTATTTTAGTGAGTTTAAAACTACATACATTTACTACTCAAAAACCTTATTTTTGAGGTCTCAAAATTCTCACGTTTTCCGTACAAACTCGCACCCCTTAACAAATACGAAAGTACGCCACTGACAAGAGTCGAAATTGGTAAAAACAAATCGCAAAAAATTTAAAAAGCTCAAGTCTAAAAGCATAAACGTTATATTGCCCTCCCAAGCACATACAAAACTCGCATCCCTTAAAAACATGGGCGCCCATATAAAAATTTTCAGGGGGGGCAGATGTGAAGATCTTGCTCATTACATTTTGTACATTATGGATAATAATATATAGTATAGTTTAAAGCACCCGAAAAGATAGGAGGGGGCCACGGCCCCCTTCCCATGGGCGCCTATGCTTAAAAATACGCAAATACGCCACTGACAGGGTCGAAATAGGCAAAATCGAATCGCAAAAAATTTAAAAAGGGTAAGTCCAAAAGTGCAAACCTCATATTGCCCTACCACGTGTATCCTAAACTCGAACCCCTTAAAAAATACGAAAGTATGCCCCTGACAGGATTGAACTCGGCACCTCTTACACATCTATACAAAACTCGCACCCCTTCAAAAATACGAAAATACGCCCCTGACAGGGTTTAAATAATCACAAAAAAATTGCAAAAAATTCAAAAGCTAAAAGTCTAAAAGCACAATCCTCCCATTGCCCCCTACACTAAGACAAAACTCGCACCTCTTAAAAAATACGAAAGTACGCCCCTGACAGGGTCGAAATCGGCACAAACAAATTTGACAAAAATTTAAAAAGCATAAGTACAAAAGCCGAGACCTCATATTGCCCTCCCATATTTATACAAAACTCGCACCCCTTAAAAAATACGAAAGTACGCCCCTAACAGGTTGAAATTGGCACAAAAAATTTAAAAAGCTTATATCCAAAAGCAGAAATTTCATGTTGCCCCCCACACCTTTACAAAACTCGCACCCCTTCAAAAATTCGAAAGTACGCCCCTGACAGAATTTAAATGGGCACGAAAAAATCGCAAAAAAATCAAAAAGCTTAAGTTCGAAAACACAAAGCTCATTTTGTGCTTTTTTTTTGAAAATTTCAGCCTTATGCAAAACTCGCACTACTTAAAAATCCAAAACGACGCCACTGACAGGGTTATAACCAGCACGAAAAGTTCGCAAAAAATTCAAAAAGCTTGTGCGAAAGCACAAAACTGTTATGTGAGTTTTTTGAAAATTTCACACCTATGCAAAATTCACACCCCTAAAAAGTCCGAAGCGACGCCACTGACAGGGTTAAAATCGACACGAAAAATTCGCATATAATTCAAAAAGTTTAAGTCCTTAAGTACACAAAGCAATAAGCACCATTCTCATTTTGTGGTTTTGTTGGAAATATCCCCATTTCCCCCATTTTTTCTCCCCATGTATGCGCCACTGATTTAAACTTAGTCTTTCAAATCCACCACATCAAACCATTAACAACGATAAAAGTTTGACCTAAATGGAAGCCATATTGGCGGAGCTATGTCATTTTTTCTGTTTTTTTTTTGTTTTACTTTTTAATTTTTTTTTTGACATTTCCTATCAAAAATTGAAAATTTCGAAAAACGTAAATTCGTATATTTTTCGGATCGTCGATGCGCAAATTTTGATGCCTCGCGTGATTCGAAACGTTTCGCCATAAGTTGACAAAGTTGATGAAACAGTTGACCCCCCTTTGGTAGCCACCCCCACCCTTACCTTAGGGGTTGGAACGTGGTTCTTAGTTGCCTGACACATAAAAACTGTGAAATATTTTGGCCATCTCTAAAATTTTGCAAACATTTAAAAACTCCTGGTACTTCGAGGGGTGAGTTCGTCATTTTTGGCCATTTCTTCAAAATTCCCCATTTGCGAATTTTTTGTGCAGCCCCTGTTCGAGCTAGCGGTTCCAGTAAAAAAATCACACCTATTCCTACCGCTTAGCGTCAAAACGCGCTAAAATTGTTTCGCGTTCGACCAACACACCCCCACCCCTATGAAAAACTCGCTCCCCTTAAAAAAAAAAAGTACGCCTCTGACGTGATCGAAGTTGGCACGAAAAAATCTCAAAAAATTCAGAAAGCTTACTAACCACAACATTCTTCGTTTAAAAGCACCCGATTTACGTCCATCTGAAATTTTTTTTTCACTTTTTTGCCATTTTTTTTTCAATTTTTTCCTGCAACCCGCAAGTTTGCGATTTTTTTGTGACGCCCCTGTTTGAGCTGGCGCACCCCGGTCAAAATTGACACTAATTCCTAACCCTTGGCTTTAAAACGCGCTCAAATTTTTCCGTCCTTGACAATCGCACCCCGTCCCCTAAGCAAAACTCGTACCCCTTAAAAACCCGAAAGCACGCCTCTGACCGGTTTGAAATCCGCACCAAAAATCATCATAAAATTCAAAAAGCTTAACTCAAAAAGCACAAATCTCCAAGCCTCTTACTTCCGGAGCTACAAACACGCTTCAATTTGAATTATGTATTATAGAAGATAGAAAGTACGCCCCTGACAGGATTGAAATCGACACGAAAAAATCGATAAGAATTCAAAAAGTTTAAATATAAAAGCACAATGCTCATGATGTGTTTGTTTGTTAAATTTAAGCCCTATGCAAAACTCGCACCCCTTAAAAAAATCCGAAACCACGCCTCGTACAGGGTTAAAATCGACACAAAAAAATCGCAAGAAATTCCAGAAGCTTAAGTATAAAAGCACAAACTTCATATTGCCATCCCCACCCCCATTAACTCACATCCCTTAAAAAATACGAAAGTACGTCCATGGCAGGTCGAAATCGGCACAAACATATCACGGAAAATTCCAAAAGCTTAAGTCCAAAAGCACAAACCTCATATTGCCCTCCCACACCTATACAAAACTCGCACCCCTTAAAAAATACGAAAGTACGCCCCTGATAGAGTTAACATCGGCACAAAAAAATCGCAAAAAATTTAAAAAGCTAACTCGAAAAGCATAAACCTCATATTGCCACCCTCACACCTATACAAAACTCGCACTCCTTAAAAAATACGAAAGTACGCCTATGATAGGGTTGAAATCGGCACAAGCAATTCTCAAAAAATTTAAAAAGCTTAAGTCCAGAAGTATAAACCTCATATTGCCCCTTACACATCTATACAAAACTCACACCCCTTCAAAAATACGAAAGTACGCCACTGACAAGATTGAAATCGGCACGAAAAAATCGTAAAAAATTCAGGAAGCTTAAGTCCAAAAGCAAAAACCTCATTTTGTGATGTTTTTGAATATTTCAGCCCTATGCAAAACTTGCACCTCTTAAAAAATTCGAAGCCCCGCCACTGAGATGGTTAAAATTGACACGAAAAATCCGCAAAAAATTCAAAAATCTCACGTGCAAAAGCCCAAACCTTATTTTCTGGTTTTGTTGGAAATATCCCTTTTTTTTACCACTTTTTCCTCCCCATGGATACGCCACTGATTCAAACTTGGTTTGTCGAATCCGCCACATCAAACCATTTACAACGATAAAAGTTTGGTCAAAATCGAAGTAATAGAGGCTGAGCTATGTCAGTTTTTCTGTTTTTTTTTTATTTTTTTACTTTTTAATTTTTTTTTTTAATTTTTTATTCAAAATTGAAAATTCTGAAAAACCCATGTTTTTCGCCTCGTCGATGCGCAAATCTTGATGCCTCGCGCGATTCGATACGTTTCGCCATAAAGGTGCTACTGGGGCGTGAATTCAAAAACTTGGGTCCATTTTGGCAGTTACCCCCACCCTTACCTTATGGGTTGCAACGCGATTCGTAGTTGCCTGGCACATAAAAACTGTGAAATATTTTGGCCTTCTCGGAAATTTTGTAAACATTTTAAAACTCCGGGTACTTCGAGGAATGAGTTCGTCATTTTTAGCCATTTCTTCAAATTCCCCCTTTGAAAAATTTTTGTGCCGCCCTGTTAGCGACTCCAGTCGAAAATCACACTTATTCCTAACGCTTAGCGTCAAAACGCGCTAAAACTTTATCACTCTCGACCAACCCACCCCCCAACCCTATGAAAAACTCGCACCCCTCAAAAAATCCAAAAGTAAGCCCCTGGCAGGTTTGCAATTGGCACCAAAAAATTGCAAAAAATTCAAAAAGTTTAAGTCCAAAAGCTCAAACCTTAACGGTCAAAAGCACCCAATTTACGTCCATCTGAAATTTTTTTTCAATTTTTTTCCATTTTTTCCTTCAACCCGCAAGTTCGCGATTTTTTTGTGACGCGCCTGTTCGAGTTAGCCTCCCTGGGTCAAAAGTGACACTTATTCCTAACCCGTAGTTTTAAAACCCAATGACATTTTTTCGGCTTTGACAATCGTACCCCCAACCCCTAAGCAAAACTCGTACCCCTTAAAATATCCGAAAGCACGCCCCTGACCGAATCGATTTCCCCACCAAAAATCATCAAAAATTCAAAAAGCTTAACCCAAAAAACACAAACCTTTCCGTCTCGTACTTCCGGAGATACAAAAACGCCCCAATTGAAATTATGATATAATAATATAATAATAATAATAATAATGGAGTTTATTTGTAGCAAATAAATTGTACATATAAAATAAACTCAGATCCTCACTGAAGTTGTATGTACAACTTGTGCGTGAGGGTTAAATTTTGATTATAAAACAACACTAAATAATTTTAAAATGTACAAAAAGGAATCAAAAATAGTCTTTTTGCTCATCTGTCTTCAAATTTGGGCTCCTCTTCTCACTGATTCAGTTACTGTTAAATTTTGTTTATCGGACCTACGAAAATCTCATAGAATTTTAAAAAAGGATTGCGAATAATTTGTGGTGGGACTCCTCTGGCGGGACTTCGTTTTCTATGAGAATTACCATGACTTTTGATTGTGTTTTATCCATTTTTACAATAAATTTTACGATTTAAACACTTAAAAGTGACGTTTCAAATAAATCATTTTTGACATTTTTTAAAGATGCTGAAAAGAACTTTGCGAAAGCCTTTGCTGAAAAGATATATAGAGATTGTTACTTACACACCTATACAAAAGTCGCTTCCCTTACAAAAATCAAAACGATGCCACTGAGAAGGTTAAAACTGTTACGAAAAATTCGCAAAAAAATAAAAAATCTTGTCCAAAAGCAGAAACCTCATTCCATGGTTTTTTTTTCTTAAATTTCACGCCTATGCAAAACTCGCACCCCTAAAAAATCCGTAACCACGCCACTGACCGAGTTAAAATTGACACGAAAAATTCGCAAAAAATTCATAAAGCCTAAGTTCAAAAGCACAAACCTTATTTTCTGTTTTTTTTTGTAAATATCCCTATTTTTGCCCCCTTTTTCCTCGCCATGGATACGTCTCTGATTCAAACTTGGTTTTTCGAATCCGCCACATCAAAACATTAACAACGATAAAAGTTTGGCCAAAATTGAAGCCGTAGGGGCGGAGCTATTTCATTTTTTCTGTTTTTTTTTTACTTTTTTTGACACTTTTCATCAAAAATTGAAAATTTGAAAAAACTTATATTTTTCGCCTAGTCGATGGGCAAATTTTGATGACTCACGCGATTCGATATGTTTCGCCATAAGGGCGCTACCGGGACGTAAAGTCAAAAAGTTGACCCCCCTTTGGTAGCCACCCCCACCCTTACCGTAGGGGAGGGAACGCCATTCGCAGTTGCCTGGCATGTAAGAACTGTGAAATATTTTGGCCATTTCTAAAATTTTACAAAATTTTAAAAACTCTGCGTACACGAGGGATGAGTTTGCCATTTTTGGTCATGTCTTCAAATTTCCCCTTTGCGAATTTTTTGTGCCGCCCCTGTTCCATCTAGCGGGTCCAGTCGAAAATCACACTTATTCCTAACGTTTAGCGTCAAAACACGCTAGAATTTTATTGCGTTCGACTAATCCACCCCCCACCCCTATGAAAAACTCGCTCCCCTTAAAAAATAAAGTACGCCCCTGGGACGGATGAACCTTGCACAAAAAAATCGCAAAAAACGTAGAAAGCTTAAGTTTAAAAACACAAACCTCCCCGGTCAAATGCATCCGATTTACGTCCATCTGAATATGTTTTTCAATTTTTTTCTTCAATCCCTTAGTTGGCGATTTTTTTGTGACGCCCCTGTTCGATGTAGAGCACCCGGGTCAAAAGTTGCACTTATTCCTAACCCTTAGCTTCCGAACGCGTCCAACCTTTTTCGGATTCCACCAACCCAGCCCCCATCCCTATGGAAAACTCGCTCCCCTCAAAAAAAAAAAGAAAGTACGCCCCTGAGAGGGATTGACTTTCCACAAAAAAAATCGGAAATAATTTAAAAAGCTTAAGTCCAAAAGCACAAACCTTCCCGGTCAAAAGCACCCGATTTATGTCCATCTGAAATTTTTTGGCAATTTTTTGCCCCTTTTTCCTTCAACCCGCAAGTTCGAGAATATTTTGTGACGCCCCTGTTCCAGTTAGTGTCCCCGGGTTAAAAGTAACACTTATTTCTAACCCTTGGCTTTAAAACCCAATGAAATTTTTTCGCCTTAGACAATCTCACCCCCCACCCCTAAGCAAAAATCGTACCGCTTAAAAAATCCGAAAGCACGCCCCTGACCGAATCCAAATCCCCACCAAAAATCATCGAAAAATTCAAAAATCTCAACCTAAAAAGCACAAATCACCCCACTTCGTACTTCCGGAGCTACAAAAACGCTGCAATTTGAATTATGTATATAGAGAAGATAGAAAGTACTCCCCTGACAGGATTGAAATCGGCACGAAAAAATCGCTAAAAATTCAAAAAGCTTAAGTATAAAAGCACAATGCTCATAATGTGTTTGTTTGTTAAATTTAAACCCTATGCAAAACTCGCACCCCTTAAAAAAATCCGAAACCACGCCACTGATAAGGTTAAAATTGACACAAAAAAAATCGCAAGAAATTCAAGAAGCTTAAGTATAAAAGCACAAACTTCATATTGCCATCCCCACCCCTATTCAAAACTCGCACCCTTAAAAAATACGAAAGTACGCCCATGGCAGGGTTGAAATCGGTACAAAAATTCTCCAAAAATGTTTAAAAGCTTAAGTCCGGAAGCCCAATCTTTATACTGCTACTTACACACCTATACAAAATTCTCACCCCTTAAAAAATCCGAAACGACGCCACTGACAGGGTTAAAACCGGCACGAAAAATTCGCAAAAAATTCAAAAAGCTTGTCCAAAAGCACATACATCATTTTGTGTTTGGTTTTTAAATATCACGCCTATGCAAAACTCGCACCCCTAAAAAAATCCATAACCACGCCACTGACAGAGTTAAAATTGACACGAAAAATTTGCAAAAAATTCAAAAAGCTTATGTCTAAAAGCACCTACCTCATTTTCTGGTTTTGTTCGAAATATCGTAATTTTCCCCCCTTTTTCCACCCCATGGATACGCCTCTGATTCAAAGTAAGTTTTTCGAATCCGCCACATCAAACCATTAACAACGATAAAAGTTTGGCCAAAATCAAAGCCATAGGAGCGAAACTATTTCATTTTTTCTGTTTTTTTTTTAATTTTTTTTTATTTTGAATTTTTTTTGACATTTCCCATCAAAAATTGAAAATTTCAAAAAACATATATTTTTCGTCTCGTCGATACGCAAATTTTGATGCCTCGTGTGATTCTATACGTTTCGCCGTAAGGGCGCTACTGGGGCGTGAAGTCAAAAAGTTGACCCCCTTTTGGTAGCCACCCCCACCCTTACCGTAGGGGTTGGAAAAAAAATCGAAGTTGATCGCAGTATGGAAACTGCGAAATATTTGGGCTATGGCGGAATTTCTACAAAAATTTGAAATCTCTGAGCACACGAGGGACGACACCGTCATTTTTGGCCATTTCATCAAAATTTCCCATTTGCGAATTTTTTGTGCCGCCCCTGTTCGATCTAGCGGCTCCAGTCGCAAATCACACTTATTCCAAAAGCTTAGCGTAAAGAACCGCGAAAATTTTATCGCATTCGACCAACCCACCCCCCACCCCTATGAAAAACTCGCTCCCCTTAAAAAAAAAGAAAGTACGCACCTGGGAGGGATAAGCTTTGCACGAGAAAATTGCAAAAAATTTAGAAAGCTTAAATTCAAAAGCACAAACCTCCCCGGTCAAAAGCACCCGATTTACGTCCACCTGAATTTTTTTTTCAATTTTTTTCATTTTTTTCCTGCATCCCGCAAGTTTGCGATTTTTTTGTGACGCCCCTGTTCGAGCTAGCGTACCCCGGTCAAAAGTGACACTTATTCCTAACAATTGGCTTTAAAATGCGCTCAAATTTTTTCGCCTACGACAATCGCACCCCCCTCCCCTAAGTAAAACTCGTACCCCTTAAAAAATCCGAAAGCACGCTCCTGACCGAATCGAAATCCGCACCAAAAATCATCAAAAAATTCAAAAAGCTTAACCCGAAGAGCACAAATCTCCAAGCTTCTTACTTCCGGAGCTACAAAAACCCCCCAATTGAAATTATGTATATAGATTTGGAATATCTTTAAGTTTTAGCGAATTTAGTTTTATTTCCATTGGTGCTATTTTAATTATATCGAAATTTAATTGTGGTGAGTTTATCATCATTGGTTGCCCTGATGTGACGTCTTGAAAGGTTAATTCTTGATTTTGGAAAATAATTTTACAAGGTGCATTCTCTATCAGATAAATGCCGTTCAGAATTTTTATTTGCGTTTCTTCTGCACATTTAATGATTAGTTTTTCTTCTTTAGGAAAGACAGCTAAATATTGGTTGATTTCTGGAATAATTTCGATATGGTTTCCTGGAATTTTCGCTTTTAGGTATTGGCAGTCTGTAGAGTTGCCAAAAAATAAAATTTGGTCTTCACATGAGTGCTCGTGATTAATTTGCAGATAACCAGGACATTGGAAGATCTTACTATGTGTGCAGATGTCATTTAGAGGAAATATAATTTTTTCATTTTTTAATAAATATCTTGAGTTTGGTAACATGATGACAAATTCTGACTTACTTTTTGTGGGAATTGGCAATAAATGATAAAGATCAAAATTGGATTCATAGTCAATAGGGATTGAAAGAAAATATTGTATTTGATTCTTTTCTATTTTGCAAGTTATTTGTAAAATAGCTTCGAAATCTAAAATGTTTTCATATTTTACTTCAAATGGTAGCTGTGCTTTGTAATGTGACGAAATTTTTTTGGAGTTCGTTAAATAATTCGTTTGATTTTATTATGCTAGGATGTAATGTTTTCAATTTGCAAAATGTAATCGAATTCTGGACATTTTCCATTGTATCGAGTATTAAGTTGTATGTTATTATAATTTCATTAAACATGTCTTTCAAATAATTGACATTTTCAAGATTTGTTTGGAAATCTACTATATCTTTTATTGCTAAAATTTTGGATTTTAAATTAATTTCATTTTCTTGAATATTTTGAATTGTTTCATTAAAGTTACTGATAATTTCATGGCTTAGCGAATATTGATTATTGATTTGGCTTTGCAAGTTTGCTTCGTTTGTCTTTAAGTGTTCTAGTATTGAGTTAATTTTTTCGCCGTCTTCAGCATCTAAATTTCCTGTTATAGCTTTAATAATTGAACCGAAACCGTTGATAATACCTCTTTTATTTTTTTGTAACTTGGTATGTATGTTTAGGTTTTCAAATTTTTCCTCAATATTATCTTTGACGTACTCTACTAAATTAACATAATTTTTTGTTTCATTATTGAAAAATTTACAATTAGAAAGATTATTTTTTAGGTGATCATATTGCATATTTAAGTTATCATACTCTTCTAAAAGTGGATTTAAGTTATAGTAATGGACAAAAGTGTGGCTAGATTTTTGAAGTTTGGCAGGTCCCAATTTGATTGGTAATATGCCTAGATTATGGGTAACATCTTTTATTTGGATTGCTGCGCATCCGATTGCGAGGTACCTGAAAATTTGTAAGGTTTTCTTTTAGGTCGTTTAACATTAGAAAAATGAATATTTTCGGCAGTATTTTTATGTCTAGTTTTTATTTTCGCGGTTTTTCTTTCTTTATTAATTTTACTTATTTCTTCAGCTTGGTATTTATTTTTTGTTTTACTTTGATATTGCTTATTACGAACAAATACTTTAGTAGGGATTGTTTCGGGCAATTCTTCTCGATTTTCGTTAGCTTTAGAGATTACTTTTTCTTTTACGTTTTGCAAGGATTTATTGATATTAGAATAAAGTATTTTCATTTTTTCTTTATGGTTTGAAATATAATTATTTAAAATTTGTTGCTCGATATTGATATCAAAAGGAGAATTACTATCTATATGTCCCGTAATCAACTCATGTGGTTTCATTTTTGTTACTGAATGGATGCTGTTATTATAAGCTAGTAAAGCGTAATTTATTTTTTGTTCAATATGGTCATTTTTGTACTCTTTTTGATTATTTAGTAGTCTAATATGTTCGATTATGGTTGAATGGAATCTCTCAGCAATTCCATTAGATTCTGGATGTTGAGAGCTTATAAAATGTACTTTTACTTTATGTAGCTCTAAAAGTTCTTTGACAACTGAATTTTTTAATTCGGTCCCATTATCAGATATTATTTGCTCTGGTATGCAGTGATGAGTAAAATATCGAATTAATGCATTTGCTACTTCGATACCTTGAGCTGAATTTATTTTATATAATTGACCATATTTAGAAAAAGAATCTATTATAGTTAAAAATTTTGTTTTTTCTAATGTGACTGAATCTAGGTGAACAATTTGGAAGGGTCTAGTTGCAGTAGGTGTTATATTAAATAAGGGTTTGATAGGTCTCCTATCGTATTTTGTTAATTGGCAAATTTCACAATCGTTTATATAAGTTTGGATAGATGCTCTTTGATTCGGCCAATAATATAAGGCTTTTATTCTATTTTCTGTTTCATCTACTCCTCTGTGGTTCTGTTTTCCTTCGTGATAATTTTTTATTATTTCTTCAATTTCGTTTGGTGGGATATCGATTAACTTCTTGGTGCATTTAATAAGGTTTATTTGCGAATTTTTGAAATATTTTTGTACAACGTTACTAAAAGTTTCGTATATAGGATCTTCGAAGTACAGATGATATTTAACTTTAGGTATTATATAGTCTTTTACAAATTTAACTATGTCACGTTCAGTGTCATTTTTTGAAAATTGTACGAGAGTTCTTTGTTTTTTATCGTAAAGTTTTATAATAGATGGTTCTGCTGGTTCGTAATTAACTTGAGAAATGATAATTTGATTCATTCCAGTGTTTACTGATCTTTCTGATATGGGTATACCTGTGATGGGATTTTCTTCATTTGTGTGGATTGTAGCACCGTCATTTTCATTGATATCTTCTTCATTTTGGCCATTTATTGTTTCGTCAGGTTCAACAATCAAAGACTCTGAGTCGACGTTATGTGGGGTACCTAATAAAGTTTCATCAAAATTTTCTACATAATCTAAGAAGTCTTGATTTGTTTCAGGTTCTATGTCATGAGTTTCGTTTGCGTTTAATCGTATTCTTGATAGACAATCGCTATTTGTGTTTAGAGCACCTTTTTTATATACAATCTCATAATCATATTCTTCGAGTTTTAATCTCCAGCGAACTAATTTTGAGCTGGGATCTTTTAATGAAAATAGCCATTGAAGAGGCTTGTGATCTGTCACGAGAGTCACGCGACGTCCAAAAATATAGGGTCGGAAATACTTAACTGCCCAGACTATAGCTAGGAGTTCTTTTTCAATGGTAGAATAATTTATTTCGGAATCATTCAGTGTCCTACTCGCATAGGCAATTGGGAGATCAGAACCAATTTTTCCTTGACTTAAAACTGCACCTATTGCATAGTTACTTGCATCTGTTGTCAGATTAAATGGTTTAGTAAAATCAGGATATTGCAGAATTGGTTCATTTGTAAGAAGATCTTTACAGATATTAAAACAGTACGAAGTACATAGTCTTCGTCTTTAACATTTATTTCATTATCTTTTTTTAGTCGCAATGTTAAGGGTTTTGTAATTTTTGAAAAATCTTTAATAAATTTTCGATAATATCCTAATAATCCGAGGAAGCCTTTTAACTGTTTGGTAGTAGCAGGTATTGGGAAATTTTTAATAGCCTTTATTTTATCCGGATTGGGCTTTACTCCTTCTGGAGTGACAATATGACCTAAGTAAGCCACTTCTTTCTTTAAAAATTCGGATTTGTCCAACTGTATTTTAAAGTTAGATTCACGTAGTCTCTGAAATACTTCTCTTAAATTTGTAATATGTTCTTGCAGGCTAGTGCTAAATATAATAATATCATCTAGGTAGACAAGGCATTTTTCGTTTTGTATGCCTCTTAGTATGTTATCCATTACTCTCTGGAATGTAGCTGGGGCATTTCTAAGTCCAAATGGCATTCTAAGAAACTCATAGTGACCATTTTCGGTGTTAAAAGCGGTTTTTGGGATATCTTCTTCTGCCATTTCTATTTGATGGAACCCAGAAGCCAAGTCTAGCGTGGTAAAGTACTGACAACGCCCTAATTTGTCTAAGAGGTCAGTGATATTTGGAAGGGGGTATCTATCTCCTAAAGTAATAGCATTTAAACGTCGATAATCGACTACAACACGAAATTTACGTTTATTGGAGGCATCAAGTTTTTTGGGGACAACCCAGATAGGCGAGGACCAGGCAGAATTACTATGTCGGATAATATTTTGGTCTAACATGCCCTGAATTTGATTTTGGACTTCTTTACGATATATTTCCGGATATCTATATGATTTAGAATATACTGGAATCTCATTAGAAGTTTTTATACTATGCTTAATTTTATTGGTGAAAGACAATTGGTTGCCCTCAATATGAAAAATGTCCGAAAATTCTCTTATAAGTTTTAAAATTGAACTCCGCTCTTCGGTATTCATATGTTCCGTGCGGATTTTAGAAATATCAAATTTGAATTTTTCGGCATAAATAGAATTAAGATTAGGATGATTTATTTGTTCGTATTCATCGAACTTTTCAACTTCTATTGGTGAAGTTAAATCAACTTTAAAATGTGACTCTGATGAGTTAGTAATAGTGCATAAAGCTTCTTTATTAACAACTTTAGTAAGACATTGGGGAATTTCTAATTTCCCTATTTTTGTATAAGGTACGATAACGTCACCATTTTCTATATTTTTTATATTTAATTTAATTACTTGTTCGGAACGTGGAGACACTACTATACAATTCGTGCTGCCAGCGCTCGGACTATAATAGTTAATTTTAATTGAAGAACAAGGTGTTCTTAATAAATTATTTACTAAATCGATATTTGCTTGTAATAGTTTTAAATTATCTAATCCTAATAAGCAATCAAAATGATCGTGAAACTTAAAAATATGATAAGTTAATTTTATTGGCTTTTTATGCCTAAATATAGAGGAAGAAGGAATTACGGTACAGAAATTTTCCTTAGTAGTTCCAAGAGCAGTGGAAATTTGAAATGGTTTTTTAAATATTGAATTTTTAAAATATTTTTCACCTATTTTCGGTGTAATAAAAGATTTAGTGCTCCCAGTATCTATAAGGACCTTTAAATTATGCTCAGGGAAAATTATGTACGGCAATTCACATTCTTTGTTAGTTAAGTTTAATAATTCTACATGCTCTGGTTTTCTTCCGAGGCTATCTCTTCTAAAAAATGTTCTTGGGATGAACTTTCGGGACAGTCTGTATTATCTATGTTATACAGTTCTTCCGGGATAATATTTTGACTTGCAAAATTATTGGGGTTACGGAAACGTGTCCTATTTTGGAAGTTTTGTGATGGTCTGAAAGTATTATTAGTTGTTATAGTCATTGGAGTAGGGTTTGAAAATTTTCTGTTTGGATTTGGCTGGAATACATTGGAGTTTCGATTAAAATTCCTACTTGTACTAGGATTATTTTGGAAAGAATTATTTTGATTATTTTGTCTCATATTTTGAAGATTCGGTTGGGGATTCGGAGGATCCATAGTATTTCTTTGTATTGGAAATTGGTTCCTTGGTTGATATTGAGTTTGAGGTTGATAATTATTTTGTTGGTTTTGTCGGAAATTGGATTTTGGTCTAGACGAATAATTATTATTTTGATAAGATTTGTGATTTTTGCTTTGAGAGGAATTATTTTGGTCTAGGTATATCTGAAAATCATTTGTGAGGATGCCTAACGCAGAATTTAAATCTGGAGGATTCTTTGTACGCATTAAGGTACCAAGAGGTTCTTTTAACCCACGTAACAAAACTCTTAATGCTAAATTTCGGAAGAAGCTACCAAGAATATTAATTTCAGCAGCATGTTCAGTTTTTGAGGTCAAGACAGATATTTGAAGATTTAATAATTTTTGTATTCGGTTATAAAAATCAAATGGGGATTCATTATTGCCTTGTTTCAAATCTGAAATTTCTATGTTTAAAGTATAAATATCTCTTTTGTCTGAATAAGAATTAATTAAAGCATTTTTTAAATCTTGCCAAGTTCTAAGATTACAAGAAGAAATATTAACTGCGGCTTCGCCTTTTATTTTTGCAATTATGCTTGACATCAAATATTCATTTTGAAAATCATTCACATCTGTAGCATTATAAAATTTGGTTACAAGTTTTTCGGAAATTTCTAAAAATCTAGGAAGTAACGTATGATTTCCTTCAAAATCTGGAATCATATCTAAGTATTCTTTCTTTAGTTGAGGAACTTGTGGAACAGCCATTTTAAATTTATTATTTAATTCTAATATTTTCGAAAAACTTATATTATTTTTATTAAAAGGTAAATTAGCTAAATTAGTTAAATTTGAGTCAGAATCTGTATCTGAGTTACTACTGTCTGAATAATCAGAATCTAGTGTTAAATTAGGCTCTCTATATGACATTAAACACTTACAGTAATGTAGCGATCTTGTCCATGGAACTGCTTCGGAACTGGGTCGAGACACTCACAATATTCGCTTGAAAGTCTCTCCGGTACGAATCTTCTCGTCAGGTTACTCAATTCGCCCAACTGGAATTCACTTCACGAAAACTGTTCGAATAGTCAAAAAATCGTAAAAACGAACCGAGAGTTATATTCGCTAACGCCCGTTTGACTATCCTACTGACTGCGACAGAAATATAAAATCTTTCCGAAAGTCCTTTTTTAAAAAATATTTATTTAACACAAGAAAGTAGTCTTTACAGTTTGAAAGCAAAATCTGAACTTAACAATTATAATTCTAAACTAAGAAATGAAAATGTAACATTTTGATAACTATGAACGTATGATGTCTTCGTCAGCGTTTCTCTGGTTCAGGGACTTACTCTTCTCACGGTCATTACCGTGTTCTAGCTGATGTTGCGGAATGTGGGTCGTTAACTTATATATATATATATATATATATATATATATATATATATATATATATATATATATATATATATATATATATATATGTTTAGGAGGGAAATTCCTCTATAATTCGCGCATTTTATTTTGGCTCCTTTTTTGTGGATGGTCACTATGATATTTTCCTTCCATCTTGCTGGTATACTTTCTTCTAACCATGTTGCTCGTTTTTGGATACCCAGTTGGATTTCAGTCCTTGTATTATGTCATTATTTACGAAACGAAACGAGTTTTATCGGAAAAATCGCAAAGTAAATAGTCTGGAAAAATTAGATTCTTTAATTGAAGCGGAAAAAAACAGCGGGTTTATGGGTATTATGTCAAAATAATAATTATCTAGGTTATGATATTTCTATTAAAAAAAATGACTACTCCTGCTTACTGCTTTAAATTAAAAAAAACCTGTTACGGTTTACGATCTTTGTGATAAAGATGGGGCCTTTCACTGGGCAACCTTTGGACGATAGATTATTTTAATGAAGTGTTGTAACGCTATATCTAATTAATTCAGTTAAATATAGCTTAAAACTTCATTTTCCTTAATAGGTATGTTGCTACTAATATGTAATAAATTTATTTATTTGTCTCAATGATGACTGCATAATACACATAGTTTCAACAGTTATGCATCACCTAAAATTCTGCTTAAGGATTAACTATTACCTTATACTCAGCTTTTATCTATCCAATAGAAGCGTCTCCGTAGCGCTGAATCCACCATTTGTACAATCGAATCGGGGATCTCACAAGGTAGCGTTTTGGATGGTCCACTACTTTTCAAAAGATAGTATTTTAACACGAATTTTCAAATAAAAAATTTAGCCTGGCTTCATTTGGGAAAAAAGTTAGCCATATTTTTTTTAATTCACAGCTAATTTGTTTATAATAATTAAGGAATATCATTAATGCCATTTTAAAGAATGGGATTTGCATTTTTTCTTAAAAAATTTGCACAAACATTGTACCTTCACAGCACCCTCTACGATTTTTCAAAAATATAGTTTAAACGATTACTAGGGGGAACCTACAAATCTACCGTTTCACTATAAAACCTACCCCACCTTTTGTAGGGAAAGGGTAGGGTAGGTTTTATGGTGGGGAAAAATAGATTGATAATAGCATAGGAATGTTAAAATCATAGTAAATTGTATGAATAAAAAAATATTAAGATAGAAAAGTAAGCCTAACGTTTTGTTTTTGTTGCATCCCTATGAGCATTCGAGAATCTGGTCAAGTTTGGAGCGCTATAAAACCTAGATACATAAATAGAATTAAACATCTTTATAGTTAAAATTGCTCGCAGAAAAACTCTCTACAAAACTGCTATAATGTTATTTTATTGTAAAATGAACTGAACAAAAGCTATAACCTCCAAAAGGAAACTTGTTAAAAAATTTTTACTTATTTTTGTTTATATCTTTTTTGTTGGTCACCTGACGATAAAAAGTGATAGAAACAAAATCGTAGAAAATTTATTTTTCCGTAGGGTTGGTAATATACGAGATATAGCGCGAAACCCCTTTGCACCCCTCTTCCAAGATGGCGACCGGGGGACAAGGGTGGCGACCCCAAAAACTTGAACTTAAGTTTCTACTGATCCCCCTACACATTCATCATCATCAATGGTGCTACAGCCCTATGAAAGAGCCTCGATCTTCCCAAGTCTATTAAGCCAGTCAGTCCTATCCATTACTGCCATTACCAACCGTTGCCAGTTTGCTGCGCCTATTTTTCTCTCATCCTTATCTACACCATCCTTCCATCTAAGTTAGTAAGTTTTGGCCTACCCCTATTTCTACTTCCCACAGGTTGTGACATAAGGATTCTTCTAGGAAAGTTGTTATGCTGTGATCTTGCTAGATGTCCTGTTCATCTTAGACTTCTTATTCTTATAAGAGACACTACGTCTTTACCACCAAATATATGTTTATATCTGTGGCATACCTCGTAGTTGTGCCTCCTCCTCCAAATATCATTTTCACAGATGCCACCGAATATTCTTCTCGGGATCCTTTGTTCAAATATAAGCAGAAGGTTTTCATCTGCCTTGGAGATGGTCCATGTCTTCGATTCATATGTCAACACTGGTTGTATAAGGGTTTTGTATATGGTTATTTTTTTTGGAATAAGTTTCTGCTTCTCATATGTCTACTCAGTCCAAAATAGCGTTTGTTCACTAGGATTATCCTTCGATTGATTTCTTCCGTCATGACGTTCTGCTTGGTGATCAGGGAGCGTAAGTATGTGAATTTGTCCACCACTTCAAAGGTAGAGTTATCAACAGTGAATTGGTGACCGATGTTTCTGGCTCTATTGTTGGGTGTTGATGCCAACATCTTAGTTTTCTCCTCGTTTAGGCCTCGTTTAGTTTTTCAGGCCCATATTTTTTGAGGTATTTGAGAAGGTGGTATACATTTCTTCTAGTTTGCGTGTTCTGCGGGCAACTAGGTCCACGTCATCTGCATATGCCAAAATTTGGGATCATCCCCCACACATTAAAAAAATAAAATTGACTCCTCTAACAAATGCAAGGTATGGCCTAAAAAATGTAACATTTCAATGGACTATTTATCTTATGTAGAAGTTGATTGTAAATAAAAGTTCATAAGGAAAAAAATATCCATAGTTGATTTTTTCGTGAACAGATTAACGGATTCGGCTATTTTTATATGAATGAATTAATTATTAGTTTAGATTTTTCATTGTTATTTACACAGTTGGGCAAAGGTTTACTCAAACTTCTTTTTTTTTTTCTATTGGATATAGAAACAGTGACGTAACTAGTCTAACTGCGCCCCAATGCAAGTATTCCCCGTGCGCCCCTATTCGTAGACTCATTTTCCAGAATATCAGTTTTTTGCGCACCCCTAAGGCCTGCGCCCCAATGCACCGCATTGGTTGCATTGGCGTTAGTTACGCCACTTTATAGAAATTGAGTCAATACTGGCAATCTTAAAGTTTGTATTTTAATAGTTGTTACAAAATCATGGGGATACCGGTTTCGAGGCTTACAATTTCTGCCTCATCAACAGACCCAGTACATAAAGTCTTCACAATTACAAACTACAAGTAAAAAATCACAAAAAGACAAAATTGTACATGTATAATATAAAAACAACTATGTGTTGATTTAAAACAAAATAAATACAATAAAGTAAAACAACTGTAGAGTATTGAATTTAGTAGTCTATAGATAGAGTGTATATTGAGACATTTTGCCATTGGGATTGACCAATCTGATGAGAATTGCTTGGTCAGTCTATAATATAATATATACTACCATCAGTCCTTAAGTGGTTAAGGGTTGATGGAGTCTTGATAAGATGGTATATGATTAAAATACACATAAAGTTATTACTAATAGGTATGTACTTACATATCAGTCAGTGACAAAACTGTCCTACAGCTAAAGATATTCATGAAAGTCACCAGCCCCATCAAAAAGCAGACTAGTTTAGTAGCTCTTAATATGTGGATTATCGCAATCTTTTTTCCTTATACGGGGTGGAGAAAAAGAAATGTTTTTTTATGTTAAGTTTGAGACACCCTTTAGAGAAAACAAGGTACTAGTGTGGGTAGACATTGAAATCGTATTGTAGTCTTATGTTTTGTGAACATTCTGTTGTGTGAATGACCCTGATATCTTTAGAAATAAAGAAAATAGGCAGTTTTATTCCTTAACATATGTTTTAACTGAAACAAAACTAAATTAACAATAAAAAAATTACAGTTAACAAACTTTAAAAAACAGAAAGGCACATAACATAAAAAGTTCTGATGGACATCTATAAGTGTTATTTTTCGACCAGTTAAGCGGTATGCACAGCCCAACATAAGAGAGACGAGGTTGTTTAATGGAGGCTCTGTGATATTTTGCGGTGGAATTTCTTAAGAGTAACTACGGGTTTGGTGTCTTGACTTAGAGGCTCTTTAAATAACGATAGGTATATTACACATATTTTCTTTCTTTGAGTACTTTATTTATTTCGCACTTTATACAGGAAATAATTTCATCTTAGTGTATGATAAGATATAGTCTCGTATAGCATGTCTACTCCAGATTTAAGTGAAGTAAATATTCAGATATTGAATTGGACCCCTCACAGTCTCGACATGATTCCTATTGAACACTTCTGAGATATTGTCGGTAGACAATTAAGACTTCGTTAGCACCTTCCGGTTTCCTGTAAGATATAGAAACTATGGTTACTGCTATCTGAAACGCTATAGACCAAAATCAACTGGCTTGCTTAATATTCAGTATGCCTATACTAAATTTAAAATCAAGATGCAGTAGAAATAAACAAACCAAGACACGTTAAATGCTACTAGGAACACTCCCGAATCATAAGTTACAATGTATAATCTTTGGAAATCATGATTTGGGATTTACAATGTATATACATTGTAAATTATGTTTGAGAATGCTCCTAGTATCATTTAACGTGCCTTCGTTTGTTTATTTCTACTGCATCTTGATTGTAAATTTAGTATAGGCGATGTGAAGCTATAATTTTTTAAGCTGTGATTAGAATAAGAGAAACAACACACGATATTATTATACGTTATGGTATACTATGTAGGTCTTAAAAAATAAAAACCTTATCTTGTAAAAGGTATATTTAAAATCCCTAAAAAAGGCTGTATCACAACAAAACGTTTTCAGAATCAATATTCCATCATCAGTGTTATCACCGGTTTACATGCTTTAAGCCACCAAAATGTACGGGTAAAAACCCTTACATTGATTTTAAACAGTTGGGGTTACATTATATTATTCGATTTTAAAGGATGTTAAAAATATTTCCAGATTAACCCCTGGCATCACAGGACATCAACCATATTGGTTGGAAAATTGTAGGTAGAACCTTACATGGCAGACTTGTCACCTAAACTACCATCAGTGAAACCGCCATCAACCTAAAATAAGTGAAAATCGATATTTGTATTTGCAATAACATAAGACAGAAAATAATGAAGATAGGGCAATTCTGAGTATGTCATATGAAAGTAGAAGAGTGATAGTATATATTAAAAAATATATTAAAAAAATGAAAAAAATTAATATAGTCAAAAACCCTAATGCCAAATTTTTGAAATTTTGTATTTAAAAACTTTTAGAATAACTTTAAAAATGTTGTCCGTAGAAACAATTTTTTTATATATTCGAAAAGAGAGTATTTTAATACGAATTTTTAAATAAAAAAATTAGCCTGGATTCATTTGGGACAAAGTTAGCAGTTAGCCATATGTTTTTTTTAACTCACAGCTAATTTGTTTATAATAATTAAGGAATCTCAATAACGCCATTTCAAAGTATCAGATTTGTATTTTATTTTTAAATTTGCACAAATATTGTACCTTCACAGCACCCTCTACGATTTTTCAAAAATGTAGTTCAAACGATTACTAGAGGAAACCTACAAATCCACCGAGTTAAAATACCGAAAAAGCAATTTCAAACGAATATAATTTTAAAATAAAAATATATATACCATTTTTATTCAGTTGCAATGCGAAGGCAAAACAATCTTACTTTTCAATTAGAATACGGAGTGCAGTCCAGTCCCTTGAATCGCGATTTTCGGCTCTTATTGGAGCCTTCATCGGAAGGAACGTAGGCACTGTTCTCCATATTTTAACTCATTCGTATCGAGAGGTTTTCCCACCCATTGCAACTGAAGTGATGATAGTAGGTGGCTAGCGCCATCTGTCATTGAAAGACGAAGTAGTTTTCAATCCTAATAGTAAATTATTAATATTGAAAATATTAAAAATATTACTAAAAGATTTTTAAATTGAAAACTTATTGGTACACTTTCCTGGTTACACCTCCAAGACTTCTACAATTTGCAAGTCAAATGGATGCTGCAGTGAAGACGAGAGGGAAGGAATTCTACACTATGCAATTCACATCCCCCGTCTGCAGCTGGTAAAATTCCAACGGAAAAATGCATGAATATAATTTTCTGTATCTCCGGATTAACTAAATAGATTTTGAACTTTCTTTTTTAATTTGTATGTAATTTATACGTACATTACAAATATGCAATTTGTTTATAAATTTATTAATTAATAAACAGTCTAATTTGTTTAAACATTTATTGAAAAAATATTTTTTCTACAAAAATCTATTTTTTTAATCATGGATCATTAATGATAATAGAAAAAGTTAAAATTAACTTTAATAAATAAATAATTTTTATTAGATAATTATTTATTGAAGATAATTTATTTATTAAAGTATACCTTAACTTTTTCTATGATTAATAACAATAGTATGATTAAAATCCTGGATTTTTGGGAAAAAATTATTTTTTCAAAAATTGTTTAAACAAATTAGACTGTTTATTAATTAATAAATATCTAGACAAATTGCATATTTGTAATGTACAGAAAAATAACATACAAATTAAAAACGCTGGACGGAAGGGCCGCCCGAGAACTTTATCGTACCGATCTATTATCGTTATGGTACTAGATACTGGCATTCTATAAAAATAACAAAGTTACTCGTTATTTTGATATTTTAGAAACACCTACTGTACTTAAAAGTATTTTATGGTTCTACGCATCATTAATTCCTGCATTTGAGAAAATGTTCGATGCCATATTTCGGGGACACACTATAGATGTGTAGATTGTTGCATAAATCAAGAGAATATTATAGTCATACTTTCATTTCAAATTAGTTCATTTTTCTGAGAAATTATTAGTTTACAATATTTGCATTTCATTCTATTTCGATTACGCCAGTCAATGCGCGAGATTAAGAACAAGATATTATCTCCAAATTCTATCCTACTACATGGATTTTAATGAAATTTTGGGAGTAGCCCAATCTCCTAATTCTAGTCTATCCTATATACTATGGCGCTTTTATCATGGGGAAGTTCCCACCACTTCTCAGGGGTGAAATATTTTTATTTTCGAATTACATGGAGAAAAAGGAAGATTTTTAAGAAAATTTAAAAATTCATTAGGTATATAATTTGATCACATTTTTTACAAAAACCATTCATTTTAAACCCGTTCAACTTTGTGAAAGTAGAAATAACACTATATATATTAAAAGGTATTGTAGAAGGAAAACAATGCATTTAAATTATGGTGGATGGGGAGTTAAATGTATATAGGTACTTTTCATTTTTCCTTAAAGTACATTAGTCATATATTTTTTTGCACTATATCTCGCTTAGTTTGTAAGTAACGGACATTTAACGGTGCTCGTTTTAAAGACCTTTTCAAATACTACAAAAGGCGTTGGTAGCATTACACACCTAAAACCTACCGTTCCTCTGTTATTTCAAGTTGAATACACCAATTTAAGCATGCACCAAAAAACAAACTATTTTCACCTACCATATCTCTTTTTGTATTATAAGTAGAACATTTACGAAGGAACGAATCTCTTTATTATTTATAATCTAAAAAATGTTTTATATAGTGTTTTTAGTTCGATGCATAGTTTTTAAGGTATTCACAAAAAATCCGTCCGAAAAGGTGTCATTTTTCAATGAAAATGGCCAATTTTCAACTACGCATAACTCAAAAAGTATTGAGTTCTCAAAAAAAAGTATAGACCAGTTTTTGCTTAGAAATAGGTTCTTTAGCCACTTCCGTGCTTATTTTGACCAACAAATTTTCCACCCCTTGAAGAAGTGGGAACCGCCCCAAGATAAAAGCGCCATGGTATATAGGGTAGATTTTGTTTCTTGAGCTATTCCTTACTTACTGTGAAAATATCAAGTACATCAATGTAGTAGGATGGAATTCGGAGCCAAATACCCTCATTGACTGCCCTACAATAATGCTCTGCTATGAACGCGTGAGAGAGGACACACATAAGATTATAGCAAAATTTCTATTTACCGTAACTTTTCGAGTTTTTGAGCTACAGCAATGAATTTTATGTCATTGGAAAGGTAATTTTGCATTCTTTCAGAATATGTTAAAATATACAGGGCGTATCTAAAAAAATTAAGATTTTTTATTCATTTCCGGTTCAACCGGAAGCCATATTTTTGGTAAAATCTATTGTGATAATAGATAATAAAGTACCATATATGTCTGCAAAATTTCAAATTTTAGTTTCTATTAAGAAAGAAGTTACGGGTACTCGAATATTTTTTTATTAAAAATTCATAACTCCTCTCCTATGGGGAGTTAAGATATATGACTAATGTCATTCAATTTAGTAATAGGATATCAAAAACATATCAAAAAATAAAAAAAATCATTGGAGCCATTTTTGAGAAAATCTAGTTCAAATTTATGTCAAAATTTGACCCCTTAAATATAGGCAACCCGTAACTTTTTCTGAAAAACGATAAATCCTTCTTGTAGCCCCATCTTTAGGCTATATAACGACTTTTTCAAATTAAACTTATCTTAAACAAGTTTTTAAATAGATAGGGAAAGGTGTCGGGTGGGCGGTCGGCCATGTTGGCCGCCATTTTGAATTTGGAAATGTCAAATTCCGTATTTTTATTTACCTATCAATGAGCTTACTTTGAGTTGAATTTCATTCATTTCGGTCAAAATTTGCAAAAATGGGCCCTAAATAACCCCCCTATTTCGGTCCCCTTTGAGAGGTTTTTTTTAAAAGTTTAGTTTCTCGACAAAATTCTCTTAAACTTACTCATACCGAATTTCATCAAAATCGGTCTAGTAGTTTTTGCTGGGCGGTGGCGACATACGTACGTACGTACGTACATACTTCCGACATGTTTTTTTTATTTGCTTTTTAGACTCAGGGGGACTCAAAACGTCGAAAAAAAGTGAAATCTGAAAAATTTTTTTTTGCACGATCCTATAACTTTATGTATTATACTATACTATTACGTATATAGTACGATAAAGTAAAAAAGAACGATCAAAATATATTCAGTAAATCCCGAGATATAGAAAATGATAGTATGTAGTTTTAAGTTGCCAGATTTTGAACTCGTGCATTTGTCGGCTCCCAGCTCCCCTTCACTTACCACGACTAGTCACCAATTGAACTACATTTTTAAAAAAATCGTGTAAAATACCAGCTTTTCTAATAAGTAAAATGATTTTTCCTACGGACAATATTTTTAAAGTTATTCTAAATGTTTATAAACTACAAAATTTCACAAATTTGGCATTAGGATTTTTGACTATATTAGATAATTTTTTATCTTTTTTTAGTACATTTTGATAGCATCAGTTCTCTACTTTCATTTGGAATATGCAGAATTCATTATTTTCTGTCTTATGTTATTGCAAAGTAAAGGTCTCTGGGATAAACAATTAAAATAACCCTTAAACTAATTAATGGATCGGTCTTACATTTGGAGGGTTTGGTAAGTACCCCAATACCCAACTGTGGGTGAAACACTAAGGTTCTAAGGTAGTTTTAGTAAAAGTTATTAACAAATAACGATTTTCACTTATTTTGCAGTTTACGTAGCAAAAAATTAACTTTTTAACTTTCAAAAATCGGCATTTTGAATTTTATGTCAACTATTTAGCTTTTGAATGGGGTGCAAAAAATCGAAAAAATCGCGATTTTTGCACTAAATTGTTAATAATTAAAAAACGGACGCGAACTCTAGACAGGAAACAGGTAGGTTTTCTTTCTATAGGTCTACAATAACTAAAAAAGTAGTCAGCTACCTGGATCTTTGAGTGTCCCGAACATGGTCTATTTCTAGCTTATTACCCTGAAGTATTGTGGATATTGAAAAATGCCCCCATCCGGTTCAAGGTGAATCTAGCTTTTCCGATGCGCGCTTCTATCTCTTGGTTGTTGGTTCGTTCTTCATTTGTTATGGTGCCGAGGTAATTGTAGTACGTCACTCTTTCTACAGAGGTTTGGTTGATGTAGAGGTTGATGAAGAGAACTTCCTTTTTCTGGCCAATGATCATACGTTTTATGATATTTATGCTTATATTGGTACTCTGGGCTAATTAGCAAAATACAAGTAAAAGTTATTTACCAGCAATTTTATTGCTGGAATCGAATCTTATTATTGTATGTATTAATAATATAGATATGCAAAGTCCGCAGATAGTGTGCTACTTTTTTTAGAAACAAAATGGAGCCCGAAAATCGTGTTTTTTTTCAATTTTTGCTCTATAACTCCAAAGATTTTAACTTTAGACCAAAAACACCCAAATAAAAATTCACCGCAATTAAATTCTGCATAGAGACGTGTTTTTTACGATTTACTTCGACGAAAACTTTCCCCGGAAAAAGCGGGTTTTTCCAACAAAATCTTTAATTTTCAACTAAACTTTTAGATAAGTAGTTGTTAATAAATAATTAAATAACTTGGTAACGTAAAAGCCCTTTCCGTATATATTATAATTCCAGAGGTCTATGGAAATTGAACGAACAGTTTAGCAACAATTAAAATGTTAATTAAACAATTTCGGTCGCTATAATAACGACAATAATTACGATGCATAAGAATAGCTATGATTTTTTTATAAACAGATACTATACCTATCTAATGTACTTTACAGAATTGAAATTGGACTATTTAAACGGCCTCAGGAATATTTTAAAATTATAAACAATTTTTTGGTTTATAAACAAATAGAATATCTAGGGAAATATTACACTAAATTAAATTGTGAAAACGGTATTCGAAAGACAGCGGCAGGATGCTTCTTTTAAAAGAAAAAATGTTTAATTACGACGAGTGTTTCCTGAGATACAATCGGTCAAAGTTGACCGGAATTTACGGCAAAGATATAAACAATAGGATCATAATTTTCAAACCATCACCTTTTTATTTTTGTTCTCTTTCTCCACACCTATTTTCATATCTTTAAAATCCTCATAACATATATTATTATAATAAAAACTATCGTTAATACGTGTGAAAATTGCCAACAATAGCAAAATTCCAATAAAAAATTAGGTTGGAGAAAATGTCACCCTCAAAGTTCAAAATCGGTATACGTTAACAAAATGCATTTTCTCGGCTTCCCATGGAGCAATTTCCTTCATTCTTTTTTTGTTCCCTAATAACTCGAGTAGAGCCATCGAACTAACGTATTATTAAATGTCAAACTTGCTTTTGTTTTGTTATAATAGTTAATTTATTTATAAGAACAGAAAATTACATATTTTTTCCAGTTGTAGGCTTTTTTTTAGATAAACTTACTACAAGTGTACCTTTTAAAGTTAAAAACATAAATATTCTCATTTGAAAACTGTATAATTATTTAAACAATTTTTATTTAAACAAATTAAAATATTGTGTTATAATAAATAAATTAATTTATTATAACAAAACAAAAGCAAGTTTGACATTTAATAATGCGTTAGTTCGATGGCTCTACTCGAGTTACTTGGGAACAAAAAAAGAATGAAGGAAATTGCTTCATAGGAAGCCGAGAAAATGCATTTTTTTAACGTATACCGATTTTGAACTTTGAGGGTTACATTTTCTCCAACCTAATTTTTGATTGGAATTTTGCTATTTTTGGCAATTTTCACACGTATTATCGATAGTTTTTATTATAATAATATATGTTAGGATGATTTTAAAGATATGAAAATTGGTGTGGAGAAAGAGGACAAAAATAAAAAGGTGATGGTTTGAAAGTTATGATCCTATTGTTTATATCTTTGCCGTAAATTTCGGTCAACTTTGACCGGTTGCATCTCAGGAACCACTCGTCATAATTAAACGTTTTTTATTTTAAAAGAAGCGTTCTGCCGCTTTTTTCGAATACCTTTTTCACAATTTAATTTAGTTTAATATTTCCCGAGATATTCTATTTGTTTATAAGCCAAAAAATTGTTTTTAATTTTAAAATATTCCTGAGGCCGCCTAAATACTCCAATTTCAATTACGTAAAGTACATTAAATAGGTATAGTGTCTTTTTATGAAAAAATCATAGTTATTCTTATGCATCATAATTATTGTCGTTATTATAGCGACCGTAAATTTTTAATTAACATTTCAATTGTTGCTAAACTGTTCATTAAATTTCCATCGGCTTCTGGAATTATAATATACACGGAAAGCGCTTTTACGCTACTAAGTTATTTAATTATTGATTAACAACCATTTATCTAAAAGTTTAGTTGAAAATTAAAGATTTTGTTGGAAAGACCCGCTGTTTCCGGGGAAAGTTTTCGTCGAAGTAAATCGGAAAAAACACGTCTCTATGCAGAATTTAATTGCAGTGAATTTTTATTTGAGTATTTTTGGTCTAAAGTTAAAATCTTTGGAGTTATAGAGCAAAAATTGAAAAAAACACGATTTTCGGGCGCCATTTTGTTTATAAAAAAAGTAGCACACTATCTGCGGACTTTGCATATCTATATTATTAATATATACAATCATAAGATTCGATTCCAGCAATAAAATTGCTGGTAAATAACTTTTCCCAAAAATGGCCTATTCTCAGATAATCAGCCCAGACTATGGGTCCATATTGTTGACTATAATACGTGATTTTGTTCATAAGGACTTGTAGGTCTTCTAGGTTGTCGCCTAATGCACACCTAATATTATTTAGCCGGTACCCGTTGTATATGTATTTTATGCGTAAACTAAAGAAGAATGCTTACCTATATTATTTAAAATATAGGTACGTGTAAAACTCATTAAAAACGTGTACCTATTGATGGTGACTTTCTGTCTTTGTTACAATAATCTTGTATCCAAAATTTGTGAAGGGGCAAAAAGATGTTGGTATTTTATTTGTGCTACAGAAATCTATGTTCATTAAAATTGAACCTAACATGGGCATTAAAATTACCTATAATGATAATTTATTTATTGTGTGGGTATTAAAAACATTTGCCTTCACTTTGTGCAAAAGGACATCAGCCCAGTCAGTCATGGTGCCGGTGTTCTCATCAGTTGCTTTGCTTTTTAATCTGAAAAAAATAATTCTTCTATCTAAATTTTTTCTATAATATATCGACAATTATTATCGACTAC
Organism: Diabrotica virgifera virgifera; assembly: GCF_917563875.1. Lineage (NCBI taxonomy): Eukaryota > Metazoa > Arthropoda > Insecta > Coleoptera > Chrysomelidae > Diabrotica > Diabrotica virgifera. Next base: position 58,688,865 of record NC_065447.1, read on the forward strand.
TGTTATTTATAGACACTATTTTAAAAAAATCCCCAGTTTTTTCGTCTTTGTTTACAATAAAAAGTAATACCTTAAAAAATAAGGTGCTAATATTTACGTCATAGAAAATTCCAATTAAATCTTATTAGTCTATGTCAGCTAAATCTGGTACCAGAATATAATATGTGAATAACATAAGCGTAGCTGGTCGAAATTTTTTGGAGGACGCTCTCCGCAAAACAAGTCTATAGGGGAGAGTTGGACAAAACGGAATACCATTCTTGTTTATTTTTATTACGGAAAAAATGTAAAAGAAATTATCATATTATTATTTTTTATAGATATAGCCTTTATTGAAGCACACAAAAAACATATTTTTAGCTATTTTTAATGACTGGAGAATAGTAAAAACATATATTTATTAAAGTCCTGCACATCCCGTTTTAGCATACCATGGTTGGATAAAAGGGGATAGGTTCACAATATTTAATTTTTTGCATAAATTTATCTAAAAAGTACAATTAAGTAGATATAGGACTGCAAAGCAAAATTTACCTTTGAAAAACAATATCTTCAGTAGTCAGAAACTTAAAAATAGGCCTTTTTTATGTTTTATTGCCAAAATGGGAAATAAGACCTTTTATTTAGGACTAGGTACGTATATCAGAACAAAAGTCACATAAAAATATGTTGTTCTTTTCTGATGCAGTATGAGAACACGCTTTATCGCTATTTAAAAAATTAATAGGCCAACAAATAAATAGGTGGATAAAACGGGACATAAAAAACTATATCCCATTTTACCCAACTTATAAGTGTCCCGTTTTGTCCAGCTCAGACATTTTTCAAAACAAAAATGGCTCCTGCCTAAACGTGAAAGCAAAATGAGATAGACTAGACATGAGAATATTCGTTAATGAATGCTTAATTAAATGTAATAGTCACCAGAATTATATGTTTAGATATGTAGGCAATATAATGTAGAAAACAACGCACTTAAATGTACAAAGTACCAAAAAATAGAGTCAGAGAATTCTAAACACAACAATTTTTCATCAAATAATGACATCGAGGTAAAACGAACTGAGAATGTTAAAATGACGACTGAGAACAAGTTTTCGTCGTTATCCGATTGATAGCAGCACTAGTTGGGTCTCTAGGCTAGGTATCCCGTTTTATCCGACTATCCCGTTTTATCCAACTCTCCCCTACATTGGATTTTTACGTGACTGCTACTATACGAAGTGCTAATCAGCGTATTATGGGAGATATGTCAATTAAGGCTATGGGTAGATAATTCGCAAATATTTTACATGTATCCCTACTTTTTCTGTCTTTATACGGCAAAACGGGCCGGTTGTTCGAACGCTAATCAACAATGATCATTATCAAATAATTAATTACTGTCAATGTCAATTGTTAAAACATAATTAATTACAATTCTGAGACTATAATCAATTAATATAACAATAATTATTAACATAATTAATAATAAATCTCATAATTGTAATTAATTATGTTTTCAGCAACCCAAACAAAGTTGACTTTGACAGTTTTGGTGACAGTAATTAAATATTTAATAATGACCATTGTTGATTAGCGTTTGAACAACTGGTATTGATATGTAAACATTACTAGAATGTCATTCTACTTGAAAATGTCATCATTAATTTAAAGAGATGGGTTTTGAATGGTCTTGGATAACTGTTATTTTTATAATTGGAAATTATTAATTCAGTTAATAAATGTGATAATTTTTTCACTAACTATGTATTCAGTGATTGTAATAATTTATTTGTACAACAAAGACTAATACTCAATTGAGAAAAGAAGAAAAGTGTTAAAGTGATTTTTTAATAATATATTGTTATGGAACGCTTACAATTTTGAACATCTTTAACAACAAAATACTTGGATCACAGAATATATTATCCTGATGTATTCTCTGCTTGGATTTTCCACAAATAATACACAATAAATAACTTTTTATTAAGTTCACGTCTTAAATCAATTATTTATCAAATACACTATATTTCAATAATATTTAATCAATAACTCAACATATTCCCGATGCAATGTCAAATATTTAAAATTGTCACTGATTGTCAGTGTCTGACTGACAATATATGCTGACAATATTATATTCGGCTGAGTGCGTTGTAAGACAAAGATAGATTTGGAAAATATTACCACGGCATTGTGTTTATTTTTTTCGAATCCTGAAAAAACCAATAAATATTTTTGAAAAATTTAAACGCAGAATCACACTAAATTTTCTCTTAGTTTTTCACCCCTGTAACTTATTAAAATAAACATTATAGAAGTTCTCAGGGACTTTCGGCCCTCGCTAATAACGTGATCTTTCATTCTGCGTTTAAATTTTTCAAAAATACTTATTAGTTTTCTCATGATTCGAAAAAAATGAATCCCCATTTGAATAGCATTGCAGCCGAAAATACGTACCGATCCTCTTAAAACGATTCACTCATATCAAGTACTCATAGATTTTACATTTAATTGGTCAGAAATACATATTAACAGATGTGATAAAGTTATGATGCCATGGATGTGTTTATTTTCTCGTCAAACGTTTTTGTCTGTCAAAAGTTCTGAATTAAAATTAGTTTAGGTTAAACATCACACCACATTGTCTAAGCGAATATGTTATTAATGAATAAAAATCACAACTCTTTAAAATATATTTTTCTGGTTTTTAGCAGTTACAATAAACATCAAAAAACATCAAAAATGTGAAAGTTAAAATCAGAGCAAAGTTAAGTCATTTCCCAACTTAACTATTTACTGACAATCATTTATTTCTTCAAAATTTTTCCTTTTTTTTCATATAGATTGAATAAATTAATGATGTTGAGACTCTCGCACCGCTTGTTAAGCTGCTATCATTCATGCTATACGGGCATTCATGCTTTATTTTACCCGTGTTGAGCTGCTCCCCCCCCCCCACTTGCAAAAATTAAAAAACAAATAGCGTTGATTTATGAGCTATTTATGAGCTCTCATATTCCGCAAATTAAAAATTTTGAGCTCGTTACCCTGAGCAGGAATTTAATATTTTATTGGGGGGCTCAGGCAGCTATCCACTACTTAAAAATAGGGATATTGAATCGATATTTGCGGCAGAATTACGAGCTATTTATGAGCTCTCGAAGTGACATAGTTTTGATTTTTGAGCTCATCCCCTTCACCCCCAAACAACCCTTTAATTGATTTAACTTAAGAGAAAAATTCTGAGAGAATTAAAATACGTCGTATCGCGGATATGATTAGTGTAGCTTATATATTCTAAGAATAAACTTTTAAATCACGCGCATTTCGATTATTGAGCTACAACCCCTTCGCAAGAAAACCACCCCATCTTCCAAGCTTAAGAGAGAGTTGTACTTAAAATGATTTAAATTCATTATTTTGGCGACTATAAATCGTTTAATAATTTATAAGCACCCAAAATACGCGCATTTAGATCATTAAATCGTAATTTCTTTTGTATAGTTCAGTCACTGAAGGTAAAAATCAGCTATTACCTTCAATTTCGGTGAACCTTCATTAATTTTCACGAAAATTGGTAAGTGGTTAGAGAATACCTCAAGAAATAAAGGTGACATGGTGCGCCTTTACCCTGAGGGTGGATACCGCCCCTTCTCGGGGGCGAAAATTTTTTTATTAAAAATAACTTCACAAATCGATCGAAAGACAAATTATAAACAAAATTTGATATATAAAGTTACTAAAATAAATCAATACTTTTTGAGTTATTAAAGATCAAAGATTTTAATTTTTCGTAAAAAAATGCCTGTTTTAAAGCGGTTTTTTTTAAATCACTCAAAAACTGTAAGATTTTTACGAAAAAGTAATCGTTACGAAAATTAAACTTAATAAAACATTGAATAAACTCCTTACCTACTTGAAAAACCTTTTAATATTAATAATTCAATGTGAGTTACATATTATAGGCATTTAAATGCATATTTTTTTATCTAAGCGAGTACTCAAATCTAAGTAGGTATTCAAGCTCAAATAACAAGGAGACAAAATGTACTTAATATACCTACATTTATCAAAGTAACCTAAAAAATAAGCTCCGGAAGAAGTTGACAGCATCAAAATTAAGTACCTAAGTGAACATGAAAATAATAGGACCCTTTCGATTTTTTTAGGAAAAAGTGAAAAATAAAACGTTCGCCATTTTCATTAAAAATAAATTTTTAGTATTTCCTATAAGACTTTCTTTACTTTAGCATAAGTAATGGACCTTAAACATTTTGACCGATTACGAATGCATATTTTTAAAAGATGTATATGTTACAGTTCAAGTTGATTCTCAGTTAGAGTTGATTGAGAACTGAAACGAGCAGTAAAAGTTGATTTTAAAAATTTAAATCAACTTTTACTAGTTGGAGTTGACTCTTCCTGGATCGATTCAGTAAATGTTGATTATACGAGAATCTCAAGTGCATTTTTGATGAGTGTGCGTTTCTTTGTTTTGACCGTTTCAACTACTTATTAGTATAGTCTGTAACGTCGCCCCAGTTAGGTAAATTATTCTGATTCGATTTTTTCCACAAACTTACTCAAAGAAATACATCCGTATAACAATCCTTATAACAAATACACAGGGTGTCACGCGGTTCCGCGGTCGAAAAATTGTTTAACCAATTTCAGTAAAGTCAGTCAGTAAAGTGACTCTTTATCGAACGAGTCTGATATTACGAGCAGAGAAACAGATGCGTTCGATGAAGAGTATTGAGGTGGTGCGTACAAAATTGTATCGTCAATCATAAAAAACATTAACACTTACTTACAACTTTGAGGAATTTTTTTTAATTTTAGACGAAATAAAAATATCGTATGACAGTAATGACAATAACGACAGATGACTTTTGCATGATGTCCGGTTTTGATGTTTAATCGATAGTTTTATCAATATTGTATACCTACCTAATTACTAAATCTGTAAAGTTTTGATTTATTTTGTATGAATATAATTGCGAAACACTACAGAATTTTACTTTTTGACATAAATTTTATTAATAATAAGATAAAATTTTGTACAATATTTTTAATAATTAAAGTAAATAAATTTTAATTTCACTCAAATAAATAATCGATTTCTGCCATTGACCACTTACATTCAATCTCGGTTAATTTGTTTAATTATCGCGGCAGGTAAAGTAACATTCTTCTTTCAATACAACAAAGTGTTACTTTACTGCCGAAAATGAGGGCAAATGAGTACAATAATGAATGATTTTAGTGAAGTTTGGCGATAAACAATGATTTTAAACAAATTCGCAAAAATACATAATTTTTTCACTTCGTACAAATTTTTTTTTGATCCGTTGGGCCTTTTTTTCTCTAAAATTGACTGTTATCGAGTTATTAGCGACTTAAAATTTGAAAAACGCCAAAATAACCATTTTCAAGGTTTAATAACTCGGTTAAAGATAATTATTGCGAAAGTCGAGCGAGCGGCCGTGGAGTAACGGCATAATCGCTGGCCTCATACGCCAGTGCACGTGGGTTCGAGCCCTGCTAAAGACAAACCATTCTCATTTTCAATAATGACACGAGCCGTCTCATCGTGCCTCGAGAGCACGTTAAGCGGTCGGTCCCCCTGGGCTAGTGTATATCGACACTAGTTACTTGAAACAGGGTTAAAGATGTAATTGGCGCCGGAACTGTTCGAAAGGCAAAAATGCCATACGATATTATATATTATGAAAGTCAGAAACTAAAAAAAATCAAAGATTAAAACTACCTCTAAGATCCTGAAGAAATTTTTGTCATTATTTCATTAATAAGATATTATTTTTAATTATCAACAATGAGCGCTAACCGTGTATTGAGGCGGCCGTCAATGTAAGTGCGAGTGAGATTCACCATTGGACGGCTGGAATGGTGCATCTCTTTAGCACTCACCATTGACGGCCGCCTAATACGCACTTAGCGCTCATTGTTAATAATTAAAGATAAAGCTTAGTAATAAAATAGTGACAAAAATTTCTGCTGGATCTTGTAGAGGGGGCTATAAACTTTGATTTGGTCCCTTTCTGACTTTCATAATAATGGATTTTAACAGAGTTATTAAGCCTTGAAAATGGCTATTTTCGCATTTTTCAAATTTTAAATCGCGTATAACTCGACAACAATCAATTTTAGAGAAAAATCACAAAATACCTTTTTTTTGCTCAGAATAACCAAAATGATCTAAAAAAAAATTGTTCGAAGTGAAAAAACTATTTTTGTGAATTTGTCTAAAAAAAATTGTTTAAACAATTTATCGATCAAGGTACTGCCTGACACCCAGTAGATTTGTTATAAGGACCTCTTTTTGAGTAAGTTTGTGCAAAAAATTCGAATCGGCGTAATTTACCTAACGGGGGCGACGATACAGCCTAGACTAATTTGAACATATTCAGTAACATTTAATTGCTAGAATCGGCTGTTTGTGTGAATCAGAATCAACTTTTACTAAATGGCATTAGGAAGAGTATACTTTTCCTAGTTGGAGTCTACTTTTACTAGTACATGTTGAATATAAATCTTCATTTTATATTTATAATCAACTTTTACTGAAACCAGCCGTTAGAGTTGACTCCAACTAGTTGGAGTCAACTCCAACTGGATAATCAACTTGAACTGTAACATATATATGATTTAAAACAATCAAAATTTTTCAAATTTTCGTAAATTATTTTCTTTGGATAATAACTCTAACAATACTCGATACACGTAAAAATGATAGAGAACAAAATTTGAGTTTTTTTATTGTGTTATTTTTATTCCTGTATGAATCAAAATAACCAAGATAGAAACGTTTTAGCCTAAATTTTACTGCGAAAACAATGTAACTGAAGCCGTTTAACCTATTATCCTAAAAAAAATAAAGTACATATTTAAAAGACTAGATGTAATACAGTTTTATATCTCTTCAAACTACCTTTCAAATAGTTGGATGTGCCTGATATCACAAAAATTAACAGAGTTATTAAAATAAAAACAAAATTTTTTGGAAAAAATTTTGGAGTATAAGTTTTGATACTGTCAACTTCTTCTGGAGCTCATTTTATAGGTATTTCTAAGTACTTTGACAAGTATTTAGTAAGTATATGTATGTTGTAAAATGCATCGTTTTCCCGTTATTTAAGTTTGGATCCTTAGATTTGAGTACTCGCAGAAAAAAAATATACATTCAATTACCTATAACTTATGTTAAATCAATATTAAAAGGTTTTTCAAGTAAGGAATTTATTATATTTTTATTAGCGTCAATTTTGGTAATGAAAATTTTTTGGGAAAACTTACAGTTTTTGAGTTATTTATGAAAAATCGCTTTAAAGCATGCATTTTTTTACGAAAATTAAAATATTTGATCTTTAATAACTCAAAAATTATTGATTTATTTTAATAACTTTATATAACAAATTTTGCTTATAATTTGTCCATTGATCGATTATTGAAGTTATTTTTAATAAAATAATTTTCACCCCCGAGAAGGGGTGGTATCCACCCTCAGGGTAAAAGCGCCAGATGGCACCATGTCACCTTTATTTCTTGAGGTATCCTCTACTCACTCACCAATTTTCGTGAAAATTGATGAAGGTTCACCGAAATTAAAGCTAATAGTTGATTTTTACTTTCAGTGACTGCACTATACAAAAGAAATTGCAATTTAATGATCTAAATGCTCGTATTTTGGGGGCTCGTAAATTATTAAACGATATGTAGTCGCCAAATAATAAATTTAAATCATTTTAAGTACAACTTTCTCTTAAGGCGGGAAGATGGGGTGGTTTCCTTGCGAAGAGGTTGTAGCTCAATAATCGAAATGCTCGTAATTTAAAAGTTTATTCTTAGAATATATATGCTACACGAATTATATCCGCGATACGACGTATTTTAATTTTTCTCAGCATGTTTCTCTTAAGTTAAATCAATTAAGGGGTTGTTTGGGGGTGAAGGGGATGAGCTCAAAAATCGAAACTATGTTACTTCGAGAGCTCATTAATAGCTCGTAATTCTGCAGCAAAGATCGATTCAATATCCCTATTTTTAAGTAGTGGGGGGGGGGCTGACTCAGCCCCCACTAAAATATTAAATTCCTGCCCAGGGTAACGAGCTCAAAATTTTTAATTTACGGAATATGGGTGCTCATAAATAGCTCATAAATTAGCGCTATTTGTTTTTTAATTTGTGCAAGTGGGCCAGCTCAACACGGGTTTTTATTTTGCAAAGGACGAAACGTAGTTAACATAAATTTTTTATGTAACTGTGCTCTATTTATCTTTTAGCGGTATGTGCTTTAGAATCATCTACGATTTTATATTCAGAGAATACATTCCTTACATACGTAGATCATTTGTGTGTATCTGTGTTAAAGTATTGATCATTAACAATAATTCGACGAAAAGTTAACATCATCTAAGCCAAACTCTAAAAACTTATGGTATGGTATTCGCAGTAGAGCAAAGATATAGACCATTATTTAGGAAAGCTTTTTCTATCACTTGAATTTATGCTTGTCATCTTTAAAAGACTGATTTTTTTGGCTTATTGTACGTCTTCTATTAACTATTATACAAGTTCTTGGGACTTCGGTAGATCTCTGCTATGCTGTTACAGCGACAGAGTCTGTGATCACAGTAGCCTGTGATCATTTCTGGGTAGCTTTCTTCTGGGCCACCTCTTTTTGTTTTTCTCCTTACCTATTTTGTTACAACTAGTTTCAACGAAATGCTGTCAGGTACGGCAGTGCGTGCATCTTCTTCACGTACCATGTTCTTTCAGAATGTCGGTTACCATCATAGCTATCTTAATTTTATTTACTGCCACCCTAAATCGCATGCTTGTATCAGCACCATACCAATCTCGCAAGTTCTTTAACCATGAAGTTCGTCTTCGTCCTGGACTGCGTATGCCTACTATTTTTCCTTGCGTAATCTTTTGTAGCAACCTATATTTGCGACCTCATTATATGTCTGAAATAGTGCAACTTTCTCTTCTTGCTTTTTATAATTCAGTAGTTTTGCTGAGCCGTTCTAATTTTCTGGAGTTACGAAGCTTCTCCACCCAAGAAACGTTTAAAAGTCTTTTATATCACCACATTTTAAAAGCCTCAAGGCGATTTAGATCGATCTTATTCACAGTCCAGGACTCGACACCATAAAGTAAGACCGAGAACACGTAGCAGCGAAGTAGGCGGATCCTCAACGCCAATTTTAGGTGTCTGTTACATAATACCTTGGACATTCTTCTAAAAGCGGCTCTGGCCTTCTCTATTATGGATCTATTTTTGTAATTTTCGTAGTTCCTGCATAACAAGCCAATACACTATAGTTAGCTAACTATGCAGGGAGAAAATGCTGCCAAGTAAAGGGGCTAGATAGATTCTGGGGATATTATAACAACATTCCCACAAAACTGCTTGGCTACGCCCATGGTGAGTACGGATAAACATTTTACCTACATTTTTATACCTTCTTAATAACTTAAAATGATCAGCTTTTATATTAAGTTCTGATTAACCATGAGTTGACATTCATTAATAAACAAGTAAAAAAATGCATATCATGCAGATACAGATACGTCTTAAATTGATGTTGAAAAGCTAATTTGCATTCTAAAATTATTTTGTTGTTACACGAAATGTATTACTTCCTGAAATATAATTTTTTGTATTTATGTGTCGAATATATATTGATTATAAAATCGATATATTCATTTCATTATCAAAGTTTAAAAAGTAAACAATATATTTACTCTAAAAGGGATTACGCCAGTCAATTGGAGCAAGAATAGGATATTACCTTCGAATTCTATCCTACTGCATCCATTTTAATGAAATTTTGGGCCTAGCCTCTACTTATCTCCTAATTCAAAGTCTACCCTATGCCGATGTGTGCTTTTATCTTGGCGGTGGTTCCCACCCTTTCTTTGGGGTGGAAAATTTTTTGGTTAAAATTACCACGGAATTTGCTAGAAAATCTAATTCTAAGCAAAAACTGTTCTATATTTTTTTTTTTGAAAACTCAATACTTTTTTGAGATATTCGTGGTTGAAAATTGGCCATTTTCATTGAAACATAATACCTTTTCGAACGGTTTCTTGCGAATACCTTAAAAACTGTGCATCTAACTAAAAAAACTATATTAAACATTTTAATAGGTTATAAAAAAACAAAGAGACACTTGCCTTCATAAATCTTCTAGTTATAATACAAAACGAGATATTGGTAGATGAAAATAGTTTGTTTTTTGCTACATTCTCAAATTGGTGTATTCAACTTGAAATAACAGAGAAACGGTCGATTTTAGTTGTATCATGCTATTCATACCTTTTGTAGTGCTTGAAAAGACCTTTAAAATGAGCTATATTAAAAGTCAATTACATTAAAACTAAGCGAGATATGCTGCAAACAAAATTGATAACTAATGTAGTTTAAGAAAAAATGAGAAGTAATTTTAACCCCCATCCACCAAAATGTAAATGCATGGTTTTCCTTCTACAGTACCTTTTAATATAGTGTTATTTCTATGTTCAAAAAGTTGGACGGGTTTAAAATAAATGGTTTTTGAAAAAATAGATCAAATTATAGAGCGCATTTTTAAATTTTCTTAAGAAATCCGTGTAACTTGAAAATGATAAAAGATACAGGAATGAAAAATAAAACGGACATTTTTATCTCAAAAAGCCCTACATTTTTGTGTGGAATCTTTTTTTCATGTCTCTTATCTTTTTCGAGTTACATGGAGGAAAAGGAAGATTTTTAATAAAATTTAAAAATGCGCTCTATAATTTGATCTTATTTTTTTTTCAAATACCATTCATTTTAATCCAGCCCAACTTTTTAAACATAGAAATAACACTATAATAAAAAATGTTGTAGAAGGAAAACGATGTATTTAAATTCTGATGGATGAGGGGTTAAAAATATACTTCTCATTGCTTCTTAAAATACATTAGTCATTAACTTTTTTGCAGAATATCTCGCTTAGTTTGCATGTAATCGACAATAATTAGTATTGCTTAGTTTAAAGGTGTTTTCAAGCACTACAAAAGTTATTAGTATCATTATACACCTAACATCGACAATTTCTCGTTATTTCAAGTTGAATACATAGTCCAGAGAAATAAGATTTTTCTCGTGACACATCCCCCTCCAGGCCGAAACCAAATTTTTTGAGTAGTATGGACATCTATATTATTAACCTATATGTTTTCTGCAGCCGATTTTGATGATATACATAGTTATAAACAAATGAAGATCGAAAAACGGTAAATTATCGCTTTTTTCGTCTATTACCAAAAAGTTAAGCACTTTAAACAAATTTGAGAGTAAGAAAGTCATAAATCGTATAAAAAACTTCAATATGGCATTCGCTGAATATGTCCATCCTTATTGGTTGCTCAGAAAATTGCAAAATAAATCATAAATTTTGAGTTTTTATAAATATTCATAACTTAGGTAAAAATTAACTTAGAATCTTCTTATTACACGGAATGCCGAGACTTCTTGTACTTAAATTATATTTTAAATTTCAAAGCAATTGGTCAAATAGTTTAAAAGTTATTTAATTTATTTTTCCCAAATTCATTTTTTTTGCAACACTATAAGTCAGAAAATTACGAGGTTACAATAATACTTCAGACAGTTTATGAAAGAAGAACATTTACACTATTCTAACAATAAAAAAAAACTGAAAACGTTTGTTTTCTATACTTCCACAAAATTTATTATATCTAAGTGACTACAGCTGTTTCGGCTGTAGTCACTGTAAACAGCTGTAGTCACTTAGATATAATAAATTTTGTGGAAGTATAGAAAACAAACGTTTTCAGTTTTTTTTTTTTTTTTATTGTTAGATAAAATGAACTTCCATCAAGTAACGGTCGAATCCATCAATTATTTACACTATTACCTTAATTAAAAATAAATGACAAAAAATAATTTTAAACAGTGTAAAATTATTTTGCAAAAACATGTCGACTTTTTGCTTACTTATAAACAATTAGAATAACTTTTTAACCGTTACCCGTAGAAAAATTAGTTTTTCACATTTAGAAAGACTGAATTTTTATACACATTTAGAAAGAAAAACAACTGTTTTAGGGCATTTAGGGACAAAGTTAGCCCCCCCCCCATTTTTTTAATTCACATGTTTTTGCAAAATTATTTTGCAATATTTATAATTATTTTTTGTCATTTTTTTTAAATTAAATAAATACTGTAAATTTTGTTCTTTCATAAACTATCCATATTATTACTGTAACTTCATTATTTTCTGACTTACAGTGTTGCAAAAAAATTAATTTTGGATAAACAAATTAAATAACTTTTAAACTATTTGACCAATTGCTTTGAAATTTAGGGTATAATTTAAGCACCATAAGTCTCAGCATTTTGTGTAATAAGAAGGTTCTAAGTTAATTTTTACATAAGTTATGAATATTTATAAAAACTCAAAATTTATGATGTATTTGGCAATTTTCTAAGCAACCAATAAGGATAGACATATTCAGCGAACGCCATATTGAAGTTTTTTATACGGTTTTGAGTTTATTTCTCTCAAATTTGTTTAAAATTCCCAATTTTTTAGTAATAGACGAAAAAAGCGAAAATTTACCGTTTTTTGATCTTCATTTGTTTATAACTATGTATATCATCAAAATCGGCTGCAAGAAACATATAGGTTATTATTATAGATGACCATATTACTCGAAAAATTTGGTTTCGGCCTGGAGGGGGTTGTGTAACCAACACGATATTTTTTTTCCTTATTTCTCTGAACTAACACGGATTTGAGCATGCAGAAAAAAAACAAACTCTTCTTACGTACCATATCCCTCTTTGTATTTTAACCAGAAGACTTATGAAGGAACGAATCTCTTTGTTGTTTATAACCTACAGAAATATTTAATATAGTTTTTTGTTAGATGCATAGTTTTTAAGGTATTCGCAAAAATCCGTCCGAAGAGGTGTCATTTTTCAATGAAAATGACCAATTTTCAACCACGAATAACTCAAAAAGTATTGAGTTTTCAAAAAATAATCATAGATCAGTTTTTGCTTAAAATTAGGTTTCTAGCCTTTTCCGTGGCTATTTTACCAAAACATTTTTCACCCCCGAGAACGGGTGGGAACCACCCCCAAGATAAAAGCACACATCGGCATAGGGTAGACTTTGTTTCTTGAGTTATTTCCTACTTACTGTGAAAATATCAAGTAAATCGATATAGTAGGATGGAATTCGGAGCCAAATACCCTCATTGACTGCCCTAGATAGTTTCCTGGAGTTGGCTGTATACCATGTAGTTAAAAACTTTAACATTGAAGTAAAAAAATTTCTATGTAGTCGGTATAATTTAATATAATGCTAATAAAGCCCAATGGATTGCATAAAATATGTTCAGAACGAACGTTTTCGGACCTGTCAGTTCATCATCAGTGAACTCGTATACTTGTTAACTAGCCCCAGAACCAAACAATGGTTATAATCATAATTTAATCTACTTTCTAAAGTAGTAAAATTGTAATGGCTTAACGCCGATGTTGGTGGATAACCTCCGGGAACATGATGAAACCCTATACGGAAACTTTAAACAACCATCTTGGATCTCGAATGTCTGCTAACAGACTGCTGTATGCAATCCATTGGGATTTTTTAGTATTTTATCAAGTTATACCTACTACTTAGAAGTTTTTTTACTTCAATGTTAAAGTTTTTAAACAATATTTTTACAGATTTTTTACAACAATTTTAGATCACTTACGTGAAAAACAAATAATAAAAAGTCGGTGATACTACCCTGTGGGATTTCTTTGGCTGGAGGGACTTCTATGGAATAATGTTGTGTAGTTTGTTTTATCATTGCTACTATTCCACCAATCGTCGAATTTCGGAACTTTTCCTTAAGTGTATTTTTTGATGTCATCGGTCTATCTGGTTGTCAATATCGGCAAAATCCTGGATTGCACAGTCGTCGGCATAAAGGCTACTGTAGTATACTGGTTGTCTTGGAACGTCTGCTATATATCTGCTATACAGAAGGGTGACAAGGCCTCCGTATTTGGTGCTCCAGCTTGTTGTTCAAAATTATATCTGGTTCCTGATCCTCCTGCCACTAGGTACGAGGGGATGAGTCTCGTCTTGGCCCCGTTTTATTCACAATCTCTCATTTTGTATATGAATCCTTCATGCCACACTCTGTCGAAGGCTTTGCTTACATCCAGAAAGGCTGTTCCAGGATATTGCTTGTCGTTGAGTCCAGCTGTTATGTACTCTGTAAATCCGAGTACTTCGCTGATATCTGAATCCCAATTGTGCTTTTAGGATTAACCCTATCCCATCTACCGGTTATAAAAGCCTACGCGTCTTGATTCATAAATATTTTCACAAAGGCGATGAGTTTTCCAAAAATAACATACCACTCAGCCCTCCAAGAGGGTGAGGACCAAAATGAAAAATTTCTAAGAACATAAAAATAAAATAATAATATATTATGCAACGAGCATTTAATGATGGTCATTATGAAGCGAGTATGAGGGTTACGAGACGAGCCGTATGCGGCGAGTTTCGTATAGAGTACGAGCTTCATAATGATAATTAAATGCAAGTTGTATACACTATTTTTTTATGATCATTCACAACAAAAAATATATTCAAATTTATTAATTTTGTAACACAAATAAATTCAGTAGTTTGTCAGTTTGACGGTTTGTTTACATATTGAGAGCTGTCAAAGCGTATTTACTTGACTCGCCATTGGTCACTGCGCGTGTACCACCTTTATCGAGAATGCCATATCGCGATTCTTTTGGTTAAAAATCTGTATCTTAATAAAAATCTGTATCATAATGAAGTTCATTATGATACAGGTAGTGTGACATCATAATTGATATAAGGTTTGTTCTAGCAAACAGTCAATCTAGTCGGAAACCGTCAGCAAACAGTTGGTTGGTGAGAGAAGATAATACAGTCACCAGTGCTATCCCCTCTGATGAAAAGACTGATGCTAGAACAAACCTATATTATAGTACATATTATGAGAATAGAAAAATTTTCTTAAACTACATACATATTGTTATGCTCTACTTTATCTCTTTATTTAGATTGAGTAGCAAATTTTTAATTTAATTAATTAATCAATTCCTTTAATCACTGCCTATGTAAAACAAAAACTAAATTCAAATTAAATATTCCAATAAATTTTATTCTCAGGGCTAATTCTGTATTTGATACAATACCTATGATTTGTGGCTTCTAGTATTTCTAGTTGCTTACTTCTTCCAAGATGGAACAGGGAAATTAAAAATACAATATCATATAAATGTAATATATTATTCATTTACCAAATAAGCCGTGTACATATGATTTAAAAATACTAAATTTAACTTTGTTGCAACAATTTCTTACTTAATAAATCAAACTTTAATTCTGATATCTCTTTGTTTTAACAAAAAAAAAAATTATTTAAATAAATTATTATTTTCTCATACTAAATTTAATAAAATTTACTTTTCTTCATTTGAATTGAATTCTTAAATTTGAAATGACTAACTGCGTTATAGTAATGTTCAATAAACAAATAAGCAAATATGGTTCTGATATGAATAAATTCTCTCCCTTCCGACAAATGATTTGACTAACCTTTTTGTTTCTTCACTTCCTCTTTTTTCCGGATTGCGTGGTCCTCGATGCTCCCAACGTACTCTCTGAATGTTGCGAAAAGGTCCCTCTCGTCCAAACTGCTTCCAAAACAACACAACACGACTTGCTCGAATTCTCTTACTCAATTTTCTCCTTGCTCGATATCTTGTGCAAATAGATATCAATCAGCTACTCGTTCTAGACAAAACAAAGGAATCTCCTTCGGACCAGGAAAACTAACTTTTCAACCGGTCGACAATTCGGTTTCAACTTGATTCTGTTCGCAAAGGCCGATCACAACACTATACAATGATCTCTCACTTTTGGAAACTCGACTGCTCCCCTTAGATATCCATTATCCAGTGACTCTCTCTTCTCTCGCAAATTCCGACTCCAACTTACTTATCCCTTCTACCGATCTTTTTCCCCCAATCAAAAACACGCCTCTCTCAAAACCTTTCCTACCCATTTCTTAAGAAACAAATATTTTTCTATATAACTTTCCAATTTGTCAAATTTTAAGAAATATCATAATTAGATTTTTCCTACATACTACTTTTACATCTAAAAACTAAAACAATATGTTTACCGTCATTAAATCTTTCCGGAAACATTTTAAAAACATTATTGTTCTCGCCAAACGATATGTCCACTTTCTAATCACGAATTATTTGTTAGTGTACCAATTCATTTCGTCGAATCATTATCACTAATCGTTTTCACTTTCCCGAAAAACTGTCTAATTAGTCCAAGCTGTGGGTGAAAAATAGGTCGATTTAAGGATATAATTCAGGAATTTTGGAAACCTATCAGGTGTTGTAAAGAACGATGCCAGGAATAACTTATACTAAAATGTAACAAAAAATTTTGTGCGGTTTTTTATTTATGACAATTTTCATTTGTTAAATTTGCAATTTTTAAAGATTTTTAATTTTGCAGCTTAGGATATTCATTTTAGAGGAAAACTTTTAAATAGAAAATTCTATTAAATTAAAAAACCACAATTTGAGCTATAGCAAGTTTAATTTTGTTAATACGTTATTGCAAAACAGCCTGCGAAAAGTCCAAAATGGCCGTTTTTTGCAATTGCCTTATTTATTGTAAAAATAACTTTTATGTATTTTTTAAGGCTTTAACATGAAGATCTTTCAATACTAAACATAAAAAAATTGTAGTGCCCGATTGGTGAACTTGTTGCTTAGATATTATAATTTGTTTATCCCAAATGATCAAATGTCCAAGGCTATAACTTTTTGAAAAAAAAATCGTACAGGGTTAATCCAAGATCCACTCTCCTTCTAAAGACTTATACTTTCATATTCTGATGTAAATAAATGAGTATAACATTCTTCAACCTCTTATTTCGGGTTTGAAAATAAGGGGGCAAATTTCGTTAGAAACATTTAGAACGGAAGCCGGTCCTGTACATTCTATGAGTTTCTAACTTGCAGGTTATTGTTGCTGAAGACAAAATAAAGATTCAAAACCAAATAAAAATTTTTTACGACCAACTAAAGCCGAGATAATTGTTTTTGTTTTCTTAAATCGTAGTGACTTTATTTATAACAATTAAGAAATTATTTCACAATCATTGACTAAAGAAAGACTTATATTATCTTAAGATAAAAATAATTTTAACCGAAAATTACATTTAATTATTAAAAATGATTTTTAATATGTAGTGGAGATTTATTTTTCGTTACGACTGTGATTTTTGTGTCGGTTGCCCTTAGCAACGGCTAGCAACTTATAATACATTGAATTACGGTTTTTGCTTTAAATTTTAAAGCACCGCTTGGATTGACATGAAATTTGGCAAACACATAGATAACATGTTAAAGAATAAAAATGATATTAGGCCTCTGTGTGCTTTTGTCCTGGGGGTGAGTTTCACCCCTTATAATGGGTGAAGAAATATATGTTTAATATAAGTTAGGAAATGGATAAAACGTCTAATTCTAAGCACCTTTTGTTCTATAGCATTTTTTTACCAAGTTAATACCTTTCGAGTTATTTTCGAGTAAATAACTTCATTTTTCAACAAAAAAAAAAACACGTTTTTAGGCGGTTTTTGACAAATAACTCAAAAAGTAAGCATTTTATTGAAAAAAAGAGTTTCAACAAAAATATAGCAAATTAAAAATTGAAAAAAAATGATGAATGCATGAAATCTCTAGACCCAGTAGAAACAAAGTTCTAGCTAATGAAAATAGGTTCATATCCGTCAAATTTCAAAGTGAATTATTTCAACGTGAAATAAATTAACAAGCGTATATATTTATGTTACCGGCCAAACCCGATTTCAGGATAAATTAATTTGGCCTAGGCCAAACTAGTTTGTCCTGAACGCGATAGGATAAACTAGTTTAGCCTAGGACAAACTAGTTTATCCTGATATTAATACAGGATAAACTAGTATAGTCTGTTCGCTAAACTCAGACGCAACTTTCTAGATATTTTAGTCGGTAATTTTCGCAATTTTAGTAAAATTGGCAAAAAATAAGTACTAAATAGTTAATAATCACTAAATAGTTAGTAATTTTGCAAAATTGGCAAAAAACAAAAAAATTATCGACTAAAATATCTAGCCAGTTGCGTCTGAGTTTAGCGAACCGACTATACGACCTAGTATAAACATTATAAGATACCTACAAAGCCAAAATAAGTAGATAAACTGAATAAAATACTCTGTAATTTGAAAATAATAATTTTTATTGAAACAATAATTATTCTTCGTCAAAACTAATGGACAATTGGTAATACAAAAAATCATATTATAAAAAGTAATCAAAGTTTTTATTTATAAAAACAACAATTATTATACCTCAATTATAAAAATTATGATTTATTTTCCCGTGGAGTGCTTTGGTTACACTTAGAATTGCGGAGTATCATTGCCTTCTTGCACTTGTATCTGTTTGTGGAACAGTTTTTGTTACAGCTGCATTTGACAATATGTCCCGTAGCTGCAACCTACGGGTGCTGAATCTTTCGTAGCTGCAACCCTTAACGATTTTTTAGAGCATTAGTTTATATCTGCTTCCTCTCAAAAAGTTTGGTGGCAAATGTCTGATGCTGGTCTGAAAAAAAAATTATCAAAATCAGCTGCAACAAAAAGTGTTCCACAAACAGATGCAAGTGCAAGACGACAATGATTCTTCTCAATTCTAAGTGACATCAAAGCACTCGATGGAAAAATAAATAATAATTTTTATAATAGGGAACTTGCACATTCTTTTTATTATATAGGGTGTCCCAAAAGTAGTGGAACGGTCGAATATTTCGCGAACTAAACATCGGATCGAAAAACTGAAAAATACGTGTTCAATCATTTTCAAAAATCTATCCAATGACACCAAACACCAACCCCCACTACACTCCCTGGAGGTGGGGTGGGGGGTAACTTTAAAATCTCAAATGGAAACCCCTAGTTTTTCTTGCAGATTTGGATTCATTACGTAAAAGTAAGCAACTTTTATTCAAGACATTTTTTCGAACTGTGGATAGATGGCGCTATAATTGGGAAAAAAAATTTATCCTGATACTATAGGTAAATTATAGAAACTGTCTAATATCTCGAGTAATACACTTCCAAATGAGAAATCAAAAAACAGGTTTTTAATAGTTTTCGAAAACCTATCGATAAACACCAAAAATGACCCTCCAACCCACCTCCTGGAGACGGGGTGGGGGTAAATTTAAAATCTTAAATAGCAACCCATACTTTTTATTGCAGATTCGAATTCGTCATGAAAAATTAAGCAACATTTATTCGAAACATTTTCTAAAATTGCTGATAGATGGCGCTAATAAATCGTATTTTTCCAATTAAAGCGCCATCTATCAACAATTCTAAAAAATGTTTCGAATAAATGTTGCTTAATTTTTCATGACGAATCCGAATCTGTAATAAAAAGTGAGGGTTGCTGTTTAAGATTTTAAAGTTACCCCCCACCCCACCTCCAGGGGTGAGTTAGAGGGTCATGTTTAGTGTTATTCGATAGGTTTTCGAAAAGTATTAAAACCTTTTTTTTTAGTTTCTCATTTGGAAGTGTATTTCTCGAGATATTAGACCGTTTCTATAATTTACCTATGGTATCAGGATCTCAGAAAATCGTTTTTCTCAATTATAGCGCCATCTATCCACAGTTCGAAAAAATGTCTTGAATAAAAGTTGCTTACTTTTACGTAACGAATCCAAATCTGCAAGAAAAACTAGGGGTTTCCATTTGAGATTTTAAAGTTACCCTCCACCCCACCTCCAGGGGGTGTAGTGGGGTTTGGTGTTTGGTGTCATTGGATAGATTTTTGAAAATTATTGAAAACGTATTTTTCAGTTTTTCGATCCGATGTTTAGTTCGCGAAATATTCGACCGTTCCACTACTTTTGGGACACCCTGTATAATAATGTTCAGTTTTGTTTAAAATAAGATTTTCAAAATTTCACGCCTCAAAAACTCATAATATCTTAGAAGTACCTACAAATTTAAAATCTTTTGTGTATTTAAACCATTTCAAACGACCCAAAAAGCTCGCGAACACTTGTTACGTCACATCATTATATTTTATAATGATATTTATCGTATGTTATTTTAACAATACAGTAAAACCTCCCTTAACCGAAATAATTGGGGGCAGACCGTTTCGGATAACAAGAATTTCGATTAAAAATAACATAGTTTTTTGTATTTGTCTTGTATGAAGTTACGTAGTATTGGAGATATATGGCTGCAAAACATCGTTGTCAAAGAAAAATACAACAGAAAATAGAAGATTTCTTAAAAAAACACTCGTAAACATGTTCATTTTCAAAAATGAATAACCATTTTCAATTTCGTTGCAACACGAAACTAAAGCCGCATCATTATTCCAGTTCAATCAGAGAGTGCAGCAAGCACCTCTACCGTTTTCGAAACTTATTAGTCTCTCATCAGGAGGCACATATGCTGCTCTCTCTGACCCAACTAGGACAAACCTCGGCGTGCAGCCACGGATTGCAACGAACCAAATAGTACAGATGCCCTAGCGGCAACTGCTAGCAAAAAGCTAAGTTTTCAATCTAATAGCATATAAAACAACATCCAAAAATATTATCCTACATCCTACCAGACTGAAAACAATGGGTACCTTCTCTGGTAACACCTCCGAGGCTTCTACAATTTGCAAGCCATAACGGATGCTGAGACTAAGGAAGATGAGGGAATTTTACAATTTATAATTCACGTCCCATCTGCTCAGCACGGTAAAGTTCCAACGAGAATGGTTCCCTTCGTACTCCAATGGGAGTAAACATGTAAATCAAAAATGAATAGCCATTTTCAATTTCGTTGCAACACGAAACTACAGCCGCATCATTATTCCAGTTCAATCAGAGAGTGCAGCAAGCACCTCTACCGGTTTCGAAACTTATTACTCTCTCATCAGGAGGCACATATGCTGCTCTCTCTGACCCAACTAGGACAAACCCCGGCGTGCAGTCACGGATCGCAACGAACGAAATGGCAGGGATGCCCTAGCGGCAACTGCTATCAAAAAACTAAGTTTTCAATCTAATAGCACATAAAACAACATCCAAAAATGTTATTCTACATCCTACCAGACTGAAAACAATGGCAACCTTCTCTGGTA
The DNA here is from genome assembly GCF_917563875.1 of Diabrotica virgifera virgifera. NCBI lineage: Eukaryota > Metazoa > Arthropoda > Insecta > Coleoptera > Chrysomelidae > Diabrotica > Diabrotica virgifera. Next base: position 58,710,137 of record NC_065447.1, read on the forward strand.
ACGCCTCCGAGGCTTCTACAATTTGCAAGCGATAACGGATGCTGAGACTAAGGAAGATGAGGGAATTTTACAATTTATAATTCACGTCCCATCTGCTCAGCGCGGTAAAGTTCCAACGAGAATGGTTCCCTTCGTACTCCAATGGGAGTAAACATGTAAATCAAAAATGAATAACCATTTTCAATTTCGTTGCAACACAAAACTACAGCCGCATCATTATTCCAGTTCAATCAGAGAGTGCAGCAAGCACCTATACCGAAACTTATTAGTCTCTCATCAGGAGGCACATGTTTTTTTTAGTTTTTCATTTTCCTTAATTTTTGCTATTGCTTTTTCTAAATTTGCTTTTTATTGACGAAATTATTGAAACTGGCAGCCATTTCGGTTAAACGATGTTTCGGTTAAAAAGGTTTCGGTTAACGGAGGTTTTACTGTATATACCAGTTTGTTGAGAATGAGTTTGATACAGTTTTTGAAGGAAAGGAAAGAACTATCAAAATATTTATAAAACTGAGTGTCAGAACGAATACCAAACCTTGTGAATTAATGGCGAGGACTTCAAATACTATAATGATAGGACGTCACGGCCAATGAGGGCGTGTTTTGGACTGCCTGCTATAATTTGAATTTTCTCTCGATTTTAATCGTCTTTAGGGGCAAAACGAAAGGCAAAAAAACTTTTTTATTTGATATATGTCTTAAATTACGTTCTGTTGTGATTTATAGCGTTTTTTAGAATTTAAAATTTTATGCAAGTTTCCTATTGCTTTTATAAAAAAATACTGATTATTTTTTATAGTATGATTGTTTGTATTATAGAGTGTTTTATTCAGTTTAAATATCTGTTGATTTATGCTTTGTAGGTATACTATAATGTTTATACTAGGCCGTACAGTGTCCTGCAGTAGTTTATCCTACAGTGTCCTTTCGCCTAGGCCAAATTAGTTTATCCTAAAGCGTTCAGGAAAAACAAGTTTCTCCTAGGCCAAACTAGTTTATCCTGAAATCGGGTTTGGCCGGTAACATATACACACATGTCCAAAAGTTTGGAATACGTACAAAATATCTACGCCCATGGTGGTTTCAAAAGTGTTGTTGATATTCATTTTAGAGCATTTTTAAATGAAAATGATAAGAACTTTAAATCGTTTTTGTATTATTTTGGTCACATTCAATCGATTAGCGTATTTACATATTATTTCAAGTCTTTGTTCAAATTTTAATTGAGCCGTTTAAACATGCCTAGAAACGTGATATGTTATTTTGACAAATCTAGAGTAATTGCTTTGTTTTAACAGGGCTTTATTCAAAGTGATATTATCGCGAATATTGTTGACGTTACTCAGAGTGCCGTATCGAAAATTAAAAAAAAAAACAAAAGAATGTGTGTGTACTTTGTACGCACGTAAGAAAATATTCTTCTATTATATAATAGGTAATTTAAACGAAGTAAATATACTTAAAAGGTTATTTGTACTTATTTTATTTAAAAATCAAACTACCTTTCTTATCTACCACTTTCAAAAAAGAAGAATATCTTAAAAAATTATATAATAATATACTTACAATCATAAAATCTAAAAAAAAAATGAAAAAATGATAACTTGCTTGGGCTACAACCCACTTCACGTCTACCGCGCCGTACGAAAGTTGACGGCATTTCAAACTGCACCACATTCGCGTATACGTCATGTGGGAATATACACAAACTAAACGTTTACACCATAAATTTATATGAATTTAATAAAATTATTAGTTTGATTTTTGTCGAAATAAAATACAACAAAATATAGAGTAAGAAAACGATATATGAGATGAAGATTTGTAGAAAGTTTGTTCGTAATCAGATTATGTAAATTAAAGCATTGCCTACTAATAGGTAACTACATTATTTTGTTTACATTTTCCAAATAGATAGGTATTGAAACTATTAGGTATTTCCAACTGAAACATTTAGAATTACGTACCTGCGGCTTTTCAAATATATTTAAAAAGTCACTATAATTATAAATTTGATTTTATTTCTGTCCACACATCAATAAAAACTAATATTATACAATATTTTTGTTTACCGATAACCTCCATATTGAACAATTATTGACAGATCATTTCAAAATTTCAACACCCAATCAGAGCCCGTATAACGACTAATACCATACTGTCGGTGTGCGCATGCGCGCGGATCAATCAAATTTTACCCTCAATCGATTCGCCGCTAAAGAAGAATCTCTTCAAAAATCCAAGAAACAAATGACGTGAAGGATCGCACCAGAAGTGGTAGAAGTCGATGTACAACAACAGCACAGGACCAGTAGATAACATTGATAGCTCTAAGAAATCATCTGGAATCTACAAGTGGTATATCCAGAGAAATTTCTAAGCTTCAAGTACTAAATATTTCACGGCAAAAAATAACACGTAGACTAAATGCGGCAACTTTGTATTGTAGAAGACCCTTACATCTTTCTAAACTAACCTACCAACACAAAATATTAAGGTTGCAATGGACTGGAGAAATAATGGTGCATCATAGTCCTAACTGGAATAGCGTGATGTTCTCTGATGAATCAAAAATTGGTTTGGTTTCTGATTCGCGAATAACTCTGGTTTGGAGCGCCCCAGGACAAGTCCGACTAGAATCAGCTCAACCGCGTGTCCTATTTGAAGGTGGTAGTATTTCCTAACAACACAAAACATTCCAGGAATGTACTATCAAAGTTCTAGTAATGTTTGAATGTCCTGAACATTCAAGGAACATTCGGTGAACATCTGATTAAATTATTGGTGGAATGTTACCACAAGACATTCCATGAACATACTACCAATGTCCTTTATTTTAAGACACGCCACTTACTATTTAATTTGCGTTCATTTTCAAATTTGCCGCGCGTGTATCTATGTAGGGTCGCGTGGTCATCACATTTCATGATAACCTAAAAATTTCTGATTGGATGGAAAATGGAAACTAGTGGCTTTTTTTGCTGTTCTGTCTGTTAGTTTTGCTCTAGCTGGATCTCTTTTGTTTAAACAATTAAGTAAATATTATAAAATCCGTTCTCAATTTTCTTTGTTCTTTATGAGACGAATTATTTTTGCATATTATTGCCTGTAAATAGTACCTATTTCTTTTGATTTTTAATTGTAAAGGATAGAAAAATTACCATTAATTTTAATTTTTATTAGAATCAGCTGAAAGTGGTCTACAAAAAAACCAGGAAGGAAACGTATAGCCTTGTGGCTATGAAAGGCAAAAGAAAGATATAAAAAGTGTATTGGCTAGTGTTGAAAGAAATTCCACATTGTGGATGCATAATAAGTTATTACTTTATAAACAAATATTAAGACCTGTATGGACTTATGGATGCCCACTATGGGGGTGTACTAGACCAATAAATAATATAAAAATTATACAAAGATTCCAGAACAAAATACTGAGAAATATTGTAGATGCTCCTTGGTATGTGACAAATAGTGATCTCCATAAGGACCTAGAAATGGAACCTGGATATATTCATCAAGAAGATGGCAGGAAGTCACGAGCAACAAGTTCATAAGTACGAGAATATTGAGGAAATCCAGCTCCTTGATACTACTGGGCAAACTAAGATATTGAAGAGGACAAAGCATTTTGAACTAGTTTGAGTGATAGGTGATAGTGAAAAGCAGAGCTTAGTGCTTGTGTGCCTGTGTATGTTAGAATAGTGCACGATCTTGTTAGATTAGTAACTATGGGGTAAGCTCTTCATTTTAAGGAACAGTAGTAATTTAGGTTAAATTAAAATTGCTCATTGGTCAGTTATGACCAGAATGATGTATTATTTGGTATGGCCACAATATACTTCTGGTATATCGTCGGTGATGTGACAATACCTCCTGCCTGCTTTTTCATTAATTTTGTAGGAAACGAAAAACCATTTTTAGGGTCATCTCCTGTTTTTACATGTAAATTTTGACATAGTTTGTAGTAAATAGTTGAATTTACTAGAAAACATGTCAAAAAATATCATATGAAAATAGGAGGTGACTTTAAAAAAAGTTTTTAGCCTTTCTTACGAACCCTCATGAAAAAACAAATCGGAGGTATTATGCCACATCAGCGACTATATTCAGGGAATGTCTAAAAAATATAATGTGGATGTCCAAAGAACATTCGTAGACATTCATGGAATGTTCTAACAAGACATTCAAGGAATATTTAAAATGCTGACACAGGACTTCCTGGGACATTAAGGGGACGTTCTTGTGATTTTGAGGACATTCCAGGAATTTTTTCAATATCCTGTATGTACATTCTAGAAACATACATGGAATGTTGGGTGTTATTAGGGTTATGGCTTGGGGTGGTATGGTTCTTTTCATGAGGATTTTTCAGTGCGTCACAAATGATAGAAAAAAAGGTAAGTCCGTGATAATATACATTTATAACATTTATTCTAAAATGACATTTTAGTCAAATCTGACAGTTGTCAAATTTTATTTGCAATTGGGCATAAAACAAATCAATTTTCTTTATTAAATTTATAAAATGGTATTTTCTTTAATTTGTATAGTCTTATATATTGTACAGATTATATTCGTAGATATATTATATAATTAGTAAATAAATTTTTTTCTATTATAGCGCCATCTATCGACAACTAGAATAATCACAGAACTAGAATAATTACTAAAGTATTCACCGACGTGCCTTTTTTTCTGTCATATACAATTTAATGCGTTAGAAAGAAATCGAATAACTGTGCACTGAAAAATGCCCATGAGAAAAACATATTATGAGTGGTACATGGACGCCACAGCTAGTTCTGGAGAGAAGAGTCACGGGTGCTGTGTACATCGAGGAAGTTTTAAATCCTGTCATGTGTCTATTCCGAGTGGCAGTAGATGATGGTTTTGTGTTTATGCATGACAACGCACCTCCTCATCGAACAGCAGCAGTACAAAATTCTCTGAAAGACGAAGGAATATCTACATTAAAGTGGCCCTCGAATTCCTCCATCATTAAGGTCATGGAACATGCTTGGGACATTCTCAAAACATGCATCAAGAGGCGAAACAATCCCCCTATTACACTTCTAGAACTAAAAGATGCTGCTCGTGAAGAATGAGAGAGAATTCCGCAAGCCCAGCTCGACCAGCAAATCGACCAGTTAAAAGATGAAATATTCCAAACTTTTGAACATATGTGTAGATGGAGGATAAAGTTATTAAAAAGAAATTTACACGTTCGGTAGGGCGAGGCACGTGAGAAACATTAGCGGTAATTTTAAGAGGATCGGTACGTATTTTCGGCTGCAATGCTATTCAAATGGGGATTCATTTTTTTCGAATCCTGAGAAAACTAATAAGTATTTTTGAAAAATTTAAACGTAGAATGAAAGATTACGTTATTAGCGAGGGCCGAAAGTCCCTGAGAACTTCTATAATGTTTATTTTAATAAGTTACAGGGGTGAAAAAACTAAGAGAAAATTTAGTGTGATTTTTAATTTCAAATATCTCATTCAAAATAAACTTTTTATTTATTCTAAGGGACTTTCGGCCCTCGGTAATAATTTAGTCTTTCATTCTGCTTTTAAATTTTTCAAAAATATTTATTGGTTTTTTCAGGATTTGAAAAAAATGAACACAATGCCGTGGTAATATTTTCCAAATCTGTCTTTGTCTTACAACGCACTCAACCGAATATAATATTGTCAGCATATATTGTCAGTCAGACACTGACAATCCGTGACAATTTTAAATATTTGACATTGCATCGTGAATATTTTGAGAAATTGATTAAATATTATTGATATATAGTGTATTTGATAAATAATTGATTTAAGACGTGAACTTAATAAAAAGTTATTTATTGTGTATTATTATTGTGGAAGATCCAAGCAGAGAATACATCAGATATATCCTGTGATCCAAGTATTTTGTTGTTAGAGATGTTCAAAATTGTAAGCGTTCCAAAATAACAACATATTATTAAAAAATCACTTTAACACTTTTCCTCTTTTCTCGATTGATTATTAGTTTTTGTTGTACAAATAAATTATTACAATCACTGAAAACATAGTTAGTGAAAAAATTATCACATTTATTAACTGAATTAATAATTTGCAATTATAAAAATAACAGTTATCCAAGAACATTCAAAAGCCATCTCTTTAAATTAATTATGACATTTTCAAGTAGAATGACATTCTAGTAATGTTTACATATCCATACCAGTGTGAATTTTACTACACGTAATTTGCCGTGTAAAGACAGAAAAAGTAGGGATACACGTAAAATATTTGCGAATTATGTACCCATAGCCTTAAGTTCCGTGTATCTATTTTTTACAATTTGCGGGGAAATTATTATTTTTATATGTAAGAAAGGTTCCAATAATCTAATCACTAAAAAAATATCAGTAGTAATTGCACAAGAGCTCTGAAATTATTGAATTTTTTCCGAGTGACACTTTGACAGTTTTAATTTCACGAGCCGAAGGCGAGTGAAATTATGTCAAAGTGTCACGAAAGCAAAAATTCTATTTAATTTCAGAGGTCGAGTGCAATTTGTTGCTATTATTTCATGAATAAAACTGTTCAAAACCAAAATTTTATTGTAATTTATTTATGTAAGTACCATTAAACACACAGTTTTTATAAATATTTGACGATTGAAAGTCATCACTTTTATAATTTTTAAAACATTAATTGTCATTAATGTCACTGAATGTATTTTTTCGTAGCACCGAAGGGGATCTGACGTAATATACTTAACGACGGGAGATTATCAAAAATTATCGATTTAATTCAGATTTCTGTAGCTTTCTATTGGTCAGAATCTCCTATGAATGAAATAATCAGTAGTAATTGCACAAGAGTTCTAAAATTATTGAATTTTTCCCGAGTGTCACTTTGACAGTTTTAATTTCACGTAGTTATTTCAAAGTGTCACGAGGGCAAAAATTCTATATTAATTTTAGAGATCGAGTGCAATTTGTTGCGATTATTTCATGAATAAAACTGTTCAAAACCAAAATTTTATTGTAATTTATTTATATAAGTACAAACTAGTACAATTAAACACATAGTTGTTATAAATATTTCACGGTTGAAAGTCATCACTTTTATAATTTTTAAAACATTAATTGTCATTAATCTCACTGAATGTATTTTTTCGTAGCAACGAAGGGCATCTGACGTAATATACTTGACGACGGGAAATTATCAAAAATTGTCGATTTACTTTAGATTTATGTAGCTTTCTATTGGTCAGAATCTCCTATGAATCAAATAATCAGTAGTAATTACACAAGAGCTCTAAAATTATTGAATTTTTCCCGAGTGTCACTTTGACAGTTTTAATTTCACGAGCCGAAGGCGAATGAAATTATTTCAAAGTGTCACAAGGGCAATAATTCTATAATATCTAACAATAAAACACTGAAAACGTTTGTTTTCTATAATTCTATAATAATTTTAGAGATCGAGTGCAATTTGTTGCGATTATTTCATGAATAAAACTGTTCAAAACCGAAATTTTATTGTAATTTATTTATGTAAGTACAAATTAGTACAATTAAACACACAGTTGTTATAAATATTTCACGGTTGAAAGTCATCACTTTTATAATTTTTAAAACATTAATGATCATTAATGTCACTGAATGTATTTTTTCGTAGCAACGAAGGGCATCTGACGTAATCTACTTGACGACGGGAAATTATCAAAAATTATCGATTTAATTTAGATTTCTGTAGCTTTCTATTGGTCAGAATCTCCTATGAATGAAATAATCAAGTTTATTTTGTATTTTAGTTTATATTGTGTATTGTACTGTCGGGTTAGATTTAATTAATAGACTTTCCAGCATTTACAAAACTTAAACAATGGAAAACTTATCTCGTTGCTACTTTAAACATTTCATAACATTGTCGAAAGTGTTGGGCAATAAAATCATTAAACAAAATTTCCTAGTCGAAGAACTGGTTTGTAAAATCAGAAAGAATAATTACGTTTTTTTCAATTGTACATCTGACATTTGCCTTATTACCGCTTAAAAAGTTTATTGACTATAAATTAAGATGTGCGTTGAAATATTAGATAAGCAGAGTTCGTCAGTTACTAATATTACTTTAGAATTAACTGATAAATATTCAAATTGCCTATTCCATTCTAAAATTACTTGCACGAGAGTTTTTCTACAGTTTTTGCGTAGTTTTAGTAATACCTAGTAAATAAGAGCAAAAACAGGTTATTACCTCCTAATTCTATCCTAGTGCATGGATTTTAATGAAATTTTGGGAATAGCCACTTATCTCCTAATTCAAAGTCTACCCTAGGCACTATGTCGCTATTATCTTAGGGATGGTTCCGACTCTTTCCCGGGGGTGGAAAATTTTTTATCAAAATAACCATGGAAGTGGTTATAGATATTATAGAACCTAATTCTAAGCAGAAACTGTTATATAATATTTTTTGGAAAACTCAATACTTTTTGAGTTATTCGTGGTTGAAAATTTGCCATTTTCATTGAAAAATGACACCTTTTCGGACGGTTTTTTAAGAATACCTTAAAAGTTATGCATCTAACGTAAAAAACTATATAACACATTTTTTAGCTTATGAAAAATCAAGGGATGTTTATTCACAATCTTCTAGTTAAAACACAAAAAGAGATATGGTAGGTGAAAAAGATGTTTTTTGGTGTATGCTGAAATCGGTGTATTCAACTTAAAATAACAGAGAAATTATCAGGAGATACCTTTTGTAGTGCTTGAAAAGACCTTTAAAACGAGCACTGTTAAATGTAAATTACATTCGAACTAAGCAAGATATGGTGCAAAAAAATTGATGACTAATGTATTGTAATAAAAAATAAAGTATATTTAGCCCCTCCTTCACCAGAATTTAAATGCATCGTTTTCCTTCTATAATACCTTTTATTATAGTGTTATTTCTATGTTCAAAAAGTTGGACGGGTTTAAAATGAATAGCTTTTGAAAAAAATAACATCAAAAAATTATAGAGCGCATTTTTAAATTATCTTAAAAATCTTCCTTTTCCTCCATGTAACTGGAAAATAGATAAGAGATGCGAAAAAAATACAGTACAAAAATGTAGGGTTTTTTCAGAAAACAATTCTGTTTTTTCTTTCATTACTCTGTGACATGTACATTGTCTTGTCAGGTGAGATGTTAGATAGTTAGGATTAAATTATTCTGTTTTAGCAGCCTTGTGAAGTAGGTCTGGATCCCGCGTATGAAAAAAAAGTTGATTAATAGCAAGCTGAAAATTTGTTAATAGCTTAAGGATGTCTAGTCGGATAAACTTTGATATATGGGAACACTGGAACAGGGGCAGTTTTAATTGTGGAACAGGTTAAAAATTTGGAACGGTCAGACCACGACAACGGCACATTTATTTTGTCTGACAGAATAGAGTTAAACTCTCCGAACAGAGATTAAACTCTCATGCAAAAATCAGACTGCTATTTATCACCTGTCATAATTCTTGTCATTTAACATATTCTACATGTTCCACTCATTAAAACGTCCATTTTGTGATAAATAACAGTCTGATTTTTCCATGAGAGTTTAATCTCGGTTCGGAGAGTTTAAGTCTGTTCTGTCGGACAAAATACATGTGCCGCTTTCGTGGTCTGACCGTTCCAAATTTTTAACCTGTTCCACAATTAAAACTTCCCCTGTTCCAGTGTTCCCATATATCAAAGTTTGTCCGACTAGACACCCTTAAGCTACTAACAAATTTTCAGCTTGCTATTAATCAACTTTTTTTTCATACGCGGGATCCAGACCTAAAGCATTTCATATGTCTGTCCATTTGCGAATATTACGCAGCCATGACATCTTCTACGTCCTAGACATCTCTTACTCTCTATTTTTCCTTCGGGTACCAGTTACTGAAAAGTGTATCGTACTCCTCGTAATATGTGCCCTAAGTATGCTGTCTTCTTACTTTTTACATAATAAAAAAGTTTCCTATCCTGGAAGCCCGCCCTTCTTAATATGTCCTCATCTCTGACTGTCCATGATATTCTAAGAATTCGGCGAAATCACCACATTTCAAAAACTTCAAGTTTGTTAACGGAGCTAGCCTTTAACGTCCATGCTTCCATTCCATACAAGAGAACAGGCGAAACGTAACACTTTAGCAACTTGTATCTCAGGTTGAAATCCAACATCAGTCAGAAATTTACGAAGCCTCAAAAAAGCATTTCTGGCTTGCTCCACTCTGCTCATTTAAGTCTCGGGGTCCCAGCTCTCGTTTAGTAGACAACCCAAGTACATATTTAAACTTGCATGACTTGCTCAGTTACGGCTTAAAAATTAATTAAAAAAAAAACAAAATGTATGGTAATCGCGAAATTAAAGAACATCAGAGCTAATCTTGTAATAGACAATACAGCGATTGAGCGTGTGTCCTGTTGTAAATATCTAGGTGCTTGGATCACAGACGATACTGATCAAACAAAAGAAATTAAATGCAGAATAGAAATTGCTAGATCAGTCTTTAATAGAATGCGCAAACTCTTCTGCAGTCGTGATATAAACATAAAGTTACGAATACGAATGTTGCGGTGTTTTGTCTTTTCCACACTGTTATATGGAGTTGAGGCTTGGACACTAAAACAGTCGACCATAAAAAACATTGAAGCATTCGAGATGTGGTGCTATAGGCGCATTCTCAAAATATCAGACAAAAGATGCGAAATTATAAATGAGATAAAAACTAGATAGATGGAATACTTGGGGCACATTATAAGGGGTGAAAAGTATGAACTTTTAAGAAATATCATGCAGGGCAAAATTAAGGGCAAAAGAAGTGTGGGAAGAAGAAAAATATCGTGGCTTCGCAATCTACGTGAATGGTTCGGGTGTAGTTCGATTGAACTTTAAGGTGCGCTGCTAACAAAGTCCCAGTGGCCCTGATGATTTCCAATCTACGCTAACAGTGGTACGTGAACGTGAAGAAGACTTGTTCGATTTCTTCTCTATAAAACAATTATACATAAAAGATAAAAATATACATATAGGTAGTACCAAGTAAACAAAAAAATAGAGTTTTGGTTTACGCAAATCGTAGTGCATACGTCAAATCCATTAGTTAAAAAAATATTTTATGGAATCGTAAAAGAAGCAAATTGTTTTAGTATACATATAGTCCAGGAACCGAAGCTTTTCACCTCGCCATTTTTACAGAATGGATCGATTTGCTTGAAAATTTGAGAATAAGCAGTGGATAGTCCAGGGATCAAAATGTATATGATGCTGAAAGGCGCTTTTACGATGGGGGTGGTTGCCACCCCATCTCGGGAGTGGAAATTTTTTATTATATTTTAACTGCAAAAGTTGATAAAAACATTCATTCTAAGCAAAAAATATTCTATACATTTTTTTGATAAAATTAATAGATTTCGATTTATTCGCTATCGAAAGTGATAAATCAAATATCAGATAAATAAAAATAATCAATGTTTTTCGATACCTATACTCATTTACGATTCATTTAATTTTTGCCGTAGAAAAAATTTTCTCAAACCAAGTTCTTGGGAATTAAATAACCTACAATTTCATATTTAAACATTTTTTTGTATGTCTGATGCTAATCTTTGTATTGTGAAGAAAATGAAAAGAAAATTTACCAAAATACAAAAATTCGTTATTTGTTTTTACCTCCAGTTTTTTAAAAACTAATCATTCTAAGCCAGTCAAACCTCTAGAATCTATTATATATAACAGCCCTACAGGCCTTCTAGAATCTATTAATAATACATAAATAAAGAAAAATGAATAATGCCAATGACTAAAAACACCGCTAACTTACATTATTATGCTTCCAATTGGATTTTTTCTTTTTTTTTCAAAAAAAATATATTGATTTTTTTTACCGTAACTATTTTATTTTTTATCTTAGAAAGTTTTGTAAAACGAATTTTGTAGATTTTTACAGGATTTATAAGACTATTAATATTAAATCTTTTTAAAGTCCTCAGTCGCAAAAAGAGGTGACTTTGAAAGGGTTGGTGAAGGTGGTTTTTGCATGTTATTATAAGTTTTAATTGTCAATAGTTCACTTAGTTTTTGCCGCAGAAAAAATTTCTGCAAACCAGGTTCTTGGGAATTAAATAAGCTACCATTTCATATTTAAACATTTTTTCGTATCTCTGATGCTAATCTTTCTATTCTGAAGGAAACCATTTTTTTCCAAACTACAAAAATTCGTTATTCGCTTTTAACTCCATTTTTTTTTAAACTAATCAGTCTAAGCCAGTCAGACTTCTAGAACCATTAATACTATATAAATAAAGAAGACCAAATTAAGGTTAATGAATAATTTTAATTAGGGTGGTGATAAGGAGGTGGCTTTCGACCACTTTTTCGCTGAAAAAAATAGGGACTGACATTCTTTTCAATATGTCACTTAATTTTTGAGCTAAAGATTTTTTTATATTCCTGGAGATAGATATTTTTAAATACTTTAAATTAGTTTGAACAAGTTATCATCTAAAAATGCATAGCTTTCCCGTCTTTTGACTTCGAAACTACAATATTTAGTATTTGACGAAGAAGAGCTAACATATTATAATAAAGTATAGCTCAGTTACTATTGGTCTTAAAGAAAATAAAAAAAAAAGTTTAGTTAATTTTTTTAAAAGGTACTTACATTTTTGTTATGTGAAGTTGTTTTGATGAAACGAAAACTTTTGGAGTTATTAGCAGAAAACCTATTAAAAACATTGATTTTTTCGATATAATACTAATACTTTCGATAGCGAATAAATCGAAAACTATTAATTTTATTAAAAAAATGTACGGAAAGTTTTTTGCTTAGAATAAATTTTTTTGACAACTTTTGCGGTCAAAATATAATACAAAATTTCCACCTTCAGGTGGAAATGGGGTGGCAATCACCCCCATGCTATAAGCGCCTGTCGGCATCATATAGATTTTGATCCTTAAACTATCCACTAGTTACTCTCACATTTTCAAGCAAATCGATCCATTCTGTAAAAATTGCGAGGTTTTGTCCTATTTTAAGCTTCATTACTTGGACTAATACTATAACTGAATAGTTTGATCTCTGGTTTTTATAATGTTAAAGTTTAGCTACACGATTTAAATTTTTTAATAATACTTTTATATATCTACAATACTTTTTTAATAATTATAATGTGGCATCCGTGTCATTTTTTATGGTAATCAGATAATTTATCATCGACTTTGCCTTAAAGATAACGTAAAAATATGATTTTAAAATGGGGCATAATTGATCTGACAAATCCTGTTTTAATTGATAGTACAACCCTGTGTATCATTAAAATTTTTTTTATTTTTTAATAAATACTGAGGTACCTATATGTTTTTTTCCTTTCCAGATTTTCTTTCTTGTCCTTGACATTTCTGTGGTACTATTGAATTGTAGTACTAACAAAATCTTTTAATTCTATGCAGCTTGATGCCGGTTGAAAATACAGATCTTTTTGGCAACCTCATCTACACCATCCCTCCCTCTCAACCATGGCCTAGCTCTTCGTCTAGTTCTCTCAGGCTTCGCCAAAAAAAATACGTCGTGCAGGATGACTTTTCTCTGATTAGATGTACAATCCGACAAGCCAGAGGTGGCGCGTGACCTTGAGCGAAAATACACAGCGACAAATGCGGAATACGAGAAGGTCAGCCGCCAGTTCTCGCTTGTCGCATTGTACTGCCCACCATGCCCCGGAATCTCATATGGAAAAATTGGGGAATTTCCCCCATCACTTCCACACTGGTCAGCTAAATAAAGAGAAATGACAGCCTTTCTCGCTCACGAAGACTTTAACCAATCATTTATGTTAAAACACCATGCCTGAATGTCACAACTAAAATAATCAAACGAGGCTTAACTCGACAATGTCAATTCTGTCAAAAGTAATGACAGTTAGAGTGAGTGCAAATAGAAATAATTTTCTATTAGTTTACAGTTTTTATTGTATTATCTTTAACGCTTTATTCTTAGTAATTTCAATTTCAGTTGGTTCCTTATCCTTCGTTTATAAAGTGTAGTTTTGTTTTAGTTGCGAAAGAACTTTGGTGTTGTGTTAAAAGTGTGATTTATTATTGTTGTGTACAAATCATAGAAAAGTTAGAAAAATGCATAGGTAAATAGTAATTAGTTTATAACTGTTTTATCTGAAACAACAAATAAATACACGTACCTATATTTAAAAAAAAATTTTCTAACTTTTTTATATCCCTTTTCCTTACTAAATTTGACAGCAAAAATAACATATTTTGCAACTTGAGAATTGCGAATAATTTATGAGTATTACTTAGATATTATTTAAATAAAATACTTTAACAAGCTTAGTAAGTTTTGGTATTTTATTTTAATAATATAAGTGAGATTATTTCTTGTAAAATAACAAGACAAGATATTTTAATTAGTAACGAAATTGCCCGCAAGAGGCGCTAAACGGATAAAATTAATGCTTGTCCATTTGAATTTCCCGCCAAATGGTGACTAGTTAACACATCGGTCGCAAATGGCGTAAGGAACCAAATTTTTACAGTGAGTTGCCTATCTATCCGGTAATACTATATATTATTTATCTATGCTGCCCACCAAAAGCGTCTAATTTTTATTGTTGTGACTATGCACCGTCTGTCTTCCGCTAATTCTTTATTAGTCCATGTGGTGAGACCACTCCCGTCTGAAAAAATTTCTGATTCGGTTTCTTTGTGGATTCCTATTCAAAAATATCTCCTTTAAACAAATCTGAAGGATACCTGGCGGAATTTTTGGGCAGAAATTGTTTAAACAATTTTTTTAAACAAATACAAAAGATCACCTTTTTTTGACACGAGGAATATTTTTTTAGCTTTTTTCAAAAATTGATAGTTTTTGAGTTATAGGCGACTTAAAATCTGAAAAATGCGAAAATACGCATTTTCAAGGCTTAAAAATCATACTTAAATTAGTATTTTTGAGCGGGCCAAGTACTTGAATTGTAGTTTAAACATTCATTTTCAAGATTCTGCAGACTGATCAGGTCTAACTTAAATGTACACCGTTGTTATTTAATTGTTAATTATGTGTGTCCATCCGATTTTTTTGCCGGTGCGGTGCGCACTATTTCCAAAAATCTCCTATTTTCCTCCGAAAAATATATTTTTTAGATTTTTTGGGACATTCTAAATAAAACAGGTTTCTTGTCATTTTTCTCAGAAGTTAATAGTTTTAAAGTTATAAGCGATTTAAAATCCGAAAATGCGCTGTAAATCGCTTTAAAACTTTAAAACTATTAGCTTTTGAGAAAAATGACAAGAAACCTATTGTATTTAGAATGTCCCGAAAAATCTAAAAAAGAATGTGTGTGTACTTTGTACGCACGTAAGAAGTTATACTTCTATTATTATGATTTCAACGAAATTAATATACTTACAGGTTATTTGTATTTTATTTAAATAATAAACTAACTTTCTTTACCTACCACTTTTAAAAAGAATTTATTAAAACGATACCAAAAATATAAAAAAAAATATGAATCGTCCGGGATTTGAACCCGGGACCTTTTGATCTCCGGTCACACGCTCTACCACTGAGCTATATCCCTTTTGCTTTGACAGGTTACAAGACTTCTCATACATACTGACAAATTTAATACAAAAATACTTTAAATATACTTACTATTATTATAAAATATCTTATTCCCGAGGAAGACAAATCCAAAGACACAAAAATTATAATAAATAATACATTTACTAAAAACACTAATATCTTCTTTTCACACCTTTTCTTGCACTGATATATTTATACATAACTTGAAAAATTCAGCAACTAAACGCCATACTCTCTGTGTGCGCATGCGCGCAGTATTATGAAATTTTACTCTCAATCGCGCCTAAAGAAGTATAACTTCAAAAATATATTTTTCGGAGGAAAATAGGAAATTTTTGGAAAAAAGTGCGCGCGGCACCGGCAAAAAAATCGGATGGACACGCATAATTAACAATTCAATAACAACGGTGTAAATTGAAGTTGGACCCGATCAGTCTGAATAATCTTGAAAATGAATGTTTAAACTACAATTTAAGTACTTGGCAACCTCAAAAATACTAATTTAAATATGAGTTTTTAAGCCTTGAAAATATATCTCGAATATACTTATAACTCGAAAACTATCAACTTTTGAAAAAAATCACAAGATATCTTTATTGTTTAGAATAACCCAAAAAATCTAAAAAAATATTTTTCGGGTCAAAAAAAGGTGATCTTTTGTATTTGTTTAAAAAAATTGTTTAAACAATTTCTGCCCAAAAATTCCGCCCGGCACCCTTCAGCTTTGTTTAAAGGGGACATTTTTGAATAGGAATCCACAAAGAAACCGAATGAGAAATTTTTTCAGACGGGAGCGGTCTCACCACGTGGACTATATACGCTATGCGGCAAAATACACAGTACTGAAATGCGTATGCCTTAAATTTGTATGTGTGATGAGCCGAAAAGTACTAAATGATTTCGGCACGTCGCGTCGTTATAACTTATGTGAATGTGGTGTTAATGTTAGGTGCTTCAGGAAGGTTCTCAGTTTTGCAGAAAAAATTTTTATCGAGGAGTACTGTTTTGGGTCATACGGATAATATCGCGAAAAGGGTCCAAGCTTAAAATTAATATTGGTTTCAGCAGGACGGAGCAACCGTCACACATCCAGGGGGTTTCTTCGAATACTGCGCGACAATTTTGGGAGATCGGCAGTCATTAGTCATAACGCCACCTGATGCGTAAATACGGGGAATTCTGAAGGAGGCAGACCGACCCACCATCTGACACTCCGGAATTGCGGACGAGAATTAAAGATTTTTTTGTGCCAGAGGGCATCTTTAATACCTGTTTTATCGGAAATGTCGTTGTGAATAATATTTGCAAGGCTTAATCATGTATAATAAATAATAATCATAAAATTCATAAACATTTCAATATTCATTTCAATATTTATTTCAGTACTGTTTATTTTGCCGCACACTGTACTTATAGTATAAGTCAAAGTTATATAGACAACATTTTCATACGTTGAACCTAGTATTTTCCTGAGTATTTTCATCTCGGATATTAATATCATATTTTCATCTGTTAGAAAGCACCCATATCTTACAACCGTACATTAGAACTGGAAGTGTTAAGGTACTATAATAATATATAATGCTTTTGTCTTCCTTTTTAGGCCGTGGCTTCCAAAGTTTTTGATTAGTCCGAAGTAGCTTCTATTTGCGAGCGTTATTGTATGGTTTATATCTTACGATGTTGTGTTGTTGGTGTTTACCATGCTTCGCAGATAAGAGAATTGTTCAACAACTTCAAACTTGGTCACCGATGTCAAAATTATGACCACGTTTTAACTTTGTGGCCTGTCCCTGGGCCACATAAATATTAAATATTTTTCAGAAAAATCATGAGTCAGCGGATCTAATGTGTTTATGGTTCGTTCTACATGTATTTTCGTCTTAATGGTAGGGGAGCAAAGTATGCTAAATTTGCAGTCACTCGAGCGTTATGAGGACCTATTGGGTTGTGATTATGAGGTCCTAAAACCAAATAAAGTTAAGTAAAATTTTCCATTTTAGTGGGGACTTTCCATTTTTTATTTAGTTTTCCATTTCCAATAATCGTTTTTTATTCTAGCGCCATCTATCCATAATTTGAAAAAATGTCTCGAATAAAAGTTGCTTATCCAAGTAAAGAATCCAAATTTGCAATAAAAATTTGGGGGTCCCATTTAAGATTTTAAAATAAACCCCCCACCCCACTTCCGTGGGGGTCGTGTTTGGTACCATTCGATAGATTTTTCAAACACATTTTGAAAGTGTATTTTTAGTGCGGCAGACTCGTGCAAATATTATTAAGAATTGCACATTTAATGATACAAGCATATAATTTGGTCCACATATACTGCACATATAGAGGTTCAAATTTAGATATGAGGCCATCTCAGATTTTGCCTTTTACAAAAATGGCGGTCATTCAAAATGGGCGACTATACATATGTGACTAATAGCACGATATCTTTTGAATGGAAAGTCCGATTTCAACCAAATTTGGTATATAGGTTCTTTTTGTGATTTACAAGATCATTGTCGTGAACTGGAAGAATCGGTTTACTAGAAGTTGTGTTTTCCTGGTTTTTTATGTAAAACTATTTTATATTATGTAAATAATTTATTTCCAACTTTTTCACCCTGTATATAGTACTTTTTCAAAATTGTAATACCACCATTGAAAAGAGCGTAAGAATATGTTTTAGGAAATATTTTAAACTTTTTAGTTATGTGAATTACCATTTAATAAATGCATAACGTATCTGCACATGTACCTATGTGTGGCAGATGCGTGCAAATATTATAAGAATTATTGTGAATTTAATAGTAGAAGCATATAATTTGGACCACATATACTACACATACAAAAGTTTAAATTTAGATATGAGACCATCTCAGATTTTGCCTTTTACAAAAATGGCGAGCATTCAAAATGGTGGCTATACATATGTGACTAATAGCACGATAACTTTTGAACCAAAAGTCCGATTTCAGCCAAATTTGACATCCAGGTTCTTTTTTTATGGATAAGATTGAAGTCCTGAACCGGAAGAATCGGTTTACCAGAAGTTGTGTTTTTACTATTTCTTATGTAAAAATATGTTGGTTTTTTTTTCAATTTTTTCACCCTGTATATATTAATTTTTCAAAAAGGTAATACCGCCATTGAAAAGAGTGTAAAAATATTTTTTAGGAAAGATTTTGAAATTTTTAATTATGCTAATTACCATTTAATAAATGCATAACGTATCTTCACATGTACCTATTACCTATGTCCGGCAGATTCATTTTGAATGCCCGCCATTTTTGTAAAAAAAAAACAAAATCTGAGATGGCCTCATATCTAAATTTGAATCTTTGTGTTTGTAGTGTGTGTGGTCCAAATTATATGATTTTATCATTAAATGCACAATAATTCTTATATTATTTGCACGAATCGGCCGCACATGGGTGAATAGGTACATGTGAAAATACGTTATGCATTTATTAATTGGTAATTAACATAACTAAAGAGTTCAAAATATTTCCTAAAAAATATTTTTACGCCCTTTTTAACGTCGGTATTAACTTTTTGGAAAAATACGGGGTGAAAGAATTGGTAAAGGAACAACATGCTTTTACATAAAAATCGGTAAAAAACAACTTCTGGTAAATCGATTCTTCCGGTTCAAGACCTTAATATTACACATCAAAAGAAAAACATATATACCAAATTTTGGTAAAATCAGAAATTTCGTTCAAAAGTTATCGTGCTATTAGTCACATATGTATAGTCGCCATTTTGAATGCCCGCCATTTTTGTAAAAGGTAGAATCTAAAATGGCCTTATATCTTAATTTGAACCTTGATGTGCTTAGTACATGTGGCCCAAATTATATGCTTCTACCATTAAATACACAATATTCCTTATAATATTTGCACGAATCTGCCACACATAGGTACATGTGAAGATACGTTATGCATTTATTAAATGGTAATTAACATAACTACAAAGATCAATATATTTTCTACAAAATATTTTTACGCTCTTTTCAATTGCGGTATTACCTTTTTGAAAAATTAATATATACAGAGGGAAAAAATTGAAAAAAAAAACCTATTTTTACATAAACAACCAGTAAAAACACAACTTCTGGTAAACCGATTCTTCTGGTTCACCACATCCATCTTAGAAATCAAAAAGAGAACCTATATACCAAATTTCGTTGAAATCGGGCTTTTCGTTCAAAAGTTATGATACTATTAAACACATATGTATAGCCGCCATTTTTGTAAAAGGCAAAATCTGAAATGGCCTCATATCTAAATTTAAACCTTTATATGTCTAGTATATGTGGTCCAAATTATATGATTGTATCATTAAATGTGCAATTGTTTCACATATCGGCCGCACTATTTGGAGTTTTCTGATCTCTGATGTTCATTTTGCGAAATATCGCGGGGTTTGTATTCAAAATTTAAAATTTACCCACCACCCCTCCCAGTGGGGGGTAATGTTTAGTACCATTCTATAGATCTTTGAAAAAGATTGAAGATGTATTTTTTAGTTTTTCGATTTGACGTTAATTTCGCGAAATATTCGCTTTTTTTGTGAAATTTTTGACTCACCCATTTCCTTAGGCCCCGCTCAAAAATGTCAGATTCTTGAAATATACACTCTTTTGCATGTACTTAACTTACCTTATCTTAATCTGACAATTGCGAGTATTTTTAAGGATAGGATTTTCCCGAACTTCCCTGTGTTAAGAGCCAATATATGGTAGAGGTACATCTGCAGGGTACTAGGTTTCTCCCCATATGATAATCTGACGCGCTCGAGTAACTGCAAAAATCACCGCTTAGGCTCCCCTACCATAATTATTTTGTATTCAACTGGTGAGATTACCATTAATATGTTTTACAAAACACAAAATTTTAATTATGATTTAATGGTGCAGTTTACTATTTTGAACCTATTCACTTAATTGGTATACTGATGGGAATTTTTATTACTTTCGCTAATAAATTTGGATATTAAATAACAATTTCTGTATTTGGTAAATTTAGATCTGATTTTAATACTATTGTTTATTTTTAAATATTTTTTCATTCCTAATTAGACAGCCAAATAGACAAGGCGAAAACGGCGGGTTCTTTGGAGAAAATATTCCCATGAGATTTTTTTGCATAATCACATTCGTGAGACATTCCAGAATAAGATTCAAGAAGTCGCCCACGCGAAAAGTAGTCCAAATTTTTTTTAACAATTTTTTTTTATTAAAATTGCAAAAATTAATATTTTTGGTTGGAACAATTTTTTTTTAAGTTTTTTGGACCATTCTGGATAAAAAAGGTCTCTAAAAAGCATTTTAAAATTAAAAAAAAAAAACGAAAAATGGCAATTTTCAAGGCTTAATAAATCGGTTAAAAGTTATTATTATGAAAGTCAGAAAGTAACTAAATCAAAGTTTAAAGCCCCCCTACAGGATTCTGAAGAAATTTTTGTCATTATTTGATTACTAAGCTGTTATTTTTAAGTAAAAATAATCAGCGCCATGCACGTATTAGGCGGCCGTCCATGATGAGTGCGAAAGAGATGCCATTCAGGCAGTCCAATGGCGAATCTCACTCGCACTCACATTTACAGCCGCGTCAATACGATCTTACCACTCATTATTGATAATTAAAAATAACAGCTTAGTAATAAATTAATGACACAAACTTCTTCAGGATCATGAAGGGGGGCTTTAAATTTGATTTAGTCACTTTCTGACTTTCATAATAATCATTTTTAACCGAGTTATTAAGTCTTAAAAATGGCCATTTTCGCGTTATTCAAATTTTAAATTGCTTATAACTCGAACACGATCAACTTTAGAGAAAAATTATAACAGACCTTTTCTGTCCGGAATGGTCCGAAAAATAAAAAAAAATTCTCCGGGCCGAAAATATTGATTTTTGCAATCTGATTTAAAAAAATTGTTAAAAAAAATTGGACCACTTTTTGCGTGGGCGACTTCTTGAACCTTATTCTGGGGTGCCTCACGAATGTGATTATGCAAAGAAATTTCATGGGAATATTTTTTCCAACGAACCCGCCGTTTTCGCCTTGTCCAAAACGATTTTATTAATTACCATGTAAACACAAAGAAATATGTGATATTTACGAACAATTCAGTGTTAAGTTTTTTAAAAAACTGTGCATCGTAAACTACAAAAATTGAACAATTTGATTATCCAGTGGCGTAACATCATACCAGGTACCTGTTATTTTTTAATCACTTTATCCACAGAGTCCTACTGGGACGTCTGTTGTATTAATAAAATTTACGTGTAGTGGTTTTGGTATCCAGGACCACTTACAATAATTACCTCAAATAACTCTCAAATATATTTACAAACTAACGTAACAATGAATAATAAGTCTTATGTCGCTGCAACTTTAACTACACCTAAACTTCCAACGTTTCCTCATAAAAATCAAGCCCTTGTCTTACATGCACTTCCAAATGTCGTTCTGTTTGGGTATATAAAAGCTATAGGTGACATTTAGGGGAGTGCATATAGTCCAAAAAAATAATAAGGAGAAAAAATAAGATGCAGGTTATGTTATGCAAACGTAAACAATTGTATGTAGTAAATAAAATTAGTTATTAAAATGCAGTACTGCAAGCAAAATACAATTAATTAAATTTACCTTTATATAATAATTGCATATCATATCAATATTGTGAAGCAATATATAATTTTTCTGCTTCAATGACAGAAGGTATAAAATATACGTCAATTTGACAATTTCAATAGACAATATGAATTATTTAAGATAGTTGCAATATTTCTTCGGGACTCGCGCACGGTCGTTTCTCGTTTCCCTTCCAAGTACTTGCACACCGCGAATAACGCTAAAGTCACCCTTCTCACAAACATTGGCGCACTGTAAACTAGCCTACGGCGAAGTGCACGGTTGAGTTATTTTAATGTAATTAATTCTTTAAAAGGATCGGAACGTATTTTCGGCTGCAATGCTATTCAAATGGGGATTCATTTTTTTCAAATCCTGAGAAAACTAATAAGTATTTTGGAAAAATTTAAACGCAGAATGAAAGATTACGTTATTAGCGAGGGCCGAAAGTCCCTGAGAACTTCTACAATGTTTATTTTAATAAGTTACAGGGGTGAAAAAACTAAGAGAAAATTTAGTGTGATTTTTAAATTCAAATATCTCATTCAAAATAAACTTTTTATTTATTCTAAGGGACTTTCGGCCCTCGGTAATAATTTAGTCTTTCATTCTGCGTTTAAATTTTTCAAAAATATTTATTGGTTTTTTCAGGATTTGAAAAAAATGAACACAATGCCGTGGTAATATTTTCCAAATCTGTCTTTGTCTTACAACGCACTCAACCGAATATAATATTGTCAGCATATATTGTCAGTCAGACACTGACAATCAGTGACAATTTTAAATATTTGACATTGCATCGGGAATATTTTGAGAAATTGATTAAATATTATTGATATATAGTGTATTTGATAAATAATTGATTTAAGACGTGAACTTAATAAAAAGTTATTTATTGTGTATTATTTGTGAAAGATCCAAGCAGAGAATACATCAGATATATCCTGTGATCCAAGTATTTTGTTGTTAGAGATGTTCAAAATTGTAAGCGTTCCAAAATAACAACATATTATTAAAAAATCACTTTAACACTTTTCCTCTTTTCTCGATTGATTATTAGTTTTTGTTGTACAAATAAATTATTACAATCACTGAAAACATAGATAGTGAAAAAATTATCACATTTATTAACTGAATTAATAATTTGCAATTATAAAAATAACAGTTATCCAAGAACATTCAAAAGCCATCTCTTTAAATTAATTATGACATTTTCAAGTAGAATGACATTCTAGTAATGTTTACATATCCACACCAGTGTGAATTTTACTACACGTAATTTGCCGTGTAAAGACAGAAAAAGTAGGGATACACGTAAAATATTTGCGAATTATGTACCCATAGCCTTAACTAATGGATCAAATAAAATTTTACAAATTGAACATGAAAGAAGAATAATTAAACTATCTTATGGTTGTAATAAAAAGAAATAAAATGTAGTACGGTGTGGGCGGAAAGTGAGCCTTACATGAATTTTGTTTAAAAATGATTTAAAAATGTGTAACTAATACAATTTTTCTTATAAAACCCTCAATTTTGCACAACTTACCTTTCAAGCATCTTACTAAATGATGTTTTATTCAAAAAAAATTTCAAACATTTAATTCAAATGATATGACGTCTCAAAGAATGTAATTTTTGAAATCTTCGTAGTTTTAGAGAATTACCAATAATTTAAAACGGTATTACTCAAGTTTGAACAGATCTATTACAGTTTTATATAAGTGCTTTTTTAAAGTTTAGGATGTAATCTTTAAAATGAACTGAAATATTTTACTTTAGAAATTAAATAAACTATTTCTTTTTGAGAAAATTAAGAAAGATAACAAAAATGTAATACAAAAACCGAAAATTACCAGCTAAAAAAATGTTTATATCACGTGATCAAAACTTTTTTCTGTAAAGCTTACCTAAAATACATTTAATAGTAAAAGCTTTAAAAATAATACATGTTCAGCAAAACATTTTTTTTTAGCTCTTATACAGTATGTCTACGTAACTTGGAACCTATTGATAACTTTTTTATTATCAGTTTTACGAAAAAAAGTTATTCTTTATAAAATACTCTGCATCGTATATAATCTAAGATGCAATCATCAAATATTAAACTGAATTAATTTTATACGAGGTATGTCAAAAAATATGAATTTCACTCATGAGAAAAGTACCGTTACATTTCACAATATCGAAAATTGTTATTAAGAAAGTTGTTTGGAATTAAAACATTTGTTTTAGTGTTTAATTACATCCTTCTAATTAAAACATTGTGAATAATAAAAGCACTTAACTCTTAAGAAAAATTCATATTTTTTACTTACCTCGTACAAAATTTAAAAAAGTTTGATATTTGATGGTTGTGTCTTAGATTTTAGACCAGGGAGAGCATTTAATGAAGAATAACTTTTTTTCGTAACAGTGATAATAAAATAGTTATCATAATTTTAATAAAATGATGATAAATATCTGTAATTTGAGAAAAAAATGAATTTTTTTTTTCGATTAGAATGATGTAATTTTATATTTAAACATAGTTTTTAATTTCAAACAACTTTTCATAATAGCATTTTTGATATTCTGGAATATAAAGGTACTTTACTCTTTAACGAAATTCATATTTTTGACATAACTCGTACAAAATTGATAAAATTTGATATCTGATGGTTGAGTTTTAGATTTTTGACTATCCAGAGCATTTTATGAAGAATAACTTTTTTTCGTAAAATTGATAATAAAAAAGTTTTCCATGTGGTTCCTAGCTACGCAGACATACTGTATAAGAGCTTCTGTATAGGAATTTTCAAATTGCAATGCCATATTCGGATTCAGCATAATCAAAAACAAAATAGAAACATATTTGATCAAAGTAAAATGATGAATTTAATGATATTTTTAAAATTATTTATACAAAACAATTGTTATTGTTTAAACAATTAATAAACAATTAGCGGCCAAATCTGCGAGTAGAACTTTTTACTTTCATATGTATATAAACTAACAAAAAAAAAATTTTAGAAAAATATAACCTTGTTTGAAATTTTCCGAAACAATGCATGTTTTCGTTCTAATTGCACTCCCCTAATTGTTACCCCCAAAAATATTACCTTTGCATCTCGAATTTCAAATAATCGTACTTATTTGTATTTATTTAACCTTCGTTGCAATAGTCGACGAACTTCTCAGTGCCCACCAAAGTATTACCATATATTCAACAGTTGTTCCTATCCGGCGACTTATTACTCCAGCTAAACGTATCCTCATATCAAATGTATCGCCCACAATACCGCACTTCATAATAGAAAAAGCACTTAAAGATATCGGATTACAAATAGTTTCTCCTGTATCATTCGTGAAATGTGGCTTACTTAGTGATGATTATGCCCACATAATGAGCTTCCGAAGAGCCTCATATGCTATTCCTGATAACGAAAATTTTCAATTCAAACCTCTCTCTTAATAACTTACGACAACATGCCAAATAGAATATTTGTATCTACTGACAAACTAGAATGTTTTTTATGCAAACAAGCTGGCCATACTGCTGACGCTTGTACAAATGCTCCAATCACAGTAACTCATACCGAACTTTCTACACCCGATATCCCCGTATCTCTTCCCACCGATATATCTCCACCGGAAAGCAGTCACTTTGAAGCTAATTCACTAAATGTACCCTCTTCCGAAATTCCAAGTACTTCAAAACAAACTGACATTACAGAGTCACCACCCCCCTAATACACGGACATAAAAGACCCATATCTACTGACAGTAATCGTAGCACCCCTCTTCAAATTTCTCCGGTCGCTACACCGGATCTAACCAACAACCAAATGCCTCCACCCTTGCTTGTCAAAACTAATACTCCCTGTGAACCCAAAAAGAAAAAATCAAAAACAACAATAACGGAAGAACATAAACTAACACTCAGTTCACTTAATGCAATTCAAGGCATCTACCAAAATAATTCATCGGAACTAACTCTTACCGAAACTCAGTTTATAGCTTTCCTAGAAATTACATATGGCAGCCCAGATCCACTTAAAGAAGCTCTTAATTTCACTTCTAACATCGAAGGATTACTAAACGACTTATCACTTCTCCATTCAGAATCAAATGAGAGGTCTTTTAAAAACCGCATTAGAGAGTCTTATCATACCAGCCGACGAGTAAAGACGTTAAATTCTAATTAATATTCGCTTACAGTTTTTGCAAAAGTTAAAAACGCGTTTTGTGAATGTGTTATTTTAACGATAAACATTGGTAAGGTGACTTTATTTAAATACATATTATAGACGGCTTCAAAAATAGGCCAGTATTTACTGGCCCCAAATAATTGATATTTTGGCATACAAATTATCAATTTCTACATCATGGCATCCTCATCTACGTCAACTAAACCTACTTCTACACCAGACCAACAATCTCTAGAACCTAAAAGCTACTCTTCCGTAACCAGACAACCAACCGCAAATGTTTTTCCATCAAGAAACCAAGCAATTGTGTTCGACGCAATTGACAACACCAAAATTGAAGATTACCTCCACAGTTTAAGCCAAATTATTCGACCAATAAATATTATTTTCTGTTCAAAGCTATCCAACAACAGAATGTACATTTACATAGCACATGAAAAATTAGTGGACGACTTTATTACCAACCACGGAAAAATCAAAGTTAATCAACAACTCTTACAAGCACGACGACTAATCACACCCAGCCAACGACTAGTACTCTCAGGCGTATGTCCATCTATTCCACACTCAATCTTAGAATCCGAATTGCAAGCACTTGGTGTCAACCTTTTGTCACCCTTATCATTTCTCCGTATAGGGACGTCCAGTCCTGAGTTCCAGCATATATTAAGCTTTAGGCGACAAACCTATATATCCCCTTTAATCAACCATACCTTACCCGATTCTTTTATTATAACCCACGAGGAGACATCATATAGAATATGGATATCTTTAGACAATCAGCAAAAGACTGTCCAACAAAGGCATCTGTATCAGGTGACACCACTTCAATTCCTCAAAATACAGAATCAGGTGAGAACTCTATTGAAAATAATTACAATCAGGCGACTAAAGAACTAACGAGTGGCATCCCACAAAATAAAACCGAACTTAACGATCAAGTTGTACAAAATGAAACACTAAGCACAGAACTCCAAACTAACCAAATAGAAACAGATCCAATATAACAAAAACGCACAGTTTCTGAGCGTTCTCCAACTCCTTCATCAGAACACGCTTTTGAAGTACCAAAAAACAAAGAGAAAAAGACTAAATTAAACCAAGGCAATAAACCAAAAAAGACGTTAGAGGAAATGCTGAAACCTACAGAAGAATTATTGAGAGACCAAAATTCCAGTTATCCCTTATAGGCCTTGGGCCCGCATATACAATTATTATTTATGACCACACCGTTGAAACTTTTTGTACTTGTTATTTGGGTGAAGTCGGACAAATTTTGAGCTTGGCGCATTATGGTAGTGGGGCGTTTGTCTGTCAAGCGGTGACGAAGTTGTCAATTTTATGCAAGAAAAAAATTTATTACCACATTGGTCATTCTATTTTAATCAATGGATTTTATCATATAAACAACGAAAACAATTTTGTCGGACAAAAATATTGGGGCATATGACGCGTCGGACACGCTAAATATGTCAAATTTATGAAAATAATAAATTTATTACCACATCGATAATTTTAACGGTATCTATCATAAAACCTTTTTACAATAATGTGGTAACCTTGTCGGACAATTTTCACGGGGCATATGCGCAGTCGGACGCGCCGAATATGTCAATTTCCTGAAAATTTTTTATTTATTACCACAGATGTCATTTTTATTTTGTACTGTTCTTTTACATGTGTAACGCATATTGGATCACTTGTCGGACAAAAATAATGGGGCGTTTTGGTACAATTAAAAGAAAAAGTAATTTTTATGCATACAGGGTGTTTGGTAAAGAATGGGCCATAGCTTAACCTCAGGTTCCTGAGGTTAAAATAGGCCGATTTAAGCTAACTTACCTTGTACAAAGTTTATAATAGCCGAGATACAGGGTGTCAAAATCAAACTTTTTTTTTATTTATTATTGAATATTTCCTGATAGGTATGAGATAACAACATGAAATTTTATATCTGGGGGTTTCTTGAGTCGAGAAATCTAAATTCCTTACCAAAAATTATGCATTGCCCAGAGGGCGCCACATATGCCTTTCAGCACTCATTTATTACGTTCAATTCTTTTTATCCCTCACTCTGTATAATTTTGACATTAAAATTTTTATTTTCCTATAAGTTTTACTTAAAAAAGGTATACTTCTTTCATCTTCCTAAACTCAACCGTTTTCGAGATAAACGCATTTTAAATATGCGATACACCATCATTTTTAGCATAATATCATTGTAGTTACACCCAAAAAATAACTTAAAATTTATGAAAATAATAAATTTATTACCAGATGGATAATTTTAACGGTATCTACCATAAAACCTTTTTACAATAATGTGGTAACCTTGTCGGACAATTTTCACGGGGCATATGCGCAGTCGGACGCGCCGAAGATGTCAATTTCCTGAAAATTTTTTATTTATTACCACAGATGTTATTTTTATTTTGTACTATTTTTTTACATGTGTAATGCATATTGGACCCACTTGTCAGACAAAAATAATGGGGCGTTTTGGTACAATTTAAAAAAAATTAATTTTTATACATTTTTGACCTCATATTAAATTACGTATTTTTCGGCTCATATTACCCGTATGCGCGCCAATGGTGAATATTAAATTCTTAACTGTAGTTAAAAAATGTGCAATAACTACCTCTTAAAACCCACCAAATTTCATTTGCATATCTCAACTGGTTTTAAAGCAATAAATAAATCGTCAGTTTGTCAGAAAAACTTCAACACCCCCTATCTCGGAAACGATGCATTTGTGGACATACGTTTTTCTCGTAAAGCAAACTGACTTTATTTTGTCATGCACAATTACTCCTTATTGCCATACTTCTTTAAAAACACACTTTGTCTATGAAAAGCATGGCTAGTTTTTAAAGTCCTTAACTTTTTTATTATCCAACATAAACGAATGAATGAAAAAACTGAATGTTGAGAAGGAATGAGGCTATAGTTAGGTTTTAATTTTAGTATTTTATAGATGCTAGAATATTCCACGGGGTGATGCGAACTTTGAGAAAAAACACAGTTTGATTCATACACTAGCTTTGCAATAAAAATTATGTGTGTACCGACAATATTACTACAGGGATATTGCTAAAGAATAAGGCGCTAATGTTACGAAAAAATCACTTAAATCGGACAAGAGGTTTATAAAATACAAACCATCAAAAATAACCCATTTTTAAGGTGGTTGATTAATTTTGGTCCAGAGTGTACATATACAGGGTGTTTGGTAAAGAATGGGTCATAGCTTAACCTTAGATTCCTGAGGTTAAAATAGGTCGATATAAGCTAACTTACCTTAGTATGAAAGTTGATAATAACCGAAATACAAGGTGATAAAGTTAAACTTTTATTTTATTTATTTTTGAATATTTCCTAACAGGCATGGGATAATAACACGAAATTCGGTAAGCAGGGGTTTTTCGGGACAATAAATCTAAATTTACCACCAAAAATAATATCTTATCCAGAGGGCGCCACATACGCCTTTCAGCGCTCATTTAATAGGATCAATTGTTTTATTTCTCACTCTACATACCTTTGAATCAACACTTTTATTCTCTTAACATTTATACTTGTAGCAGATGGATTTCTACTACAATATTTTATAAAAAATATCCATTAATTTTAATCCTATCCCAAGAAAAATATCAATTTTTCTAATTTATTTTGTCAGTTTAAATATCTTTAAAATTTCCTAAGCCGCTCCTGTTCGAAATATTTCAGAATATTTTCGCAACAAAGTAAAATCATAGGAAAGTTCCTATTTATTTGAGTAGCATTTACCAACTACGTAGATAGTTATTGTGAAATCATTCATTATTCGAGAATGAATCCTCTAAAAGGTTTGGTGTTTTTCCTTTAAGTTTTGAGCGATAAAAATCCCATGTTATTATTGGTCTGCATTTTGAAAGATCCTTGAGTTGTAGTTGACGATTGGTCAATAGTTTTGGCCGAACGATCGAGAAGAAATGCATCGTTTGGACGCGAGAGAGACGTGACGATGTAAAGTTAGTTCTAAAAGTACATCAGCTCTGTAAGCATCTTTTTGTTAGAACTCAAAAAGTCGCACTTTGCCGGCCAAAATGGTTTTCTTCTTATAGTAAAAGAACTAATGGATTTCTAACATGTCAAGGAATATAATGACAATAGTTTCACGGCATTTTAATGGATATATTATTGTGAAACAGTTCTATTGTTATGCAGTTTGATTTGCCGGTAAAAGAAGTGCGTGGTTTCCTGGTTCCTGTCCTTTATGTAGCTGTTGCTATTTTTATGATGTTTTGATTTGTTCATGTTCCAGTAAGAAATGCCCAGATGATATTATTTGGTATCGATTTTATCCAGTTTTGTAATGATTTGAATATCTTCCCCTCCCAGCCCCGTCTGAATGGAAAATTTTGAAGTTCCAAGTGTTGTGACATGGATTTTTGTTTTAACAAGGTATGATAATGTTTATTTTAAATAATTCACAAGTGGATATTATTGGTAAAGGTTTTACATAATTAAAAATGTTTGTTTTCAACATGGAAAATATATTATGTAAAGTAAATATTAGATGGCAGTGACATTTGACAGCCATGTCAAATTTTTGTTTTGGTACACTGCTAAAAATAAGGTTAAAAATTGTAAAATCATGTATTTTGTTATTATTATTCATTTCTGGTTTGAGAATGTGTCTATTCTCAATAAAAATAAAAAGGTATTAAGGTTTAAATAAACATTATAAAATGTACACATCTTTATTTCTGTAACCTCTTTATTTAAGAAAATTATTAACAGATATCTAATACAAGTGAATAAGTTTTAGAACAGAAGAAAATATAATGGCATAGAAGCCAAATGATGATAATTTGTAGCCCACTATAACCCCAATGAGGAATCTACGATGAATGTCCCCCAGTTGCTTTCCAGTAAGTACTCGATATGAGAATTTGAGGATTTTTCAAACGGCGTCCCAATTTGTTTAAATAGTAGGAAAGTCCTCAAGTCTGTGTAAGTATCCTTTGCTTATTTGGTTATGTAGTTTAGTCTTCTTTAAACCCTCCTACCCCTCCCAACGAATCTACGACCTGCCACCGCACAAAAAATGAGCTGCCGTTCGCATGAAGGTTTGCGTGTCTGTTCCTTCTGCTAGCCCCATTTCGACTCCCCAGTATCTCTATAGATAGTCTTTCCTTGATCCCATTAGAGCAGACAGGTAAAACGCTTCAACTGGCACCCAACGTGTGAGGCCGATTCATTTTTCTGCCTCCTTCAGTATCCAGTTGTTGTCTTGTCCAGTTGAACGCTTCAAATAGCGCCCTGTACGTGGGGCTCGATCCATTTTTAGCCCCCCTGATCCCATTAGCATGTGCCCACTACCATATCCCTTTAGCCTCCTTTCGGTCTCATTTGTACTACAACTGTTAGGCAGTGCCCGTCCCCTTGGGCAGCCGATCTCAGTTTGTGGTGCAGGTGTTTCCGACAACATGGAAGCTCGACTCTTGTCATTTTTTGTATGCCCATTGTTACAAGTCTAGCTTGTAGACATGTTCAACTAGTAGTTAGCCTATCTACTAGTCCCCAATGTCTTTAGCCACCCCCCACTTAGTGTTACACTTGTAATACTTGTAACGTACACCCTGAAGTTTGACCCGAGTAAATATCGCCCCAGTCTTCCCATGTAGTTTAGCCCAGATTCCTCTTGTCTTGCCCCCAGAAACTGTTTCATGTCTGTTAGTGCCCCCGAAACTGTTTCAGTCTGTTAGTCCCCATGAAAGAGCCCATTTTTGTAGTTTTTGTTGCAAAAGTTAATAATTTTTCCAAAGAGGTGTAAGTAAGTACACATTTTGTTGTGATGTTGATTTGGTCGTGCTGTTGATTGTATGGGCATGTACCATTTCATACATCATAGTGTATTTAACTTGTAACCCCATATGTATACTGGTATTGTATGTATCGTAGAACAGAATTGTATGTTATTGTAGCGTACTAACTGTATTGTATTGATATTGTACCCATGATGAAAGCATTGAATTGATTTTTTTGAAAGTATTGATGAAATATATAGACAAACAGTTGAATAAAAAAGTAACGTAAAATTTTTTTGAAAATTTTGATTAAAAGTAACGTTAAATATTTTGAATATTGAATCCAATTATGAAGTATAACAGTATGTTGTATTTTTTGCATGTATTCCTATAGATCAACAGTTTTTTACAGAATAACCGTTTTTTGTGATTATTGATTTGGTCATTTGAGTAGATGTGTAATGTTGTTGGTATGGTCCGTGTATGAGCTTAGCCCCGTATAGTCTGTGTGAGAGTAGTCCCTTGTTTTTCCAGCGAAGCCTATCTCTGTTGGTGTATGTCATGCCACAGGTTAGTTGGAGAAGTCATCCCATTGAGAAGTCATCCCCTTGAGAAGTGGCCCCGTGAAGAAGTGAAGAGGGAAACCGTGGAGAGGCCCCCCACTTCTGTGTTTTTTTCAAGCAGCCAGGAGAAAAGCTGTCACTTTTAGATTTGAAGATAGCGTTCTCTGTCGACACTGTTTGAGAATAACTGTCTTGAAGTGTAGAAGTTAGCCCCTGAAAAAGCCCCCCCCTTGTCTGTGTTGCCCCTTGTTTTTTTTTTTTTTGACTAATCTATCTTTGTAGGTGTCAAAAGGATGCCAGAGGTTAGTTAAAAAGAGCCCGTGAAGTAGTAGTTGAAGTCTCCCCCCCAGTGAAGTAGTTGAAGTCCCCCCGTGAATGAAGTATGTCTTTTTGTATCTGACATGTCACAAGTGTAATACTCGTGATGAAGGAAGTGTTGTTCAGCTATCTGTGAACACTTTCATTAGTAGTCGGAGCAAGAAATGTCTTATCCCGTGTGAGCTCATATAGGAACCAAATTTCAATATTGTTTGTGTTTGTAAGCCCCTGAGTATATCTAGAAGTCAAAAAGTATGTTGTTGTCTGTTTGTTTGTCTATCCCTGTTTTGTCTGGAAGTTTTAGAGCCCATTGTCTGTTGTCCCGTGTTGTCTATTAGCCCGTGTTGTCTATTAGCCCGTGTTGTCTATTAGCCCGTGTTGTCTATTAGCCCGTGTTGTCTGTTAGCCCGTGTCCGTGCTGGGGTTTGATTTTTTTTGGCGAATAGTTAGTTGACCTCTCTTCTCTTTGTTGATTGAAAGTAGGCCAAGAGCAGAAGCTGTGACAAGGCTGGTGAGGTTAGGATCTGGCCGCGTTGAGTACAGGTGAAGCTTGCTTTCGGTCGATAAATGGAAGCGGTTGTTCGTCAGAACTGTCATACTTTCCAATGTCCCTTTGGTCTTCCCCTTGCGTGTTGCTTTCATCCCCTGTTTTGAAAAAGTAGCCCCCCGTTTTGAAAAATAAAGTCCACCCCCAGTCTTGAGAAATGAAATGCCCCCAGTTTTGAAAAGTAAGTCTATCCCCAGTTTTGAAAAGTAAAGCCCAACCCCCCTGTCTTGAAAAATGAAGTCTATCCCCTGTTTCGAAAAGTGAAGTGTAGCCCTGTTTTGAAAATGAAGTCTTTCCCCAGCTTGTGATTTGAAAATGAGAGAGTTGTCTAGTGAACGTTCATGAAAGGTTCTTATGTCCTGGATTGGACTGTTGATTGAAAACGTAATGATGTAGTGTTCTCTATATCATATGTTGCGTTCATTTCCCTTAGTCTTGTTTAAAAAGTTTGATATCCTGTTTGAACCCAGTATACTAGTTTTTTTGGTCTTTTGTATGTTGTCACACGCGTTCCCCCCCCTTGTTGGTCTTGTTTGAATGAGTTGTTGAGATGTCATTTTTGACATTTTATCTCAACGAGGTATTTAGACTGCATTGTCTAAATCCTCCTTTTGCAGAACCGTTGCCGAATGTCCCGTGAAACTCGCTAGGTGTTTAGAGTTTAAGCAGATGCCTATCTGCTGAGCCAAGAGCTCAGAAAGATTTTTTAGTTTTTGAAAACCAATCCTGGTTAGGCAACGAGGTGATGAGGCTGTGTCTGCCCTGCTATATGGTATATATTATATGGTATATATAGTATATATGTCACTTGTGTTACTGCAGTGGATGTCAGCGAGGTCCACACAGGGCACAAGATTATTTCTTTCCCAAGGCACAGAAACTCTTGTCACCTACAGTTCTTTGTAGAGTCAAGAAACATTTAAGTCTACTCGACTTTAAAGAGTCTGGCGATTGATGGCACGCTAGCCCACTCCCTAACAATGATGTTTTGTTTTTGTTTAATCCCCACTAGCCATTATTTAAATATTTTTGTATTGTTGTCCTGTCACACCCAAGAAGTCAATGTTTATTTTTGTAGTTATCGAAAACTGAATTGGTAATCCAGTTTCCTCTCTTCCGAGGAGGCTATTGTAGCAGATGGATTTCTACTACAATATTTTATAAAAAATATCCATTAATTTTAATCCTATCCCAAGAAAAATATCAATTTTTCTAATTTATTTTGTCAGTTTAAATATCTTTAAAATTTCCTAAGCCGCTCCTGTTCGAAATATTTCAGAATATTTTCGCAACAAAGTAAAATCATAGGAAAGTTCCTATTTATTTGAGTAGCATTTACCAACTACGTAGATAGTTATTGTGAAATCATTCATTATTCGAGAATGAATCCTCTAAAAGGTTTGGTGTTTTTCCTTTAAGTTTTGAGCGATAAAAATCCCATGTTATTATTGGTCTGCATTTTGAAAGATCCTTGAGTTGTAGTTGACGATTGGTCAATAGTTTTGGCCGAACGATCGAGAAGAAATGCATCGTTTGGACGCGAGAGAGACGTGACGATGTAAAGTTAGTTCTAAAAGTACATCAGCTCTGTAAGCATCTTTTTGTTAGAACTCAAAAAGTCGCACTTTGCCGGCCAAAATGGTTTTCTTCTTATAGTAAAAGAACTAATGGATTTCTAACATGTCAAGGAATATAATGACAATAGTTTCACGGCATTTTAATGGATATATTATTGTGAAACAGTTCTATTGTTATGCAGTTTGATTTGCCGGTAAAAGAAGTGCGTGGTTTCCTGGTTCCTGTCCTTTATGTAGCTGTTGCTATTTTTATGATGTTTTGATTTGTTCATGTTCCAGTAAGAAATGCCCAGATGATATTATTTGGTATCGATTTTATCCAGTTTTGTAATGATTTGAATATCTTCCCCTCCCAGCCCCGTCTGAATGGAAAATTTTGAAGTTCCAAGTGTTGTGACATGGATTTTTGTTTTAACAAGGTATGATAATGTTTATTTTAAATAATTCACAAGTGGATATTATTGGTAAAGGTTTTACATAATTAAAAATGTTTGTTTTCAACATGGAAAATATATTATGTAAAGTAAATATTAGATGGCAGTGACATTTGACAGCCATGTCAAATTTTTGTTTTGGTACACTGCTAAAAATAAGGTTAAAAATTGTAAAATCATGTATTTTGTTATTATTATTCATTTCTGGTTTGAGAATGTGTCTATTCTCAATAAAAATAAAAAGGTATTAAGGTTTAAATAAACATTATAAAATGTACACATCTTTATTTCTGTAACCTCTTTATTTAAGAAAATTATTAACAGATATCTAATACAAGTGAATAAGTTTTAGAACAGAAGAAAATATAATGGCATAGAAGCCAAATGATGATAATTTGTAGCCCACTATAACCCCAATGAGGAATCTACGATGAATGTCCCCCAGTTGCTTTCCAGTAAGTACTCGATATGAGAATTTGAGGATTTTTCAAACGGCGTCCCAATTTGTTTAAATAGTAGGAAAGTCCTCAAGTCTGTGTAAGTATCCTTTGCTTATTTGGTTATGTAGTTTAGTCTTCTTTAAACCCTCCTACCCCTCCCAACGAATCTACGACCTGCCACCGCACAAAAAATGAGCTGCCGTTCGCATGAAGGTTTGCGTGTCTGTTCCTTCTGCTAGCCCCATTTCGACTCCCCAGTATCTCTATAGATAGTCTTTCCTTGATCCCATTAGAGCAGACAGGTAAAACGCTTCAACTGGCACCCAACGTGTGAGGCCGATTCATTTTTCTGCCTCCTTCAGTATCCAGTTGTTGTCTTGTCCAGTTGAACGCTTCAATCTAAGTACAAATAATAAAGTTATAGATTATCAAACTTAATCAAAAATTTTGGGTGGCGGAATTTTGTGCCGGTGAGTGTATATATACATTTAGTTATATCTTCATTTTTTTAAATAAGATTTTTTGCATCTGGTTTTGGTAACACTTCAGAAAAAATCACACGTCGCCACTGTTAAATAGTCAATTAAAATTATGCCTATCTTCATCTTCATTTACCATGTCCTTTCAGAATGTTGGTTACCATCATAGCTATCTTAATTTTATTCACTGCCACCCTAAATAACATGCTTGTATCAACACCATACCAATCTCGCAAGCTCGTCAGCCATGAAGTTCTTCTTCGTCCTGGACTGCGTTTGCCCGCTTTTTTCCCTTCCATAATATTTTGTAGCAACCTATATTTGGAGCCTCCCATTACATGTCCAAAAGGCCTTTGCAATCCCAAAATAGAGGGCCATGGGGTTTCCTACCCATTGTTCGACTCTTGGTCGCTTCATAGCACTTTTGCGGGCTTCAATCCACTGAAGTTTGACCCGTGTGGTCACATGGTAACATGTTTTTTGTCAATAGTCAGCAAACGCAGTACTTATCGGAAAGATAATTTTTTCAATAGTGCGCGCTTTACTTATTCTTGTGCCCTCTGATAATTCACGTACGTTCACCGTACGATCAGCTAGTACCAATTCATAGACTTTCCTTCATATTTCCAGTGTAATTGCAGGTAACTGCGGTGATCGCGATCAATCATGCAGTCCAAATTATACTGAAACAAAATATCACCAACGCCACATTATCTTTTCTGATTCCAAAAATTCATTACAAAAAAAAAACAAAAAGAACAGTAGGTATTTTATGAAGACATAGAACATGCAATATCGTATTTAACCTAGCAAGGAACAATAATATCAAAATCTGACTAATAGTATTAGTCCTGTCGCCACGGGGGTACAACGGCCTCCTTAATTCAGATGGACTTACCCAAATTTTTTTTATGTATTTTGACCCGTAGAACATGCATTTTTTGGGTAACAGTTGATCCGGATGTCGATAAGATTGTTATAAACAAGGAACTTGAGGAATTACATAACAGCGATTTTTCGCAAAACAAAACAATTTTTTGTATTTTTGGGGGATTCTCAGCAAAAAATTGTCTTACAAGTTTTTTCGTAGGATGCATAATTTTCGAGATAAACGAGGTTGAACTTTCAAAAAATAGAAAAAGTGCAATTTTTGAACCCGAATGACTTGATTAAAAAATAAAATAGCAATTCTGCTTACTGCATTTGAAAGTTCAAGTCAAGTTCTATCGGTTTTAATTATTTGCATTGCTAAAAATTAAGTTTTTATTTGTTAAACAAAGCCATAAACACATAGTGTTTCCCGTGCCCAATGCATGCGTTTTAATGTACGTAATCTACGTAGTAATTGTCTGTATGAGCGCCTACTCGTTCGATTTCAAATGAGAAATGCATTGAAAACATCATTTAATCACTATGTTTTTATAGCTTTTTTTAACAATAAAAAGCAGATACGCTCTGAGCTTCGCTGGTGTCGCTAACTAACGGATTACTAATGCAACTTTCACCGGTAATTTTTAAATTTATTATTTAATTGTTATCGCTTAATATTTACAACGCAAAAAAGTAATTAAATTGTAATCGATTTTTTTAAGATTTTGCTAATCATTTTGACGTTCTATTGATAAAATATGAATTTCTTACTTCGGATACATTTACAATTATCGTGTAGATGGCGCTAAGATTATTAGAATAATTTATAATTACATATTAGGGAACATTAAAAAAACTTAAATTCAGTATTTAAAACGTAAGTATATTTAAGGTAAAAATATATACCACAGCTTTGACCATCTAATATCTCGTACGAAGAGCTCGTACGTAGAGGGGATGTTTACAAATTCGCGAGCGCCAGTAGTGGCAAGTCTGTAAATGTTTACCGGAAATTTGACATAAATATCAAAGTGATTAATTTAAAATTAAAATTAAAAACATTAATTATAAAAAATATTAGATGGTCAAAGCTGTGGTATATATTTTTACCTTAAATATACTTACGTTTTAAATACTGAATTTAAGTTTTTTTAATGTTCCGTAATATGTAATTATAATTTAATCTAAAAATCTTAGCGCCATCTACACGATAATTGTGAAAGTATCCGAAGTAAGAAATTCATATTTTATCAATAGAACGTCAAAATGATTGGCAAAATCTTAAAAAAATCTGTTACAATTTAATTACTTTTTAGCGTTGTAAATATTAAGCGATAACAATTAAATAATAAATTTAAAAATTACCGGTGAAAGTTGAATTAGTAATCCGCTAGGAACTCCACCAGCGAAGCTCAGAGCGTATAAATAACAAACGTTTGTTGTAGAAAAAGATAGCAAATACAAAATAAGTGATTGATGTGATCGTTCATGGGTATTCTTTTATTTTTACGACTGTACTTGTAGAATAATTCAAATCCAATAGATGATGAATACAACTGTAGACACAGATTGCTGAGGCAAAAAAACAAAAGTTAAATTATTGTCAAAGAGATAGCCCAAAAAAAAAAGAAGAAGAAGGAAATATGATAACCTGACAATATTATTAATGACGCATGTCTTTACATATTATTCAATTTTTTAAATAAAATTAATCTGTCATTTATATTTATAAATTGTCAAACGTATACTGATATTATTTAATATTGTACATTCTATATGTCTAAAGTAAAAGTGGACATTGCCAAAGTAATTAGAAAATACAGTGATGAATCAGTCAATCTTAAAGAAATACTCAGAAAGAAAATACCGCACGAACGACAACGAATTCAAGAGTTTCGTAAGCAACATGGAAATTTTAAAGTCCAAGATGTTACCATTAACATGATGTATGGAGGTATGAGGGGACTTAAAGCATTAGTAACAGAAACTTCAGTCCTAGATCCCAATGAAGGTATCAGTTTTAGAGGCATTCCATTACAAAAATGTAGACAAATCCTTCCAACAACAGCTGGAGGAAAAGAACCAATTCCAGAAGGTATCTTCTGGCTCCTGCTAACAGGAGATGTACCCTCTCAAGCACAAGCTAATGCAGTTTCCAAAGAATGGGCCCAGAGAGCTGAACTACCAAAACACCTCGTTAAAGTATTGAATACAATATCAAAATCTGTACATCCCATGTCACAACTTTCAGCAGCAGTTACCATTATGAACAGTGAAAGCAAGTTCCGAAAAGCCTACGCCAGTGGAATTTCCAAGTCCGATTACTGGGAGTTTGCTTACGAGGATGCCATGGATCTCATCGCCAGGCTTCCTATGATAGCCGCCATCATTTACAGAAATTCCTTCAAAGATGGTTCCAAAGTCGGCAAAATTGACCGTTCCAAAGATTGGAGTTACAACTTTGCTAAAATGTTAGGATACGACAATCCAGAATTTACAGAACTCTTGAGATTATACCTTTCTATCCAAAGTGACCACGAAGGAGGTAATGTTTCTGCTCATACTATACATTTAGTAGGTTCAGCTCTCAGCGATCCATACCTATCGTATGCCGCTGGGATAAATGGATTGGCTGGTCCACTC
Source organism: Diabrotica virgifera virgifera (assembly GCF_917563875.1). Lineage (NCBI taxonomy): Eukaryota > Metazoa > Arthropoda > Insecta > Coleoptera > Chrysomelidae > Diabrotica > Diabrotica virgifera. The sequence goes on from NC_065447.1 coordinate 58,750,230, forward strand.
CACGGATTAGCAGTCCAGGAGGTACTGATCTGGCTCAAAAGGCTTCGAGAACAAATAGGCGATAAAGCAACAAAAGAGCAACTCAAAGATTTTATATGGAAAACTCTCAAAGCTGGACAAGTTGTACCTGGATACGGACATGCTGTATTAAGAAAAACTGATCCACGTTATACTGCTCAAAGAGAGTTCGCGCTGCAATATTTACCCAACGATCCAATGTTCCAATTGGTCTCAAATCTTTACGAAGTAGTACCTGCTATCCTCACCCAGACGGGAAAAGTCAGTAATCCGTGGCCCAATGTAGATGCTCACTCTGGTGTAATGTTCCAGTATTATGGTCTTAAAGAAATGAGCTATTATACCGTTCTATTTGGAGTGTCAAGAGCTCTTGGTACAATGGCATCACTCATCTGGGACCGAGCTCTTGGATTGCCACTCGAAAGACCAAAATCCATGACAACAGATGATTTGATGGCGCTCGTCAAGGGAAAATCGAAATAAGTCAAGTTTCTAATATTTAGTGAGATAATTAAAGTCCAATCGATTATTTAAAACATATATAGTATCATTTTTAAAATTATCAATTTATCAATAAATTGATATATTCTTCTGCTTCTTACTTTATACAGGGTGTGCAGAAACTCTACCGACAAACAAAGACAGGAGATTCCTCAGATAATTCTATGACAATTTAACCAAATTCACCTAGTCCGAAAATGCTTCCTTAGGGAACTAGAGCTCTTTGAAGATGGCGTCTTGTAATGTTCTGCTTAAATACCTCCAGAATGCTTCTAGTTAGAAAAACTAAAATTGGTACACATATTTATTTTTCAGAGATAAATAGATTAAATCCATTGTGAATTTCTATTACCAGTCATAGGCGTCCGTTTTGAGTGGGGCAATGGTTATTTGATCGCATAACTTTTTTGTCTTTAACTTTTGAGCATTTTTGATACTGGATTATTAAATTGTGAGGTATTCTAGTCCTAAAAGTTGGTACTGTGGTAAAGTACTCTTGATATAAGTTGGTAGGACACACCGTTCTCTAGAAAAATCGATTTGAAAATTTTTCGTTTCCTGAATTTGAAAAACAAATTGAAAAAATTTTTCAAAAAAAAATGGTGTATTTTACCAACTTAAAGTAAGAGTAATTTTTAGTACTAGAATACCTCATAATTTAATAATCTAGTGTCAAAAATTCTTAAAAATTAAAGACAAAAACGTTATGCATTAAAATAATCATTGACCTACCCAAAATGGACGCATATGACCGGTACTAGAAATTCGCAATTAATGAAATCGATTCATCTCTGGAATATAAATAAACGTACCAGTTTTCGTTTTTCTAAATAGTTTCTTTTTGAATTTTTTTTTTATATTCAAAATCCGAAAAATTTTTAAAGAGATTTTTCTAGAAAACGGTGTATCCTATCGACTTAAAGTAAGAGTACCTTTTAGTACTATAATACCTTACATTTTAATAATCCAGAATCAAAAATACTTGAAAAATAAAAACAAAAAATTTATGCGATAATATAATTTTTGACCTACCCAAAACGGACGCCTATGACCGGTACTAGAAATTTGCAATGGATGGAATCGATTCATCTCTGGAAGGTAAATATGTGTACCAATTTTCGTTTTTCTAAACAGAAACGGTCGGGAGATATTTAAGAAAAACTAATTACCAGACGCTATCTTCAAATAGCTCTAGCTCCTTTAAGAAGCATTTTCGAACTAGATGAATTGGGTTAAATTGTCTTAAAATAATCTGAGCAATCTCCTGTCTTCGTTTGTCGGTAGAGTATCTGGGCACCCTGTATAAACAATTCTACTGATAGGTATGGGCCATTCCACGAACATACGCCTGTTTTGGATTACTTCGACAACGAATATTTTACTGTGCAACATAAGAAGTACGAAAGTAAATGGCGCTAATAATTATTCCAATAAACAACAATGTAATTTGCAATTTACTTTCGTTCTTCTTATTTTGCACAGTAAAATATTCGTTGTCGAAATAATCCAAAACAGGCGTATGTTCGTGGAATAGGGTATATTATGATTGTTTCAGACTTTTTTCTGTTTAGTATTCATTCGTTTATAGCCTATATATTACATTTTGTTCTCATTTATGTAGCTTCCAGCATTTTCTCTATTTTGGCTCTATCGTGTCTTGTTTCTGATGCATACGTCATTATTGGGCTTATCCCTGGCCTTATAGATTATTGATTTCATCTCACACTTACTTTACCTTAGGTTTGTTCCAGTTCGATACAAAACCGTTCTTGAACGGTTACGAGTATGCGCAGTAACGAAAAATGTGTTACTGCGCATAATTATTCGTTATTGCGCATGCGGGTAACAATTCAATAACGGTTTTTTTATCGAGTTGCAACAAACCTTTTATCGTTTCCAGAGATGGCATTCATGTTATTTCGGCCCAGTATCGGGCTACTTCGGTTCCATCTTTGTTGGCGAGCCGCAAATCTTCGAGGGTACATCGATGAGGATAGTTTCTTCATATAAAAAGATCTTCCATATTTTGTAATTTTCCACAATCACAGTTCACATCATCTTGGTTTATTTTCCCCATTTTACCATGTTTGGTTTTACTGGAGCGACCCCTTGTTCTTATCATATTCATCGTTGTGGTCATTGAGAGGGTCGTACACTTTGTGGAGCAATGTCTTTTGTTAAGTGTTTTGCTAGGGTTTCGCCAATTTCTTGATTATCACTTATAGTAATATTATTTGAGATAAGACTAGAGATTTTAGTGTTTGTATTGATTCCTTGAATTTTCATTGTCAGAAATATCAGTAGGATTGGTATTTTCATTACTAGAAGATACATAGTTCCTCTAAGAAGATTTTTACTTTGTTTTATAATGAACCGTGACTTGGCTCTAGCTTTTTTTTAATGTTGTGAGATTTTTGGGGTTTTTATTTTTTCGATAATTTTTTAGTGCCACCTTATGTTGTTCTACAGAACTTTGGCATGAGGTATTCCACCAAGGAACTCTCTTTTGTTTATGTGACATAGTACTTTTGCCAATGTGCAAATTGGCAGCTGAAAGTATGATGTCTGTGATTAATGATATGTTATTATCAATATTATCTGATAGTTTGAGAGAAGGAAAGGCCATATCTGTTTGGGATGTATAGCTGGTCCAGTCAGCATTTTTAAGTCGCCAGTAGCTTCTGGGCAGAGTTTGTTCAGTATTGGGAATATTAGATGATATAAAGATAGGATAATGATTGCTATCATAATGGTCATCACAGACTTTCCAAGTTAGTAAAGGTGCAGATTTGGGATCACTAAAGGTAAGATTTATCGAAGAAAACGTCCCAGAAGAAAAATTTAAGTGTGCATTAGTCCAAGTAATGAAACTTAAAATAGGACAAAACCTCGCAATTTTTACAGAATGGATCGATTTGCTTGAAAATTTGAGAATGAGTAGTGGATAGTCCAAGGATCAAAATCTATATCATGCCAAAAGGCGCTTTTACCATGGGGGTGGTTGCCACCCCATCGCGGGGCTGGAAATGTTTTATTATATTTTGACTGCAAGAGTTGGTAAAAACATTAATTATAAGTAAAAAAGGTTCTATACAATTTTTTTGATAAAATTAATAGTTTTCGATTTATTCGGTATCGAAAGTGTTAGTTTTATATCGAAAAAATCAATGTTTTTAATCAGTTTTCTGCTAATAACTCAAAAAGTTTTCGTTTTATCAAAACAACTTTACTTAACAAAAATGTACCCTTTGAAAAAATAAACAAAATCGTTTTTTTTTTTTTATTTTCTTTAAGACCAACAGCAATCGAGCTATACTTTATTATATGTTGGCTCTTCTTCGTTAAATGCTAAATATTGTAGTTTCAAAGTCAAAGGACGGGAAAACTATGCATTTTTCGAGGATAACTTGTTGAAACTAATTTAAAGTATTTAAAAATATGTATCTCCAGAAATAAAAAAAATCTCTAGATAAAAAAATTAAGTGACTTATATTGAAAAGAATATCAGTCTCTATTTTTTTCAGTAAAAAAGTGATCGTAAACAACCCTCTAATCACCACCCTAATTAAGATTTGTCATTTACCTGATTTGGTTTTCTTGATTTATGTATTGTTAATAGGTTATAGAAGTTTGATCGGCTTAAAATGATTAGTTTTAAAAAAAATGGAGTTAAAAGCGAATAACGAGTTTTTGTAGTCTGGTAAAAAATGCTCTTTCCTTCAGAATAGAAAAATTAGTATCAGAGATACGAAAAAATATTTAAAAATGGAATTGTAACTTATTTAATTCCCAAGAACTTGGTTTGCAAAATTTTTTTTACGACAAAAATTGAGTAAGATATTGACAATTAAACTTGTAATATCATGCAAAAACCACCTTTACCAACCCTTTCAATGCCACCTCTTTTTGTGACTGAGAATTTTAAAAGGATTTAATATTAATAACCTTATAATTCTTGTAATTACCTACAAAATTCTTTTTTAACAAACTTTCTAAGATAAAAAGCAAAAAAGTTGGTTAAAAAATCAATATATTTTTTTGAAAAAAAAAGGAGAAATCAAATTGGAAGCATAATAATGTAAGTTAGCTGTATTTTTAGTCATGGGCCTTATTTATTCTTCTTTATTTATGCATTGTTAATAGATTCTAGAAGTTTGACTGGCTTAAAATGATTAGTTTTTAAAAAACTAAAGTTTAAAGCGAATAACGAATGTTTGCAATTTGGTAAAAAATGCCATTTTCTTCAGAATAGAAATTGTAGGTAATTTAATACCCAAGAACTTGCTTTCATAACATTTGTTCTACGGCAAAAATTGAGTGAATAGTAAATGAGTATGCCATCGAAAAACATTGATTTTTTAAATATAAAACTAACACTTTCGATAGCGAATAAATCAAAAACTATTAGAAGATGAAGTTTTCGATCCTAATAGCATTATTAATAATATTTAAAGAATATTAAAATATTACTAAAAGATTTTTAAATTGAAAACTTATTGGTCCATTTCCTTGGTAACACCTCCAAGGCTTCTAAAATTTGCAAGCCAAATAGATGCTGAAGCGAAGAAGACAAGAGGGAATTCAAAAAACTTACAATTCACGACCCCGTCTGTTCAGCTGGTAAATTCCAACAGAAAATGGACCTAGTTACTCGAAGGAGTAAAGACCAATATAAAAATAAAATAAAATTTTTATTTTTAATTCAGTTGCAATGCGAAGGCAAAACAATCTTACTTTTCAATTAGAATACGGAGCGCAGTCCAGTCCTCTGAATCGCGATTTTCGGCTCTTATTGGAGCCTCATCGGAGAGAACGTAGGCTTATTCTCCTTGGAGATGAGGCTCCAATAAGAGCCAAAAATCGCGATTCAGAGGACTGGACTGCGCTCCGTATTCTAATTGAAAATTAAGACTGTTTTGCCTTCGCATTGCAACTGAATTAAAAATAAAATTTTTATTTTATTTTCAAAAACTATTATGTAATTTTATCAAAAAAATGTATAGAACATTTTTTACTTAAAATGAATGTATTTATTAACTTTTGCGGTCAAAATATAATAAAAAATTTCCACCCTCGAGATGGGGTGGCAACCACCCCCATGGTAAAAGCGCCTATCCGCATCATATAGATTTTCATCCGTGGACTATCCACTACTTATTCTAAAAAATTTCAAGCAAATTGATCCAATCTGTAAAAATTGCGAGGTGAAAAGCTTGGGTTCCTGGACTATATTAGAACCTGTATTTAATATGCAGGAGCCTGTACAGTTAATTACGTTCTCGATAGTTTTGCCTTTATCTGACGTATGATTGGATCCCCACATAGAATTATGAGCATTAAAATCGCCTAAGGGCCAATGTCAAATTTTTTGTTTTTTTGTACAGCTTTCTTTTGAATTTAATATTGACCAAACAAAATGCAAAAAATTGAAATTGGCCATTTTGACACCAAGTCACATAATGTGGCTTAATGCTAAAAGAGCCAGTGTCCATTTTTTGCATTTTGTTTGGTCAGTATTAAATACAAAAGAAAGCTGTACAAAAAAACAAAAATTTCACATTGCCCCTTTTAGAACCAAGCCACAGAAATAAGGTCTAGGAGTTATATTTCCTTTAGTGAGTGGTTGGGTGGAATAGACCATTTCAGGTCACGTGACTTTGACACCGTCGCTGAGGGGCAAAAATTGTGTTTTCGGTGTTCTTTTTGCTATTTTCTCGTTTTATTATAAGAAATCTGTGGTTTTAACTACAAAAACTTCAAATATTAGATATAGGACACCCTCATAGGGGATGCAAAAGCCCGGTATAATCATAAAATCAGTTTTCTTGACCCATATCGTCGTTCTGTCTATAGTGCATTGTGATTATAGTGATTTAAAACATCTCGGTCTTTAAATGCGGATGGCATTATAAAAAAAGCTCACTTTATCTCTTTTACTTTTACTGGAACACTTTACAACTGAACAATACGCTGGTATTTTAATCATATTCTTAAATTAAACAATGGTTTTGTACACTTAACCTACTTTGTTTACAAGATCTTTGCCCTCCAGTCGCTGTCAAATGACGTCACCCTGGAATGGTCTTATGGTCTATTATACACTACAAATAGTGAGGTTATTTGGACACCATACGGTTACGGCGATAGCCTCAAGTTCGGTGGTGAGAGAGAGATGAGACGAAAATAGTTCGCTGGAAATAAAAATTGAGGATCCACCACTGGCTCTATTGCAGTCAGTTCGAACATAATGATAGTCTTCAAAACTTTTTAGGTTAGGAAGTTTGGACAATTTGGAATTAGTTTCTTGTAAACATATGATTTCAGGTTGTTCTTCGGCAACTAATTGCTGGATTCTTTCTAAGCGAGGAAAAACTCCATCGCAATTCCATTGTATTATTTTGAAAGCGAGTTTTAGTTATAGTGAGAGGCAGGAAACTGTGAAGATTAAAGAGCATGTTCAGAAATAGGAGCGGTGGTTTCATCTTCAGTTTGGTAATCAGACGAGGCACTTATATTGTCATTGTCATCAGGATTAAGTTTAATTTTAAGTCATCAGGATTAAGTTTAAGTCGTTTATTTTTTTTTTGTAGTATAGTAATGCGGTTTTTTTTCCTTACAATACGCATCAACCACGCAGGGTTATTAGCGTGTATGGATTGTGTTACAAAATTATAACTTAAAAATAGATTTTAAACATAACAATAGGAAATTATAAAAAGCTCTAAATCTATACAAAGTAAAGTAAAATACTATATTTTTGGTAAGAGGTTGCAGTCTTTGAGGAATGTGAAAATGCTTTTTGTATCACTGTCTTTTCCGAGTGCACTATTTAATGTTGGTGGTATGTTGCACTTTTTTCGTTGCACTTTATACTTCGGACACTGCAATAAACAATGCTTTACGGTAAAGACACTTCTGCACAAATCACACACAGGTTGATCGGCACGTTGGGGTATGTAGTCATGGGTTAATCGAGTATGGCCAATCCGGAGACGAGTGAAGATTACTTGCTCTCTTCTGATTTTGAATTGTGGAATTTGATTGTGGTTAATGCCAACTTCGTATAGCTTGGTTGATGAGTCCCTCCATGTATCCTGCCATATTTTAAAAGTATTTACTTTGAAATATGCTTTCAGGTCGGTGTGTAGGGTTTTCGTGTTCTCTTCTGCGTTTGGGTTATTAGGTGCATTCTTTGCTATTTTGTCCACAACCTCGTTACCTTCGATTCCAGTATGAGATGGTACCCAAATAAAATTAACTTTAATATTCATATTTTCTGCATATTTCAGTTCCTTTTTAATGAAAGTAGTAGTGGATGATCAGAATAGAGTTGTTTTAATGCCAATATTGAGCTGAGAGAATCTGTGATAATGATGTTTCTCTTATTATTTTTGTTAACTATCAGAGCCAGTGCTTTTAGAATAGCAAACAGTTCAGCGGAGAACGTTGTTGTATATGAAGGTAACTTATAAGCTGCTGTGTAATCTGACGAGTAGATTGCTGCGCCAGTTCCGTCTTCGTTTTTGGAGGCATCGGTGTAAACTTTGAAGCAGCTACCATATTTGCTTAATATTTTAAGAAATTCTTGATTGATTTGACTTGCAGGCGTTTCTGATTTGTTTAGTCGCAATAAGCTGGTATCAGTAGAGGGAAGGCGAATTGTCCAAGGAGGAAGGGTTTGGATTGCGGAAATATCGTAGGTGTCTGGAAAATTAATACCTATTTTTGATAAGTAAGTTTGTATGCGGTAATAAAAAGGGTGATCAGTTCTATTTGAGTTTTGGAAACAACTTTTAAAGCGGTCAGCAAATACGTTGTGTATAACTGGGTTATCTTGATTAGAGGATACTGCAGTGGCATAAGAAAGACTTAGATATTGTCTTCTAAACGTGAGTGGGATCTCTCCAGTCTCCCAGTATAGAGTTTGTATTGGACTTGTGTGGTGTGCTCCTAAGGAAATTCGAAGACCTGTATTTTGAATCACATCTATTGTTTTTAAGTACGTCTTTTTTGAGGAGTTGTAAACGATTGAGCCGTAGTCAAGTTTGGAACGTACTAGGGCCTTGTAGATATGTAGTAATGTAGACGAGTCGGCGCCCCATTTTTTGTTTGCAAGTGATCGTAATAAATTTATTCCAGGCTGACATGTCTTTTTTAAATATTCTAAACGTATTTTCCAAGTTAATTTTTGATCAAATATCATACCGAGAAATCTAACTTCGTCTACATATTTAACCTGTGCTCCATTTAAGTATAAGTTCTTCAGTTGTATTTGGTGACTTTTCGTAAAACACACTGCTTTGGTTTTAAGGGTATTAAACTGAAGTCCACTTGTGGATGACCATTCTTCAATATGATTTATGGCTCTTTGGACATGGTTATGGATAGTTGTTGGGTTCTTTCCTCTACAAAGTATAACCAAATCATCTGCATATAGCCTAGCTTTTACAGGAGGTTTAATTTTTGCGGTAATAGAGTTCATAGCTATAAGAAACAGAGTTGTGCTAAGGTTCGAGCCCTGTGGTATACCATTTTCTTGATTTCTTGTTGAGGAATATACGCCATCTGCTCTGACTTGAAACTGTCTATTTTCTAATAAGTTTGATATATATTTGAGTATATTACCTCTAATTTTCCATTCGCTAAGAGTTTTTAATATTGATAATTTCCACACTGTATCGTAGGCTTTACGAATGTCGAAAAATATTCTGATAAAATGTTGTTTAATTGCAAAAGCCTCATGTATTTCCGATTCTACGTCAATAAGATTGTCTACAGTAGAACGATGTTTTCTGAAGCCACTCTGTTCTGGTATAATTAATTTTTTTGATTCCAGATACCACATTAGTCTGTTATTTATTATTTTCTCTAGCATTTTGCCCATACTACAAGTAAGAGATATTGGCCTATATGTTTCGGGATCTGATTTTGATTTACTTTGCTTAGGAATAAGAATTATTATTGAATTTCTCCACGATTTTGGAAATAAACTTTTCGAGAAGATTAAGTTGAAAATGCTGAGTAAGTGTTCTTTAGATGGGTAGGTGAGGTTTTTTAGAAAAATAGTGGGTATATTATCTGGTCCAGGGCACGAGTTCTTACAGTTTTTTATTACCGCTTCTAATTCATCCATCGATATTGGAAAGTTTATTTCACTATTATTTTGATCTTCATAATCTATGGTATATCTTTCCTCATTTCTTTTGTTCCTTAAGAAATTTGGTGAATAGTTTGCGTCGCTTGAATTTTTTTCATAAACTAATGACAGTATATTTGATATTTCCTTTTGGGATTTATATATTATATTATTTTGCTCTAACAGATTTATTGACTTGTGTGATTTTGCACCAGATATTCTTTTTACTTTTTTCCATACAGTTGTCATTGGAGTAGAACTGTCAGTTGTTGAAACGTATGTTTTCCAAGATTCGCGCTTAGCTTTTTTGATAGTAAATCTGGCTATAGCTCTTAATCGTTTAAATTCTAAAGAGTTTTGTTCATTTTTCTGTCGTTTGAATTTATTAAACGCTTTTTTGGATTGTTGTATTACTTGTCGACATTCATGATTCCACCAAGGAACTGGATGGAATTTACTATTGAAGTTAATTTTTCCAATATTTTTATCTGCTGAATCTATTATTAGTTTTGTAATGAAAGCTACCTCTTCGTTCACATTACTATTTTCATTTATGGCATGAAAGTTGCGTTCGATATGATTTTGAAATTTCGTCCAATCCGCATTTTTTAAGTTCCATTTTTCTTCTGGTATAGCTGTAGATGCATCTTCGTTATGGATTAAAATAGGATAATGGTCGCTGTCGTATGGCTCTGGTAATATATCCCATGAAAGTGTATGCGTTATTGATGGTTCACATATAGATAGGTCGATAGCAGAACCCTCGCCCGTTCTTATGTCGAAACGGGTATCTTGTCCATCATTAAGTAAATTTAGGTTGAGTTTTTCCAGAAGTACTTCTATTTTTCTACCAAGATGTGTTAATTTTTTTGAACCCCATAAAGGATTATGTGCGTTGAAGTCCCCGACAATTAATCGTGGAGTAGGTATTTGTTCTAAAAGATCCGATATTTTGTTATGGTTAAGTTCTTGATTGGGGGGGGGGGGATGTATATGTTACATACGGAAAAACTAGTTACGTCTTTGATTCTGACTGCAATTGCCTCAATGTTTGTTTCTAGTGGTATTGCTGTGCTATTAATGTCGTCCTTTATGTATATGGCTACTCCTCCACTGGCGATTTTAGCATGTTGTCGATTTTTAGAGAAACAATTAAAGTTTTTTAGTTTATGTGCAGTGTTGTTTTTAAAATTAGTTTCTTGTAAACATAGAATCATTGGTCTGTATTTTGAGATTAGTATCTGCAACATTTCTAAATGGGTGTAATACCCATTCAGATTCCATTAAATTAAACTAGTGAATGATATTGATATTTTAATATGTGTCCGTAGAGGTGTCGCTTTCTGGTTCGGTATGGAAGTCCGGATCAATCTGTCGTAAAATTTTATTTCTTATTCGGGTGCATGTCCTTTTAATTTTTCGGTCAATTAGTTTAGGATAAATTTTTTTCAGTAGGTCTGTAACTTCAGAAATTTCATTGGTATACATTTTTGTAATGCTTATTGGGTCGGAAGAGCCTGTACAATTTTCGAAGAAATCTATTAGTTGATCATAGCTTAATAGGCCTTGGGCCCGCATATACAATTATTATTTATGACCACACCGTTGAAACTTTTTGTACTTGTTATTTTTGTGGAGTCGGACAAATTTTGAGCTTGGCGCATTATGGTAGTGGGGCGTTTGTCTGTCAAGCGGTGACGAAGTTGTCAATTTTATGCAAGAAAAAAATTTATTACCACATTGGTCATTCTATTTTAATCAATGGATTTTATCATATAAACAACGAAAACAATTTTGTCGGACAAAAATATTGGGGCATATGACGCGTCGGACACGCTAAATATGTCAAATTTATGAAAATAATAAATTTATTACCACATGGATAATTTTAACGGTATGTACCATAAAACATTTTTACAATAATGTGGTAACCTTGTCGGACAATTTTCACGGGGCATATGCGCAGTCGGACGCGCCGAAGATGTCAATTTCCTGAAATTTTTTTATTTACAACCATTTTTCCGACAACATTAGTAGGTTATAAGTAATTATATTCTTAATCAAAAAATCAAAGTGTCGGACAAAAATATTGGGGCAACTCGACAGTCGGACAAAAAATTTAATTTTTATTAGTAAAGTATACTTTCAAATTATGCTGGGTTCGTGCATCCCTTATCTTTACAACCATTTTTCCGACAAAAGTAGTAGGTTACAAGTAATTATATTCTTAAACAAAAAATGTAATTGTCTGACAAAAATGTTGGGGCAAACGAACAGAAAACTTAATTCTTTTAGGCTATCGACGAGGAGGTATTATCAAAAAAAAAATTTAAAACAGTGCTTCTCGGTTACTTTTGAATCGATTTAGCTGAAAATTGGTACACACACTAAGTAAAGCATTTAAAAGGGTATGACGTAGATCGGAACCCAAAATTTTCTTAAAAAATTTTCCGACAAGAGGGAAAATTTTAGAAAAATTGTGATCTGATAATTTGTGTATATACTCCTTGAACAACGACAAACATCGTTCTGTATTTTTTCTCGAATTAAAAAAAAATTTTCAGCACATGTATCAGGTTATAAGTAGTTATATTCCAAATCAAAAAATCTAAGTGCCCGACATAAATAGTGGGGCACATCCAAAGTCGGACAAAAAATTTAATTTTTATTAATAAACTATACTTTTAAATTATTCTGGGTTCGTGCATCCCTTATCTTTACAACCATTTTTCCGACAAAAGTAGTAAGATACAAGTAATTATACTCTTAAACAAAAAATGTAATTGTCTGACAAAAATGTTGGAGCAAACGAACAGGAAACTTAATTCTTTTAGGCTATGGACGAGGAGGTATTATCCAAAAATATTTTAAAACAGTTTTTCTCGGTTATTTTTGAATCGATTTAGCTGAATATTGGTACACACACTAAGTAAAACATTTAAAAGGGTATGACGTAGAGCTGTACCCAAAATTTTTCCAAAAAAATTTCGGACAAGAGGGAAAATTTTAGAAAAATTGTGATCTGATATTTGCGTACATACTCCTTGAACAACGACAAACATCGTTCTGTAGTTTTTTTTTCAATTAAAAAAAATTTCCGACACAAGTATCAGGTTATAAGTAGTTATATTCTAAATCAAAAAATCTAAGTGTTCGACAAAAATATTGGGTCAAATCCAAAGTCGGACAAAAAATTTAATTTTTATTAATAAACTGTCTTTTAAACAATACTGGGTTCGTGCAACCCTTACCTTTAAAACCATTTTTCCGACAGTATTAGTAGGTTATAAGTAATTATATTCTTAATCAAAAAATCAAAGTGTCGGACAAAAATATTGGGGCAACTCGACAGTCGGACAAAAAATTTAATTTTTATTAGTAAAGTATACTTTCAAATTATGCTGGGTTCGTGCATCCCTTATCTTTACAACCATTTTTCCGACAAAAGTAGTAGGTTACAAGTAATTATATTCTTAAACAAAAAATGTAATTGTCTGACAAAAATGTTGGGGCAAACGAACAGAAAACTTAATTCTTTTAGGCTATCGACGAGGAGGTATTATCAAAAAAAAAATTTAAAACAGTGTTTCTCGGTTACTTTTGAATCGATTTAGCTGAAAATTGGTACACACACTAAGTAAAGCATTTAAAAGGGTATGACGTAGATCGGAACCCAAAATTTTCTTAAAAAATTTTCCGACAAGAGGGAAAATTTTAGAAAAATTGTGATCTGATAATTTGTGTATATACTCCTTGAACAACGACAAACATCGTTCTGTATTTTTTCTCGAATTAAAAAAAAAATTTTCAGCACATGTATCAGGTTATAAGTAGTTATATTCCAAATCAAAAAATCTAAGTGCCCGACATAAATAGTGGGGCACATCCAAAGTCGGACAAAAAATTTAATTTTTATTAATAAACTATACTTTTAAATTATTCTGGGTTCGTGCATCCCTTATCTTTACAACCATTTTTCCGACAAAAGTAGTAGGATACAAGTAATTATACTCTTAAACAAAAAATGTAATTGTCTGACAAAAATGTTGGGGCAAACGAACAGGAAACTTAATTCTTTTAGGCTATGGACGAGGAGGTATTATCCAAAAATATTTTAAAACAGTTTTTCTCGGTTATTTTTGAATCGATTTAGCTGAATATTGGTACACACACTAAGTAAAACATTTAAAAGGGTATGACGTAGAGCTGTACCCAAAATTTTTCCAAAAAAATTTCGGACAAGAGGGAAAATTTTAGAAAAATTGTGATCTGATATTTGCGTACATACTCCTTGAACAACGACAAACATCGTTCTGTAGTTTTTTTTTTCAATTAAAAAAAATTTCCGACACAAGTATCAGGTTATAAGTAGTTATATTCTAAATCACAAAATCTAAGTGTCCGACAAAAATATTGGGTCAAATCCAAAGTCGGACAAAAAATTTAATTTTTATTAATAAACTGTCTTTTAAACAATACTGGGTTCGTGCAACCCTTACCTTTAAAACCATTTTTCCGACAGTATTAGTAGGTTATAAGTAATTATATTCTTAATCAAAAAATCAAAGTGTCGGACAAAAATATTGGGGCAACTCGACAGTCGGACAAAAAATTTAATTTTTATTAGTAAAGTATACTTTCAAATTATGCTGGGTTCGTGCATCCCTTATCTTTACAACCATTTTTCCGACAAAAGTAGTAGGTTACAAGTAATTATATTCTTAAACAAAAAATGTAATTGTCTGACAAAAATGTTGGGGCAAACGAACAGAAAACTTAATTCTTTTAGGCTATCAACGAGGAGGTATTATCAAAAAAAAAATTAAACAGTGTTTCTCGGTTACTTTTGAATCGATTTAGCTGAAAATTGGTACACACGCTAAGTAAAGCATTTAAAAGGGTATGACGTAGATCGGAACCCAAAATTTTCTTAAAAAATTTTCCGACAAGAGGGAAAATTTTAGAAAAATTGTGATCTGATCATTTGTGTACATACTCCTTGAACAACGACAAACATCGTTCTGTATTTTTTTCTCGAATTAAAAAAAAAATTTCAGCACATGTATCAGGTTATAAGTAGTTATATTCCAAATCAAAAAATCTAAGTGGCCGACAAAAGTATTGGGGCAAATCCAAAGTCAGACAAAAAATTTAATTTTTATTGATAAACTATACTTTTAAATTATGCTGGGTTCGTGTATCCCTTATTTTTACAACCATTTTTCCGACAAAGGTAGTAAGCTACAAGTAATTATATTCTTAAACAAAAAATGTAATTGTTTGACAAAAATCTTGGGGCAAACGAACAGAAAACTTAATTCTTTTAGGCTATCGACGAGAAAGTAATATCAAAAAATTTTAAAAGAGTTATCTCGGTTATTTTTGAATCGATTTAGCTCAAAATTGGTACACACACTAAGTAAAATATTTAAAAGGGTATGACGTAGAGCTGTACCCAAAATTTTCTTAAAAAATTTTCCGACAAGAGGGAAAATTTTAGAAAAATTGTAATCTGATATTTGCTTACATACTCCTTGAACAACGACAAACATCGTTCTGTAGTTTTTTTTTAAATTAAAAAAAATTGCCGACACAAGTATCAGGTTATAAGTAGTTATATTCCAAATCAAAAAATCTAAGTGTCCGACAAAAATATTGGGTCAAATCCAAAGTCGGACAAAAAATTTAATTTTTATTAATAAACTGTCTTTTAAACAATACTGGGTTCGTGCAACCCTTACCTTTAAAACCATTTTTCCGACAACATTAGTAGGTCATAAGTAATTATATTCTTAATCAAAAAATCAAAGTGTCGGACAAAAATATTGGGGCAACTCGACAGTCGGACAAAAAATTTAATTTTTATTAGTAAAGTGTACTTTCAAATTATGCTGGGTTCGTGCATCCCTTATCTTTACAACCATTTTTCCGACAAAAGTAGTAGGTTACAAGTAATTATATTCTTAAACAAAAAATGTAATTGTCTGACAAAAATGTTGGGGCAAACGAACAGAAAACTTATTTCTTTTAGGCTATCGACGAGGAGGTATTATCAAAAAAAAAAAAAAATTTAAAACAGTGTTTTTCGGTTACTTTTGAATCGATTTAGCTGAAAATTAGTACACACGCTAAGTAAAGCATTTAAAAGGGTATGACGTAGATCGGAACCCAAAATTTTCTTAAAAAATTTTCCGACAAGAGGGAAAATTTTAGAAAAATTATGATCTGATAATTTGTGTACATACTCCTTGAACAACGACAAACATCGTTCTGTATTTTTTTCTCGAATTAAAAAAAAATGTCAGCGCATGTATCAGGTTATAAGTAGTTATATTCCAAATCAAAAAATCTAAGTGCCCGACATAAATAGTGGGGCACATCCAAAGTCGGACAAAAAATTTAATTTTTATTAATAAACTATACTTTTAAACTATTCTGGGTTCGTGCATCCCTTATCTTTACAACCATTTTTCCGACAAAATTAGTAGGATACAAGTAATTATACTCTTAAACAAAAAATGTAATTGTCTGACAAAAATGTTGGGGCAAACGAACAGGAAACTTAATTCTTTTAGGCTATGGACGAGGAGGTATTATCCAAAAATATTTTAAAACAGTTTTTCTCGGTTATTGTTGAATCGATTTAGCTGAAAATTGGTACACACACTAAGTAAAACATTTAAAAGGGTATGCCGTAGTGCTGTACCCAAAATTTTCCCAAAAAAATTTCGGACAAGAGGGAAAATTTTAGAAAAATTGTGATCTGATATTTGCGTACATACTCCTTGAACAACGACAAATATCGTTCTGTAGTTTTTTTTCTCGAAATAAAAAAAAATCCGACACAAGTATCAGATTATAAGTAGTTATATTCCAAATCAAAAAATCTAAGTGTCCGACAAAAATATTGGGGCAAATCCAAAGTCAGACAAAAAATTTAATTTTTATTGATAAACTATACTTTTAAATTATGCTGGGTTCGTGTATCCCTTATCTTTACAACCATTTTTCCGACAAATGTAGTAAGTTACAAGTAATTATATTCTTAAACAAAAAATGTAATTGGTTGACAAAAATCTTGGGGCAAACGAACAGAAAACTTACTAACTTACTACTTTGTAACTTACTACTTTGTCGGAAAAATGGTTGTAAATATAAGCGATGCACGAACCCAGCATGATTTAAAATTATAGTTTATTAAATGTAGTAATGAAACACAGACTTACTCACAATCATTTATTATAGTTATTACTATTTATTATAGTTTATTAATAAACATTAAATTTTTTATCCGACTTTGGATTTGCCCCAATATTTTTGTCGGACACTTAGATTTTTTGATTTGGAATATAACTACTTATAACCTGATACTTGTGTCGGAAATTTTTTTTTTCAAGAAAAAAAACTACAGAACGATGTTTGTCGTTGTTCAAGGAGTATGTAAGCAAATATCAGATCACAATTTTTCTAAAATTTTCCCTCTTGTCGGAAAATTTTTTAAGAAAATTTTGGGTACTGCTCTACGTCATACCCTTTTAAATGTTTTACTTAATGTGTGTACCAATTTTGAGCTAAATCGATTCAAAAATAACCGAGAAAACTCTTTTAAAATTTTTTGATATTATTTTCTCGTCGATAGCCTAAAAGAATTAAGTTTTTTGTTCGTTTGCCCCAAGATTTTTGTCAAACAATTACATTTTTTGTTTAAGAATATAATTACTTGTAACTTACTACCTTTGTCGGAAAAATGGTTGTAAAGATAAGGGATACACGAACCCAGCATAATTTAAAAGTATGGTTTATCAATAAAAATTAAATTTTTTGTCCGACTTTGGATTTGCCCCAATATTTTTGTCGGACACTTAGGTTTTTTGATTTGGAATATAACTACTTATAACCTGATACTTGTGTCGGAAATTTTTTTTTATTTCGAGAAAAAAAACTACAGAACGATATTTGTCGTTGTTCAAGGAGTATGTACGCAAATATCAGATCACAATTTTTCTAAAATTTTCCCTCTTGTCCGAAATTTTTTTGGGAAAATTTTGGGTACAACTCTACGTCATACCCTTTTAAATGTTTTACTTAATGTGTGTACCAATTTTGAGCTAAATCGATTCAAAAATAACCGAGAAAACTCTTTTAAAATTTTTTGATATTACTTTCTCGTCGATAGCCTAAAAGAATTAAGTTTTCTGTTCGTTTGCCCCAAGATTTTTGTCAAACAATTACATTTTTTGTTTAAGAATATAATTACTTGTAACTTACTACCTTTGTCGAAAAAATGGTTGTAAAGATAAGGGATACACGAACCCAGCATAATTTAAAAGTATGGTTTATCAATAAAAATTAAATTTTTTGTCCGACTTTGGATTTGCCCCAATATTTTTGTCGGACACTTAGATTTTTTGATTTGGAATATAACTACTTATAACCTGATACTTGTGTCGGATATTTTTTTTTATTTCGAGAAAAAAAAACTACAGAACGATATTTGTCGTTGTTCAAGGGGTATGTACGCAAATATCAGATCACAATTTTTCTAAAATTTTCCCTCTTGTCCGAAATTTTTTTGGGAAAATTTTGGGTACAACTCTACGTCATACCCTTTTAAATGTTTTACTTAGTGTGTGTACCAATTTTCAGCTAAATCGATTCAAAAATAACCGAGAAAAACTGTTTTAAAATGTTTTTGGATAATACCTCCTCGTCCATAGCCTAAAAGAATTAAGTTTCCTGTTCGTTTGCCCCAACATTTTTGTCAGACAATTAAATTTTTTGTTTAAGAGTATAATTACTTGTATCCTACTACTTTTGTCGGAAAAATGGTTGTAAAGATAAGGGATGCACGAACCCAGAATAGTTTAAAAGTATATTAATAAAAATTAAATTTTTTGTCCGACTTTGGATGTGCCCCACTATTTAGGTCGGGCACTTACATTTTTTGATTTGGAATATAACTACTTATAACCTGATACATGTGCTGAAATTTTTTTTTTAATTCGAGAAAAAAATACAGAACGATGTTTGTCGTTGTTCAAGGAGTATGTACAAAAATTATCAGATCACAATTTTTCTAAAATTTTCCTTCTTGTCGGAAAATTTTTTAAGAAAATTTTGGGTTCCGATCTACGTCATACCCTTTTAAATGCTTTACTTAGCGTGTGTACCAATTTTCAGCTAAATCGATTCAAAAGTAACCGAGAAACACTGTTTTAATTTTTTTTTTTTTTGATAATACCTCCTCGTCGATAGCCTAAAAGAATTAAGTTTTCTGTTCGTTTGCCCCAACATTTTTGTCAGACAATTACATTTTTTGTTTAAGAATATAATTACTTGTAACCTACTACATTTGTCGGAAAAATGGTTGTAAAGATAAGGGATGCACGAACCCAGCATAATTTGAAAGTATACTTTACTAATAAAAATTAAATTTTTTGTCCGACTGTCGAGTTGCCCCAATATTTTTGTCCGACACTTTGATTTTTTGATTTAGAATATAACTGCTTATAACCTGATACTTGTGTCGGAAATTTTTTTTAATTGGAAAAAAAAAACTACAGAACGATGTTTGTCGTTGTTCAAGGAGTATGTAAGCAAATATCAGATCACAATTTTGCAAAAAATTATATTGCCTCGCAGACTTAAAATGCGTTTATCTCGAAAACGGTTGAGTTTAACGAGATGAATATAGTAACCTTTTTTAAGTATGAAGCGTTTTACATGTCTGCTCTATGGGGACAAGGAAAGACTATCTATAGAGATACTGTGGGGTAGAAATGGGGCTAGTAGAAGGAACAGACACGCAAACCTTCATGCGAACGGCAGCTCATTTTTTGTGCGGTGGCAGGTCGTAGATTCGTTGGGAGGGGTAGGAGGGTTTAAAGAAGACTAAACTACATAACCAAATAAGCAAAGGATACTTACACAGACTTGAGGACTTTCCTACTATTTAAACAAATTGGGACGCCGTTTGAAAAATCCTCAAATTCTCATATCGAGTACTTACTGGAAAGCAACTGGGGACATTCATCGTAGATTCCTCATTGGGGTTATAGTGGGCTACAAATTATCATCATTTGGCTTCTATGCCATTATATTTTCTTCTGTTCTAAAACTTATTCACTTGTATTAGATATCTGTTAATAATTTTCTTAAATAAAGAGGTTACAGAAATAAAGATGTGTAC
The DNA here is from genome assembly GCF_917563875.1 of Diabrotica virgifera virgifera. Lineage (NCBI taxonomy): Eukaryota > Metazoa > Arthropoda > Insecta > Coleoptera > Chrysomelidae > Diabrotica > Diabrotica virgifera. Next base: position 58,770,074 of record NC_065447.1, read on the forward strand.
ATTCTATAATGTTTATTTAAACCTTAATACCTTTTTATTTTTATTGAGAATAGACACATTCTCAAACCAGAAATGAATAATAATAACAAAATACATGATTTTACAATTTTTAACCTTATTTTTAGCAGTGTACCAAAACAAAAATTTGACATGGCTGTCAAATGTCACTGCCATCTAATATTTACTTTACATAATATATTTTCCATGTTGAAAACAAACATTTTTAATTATGTAAAACCTTTACCAATAATATCCACTTGTGAATTATTTAAAATAAACATTATCATACCTTGTTAAAACAAAAATCCATGTCACAACACTTGGAACTTCAAAATTTTCCATTCAGACGGGGCTGGGAGGGGAAGATATTCAAATCATTACAAAACTGGATAAAATCGATACCAAATAATATCATCTGGGCATTTCTTACTGGAACATGAACAAATCAAAACATCATAAAAATAGCAACAGCTACATAAAGGACAGGAACCAGGAAACCACGCACTTCTTTTACCGGCAAATCAAACTGCATAACAATAGAACTGTTTCACAATAATATATCCATTAAAATGCCGTGAAACTATTGTCATTATATTCCTTGACATGTTAGAAATCCATTAGTTCTTTTACTATAAGAAGAAAACCATTTTGGCCGGCAAAGTGCGACTTTTTGAGTTCTAACAAAAAGATGCTTACAGAGCTGATGTACTTTTAGAACTAACCTTACATCGTCACGTCTCTCTCGCGTCCAAACGATGCATTTCTTCTCGATCGTTCGGCCAAAACTATTGACCAATCGTCAACTACAACTCAAGGATCTTTCAAAATGCAGACCAATAATAACATGGGATTTTTAGCGCTCAAAACTTAAAGGAAAAACACTGAACCTTTTAGAGGATTCATTCTCGAATAATGGATGTTTTCAATAACAATCTACGTAGTTGGTTATTGCTACACAAATAAATAGGAAATTTCCTAACCTTTACAATGCGAACAGGAGCGGCTTGGAAATTTTAAAGATATATAAACTCGCAAAATATATTAGAAAAATTAATATTTTTCTTGGGATAGGATTAAAATTAATGGATATTTTTTATAAAATATTGTAGTAGAAATCCATCTGCTACAATAGCCTCCTCGGAAGAGAGGAAACTGGATTACCAATTCAGTTTTCGATAACTACAAAAATCCAACATTGACTTCTTGGGTGTGACAGGACAACAATATCAAAATATTTAGATAATGGCTAGTGGGGATTAAACAAAACAAAAAAGTCGTTAGGGATTGGGCTAGCGTGCCATCAATCGCCAGACTCTTTAAAGTCGAGTAGACTTAAATGTTTCTTGACTCTACAAAGAACTGTAGGTGACAAGAGTTTCTGTGCCTTGGGAAAGAAACTAAACTTGTGCCCTGTGTGGACCTCGCTGACATCCACAGCAGTAACACAAGTGACATACCAGGGCAGACACAGCCTTGTCACCTCGTTGCCTAACCGCGAGCGGTTCACAAAAACTAAAAAGTTGATGTTTGACAGATAAACATCTGCCCAAACTCTGCTAACACCTAGCGAGTTTCACGGGACATTTCGGCAACGGTTCTGCAAAACGAGGATTTAGACAATCCAGTCTAAACACCTCAGTGAGACAAAATCTCACCAACAACTTACTTCAACAACTCATTCAAACAAGACAGGGCTAGACAAAGGGGTATATGACAACAACAAGGGCTAAAATCAAAACAAGACTAACAAGGGGGAGGGGGTATGTGTGACAACAACAAAAGACCGAAAAGACTAGTATACCGGGTTCAAACAGGATATCAAACTTTTTAAACAAGACTAAGGGAAATGAACGCAACATATGATATAGAGAACACTACATCATTACGTTTTCAATCAACAGTCCAATCCAGGACATAAGAACCTTTCATGAACGTTCACTAGACAACTCTCTCATTTTCAAATCACAAGCTGGGGAAAGACTTCATTTTCAAAACAGGGCTACACTTCACTTTTCGAAACAGGGGATAGACTTCATTTTTCAAGACAGGGGGGTTGGGCTTTACTTTTCAAAACTGGGGATAGACTTACTTTTCAAAACTGGGGGCATTTCATTTCTCAAGACTGGGGGTGGACTTTATTTTTCAAAACGGGGGGCTACTTTTTCAAAACAGGGGGTGAAAGCAACACGCAAGGGGAAGACCAAAGGGACATTGGAAAGTATGACAGTTCTGACGAACAACCGCTTCCATTTATCGACCGAAAGCAAGCTTCACCTGTACTCAACGCGGCCAGATCCTAACCTCACCAGCCTTGTCACAGCTTCTGCTCTTGGCCTACTTTCAATCAACAAAGAGAAGAGAGGTCAACTAACTATTCGCCAAAAAAAATCAAACTCCAGCACGGACACGGGCTAACAGACAACACGGGCTAATAGACAACACGGGCTAATAGACAACACGGGCTAATAGACAACACGGGCTAATAGACAACACAGGCTAATAGACAACACGGGACAACAGACAATGGGCTCTAAAACTTCCAGACAAAACAGGGATAGACAAACAAACAGACAACAACATACTTTTTGACTTCTAGATATACTCAGGGGCTTACAAACACAAACAATATTGAAATTTGGTTCCTATATGAGCTCACACGGGATAAGACATTTCTTGCTCCGACTACTAATGAAAGTGTTCACAGATAGCTGAACAACACTTCCTTCATCACGAGTATTACACTTGTGACATGTCAGATACAAAAAGACATACTTCATTCACGGGGGGACTTCAACTACTTCACTGGGGGGAAACTTCAACTACTACTTCACGGGCTCTTTTTAACTAACCTCTGGCATCCTTTTGACACCTACAAAGATAGATTAGTCAAAAAAAAAAAAAACAAGGGGCAACACAGACAAGGGGGGGGCTTTTTCAGGGGCTAACTTCTACACTTCAAGACAGTTATTCTCAAACAGTGTCGACAGAGAACGCTATCTTCAAATCTAAAAGTGACAGCTTTTCTCCTGGCTGCTTGAAAAAAACACAGAAGTGGGGGGCCTCTCCACGGTTTCCCTCTTCACTTCTTCACGGGGCCACTTCTCAAGGGGATGACTTCTCAATGGGATGACTTCTCCAACTAACCTGTGGCATGACATACACCAACAGAGATAGGCTTCGCTGGAAAAACAAGGGACTACTCTCACACAGACTATACGGGGCTAAGCTCATACACGGACCATACCAACAACATTACACATCTACTCAAATGACCAAATCAATAATCACAAAAAACGGTTATTCTGTAAAAAACTGTTGATCTATAGGAATACATGCAAAAAATACAACATACTGTTATACTTCATAATTGGATTCAATATTCAAAATATTTAACGTTACTTTTAATCAAAATTTTCAAAAAAATTTTACGTTACTTTTTTATTCAACTGTTTGTCTATATATTTCATCAATACTTTCAAAAAAATTCAAATCAATGCTTTCATCATGGGTACAATATCAATACAATACAGTTAGTACGCTAAAATAACATACAATTCTGTTCTACGATACATACAATACCAGTATACATATGGGGTTACAAGTTAAATACACTATGATGTATGAAATGGTACATGCCCATACAATCAACAGCACGACCAAATCAACATCACAACAAAATGTGTACTTACTTACACCTCTTTGGAAAAATTATTAACTTTTGCAACAAAAACTACAAAAATGGGCTCTTTCATGGGGACTAACAGACTGAAACAGTTTCGGGGGCACTAAAAGACATGAAACAGTTTCTGGGGGCAAGACAAGAGGAATCTGGGCTAAACTACATGGGAAGACTGGGGCGATATTTACTCGGGTCAAACTTCAGGGTGTATGTTACAAATGTAACACTAAGTGGGGGGTGGCTAAAGACATTGGGGACTAGTAGATAGGCTAACTACTAGTTGAACATGTCTACAAGCTAGACTTGTAACAGTGGGCGTACACAAAATATGACAAAAGTCAAGCTTCCATGTTATCGGAAACACCTGCACCACAAACTGAGATCGGCTGCCCAAGGGGACGGGCACTGCCTAACAGTTGTAGTACAAATGAGACCGAAAGGAGGCTAAAAGGACATGGTAGTGGGAACATGCAAATGGGGTCTGAGGGAGGCAAAAAAGACATGCCCCACGTTCTAGGGCGACAGTTGAAGCGTTTTACATGTCTGCTCTATGGGGACAAGGAAAGACTATCTATAGAGATACTGTGGGGTAGAAATGGGGCTAGTAGAAGGAACAGACACGCAAACCTTCATGCGAACGGCAGCTCATTTTTTGTGCGGTGGCAGGTCGTAGATTCGTTGGGAGGGGTAGGAGGGTTTAAAGAAGACTAAACTACATAACCAAATAAGCAAAGGATACTTACACAGACTTGAGGACTTTCCTACTATTTAAACAAATTGGGACGCCGTTTGAAAAATCCTCAAATTCTCATATCGAGTACTTACTGGAAAGCAACTGGGGACATTCATCGTAGATTCCTCATTGGGGTTATAGTGGGCTACAAATTATCATCATTTGGCTTCTATGCCATTATATTTTCTTCTGTTCTAAAACTTATTCACTTGTATTAGATATCTGTTAATAATTTTCTTAAATAAAGAGGTTACAGAAATAAAGATGTGTACATTCTATAATGTTTATTTAAACCTTAATACCTTTTTATTTTTATTGAGAATAGACACATTCTCAAACCAGAAATGAATAATAATAACAAAATACATGATTTTACAATTTTTAACCTTATTTTTAGCAGTGTACCAAAACAAAAATTTGACATGGCTGTCAAATGTCACTGCCATCTAATATTTACTTTACATAATATATTTTCCATGTTGAAAACAAACATTTTTAATTATGTAAAACCTTTACCAATAATATCCACTTGTGAATTATTTAAAATAAACATTATCATACCTTGTTAAAACAAAAATCCATGTCACAACACTTGGAACTTCAAAATTTTCCATTCAGACGGGGCTGGGAGGGGAAGATATTCAAATCATTACAAAACTGGATAAAATCGATACCAAATAATATCATCTGGGCATTTCTTACTGGAACATGAACAAATCAAAACATCATAAAAATAGCAACAGCTACATAAAGGACAGGAACCAGGAAACCACGCACTTCTTTTACCGGCAAATCAAACTGCATAACAATAGAACTGTTTCACAATAATATATCCATTAAAATGCCGTGAAACTATTGTCATTATATTCCTTGACATGTTAGAAATCCATTAGTTCTTTTACTATAAGAAGAAAACCATTTTGGCCGGCAAAGTGCGACTTTTTGAGTTCTAACAAAAAGATGCTTACAGAGCTGATGTACTTTTAGAACTAACCTTACATCGTCACGTCTCTCTCGCGTCCAAACGATGCATTTCTTCTCGATCGTTCGGCCAAAACTATTGACCAATCGTCAACTACAACTCAAGGATCTTTCAAAATGCAGACCAATAATAACATGGGATTTTTAGCGCTCAAAACTTAAAGGAAAAACACTGAACCTTTTAGAGGATTCATTCTCGAATAATGGATGTTTTCAATAACAATCTACGTAGTTGGTTATTGCTACACAAATAAATAGGAAATTTCCTAACCTTTACAATGCGAACAGGAGCGGCTTGGAAATTTTAAAGATATATAAACTCGCAAAATATATTAGAAAAATTAATATTTTTCTTGGGATAGGATTAAAATTAATGGATATTTTTTATAAAATATTGTAGTAGAAATCCATCTGCTACAAGATTTTAAAGATTCTTGCACGAGTTTGTAGGTACATGTATTGATGTCAATTGCTATTATTCCTGTAACAAAAATTTTTTGCTTAAATGGCATTATACGAGGGTGAATATAAGCGTTGTTTTTTCTCCTAACTTTAAAAAATTCTGTGGAAAAATTGGAGGGCTGATTTTGTTTCATACTCTTTTTGTATTATCCTGGAGGTATCACTAAGGTCTTGTTTTTTTAATTTTCTGAATATCTCTTTTCTTGTAAGAGCTGTAATTAAAAACACTGCATTGAAGGTTTATTTAATTAAAAATATCAAACGCACTAAAATTAACAAAACAAAACAAATTTAACAACAAAACAAAACAATTCAATGACGGTTATGTCCACTTTTTGCAGCAACGACTGCTCGCAATCTGTTTAGCATATAATAAAGATGTGTTTTCCTTGTATGGGGAATAGCCCGATATTCTTCTACCAGGGCCATAACTGTACCAAATTTTCTGGAGGCCTAGGATGACGGCAAATGGCTTTTATTATTCATCCCATAAATGCTCAATATGACTGAGAGCTGGGCTGCATGAGGGCCATTCTAATCATATCAATCCAACCTCATTTGTATGAGTCAATCAATGTTTTTATTTACAAAAAGTGGTACAGCTCTTACAAGAAAAAATGTATTCGGATAATTCAAAAAACAAAATGTTGGTGATGCCTCCGGGAAAATATGACAGGACTATGAAACAAAATCAGCTATTCCATTTTCCCACAGAATTTTTTAAAATTAGGAGAAAATACAACGCTTCCTTTCACCCCTGTACAATGACATGCAAGCAAAATTTTTGGTTATCGGAATAATACCAAACAATATGAATACATGTACCTACAAACTGGTGTAAAAATCTTGAAAATCGGAGTACAAATAATAAAGTTATAAATTGTCAAAATTAATAAAAAATTTTGGGTGGCGGAATTTTGTGCCGGTGAGTGCAGCTTCAATAATATAATTTTGTATATCACTTGAAACTCTCGAAAAAACAGATGTTTCTAGATGTTGACAAAATTTTTGATCTTTTTTGGCAATTAATGTTAACAATTCCCTGTAATTGCCTGGATTGTCAGAGTCGTCGCACTCAAAATGACCACGAAACGCTTTCTTGTTTGGCCCAAAAATATACAGTATCTATTATAAGTGTGCTAAGGATATACCTATCTATTTTTTTTAACAAACTCGTTATGTTTAGCAATATTTGCTTTAAAACCTTGGTTAAGAGAACTTTTGATTTTTGTTTTGCCAAACTGAATCAAATTGGGTATACATCTTACATGTAGGTAACGGAGAAATTTCATGTCTCCTTTTTAAAAATCTAACACTATTTAAATCGTGAACCTGCTCCACCCATTGTTCTGTAGAAACCAGAAGACATGGCCAACAATACAGTATATTTTTCTTGAAATCATAATATAACCAAGGATTTTCACTGTACCAACTAAATTTAAAATATCGAACTACATTCATTTTTAATCTCATTTTTTTCTTCAAAATTATACAAGGAGAATTACTTTGCAAGTAGTTGATCGATTAAGAAGCGTCACTCATCCATGGTTAACTGCACGCACACTTTTTATAGGTACTGTCACCAATTTTAAATCTGGTAACAGCGCTACTGATACATAGCGCGCTTATGCCGTCGCTTCTTCAAAAATTTCAGTCACTAGCCGGTCCCGAGCGCCAGCGTGAGTATATAACCATTGTAACCAGAAATGAGTCTGGTAACTAGCAACTGAGCCACATAAACTCGCCAATATTTTCGTGTCTACGAGTAGTTGGCTATTTACTTAGTTAGATACTATTACCACATACAAAATATAATAATATATTTCTATTGGTAAAAATATTGGTAAATATAATCATCGTCATAAATTATTATTCATCGTCATAAAATATTTATTTGCAAGATTTTTAACTCTTACCAATGGTAACAGTGGTTACATGGACGCTTCGCCAGTGCTATTTAAAGACGGCAAAACTATCATAACCAATAATTTTGTGCATTATTCGATAGAGTGAAGCAGGAACTCAGTGACAAATGGCCTCATATGCAGTAGAAAAAAGTGTTTCTACAAAACAATGCAGCGACTTGATCCCCTCCGATTAGTACATGTTTCCAAATATGAAGAGTTGTTCAACGTGATGATGGATGAAATAATAAACAAAGTAAGGAATAGAAAAGTCCACGAGGAAAAAGTTTTCTTGTCGTTCGTTGTATACCATATACAGTGATGAGAGCGCTAATAACCGGCAAAATAAAGCAAAAGATGGAAAACATAATACATTGCGAAAAAAACAGAAATGAAACTAGTGGAGGTGGAAATTATCGTTCTAAACGTATAAATTAACATAACATTACATAGTTTTCCACTTTTAGACGTCTGTGACAGGAGTATTTTATAAAATTCTACTGTCACAGTGACAGTTGTCATACTCCTCTGATACGTCTAAAGGTGGGAAACTATGTAATGTAATGTTAATGTATACGTTTATAACGATCATTTCCATCTCCACTAGGTTCATCTCTTTTTGTTTCGCAATGTATTATGTTTTCCATCTTTTGCGCTCTTTTGCCGGTTATTAGCGCGCTCATCACTGCATTACAAGAAACGACTAAAATCCTTTATAAAAGGTATATTTGTTAAAATTACTAAAAAAGGGCTATATCACAGAGCTAGTTTTCGATCAGATGACCGATCATCATCAGTGCTTACCTAAAATGCGTATAACCTGATAAGATAATGCAAAGTTTTTTAATTTTGACTACGGTTTTAAGAAAAGTTGTAGGTTATACTCACGTAATTCTAACATGCTAACCACCAAAATATAAAAATATATGGGTTAAAAGCGTGTTAAATTGAGAACAGTAACGACAATCATTCCACTGTGATAAAAAGTCAATTAAAGTAAAACTAAACTTGATGTTATAGTTATATGTAGTCAAGTATGTTGTCAATGAAGGTGGTAGGCAAACCACATTACACATCAAATCGATAGCTGTGAAATCCATAATAAATCCTCTTGTGATCAGACCTAGCAGGGCCCCCGTAACCGGGCGTGTAACGCGTGCGGCGCACGCGGGCGTAACCCCAAAGGGGCGCCAAACCCAAGGATTGGTAAATAAGAAATATTTATTTTAAATGAGATAATCATTTTTTATATACAATTTTAATTACTGCATGAACAGCTAGAGAAATCTCAAAAATAAAATATTGTGTTTTTACTGAAAAAATAATTATTTCCGTCCTGAAATGTTGAACTTAATCCATCAAAAATATATTACATTTTGTTGTTCCGTCCTAATTTTTTTCTTTGAAGTACATTGAATTACACTTGGCATGCCATCCAATCGATTTTATGTTGTAAACTAAAGCGACACTCAAAATAGTCAACTAAACATCAAATCACACTTATTGACGAGTAGAAACATAAATTAACACCCATAACGCAACTTAGCAGTTTTACTCGTACAAAAACACTGCTGCACCTGGATCAAGTAGTTTTACTCGTATAAAGTGAACCTTTTACTCGAATTTATGTAATTACCCTTAAGTAAGCAAATACTCTATGAATTATGATTATGTATTTGACTTAAGTATCTTTTCCCTTCTCGTCTATGCGTTTATTAGGCACAAACATTATTATTTACTGTTACTGGTGAACGGGTGGTTTCCTGCAGTGAAAGGTTTAAAATTTTATTTTATATTGGTGTTAATAATTACCTACGACTATTATTGCAATATCCGTTGGGTTTGTTCTGCCCTGATTTTAAACTTTTGTTTTCGTGTAAAAATATTGGACAATCTTTTTTATTTGTTGTGGATATTTTAAGTGGTGTGGAAATTAAATTAATTGTGAAAATGGTAAGTATCATAATCATTGCATAGAATAATAATAATTCATTTTAAATAGTTATAATCGGGTTTCCCCTAATAAAATCCACAATTTACAATTTATTTTGAAAAAAAAAAAGAAAATAATTAAGACATTGTGTCTGCGTAACTTGGAACCATATGGGAAACTTTTTTATTATTAATTTTACGGAAAAAATTCATTCTTCATAAAATGCTTTGCATAGTCTAAAAACTAAAATGCAACCAAATATAAAATTGTGTCAATCTTACGAGTATCAAAAATATGAATTTCGATCAAGAGTACCATAATATTTCACAATATCGAAAATTATTACATATTATGAAAAGTTTTTTGGAATTAATTAAAAACTATGTTTTATTATGCAATAACATCCTTTTAATTGAAATTCTTTGTTCTCAAATTACAGATACCCAACGCCCTTTTCATTTATTACGAATAATGCGATAACTCTTTTATTGTTATTGATTAATTAATTAATTATGGCAGTTTGGCCACTGAAACAAAGAACGGAGAAAATGTTACTAGTAACAGAAATGGACTTCTGGAGAAGAGTAGCAGGCGAATCAAGAAGAGATCGAATACCAAGTGAGAGAATAAGAGAAATGATGGAAGTCAGACATACAATAATTGATGACATAAAAACAAAACAACTAGTATGGTACGGCCATGTACAGAGAATGCCAGATGACAGGATCCCTAAGCAGATTTTGGCATGGACACCACAAGGAAGAAGAAAAAGAAGAAGGCCGATAAGAAGTTGGAGGGAGGGAATTGAAAAAGAACTAGAGGAAAGAGAAATCCCTCCAGGTCTATAATTAAAGAGACAAGAATGGCGGTTAGGAGTCGGAAGGCGTCGGAGAACGCTGTAAACCGATTGTTGTAGTAGAGTTATCACATTATATGTAATAACTGAAAAGGGCTAATTATTAATAATAAAAGACTTATCACATTATTTCTAATAAATAAAGTGGGCGTTGTTGAAAAGTGCAATTAATGTACGATAAAAAGTTCTTTCTAAAAAGCTTTGCATGGTCTAAAATCTAAGATGCAACCATGAAATCCTATCAAATTTTTTCAATTTTATATGAGATATATGTAAAAAATATGAGTTTCGGTCAAAAGTAGCCTTTCTAGATCACAATATATTTCAATTAGGAGGATGTAATTGCATATAGAAACATAGTTTTTAATGCTGAACAACTTTTCATAATAACTTTTCAATATTGTGAAAATTAAACATACTTTGCTCTTGACCGAAATTCATATTTTTTTACATGCCTCGTATAAGATTCATAAAATTTGATATTTGATGGTTGCATTCTGAGTTCTAGACAATGCGGAACTTTTTATGAAGAATAACTTTTTCTCGTAAAATTAATAATAAAACAGTTTCCATATGGTCCCCAGTTATGTAGACACCCTGTATAAAATTTGTTTGAAAACTTTGAAATAACAAAATATTATTGTTTATTTACTTAAATGTATATTTTTAACTTAATATGCAGGGTGCTTCATTAATATTGCAAAAAATTTATGGGGAAAGGCGCAAAATGTCATCATCATTCTCTTTGCCTTATCCCTATGCGGGGTCGGCTTCCCTAATTGCATTTCTCCACACAACTCTATCTTGGGTGATAGCAATGTTGATCCCCTTTACCAACATGTCCTGCCTTAACGTCTGCCCCCAGGTCTTCTTTGGTCTTCCTCTCCTACTCCTTCCAAGAATCTGCACTTCAGCTATTCTTCGTATTGGGTGATTAACGTCTCGACGTTGAACATGACCAAACCATCTTAATTGGTGCCACACCTAGATTTCCCCTAGTATACTCATTTCTAATTTTATCCTTCTTTGTCACTCCACTCATTCATCTAAGCATTCTCATTTCCGCCACATGCATTCGTTGTTCCTCTTTCTTTTTCACTGCACAACATTCAGTTCCGTGCATCATAGCCGGTCTTATGACTGTTTTATAGAATTTTCCCTTCAGCTTCATTGGAATTTTCTGTCACACAACACACCACTCGCTTCTTTCCACTTCATCCATCCAGCCCTAATTCTGCTGCAAGCATCTCCATCTATTTCTCCATTACTCTGTAATACCGATCCTAGGTACTTAAAACTATTGCTTTTCACAATCATCACACCTAATAATATTTTCAATGTGTCTTAAATGATTTAATTTTTTTCGAATCCTGAGAAAACTAATAAATATTTTTAAAAATTTTAATGGCAGAATGAAAGATAACGTTATTGCCGAGGGCCGACAGTCCCTTAAAATAAATAAAAAGTTTCTTTTGAATTAAATATTTGCAATTATTAAAAATCACACTAAATTTTCTCTTTTATTTTCACCCCTGTAACTTATTAAAATAAACATTGTAGAAGTTTTCAGGGACTTTCGGCCTCAGTAATAATGTAGTCTTTCATTATGGGTTTAATTTTTTCAAAAATATTTATTAGTTTTATAGTAGATTTAAAGGGCACTAAAATATGTCACGCACGCGGGCGCCAATCAGCCTTGCGGGGGCCCTAAGACCTAGGATTTAGAAAAGCATTTTATGTTGATTTAAAGTTATCGAATTTAATTAAATAGTTGGTAGTTGGAATATGTGTAAGTTCAAGAAAAGATCACAGTAGGGGTGATAGAAGTGTAAAAATGTCTCAAATAATCTAGGTGGGATATATCATTAAAAACAAGCTCAGACTTAGGCGACTTCTAAACTAGAAAAATATATAAAATAGGAGAAATCAACTTAAAATAATCTTCTACGCAGACGATGCAATACTAATCTATCAATATCTCAATGTGAAGATAATTTACAACGCATGCTGCACCAATTTAATATAGCCACCAGAAAATTTAACGTGTTAATTTCCCTAAAAAAAATTCAAAATACATGGTTATAGCAACAAACCTAATACGATGTAAATTAGAGATTGAAGGTCAGATAAAAGAACAAGTGATGGAGTTTAAATATCTAGACATTCCACTATCTAGCTACAGAAAGCTCGAAGATGAAGTGGAAGATCAAGTGAATAGAGGAAACGCAGCCGCAAGTTGCCTGAATGAAACAATAGGGAGAAATAAAAACATCGGAAAAGGAAAGGCAGAATTTGCAAAACAGTCGTCAGACCAATAATGACATACAAAGCAGAAATACGACCTGACACAGAGAGGACAAAACAAACGATAGAAACAGCAGAGATGAAAAACCCTTAGTAAAATTGATGGTAAGATACTATAGGATAGAGCTAGACGTACAATATATACGATGGATTTGCAAGGTGGAGACTGCTAGGAACTGGGTAAGAAACAGAAGAGTATAATGGAACGACCACATAAACCCAATGACAACAAATAGAGTAATAAAGACGGTGACAGACGCTTCCCAGTAGGAAGACCATCAGTGAGAACATAACGAAAACGATGGAACGGTAACTTACCTACTTGAGGCATATTAAATAAACAGACAAAGGCATCTTTACCCAAAAAGAAGACGAAGAAGAAGTAGAAGAAAAAGTTTTGCACCACTAATAAAAAAATATGAAAAAAAATAGTTTTAAGAAACGCTTTTCTTTAGTTTAGAGTGACTAAAATTAAACATATTATAAAAAAATCAACTGAAAAGCAAAAAATAAAATAAAATTGAAAAAATCTAACATATTCGTCAAAGAAAACCGTGACGCGTCTTCATCGAATTAACAGTTTTCGCACCACGCTTTTCTTTAACGAATGTGTTGGATTTTTTCAAGTTTTTTTATTTTTTGCTTTTTAGTTCATTTTTTTATAATAATATGTTTAGTTTTAGTCACTCGTAACTAAAGAAAAGCGTTTCTTAAAAATATTTTTTTCATATTTTTTTATTTTTTACTTTTTAGTCTTACACTTTTCAAACATTAAAATATATCATCATGTTTCTTAAAATATGTATAAAACATAATATGATGTACTAACATGAAAAGTAGTCGGAATCGGCAAAAAATTTGAAACTTTATTGTTTATTAATGAATCATAACGTAAACAATTAACGTAAAAAGTGAAATTATGTATAGTTCATATAATTAGCTGCAATCTGTGAAAGTTTCATGATTCTTCATTGTAAAAAACAAGAGAATTTAAGCATTTTTTGTTAAAATCGTTTTTTATTTAAACAATTATTAAACAAAAAAAAATTATATTCACTATTCGTGTATTGTTCCCGCTAATGAATATGTCTGCAAATTTTTAGTCATTTGAATTGAAGAAAAGGCAGTCCAATTAACGTCCAAAAATTTTACCCAAACGATTGAACTGAAGAAAAGCGTTTAATTAATTAAAACGACAAAACGAATTCTAATGTTAATTGTAGCACAAAACGTCTCTACGGGTGGTTTTTCTAAGACTACGATAAAAAACACGAATTTTTTGAATTCGAGTTTTGGTTGAAGTTTTGTTTCGTATCGTAATGAAATTTGAAACGAGTAAACGCTGATTTATAAATATATAAACAAATATATGAGCGTTCAAAATTTGAAACTTTATTGTTTCTTTATGAAGCATAACGTAAACAATTAACGAAAAAGGTGAAATTATGTATAGTTCATATCATTAACTACAATCCGTAAAAGTTTCAAATTTCTACAGTGTAAAAAACAAGAGAATTTAAGCATTTTCCATTAAAATCGTTTTTTTTTATTTAAACAATTAATAAACATAAAAAAATTATTGACTATTCATGTATTGTTCCCGCAAATGCATATGTCTGCAAATTTTCATTCATTTGCATTGAAGAAAAGTCAGTCAAATTAACGTCTAAAGATTGTATGAAAACTATTGAAGTAATAGACGGAGAGGCAGCGCTGAAAAATCTATTTGAATTTACTAAAGCTAGATTTTTCACAGTTGATTACTGTGAGTGTGTAGAGAAACATACTGCGGTCGGTCAAGCGAAACGTAGAACAAGGGTTACTGAGAGGGTATCAAAGTTGCTTTCCTACGATGGTAATTATTTCCATTTACTAAGGCTGAAAATCAGTACACACATTCTAAATTGGGACATCTTTGCTATTAAAGCACCCTATGTAACGCACAGCCGGCACAGCTGAATGTGGCTGAATTTTTATGTACAGTGTTGCCATGCTGTTTTCTATATATTTCTTTCATAATTTCAATCAATGTTAAATGTACCTACAAGAATAATAGAATAATAACATTTACTTCTCCGTCATTATACTAGGTATAATGACAAATGAGGTGTCAAATTAAAGCTTATAATCCAAGGATAGTACTAAAGGTGGGAAATTAGATCTAGGTTGTCTGTCCGTCTGTCTGACCGCGGATATAACTCCTCCGTCACTATAACAGGTAGAATGACAAATGAGGTGTCAAATGAAAGCTTATAATACAAGGATAGTACTAAAGGTGAGAAATTTCACACCTTTAGTACCATCTTTGGATTATAAGCTTTCATTTGACACCTCATTTGTCATTCTACCTGTTATAGTGACGGAGGAGTTATATTCGCGGTCGGACGGACAGCAGGACAGACAGCCTATGTCAAACTTCTCACCTTTAGTACCATCCTTGGATTATAAGCTTTCATTTGACACCTCATTTGTTGTTCTACCTGGTATAGTGACGAAGGAATCATATACGCAGTAATCAAATTTCTCACCTTTAATACCATCCTTGGATAAGCTTTCATTTGACACCTCATTTGTCATTCTACCTGGTATAATGACGGAGGAGTTGAGTTTGCAAACAGACAGACAAGACGGACGGACGGACAGACGGACGTGGACAATTCAATGTTTTCACATTTTTTCAAAATTGGTGAAAACAACAACATAATAAACTTTACTTAATTGGTGTTTCAAAACTACTTACTTTTAACACATTACACAATATTACAAGGTTTCTAGCAAGTTAAACGTCACAATGATTTAAAATAATCAAGTAAAAACCTATACATATATACATAACATATTAGAACATACCTAAAATACACAAAAATGATACATTTCACACACAAATATAATATCACAAAAAATTGTAACGTGATAGTATGAAAAAATAGAGGATACGGCAACGGTGTGTGACGGTCGGACCGAGTCGGATCCAATGCCAATATCTACACAGACATATTTTAGGGTGCTTTAATATCCAAGATGTCCCTAAATTGAATATAAATAAAAGTTATTATAGTCGGTCAGCTCTATAAAGGGACAGAGCCGGTCGGTTGGCCCCAATAGTCGATTGAGGAAATAAAGCATTTTGGCTCGAAATTTTTTCGTCCAGCATGGATTTACTTGAAATTTCCACAGAAGGTAGATAATAGTCCAAGGATCATTTTCTATATCATGCCGCTATCATACGCTAAAACCTTGGGGGTGGTTGCCACCCCATCTCGGAGGTGGGAATTTTTTATTACATTTTAACCATGTAATTCGATGGAAAAAGTGATTCTAAGAAAAAAATATTTTTTACATTTTCTTCGTAAAACTAATATTTTTCGAGTTATTCGCGCTTGAAAATAACAGTTTTTCAACGAAAAAATCAACTTTGTTGAAGGGTTTTTTGAGAATACCTCGAAAAATATTCTATATATTTTTGGCGATAAAAAGTTTCTCTAAAAATGATTTTGTAGGATTTTTAAAGAGCTATAAGACTGTGTAAATTAAATTCCATAAGATCCTTTAGTTTTTAATTCGGGCGGGTTTAAAGGGCTCGAATAAGGGGGTGCTTGCTGGTAAATAGAGGTTTTAAACAGCTATATCTGGCTAACTCTTCATTGTAATGAAAATCTATTTACAGAGTAATTTTTGTCAGTAAAAAAGCTATAATTTATTAATTTATAATTTTTTCGTGTCTTCAGTATTTTCGGAGATATTTTGAAGTTAAAGTTGAAAAATTCCAAATTGCAAAAATCAATTTTTTTTAAACTCCAATTTTTCCAAAATTAGGTATTTTAAATAGGTCAAACTCCTTGAGTGTATTGATAATATAAACATAAAAGGAACTACAGAAAGGTTAAGACCAATTTTGAATTAGGTAGGTGGTTAGGGGGTTGTTTTCACTGATTTTTTCGTAGAGAAAAGCAGGTACCGACATTTTTTTGATTATAAGTCGCTTAATTTTCATGCTAAAAACTTTTATTATTTTTATGTGAAAGGTCTAATTGTATACTTGAAAAAAGATTATTTAAGTTTTCCTTGAGAAATG
Organism: Diabrotica virgifera virgifera; assembly: GCF_917563875.1. Taxonomy (NCBI): domain Eukaryota; kingdom Metazoa; phylum Arthropoda; class Insecta; order Coleoptera; family Chrysomelidae; genus Diabrotica; species Diabrotica virgifera. The sequence continues at coordinate 58,787,001 of NC_065447.1, forward strand.
CAAATTTTTCCCATTATTTGGCTTTGAATATTTCAAATTATGCATTTGACGAAAAAAGCTAACCTTTAACATGCCGTATCTCGGTTTGTGTTGGTCTTAAAGATATTATAGGAAAAGAATTTGGTTTGTGTTACTAAAAGATACAATTATTTTGATATCTAATGTTTTTTTGATTAAATGCATATTTTTCGAGGTATTCTCAAAAAAACCCTCTAAAAAAGTCGATTTTTTCGTCGAAAAACTGTTATTTTCGAGCGCGAATAACTCGAAAAATATTAGTTTTACGAAGAAAATGTAAAGAATATGTTTTTCTTATAATCACTTTTCACATCGAATTGCATGGTTAAAATGTAATAAAAAATTCCCGCCCCCGAGATGGGGTGGCAACCACCCCCAAGGTTTTAGCGTATGATAGCGGTATGATATATAAAATGATCCTTGGACTATTTCCTACCTTCTGTGAAAATTTAAAGTAAATCCACGCTGGAAGAAAAAATTGTGAGCCAAAATACTTCATTTCCTCAATCGACTATTGGGGCCGACCGACCGGCTCTGTCCCGTCATACAGCTGGCCGACTATAATAACTTTTATTTATATTTAATTTAGAATATGTGTACTGATTTTCAGCCTTAGTAAATGGATTTAATTACCTTCGTAGGAAAGCAACTTTGATACCCTCTCAGTAACCCCTGTTCTACGTTTCGCTTGACCGACCGCAGTATGTTTCTCTACACACTCGCAGTAATCAACTGTGAACAATCTAGCTTTAGTAAATTCAAATAGATTTTTCAGCGCTGTCTCTTGGTCTATAAAGAAAAACGTTTAAAAATTATTATCACTTTGATAGTTGATTTTCTTGTGAATGGGTTAACGGATTCCGCTAATTTTGTTCTGAAGCTATTTTCTTGTGGCATCTTAATACAATCTAGTATTTTTGGTGGGAATAAGCCACAATTTTACTTCAAAATTAAGTTTATTTGACGTTTCCATTTTCACTTCGGAAATCGATATCAAAATACATAATTATTTTAATAACGATTTCCAAAGTGGAATCAAAACGTCAAACAAACTTAATTTAAATTAAAATGGTGGCTTATTCCCACCACAAATACTAGTTTTTTTTGTATTATTTGACATTTTATCTTTGATATTTACATTGTTGTGCAAAGGTTTACTCAAACTTCCCTTTTGAGCTTATACCGGGTAGAAGAAATTAAATGGTTTTCTTATTTTAATTTTGAGACATCCTGTAGGTAAGACAAGGTATAAGGAAGAGTATATTCGTCGACCAGATGAGTGGTATGCACAGTGCAATATAAGACAGACGAGATTGTGATGTTTTGGGATGGAACTCAAATGTACGATAGAGAAAGCAAGATCTGCGTTTCAAAAAAATGGCAAAGTTGTTCAAATGTCATGATTTGTCGATACCCATAAAAGTCAGATTACTACGATGTTATATCTTTCCTATACTGTTGTACGGAGTTGAGTCGTGGACTCTCACAGACGCCACCTGCAAGAAAATTGAGGCTTTTGAGATGAGGATGTATTGTCGAATCCTGAAGATATCTTATATCGACCACATTACTAATGAGGGTGTTTTGCTGAGAATGCAAAAAGAGAAAGAGCTGCTAATCAAAATAAAAACAGCCAAAATCGAATACCTCAGTCACATCATGAGGAACAGTGAAAGATATGGACTACTGCAACTGGTCTTACAGGGAAAAGTAGAGGGAAAGCGAGGACCAGGAAAGCGAAGGATTTCGTGTCTGAAAAATCTACGTACGTGGTTCAACACAACCACTACAAATCTTTTCAGAGCAGCAGTGTGCAAAGTACAGATTGTCATGATGGTCGCCAACATCCGAAACCGATAGGCACTACAAGAAGAAGAAGGGATGGAATTTTCTTGACAGGAAGAACCGATTTGGTGTCTACGTGCGGTGCCGCCCAAAATCCCGACAGCCAAAATCCCGACAGCCAAAATCCCGACGGCCAAAATACTGACACGCCAGAATCCCGACATGCAACAATCCTCCCATAAATAAAAATTGCGACCACTACATTTTGAATGTAGTGGTGAACATGAAAGTAAACTTGAATTCAGGATTTGATTATACATAATACCGGGTGTCCACTTATATTTTTCCCCATTTTAACTGCCTATAACTTCTAAACGGCTCAAGATAGAAATTTGCGGTTTTCGCTGAAATGTTTTATTTTATTAAAAGTTTTGTCTGAATGGACTGAATTTTTTATATCGCTTTCAAATACGAAAAGAAAAATGGCGGATTATTGAAAAAAACGTTGTTGACTTTTTTTTAATGGAACACCCAGTATATTTTTTTGTAAATTGAAAGAACCTATCCAGCGATATAAAGTTTTTCAAAATCATTTGTCAAATCACTGAGTAATTAATTTTTAAAATGAGAGGTGCAATGTGGATATCACATACCTAAATAACAAAACTAAGCAAATTGATATTATGTTATGTGATTTCCACATTGCCTCTCTCATTTTAAAAATTAATTGCTGTCATTTGACCACCGATTTTAAAAAAATTTGTATCGTTGGATAGGGAAATGACCGTTTTTTCAAGTTTTTAGGTAAATGACCATTTTTTATGTCGCTTTTAAATAAAAAATGGCGGATTTTTGGAAAAAAAAACGTGATTTGAGAACCGATTTTGAAAAACTTTATATCGCTGGATAGGTGAATGACCTTTCTTTCAACTTACAAAAAAATATACTGGGTGTTCCATTAAAAAAAAGTCAAAAACGTTTTTTTCAAAAATCCGTCATTTTTCTTTTCGTATTTGAAAGCGATATAAAAAATTCAATTCATTCAGACAAAACTTTGACTAAAACAAAACATTTCATCGAAAACCGCATATTTCTATCTTAAGCCGTTTAGAAGTTATAGGCAGTTAAAATGGGGGAAAATATAAGTGGACACCCGTTATATTATTGGACTATACAGGGTGTCCCGAAAATATTGGTCATAAATTATACCACAGATTCTGGGGTCAAAAGAGGTTGATTGAACCTCACTTACCTATATACAATAGTGCACACAAAAAAAGTTACAGCCCTTTGAAGTTACAAAATGAAAACCGATTTTTTTTTCAAATATCGAAAACTCTCAGAGATTTTGATTGTAAATGGACATGTGGCATTTTTATGGCAGCAACATCTTAAAAAAAAATTGAAGTAAAATTTGTGCACCCCATAAAAATTTTATGGAGCTTTTGTTCCCTTAACCCCCCCCCCCCCCAAACTTTTGTGAACGTTCCACTTTATACATACGTATTTTTTAATACGTATATTATGAATATTTTCTTAAATGTGACAGTTAAGTTTTCTTCCGGGCTCGAGTGGCTATTGCCCAATGACAACAAATTTGAGTAGAAAATGAAACATTATTTTCTTATTTATTCTTACTGTCGTGTGATATTCGTAAAATTATTTTTTATTACGTATATTATGGATATTTTCTTAAATGTGACAGTTGTCAAAACTAGGAAATTGGTAAACAAAAAAATTCTATCGGGAATTTTCTACAGTAGATAATTCTCAGTATAATTTTAATCTGATTGGACAGAATTAAACACGTGATCAAATATCTTACTATACGATTGGAAGTTAAAATCATTAAAAAATAATCAGTTTAATTTTTATTTCTGTAGCTTTCTATTGGTGAGAATCTTCTATGAATGAAATAATCTCTGTAATTTTTATTTCTGTAGCTTTCTATTGGTCAGAATCTATATGAATTAAATAATCGTGCAAATAAATAATACCATAAAATTTCAAACTCCAATATAAAATTAGTTGTGAAAACGACTGTTTGTGTAATATAAATAACTTCTAAATGCAAAAATATGACAAAAAAGAGCAAAAAATCCAACAAACTAACAACCACAAGTAAGCAAACCAGAAACGTCACAAAATATACTTAAAATCTGAAAACGTCCCCAAGCGTCTTTTTTGTACAGTACCTTATCTCTTTTCGATGCACAGAGTCTAGAGCGTTCATAAAAATAACATGTGTCTTTACTTAATAACAGGCGGTAGCTGGTTTGTCTTTAGTTTCATGCGTGAAAGACAGTAGTTGCGTTCGCGGGTACAGTGGACAAATTGTCGCTGACAATTTCTAACCTCACTTAATATAAATAATACCGTTAATAGATAATTATACAAGGTATATTGACTTTTAATTAATAACTAATTATTAAATTATACTAGGTAAATATACCTCGTATATTTATCTATTAACGATATTATTTATATCATTTTAAAGTGCGCATGCGTTTTGCTGCTAATTTTTCGCCGACTAGTCGCCGACAGGCACCCGCGAACGCACTTAATATGCTAGATAAAAAGTACTTATGTGTTTTATCTAGCTAGGTATTAATGACGCACGGTTAAAGAGCCATGGACTCATCTGTATGATCTACTAGAACACTATAATTACTAATAATTACCAGACTTGGTAGCGTAAGCGGAAGAATCGATAAAATATAAAGAAACTGCCAACGGAGATAATATAAATATAAAACTATCGACACCTCCTTGTACACATCACTAATTACCAATTTTGAATAAATTCCGCCAAGACCGCAAATATCAACATTGCACCTGAATCTTACCGGCTTTCAATGTAAACAGCGTGCACGTTTGATTTTCAGCCGAGTGGGGGCACTTTACCAGCCTGTGATTGGCCAGTGAAAGTACAAGAACGAACTCTATATATTAAACAATCTTTTATACAAAACTTATTAGATGTTAATGTGTCATATTATGAACAAATTGAAGTGACTTGTTAATTTTCGGAGTTTTTGAATGGTTGCTTCGTTTTTTTCGCTGAGTTTATTTATCGGTTAGGTTAAGTGAATTTAGTGATTGATTTTTATTATTGGTCTGTTTATGTGAGTTTCTTTTTTGTTTGTTTATTTGTTTTTGCCTTTTTTGATAAGGTACTAGATAAGGCTTATTACCACATTATTTAAATAAATAATAAAATTTCTAAAACAGAAAAATATGTATTTTTGGTTCTAAAAATAATTTCTTCATTCTCAAAGCTTTAAATTATATTATAATGCATTGCATTATTTGCAAATTATGCAAATTTTCCCTTTTATAATAAAGAATTTAATGTTTTTTTAATTTTTAAATTCACTATATTTTCTCAAGTTTTGTGCAAGTTCAGTTTCGTATCACATTTATTGACTAGAATTTTTTTAATGAAAATATTTACAGTTTTCCTTTTCAATTTTTTAGATAAATTTAACTTCAAAAATTCAATATTCATCTCATCTTTTTATTTTTTTTTCAATAATATTAATATTGTTTAGTTGATAATTTTTAAAAAATATTTAAATTTATTTTGCCCGAAATGTTTGTGCCTTAAATTTATTATGTTTCACTACGATATCCTGATATTTTTCGATGTGGTAAAATTACATATGAATTGCCTGCAATATTTTTTCTACAATCATAATATGCAAAAAATAAAAATCAAAATAGATATTTGTAATATTTTAAATCAAAACCTTCAAACAAAATTAATTTAATTTAACCCTACTTAAATGAAAATAGTAGAAAAATCTTAACGGAAAATACAAAAAAATTATTTTTAATATAAATTAAAAAAAAATAATTTATAGTTTTGTTTTGCTCTGAATTTGTGCTTGCTTAAATGAGTAATAGGAATTTTGCATCCAAATATGTTGATAACACAGCTACTCTATGCAGAGAAATTATATACGTTTCCTCCGTACTTATTAATAATTCTCAGAAAATATTTAAGGCTATGGGTACATAATTCGCAAATATTTTACGTGTATCCCTACTTTTTCTGTCTTTACACGGCAAATTACGTGTAGTAAAATTCACACTGGTATTGATATGTAAACATTACTAGAATGTCATTCTACTTGAAAATGTCATCATTAATTTAAAGAGATGGGTTTTGAAAGTTTCTTGGATAACTGTTATTTTTATAATTGGAAATTATTAATTCAGTTAATAAATGTGATAATTTTTTCACTAACTATGTATTCAGTGATTGTAATAATTTATTTGTACAACAAAGACTAATACTCAATCGAGAAAAAAAGAAAAGTGTTAAAGTGATTTTTTAATAATATATTGTTATGGAACGCTTACAATTTTGAACATCTTTAACAACAAAATACTTGGATCACAGAATATATTATCCTGATGTATTCTCTTCCACAAATAATACACAATAAATAACTTTTTATTAAGTTCACGTCTTAAATCAATTATTTATCAAATACACAATATTTCAATAATATTTAATCAATAACTCAACATATTGCCGATGCAATGTCAAATATTTAAAATTGTCACTGATTGTCAGTGTCTGACTGACAATATATTATGCTGACAATATTATATTCGGCTGAGTGCGTTGTAAGACAAAGATAGATTTGGAAAATATTACCACGCCATAGTGTTTATTTTTTTCGGATCCTGAAAAAACAAATAAATATTTTTGAAAAATTTAAACGCAGAATGAAAGAATAAATTATTACCGAGGGCCGAAAGTCCCTTAGAATAAATAAAAAGTTTATTTTGAATAATATATTTGAAATTAAAAATCACACTAAATTTTCTCTTAGTTTTTCACCCCTGTAACTTATTAAAATAAACATTATAGAAGTTCTCAGGGACTTTCGGCCCTCGCTAATAACGTGATCTTTCATTCTGCGTTTAAATTTTTCAAAAATACTTATTAGTTTTCTCAGGATTCGAAAAAAATGAATCCCCATTTGAATAGCATTGCAACCGAAAATACGTACCGATCCTCTTAAGGAATGATATAGCCGTTTAAAATATCATTATGGAAATACCAAAAGGATTCCCGAGAAAAAAAATCTTCTTCTTCTTCTTCTTCTTCTTCCTCGTTATAAGCGATTCTGCTTGTTCATTGGCGGATTGGATACCTCTATGGAAGGTTGTCACTCCATCTTTTGTGCGGACGGCCGATAATTCTTCTGCCGCTGGTGATTTATCTCGTGCTATTTTGACTACACGTATCTCCCATATTGTGCTTGTGTGGTTATTCCATTCTTTTTTTCTATTTAGTGTCCATTCGTTTATACACTGTACGTTACATTGTCTTCTAATATCTTCGCTCCTCTTTCGTTCTCTCAGTGTATTTCCTGTAATTCTTCTCAGTACTCTCATTTCTGCCGTTTCCAGTAGTCTTTGTGTTGTTGCTGTATCGGGTCTTGTTTCTGATGCATATGCCATTATTGGTCTTACACTGGCTTTATAAATTCTTGACTTCATCTCAGTGTTAATATGTCGGTTTCGCCATATAGTGTTATTAAGGCATCTGCCAATCTATTTGCTTTTTGTACTTGATTTCTCACTTCTTTGTCTAGGTCTCCGTAACTTGACAATGTAATTCCAAGGTATTTTACTTCCATTACTTGTTCAATACTGATAATATATTTAAATACCTAAAAACAAAAATAATATATTTAAATTTTGGGGGGGCTCAAGAAAGCTGAAAGCTTAAATTTCTGAATTTTTCTAGATTGAGTGTGTGGCGCCATTAAATTTTCAACCCGTTCTCTTATAAAATATTTTTATATAAATATAACTTTTTTGGGATCAGTACCTTTTTTTCTTCTCTCACCTGTCGGCCACATATTTTTGCCCATTTGATTGTCCCGTATTCTTTCGAACACATAAAAAGACACCACTGGATTTTTTTAAGATCTTGCTTATTTTACGGTTGCTCATATAATCCGTGCCTTCGACGTTCCATCATCTTCTCCATTTGTTTTATCTCACTCTATCTCCCAACTCTACCAAAGTCTCTCTCAGCACACTTCGTTGGCTCATATAAGCAAAACAATTTTTTTATTGTTCAATATTCACTGCAATTTAATACAGTAAACTGGTTGGATGACAGTTCCGTATGGTCTTAATTCCATATTACCAATCTTCGTGATATACGACTACGTTCTATTTGTTTTCTTCCTCATTATTTTCTATTCCTTTACCTCGTTTTCCCTATCATCATCAACAGCTATTGCATCGAACGTCAGTTGTAACCCTCTCTTAGGTGTGCCAAATAATTAGTCCAGGGAAATAAGGTTTTTGTCGGGACACTTGAGCAGCCCGGTTGCAAATGGTTTTTTTGCGTACTATATACCTAATACATTATTATAAATACAAAAATGCTCGTCACAGTTCGGACGAGAACTTTAGTTATTAACAAAAGCGTCAAAAGTGGCAGTTTTTTCGTTTAACGTTACACGTAAAAATAGGGAAATTAAATATCTTATTTAGGGTATTCTTCTTCTAGTAGATGAGCCAAGGTTTAAAATGGCATATTGTGAATTTTGGTCCGATCATTTGTTGCTTCGGAAATTGCAAAATAAGACTAAAATTTCAAAAATAAAAATTTGCTATAACTTTTGCGAAAATGGCCTTAAGACTTTCATATTGCATGAAAAGTTGAGTCCGTATAATTCACAAAGAAATTTAAAATGATTCGTCGGTTAGTTTAAGTTTTATTTAATTTGTTTATCGCAAAGAGCTTTTTTTTCGCAATGTCATTGTTCAGAAAATAATAATGATATAGCCATTCTGTGGAAACCACATGAAAGACGAATAGTTTTATTTTCAAGGTATTGAAAAAATCATTAAAAAGTCGTTTTTATCACTTCGAAAACTGTTTACTAAAATAGAGTCATTTTTGGCTTATAAATAATTTGAATAGCTTTGTTAATATGACTATAGAGCAGCGTTTCCTAACCGGTGAGTCGGCGACCCACTGGGCGAATTTTAGGTGGGTCGCGGCGTGTCTCTTACAGTAGCTGAATAACGTACATATAACATATCATCATATGTGAGGGATGGGTCGCGAATATGAAAAAATATCAGAAGGTGGGTCGCCAGACATAAAAGTTTGGGAACCCCTGCTGTAGAGTAAATCTACTTTGAGATTTCAGAAGCTGGTATTTTTACACGAATTTTCAAAATAAATATTTTTGCCTAGGTTAATTAGGGTCAAAGTTAGCCACTTTTATTATTTAATTCACAGTTACATATACATAAAATTCTCCTGTAACAGTGTTAGTTACCATACTACTCCGAAACGGCTTGGCCGATTTTTATGAAATTTTACACTTATATCTTATAGGACTGAGAATAGGTTTTAATCTATTTTTCATACCCATAAGTTATAAGGGGGTTTGCCCCCTGACATTTTTTTTTTAATTATTTTGGACATAATTATCTACTTTAATTTTATATGATGTAGAAATAAAAAATACATAAAACCCTTAATTTTCACTCTTCTATTACCAACCCCTATTTGTTAATAGAAATCTATATTTTTACATCTATAAAATTCTCCTGTCACAGTGTTAGTTGCCATACTCCTCCGAGACAGCTTGACCGATTTTTATGAAATTATATATGTATATTCGGTAGGCCTTAGAAGCGGTCGTAATCTATTTTTCATATCCCTGAGTGATAAGGGGGTTCACCCTAACATTTTGTAATGTTAGGTGGGGATGTGTGTACATAACGTACTCTATAACACTACGAGTACATACAAATTAAAAATAATATGATCAAAATCCATCAACAAGCTCCTGCGATATTAATCGCAGCATATGTTTGAAGAATCAGTTTCATTTTTTGAGTGCACGGATTTTAATATTTCCCCTCCACCGACCACGAATCGATTTCGTTAGGACGTCATTTTCAAAGCTTTATTAACCACTCTTTTGATGTTCAAAGTTCACTCAAACTTTTACACATAAACTATATACCTTCAACTTCAAAATGGCTCTAGTTTGCTTAATTGTTATAAAAAAGTAGCTGTCAATTAAATAAAAAAATTGCTAATTTTGACCGTAATTAACCTAAGCAAAAAGTTTTTGAATTCGTGTAAAAATACCAGCTTTTCAAATCCTATTGTAGTTTTAGCCTACAGTCAATATTAACAAAGTTGTTCAAATTGTTTTTAAGCCAAAAATGACTCTATTTTAGTAAAATGATTTCGGACTGATAAAAATGACTTTTTAATATTTTTTTAAATACGTTAAAAATATGACAATTCTTCTTTCATGTGGTTTCCACAAAGTCTTAAATTCATTTTCGCAAAAGTTATAGCACATTTTTTATTTTTGAAATTTTAGACTTATTTTACCATTTTCGAAGTAACAAATGATCGGACCAAAATTCAAAAATTGCCATTTTAAACCTTGTCTCATCTGTTAAAAGTAGAATATTATAAGTAAGATATTTAATTACCTTATTTTTACCTGTAACGATTTAAACAAGAAAACTGCCATTTTTGACGCTTATTTGTTAATAACTAAATTTCTCGTCCGAACTGTGACGGGCGTTTTTGTATTTATAATGCATTAGGTATATAGTAGCCAAAAAACCCATTTGCAACCAATATCAGTTTGTTGTTTTTTGCATCCATTCGTGACCAGCCATTCGCTTGATGTCATCAGTCTATCTGGTTTCAGGTTGACCTCTACTTCCCTTGTTTGCTCTTGGTCTTCATTCAACAATTCCCTTCGCGTTGTCTTCGATTCTTCCTATATGTCCTGCATAGTTCCATTTTAACATGGCAAACTTTTGGATTACGTCTGTTGCTTTTGATCGTCTTCGTATTTCTTTATTGGAAAGCGATCGCTGAGTTTAATATTCGTATTTAACACTCTCCGTTCCAAGCTCTCTGAGATGGTTCCATCTTGTTCGTAACGGCGACACTTCGTAAAGGCGACAGTTCGTAACTATACAAATTCGTAACGGACAATTCATCTAAATTGAATTATTATGTTTATTTTTGTTAACGTGGAAACTAAATGTTATTACAATTATAAATGAAATTATGTTTATCAATTTAATGACTCAGTATTAGGATAAACATTTTTAAGGCATTTCATATTTCGTGTTTCAGAATATAATAAAAATATTTAAACCTAGTATTAAAGTATTAAAAGCCATCCCTCGTATCAACTATAACCGTTGATTGAATACCCCAACGCTATATAACCAATCACAAGGTTTATTATAATAACAGGTAATTATATTCTTTCCTTTACAAAATTTTTACTACAAAATTGGGAATGTCTAAAGACGGTTATTGGCTTAAATATTTCATGAATTACTTCATTATTCCTTTGTCTAGGTATATGCAAATTTAAGGAACAATAAGAGGGATAAACTTTTAAAAATATTGTTAAAAGTTTGTATGTATTTAAATATTTGTTTGTGTTTAAAGTCTTTTAACATATTTTGAAACACAAAACATAAAATGTGTTAAACATGTTTATCCCGGTACTAATTCGTTAATTTAAGAAACATAATTTTAATTATAACTGTAATAACAGTTAGTATCCACGTTAACAAAAATAAACAGAATAATTCAATTTGGACGTTACGAACTGTCGCCGTTACGAACTGTCGCGTTACGAGATGTCTGGTCACGCTCTGAGATACTTGGAGTTTCTTGTGTAATATGTTGTTACTAGATGCCTATATTTCAGATCGGCAGTATGTACTGATCGAAAGTTTTTTTCGTTAAAATATTTGGTAATTTTCCCTTATAGGTTCCGTTATTGGCTAAAGGTTCTAGTTCTAAACCAAAGCCAGAATCAGAGAAAAAAAAAAAAAAAAGGTTCCGTTATTTCCCAAAAAATTCACATTTACAAAAATTCACAAGTATATCGCAAATATCAACTAAACGCTTATCAATATAAAATGACAATAATATACATAAATTAACTAACAGTATTATACCCCAGTAATATAAAATAAAAACAAAATGTAATCCCGTACAGTTTGGAACAAATTTTATATCAAAGTTTAGGTGATAACAAAAGATATTTTTTAAGATAGTATATTATTCATATGAGATCATTATTTAAACAATGAAAAATGGGTAAATTTTCCACAAAATTTATTTTTTAAACTGCTACGGAAATTCAGACTTTTATGAAAGTTTTTACGATTTTTGCCAGCAAAGTGGAAGAAAAAACCTTTCATATAAGACTTACTAAATTAAATTTGACCCTTGATTTATTTAAATAATTGTAAATCAATATTGAAAAACAAATTTGCAAAAAAATATTATTTGCACTATAAATATGCACTATAAAGCATTTTACTTTGCAGAAGAAGTTGCATTGTGGTACCAGTATAAAGCAAAAAAAATTGGTTGAAAAATATTTAGTAGTGTATGAGATATTTAATTTGTTTATTCATATTACAATTTTTTCAATTTCAAGAACGCGGTTGTTTGCGACAGAATATCCACTTTTGGGGGACTATTTTTTTTTGTTTTTATGGCGTTTGAAAATTGTTGTAATTTATTTAAAACTTTAATAACATCGCCGAGATTAAAAATATTAAAATGCTGTTTCGATATTCATGATCCTGGTAATTATTAACACATTCACAAAAAAACCAATTTCAAAAAAAGGTTTCTTAAGACCATTTTTGCCGAGATAGCTTTTTCAAATTTAAAAATTCATAATTTGTTTATTTATCAATATTAACATTTAAAAGTGCGGAGTTCCTACATCTATCAACCCTACATCTATCAAGCCTACTACTTAACAATGCCATCTATAGATAATATAGTAAAAATTGTAGAATATTTTGAAAAATAATGATTTTCGTAGCGACCTTATATTAAAACTTATTGAAAGTGAAGTGAGAAAAAGTGATGGAGGAGTAGTTTGCAATATCTCCGTTAATAATGGACCAATTTAAATTTTTTTTTTATTTGAAGTAGCATATAAAAATTATAACATATACATGATCCTTTTTAAAATACATATTCATTAATTTGTTATAAACAATTATTTTTTTCAAAAAAATATTTTTCTTTAATATTGTGATAAAGTATTCTTTAAAGCATCCTAAGGATGTTGTTATCCAAATTTTGAAAATAAAAAGGCAATATCAGAAAATCCGACAAAAATAACTTAACAATTTAAAATCAAGTATATTTAAATGGGAAATAAGCCACAATTTTACCTAAAAATGATTTTATTAACGTTTCGACGCCCAAGTCGGGTGTCGTTGTCAAAATACAAAATAATACTAAATAAATAAAAATGTTGTTGCTTAGTAAAAAATTCTTCTAATAATTTATTTAATCTGACTCATTTATATCGGCAATTCAGACACGTATTATACATTTTAAAGTAGACGACTTTAAAATGATATTGCCAATATTGATGAGTTGCGTTCCTGGGACGACTTTACTAAAAGATAGTTCATTCGATTACATGAAATCAATCCCAACTCAAGAATATCCGCCACAAAAAATCATAGCATGTAATCTGTCTTTAAAAAGACAACCAAATGCAACGGTGGCACTGAAATTCTCGCGTTAGAGATTTCATAGTAAATCACGAAGGAAAACCAGGAAAAACCTCGTGATACTATCCCGACTTCGTAAGTATTTGGGTTTACATTTAGTTTACTCTCAAAACTAATACCAAATTCTGACTTGATATTTTAAATTTTAAATAATACTAAAATACTAAATATGTACTAACTCGATATGTTACTGATTTACTAATTGTGGTATTTTCTTTCTATTGACTTCCTCCTTTAATATGGGTAACCACATCCTACTGCATTCTACCGAGGAATTTGCGACACAATTGGTTTCATTTAGCATAATTAGAGCCGCTTCTTTGATTTTTCTCTTTTTACTATCTGCTTCTTTTAGGACTATACTTGAATCTCTCCACTGAACTCTATGTTCATTATCCCATGCGTGTTGACATATTTGAGATCTATCAAATTCTCTATTTTTTATATAAGACTGATGTTCATTTACTCTAACGTCTATTGGTCTTGACGTTTCACCTATATAAAACTGTTCGCATTCACAAGGTATTTTATAAATACAATTCTTTGTTCTTTCTTGTTCACTGTTAGGTTTAGTTTTAGATAGAATAGATCTCAAAGTGTTTGTTGTTTTGAATGTTGTTTATTTTTATTTTATTTAGCTTATTTCCCATTTAAATATACTTGATTATAAAAATGCCACAAGAAAATAGCTTCAGAACAACAAGTTAAAAGTTAAACTGAAATAAGTAGGAAAAATCTGGTAATAGTATTCTCCAAAAAATTAACTAAGAACGTTGAAAATGAGCCATTTTTGGTGTCTCGAATTTCCTAAACCTGTTGTCCTATTTAAGTGATTTTTATAATATGTTATAGCCTTATTTTTTAACAATATCGGTGTTATAATATTGTCAATGGTGAATACAAAATTATTAATTTATGTCAAAAAATGCGCAACCTCTAGGCCTAGATCCCACGTACAAAAAAAAGTTTATTACTAGCAAGCTGAAAATTTGTTAATAGCTTAACGGCGTCTAGTCGGACAAAGTTTGATATACGGGAATACTGGAACAGGGGAAGTTTTAATTGTGGAACGTGTCATCCTGACAAGTTTATGATTGTGAAAACTAGCAGGTTTTTTTTAAGGTTATTCAATAGAAAAATTTATATCATATGAAAAAATGTTTGTCCGACAAATATGTTTGACATTTTAATAAGTCCAACACGTAGAACATGTCAACTGACAGAAATTATGTTGGTGGTAAATAGCAGTCTGAGTTTTGCATGAGAGTTTAATGAAAGGGTAACAAATCAATTGGAAGTTCTGTCCGACAAAATACATGGGACGTTTTCGTAGTCGGACGCTCAAAACCTGTAACCTGTTCCACAATTAAAACTTCCCCTGTTCCAGTATTCTCGTACATCGAAGTTTATCCGACTAGACACCGTTAAGTTATTAACAAATTTTCAGCTTGCTATTAATAAACTTTTTTTGGTACGCGGGATCCAGACCTACTCTTAAAACCCAGCAAATTTCATTTGCATATCTCAACCGGTTTTAAAGCAATAAATAAATCGTCAGTTTCAGTTTGTATAAAAAATTTCAACATCCCGTATCTAGCAAACGAAGCATTTGCTGACATACGTTTTTAAAGCAAACTGCCATTATTCTTTAATGCAGAATTTCCCCTTAAAGTTTGTCATACTTGTTTAAAAACACCATGTGTTGATGAAAAACATGGCTAGTTGGTAAAGTACCTAACTTTTTATTATTAAACATAAGCGAACGAATAAAAAACAGAATGTTGAGAAAACCTGGAGTTATAGTTGGGTTTTAATTTCAGTATTTTATAAATGCTAGAATATTCCACAGGGTGTTGCGAACTTTGAGAAAAAACAGTTTGATTGGTACCTACACCAGGTATACAATGACAATTTACCTGTCTATATTAAAATCACAAAGATGCACTAGAAATAATCAAATCAAGACACTTGAATGTTAGAGGATCACTCCCAAATCATGATTTACAATGTACGTATACAGTCTCTGGCCATAATGTTATGACCACCTATGAATTTTTACAAAAATCAACTATTCCACTAGGTACATTTTATTTAAAATATGATTTTTAAATTAAATTTTGTGATGTATTTTTAATGTTATACATTAACTATATTATATTTAATAATAAACACCAATAAAACATTTGAAAATATTACATATTTATATCCTTTTTAATATTTTGTTGAACTTCTGAGCTTAATCAGATGGAAAATATTTGGGAGCTTTTAAAACGAGTATTTTCCGATGAAAGGTCACTAACGAAATTGTTTTGATTAAAGAACTAATATAACATTGAAACCACAATGACAAATTAAAGCAATAAAAATTTAGCTACATTCAGAGTATGTCAAGACGGATACAAGCGCTAATCAAAGTTAAAGGGGGCTCAACAAAATATTGGAAAAATAAAAATATGTGATATTTTTAAATGTTTTATGGGTGTTTATTATCAAATATAATACATTTAATAATAAACAGCAATAAACCATTTGAAAATATCACATATTTGCATTTTTTAAATATTTTGCTGAGCCCCCTCTAACTTTGATTACCGCTAGTACCCGTCTTGGCATACTTTGAATGCAGTTAAATTTTTTTTTGCTTTAATTTGTCATTGTGGTTTCAATGATATATTAGTTCTTTAATAAAAACAATTTTGCTAGTGACCTTTTCATCGGAAATTTCTCATTTTAAAAGCTTCCAAATATTTTCCATCTGATTAAGGTCAGAAGTTCAACAAAATATTAAAAAAATATAAATACGTAATATTTTCAAATATTTTATTGTCGTTTATTGTTAAATATATTATAGTTATTGCATAACATTAACATTGCATAACAAAACTAAATTTAAAAATAATATTTTAAATAAAACTTACCTAGTGGAATAGTTGATTTTTGTAAAAATTCATAGGTGGTCATAATTTCATAATGGCCAGGGACTGTATACATTGTAAATCCCAAATCATGATTTACCAAAGTTTATACATTGTAAATCGTAACATTCATAGTGTATTGGTTTGTTTATTTTTAGTGCATCTTTATTGTGATTTTAGTATAGCAACAATATTATTACAGCGATATTATTAAACAATAAGCCTATAAATAACATATTAAAAAATCACTTAAATCGGACATGTTTAGGAAATTCGAGACATCAAAAATGACTCATTCTTAAGGTGGGGCCTTAATTTCTTGGAGAAGTATCAAAATAAATACAATTTATCTACATTTTAGAAAACAAGGATTTATTGACAGACTAGAAATTGTTTTTCGAACAGCTTAACAGCTTATAATATTTTTTCTGATTTTAATGCCTTAAGGGGCTAGGCGCAAAATCTTGGTCCAATGCTATTTAAATGCATTCATTTTTTTCGAATCATGAGAAAACTAATAAATATTTTTGAAAAATTTAAACGCAGGACGAAAAATTATATTATTATCGAGGGCTGAAAGTCCCTTAGAATAAACAAAAAGTTTCTTTTGAATGAAATACTTGAAACTAAAAATCACACTAATTTTTTTCTTTTTTTTTATCCCTGTAACTTATTAAAATAAACATAGAAGTTTTCAGGGACTTTAGGCCTTCCGTACTAATGTAATCGTTCATTCTGTGTTTAAATTTTTCAAAAATACTTATAGTCCGTTCTTTAACGGCAAAATATTTCAAAACCTCTAAATTTTAAAGAACCGCTTGGACTGACATGAAATTTGGCATACACATAGCTAACAAGTTAAAGAAAAAAAGTGATATGGTGCTGATGTGTGCTTTTGCCCTGGGGGTGGTTTTCACCCCCTCTTGGTGGTGAAAAAATATTCGTCCAAAGTAAGTCCAGAAATGGATAAACTGACTAATTTTAAGTAACTTTTGTTCCATAGAGTTTTTTCACTAAGTCAATACTTTTCGAGTTATTTTCCAGTAAATATGTTCAGTTTTTCAACAAAATAACCACGCTTTTAGAAGGTTTTTCGCAAATAACTCAAATAGTAAGTATTTTGTCGAAAAAACATTCTCAGCAAAAATATAGCCTGTAAAAATTTTTAAAAAATGGTGTATATATCACGTCTCTATACCTAGTAGAAGCAGAGTTTTAGCTAATGAAAAATAGGTTCATATTCGTCAAATTCCAAATGGAATACTTTAACGTGAAATAACCAAAAATGAAGCACATTTCGGGGGAAAACTTATTACAACTTATTTAAAGTGTTTAAAAAAGCTTCATTTTTGTCTTATAAAAAAAAATTCTAGCATCAAAAGTAAACAAGTTACGCTCAAAATAAAGTTAGTCCCTTTTTCTTTGGTAAAAAAATCGGGAAAATCACCCCCTAATTAGTATCACAAATGAATTTAATTGTTACGACTTCACAAGTTTTTTGACTCGTCTATGTATTGTTTATATAATCTGTAAGTTTCATCGGTTCAAAGTCATTTTTTTTAAAGGGCTGTAGTTAAAAGGGGTTGAACGAGTCACTGATCACGAATGTATGCAAATTTAGAAACACCAAATCTTAATCAATTTTTGTCTAAGAGAAAAACAAAAAAATACATGATATTCAGAAAAGTAATGCTGACTTTTTTTGCTTTTCGAGATTTTTGGTATCTCTAACAATTTTTAAGTTATTTTGAAAAAAAAATATTTTTCAAAATTAAAATTTTTAAAATTTTTACTTTAAACCCAAATTGTTTTAAAAATAAGCACATTGAATCGATGAAACTTACAGATCATATAAGCACAACATAAGTAAAATAATTTGTGGAGCGGTAACGATTAATTTCATTTAAGTTGCTAATTAGGGGGTGGTCTTCCCGATTTTCTTTTTGCCAAAACAAAAGGGACCAACTTTATTTTGAGCGTAACTTGCTTAAATTTATTGCTAGAAACTTTTTATAAACACAGAAATGAAGCTTTCTTTAAACACTTTAAAAAAGTTATAATGGGTTTTCTACAAAAAGTGCTTAATTTTTTGGATATTTCACGCCGAAATATTCTATTTGAAATTTGGGGAATATGAATCTATTTTTCATTGGCTATAACTCTGGTTCTACAAGGTCCAGTGACCTAAAGCGTACACCATTTTTTTTACTTTTTGACAGGCTATATTTTTGCTGAGAACGTTTTTTCGACAAAATACTTACTTTTTGAGTTATTTGCGAAAAACCGTCTAAAAATGTGGTTATTTTGTTGAAAAATTAACATATTCACTAGCAAATAACTGGAAAAGTGTTGACTTGGCGAAAAGCTCTATAGAACAAAAGTTACTTAAAATTAGTCAGTTTACTCATTTCCGGACTTTTTTGGACATATATTTTTTCGGTGAAAGTCACCCCCAGGGCAAAAGCACACATTGGCACAATATCACTTTTTTTCTTTGACATGTAAGCCATGCGTATGCCAAATTTCATGGCAATCCAAGTGGTTCTTTACAATTTAGAGCAAAAACCGTGAAAGAATGTACTATTAGGTATTAGTTTTCTCAGGATTCGAAAAAAATGCACTTAAATAGCATTGGACCAAGATTTTGCGCCTACCCGCTTAAGATAATAATTAATTATCTAAGTACCTTTGATAAATTGGTAAATATCTCAAGCTTTAAAAGATCGACTGCATTATATAACTTTTTTTTATATCCTTAGGTGTACGACGTTCGAATACAAGTTTCATTAATACAAAAAACTGCGAAGGTGATCTTCTTAGTCACCGAATTCTTCCACCTTGAACTTCAGGACAATTTTTGCGATTATTATTGATTTAACGGTTGGGATTCCCGGTAGTTCCTTCTTAAATCCTCCAAAATGAAGGATTTTCTCAGCATATGGCACAGGATATTAGGCATTCGGTACAATTCAGTTAGTACTAACAAGAACAAGTCTTCCGGTAGTAAAAGGAAGCCGTCATCCCCATATAAAAGTAAGTTGGTGGTGGTGGGTTTTGGTTTTGGATCGTAGATCTTTATTTATTTTAATTTATTAAACGTGATATTTAAGGTAGATTAGCAGTTTTTCTGCTACTAAACATGAATTGATGGCAGTGGCAGGTGGCAGTGCCGGATTTACCACTAGGCCGACTAGGCCGCGGCCTAGGGCCGCAAGCAGAAGGGGGCCGCAACCAAATGGGGGTACCGCAGCGTTTTGTAAAAAAAAATTTTTTGGAAAAAAAATTTAATTTTTGTGTTCCAAAATTGCGATATGAGAGGCCAGTCATATGATAATGACTCGAATATGTCAGGCAAATATGTATACAGGTCTACAAGTGCTAATAAAAGAACATAACAATTTAACTGAGCATGTTCCATGCTCCGTTCATTCATTGAATCTAGTAGGCATACATGCGAATGATTGTTGTTTGGCAGTAAAAAAACTATTCACGTTTACTCAAGAATCTTACGTTTTCATGAGTACATCTACTTCAAGACAAGCTGTCTTGGAAAACATTGTTAAAAATAGCAATAACGAAAAGAAACTCCTTCCAAAAAGAGTAAACGTTACAAGATGCCAAATGGCATGCTGTAAAAGCTATTTTAGTTAACTACTGGAGCTACTACGATGCAGTAAAAAAATATCAGCAGATACAGGGGAAATAAATGTGAGCCGAGCTGAAGCTAATGGAACCAGTAAACAATTTTTCAAATTAGAGAATGCTATTCTACTGAACATGTGGTATGGTATTTTACAACGTTTTAACAAGAGTAGCAAAACATTACAAAATACTGCTACAGACTTGAATGTGTCTTTCCTCAAATACAAATCTCTAAAGGAGTACGTATTGAGTCTGAGAGACAACTTTGATTCCTATGAAAAAGAGAAAAAGAGTTGTATAAAAATGAAACTTACATTCTTGAAATAAAAAGATGCCCGCAAAAAAAGCTCTCCCTAGTGAAGACAAAGAAGATAAATCCACTGAACTCCACATTAATGGCAGAGAAGACTTAAAGATTAATACATTCAATGTTGTTATTGACAGGCTTTATTCAGAATTAAACGAAAAACTTGGTTTTTATACAACTGGAGATGAAGAACTTGAATTTTTAAAAAAACGTTAATTTCCAATGAAGAAATCAGGGAAAAAGCTTCTATTTTGGTTAAAAAGTATCAATAAATATCAATAGCTTCAGAACAACAAAAAGTATCAAATCGACAAATGTAGATGGTGACTTTCGAGAAGAGTGTGTACAGTTCAAAGGCTTTGTTGAAGGTATATTTGATGAAGAGGAAGAACCTTATGATAACAAGGTTACCAAACCTCCGAGGAATACACTTTTGAAGTATTTGAAACTTATTCGTGAAAAACAGTTAACAACATTATTTCCGAATAAGGATAGAGCTTTGCGTATTCGTCATTCATGCGCATTTTGCGCATGAATGATGACATTTTATGCACCTGGAGAAAGATCATTCAGCGTGTTGAAAATAACCAAAAACTACTTGAGGAACTCGACTTCTGACGAAGATTCCAGATTGTCTAGTTTGACTAGTTTTGTTTCAAATGCTGAGGTTTTTCAAGCCTTAGACTTTGATTTGATTAAATATTTTGCAGCCAAAAAGCTAGAAAAGTGAGTTAGAATTTAGATATGAGATTTATTATCAGTATGGAGTGGAGTGAGTGTCAATGTTAATCACTAATCCAACTTTATCCAAATTAAGAACATGACATTGACGTTTCTCAGTATAAGAGAATAATATGAGAATTAAACGATCTAGAAGTTTATTTGTTATATTCTTAATATTGTTAGAGCTGTTTTGGGGTTTTATCCAAATTTGTAAACCAAAATTATTTAATTAGTGAATACAACATTTTTATGTACCGTATTCAAATAGAACATTAGTAGCATTTCTATTCATGTATGCTTTGCTTTGTATTTTGTACGAATTTTAAAAATAGTATGATAAGATTGATCCAAAAGATGGCATAACCCAGACATCCAAAGTGAAAGTTCTCCTCCAACACAAATTGTTCTATATGGTCCACATAATGTTCAGAAAAAAGTCACACCATTTTGAGCGTCGGGTTTGGGGGGGGAGGGGGGAGAAATCGGTAAATTCGTAGTTTTTGGGTTTTTCGTCCATATTTCTAAAACTATGCGGTTTAGCATGAACAACCTTCTAAACAAAAATGTTCTACATTAAATTTGAAATAAAAAAGGTCCAATGCATAATCCTTCTAAAATGAACGGTTCCAAAGTTACAGAGGTAGTATAGTATAATTGGTCCAAAAAAAGGCCTAACCCAGACATCAAAAATAAAAGTTTTCCTCCAACACCAAATTGTTCTATATGGTCCACATATAGTTCAGTAAAAAGTTACACCATTTTGAGCGACCGGTTTGGGGGGAGATGTCGGTAAATTAGTAGTTTTTTTACGTTTTTCGTCAATATCTCTAAAACTGTGTTTTAGCGTAAACAATATTCTATACAAAAATGTTTTACATAAAATTTAAAATAAAAAAGGTCCTATACATAATTGTTATAAAATCAACTGTTCCAGAGTTACGGGGGGTGAAAAGTGGAGGTTTTCGATACTTTTTATATTTTTTGGGAAATTAATGAAGATTTTGGGTGGTGAGGTTGACGTTTCATCAAGGGCTTATCACTAACATACCATCGGCCACTGAAATAGCAAATTTGAATTATAAAACCCAATCCTGTTAAAGAAAATCAGTAGGAAATTGCCCAAAAAATATAAAAAGTATCGAAAACCTCCACTTTCACCCTTCGTAACTCTGGAACTGTTGATTTTATAACAATTATGTATAGGACCTTTTTTGTTTTAAATTTTATGTAGAACATTTTTGTATAGAAAATTGTTTGCGCTTAAGCATAGTTTTAGAAATATTGACGAAATACGTAAAAAAACTACTAATTTACCGACTTCTCCCCCATCTCCCCCCCAAACCAGACGCTCAAAATGGTGTAACTTTTTACTGAACAATATGTGGACCATATAGAACAATTTGGTGTTGGAGAAAAACTTTTACTTTGGATGTTTAGGTTAGGCCTTTTTTGGACCAATTATACTATACTACCTTCGTAACTTTGAAACCGTTCATTTTAGAAGGATTATGTATAGGGCCTAAAAAACTACGAATTTACCGATTTCTCCCCCCTCTCCCCCCCCCCAAACCCGACACTCAAAATGGTGTGACTTTTTTCTGAACATTATGTGGACCATATAGAACAATTGGTGTTGGAGGATAACTTTCACTTTGGATGTCTGGGTTTGGGTCTAGTTATACCATACTAAAAGTAAAATTAAAATAAACGTTATGTATTAATATGAAATGTGTTTTATACTTTAATTCCTCGTGAAGTTATCGAGGGCCGCTCGGGGTAATTTGGCCTAGGGCCGCAAGTACCCCAAATCCGGCCTGCAGAGTGGCATCCAGTAATGTACCTACCTCTTTTTTAAACTTATTCTTCAATATTTTATATTATGCTTATATTTGACACATATTTATACACATTTAGTATCTATTAATTTATTAACTCTAACGGAACTTTTCACTGGCGAAGAGTCCATGTAACCACTGTTACCAATGGTAACAGGTAAAAATCTTGCAAATAAATATTTTATGACTCATCATCATCATCAACCCGTACTCATCCACTGCTGGACATAGGTCTCCCTCAGCTCTTTCAGTCTTTCTCTGTTTTGTGCGGCTTGCATCCAGTTGCTGACAATACGCCTCAGATCGTCAGCCCATCTGGTTGGTGGTCGTCCTCTGCTCCGTAGTGCTTCTTCTCGTGGCCTACACTCGACAATACGTTTTGTCCTTTTATTATTTATTTATCCTTTTTATTTATTTTATGACTACTGTGAAATCATTCCATTTTATTATCTTTTTTTTTTTCAATAGAAATATGAGTGTTAATAGTAATTCACTAAAAAGTCAACTAGACGCACGAAAATATCGGCGAGTTTATGCGACTCGGTTGCAGGTTAATGTTACCACTTTTATATGTGGATACAAATGAAGGTCCATCGTCTATCGGTCGGACGGTAGGAGACGGCTCGTGTATGAAAATTTTGAAAGGCGAAGGCGTAAGCGCGCTGTGGATATTAGTAGGCACGTTACCACTTTTTGGAATGGTTACAATGGTTACTTACCTATTAGAGTGTGCGTGCAATTAAAAATGGATGAATGTCGTTGACGACATTTTTTGAAATTTTTGACACGACTATTATCCAACTTAAAAATAGGTTTTCTAATTTAAAGCAAAACATTTTCAGATAGGGCCTTTCATCAATTTGTACAGCTATATGGACAAAAATTTGACACAGTAAAGTTAGTTTAGAATTGACAGTTCTTTATAATGATCCAAATTATATTTAAAGAAAATGTACAAGAATTGTATCCTAATTTGACGTCTTCAGAACTTGATAATGCATTACAGGAACCCTTTAAATTGGCAAACCTATTTTTAATAATTCCGGCTACAAGTGCGTCCGTTGAAAGAAGTTTTTCAGCAATGAAACGGATTAAAACATGCCAAAGAAATACCCAATTGCAAGATCGAATATCGTCATTTTCTTTAATTTTCATTGAGTAACGCTTTTTAAATGGATTAATGATAGAACCCTCTTTCTTCGATTCTGTTATTAACATATTTCCAGATAAAATGAACAAAAACTTCATCATTGGCGGATCTAGACATTTCCCTTGGGAAGCGATATTTGCCTTAGGGGGGGGGGGGGACCTTCCAATGCAACACCAACCAAAAATATAATTAAGATAAACCAAAACAACATAAAAGTGGGTACCCTGAGCACCAGGTATTCCGGAGATCACTTTTGACGTCATATTCGTTTTCAGCGACCCCAAAATCCCTCCGAGTAACAAAAGTGAACTCATTTCCGCCGATAATTGACGAGTTCTGAATTTTTTTTATTTTCTGTTTGAGATGCACTTTAAGAATGCATTTTTTGTATGCAGTTTTTCAAAATTATACCATGGCTCCGGTTCACAAAGTTTCCTGGCGCATTCACGAATTGAATGAAAAAATAATTATTAAAATAATAATTATTATTTAATAGTTATTAAATAATAATTATTATATCTTGTCCTTTTTTCGGAGGTTCAATGGCTTATTGCTTCGACTATTTCGCTATTAGTATGGCAGCAAGTTCATCCAGTTGTTCTGTTTTCAAGTGCTTTCAACAATATTTTACTATTTTTTAGTTACCAACGCTAGTTTTTTTGTAATTCAGTTCTAAAAGATTTTGTAAAAACCTCCACCATTTTTTAAATATTATGCATATGTTCATAATTTTCTTGAAAAACTAAAGTTTATTTTATTTGGAGCAGTATTTTATTCCACAGCAGTGTGAAGAATAATTTCGTGGTTGATGTAAAAAACAGATACAGTGATGTAAGACAAATTGATATTGAAAACAAACGAGAATAGGCAACGGTATGACATACCACATGTCAGTGTCTACGTTCTGAAACATCCACGTCAGTAGTTAAGGTTTAACCTTGGGACTATTTATTAAACTTTTTGCAAATAATTCGGATGCACGTAAAGTTTCCCTGTATGTTTTTTCGGGCACCTTTTGTTATCACCTTTGACGTATGTTCGTCCGGATGGATGGCTTCATTGATTATGAACCATAGAATTCCTACTATTCTGTCTAACAACTAATACACGTTCCTCATCTTATGATCCAGTTGTTTTCGATTAGTAAATATATGGTTCCTCCAGTTTAATCTTCTGTCCAGGTACACACCTAAATATTTTACTTCATCTTCTTACATGATTCTTTTGCCGTTTAAGTATACAGTTAGACATGTTTCCCTGCGAAATAGGATTAATCGAACTGCCGATGAGTCATTCCACAAAATTGATCTAAAAAAACTATATAATCTGTTTTTAGACAATTATTACCCTCCTGTAATGTTAAAGCACCTACTATAACACTCCATATGCCCCACCAGCTATTATAAATAATTCAAGTCATAATGATAATGCAACTAAAAATGATAATAGAGAGATTCACATTCATTAGAGAGATTACGCCGAAACGCACACGAATTGTAAAAAACCAGTTACACATCAAAATAGCTAGTAAATCAGTTTTAATTAATGATGACGTGTTTGAACATCTGTGAAAGATAGATCACCAAAGGAGCTGTTGCCTAATGTAGTTTACAGTGTACCATGTATTGATTGTGACAAACAATACATTGGCCAAACCACTAGACGAATTTAATATCGTATTAGGTACGTCTCATAAAAAGTGATTGTAGATTATGTCCAGGCAGGTGCTCTTTAGCTACACATGTTGTGAATGAAGGTCATAATATAGACTTTGAGTCTGTAAAGATGTAGGCAAATGAAAATAACTATCACCAAAGGACTTTTCTGGAAATGGCATTTATTGATCACAATGAAAAGGCAATTCATACAAGAACAGATATTCAGAAATGAACAAGGATATATTCGTTCCTTCTTGAAACTGACAAAAACTTCAATGTCATTAGTGATTGTAGTTCTGAAGAATCAGTTAGCTCGCTCTCGATTTTGACAGTTACAATTTTGCAATCCACTCCTGAGACAAAATTTTGAATAAGCGACAATAACGACCAATCACAGCAAACGTAGGATGCCGTTAACTGTCATTCATCTGCGCAAAGGACTATGCGCCGTCACCAAAATGGAACATAGAGAACAAAGGATTTTTGCAGAGTGACCCTACTGTTTTGGTTCAGATTCTACCTTACAATAATATGTCTTTCTGTCAAATTGACAACATATTGACATAATTGTTTCTAAAACATTACTGTTCTGTGTTCCCACGTTTTAATAGTTATTTATAATATAAGTGTTAAAAATACAATTTTAAGGCACGCATGCGAAGTATTGTGAAGGTTTGCAGAATGAGCGAAGCGAATTCTGCAATTCACATGAGTGGCTTAAAAATGTAATTTTAACAAAAGTGTATCATACAATATTTTTTCTACAAACGTCTTATATGTCAACAATTATAATTTATTCATTCTCAATTACAGGACAATACCTACAAAAACTTTTACTTGAACTTGACTGTCATTCCATTTTTATATTTTTCTTGACATTACATCAAAACTGCCTATACTGTCAATACGTAAATCATAACAACTATAGAATAGCATCTACTTTTGTTGTTGTATAATATAACAAATTTTAATAGTTTTTTTTACAAACGTGTTAAAAATGCAATAATACAGTTTTAAATTAAATTTTAAAAAACTTTCTAAAAACATTTTTCAAATTGCGCAAATTGTACTGTTAATAATAATGTTAATAAATGAAATATAAAAAATATTTTGACGTTTGTTTTCAAAATTTGACATTTCAATTTTAACTGCAGTGCCTTAAAATTTTTAAAGCACTAGTGCTTTAAAGTAACATTTTTAACGCTCCTATGGAGTGCTAAAAGTTGCATTTTTAACACATTTAACATTTGTAGAAAAAATATTTGAATATTTAGGGCCGGTACTTTTTGTCCCTATTAAACCACGGTTAGCTAACCGGCGTTTAATCGGGATAGAAAATACAGGCCCTAAGAGTATCAGACTTAATAAATGCAATCCAGTTTTAGTCATACGGCTCACACTCCCTCTGAGGGGAAAATTGACTCATCCCAGATACCTATGGTATCAAAAGGATTGTGCTCTGGTGGGACTCTTTCCGTGTTATCGAGCCCTAGGCGACTTGATACGCTGGAGTATCTCCCAAAAATTTTCCTACGCATCTAGACGTCGAGAGTACACAGCCTTCTGCCTAGTCTTGTAAAGATGTTAATTTAGACCCAACTTTTTGATGTTTTCTATGAGGTTCTTCGGAATGAATTCAGTAGTAAAAAGAACAATAGGTATTGTCTGGGTACTTTCCATTCTCCATTGTCTCCTTATTTGTATTTCGAGATCTCTATACTTGGTGATTTTTTCGTTGTGCTTACCAAGCAGATTATTTTTATGTATCGCCACATCTATTAATGTTGTTTGCCTAGCAAGTTTACTAATTAGTATGAGATCCGGTCTATTATGTGCTACTCGTTGGTCTGTAAGCACAGTCCGATCCCAGTATAGCTTGTAGCTGTCGTTTTCAAGCATTCTATCAGGGACGTATTGATAATAAGGGAGATGGTCGGTCTGGAGAAGTCCAAGTTTGCTAGCTAGTTCCTGGTGAAGAATATTTTCTACTGAGTCATGGCGTTCTTTATATTCGGTTCCGACAAACACCTGGCAGCTCCCGCTAAGATGTTGGATGGATTCTTGGGCTTGACATCCATATCGGCATTTGTCGTTTTGGACCTGAGGATCTTTGACAATATACTTCAGGTAATTCTAGTTGGAATAACCTGATCCTGAATGACAAGTATGACACCTTCCGTCTCGATGCTGAATTGTCGACATGTTCTCGGTTAATCTCATTCAGATGCCGCCCATGCAGAGGCTTACCCATTCAGGTGCGCATTTTTTCTTACTTAGATTGGTGGTTTATGCGCACTTCTTGCTCCTGAAAAGATCTTCCTGCGCCTGAAAATAAGTTCTTAGATTAGTAACTTGTTTATCCAGTTGCTCACCTATTAGCGTACATATACAGCGTATACAGCTCAATTATAATTTTTATTATAATTATAGGTAATAATTATAATTGCATTTATTGAGTCTGTTATTCTTAGAGCCAGTATTTTCTGTCCCGATTAAACCCGGTTAGCTAACCGGGATGCAAAGTACCGGTCCTTAGTCATTCTGACCAAATTTTTAAAATTTAATTATACTTTTTAATTTAATAACATTTATTGTGCAATGCTCTTTTTGTAAACAAATGATGATGTTAGTGACTAAGAACGAAATATAGGATTCTGTAGAAAAGAGTAAACCTAGTCTTTTATTTGTGCTGTCTATCCAATAATCTTGGTGACAACTAATCAGCTATGCTCATACCTGTGTTTATATATAGATATATATTTATATAGATGCATCACTAGGTCAACTGGTATCTTTTCCAAAAATATATAAAATAAAAATAAACATATCACCAACAACATTTAATCAATACATAAAAATTCAAATAAAATTAAGACGGCCTTCAATTCCTTAATCGAAATTTTGTTTAAATAATTTTTGGTTTGTAATATCTTTATTGATAACATTTTTTTTTATAAATCACGTATTCTGGATATTTATTTTTTTTTTCTCTGATTCTGGCCTTGGTTTAGAACTAGAACCTTTAGCCACGTAATTATATAACTTATCACTAACTCAGGTGTAATGTGTAGAGTGTGTGTTGAGTAAGTGTCTTGTTACTTTGCAAAGTCGACGTCATTGTCTTTGCAAAGAGACGCTAATTGTATCCGAACGTCTGCGGTCCCTCCGGTGAGTACCGATCCCACAAGTACAGAAACTATTTTCATTTATTAATTTATAATAATCTGGATATTTATGTTCTCTTATACTATTCCGTATGTAATCACTGAAAATAAAAAAAATGGAGACACCTATGTCTTATCGATCTCTCTCCATTTTTTCCTTCCATTGTCTTTCTCCTGCGTTTGGTAAGTCCTCTTCAATTTCATGCAGCAACTTTGATCTTGGTCTTCCCCCTTTTTTTTTTCCTCCTGAATTCTATTCTATCGTCGCGTATGTCACTGCTTCATCTCGCGCTAGACAGTTATGGCCTAAAACAAACCATCTAGTTCTACATTACTTCGTTTTGAGCACGATATCTGTTTCAGTTCTCTTTTATTTTCTGCATTTGTTATACTTCGATATTCATTGTGATCTGTTTTAATTTGCCCTAGTATGGTTATATTGATATTTCTTTCAACTATTCGTAAGTCCTTTTTTTTCATTTTTTTACTCATTGTCATTGTTTCTGGTGCATATAATAATATTGGTATAATTATTGTCTTATATATTTATGTTACCTATGTTTATCATAGTTTTATCTTAATCAGTGTTATGCTTGTGTGTAATCGTTTATTTTCAAAATGAGCTTTATTCGCTTTTCCAATAGCTTTTATTTTATTTTTGGCATTTTTTTTTTTGGCAGGTTTTTGAAATATTCTACTTCCACAAATTCTTAACTCTCTATTTTGATTTTTTCATTCATTGGTTTTTTCCTAACCATTATACTTTTGACTTTTCTTTATTTAATGTGAGTCTCATCGTCTCCCATCGCATCGTTGTCTTTTATTTCTTCTAGCAATTCTTTCATTATAATTCTGTTCTTTGCAACAATAGCGTAGTCACTATAACTATAACGATATAGCGTAGGTAATTATCTGGCCCACTTTTTGTTGTTAGTTTTCCTTTGGTTTTACTTCTTAGTACCTACATATTCTAAAACAAGGAGATGAGGCATTTCCTTGTTGCGCTGCTTTAATCATACTGAGTTCATCTCTTTGCGTCTTTATGCTAATTTTGGTAGTTTTCATTATCATATTTATTAATTTTCTGGAATTTTTAATTTTTAAGTGCTAT
The DNA here is from genome assembly GCF_917563875.1 of Diabrotica virgifera virgifera. Lineage (NCBI taxonomy): Eukaryota > Metazoa > Arthropoda > Insecta > Coleoptera > Chrysomelidae > Diabrotica > Diabrotica virgifera. Next base: position 58,816,907 of record NC_065447.1, read on the forward strand.
CATTAGTTGTGTCCTATTATATGTATAGGGTGAGGCAGATAACTGGCCTTTTAGAAATATTTAGAGAACTAAAGGCAACAGTATCATAAAAATTGGAATAAAGGGGTTTTAAAGGGTGATTTATTTAATGAAAATATTTTCATCAATTTGCCACTTCCGGTTATACCGGAAGTTGCTTAAAACTTCATTTTTTTAAATGGGACACCCTGTATATTTTTACATTTTTAGATTCTACTCGATGTCTTCTTCCTTAAAATATGCGGTTTTGTAATGTTATACAGGGTTGTTTAAAAGCTAATTCCGTTTTTGATTAATTTCGTAGCAAATTTCACACCCTGTAGAATTGTAGTAGTTGGATATCAAAAACTCTATTTGTGTTAAAATGATTTTTAATATAGTCTACTATTATTAAAAATTATTAGTATTGCTAAATGTTAAATTTTAGTATACAGTGTTGGTCGAAACACGATATGAGGATTTTCTGAATTTTCTTAAATGGAACACCCTGTATTTTAGTATTGCAATGAAAATACATTTTATGGTACTTTTTATTTCTTAAACATTCCCTAGACCTAAATGCTTTAATTTGTGCTTAATTGTTAATCGCACCAAGAATGTTAACTACGTAGGTATTTTGAAAGCTCAACCATTATTGGCAATTTTAAAGATCAGTTTAGATTAATATGTATTTATTTCCGAAAAATTATTTGTGATTGAATATTTTCACGGCCAACCTAATGCAATTTTACGTATTTTTTGTTGAAATTAATGTTTGGCTTGAATCACCAATAACTCACAAATTAAAGCAATTAGGTATAGGGAATGCTTAAGAAATAAAAAATAGCATAAAATATCATTTCATTACAGTAATAAAATATAGGGTGTTCCATTTAAGAAAACTTAGAAAATACTTTTTCCCAGTTTCGACCAACCCTGTATAGTACAATTCAACACTTAGCTATACTAACAATTTTTAACAATAGTAGACTATATTAAAAATCATTTGAACATAAATAGAGTTTTTGATGTCAAACTACTACAATTCTACAGGGTGTGAATATTGCTAGGAAATTAAGAAAAAAAAAACGTAATTATCTTTTAAACTACCCTATATAACATTACAAAACCTCATATTATAAGAAAGAAGACATCCAGGAGAATCCAAAAATGTAAAAATATACAGGATGTTCCATTTAAAAAAAACGAAGTTATAAGCCAATTCTGGTATAACCGGAAGTAGTAAATCGATTAAAATATTTTCATTAAAGCGATCACTCTTCAAAACCCCTTCATTCCAATTTTCATGATTCTGTTTCCTTTAGTTCTCGAGATATTTCTAATAGGACTTTTATCTGCCTCACCCTGTATATAGCAAATAGGCATTTTTGACACGTAGTCCTGTCGCCAGGGGGGGTACAACGGCCTTCTTAATTCAGATGGACTTACCCAAGTTTTTTTATGTATTTTGGCCCGTAGAACACGAATTTTTTGGGTAACAGTTGATCCGGATGTCGATAAGATTGTTATAAACAAAGAAGTTGAGGAATTACGTAACAGCGATTTCTCGCAAAACAAAACAATATTTTGTATTTTTTGAGTCATTCTAACCAAAAAATGTTCCTTCAAGTTTTTTCGTAGGATGCATAGTTTTCGAGATAAACGCGGTTGAACTTTCAAAAAATCGAAAAATTCCAATTTTTGAACCCGAATAACCTTTGAATAAAAAATAAAATAGCAATTCTGCTTACCGCCTTTAAAAGTTTAAGTAAAATTTTATCTGTTTTGAATATTTGCATTGCTAAAAATTTATTTTTTGATTGGTAAAAAAAGCTATAAACACATAGTGTTTCCCTAGTGTACGTAGAAATAGTCCCGCTTGCACTTTTACATCTTCTACCTACTCATTCGATTTTAAATGAGAAATCATTGAAAACATCACTTAAGCACTAGGTGTTTATAGCTTTGTTTTAACAATAAAATAATAAATTTTTAGCAATACAAATAATTAAAACCGATATAATTTGACTTGAACTTTCAAATGCGGTAAGCAGAATTGCTATTTTATTTTTTAATCAAAAGTTATTCGGGTTCAAAAATTGCAATTTTTCGATTTTTTGAAAGTTCAACCGCGTTTATCTCGAAAACTATGCATCCTACGAAAAAATTTGTAGGAACATTTTTTGGTTAGAATGGCCCAAAAAATACAAAAAAATGTTTTCTTTTGCAAGAAATCGCTGTTATGTGATTCCTCAACTTCTTGGTTTATAACAATCTTATCGACATCCGGATTAACTGTTACCCAAAAAATTCGTGCTCTACAGGTCAAAATACATAAAAAAAAACTTGGGTAAGTCCATCTGAATACAGGAGGCCGTTGTACCCCCCCCCTGGCGACAGGACTAACGATTAAATTTCCAATTCTAATTTATAACCATTTTTTTCATTATGTGTTTCATTGTGTATATGGCACCTACTATTGATCTCGCATCTATGAATCTACATTAGTATTGTTCCACTCTATTCTTCGTGATCTTTTACAATATTGTTCGTATTATTGATGTCATTCTTTTATACGTCGGTATTAGTAATATTATTTCTCTATTATTTTCTTACAAATTTCTTGGTCTCCATTGTTATGTATTGTTATTACCTGCCCTATCTCCCATTCCGTAGGTATCTTCTCTTCTTTCCCTATATATTTTTCAATATTCTTTTTCATTCAGCTCCTTTCCTCTGGGATGATCTTGCTCCTTAGCATATCTATTTATATATTGAAAAAGTTCTATTATTTCCAATCCAATCATCCTCAAACGATCTGTAGAGCTTAAATAGTACATTTTACATTTTCCTATTTAAAATATAACTGGTATTTAAAATATCAATACTAATTTTCTCTGACCTTTCTACCTATAACACTTTTCCTTGTGCTGAAAAACTAAAACATTTCATCCACTCTTGATGCAACTGCATTCGACATTCTTAAGAAATTGCATAAGATATAATATACTACACTATTAATTGTTAAACCACTTATCATTCTACACACTTCATTTCGCCGGCAGTTAGATAGTAAACATGTTGCATTTTTATAGGGAAATTACACTTGACTAGATTTTATTTTGTCATCAAGTTATTAACATGATTTTTCTTCGCAATATTTCTTTAGGTCACCTTTTGCGAAACGAGAGATGCAGCTAGTGAATTGATGATATTGGCATATACTGTGTTTCTTCTTCTTCTTCTTATTCTTTTTTGGGCTATGTTCTTGAAAACTTATCCAGTTAACTCAGGGGTAAACACTTTTTGTATTGCCTCAGCAATCAGTGTCTACACTTACATTCAAATGTTAGATAGACAGCACGAGAAAAGTATAAACTTTTCTCGTTCGCGGGTAGCCACCAAGCCACTAAGCATTTCTGCAATGCTTATTGGCAAAATAGCAAATGCTACCAACGGATATAGTATAAGCACCCAGGGCTGAAAAAGGAAGTTAATAGTTTATAATTTAATATTGAAGGTAGAAATAAAGTTACACAAAATATTTATTATATTTTCATCAATATTTGTGAAGATTGTGCAAATATTTATGGAAGTGGGTAGTGTAGTTTTTGCTAGTTTAACATACAAGTCAAAATGTGTGTTTTAATTTAGGCGACATTCTAAAAGTAGTACGTTCGTTAATGGTAAAATATTGCAAGACCTCTAAATTCTAAAGAACCGCTCCGATTTAGAAGAAATTTTGCAAATAAGCTCATCTTATCCTTCTCTTCAAAAGTAATATGACTACAATGTGTGCTTTTTATTTTTAAAGGGTGAAAACTACCATTTTTTACCAAAAATTAAAAACAGCCGATATAAGCGTTATTTAAATCTAAATTATGTGTAGGTACGTTAAATAGTATGTTAAATATAGGAATTTGATTGTTTCTCATATTGAAATATATTTATAGTTTATAACTATTTTGAAACCCTTAAAAACTACCCTCTAAATAAGAATTTGTATAAAAAATATTTTGTAACTTTAAATTAGGTAATGACGTATTTTGTAGTGATCTAAACTTTATTTTATGTTTGAAATTTAGTTTATTAAGTATTTAATATTTTCAACCCTTATAAATTATTCCTACAAATAGATTTATTAGACCATTCACTCACGGTAAAATATTGCAAAACCTGTGAATTTTAAACAACCGCTTGGGTTGACATGAATTTTGGCATTCACATGTCTAATAAGTTAAGGAAAAAAAGTGATATAGTACCGATGTGTACTTTTGCCCTGGAGGTGAGTTTCACCCCTTCTCGGGGGTGAAAAAATATAGGTCCAAAATAAGTCAGGAAATGGATAAACTGACTAATTCTAAGCAACTTTTGTTCTATAAAGTTTTTTCACTAAGTCAATACTTTTCGAGTTATTTGCGAGTGAATATGTCCATTTTTCAACAAAAGAACCACGTTGTTAGACGGTTTTTCGCAAATAACTCAGAAAGTAAGTATTTTATCGAAAAGATATTCCCAGCATGCGATACAGATTATGAAAAACTGAAAAAATCTGTGTATGTATGAAGTTTGAAGACCTAGTAGAACCAGAGTCGTAGCTAATGAAGTTCCAAGATACGGGGTGTTGAGGTTTCTATTACAAAGTGAAGATTTATTGATTGCTCTAAAATCGGTTGAGATATGCAAATGAAATTTGGTGGGTTTTAAGAGGTAGTTATTACGCATTTATTGACAGACTTACTATTAAGAATTTTATATTCAATATTGGCGCGCATACGGGTAATAGTTTGAATTAAAAAAAAATAGTGCGCCATTGAGGTATTTCAAATTAAAAAGCATCTTTGAGTTACTTATTTAATTTATGATAGAAAATATATCTTCCTTTTTTTTATACGATGCGCCTTTTTCATGAAAAAAAATAAAATACTTATATCAACGCTTCAAAAGTATTCGACATAGGTTTCAATATGGTTTTTTAACGATAACTTCTGTAATTTTCAAGATATTTCATTGTTCCAAAGCTCATTTTGTGTCGAATTGCAAGTGCTAAAAGTATTCAGAAGCTGGACTTTCTGAAGGTCTTTGATTTTTAAAGCATGCGATTCAAATAGCTTAGCAAACTGCTTCTCACACTTACGTGCAAATTTAAAATATAAATATCTCACTCAGTGTTTACCACAGAGACATTGGAAAAACTGAATAAGTTTTAGTATCAAAAATACTATATTTTAATATTGATATATATTTTTCAGATGTCTTTTAGTTTTCAAGTAATTTTGGAAAAATGGAAAACATTTATAAAGTATCAAAAAATAATTTATTACTAAATTGAAATTTTTTTCAAACCTAAGCACTTTAAACTGGTTAAAATCTCAGAAAGCGTAGTCAGGCTATAAATAAACCTAATTGTGTATGGAATAATGTTAATTTTTATTTTTGTGGAAAATTCACCAATTTAAGTAATTATTCTTTTGATTTTTCAACAACATAATCGTTTTGTTTTTTGTAATAACTCAGCCATTTTTTATCCAAATCACTTTTATCATAGCACCTTTTGAAGGTATCAGTAAGATATTTAAAAGATGTTTCCATAATTTTTTTCTAAAAATCTCTATTTCTTGCGTTATTTAATGATAAAATGTTTGATTCAAGGTTAATTCGAAAAAACCCCGATTTTAGGTAGGCTGTAACTTAGGTTGTGTTATTGCTATAATAGTTTAAAGAACACCACTCCATTCACTAATTTAATAAGTTTCTTTTTGATTATAATGACGTTTTCGTAAAAATGCATAATTTTAGAGATATTTTTGAAAATCCTCTCAAAAACATGTATTTTTCATGTAGGAAATCATCAATTTCGATCGTGAATAACTTGCTAAATATCAATTTACCGAAAAAGTCGTATATAAGATTTTTTACTCAGAATTAAAATATCTATCAATTTCCGAGGTTATTTTGAGGTTAAATATTTCCACCCCCGAGAAGGGGAGGTAATCACCCCCAGGGCAAAAGCACACATCGGCACAATATCACTTTTTTCTTTGACATATTATCTATATGTATGCCAAATTTCAAGTCAATCCAAGCGGTTCTTTAAAATTTACCGCAAAAACCGTCAAAGAATGGACTATAGGGTATGGTTTAATCCTCCCACTTGGCCACATTCGCAATTGGGATCATTTTTGACTCAAATTCGAAATAAGTGAAGAGGTGTTGAACAATGACTAGTTCTCATACGGATAATTGTGGTTAAATGGATAATGGATAATTGTGGATAATACGGATCTCTACTTCTCAGGGTCGGATTTAAGGGGGGGATGCAGGATGGAGAGTTGCCCGGGCCCCCACATTCCGGGAGTCCAACACAAACCCTCAGATGTAAAAAATATCAGCAAATTATTCACATAGAAATATTTTTGTTTTATGTAAACACTTATATTACCGTTCACTGTCTAAGTTTAGTTGCAAAAGCTGCAGCTGAGTGTTGTCCTGCTGCCACAACATTATTTGATGTCTTATTAGAACTATATGTATTTTTCAGTTCTACATATTTTTTTATTTTTTTTTTTCATATTTTTAGAGGTGGGTGGGAAATCTTCTTAAGATACCGGTCTTATGCCTGGTCATGTGGGATTCCCTTGCCGCCGCTGAGATGGCTGCACAGCCCACCACGTGTGGTACGCTGAACCGCAATCCCCGCCGGGGCAAGAACCTACCCACTAAAAACCCTCCGTCCTCTCAACCAAACATACTTGTGATCTGGGAATGCAGGCCGGGATCCGCTCTGGTTAGGGCATATCTGCGACACTGCATCCGCCTCACGTCTCATTTAAATATCTACAGTGTTACATTTATATACATACACATCTCGACTTAAATACCACATATATACACATACATTCTCATATACACATATATTTTTTTTATGGGCGTTGTTGTCTTCCTTCAGTCTCCTTGGATTGGAGCGTTTGTCTCACGAACGCATGGGTCCTTGCCCACGTACCTTCATCCTCACACATCCTCGCAATAATATCACTCACAGAGTCAAAACGAACACCATTCCTTCTCTCCAATTGTAATCTATCCACACTCCATCTTGCACATTACAGCAACGTATGTGACACGGTGTCGACCAAACCACAGTAAGGGCAGTTTTCTGTAGCTGCTTTCTTGAACCTGAAGAGATGCGAACGGAAACAACCGTGACCGGTGAGCACCTGCGTCAGGAAATAGTCCAAGCGCCGGTGCCCACATTCGAGCCACGTCTTCAGGTCCGGTATAAGTGATCTGGTCCACTGCGCCACATCCGCAATTGCCTCCCATTCAATTTGCCACATCCGTATGGATGTGGCTCTCGCCTCGCTTCTTGCACTCTCGGTCGGACCGTTGTCCCCAGTACGATAAAATAAACGGCCCCTCTCGGAAGCCAATATGTGAGAGGGTACGCAGCCGGTGATGGCCCACAATGCTGCCGCAGACACAGTCCTGTAGGCACTTGCCACACGTAAGAGACTTGCTCTGTCTGTGCGCGTCAAGAGCCTCCGGTAGGACGATATTTCTACCGCCTCACTCCAGACTGGGGCCGCGTAAAGAAGAACAGACTGTACCACACCGTGTAAAGCCCTCCTCCTCTCAGATTTGGGCCCGCGAGTTCTACATATAGATACAACTTGTTAATTGAATGTTTAAGCAATAGTTAAAGGTTATAATCAGATAAAAATTTCATCATACTTATTTTCAAAAATCATTATACTGAATTTACATTAAAGATGCAGTAAAAATAAACAAACCAAGACACGTTAAATGCTACTTGGAGTACTCCCGGGTCATAATTTCCAATATATAAACTTTGGAAATCATGATTTGGGACTTACAATGTATATACATTGTAAATTATGATTCGGGAGCGCTCCTAGTAGCATTTAACGTGTCTTGGTTTGTTTATTTCTACCGCATCTTGATTGTAAATTTAGTATAGATATCCAAAATTTCAGAAGACCATGAACAATAATTTAAAACTCGTAGCGATGCAAATGGTTTGTATAATCGAATATCGAATATGTTTTCTTGGAAACAGGAATGTTTGCAATATTTTAAAATGAAATCTTATGAGAGAACAAGCCCAAGTCGTATTCTTCAAGATCCAAATATTGCACTTAATTCAGTAGTGGCGGCACATAGATCACTTAAAGATTTTAGACAGTCAAGACGTGACAATTTCAAAATACATTATGTGATACGCGAGACATGTTAGTAAGCGTAAGAATATTTGACACATAGAAAACGACTACTGAATATTCGACTGACTCCACTGGATTATGGAACATCTCAAGAGACTGAAATGACAACATCAAAAAAATTTAGGACTCAAAATTTTATCGATATTATAGATCACTGCATTACCTCTTTAAGTAAGAGGCTTTCTGCATAAGAATCCATTCATTTCAATGTACATCATTTGGAAAATTTAACTCCCAATGAAATTGAAGCTCACACACTAAAGCTTACCGACATTTATAGCAATGATTTAGATGAAAAACTAGGTGTCGAACTAGTACAATTTGTAGAATGTTTCAATTAATTTGAAGAGGAAATCGGCTCATCAAATATAAGCAAAGAACTTTAAATCTACCGACTGCTAGAAGAAAAGAATGTGAATCATGCGTTTCCAAACGTTGAGGTGACACGTCGTTTATATTTAGTTCTGATGCTAACTAGCTGCAGTTGGAAGAAGAAGTCCTTATCAAAACTTAATTAAAAATTGACTTCGATTTATGATGAGCCAAGAGCGTTTGAGTCATCTCTCTATAATGAGCATTCAACACGACGACATATGCGATACAATAAAGGAATTTTCAAAAAATCTCGAAAAGCATAGATATTTATAAAAGTAGATCAACATTTTTTAATGGTAGGACATAGGGTCCTCACACCAATTCTGCCCAGGGGACTCCACTGCCTTAAATCGGGCTCTGCTACTTCCTTAACTTCTTCCTTGTTACTTATTTGGTTCCTTCACTGTTGAAAAATGTTTTGCTACTCTTCCTATCATAGCTCGATGGTCACTACCTAATGCAAACTGGAACTATTTCTTTTCAAGTACCTATATAATACGTAATATATTCAATTGACTTCAACTTTCTACGAGATTGTTGAAAGAAGGTATTCATTGTATTCAATATTATTTATCATTACGTTTTGGTGATTCACATAAAGAATATTCAATGAAAAATGATTAAGTAAAATACACAAAACTTTACAAAGTATGAAGCTACTAAAATACTATCTTTGATGGGTTCATAAAAATTTGGGAAAAGGTTGTTTTCATATTTATTTCTATTTGTATCACTATAATAATTTTCTTTTACTATATTTTCATAAACAATCTGCCGAAAAATCTAAAACAGTTACAAATGACGTTAAGAGTTAAATTCCACACCAGACTTACACCTTAATGAGTACTTAAAAACTAATTTCAATGTCAGAAGAATGAACCTACTAAATAACAGTCGGTCGGACAAGCATTGTAATTTCAACAGCTTAAAAGATTTCCACTAAAACTTAATTGATTATTTTCAAGGTATTTAAATTAAAACATGTGTTATACAATTTTCCGATTGTCTAAAATAGATTTTAATAAACGTCCATAGTTTCCGATGTTTACGATATCTCCGACTACATTATTAGCCCAATAAATGACCGTATTGGAGTGTAATTTCCAGGGGCAACTCCAAATTGCATGAAAATTTGGATTTAGGTTCTATTTACCCTCCACTTCAAAGTTGAATTTGTGCCGTTGGTTGCTTTTACTTGGGGGGGGGGTGAGATTTACCCCTTCTCAGGGGGTGAAAAACGCGTGTTTACAATGAGGCCGGAAATGGATAAATTGACTTATTTTAAGAACCTTTTGTTCTATAAAGCTTTTTACGTAAGTCAATACTTTTCCAGTTATTCGCGATTTAAAATGTTGATTTTTCGCCAAAAAAACTACGTTTTCAGACAGTTTTTCCCAAATAACTGAAAAAGTAAATATTTTATCGAAAAAAATATTTTTAGCAAAAGTGTAGCCTATAAAAAAACGAAAAAAAAATGATGTACCAGTAATGTCTACAAATTGAGTAGAAGCAAAGTTGTATCTCATGAAAAATACGTTCTTATACGTCTAATTCCAAATCGAATAATTCAACGCGAAATCACCGAAGAAAGAAACGTTTTTCGGGAAAACCTTATCAACATTTTTAAAGTATCGAAAAAAAGCTTATTATTTGTGTTTTACAAAAGTTTACAGCATCAAAAATAAACGAGTTACACTGAAAAAAAAGTTGGCCCCTTTTTTTTGGTAAAAAAAATCGTGAAAACCTCTATTTAGCACCCTAAATGAAATTAATCGTTTGGCTTTACTATCTATTTTAACTGTATGTGTATTGTTTATATGATTTGTAAGTTTGATTGGTTTGAAGTGTTTATTTTTGAAAACATTTGGTTTTATAGTAAAAAAAATTTTCTAAAAATTTTTGAAAAATTTCATTTTCTCAAAATAACTTAAAAAGTATTAGTGAAAAATCTTAGAGTAAAAAAATATAGGTTTTACTATTATAAATATTCTAGTTTATTTTGTTTCTCCGTAAGACAAAAATTGGTTAATATATGGCTGTTCAAAATTTGCATACACTCATGATTAGTGACCCATTTAAGCTTTCTCAGTTATAACCCTTTCAAAAACAAACACTTTAAACCGGTGAGACTGACAGATCATATAAAAAATAGATAGGTAAGTAAATTGTTTGTAAAGCGGTAGCGATTAATTTCATTTGGGGAGCTAAACACGTCGAGATTTTCATGATTTTTTACAAAAAAAAAAAGAGGGCCAACTTTATTTTGAGCTTAACTCGCTTATTTTTAATGCCGAAAATTTTGTTAACAATTAAAACAAAGCTTTTTATAAACACTTTAAAAAAGTTTAAATGGGTTTTTCCCGAAAAGTGCTTAATTTTTCGTTGATTTCACCTTGAAATATTCGATTTGGAATTAGACGAATAAGAACGTATTTTTCATGAGCTACAACTTTGTTTTTATTTGATTGATAGACTTTACTGATACACCATTTTTTTGGTTTTTTATAAGCTACTCCTTTGCTATGGATATTTATTTCGATAAAATATTTACTTTTTGAGTTATATGCGAAAAACCGTCTGAAACGTAGTTTTTTTGTCGAAAAATCAACATTTTCAATGGCAAATAACTCGAAAAGTATTGACTTACGTAAAAAAATCTATAGAACAGAAGTTGCTTAAAATCAGTCAATTTATGCATTTCCGGTCTTATCTTGAACGTATGTGTTTTCACCCCCGAGAAGGGGTGACTGTCACTCCCCAAGTAAAAGCAACCAACGGCACAATTTCAACTTTGAAGTGGAGGGTAAGTAGAACCAAAATCCAAAATTTCATGCAATTCGGAGTTGCCCCTGAAAATTACACGGTATCGCCGAATTTCCCGTTCATTTACTGGGCTATATAATAAACTGAGACATCAGGCAGACAAATTAGAGCTATTATTTCGGTTAGGGAAAGTAATATATCTTTAAAAAAGTAATTTGGTTTTTAGTGGCCTTTAAGTAAAATAAATATTTCAAAATATTAAGTGCTGCTTAAGCAAAATTATCAGTGGCGTAGCTAGCCCCGCAGGGGTATCAAGATTTGTCCCGGGGCCCTTTTCCACGATTGATATGGGATATGAAACGCATATTTCATTATCATTTAGAATTATATTTAATACATGTGCCACACAATGAATGTAATCTGTATTTAGGTCAAGTTTCGTTTATAAGTGCTTTTAATCCTCCATATGCACCCTACATAATGTGTGCACCATCGTGAGCCTACCCTCTTCATTTAGATAAATCAATTCCATATTTTATTTTGTCACACTATTCAAAATAAGAGTTTTAAGTCCTTCTGCATTGCAATCAGCTTCTGATGTATGAACCCCTAAAAAGACTCATAGGTTTTGATTTCTTTGGGTACATACTATTGTTTTTTACTATTTATTGGCACGTATCGAAAAACTACAGAAGGTTGGTCAGTTTTTGACAAGTCTTGAGTTGTATCCAACATAATCGCCACAAATGAAGCTTTTAAATTTTTTAGACAATTTTTTGAACTGCGGGGCTTAAAAAAATTATCTCACCTTTCGGCTTTAAAATAAGTTCTTTTAGTAGATTTAAGTAGAATCATAACTTGATATTAAACAAAAGATAAATAGATATACATAAATATAATTTATAGATAAAGAATAGATTACACGTTATTGCCAGTATCCTAACAATGAAATATTCTAAAGGAAAGCGATTACAAAAATTGCAATTTTGCATTATACAGTGCCTCACACACAGCCAATGGTGAATGAACAATGAAAATTAGCTTAAACAAAGAAATTCTGTTCGTATGATATAGCCGGCGGCGCGCGGCGACTAGTAGATATACGTAATACATCAATATAATTTATATATACACTCCTGGCCAAAAAAATGGGATACCTTAAAAATGGGTGATTTTTGATGTCTCGAATCTCCTAAACTTGTTGTCCGATTTTAGTGATTTTTTTAGTATGTTATAGCATTATTCTTTAAGAATCTCGATATATTCATATTGTTGCTGAACATGTAAATATCATTATATACCGGGTGTAACAATTATACTGTGTTTTTTCCTCAAAGTTCGGAACACCCTGTGGAATATTCTAGTATTTAAAAAATATTGAAATTAAAACTCAATTGTAGCCTTAGCCTTTCTTAACATTCTGCTTTGTGACTCATTCACTTGTGTTGGATAATGAAAAAGTTAGGTGCATTGACAACTAGGCATGTTCTTCATCAATACAGGGTGTTTCTAAATAAGCGCGACAAACTTTAAGGGGTAATTCTGCATGAAAAAATAATGACCGTTTGATTTATGAACATATGTCTGCAAGTGCATCGTTTCCGAGATACGGGATGTTGAATATTTTCTTACACACTGACGATTTATTTATTGTTCCGAAACCAGTTGAGCTATGCAAATGAAAGATGGGCTTTGAGAGGCAGTTATTGCTCATTTTTGACGTACAATTATGTATTTTATATTCACCATTGACGTGCATACGGGTCATATAACCCGGTCATATACCCTGTATGCACGCCAATGGTGAATATAAAATTTTTAGTTTTATGTCAAAAAATGTAAAATGACTACGTCTTAAAACCTACCAAATTTCATTTGCATACCTCAACCGGTTTTACAGCAATAAATAAATCGTCAGTTTGTAAGAAAAAATTCAACATCCCGTATTTCAAAGACAAAGCATTTGCGAACGTATGTTTATAAAGTAAACTGTCATTATTTTTTCATGTAGAATTAACCCTTAAAGTTTGTCGCACTTATTTAGAAATACCCTGTATTGATGAATAACATGGCTAATTGTTAAAGTACCTATCTAACTTTTTTATTATCCAACATAAGTGAATGAGTCAAAAAACATAATGTTAAGAAAGCCTAAGAATACAATTGAGCTTTAATTTCAATATTTTTTAATTGCTAGAATATTCCACAGGGTGTTCCGAACTTTGAGGAAAAAACACAGTAGTATTATTACACCTGGTATATTAGGACATTTACATGTTCAGCAACAATATTACTAAATCGAGATTCTTAAAGAATAAGTCTATAACATACTAAAAAAATCACTAAAATCGGACAACAGGTTTAGGAGATTCGAGACATCAAAAATGACCCATTTTTAAGGTGTCCCAATTTTTTTGGTCAGAAGTGTAGATAAAAAATGCGTGTTGAATGCGTGTTGAGCCTTTGTTATTCTCGCCTGTATATCCTTTTTACACCCCCCGCTCCTTTCCATGACAGATCCCAGATATGTGAACTCTACCTCTGGATGGTTATTATTTTTTCGAAGTTTAGTTTTTTCTGTGTTTATTCGAAGTCCGATCGTGTTGGAGTACTGTGCCAATTTGTCAGTTTTTGCTTGCATATGATTTCGGTGTTCAGTTATCAGGCAGATGTCATCTGTAAATTCGAGATCTTCTAACTGTTTGAATAGGTTCCACCTGATGCCTTTTCGATCGTCGATTACTTTTCTCATTACCCAATCTATCATAATATGGAATAGGGTAGGGGATACTACACAACCCTGTTTGACTCCACTTTCTATGGATATTTCTTTTGTTACTTCACCTGAATGTTCTAGTTTGTATTTGTATCCTTCGTAGAAGAGTTTAACATTTAAAAACTAGAGTTGATAAAAAGTCGCTTTATTGTAGGTCTCCCTTGATGTTAAAACTATCCAGAACATCTACTATTATAGCTTTACTTTTAGTGTCACTGATTCATCATTCAACCTATACTTGCCCACGTAGGCCTCCCGTAGTTCACCTCACAAATCCCTGTCCTGAGCCGTTTGCTTCCAATTTTGGTATAAATATCCGCTTCAGATCACTGATTATACATTTAGTAAATCTTCTTATTTTTGTGGAAATTTGAAATGTTTTATATGAAACGCAATTTCCTTTTATTAAGGATTGGCCTTGTAGCATAAAGTGTGTATTTCCAAACTACATGTTTTGATTCCAATTTAATGAAGATTAGGGAAGATATAGTATTTATTTGTTTACAAGCAAAAATATTATAAAGAAAATAATACATTCACCAGCCTCATCTATTTCATTTTTTTTGCTGTTTCAAAATGTGTTTACCTGTTTCAAAACCTTGTACTTCGATACGCAAAACAATTCAAAGAATAAAGAATTTTCCACATAGGAAGCTTTTGAAAATTGTTGAAGGTTGCAAATAATAGAGTTTGCCAAAAAAGTTATCAAACATTTCATTACGCCATTGTTTTGGAGTTATGGTAAATTTTTTCTTACTAACTTTTGACAGTTATCGAATTCACCATAAAAATTTTTCCAATAACGTTATTTTTACTCGTTTTTTTGTGAATGTTTGCTTTTATGCCCTGGAAAATTTTTTACTAATTGCACAAGATTAATTTGATAATAAATTCCACTGCGAGAAATTTTACATCTATTTATATTTGTTATACATAGGATACTCTCCAAAATACATATTAGAATATAATACTAAAAAATAATGGTCTGAGGAGTACTATTTACCTATTTGTCTTTTAACAATTTTCAACAATTTTCCAATAATTTTTCGGCTATAACATAAAATTATCGGTAGAAACAACATTTAGGAAAATTTTCTACAAAAATCTAAGTTTTTAAGTATAAATAACAAAAAACTTTAAATTTTCTGGCAGACATTAGGTGTTTTTGAAAATGTGAAAATATTTATTACTATTACCGTTGATTGATAAATATAGGGGGGATAAATATAGGGAATATATAAATATACCCCTATATTTATCAATCAACGCTATTACTATGCATAATTACAACATTTAATCTAAACGATATTTTTAAAATAATATGAATAGTCTCTCAGTGCATTTGTTTCTTTTTATGTGATGAAGTTCATCGTAACATCGTTTGTTAGGTTTATCTACTAAGTGACACAATTTTTTTACATTCATACTAATCTTCCCAATGAGTCATTGACCTCGCAATAGAAAAAATTACAAAATAATGATCTTAACGGTTACTGTATTGGACATTGATGTATGAATTAATAAATTTGCAACAAGTATATTCAGAATTTATTAAAAACTAGATTTTGCTTTATTAATTAAGCTAAAAACGGAACAAGTATTGTGCGAGATATACATATGTTTTAAATACTGTATCTTCTGTTTTTAGATAATTCGCTTTTTATTGACTTCTAGTTGCAACTTCTAGTCTCGAGAATCTATAATATCGTCCTATTAGAGGTAAAACTCACTAAGTGCACTTTTTTGAGATTTTGACATTTTCATCAATTTGAACTCAATACGCTACTACCCAGCTCTGGAGAAGTCACCTGGGGCTCTAACCCTTCTAATTGCTGAGATAATTTATGGTACAATTCACTAAGTGCATTATTGTGACTTTCGATTTCAGGGTAAAACTCATTAAAACTTATTATTGCAACTTTTTCAAACAATACATTAGGTAACATAACCTATTTTGCGATTAAGCAGGCGACTTGTGTGTTACATTGTATTGTTGAAACTGTACAAACTGTACATTATATTTGTGTGCATTATCTGTTCGGCGATTGATTAAAGAAATATGAGATTAAATTTCTTTGTAACCGTGATAGCTTACATAAAGGGTAACGAAACTTATTGTTTATTTTTTAAAAAATAGACTATTATTTTTGATAGTTCGTTTGTTGCAAGTCAGCGAAATTTTATGGAGACAAATTCATCTCAGTATCCAAAAAAATTGTTCAAGGAAAAACTCATCAAGCACAAAGTGTATTTAGTGAGTTTTACCTCTAATAGGATAATAATATCCAATAATTGTGTTCATGGAAAAACTCATTAAGTACAAAAATTGATCTAATATTGATTGTATTATAGGCTCCTGTGACGAAATATGGCTTAAAATATCTGTTTTTATTTATTCTTTGAAGTTGCAATAAAAAAATTCCAATATTCAAGTCAGGTGAATTTGTACTTTTAAATCGATTTTTCTCCACATTCTGAAAAGTGTAGTTAGTGAGTTTTACCTCTAATAGGACGATATATTCTCTAAATTTTGGTGATATTAAAAAATTGTTTGTCTGGTCTTCTCTTCGATCATCTTTCACCTCTCTTCTTCTCAATATTTTTTCACCTGATTAGATTATACGCTCAATATATTTTCATTTGTGCGGCCCATAATGCTGGTCTCATTTTTTTCCATCCGCTGTGTGCAAGTACTCAGAGGGGATACGAGAAACGATCGTGCGCGAGTCACGGAGAAACCTTGCAACTTTCTAACATATTTCTTAAATCTTTCATAATATTGTCAAATTGACGTATATTCCTATAATTGAAGAAAATGGGATTTCGCAAATGCTGTGTGAAAAATTGTAAAAATTATATGTTGCTCCACAATATTGATATGATATATGTAATAATTATTAAAGTGAATTTAATTAATTGTATTTTGCTTGTAGTACTGCATTTTCATAATTAATTTTATTTACTACATACCTACAATGTTTACATTTTAATAACATAGCATCAATCTTACTTTTTCTTCTTTTTTTCTTTTTGGGCTATGGCCTTGACAATTATCCAGTAACCAGGACTAATATCCCAGCAAACAGACTTGAGCCCAGTTACGTGATGATTACGTTAAATTTACGGCAAATTTCAACGAATACGTAACTCAGTGATTTATGACGGGAAAAAAACGTATTTTAGTGCCAAATCATTCACAAATATATTAGTGCTTACTTTATACATGTTTGACAGTAGAATAATATAAAATCATAATGACGAATATAGTACCTACAACCTTTATTTTTTTATACATAGTAGGTGTGAATGTCGGTTACATCGCAAAGGTACGTTTATTTCAGGTAATAATCACGAAACAGAAATAACTTCCTTTGGTTAAATTTTGAGAAATATTTTGGAAAACAAAATTTTACAACGGTGTTCGTTAAATACGTATCGCTTGAATTTTACTCACGGTATTTTATGGACGTCGAAAAATTAAATGTATTTCACGTAAAAGTAATGTAAATAATACCAATATTTAAACAAAGTGTTTATGATTTTGCTTTTAAAATCATTTAGCATAACTATTTCAATCCAACTTTGATTTGAAGCTATTTTTGCTATTTTTTTCTTTAAAAATATCACAGGAGCAAAAATAATGTAGAGTCTAATTTTCAAATCGCGCGCAGTGATGAAGTACTACCAAGCCTTTCTTCTCCTTTAAATACCATCACGTGACTAACATAGTCGGTTCGAAAACTAAATTAATCGATTTATCGAATAATACGTTTCGATAGGATTATATTTTTTTATATTATTCTGGTATTTAAATAGATTTTTAGTAAGACCAATTAGTTGATAGTAGAAGAAATTTAAAAACAAAAAGAAAATATGTAATACTAATTTACAGTAAGTAGAATAGATTAACTGTAATTTATTAAAAATAATCGATTTTTATAATCGATGATCATAACTTCTAATATCAGCTTTTCACATTTCTCATTTCTCACAACCACAACAAAAAGTGAAACGTGAAGAGCTTTCTTTCCCTCATTTTATTTTGGACGGGTTTATTTATAATAATGTATTTCGTATTAACGTTTACCTCACCGCTCGAGAGTTGAAGTGCCGATGGTGCAATTAGAAAAAACAAGAAGTGTACGCCTCGAAATAAAAAGTGACCTGTGTTGTGTTTGCATATTATTTAATGTGTCTTTAGGTCGGTACCATTTTTGGTGCATTATCTTGTATAATAATTATACAAGACAATTGTTTTAAAGTCTCTAAATTCTACTAAATAAATACATACATTGTTAATACTTTATATGCTTGTTTTATTTATATCATATGAGGATAATAATTACGTGATTCATAAGTTAATTAAGGTCGAATTATTTACGTGAACCGAGGATGTATCTTTCACGTGAAAACTAATATATACTTTCCCTAAAAGATACGTTAATCAACACGTATTTGCAACGTGAATTTCCCGAAACATTTTATTGCTGTTTAAGGTAAATAACACGTCTATTGAAGACGAGTTATTCCCGTAATTCAAAGACGTATTTTCAATGTGACATTCCAACATTTTCACGTGAAATTCACGTAAGCAATTTACGTATATAAGCAAAATTCACGTCATTAACACGTCGGTCTGTTTGCTGGGTACTAGACTGTTGCTAAGCAATTTTCTGTGAAAACAGTACGGGAATATTTTCAATCTAGGTCGAGATTATTATTGTAGGACTCTTTGGGAAAATTTTAATACTGGAACATGATGATGCGTTGGACGTTTTTTAATTATAATGTAATAGATGTAAAGTAGTTTTTCAGGTATTTTTTATGATATATTGTTAAGTACACCTAATACTTAAGGCTATTTTCCGGCTATACTGAGACGTATGTATGTCCGATCCTGACCACTTAGGCAACACTTAAAAGATGAACTCAAGCCCTATTTATTTGGTGTATTTTCGGTTTTCCTGTCTTTCTTTGAACCTAAGATACATTTACCCAAAAAATACGCCCTGTTGTACCTACCCAATCTTATAGCTGGGCTATGGGTGGTCAAAAATCACAAACAATACCGGTTCTAACTCGGTACATTTACTACTTCGGTACTTCATAAACATTTTCCCCCTTTTAAATAGAAATTGAGTCAAATTTCTGAGGTCGCTAACTTTTGAATAGTATAACCTATTTTCAAAATTAGACAAGCGTTGAAAAGGTAATGATTAATCAAAAATGAATAACCATTTTTAATTTCGTTGCAAAACGAAAATACAGCCGCACCATATTCTAGTCCAATCAGAGAGTGCAGCAAGCATCTCTACCTACCGGTTTCGAAACTTATTAGTCTCTCATCAGGAGGCACATATGCTGCTCTCTCTGATCCAACCAAAACAAACCCCGGTGTGCAGTCACGGATTGCAACGAACGAAATGGAATAGATGCTCTAGCGGCAACTGCTAGCAAAAGACTAAGTTTTCAATCTAATGGCATTTTTTTCATTTTTGATTTACATGTTTACTCTGATTGGAGTACGAAGGGAACCATTCTCGTTGGAACTTTACCGTGCTGAGCAGATGGGAGGTGAATTATAAATTGTAAAATTCCCTCATCTTCCTTAGTCTCAGCATTCGTATGGCTTGCAAATTGTAGAAGCCTCGGAGGTGTAACCAGAGAAGTTTCCCATTGTTTTCAGTCTGATGGGATGTAGAGTAACATTATGTTGTTTTATATGCCATTAGATTGAAAACTTAGTCTCTTGTAATGATTAATGGGTGCGTTCGGACGACCACAGCGGCTGGACAGCTGAGCCAGCAGTAGCTGTCAGACGTCACCGCTGGAAGCCAGCCGCTGAGAGATTTACTAAGCTTTCCCTATCACGGCTGGATGCAACCACTCAGCCGATTTCTGCTGGCAGCCAGCCGCTATGGTCGTCCGAACGCACCCAATATTATCAGAAGCCGCAGAGGTTAGATTTAAATTTTCAAAACTATTGGGACTTTTGGGACGAGAGCGAAAAACAAACCCCAGATGGGGACGGCCGTAAAACCCACACCCTTGGACCAAGAGGGATGGATGATACATGGATTGGCGGGTCTTTTCCTATACTTTAAGATGAAATGTGACCCATTTTTCAATTCAGTTAGATTGACAGAATCTAAAACTTCGTGTATAGGTATATAGTATCGCAGGGTAGGGGTACGCCACTGGCGAGAACTACCGTTCTCTGGGATGGGCACATTTAATTAAATAAAAATTAACCAAAAGAAACCAAGAAGTACAAAATTGATTGGTTTTAAACCTTCCATTGGTTTGACTAATATGTATTGCTAAAATAATGTAAAATGAAGCACCCAGTATCATTTCACATCATTAGAGAAAGCAACAACACATGATACGCCTTTAACCTTCTATCGTGAACTTAACCTAAAAGTGAATCAATATATCAATATATCGGATAGAGTTTATTGAAATCACAAATATGCATACAGTTTATTTTTAGTTACATAACTTTTTCTTCGATTAGGTTCGTTATCTGCAAAGCTGGTTATTAGTTACAAGGCAAATAAACTCTTGATTAGTTTCGTAAAAAAAATTCAAAGTTAGTTAATGATCTATTGGCCTAGATAAAAAAGTAAATACATACGGCAAGAATGAGAAATACAAAAGCATAAGAATGGTACGTTATATAATATTTCTCCAATAGGTACTTTAAAATTGGCTTTATTGGTACTGTTTATATGGTTCTCTATATTTTAACGGGTTTTCTGAAAAACTATTCCAAAAAACTTTTGTGCGTGGATAAATTATTCATTTCTCAATCAAGTGAACTTTAAAACACTGAAAAACTCTTGTTTTCAATCATCATTAAGGCCTTTCATTCCTGATGAAGTATTTGCCGCTCTTACTTAGAGCTGTTTGCGTAAATCACTCCGCATTTTTCTTGTGTGTTGTCAAAGTTTGTTAGATGACTTGGCTTTCGTTACAATCTTCTTCCACTCATTTGGATGTGTCCATAGTTCCCTCCAGTTTCTCACTTTCAGAATTTTGAATATCTCTTATGACCTGGTCCTCCCATTTCTCTCTGGGTCTTCCCCTTGGTCTTTTAGTTTCTGGCTTTCGGTGATCTTCTTAATCAGCAGGTCGTTTTTCCTTTTCTCTCTATGTGTCCCAGCATCTCAGTCTCTGCGCTTTAATAAATCTAACTCAGTGGCTCCCAACCTTTTATGTCTGGCGACCTACCTTCTTATGTTTTTTCATATTCGCGACCCATCCCTCACCCATAATGATACGCTATTCTGTACTCTGTACGCCACTTAGCTACTGTAAGAGCCACGCCGCGACACACCTGAAATCTGTCCGCGACCCACCGATTGGGAAACGCTGATCTAACTATATCTTCTCCTTTCATTATGTCTCTTAGTTCATGGTTCATTGTTCTTCTTTCTCCATTTCATATTCTTATCCGTCCCATAATCCATCTGAGGATTTTCCTTTCGAATACTTTTAATGTTTCTTAATTTTTATCTGTGAGGCACATTGTCTCAATGTTGTTCTGAAGCTATTTTCTTGTGGCGTTTTTATAATCAAGTATATTCAAATGGGAAATAAGCCACAATTTTACCTAAAAATGATTTTATTAACGTTTCGACGCCCAAGTCGGGTGTCGTTGTCAAAATACAAAATAATACTAAATTAATTGTCTCAGCTGCATATATTATAATACCCCAGGCTGTGGGTGAAAAAACGTGATATAATTCAGGAATTTTTGAAACCTATCAGGTGTTGTAAAGGACGATGCCAGAAATAACTTATACTAAAATGTAACCAAAAATTTTGTGCGGTTTTTTATTTATAACGGTTTTCATTTGTTAAATTTACAATTTTTAAAGATTTTTAATTTTGCAGTTTAGGATATTCATTTTAGAGAAAAATTTTAAATAGAAAATTGTAGTAAATTAAAAAACCTACAATTTGAGCTATGGCTAGTTTAATTTCGTTAATACGTTATTGCAAAACAGCCTGCGAAAAGTCCACAATGGCCGTTTTTTTCAATTGCCTTATTTATTGTAAAAATAACTTTTATGTATTTTTAAGGCTTTAAAATGAAGATCTTTCAATACTAAATATAAAAAAAATTTGTACTGCCCGATTGGTGAACTTGTTGTTTAGATATTATAATTTGTTTATCCCAAGAGGTCAAATGTCCAAGGCTATAACTTTTTGAAAAAAAATCGTACAGAGTTAATCCAAAATCCACTATCCCTCTAAAGACTTATATTTTCATATTCTGATGTAAATAAATGCGTATAACATTTTTCAACCTATTATTTCGGGTTTGAAAGTAAGGGGCAAATTTCGTTATAAACATTTAGAACTGAAGCCGCCCCTGTACATCCTATGAGTTTTTAACTTGCAGGTTATTGTTGCTGAAGACAAAATAAAAATTCAAAACTAAATAAAAATTTTCTACGACCAACTGAAGCCGAGATAATTGTTTTTGTTTTCTTAAATCGTAGTGACTTTAATTATAACAATTAAGAAATTATTTCACAGTCATTGACTAAAGAAAAACTTATATTATCTTAAAATAAAAATTATTTTAACCGAAAATTACATTTAGTTATTAAAAATGATTTTGAAGTGCAATGGAGATTCATTTTTCGTTACGACTATGATTTATTGTGTCGGTTGCCCTTAGCAACGGCTAGCAACTTATAATACATTGTATCACTGTTTTTTGCTTTAAATTTTAAAGCACCGCTTGGATTGACATGAAATTTGGCAAACACATAGTTAACATGTTAAAGAATAAAAATGATATTGGACCTCTGTGTGCTTTTGTCGTGGGGGTGAGTTTCACCCCTTATGAAGGGTGAAAAGATATATGTTCAAAATAAGTTCGGAAATGGATAAAACGTCTAATTCTAAGCACTTTTCGTTCTACAGCATTTTTTCACCAAGTTAATACCTTTCAAGTTATTTTCGAGTAAATACCTTAATTTTTCAACAACAAAAAAACACGTTTTTAGGCGGTTTTTGACAAATAACTCAAAAAATAACTGTTTTATTGAAAAAATGGGTTGTAACAAAAATATAGCAAATTAAAAATTGAAAAAAATGATGTATGCATGAAATCTCTAGACCCAGTATAAACAAAGCTATAGCTAACGAAAAATAGGTTCATATCCGTCAAATTTCAAAGTGAATTATTTCAACGTGAAATAATCAAAAAATCATGCACTTTTTGGAGAAAAATCATTTTTTAAAGTATTTAAAAAAATATGTATATATGTTTTTAAAAAATGTTTATAGCATCAAAAGTAAGCAAGATACTCTGAAAATAAAGTTGATCTCTTTTTTTTTGGTCAAAAAAAACTCGAAAGTCAACCCCCAATTAGCATCTTAAATCAAATTAATCATTACCGCTTCACAAGTTACTTTGCTCATGTATTATTTATATGATCTGTATCATCGGTTCAAAGGGCTTATTTAAAAAAAGTTGGTTTTAAAATAAATTTGTTTTAATTTTTAATTAAAAAAATGTTTTTTCCTAAATAACTTAAAATTTATTATAATAAACTATTTTTACTGGGAAATTAATAAGCTTCATAACAACATTAAAATTTATTAATGTGACCAAAAATCACAAAGAGTAAAAAATTTAGTTTTTGCTGTTATGAATACTTTGGATTTTTTGCTTTTTTTGGAAGGCAAAAATTTGTTAAGATATGGTTGTTCTAAATTTGCATACACTCGTGATTATTGACTAGTTCAAGTCCTTTTAACTACTGCCCCTTCAAAATTAAGCACTTTGAACCGATGAAACTTACAGACATACGACGCATACACGAGTAAAACAACATTGAAGTAAAATTGATTAATTTCATTTTTGATGCTAATTAGGGGGTGACTTTCCCGATTTTTTAACAAAAATAAAGAGATCAACTTTATTTTCAGCGTAACTTGCTGACTTTTGATGCTATAAACTTTTTTTAAAACAGATATACATATTTTTTTAAATACTTTAAAAAGTTGTAATGATTTTTCTCCAAAAAGTGCATGATTTTTTGATTATTTCACGTTGAAATAATTCACTTTGAAATTTGACGGATATGCACCTCTTTTTCATTAGCTAGAACATTGTTTCTACTGGGTCTAGAGATTTCACGCGTACACCATTTTTTTCAATTTTTAATTTGCTATATTTTTGTTAAAACTCTTTTTTTCAATAAAATACTTACTTTTTGATTTATTTGTCAAAACCGCCTAAAAACGTGTTTTTTTTTTGTTGTTGAAAAATGAAGGTATTTACTCGAAAATAACTCGAAAGGTATTAACTTGGTGAAAAAATGCTATAGAACCAAAGGTGCTTAGAATTAGACGTTTTATCCATTTCCGAACTTATTTTGAACATATATTTTTTCACCCCTTACAAGGGGTGAAGCTCACCCCTAGGACAAAAGCACACATGGGCCCAATATCATTTTTATTCTTTAACATATTATCTATGCGTTTGCCAAATTTCATGTCAATCCAAGCGGTGCTTTAAAATTTAAAGCGAAAACCGTGATTCAATGTATTATAAGTTGCTAGCCGTTGCTAAGGGCAACCGACACAATAAATCACAGTCGAAACGAAAAATAAATCTCCACTACATTTTAAAAATCATTTTTAATAATTAAATGTAACTTTCGGTCAAAATAATTTTTATTTTAAGATAATATAAGTTTTTCTTTAGTCAATGATTGTAAAATAATTTCTTAATTGTTATAAATAAAGTCACTACGATTTAAGAAAACAAAAACAATTATCTCGGCTTCAGTTGGTCGTAGAATATTTTTATTTGGTTTTGAATCTTTATTTTTTCTTCAGCAACAATAATCTGCAAGTTAGAAACTCATAGGATGTACAGGGGCGGCTTCAGTTCTAAATGCTTATAACGAAATTTGGCCCCTTAATTTTAAACCCGAAATAAGAGGTTGAAAAATGATATACGCATTTATTTACATCAGAATATGAAAACATCAGTCTTTAGAAGGAGAGTGGATCTTGGATTAACTCTGTACGATTTTTTTTCAAAAAGTTATAGCCTTGGACATTTGACCTCTTGGGATAAACAAATTATAATATCAAAGCAACAAGTTCACAAATCGGGCACTACAATTTTTTTTTATATTTAGTATTGAATGATCTTCATTTTAAAGCTTTAAAAAATACATAAAAGTTATTTTTAAAATAAATAACGCAATTGTAAAAAACGGCCATTTTGGATTTTTCGCAGGCTGTTTTGCAATAACGTATTAACTAAATTAAACTTGCGATAGCTCAAATTGTAGGTTTTTTAATTTACTACAATTTTCTATTTAAAACTTTTTCTCTAAAATGAATATCCTAAGCTGAAAAATTAAAAATCTTTAAAAATTGCAAATTTAACAAATGAATATCGTCATAAATAAAAAACCGCACAAAATTTTTGGTTACATTTTAGTATAAGCTATTCCTGGCATCGTCCTTTACAACACCTGATAGGTTTCAAAAATTCCTGAATTATATCCTGAAATCGACCTATTTTTCACCCACAGCTTGGACTATAACTACTGGTCTGATTGCAACTCTGTATATTTTCAGTTTTGTATTTCTAGATAAGTTCTTATCCTTCATTAGGCTATGATATCTCCAGTATGTTTTGTTGCCTGTTAGTATTCGTTCCGTTACTTCTTCACTTCTCTTGTTTTGGCCATTCACTATTACTCCCAAATATTTAAATTGTTGGACTCTTTCAAAAGTGTAGTTTTCTATTTTGATTTCTCTCGTCCTGTTATCTTCTCTTCTAGAGCAGAGTAGATATTTTGTTTTTTCTTCGTTAATTTCTAGACCTCATTTCCGTGCTTCTTTTGCCAGGATTGTTACTGCTTCTTTTAATCTTTCCTTGTCTCTTCCCATAAGAACTAAATCATCTGCATATGCACCTATTATTTGTGTTGAGGCGTGGGCTATAGTTCCTTTAATTTTGCTGACCTTGACTGTTACTTCTACTGGTATGTTAAATAATGTGGTTGACAGGGAATCGCCTTGTCGCACTCCTGTTTCTATTGCAATTGATTTTGTACTACATTCTTCTGTTGTTCCTTTAGCTCGAGATCCATCCATGGTCATTTTTGTTAATCTGATTAATTTTGCTGGTATATCTTGATTTTTCATTTAAATAAATAATTTATTTCTTCCAATACAGTCAAAGGCTTGTCTGAAGTCTACGAAGAGGATATGGAGTTATATGTTGTGTTCGTGGCATTTTTCGATAGTTTGTATAAATGTGGATCGCTTTTGTAGTGGATCTGCGTTCTCTGAATCCTTGCTGGTAGTCCCAAATTTTTTTCTCTGTGAATTGAGTGGGTTTTTGTTTGATGAGGGCTGTTAGAATTTTATATGTTGTACCCAGTAGAGATATTCCTCTATAGTTGTTACAGTTTGTTACCTCTCCTTTCTTAAATATTGGTATAATTCTGCCCTTTTCTCCAATCCTCGGGCATTTCTTCTGCTTCCCATATTCTAACTATTAGGTTATAATAGATGCTTGTTAATAACTTTTTCCCTCCGTTTTTAATTAGCTCATTGGGAGGTTCATCTGGGCCAGGTGTTCTTTTCTGTTTCATTTTTTGAATGATGTCTAAATATTCATCATATTGTTATCCCTATTTCATTACCTCTAATGTCTTCCATTGCGCCTACTTCCTCTTTCGGGCTTTCTTTGCATCTATATAGTACTGTGAAGTGTGTTTTCTATGATCTAATGTCAATTTTAACTACTGTTCGGCCTTTTCTTTGTTGAGCTTTTAGGTATCCAAATAGTTTGGCGCTGTCGTTACTATTCTTTTCTAGGTCCTTCAACAGCTCTTCCATCCACAGATTTTTTTGTTCTTGCAACATTTATCAGCTACCTTCTTTTTTTCTTTATATTCGTTTCGATGGTGCTCTTCTTTAGTTGATATCCATTTATCTCTTGCTTGGTTTTTCTGTCCTAGCACCTCTCCTAGCACCCTGTCTCTGTCCTAGCACCTCTTCAGCTGAATTCAGAATGGTTTCTTTTATATTTTTCCATATGTCCTCTGTGTTATTTGCTTCTGTTAGATTTTCCTTTAGAGTTGTCTCATATTGTTCTCTTAGTTCCTGTACTTTTAACTTCTTCAGATTCCATCTTCTTTTGTTTTGTCTTGTTCTCTCTGCTTTAATTATCTTCATTTTGATTTCTCCTATTACTAGAAAATTCATCTCTGCAAATTTTCATTCATTTGCATTGACGAAAAGACAGTCAAATTAACGTCTAAAGATTTGACCCAAAAGATTGAACTAAAGAAAGGCGTTTAAAAAAGAGATTATACATACGTGTGTTCTATTTTTATTTGCACAATCTGGTTATAATATAGATTTTCTTTGATTAATATATCTCTAATTGATATTGTTATTGACACCGACATTTATGTAATCATGATATGTACTATATTGGTTATCACTTGTTGCTGGATATTCAAACTTTACTTATTATTTTTTATCAATGATCTCTGCAGTTCTAAAATTTTTTGAGTAATGTGATCTTTTTGCACACCTTTTATTACTATTAGCGTAAATAATTTACACAGTTTATTTGATCAACTTATTTTGCTATAAATAATAATTCCCTATAATACTTGGAAAATTAATATTTAAATTATCCGTTATATAAGGAAATAATCGGAGCATCATTGAAATCATTCAAATATTTAAATATTACGAAAAATATATATTGAGAAATATTTTCAAAATAAAACATTGCATTTAACGATAACTAATAAGGAATAATGTTCTTGAAATTATTTTTATGATTATTTTATTTTTGGGTCATTGTGTTTAACAAAATATTTAGAATAAGCATAAAAATTTATGTTATAATTATAATAGCAGTGGTTAGAAAAAGCCGCCTATTACACATTAAAATAGTTATTTACGTTACCACAGAACTAAAAATATAATATTATATTGATATAATATTTAATAAATGACCATTTTAAAAGAGACAAATTATTTCTGGAAGCCGCTTGTTGTATACTTCTTGTACATCTTCTATTTATTAAAACGTTTGTATATACTTCATTTGTTCTATGTCTCTTTGTCACTTTGTCCGGGAAAAATATTGTAATCGATTTTAAACATACTTCCCGACTAGCTAGATATCTAAAATTTTCAGAATAGCTCAGAACTCGATGACAATGCAATATTCAAGAGATTTTACATGGATGCATTGAGTTTTATTATTCCAAAAAATCATAGTTACTTTATACTGTTTCATTAGAACTTATATACCAAGTATTTATCTCCATACCTAATATCCAATATGATCTAGTAGCTAGGATACTTGGCTTTCACCTAAGAGGTTCGGGTTCGATTCCCGGTATCGGAAATCCTTTTTGTTTATTGAAATTTTGATTTGAAAAAATAATTATTGTTTTTATATTACTTTTTTTATATTGTGTCCTATAAATAATATAAATGTGGTATTACTTATTAAAAGTTCTTTTTTATAAAAATATAATTATTTATGATAGCTTGTATGTACAGGTAATATTAATAATACATAGATATACATATAAATAATACTAAAATATAAAATATGTACTATCCTCGATTTGATATTGACTTACTGATCGTGGTATTTTCTTTCTATTGACTTGCTCTTTTAGTATGTCTATTGAATGGATATCGTATATTTTTGGGATCACTTGGTAGTCTATAAAGTGGTTCCACCTGCTATCTAGTACTACGCTGTCATAATACAGTTGACTGTTTCAAATCTTTCTGCAGAGTATGCATATCAAGTGCCTCTGAAACATCTTCATTGTATGCAAACATCGCTTAATTGGCGCATGCCCAAAAGAAAACCGCTTATCATTCTGATCTGATTTCTGCTTGTTCGCAGTGCATTACCTACTTCGCTATATTAGAATACATTCGTATAATAAATATTTTGACATATGCTTCATCAGGTATAATGTTTGCTTTGAAAGTTAGGTTATGTTCGAATGCAAGCTTTTTTCGATCACGGACGGTACTTTTTGGTACTCCTAAGACCGGCTCTGCACCGAAATATTTTATAGCTGATTCTATTCTGATAAGTTGATCAGCTCTTTTATTGTCATGTATATACCGATGACATGGCATCTATATCAGTGTGATTCTGTTACGTCCGTCTATTGAGTTCTTGTCTGCACTCCCACACTAGTCTAGAGTCTACCTTAGAATTCCTCAGTGCCCTCATCACTGTCTAATTATTTGTATTTATATTGATCCGATTAATAAAAAGTCCCTTACACAATGTAAGATTGCCTAAATCACTATGCCATTAAATCTGCCATATTAGATAACCAAGCCACCTGTATATCCCAGGATATGATTGTTGTTAGCCTAGAGTCTAGCTATGTGCCCATCTATAACCAGATTCCATAACAGTGGAGATACGGCTTCCCCGTGGACAATCTCTGGATAACTATGCTGAAGATGATTCATCCAGTATCTGCAGCTTGTTCTATTTATTTCTTTTAATCTGTTGTTCTGAAGCTATTTCCTTGTGGAATTTTTTGTGATTAATGTTCTAAATGGAAAATAAGCCACAATTTAATTAAAAAATGATTTAATTAACGTTTCGACGTCCAAATCGGACGTCGTTGACAAAATACAAAATATTTATACATTAAACAAAAATGTTGTTGCTTAATAAAAAATTCTTTTTAATAATTTAATTTAATCTCACAATAAAACACTGAAAACTTTTGTTTTCTATTCTTCCACAAAATTTATTATTTACAACTATGTGACTACAGTCCTACACAACACAAATTAGCAGCCTACCATAGCATGATACATAGACTGACAGAAATTCCCATGACAAAAAATAACTTCGAGATAGAACTAAACATCATTAAACAAATAGCAGTAAACAACGGCTATAACAAACAAACAGTTAACAAAATTTTAAATCAAAAACTCCATAAGAAAGCCCTAAAATTAGTGTATCCACCACCACAGAAAGAACCCAGTACCTTCTGCTCTCTCACATATACTGGCAAGATAACAACAAAAATAGCCAGATACATAAAAAAGAAAGGAATAATACCAGCTTTCAGAACTAACAATAACTTAAGCAAATATATTAAGAACAATAAAAGCCGAAAGAGAAAGCAACTACAGAGTGGTGTGTACAAACTAACTTGTGGTGACTGTCCGAAAACGTACATCGGTCAAACTGGCAGAACTTTTGACAAACGGATAGCAGAACACAAAAGGGCTTTCAACAATAGAAAAACAGACACTTCTACATACGTACTTCACCTTCTAGATCATAATCATTCTTTCAATGAAGAGTTTCAAATTCTGCATATCCAAAATAAAGGCCTTAAGCTATCTTTTTTAGAATCTATGGAAATTAATAAACTGAAAAATACAGATATAATTCTGAATGACCAACTCGAGACAAACATCTCCCCACTCCTCAACCTCTTCAGTTAGAGACTTAAAAAGGCAAACACATTGTAAATTATATCACTTGAGAAAGGCACTCTGCCGAAACATAGACGTAAATAATAAATTTTGTAAAAGTATAGAAAACAAAAGTTTTCAGTGTTTTATTGTGAGATAAAATAAACTTCCATCAAGTAACGGTCGAATCCATCAATTATTCAATAATTTAATTTAATCTGACTCATTTATATCGGCAATTCAGACATATTTTATACATTTTAAAGTAGAAGATTTTAAAATGATATTGCCAATATTTATGAGTTGCGTTCCTGGGACGACTGTACTGAAAGAGAGTTCATTCGATTACATGAAATCAACCCCAACTCAAGAATATCCGTCACTAAAAATCATAGCATCTGTCTTTAAAAAGACAACCACATGCAACGGTGACAGTAAAATTCTCGCGTTAGAGATTCCATAGTAAATCACGAGGAAGAACCAGAAAAAAACCTCGTGATACTATCCCGACATTGTAAGCATTTGGTCTTACATTTAGTTTACTCTCAAAACTAATACTACACAGGTCTCCTCTTGATTGAACAGCTATGGTCAGGATCTTCTGTAGGTATATTTTTTGTGTTAATAGTAGACAGGGGTGGGATGATCGTTGGAATAAATATTTAACAGCATTGGTAAAAGTACACTCTCTTTAGTCAAGCCATTGTTTTTTTTTTCGACCTTCTTACTATTTAAGGTGACGAAGAACCACCTTTTCTGTGGTAGAGATAAGATGAGAACACACACTTATTCCAAGTTTGCCCGTAGGAGTTTCCAAGCCTGAATTGAGCTGATGAGGAATTAGATTCTCTTCGATAGTCTTAACCCTTTCATTGCTGACGAAATATACCTAACGAGACCTGGGTGCTGACTCGATTTTTCGCTGCATTTAAATTGTAATGTTTTGGTCGAGATGGCCCTGGAATTATTTATTTATTTATTAAGCGCAACAGGCCTTGTAGGCCTAGGGCTAAAATGTTTACATTTCTGATTACATAAATAATATAGTAAATAACTTAATATAACTTACATAACTTATAAATTTTATTTAAATACACTTCAGTCTTTTTATACACTCCTTCACAACCTCTCTCCATCTCCTTCTGTCCAATGCTAGTTCTTTCCATCTCTCAATGTTACTTTTCTTCAAGTCTTCATATACACTGTCCTTCCATCTTTTCCTTGGCCTGCCTTTCCTCCTCTTTTGTATTGGTCTTCGTGAAAGTACCGTTTTTGGCATTCGTTTACTTCCCATTCTCTCTATGTGCCCCAAGTATCGTATTCTCTGTGCTTTGATCGTCGTCGTAATCGTTGGCTCTTGATATAGTTCTTCCAATTCTTTATTGGTTCTTCTTCTCCACTGACCTTCTATTTTCACACCTCCATATATTGCTCTTTGCATTTTTCTCTCCCATCTTTCTAACAGGTCTGTTTCTGACTTTTTGAGCACCCATGTTTCGCTTGCGTATGTTACTGTAGGTCTGATAACAGTCTTGTAAATTCTTATTTTTGTTTTTCTTGATACGTATTTGGATTTCAATAATGTGCGTAATGCTCCATATTTTTTATTTCCTTTAGCTATTCTTGCCTTTATCTCCCCTTCTTCATGACCATTTTCATCTATTTTGGCTCCCAGGTAAATAATTTCTTTGGCTCTTTTAAACGAGTATGTTTTTTCTCCATCTATTTGTACTATGATGTTATTCTCTTTTTCTTTTTGGATCTCTTCCATTATCATATACTTTGTCTTTTCTTCATTTATTTTAAGTCCGAATTTTTTGGCTTCTGTTATTATGTTTTTCATTAACTTTTGTAGTTCTTTTTTGCTTGTTGCTAATAGCGTCAGATCATCTGCAAATGCTATGCATTGGTGGCCGTTTTTAAATATCGTTTCTTGCATGTTTATTCTGCTTTTCCTGATTATTCCTTCCAATGTTAGATTGAATGCCATTGTTGATAGTGGGTCTCCTTGTCGTAATCCTTCCTTGGCTTCAAACTTTTTGGATGTATACCCTTTCCAAGCTATTTCGTTTGTTGTGTTTTCCATCGTCATCTTTATCATCCTGACAATTTTACTTGGTATCCCCAATTCTTTCATCAGTTCGTACATCTGCTGTCTATTTACTGTGTCGTAAGCCTGCTTGAAGTCTATGAACAAAGCATATAGTACTGTTTTATGTTCGTAACAGGTAGTCTGTATTTCTTTTAAGGCAAATATTTGGTCAGTCGTTGATCTGTTGTTTCTAAAACCTGCCTGGTATTCCCCCAGTATTTTTTCCGAATAATGACTTAGCCTTTTACTTATACTTTGTGCCAAGATTTTGAAAACTATTTCTAATAGTGCGATGCCTCTGTAGTTTTCGCATAGCATTCTATCACCTTTTTTATGTATAGGGCATATTCTTGCTATGGTCCACTCTTCTGGCATTTTTTCTACTTCCCATATTCTTTTTATCAGATCATATATCTCTTTCTGTAGTCTTTTCCCTCCTGATTTTATCATTTCGGCCGATATTTCTGTTATTCCTGGGCTTTTGTTATTTTTCAAGCTCTTTATTTCGTTCTTTATTTCTTGTTCTGTGGGTATTTCTATTGCTATCTGATCATCTTCAATTTCATGGTTTGTTTCCTTTTGTACTTCGCTCTTATTTAGCAGTTCTGTGAAATAGTTTTGCCAGTTTTCCATTATTTTTTCAGGCTCATTTAGCAACATCCCTTTATCATCTCTCATATATGGGTTGTTTTTTTGATATCCTCTTTCCATTTTTTTTGCTTCCTGGTAGAATGATCTTATTTCTTTTTTTTGAAATTTTTCTTCTATTTCTTTCAGTTTGTTCTCGTTGTATTTTCTCTTTTTGCTTCTACATTTTCTTTTCATGATTTTTCTCAATTCTCTGTATTCTTCTCTAGTGCTTTCTTCGTCATTTGTGAGATTTTTGAGTCTTACTTTTCTTATTGCTTCTGCTATTTCTTGACATTCTTCATCATACCAATCTTTTGTTTTGTGTTTTCTTTTGGTTTTCGCTAGGATTGCTTTACTTGTGTCCAAGATTGCTTCTTTGATATTTTGCCATTGTTTGTCTGGGCTTGACGTTTCTTGTTCCCTGATTAGTCTGTTGGTTATTCCCTGTTCATACTTCTTCTGTGTGTTGTTATCTTTTAGTAGTCCTATGTTAAATTGTTTTCCAATTTTTTCTGTTGTTTTATTGTTTCGCTTTATATTATGCTCGATTTTATATTCTGCTCTCACCAGGTAGTGGTCAGAGTTACAGTCCGCTCCTCTCATGCTCTTTACATTTATTACATTGTTTGCATGCTTCTTCTCTATTAAAATATGGTCTATCTGATTTACTGTCTTCTTATCAGGGGAAATCCACGTTCCTTTATATATATCTTTTCGGCGTAATTGTGTGCTTCGTATCACCATTTGCCTTTCTGTTGCAAAGCCTATTATTCTTTGGCCATTATCGTTCGACACCTCATGCTTACTATATTTCCCTATTATGTGTTCGTATATATTCTCTCTTCCTACTTTGGCGTTGCAGTCTCCCATTATTATTTTGATGTCAAACCCTGGTAATTTATCATATTCTCTTTCCAATTGCTCGTAGAATTCATCTTTTTCTTCTTCTGTGGCATCTTCAATCGGTGCGTGTACATTTATTATACTTATGTTTCTTTTGTCCCCTTTTAATCTTATTGTGCATAGTCTATCTGATATTGGTTGGAATGCCATTACTCTTTCCTTCCATTTTCGCTGTATTATAAAACCTGTTCCTAACCTTCTGGTTTCTTCCCCGCTTTTAAAAAATACCACGTCTTCTATTTCTACTATTTCTGTTTCCAATTGTTTTGTCTCTTGTAAAGCTATTATTTCTACATTATATCTTTTAATTTCTCTAATTAATTCTTTGAGTTTTCCTGTTTTGTATGTGCCTCTTACATTCCATGTACCCAAGTTGACTTTAGTTTTCTTTTTGTTATCTTTACTTATTGCCTTGTCCATTGCCTGCGTCGTTTCCTTCTTATTTATCCCTGTTGCAAAATGTATCTTGTCATTTTTCGGCTTGTCTTTTTTATTGCTGTCTTGATTTGTTTTATTTCCATAGTTCGTAATCCTATTCTTTGCATTTTTCGTCGTCATTTGTTTCCTTTCATTGCTATTGCTTAGTTTTTTGCTTTGGTCTCTACCACCAACGTTTGGTTCATTCCATCCCAGCGCCATATTTCATGATCGGCATATATTTTCTTATACCCTACTTTCACTTTTCTCCCTTCCTTTCTTAGTTCTTGCGCTTTTTGTCTGACATGTTTCTGTACAATTCTGTCGTTCTTTGATAGGTCATCGTTGATATAAACTAGACCTTCTTCTCGATTTCTCAATTTGGTTTTGTTTCGCATGATTTTTCTTTTATCTTCTTCCTTTTCAAGCTCAACCAGACAAACTTTTTCTCCGAACTTCAGAGCCTTCTCTATTTGTACATCTACTTTTAATTCTGTCTGCATAAAATTTTTCATTGCATGTTTTAGGATATCTGGCCCATTTGTATCTATGTTCAATCCCTGTATAATTATATTTTTCCGCCTTTTTTGATTTTCTAAACTTTCAAGCCGTTCTTCTATTTGATAAACTGCCTGTTTTAGTTTCGTGTTTTCTTCTCTTAATGTTACATTCTCCTGGCGTAGCTCTCTTATTTCATCTCTATATTCTTTCTGCTCTCTACGCATCTCGCTAAGTTCTCTTGATTGTTCCTCGATTTTTAGACTTACTCCTGCCATCATTTCCATAATTTTTTGTATATTCTCCTCCATTTTCTCCTTTCTGTAGGAGGGAGATCTGCTTATTTTTCGACTTTTGTTAAAAGCCCGTTCCAATTCTTCCTCTTTTCTCTTCTTGTCGTTTTCGTCTGTCGTGGTACCGTCACTTTCTGTTCGAAATAATAGCTCTTCGTATTTTTTATCTTCTCTGCTCATTACAACTGATTCGTTTTACTGCGATAAAGGTCTCGTTCGGACTATCTCCGCGGAAACTTAACCTTTCTCAGTGTAGCGTCTTACTTTTTTTTCTTTTTTTTTTTTTTTGATAAAATTATATTGAGCAGTATATACTATTTCGCTCCTCCCTACTTACAGGACTTCCCTGTCGACTTGGCAACACCGCGTTCCAATCAAACAAGAATCCACTTCGAATATCGTAATATCGATGACGTTTTATTTGTTTATGTGTTACGCTTACCTTTGATTTTTGCCAATTTGGAGCACAATTTCAATATTTAGTTTATTATTTTTCGTTCAGCGCGAAGATTACTCACTTAACTTCACACTTTAGCGTTTGCTGTAATTGATTTACTCTGCATTTCGCGAAAAACGGGTTTAATGCAGGAGCAAAATACAATTAATATTTACACACTCAGCGCAACGTTGCCAATTGGCCCTGGAATTGCTTCATCCATAATATGAAGAAACTTGTTTCAAAGTCAAACAAAAACTAACCTCTAAATGAATGTTGTGCATATCTGCATCTGACGACTGAAGATGTCATGCGTACTTGGCAGTAGTAACGGTATGACGTTCTTAAACGTCATCAGTATTCTAAGGGTTAAGGGGTTACAAAAAGCGCAGGTTACCTTGTGATCTGGGCTACCTTTTGTAACCTACCAGACTAATATCAGAGCTTCCAAGACGTATTAAATTCAAAGTTTTTAAGATCTCGAGGAGATGTCATTAGATGGGATGATAATAAGCAAAAAAATGATTAATTGGACACCTAGAATCCCAGAAAATATGTTTTTAGGAATAGTGGTCGTCCTCCAATAAGATGGTCAGTGATTTGCAATGTATACACACAAAATCCATACAAATTGCACAATATATAAAGCCACGAGAGCATCCAAGGAATGATTATGTATGCCAAGAAATATACACATTTATCAGCTGAACGACAATAAAAGTACAATTAGAATATTTCGACAGATTTTTTACTCGAGTTCTCGAGACCTTTTTATACATTGGCCATCCAAAATGTGAATGGCCAATGTAATGTACAGGGTTATTCACTATATTTTGACCCCCTTGTAAACTGCCTTATTTACAGAATTAGAAAAAAATTTAAAACACAAAAATTATTCGATTTTTAAATTATGATTTTTTGACATACCTATATATCGTAATAGTGGCGTCCTCCATTTGGGCGTGTCGACGTAATCGACTATTTCTTTAAATAGAAATAGGGATCGAGTGCTAGCTCATTTGAAAAGTTATTTAATTCCCTATTCAGTAATATAAACATTAACATGAATAATTATACAAAGTGTCCAAAAAACTTTTTTTTCGAAATAAATTAATTGACAAAAAAAGAAGAATATATGTAATTGATTTAATTTAAAATACATTTTACTGCTGTTAGAAAACAGAAATAAAAGTTTATTGTACAAATAAACATTGATTTTTGCTTAAATTCAATGTTCAAACTGCCAAGAGGCAGATGGGTGGCAGCTTGAACATTGAATTTAAGTGAAAAGTAATGTTTATGTGTTTAATAAACATAAATTTCTATTTCCTGATAGTAGTAGAATGTATTTTGATTTAAATAAATTCGTGACCCGTCAAAATAGCCCGGTCAAAACAGCCCCGTCAAAAAAGCCCCGTCAAAATAGCCCGAACACAAAATAGCCTCGACAAAATAGCCGGCAAACAAAATAGCCCCGACAAAATAGATCGCACACAAAACAGCCCCGGTCAAAACAGCCCCGGCTAAAATAGCCCCGGCTAAAACAGCCCCTTATAAACAATTACACAATTATTTATACAAGATATCCAAAAACTTTTTTTAATTTAAATTATTTGACAAAAAGGGAGAATGTATTTAATTTATTTAATTTAAAATGCATTTTACTGTTGCCCGAAAACAGAAAAAAATGTTTATATCATAAATAAACATTGATTTTCGCTTATCTTAAATGTTTAAACTTCCAAGAGGCAGGGAAGACAGGACTCGAGTTCTCTGAAAAGACCATTTTTATTTAATGTAGTTAAGATAAACATCTGAATAGAGGATAATTACCATTTCCGAAAAAATGTATTTTTAAGGAATTATTTCATGATGAATTCTGAAGGGAGCTTTTTTGTCGGGGCCATTTTGTCGGGGCTATTTTGTCGGGGCTATTTTGTCGGCGGGCTATAATTCCGCGGTTATTTTGTCTGCAGGCTATTTTGTCGGAGCGATTTTGTGTGCGGGATATTATGTCGGGGCTATTTTGTCGGAGCTTTTTTGACGGGGCTATTTTGACGGGTACCAAATAAATTACATACATTCTTCTTTTTGTGTCAATTAATTTAATTAAAAATTTTTTTTTGGACGCTCTGTATAATTAATCATGTTAATGTTTATATTACTGAATAGGGAATTGAATAACCTTTTAAATGAGCTAGCACTCGACCCCTATTCCCATTAAAAAAAAAGAGTCGATTACGTCATCATAAAATGGATGGCGTCACTAGTACGATATACAGGGTGTCCAGAAACTCTACCGACAAACGAAGACAGGAGATTCTTTAGATAATTTTAAGATAATTCAGCCCAATTCACCTAGTCCGAAAATGCTTCTTAAGGGAGCTAGAGCTCTTTGAAGATGGCGTCATGAAATTAGTTTTTCTTAAATACCTCTAGAACGCTTCTATTTAGAAAAACGAAAATTGGTATGCTTAGTTACTTTTCAGAGATGAATCGATTCCATCCATTGCAAATTTCTAGTACCGGTCATAGGCGTCCGTTTTGGGTAGAGAAACGGGTATTTTATCGCATAACTTTTTTGTCCTTAACTTTTATGCATTTCTGACACCGGATTATTAAATTGTGAGGTATTCTAGTACTAAAAGGTACTCTTGTTTTAAGTCGGTAGGACACACCGTTTTCTAGAAAAATCGATTTGAAAGTTTTTCGTTTTTGGAATTTGAAAAAAAATTGAAAGAACTTTTCAACAAAAAACGAAGTATTTTACCAACATAAAGTAAGAGTAACTTTTAGTACTCAAATACCTCATAATTTAATAATCTAGTGTCAAAAATGCTCAAAAATTCAAGACAAGAAAGGTATGCTATAAAATAACAGACATACCCAAAACGGACGCCTATGACCAGTATTAGAAGTTCGCAATTAATGAAATCGATTTATCTCTGGAATATAAATAAATGCACCAGTTTTCTTCTTTCTACACACTTTTTTTTTAAATTTTTTTTTAATTCATAAAGCGAAAAATTTTCAAATCGATTTTTCTAGAAAACGGTGTGTCCTACCGATTTAAAACAAGAGTACTTTTTAGTACTAGAATACTTCAATGTTTAATAATCCAGTATCATAAATGCATAAAAGTTTAAAATAAAAAAGTTTTGCGATAAAATAACCGTTGCCCTAACTAAAACGGACGCCTATGATCGGTACTAGAAATTTGCATTATATCTTGAAGATAAATACGCGTACCAATTTTTGTTTTTCTAAATAGAAGCATTCTGGAGGTATTTAAGAAAAACTAATTACAAGACGCCATCTTCAAAGAGCTCTAGCTCCCTTAGGAAGCATTTTCGGATTAAATGAATTGGGTTAAATTATCTTAAAATTATCTGAAGAATCTTCTGTCTTCGTTTGTCGGTAGAGTTTCTGGACACCCTGTATATGTCAAAAAATCATAATTTAAAAATCGAATACCTTGTGCATTTTACATTTTTTTCTAATTCTGTAAATAAAGCAGTTTACAGGGGGGTCAAAATATAGTGAATAACCCTGTACATATAAAAAAGACAACTCCATCAGAATGCATCCATGAGAGATACATCGGTTTGTGCTAATAAAAAGAATTGATTACATA
Source organism: Diabrotica virgifera virgifera (assembly GCF_917563875.1). Classification (NCBI taxonomy): domain Eukaryota; kingdom Metazoa; phylum Arthropoda; class Insecta; order Coleoptera; family Chrysomelidae; genus Diabrotica; species Diabrotica virgifera. Next base: position 58,856,461 of record NC_065447.1, read on the forward strand.
ATAGAAATGTTTATTAATACTTATTAAAATTAGATATTTGTATGCATTTGATCAATCTTTGTAAATTAAGAACTCGTTTTTATTACCCAATGTTCTTAAAAATTTGTATAATCAATCTGGCAATCTTAAAATTGTCAATGTCGGTCGTGTACCTGCTCGTTCTTGTAATAATTTTTTTAATAGTCATACTAAAATATAAAAGGTGTCGTTAATGATCAATTTTCTGTTATAAAAATCATGCTACAAGATGTATGGTTAAGGATATGCAGCCGGCGTTTCAGTGTCTGGTTTTTAACCAGTTTGGGTAATCATTGTTTTTAATTTTCGAATGCAGAAATGGAATCCTTTCGATTAATTACTCCTGCAGGGTCGTAGAGAACTAGTGATTAAAGAATGTGTCCTTTATAACATATACAAGTGAAAGTGTTTTGTGTTTTAATTTTTATTTAACACGCCGTTGGCCGTATCGACTTGCTTAGCAGAAAATTGATGTTGGTTTTTTATCAAGAAACTGTTCTGGGATACATTACAACAGTATATTTTCAATAAAAGAACATGCTTAGTATATTTTTTGCTCCGCTATGTTTAACCAATGACTTGCTCCACAATAGAGCAAGTGGCGACCAAGGAGTGCATTGAATATATTTTCCAACTAAATTTTTGTTTATAAAAATTAATTATTATTATTTATAATGTATTGGCATCTTTATTTATATATACAAAAACTGTAATATAGCCATACGCTAAATAAATAAATAAATCCAGAATAGAGGAGATAGTCTGTGAGAAGAAAGATCCCAAAATAAATTAAATCAAGGTTTTTTTTATATTCTATATATAACTTGATACTCAAAGAGTGCAGTAATTATAGTGGTATATCACTTCTCTGCTCAGCGTTGAAGATCTACGAAATTATTCTAGAAAGGAAACTACGAGGAATAGTCGAGCCTCGACTATACAAAGCGTGTTTAGTTAGACCATCACACAGCGTACAAGACCATATATTCACACTACAACAATCACTGAAAAAATACTGTTAAAAACGATACACTGTACCTAATAGAGCAGGAATTATAGCAAATAAACAAGGAAGTAGACGAAGAACTCGTAAGTGCAATAAATAGTTTGTATGTCAACACAAAAAACCAGGTCAGGAAAAGCAACCTAATCTCAGGCGAATTTAGACAAGGTGGAGTGCTGAGCCCACTGTTATTTATTTCTGTTATATATGAAGTGATTAAAAAGTGTTGAAAAAAAAATTAAAAAATGAGCTACAAATAGGGTATAGCAATTTGCAACAAACAAAAATTGAAGCCTGTGCATTTGCTGTTGACATTGTTTTAGTTGCAAGAACTGAAAAGGCTCTTGCAGATAATATAAGAATATGTGCAAAGGAAATAAAAAGCTACAACTTAATGATAATTATGGAGAAAACGAAAGTAATGGCAATAGCCAACAAAGAAGCAAATTTAAATATTGAAATCGACGGGCAAAAATTGAGCAAGTAGACCTCTTTAAGCATTGGGGAATAATGTTAAATATTAAAGAGACACACAATAAGATGAAATTGGAAACAGAATAAAATTGATAACGAAAACTTATTATTTTCCTGTATAAAAATTTCCTAAACAAAAAGGAAATATCGAGTTAAACCAAAATGACAGTCTATAAAACCGTATACATATATGCCAATTACAATACATGGGGTAGAAAATTGGGTACTGAAAGACAGACAAAGAAAAAGATTACAAGCTACAGAAATGAGATACTTAGAAAAAGTAGTAGGAGCAAGAAGATTTGAAAAAGGAAGAAATGAAGATATAAGACATGAACTACAGGTAAAATCACTCAACGAAAAAGTTGAAGAAAAGAAGTTAAAATGGGCTGGACACATGATAAGAACGAGTGGTGTGGTGACAGAGAAGTGAAAATGGCATGGGAGGCCAAAGCAGTGAATAAAAGACAAAGCTGGAACACTAGTATAAACGAAATACTTAAGAAAAGAGGAACATCGTGGCATGAAGTAAAAGGTTTAGCAGCAGATAGGAAGAAGTGGCGTAAATTTTGCAGATAGTCACATATAAAGGAAGAAACCTCGACAACTATGGGTATAAGAGGCAATCGATTATGCATGTATGTATGTGTATAACTTAAAGTAACTGAATCATTTAGGACATTTAAAAAATGGGAGAAACACCTTCAAACCCCTCAGAAACATGGGGTTTTTGGGGGGTCTTTTTTGAAAGTTTTAACATGTTACCCCCAATTTTTGACTGTCCTAAAGGACTCAGTTACTTGAATTTATATGTGGCCTATTAAAAAATCTTGATTTGAAGTCTATAAAACGGGGAAATCCCCGAAACCCTTAAAAAACTAGTATTTAGGGTTTTTCAAAATGGTGCACCATACGAAAAAAATTATAAATTATACCTGCAACCATCTCCAAAAAAATTGTACTATTTTTCGGCAAAAAAATGCATTTTGAAGTTATGTACACCCAACTTATCGGTATACAGTGATGAGCGCCCTAATAACCGGCAAAATAGCGCCAAAGATGGAAAACGTATTAAATTGTGAGATAACAAAAAATGAAACTAGTCGAGCTGGGAAATTTAGCGATATTAACCTTTAAATTTACATTATAGTTCAGAGAAATAAGGAAAAAAAATATCCTGTTGGTAACACAACCCCCTCCAGGCCGAAACCAAATTTTTTGAGTAGTATGGATATCTATAATAATAACTTATATGTTTCCTGCAACCGATTTTGATGATATACATAGTTATAAACAAATGAAGATCAAAAAACGGTAAATTTTCGCTTTTTTCGTCTATTACTAAAAAATTGGGCATTTTAAACAAATT